>NC_071579.1:30744250-31944250 GCF_024509145.1 Vidua macroura
GAGCCTCGGGGCTCTAATGGGGCTGAGCAGGTGCTGGAGCCGGGCTCATTTCACAACTCAGTGGGGCCTCCAGACACGGAGCCGGAGCTGGAGCGGGCCGGGCCCTGCCGGCCCCGCACGGCTGAGCTCAAAGGGATCGGGGCCTTTTTGTGCTCCCTCTGCAAAGCCCGGGGTTAATCGATAACCCAGCCCAGCCTTTCAAGGCCCCCGTTTGATCCTGCTTCGTTTTGGCCCAGTTGTAAATTCAAATTTATCGCCCGATGAGAACGAGGTGTTCGAATGAAATCCCATCATGTAATTTGCTGGTGTGCACAGGGTGAGGTGAAAGAAGATTTCCCCCACGAAGCCCCTTCAAAATTAATCAAAAGGAAATGCAAAAATTCCTCATGTAAAAACTCAAATGCAAACACTGACTTTGTGAAGAATGAGAAGAGATGAGCTCAACATCAAACTAAAATGTCTTAGTACTAATACATAAATGTATATTTATGCATTAAGTGTATCTGTCAACATTTCTGGGTTTTCATTAAATCAGGAAGGATTAATTTAAATTAAGCAGAGTGAGATCTATATTACCAAAGCAATCAGCTGTAAGCAAGTTGGCTAATTCCACTTCTCTATTTATAAATCCTTCTTGCTCACAATGAATCTTTTCCATTGGAATAATTTTCAAGTGGCTAAAAACAGAGCCAGGAGGGAAACTTGCACGAAGTATCTCACATCACATTTGCTGGGCTGTTGTTTGGTTGAGCTCTACTGGAGTCTACTACGCAGGCACTGGAGCATCTACTATGACTGTATAAAATGTGTTTAATTGGCATGAAAAGGCACTAACAGAGTGCTGGTGGAGTTTCCATCAGCCGGAGGATATCTTATTTACTTTGGTTGAGCTGGAGGACAAGAGGAGAGCGCGTGTGGACGTGCGTGTGTGCTTTGGGGGAGTGGGAATCACACACACTATAAACCCCACAGCATTTATAATGCCACTAACCTCCAAATCCCCAGGAGGACAGCTCGCAAAATGTTTTCCTAATTATAATTTTGCAGATTTATGTTTAACACGGTTTGCCAGTTGTGAAATTGGCAATGACGGTAATACAATTTGACGGGTATTTCATGTTAAAAAATATGCATTTTTATAACATACTTTCCCCACAAGCAAGTAAAAGGAGCTGATGTGAAAGGGAAGGTTTATTTTTTATGCCACGCCGTGTGAGGAGCTGGGTACACATCTAGGTAGCTGTAATTGATCCAGGAGCCCAGGCTGCATTAAGAATTGATGTGGTACTGTATACATTGTGTTACAGTCACTCCGCAGAGTCTATGAGATACCAGCTCCCTGCTGAGCACATACTTATGTCAATATTTCTGTTAATTGTTGCATTACAAATTGTTACATATCCCAGTGGTGGGAGTTCGCATTTGTGCCTGCAGTGGAGCTGACAACACCTACCCATGCTCCCAGGGGGCTTCAGTGTATTGTGGGATTTCCCTTTTGAAAACGTTATCTCAGTTTATCAGCCCAATGTCATTCCACTCAGCACTGACAGGACAGAGCCCTTCACTCCACCGTGAGGCTGGGGACTCCCCTGTCTCCTCCATGCTCCAAGAACACCAAATCAACACCAAACCAACACCAAACCAAATCAAATGGACTTCGATTCCCTTCTAGTTTTTGCATTGCTGTATTACAGATTTTCCCCTAAATATTGGCCTCTTTGAGCTGTTGCTGGGATTCATTAGTGGTGCACTGGTGTTACACAGATTCCTGAACGGGTCATGCTCGGCAGAGGAGATATTTTGTTTGAATTTTCAAAATAAATGGCAATCATTTGGGAAAATTCAATAGTGGTATTGACTTCAACACATGCAAGATCTGCAAGCCCAGGTCATAACAAAATATCTCGATGTAATTTCATGCCCAAGTCACTGACCCCAGGAGTTGACTCCAGCAGCCACCACAGAGTTGATGGCTGCAATAAACCCTCACTGGGCCTTGCAACCATCAGCCACCCCCAAATAGCAAACAGCATGCTTTTGGAAGATGAACTTGGATAAGCGGCATGGAATCGAGTTTGTAATATTTACTGTGTTCTTTAATTACCTTAATTTCTTGCACTTCAGTGAAGAGGAACCTTTCTTGTGTGTGAACTACAACAGGGCAGTACCAATCCTCTCTCTGGTATCAGATGCATCTGATGAAGAGGCAAATTTGGTGTCACCAACTGACATGACAATGAGTTCCTAAACTGGGGGGCAGTTTTCCCCCCAGCCTTTGCTCAGGGGAAAGGAAAAATGAAGCGGGGGTAAGGCATTTTCCTTCTCTCCATCTTTGAGAATCCCTGAGATCTCAAGGGGACTCTGAGCCATTGGAGGGGAGGAACTGCTCCTGAGCATTGCTCCCAAAGCGCAGCATCCCGCCAGCTTCCTGCCAGTGGGCTTTACTGGGGGCACTGGGGGAGGGGACTGGTGGCTCATTGCCCTGAAAACCCTCATAAAGAGAGATTCCACAACAAGGAGACTCTGTGCAAAAGGCTAATTACAGCCTGGGGCTGCATTAACCTTTAGTGTGGGTTCCCCACTGGGACCTTTGTGAGACTCTGTGTGTGTGTTCATGGCTTGTGTGCACACACAGACCTTCTCCCTCTCCTTGAATTCCCCATCCTCCGCTGGCAGATCCATACACAGATGGATATGGATCTCTCCCATACACAAATGTTTCTGAGGTGCAGAAAACCTCCACAATCCAAGGGTTTATGCACTGGGGAAGCCAAGGAAAGGATCAGACCTCCCCATCTCCCCTCAGTTCTGAACAGAACTGGCTTTGCAATTCCCTCCTGGGATGGAAACTGGAAACACAAACCCAGCAAAGACAATAACAACCAGCTTGTCCCTGGAAAGCAGCTGGTACAAACCCACACTGGCAAGGAGAAGCCATCCAATTCTCTTTGGAAAAGCACACAGAACACAATCAATGTGAGCCAGGTGCATCAGTAAATATGATGACAGATGTAAATTTATGGCTCAGAGCTACCAGTGGTCTCATGGTTCATATGAAAACTTGCAGGGATGATGTAGATATTCAGAAAATCTCTGAATGTGCTTTTCCTGGACAGCTACCACGGGTAAGTAAAACTGAAAGCAAAACTTAGGAAAATTTAACTCGCTAGAGATGATGCTGCAAAATGACTCTAATGGAGACCAAGTCATTCCAGGCTCAGAGATCCTGTGAGGAAATATGCTGTAACTAATCTGATTTCTGCTCTTGCCCACAAAATGATCTGGCTGAGGGTGAAAATACCCATGAAAACATCGGCCTACGTCAGATCTTCACATATTTGAAGGCTCACAGAAAACTTAGCACAGCCTCACCTGCCAGATGGCAATACCCTGACAGCCCACAAGCTCTTGGGACACAGCATTGCTACAGCAGCCACTCTTTCACTCCCTCATGTCGTGGAATCCTGCAATGGTTTGGGTTGGAAGGGACTTTAAAGATCACCCCCCAGCCAAAGGCTTCTCTCCCATCTCCCAGTGGCCAGGTGGGGATGTGGCAGAACTCCCACCATGCACAATCCCAGTCTCCAACCTCATCCACTCCACGTAAAGCTCACCCCCTTTCACTTCAGCTGCTCAGCAGACTTTTTTTTTTTTTTTGGAGTTGCCTTTGCAAACATTTATCCCAATAGGCAGTTTTGTGTCATAAAATAAAACCTCAGCAAAATTAAAAAGCCTCCCATACAAACAATAAATCCCAACCAGAATCAGGTCTGCCACTGAACATCCTCTTCTCCTTGGGGACAGGAGGAGGGAAAAAACACATGACAGATGTTAATCACCTCCTTTAATGAACTGCTTGGAGATATTTAAATAGGGTGGTGTTGATTGTGGTGTGAGAACATATGTACAATAGTATAAAACAAAGTAGAAACATGATGTATTATTAATACCCGTTCATTCCTTTACATCTATTTGGAGGCATGGTGAAGGAAGAACATACTGTGTATTCTCACCGTGGCTCTTCTTGGATATAAAGAGACCCTCTGAAGCAAATTCTTCAGCCTACTGTGCTTCAAGAAATAGTAATCTAAAGCATCAGACATTTCCTATTAAAGTTTTAAAAACATAGCTTTAAGTCATACATTACATTGAATGCTTTAATATCTCATCTGATTCAGTAGGTTTTAAACCCCACTGAGGTCACATTTGGAAGCACTAGTCCCTTTTTACAGCATCTCCAAACATTAAATAAAAATAAAAATTATTAGGAGGAATAGAGCCATCTGTAGAGGTTAATAATGTGTCAGTTTGATATTATTATTAATAATACTATTATTTCTGTTTCATATTAGGGAGATCATGATTGCTAATGGCTATAAACTAGGAGTGATAGCCTTCATTCTGGCCCATCTGTGTTGCAGCCAGAGGGGCGTGAGGGGCTCCAGTTACACCCCAGTTGTCTCTCCTGACCCTATTTGGTGTCTGGCGTTATCCCTAAAGCCTTGGCATGCCCAGCTCCGGGATCTGCTTACAACAAACCCAAACCCTGCACCAGGCTTTGATGGCCTTGGGAGCAGCTCAAGGTCATGTTGTGATCAGGACTAGTGGCTTTAGGTGCAGGATGAAACCCATGCTGATGTCACCAGCTGGGCAGGGAAAGCTGTCCCAGCCAACCCCTGGAAAAGGAATGTGGAGCAGAGGGGTCAGGGCAGTGGCTTGCTCCTGATTTAGAAATCAAACCTTGTTCTTGGTTCTTATCTAAGGCTTCCTTTGGTCAGCTCAGCTGAACATCACCTCTGGGCTTGGACTAAGAGGTGCTTCACGGCCTACAAGAGCTCTCTGCATCCTATGAACCCAAAAAGTCCTTTGGACACAAATGTGGTTTACATTTCTGGTGGTGTTCAACATCTACGGTGAGTCACTTAAAACAATAATGGTAGTTAATTCAACTGATTGTAAATATTATGATAAAGTAGAAATGAAGAAGTGGCTGTTGTCCAGCAGAAGAATGAAGAAGCACCACACAGCTCAAGTTTAAAGAGTCCAGCAGCCTCATTTCATTACCTGATTAACCCAGCAGCACTGACCAGGCACTTCCCTCCCTCCTCTCTAACACCAAATATGTACAGACCACAGTCCCTCTTCCCCTCTATGTCACTGTTGTGGGTCATATTTAGTGCTGATGATTTGTAATTTATCCAACAGGTACAGGCACATTTCCCCCAGGTAACATTTGTAAACAGAAATAAAGCTGCTGCTGTATTGTTTGCCTCAGAAACTCTGCAATTCTAGTGTGCCGTAGAGCAGGCAGTGATGTGTAACCAAGGCCAGTGATAAAAAGAAACTGCAATTGTTTTTTTTAAGGTACAGCTCTAAAACTGTACTATGTGGATTTTCATGGTATAGCAGCACAGACAGAAATTACTTTTTTCCCCACTATAAGAACTAGTTATCTGATTCTCTTTTGTTTCCCTTATTCCAATGTTCAGTTGCATTTTAGTGTTCAGAGCTATAAGGATGCATTGAAACTTATGGAGCCTGACATTTTAACTATCTCATCTTAGCATGATTCATCTCAATTTACTTTCTTCAAAAATGTAGCCTGGAAGAATATGAACCATTTTGGGGGTTTGCTAGAAGGCCATAAACTCCATTAAAGAGTAGAGTATCAGCTGCCTTCCAAAGAGGCTTTGCTTGTTATGGGGCTCATCCTGCAGAAGAAATAGGTGACTGCTGGGAAATGCCATGGAGCCTCAAAAGCTGAATTCACAGAACTGGAGGGGGGATCCAAGTCCTGGATTGTGTTCTCCACCCTCACAGTGCTCTGTGCTCTGCTCTAGGAAGAGCAGAACAAAGAAATGCAGCTGTGCCTGCTCTGCATTTGAGCCTTGAGCAGAGCAGAGGCACCTCAGTAGTTAAACAATGAGGAGATTAAAAGAGCCTCAATAAATTTGATGGGTTGATATGAGCAAACAAAATCATTCATGTGATATTACACAAGTGTCTGTGCAGAAAAAACATGATTTTGGAACTATGGCCACTGCCTGGCCACACGTTCTGGGGCAGAGCCTCTGTGGACATCGAGTGCCGTCGCTCTGCCGAAGTCACCAGAGCTGTGACAACTGAAACCCACAGGGGCAGTGCCCTTTTTGTGCAGTTCCTGTAAAACTCCCACTGCAGCACACCCAGAGCCCTGGCAGCGTGGCCATCGCCGTGGGAAGAGCTGCATGGACACTGAGCTGCACCACAGGACAGGGACAGAGGCTCCCACCCAGATTTGGGATGCACGCCAGCTCTGGCTGCCATGACATGAACAGTCTTTCAGGAGTCCTTGAGAAAAGTCCTTGAGGAGATTCCCTCTAGAAACTGGAAATATTTGACTCCAGCCAAATTTTGGCCCAAGAGCATTTCCTACTTTCCTAAGGAAATTGGGATTAAACCTAAAAAAACAGGGAATGAAAAGAGACATAATGATATAGTTAAATAAAACTTTGAACACGACTTCTTCAGGAGTTTCAGAGCACTCAGAAAGCCACAACATATTCCCAGGTAGTGGTGGGGAACGTGGACATGTCCCCAAGAGGTCGGTGACTCTCTCCTGGCCTGTTCCCCTCCTGCACTTCACTGATACAGTGAAACAATAATATATCACCAGGCCTGACCCCTTGGCCTGTATGAATTATCTGTTTTAGAAAGACGTGAAACCACCTTTTATATCCAACATAATAGATATTTAGACATTGTAGATCAATAGTGAACAAGTTTTCTGGTTATAGTTAATGGGTGCCAGAGGGGCATTCTGACATTGACCTCTGACACTCCTGTTGACAAGAAATCTATAGAGGAAAAAAATAGGAAAGACTGCCAGGTTTTAAAGTTATGAATATAGATCTACAGTGAATCATGGTAATTTTCATTGAGCAGGAATTTCTCATATTTTCTGATTCAGATGGATTTCTCCAAAATCCTTAATTCTGACCAATGTAAAATTAATAACTGGCCCTTGGTGAACATGGGAAAACAACTGTTCAGCCGTATGACACAATTTGCCATTTGTTACTCGTGTGATATTGTTCTGCTGTCAAAGAAGACTTTTCCCTTTATAAAATAGGCTGTCATTTATAATCCCAAACCAGCACAGATTTGTTAAACAGCCACCTCATAATAGGTCTGGCTGGCTAGGAAGAAATACTGGCTCCTGGTTTTTGAAGGAAATGGATCTAAAATTATTTTGGAGAGAGAACAAGTTTTCTTCTTCTCTTAAGTAGGATTTTAATGTTATGATTTCACACAAAATTGCTTGCTAAAATGTATGGCCATCAAAGCCCTAAGATAAATCCTTTTTCTTTAATATTCAGAGAGTTCAGCTAATTCTCATGTAATTAATTGATGCAGAGAAAGGCTGTTGGTAAAGGTAGTGACAGCCATGAGTATAAAATTAAGTTGTTGTATCAAATACTTGACAAGGAAAGTTCCAGTCACCAGTTTAGGGGAGCAGGCACAGAGAGCCTGTTGGGCACAGCACAATCCAGCACGGCTCACGCTGAAATCACCTCTGTCCCCTGCAGTGACACGAAATCCCTGGGCAGGGAAGGTGTCCCCCCTAAAGGCACCGCTGTCCCCGCGGTGTGGTCGTGTCACAGCCGGGAACGCCGCCGAGCCCCCGCGGCCGCCCCGCAGAGCAGCACCGTGGCAAACACGTTTGTCCTGGCTGTGCTTTTCTCTCGGCCCCCCTTCATCCCGGGGAGATGAATCGCTGCTGGGTCCAGCCTGGCTCCGAGGGCAAAGGCAGGTCTGGAGGAGGGAACCTGCCTCCTACGGCTTCAACATTTTAATTAATTTTAACACTGATGCACAAATGAGAGTTAATCACTCTGCTGCGGTGCTCTCTAATTTACCAAGTTTATTCATTAAAACTTTCCTCGCTGAACTCTGATTGAATGTCATGCTTTTTAAAGGGCCTCTCAAACAGCCCGAAGGCTTTTCAGACTGCTGCTGGAACACTTTTTACAATTTGCTTTGCAAGGAGGAATGTGAAAGTGTGCGGGGAGACAAAACGAGGTTAGGGGCAGAGACTGCCAGGGCTGCTCCGAAATGCTCCTGTAAACACACGTGGGGCTAAAATGATCTGCTGAACATCGCAGATATGTCCCGACTTTTACAAATTATTTGACACTGTCCACGTGATGCTCCTGCTGCCTTTTGTCATTTAGTGCAAGAATGTAATATATGCTCCATGACTATTAACTTTATGAGATTGCCTTAGATTACACTGTGATATGTTTTATTGCTGTGCTGTATAACAAAAAGCATGGTGATAATCTTATTTGTTTTAGGTAATATATTTGCAATGTGTTTGCTAATCTAATTATTTTAGAATCAATATAATAAAACCTTAAGTACACAGTTTGGTCTATTAATTGCTAGAACTAAAATCCGAAATTTATTGTTTAAATGGAGGTTCTCTATTTCAAATTAACTGAAGCAAAATGTAATCTTTACCTTTTTAATTAACTGTGTTCAATATTAGGTAAAAAAATACCTCACATTTCCAGTTCCTTATGAAGGCTGCAGTCAGCAAGGATGACATTCAATCATACATTTAATTGGCTTTTTTAAAGTCATTTACATTACTCAGCTCTCTAAGAAAGTTGCAGCTAAGAAAAGTTGCAGTTGCTGCATGTACTTTGCCAGAGAATTCACTCAAAATCTAGATGCAGAATAGTTTATAAATTTTTTTTTAAACCCTGTGGGTGTGACTGTTAAGATATGTAAAGCAAAGTAAAAATATTTGTTTATTTGTTTCACCTCTGGGCACTGGGAGTTTTACACCTACAAGTCTGCAGTGATTTCCTTCAGCTCTGGGGTACAGTTCTGGTGATTATTCACATTTGCTGTTCTACTTTTCTGGTTTTTATATTTCCTTCTGCACTCTCCCTGTATTTTGGGAAGCAGCTGAATTGTCAGCACAGAGGGTCCCTCAGGACTGGAGCTGTCCTAAGCAGCCAAACCATTTTGTGAGCCTTCATTGGCAAAGGCCCTGGACACTGTGGGTGGTTCAGTTAAGAAAACTGCCTCAAGTGTCTCTATTAATACCAAATTCCTGCCTCTGTAGCTCGTATGAGCTCAAAGTTTACTCAGGCAATGAAAATGTCTAGCTGGAGATTAAGGCTAACCTTCCTCAAGTTTATAAATCACCTCCACTTCTCTATTTGAATCGATTTTAAATATGAAAGAACTGTGATTCTTCCCTTTTCTATTGCCTTCACACTTCACCCAGTGCCCTACTGCTTCTCCTGACATTTGTTTGGGCTTTCCAGTAGCCCATGGGCAGCCTGGAAAACTCTGGTCCATGAGGAAAATGACTGACATATCCAGTGAGCCTGAAGCACCTAGGCCAGGGCTCATGGCACTTTTCAGGACAGTCCATGTGGTGATGTCTCTCTGCTTCCTCATCAGGGACAAGCTCCTGTCCCCAGATCCAGGGACAGCCGAGCTGGAGCTGTCTGAGATGTTTTTGTCAACTTCTAACCCACAATCAGGACATCTAAAATCCAACCACTGCAGCACTGCAGCAGAGAATCAGGGAATACAGAGTGCTTGTGTTGGAAAGGACCTTAAAATCATCCAACATCCACACTCAGCTCCCAGCACCGCTGCCACACACTCCAGCCAACCTCTCAGTTTTGTTTTGCCTCATCTACCTGGTACATTTCTGGCTGAGAAATTAAATTCGGTGGGGAAAGGCATTTTAACAGCCTTCCTTTCACACCTGGGAGTTCCTGCAGCTCTCCTTGCATCAGTCTTTCAGCACATTCCTGGGGTAACTTCTCACTCCCCTGGACTCTGCTGACAGCTGCACTGGCTTTTTCAAAGTCAAACCAAGTGTCCTGATTTTTCCTAGGGTTCCTCCTTTAAATTTTTCCTGTTAGTGTTTCCTTAAGGACATTTTCCTCTGCTAATTCACACACTGCCACACTAACACCTTTCTGTGTCTCTTTACCTTTCCATACAAACACTCCCATCAGTGAATTGTATTTGGGGCTGGAAATGTTCATCAGCTTCTCAGGAATGACTGCAGAGTTTCTCTCATCTTGCTGGGAAATTTATGAATCGATATTTTCAGCTTCATTGCTGCCCAGGTTCTGTGAAACAATCCTTATGTTCAGATCTTTCTGTGGGCTCATCAAACCACAGGTCCTATTGAATTGGCTGCAGCTCTGGTTCCAGCTCGTTATGGTGGGAGGCACCGGAACACATGGACAATTGTGGCAGGAGCCCTTTCCTGCCCCTCCAAACAGGGAACTTCATTAGAATAAGAATCACTGTGGCTGATTGAATTATTCCATCTCCTGCCTCCCCTCTGTAGTGCTCCAATCTGAAGCCTTCCCAGACATCCTCCTCTGAACTTCAAGTTGTGGATTTAAGCAAATGCACAGTGGCTCCCTAAAAACCCCAATACTCCAGCCGAGTTCTCACTTCCATCCATACACCTGTCATGCTTAATAAAATGCTCAGGTTGAAAGCTACTTCAAATATTAATTCCTGTAACCACAGCCCTTTTTCCATACCCTGTGAAAATGCCCCTGTCCAGAGCAGCAGTGATGAATTTGCCTCTGCTCAATCACACCTGCACAGAACATCCCTAAATTAATTTCATGTTGGTAGGAATTAGGCTTTGCCAGCAGGAAATTCACAACCAAACAAAAACCCCTCCTTTCATTTAAATCCATGGGTAGTTGTGAACAGCTAACCCAGCTCTAGTCATTACCTAGCAATGAAAAATTGACAATAGAGTTATTAGGATAATATATGTAATTAATAGAAATATTAAAAGATTCACCATTAACCTGCATTTGCTCAGAATGCCAGAGGGGTGATTAGTTAGAATGGCACAGAATATTTTATAGTACTTACTGCTCCTCTAAGAAGTCAGAGAGGGGAAAATGGAGATCCCAGCCTCTCCTGGATTGAAGTATGACCTTAATGGTATTCAAATTTTTAAACAGGAATGAAGATAAAGAGAACGTGGAAAAATTATACTTTGAACTTCCTAAAGGGATTAGGACACACCAAAAAGATTTTTTTTTTTTTTTTTGGTAAGGTAACTGATATTTTAGAATCAAGGTGTTCCAAAACTTTTTTTGACTGGAAGCAATTATCCATCTTTAACACTTCTCACAGTTCAACATCTGTTATTAATGAGTGAGTTTCTTAATTTGAAAATACTACAAACATCTCATCATGCATCAGACACGATACAAGACACACAGGATAATTCTGGAGTCAGGATGGTACAGATGGGCTGCAAACCACTGCCAGATAAAATGTGGATATATTCCATATATTCGGCACAGCACAGGTTTAAGTTTAGATACTATTTTTTAAGCTGCAGAAGGTGACGAGCAGCAGGAGTTTTATTAAATGGATCAAAATTTGGTTCAAGGAAAATGACCAGCTCAGAGTTGTTGAGAATCAGTTGATTGTTGTTGGAACCCTGGCTGCTGAGCATTTCAGACTTTCTGTGCTAACAGGCACTGACCCCCAGGAGAACACTGCATTGACCTGAGGCCGTGGAGAAAACTCCCAAAATGGAATGACAGAACTGGGATTGTGGGTGTGCAGTTTGAATAGAAGTGTGTAACATCACAGGGTGGAGAAAATTAGAGTTTAAGGTTTAGAATATAGTAATATATATAAAGTTAAGATGGAGGTTTTAGGGTGGAGCCTGGTCCTTTTTCACCTTCTTCTTCACCTTCTTCTCCATGGGTTTGGGTGGTTTTGTGTAATTGGATAAAAAGTCCCCATTGCAGGCACGGGTGGTTGGTTATTGGGTTAAAAGTAAAAATAATTCAGGTGTCATTTCTTAATTGGACAGCTGATCCTTCAAAGGCCTTGTAGAGAGAGGGATGGGGCTCCATTTGTAGTTTGTTAGAGTGAAGTGCTGCAGAACTCAGGGTTTGTGAGACTGAGATAGAGATAAGAACTAACAAAGATCTGAGTCCCAACAAGAAATTCCATCTTGTGCATTTAATCCTGGCAGAGAAAAGAAGATAGAACTCGACAGACTGTAGTTCATTGGTGCCTGTTGATGGTTCTGTTCAGTTGGGTTTGTGTGCCCAGGGTGAAGGCTGGGGCAGAGCTGCCCTCAGCTGCATTTCTCTCCCAATAAACTGATGTGCTTTGTCTTCTTTTGTTATATGACCCCAGAATAGCGCAGGCATCAATAACGGTACAGGTAAAAGGACAGAGAGAAGATCCCACACCTCATTATCCCACTTCCTGTTTGAGGCATGGTGTGAGACCAAATTAGTGACTGTTTGGGAAGCACAGGGAAGAGCTAAGCGTTGCAATAGAGATGCTAATTTAGAATTAAATAGGTCACTGGGAGCCAAGTTCACCAACAATAAATCTGAATTCAGTCACCTGGAAACCCCCAGGAGGCTTTGATGCCATAGAAATTGCATGGATTCCTCTCGCTGAGTGTCTTCCTGTGGCATGCAGAATCACTCCAGACTAATATGACAACACAGTAAATGTTGTGTCCTTGCAAAGCCAAGAGTGACTCATTAAGGAAGGTTATTAATTTGTAACTTTCAAAACTTTATTTTTGGAGAAGGAACCTCACCTGGAGATTCCAACTTTGGCATCCCTCTTGTTAACTCTTGTTTAAAAAGGTGGAATCAACAGAAGTCCCAGCCCAAGCCCAGCAACAGCTTGGATGTACATTCACCACTGAGCTGAATGGATGAGAGATTGAGAAAGTTAACAAAAAACACATTTTCTTCCTTAAAGAAATATTTCCTCCTGACAGATTTTGGATTGCATGCTCTTTGAAATACTGGAGCTATCACAGCATGTTCCCAGAGAAAAAATATGAAAAGCTCCCAGCACTAAGTGCAAAACATGTGATACCCACAGAGCAAATACATGGCTGTGCATGCAGTGGATAAAAACACGCCCACAAATAATGTGTGACTCAATAAAAATGTGTATGGACAAGCAATTCCTGGGGAAAAATCCCAATTAAAATACCCAATTAAAATATTCAAGAAGGACTGCTTGGCAAGCCAGGCTTGTCCTGAACGTGCCTTTGGAACTCTGCTGCTGTGGGGGTGGCTGGGATCACCTGTCACAGTCTGCAGGGACACTGGGATGCTGGAAGGGGACCTGCAGGGGAGTAGAGTTCTGGAGGGGAATTCAGACACCAGTCTGTGCTCATGCTATCATTAGCAGAACCCAGCCAGAGTTTCATTTTGAGATAGCTTTGTTAAATTTTAAAATAAGAAAATAAATAAGAAAAATGAAATAAATAGCAGACAAATTAAAGAGATTTCTATGAAGGAAAAATCCAGGGGAAGGATGCACCTAAGTAACATATTTTAGATTAAGATCATGATTTTGCTGAACTCAGCATCATAAAATGATGAATCTTGAGCCTCTTTGAATTATCCATGTTTCAAAGAAGAGGGTTTCTTTTTTAGGTACTTCTGTTTCCTGGCATGGAACACCTCCCAGCTTGTCACAACCCCAGGCCTGATGCTTTAGATTGCAATGGGACACTTTTGATTCCATGGGTTTTAGAGCATTTTTCATTCAAGTGTTCAAAAAGTCCCATCTAAGAGATGTTACATTTAGACACGGGTAACTACGAAAATCTCACCCTTACCTAGCTCACCAAAATAAAAGGGTGGATTGGAATGAAAGAGGTCATTTTTTTTTCTCTCCTATAAAAAAAATATATGTAAATTATAAAATAAAAGGTTCACTAGAGGTGTGTTTGTTACTGAGAAGATCTGAGGAAAGTAACCCCAAGTAAATTAAGCCAAAACCAAGTGTAACCTCTCAGAGACTCTCATTCCATCAATAGAAAACCAGCACATAAACCTTCAAACTCCTGATTCTCTACAACTCTAGCAGGGCTCTATAAACTCAAATTAAGAATTTCTTTTTAGTGATGAAAAGTGAGACAACAAAGAAAGAACAAAGGAGAGAGAAGGAGGGACCCTCCTCCACAACTCCTCTACTCCGAGTACTCAGGCCTGGGGATCAAACCACACTTCCTTGAGTCCAAACAGAGAGAAATAAAATATTCAGCCAGAATGGGATATCTGCCTTTAACTTCTGATTTGAGAATCCCCTACCTCAGCTGTTGCCTCGAGTAGGCAGGATGCAGGAATAAAATGGGATTTGTGACCCTAAAACAGCGCTAACACCACCCCAAAGGAGTTGTGCAACAACCAAATCAGCAGTTCTGGCTATTAAATAATGTATATAAACACTTCCGAACTTCCTTGGGGTTTTTTAAAGTCAATAGTACATTAAGAAAATTTAAGCAGAAAATTAACTTTCCCAAATGTCTTCAGTACCCGGACAGAATTTCCAGCAAGGGCCAGAGCTTCCGAATGAACAAAATGGATCCTGATTTTGGCTTTATAATCCAAAATTCTCATTAGCCTCCTCAATTCATTTACTATAATTTACCCCTCCCCACAAGTTTTTAGGTGGTGGAGAAGATTAAAGATGATCCCGTAACAGTCTGTTCAGTATTTTACATTCCCTGACCTTTTATGTAATTTGATCTGTTCCTTTGGATGTCTTTTCCAGGCGTGGTGGGTGAGAGCTTGATTTATAAACAGTGAATGCACAGGGGATTTTTATGTACTTTGTTCACCCCATCAGTTTTTTTCTGGGCTCATTTACAGTCTATTTGCAATTCATTAAAGGACTTTTCTTTTTGTTAAAATTGCCTTTCTGGTTTTTTTTCTGTTTCCATACCAGAGTAGGTTTTTTTGAGGAAGGAAAGTCTTCAGATGCTGTGACAGCTGTTATGGGGTCCCCTGCTTATACTTCACGTTATAGATTTCACAACTGGAGCAGGAAAGGGGCAGGGTTGTTTTGAAGGAGGATTTTGATAAAAATCCTGCTATTTCTTTATCTTCATTGTGAGGTAATTGAAGATCAGTTTCCCCACTAAAATTCAAAGAAAATATCTTTGAAAGAGCAGAATTGCTGGTTCTAGGCACGGGACAAGGATATTTTTCCTTTACTTGCAGTAAGGCTTAGAGGACAGCAGATGAGATGAAGAATGAATCTAAAAATGTGGAATTTCTACCACTTTCTGCCTTGTCAGCAGCTCCCCAGTGCCCAAAAATGGGAATCTCCACTGGATGAACCATGGAAGGAGACATCCACGAGGCACTTGCAGTTCTTGGGACAGCTCAAGCTCGAGGAAAGGAGGCCCCTCAAGGGTCTGGGGACCCAAGGGACGTGTGGAACCCTACAAGGGTTTGGGGACAGCCCCAAACTCCTCCCAGACAGAGCCAAGGAAGGGATTGGGATCTCCAGGAACAGCAACACCTCAGAGAAGAGCAAACCACAGAAATCCCCCAGACCCCACTGTGCCAGCAGCAACTTCCTGCTTTTAGAGAGAAGATCTAGGTCAAGACATTTCAAAAGTTCTTAGAAAACTCAGGTTTTCCTTCCCAGTTCCCTCACTGCCTCTCACCACTGAGTGTTTCTCTCCCCTCTGGCTGCTCTCAGGGATGCTCTGCTCAGCCTATATTTACCGCTTTTGGGGGTATTTTATAGCCTGAATAATGCAGCAGTTAAAATAAAAGTCAATCAAATAAAAATATCAAGTCTACATTCCTGTCCTTTAACAAAAGTACCCAGTCAGTGCCAATTTTTTGAGGAATAAAATTACAGCCTTTTGTGTCTTCAATCATGTCTTAATTTAGGAAAAAGAAATCCAAATATATACAAATATTTCTATTTTCTTCTAAATATACTGATTTCCCCCCCTTGTCCTTAGTGAGGAAGATGCACTGGATGAAGGATTAACTAAGGCTGGTGGCTGAATGCCAGAATCCAGGGCAGTCAGGGAATGTGGTGTCATTAGCTACCCAGTAATCAAACCAGAAGGCAGCTTTTAAGAATTTATATATGACCCAATTTTCAGTTTCTTTGATACTTGTACACGTCACAATTTTCTTGGAACATAAAACCTCCTGTAGGAAAACATTTGCTGGCAGGAAATGTCATTTTGTTGTTGATTACCTGCTCTGTGAGTGCAATTTGCAGGTTTTCAGGTAAAAAAAGAATGGTTTCATCCTTCTCCCGAGCACAGCAGCTGATGCCAAATGTTTCAGCGCTCTGGGAAAGGCTTTTCCCTCTCTGTGGGGAGCACTTTTTCTGATCCCAAATGTAGCAGTTAATAAAGTCTCAATAGTCTTTCTACCATTTCCCTCAGCTCCCGTTTGCAGTCCTAAAATTCCACTTCTGCTGTCACTCTGCAGCCTCTCCAATCTTCTCTGCCAAATGATGTTTTCCTTAGCAGGAACTTCCAATGTAGCCCCAATTGTTTCTGTTTTATTGAGGGATTCCTCCTGAGTGGATTTTTCGATAGCATTTTTAACCACACCAGCAGCCACGCTCCTCCAAAGCAAAATTATCTCCAGCTCCCCAAGATTTAATAGCAGTAAAGTTTTTAATGCTGCCTTACTCAAGTCCCCTGAGCCTGCAATAGGTTCCTTCTCTTAATATTCCATTACATCTGACATGCTCTTGCCATCCATGGAGAGAGATTGGATCATGTACTCCGAGCTTCCAGACTATTGCGTTTCCTGCCTCTCCTCAAACACATCCTGCTCTTTTCCTGGAGGTCATCCTGCCTCGCTCTCAGCGGAGCCTGCACACAAACAGTGCAGAACAAGAAACTGAAGGCTGAGGAATTTTCATCTTTTGGCCAAGGCAGGTGTTTGTAGGATATGTTTTAACTGTGGTTGTGTGTTTTCCTTCTCTCCCACAGCTATGAAGCTGTTCCAGAGGGAGATGTTTGTCAGGGGAAGCTCCTGGCCACCACAGGGGACACACACTGATGCTTCCAAACATGAGGTGGAAAAATTCAGATCTTAGGAAAGAGGAAAATCAGAATTCAAATCCCAGCTGTGCCAAAGCAGGCAGTGCCAGTGCTCTCAGTAATACTCGTTGTGTGCACATCTCGAATTCAGAATAAACAACCGGCTGGCTGAGAGGAATGTGTGCTATTGTTCCAATAACTACAGAATTTAGGGACAATCTGGGTAAAGACTTGTGTTGAGAATATTATCAGGTGCTTCCCATTGCCTCTGCTGAGAGTACAAAGATATTTCATTCACTAATATTTGAGATTCTCAGATAAGAAGCACTTAATGCTATTAATGGTACTTCTGTCTCTGAAAGATAAATTACATAGTGTAAAAATAATATCATACATACATTTAGATAACGTAAATAATAATCAGCCTGGAGTTTTAATCTGCCACACAACCTTCCCACTTTGTCATTTTTTTAGTTATGGATTTATTTTCAAAGCTGAATTATGAACAAGTGTTTGGACTGTTGGTTGCACTCACTGGAATGCTTTCCCTGAGCCCAGTTCTGACTCCTGACAGTTAAAAATCAGTTGTCTGTCTTTGATGAAAGGGTCATCACCCGAACCAATAATTGTTATCCTTGCAAACCCCAGCCCTTCCATTGCTTGTACAGTGACAAAAGGTATAAATCAGCCCCACGGCTCCTAATTAGTGCCATTAGCAGTTGGTTGTTATCCTGCGTTTGAAGCACTGATGCCTCAGCGGCGGGACAAGAGCGCGGCTCCGGCCGGCTCAAGCCTTGGGTGTATTTAACAAAACTAAATCCCAAGTGCGGGGCTGGACGGAGCCTCCAGAGGCTCAGATTTTGGGGATGCAGCTCTGAAACTCCCCCAGCATATCCACATTATTTGTCTTAGCACTTAGTGACAGTACGAGAGGCGACGGCTTGCATTGCTGCCTGCTACCACAAAAAAATTCCAGTGTTTTCACAAAAAAAAGCATCTCTCATGACCACATAAGGGCAGTTAGACCTCATCAATAGCTGCCAAGTGATTTTCACTGTCTGTATTTATGTATTGCCACTCTCATCTCTATTATTCCAGCATGGCAGATACCAACTGTTAATACCACAGTCATTTCTGTTGTGTGCTCTAATGCCTGCGAGGTGGATTTATTTCTTTAGCCTCCAAATAGAATTATTAGAACTCATCAATAGAAGAGCTGATTGTTGAAAAAAATATATAAGGGCAGCTGGGAATTATCTATGTACATGTAGAAAAATCTGTGTTATGGTAATGGATCATATCCAGCTGCTCCAGTGCTTCTGCTGGGTTATTTACATTTCATTTCATTCTGGACGCTGTGCTTGGCTCTAATGCAATTCTACCACTGGCGACTACAAGAGATGAAGTGTTCACCTCCTCTGGTAACTAGAACCTTGTGGCCAACTCTGGCCTGGCAGAGCTGTTCCTGTGCTGCTGCTCCCACAAGGAGGACTGCAGGAGCAGGGAAACCTGGTGAGAATAGCTCTGGATTTCCTGAGCACTCCTGGAGCAACTGAAGCATTCCATCAATCCTAAAAGGAATAAATAAAATAGCCACTGCTATTTTATCCACTGCTGCACTGGGAAGGGAATGACAAAGATTTCGGATAACCAAGGAAGCAGACTGACCAAAAGCTCCTGCATCCTGCTTTAAAATTTACAGGAGTGTTTAAATGCTGCTGTGCCACTCCTCGGCCGCGGAGGAGAACTGCTGACTGTGCGCTTTTCGAGTAAAGATGGAGCGCAATCTGTATGCAAATGAGATGTTAATACGGCATATAAAAGTAAAATTCAATAAAACAAGTTTGCACTGAGCTCACAGAAATGTGGCCATTCCTTGACTTCGGCTCCTCGCTGGGTTTTTGCTGACTCAGTTTCCCCACCTCCGGCACAGTTTACAGAAATGGTGAGATTTAGTAGATAAAATCAAAGAGCATCTTTCCTTCTAATGAGCTGCGAGAGGCTTTTCCTCGTGCCCGCTGCTTTTTAATGGCCCAAATATCCCCGGCACTCCTGAGAGCCGGGTTAAAAACCTCACTGATGGCCCTGAAGTTTGTGCTGCTTGCACAGCAAAGAGCACTGACTCAGCTGCTCGCCTTGGATGGGACACGGCCCTATAAAGAAATTTTAAGAGGAAGAAATTCTGAACTCAAGTGTTTGTTGGCAACCTGTGTTTTACAACAGCAGCTGGAATAATCTGCTGGTAAAATTCCACCCCATTCAAATATCCAGCAAAGGAGGGAGGAAAACCAGGAGCTGTCCATTCCTATTGGGAAGAAACTGAAATTCAGATACCAAAAGAAGAATTTACCAGGTTTAATAAGCACATGGTTTACCTATGAAATTGTCTTCACACTCCTATTTGTAATACAATGTTTTGCTACCCAGCCACGTGTTTTCATGGATTCCTTTGGGTTGGGAAATACCTTTAAGATCACAGCACTGTACAAACATGGATTAGTGAGTTGTTAATTACTAAAGTGAGAGTTTAACCCACATTTCACAGAGCAAGAATCGAAAAATCCTGGAGAGTTAAAGGCCCCAGAATTCTCCCTGAGGTGTCTCACATTCATATTTTTGACTCTGGTCTCTCAGATTTGATTATTTGACAGAAGACCTTGGAAAGTGCTTTTGCTCACTCTGGTCTTACAGAGAGCCCAAACTCTACAGTTGCAATGCATCTTGTGTCGTATAAAACTATGAGTTTGACTCAGAGGCCATGCTAGTATTTTTTGTTTGAACTAATTAGGTTTTGTTCCTATAACTGCCAAAAATTCTTAATTGTATTTTAGAGCAGTTAGGCAAAACTGAAGGGTCAGCATTCAGAGAAAATCCTTCTTTTGGATTTCTATAAAGAATGGACATTTCTTTTGCCCATAAACATAAAATCCCCTGAGTTACTCAATCCACTCAGCATTGCTAATTTCTGAGTCTGTCTTTGAAGCAATAATTCCTTCAATAGCTCAGAAACCTCGGGCTGATTCCATGGAAGTGGCATTTCTCCATGGTCCACGTTTTGTGTGGGAGTTTGCCAAAATCTCCCCCCTCTTCAGATTCAGTTCAGAGAGGGCCCTTGACTCAAACTCAAAACACAAGATTTGCAATTATCACCACTTTGTTTTACATCAGCTCTTCCAAATTCCACTTTTGCTCGCAGAATATTGCACAGGGGTTGGGGTGAACAAGGCAGGGAAGGTGAGGGTTTGAGCCAAGACGGGAAGAGCTCAGCAGGAAAATGGATAGCTGAGCTCTCTGCTTGGCAAACCAGTATGAAACTGTAATGATTTGCAGGCACTGCAGAACAGATGATCTTTAAAGATTTAAAAGAGAATATGTTCTCTTCTTAAAAGAGAAATTGTGACTTTTCAGATGTGAAAAAATCCTTGTACCTTCCCTGGCAGTTTGTATTCAGCAATGATAACTCCAGAAAAATTCCCGTCTTTACCTCCAGTGACCTCTTGAATCCTGCCATTATCTGGCATCTCTTCTAAGTCATTACAATAAAAAATAATAGCAGCAATAGTGGGGTTTCTATCAGCATAAATATTTATAGTTACATTTTAATAATATTCATGCCATTTTCATAATAGGAAATAACCTAATGATCTGGCAGGTTATGCTTGTCCAGGGGTTCTTTTTTTTTTGCAGATCAAGAAGAAATTTCTTAGCAACTGGGAGGTGTAAATTGAAGTGATCTTTATTTCTGTATGCTGCCTCAAACAAGATGCTGCCTTTAATCACCCACCAGGCAGAAGATTTTTTCCTACATGCATGAGGAATGTGAGGATTCTCCACTGTGCTGGTGAAAGCAACTGGTTTTCTTCTAAAGGCTGGGACAACTCTGCTGTTCTGTTGTACCTTGGTGTGCCCTGTCAGAATCCCTTGGACTGGGAAAGTCTTTGTGAGGTGTTTGTTAAATTTATTCAACCTGGAGTGCAGGAACAGCAGCTGGAAACTGTTTAAATATTGTGCCTTAAAGCCAGCTCTTGAATTTATTCCAGCAAATCCTGTGCATTTAGTAACAGCAGATAACAAAACATCATTTCCCATGCTATGACTAGTCTTTAGGCATCAGTAAAAATGTACTTAATCAGTTTATATTAAATTACTGTGCAATCACCATGGCACTTTAAGGCTATGCCTATGTATATGAGACATTTTATCAGATAATTATTATGTTCCCTAAACTTCCAAGCATTACTTGATATTTTATATCTCTACAACTGGTACCTTTAAATGGATATTTTATTATATGTGGACTACCACAATAACTGGGACTGCATTAAAAGGCAGTTAGGAATGACACTTTTTAATTGTCTGTGCTGTGCCTTTTGGTGGAGGTGCCTCAAAAAAGAGCAAACAGTGTCTGCAGTAAACAATGCTCCAGAGCAGAGCCCTGGGCTCCTCCCTGCTGCAGCTGCAGGTGTCCCACAGCCCCAGGGTGCAGGCACAAGGAAGGACAAACTGGCTTCAGTCCATCTGTTCCTGCTGCTTGGCCTCACCTAAAGACTGTGGCCAATAATTCTCCACCTACTGGATGTTCTGGGCCTCTCCAAAGCACTTTACAGCCCTAAAGGCTTAGAAATTGTATTTTTCTGTCTATTTTTCCTGTGCTACTGCACCAGGGCTGTGCCACAGCTCTGCTGGCACCTCAGAGGTGACCTCAGAGGTCGCCTGGTGCTGCAGCCCCACACAGCCTCCTGATGCTGAGGCACAAAGCTGCTGCTGGATGTGCAGGTAACTTCACCAGCCAGGAATGCTGAACCCAGCCCTTCATCCCTGGCTTTCACTGGGGTTTGCACACAGCTTTGGAGCTACCAATCCAAACGCTAATTTTGGACTACTTCACAAACTGGCAGAGCACAATTTTCTCTCCATTTAAGGAGCTTTGACCTTTCTCTGTCTCTGCTGTTTGCTTCTGCTGTCATCTCCTGCAAGTCCCTTAATTTCTCTGTATCTTACTGTCTACACCTTCAAATATTAAATAACTCATGAAGAGCAGACACTATTGACATTTTTGCCAGGCCATGTCTATTTAAGCACAGGGAAGCTGCACACTCTTCCTTTGTGCTTCCCTACCAGTGCATTTTCTGTTCTGAGGGGAAATATAACCATTTTACATTATTGCAATTGTAAATGTCTGTTGTCAGGCCCTATTTATAATTATGGAAGTGTTTCCCTGGAGTACCCTTAGCAACTAATTTCAGGATCAGGATAAGTAGAAAATAAACTTGTGCTGGGCTGTGTAGACATTTATCAAATCAAATGATTACAGAAAATTAATCTTTCTATAGTGGTCTATGAAGTAATGAGAAACCAAGTGCATTTTAAATGCATGAATCTCAGTGGTATGGGAAAAAAAAAAAAAAAAACAAGCAAAACCCATGACCATACACCCAGCCATATACATTGACCCTATGAAAAAAACTAAACATGGAATAATTTCCTCCTTTTTCCTCTTACTACCTCACTAGACCCTCACTGTGAATTCCTTTAGCATACAAACTGATTGGATGGGTAAACATTTACTCCGTTTTCCAAGTAGGCTTGCTCTGAAATTTTTCTTTCTGAAAAGTTGCTGCCCACTCAGTCATCTCCTTTATAAAAGTAGGATTTTTGGAGAGAGTTTAAAACACAGTCATACATTCGTGTGGCTCACCAGAACACAAAGCAGAGCCTGTGGGTACTCTTTGAGGGAAGAATTTTCCCATTATTTTCTGAGATAATTTAATGACATTCAGGAGGCTGTACCTTACCTGCATGCATTTTTTTTTTAATCTCAAGTTTCTTTCACAGGAACTCTGTGAACTAAAATAGTAAAGGCCAACCTTGACAGGAGGTTTTGATGCTCCTGCAGTTGTGCCATTACAAACAAGGTGAGAATGTGCTCCTGGAAGCACCAGGAGCCTTTCCAAGCTGCCCTTGGCACCAAGAGGCCCTTGACCAAGCAGGCCATGACTCTGCTCATGGCTCTGTCACCCCCTCCCTCTGAGTCCCAGTCCTCCCAGTTCCAGATCCCTGCTCAGACAGGGCTGTTCCCAAAGGTGGTGCCATGGATCTCTCCAGAGCCATTCCCTGCTGCAGATCCAGCCCTGCCATCCCTGCAGGAAGCACTGAGTGATGCTCTCCAGCCACACCTGAGCTGGAGCAGCTCAGCCCAGGCTGCTCTTGTCCTCTGCCCCACCAGGCACATTCCCAGAGCCACATATTTATTTAATGTTAATGCCTCGTTGTCTTGACATTCATCATGTGCTAAGCTGGGAAAGTAATTAAAGTTAATTTCTGCTTGGGGGAGGATGAGGAAAGGTGGGGGGGAGCATCCTCACTGTAAATTCTTATTCATATTTCTTTCCTGTTTTGTGATTCTCAATCGGAGTTTTCTAATAACAGATCATTTCTTTTTGTCTAACTTTAATCTGGCCCTGCTTGACAAGCACCATCCTTTTCATTGAAGGGTAAGACCACTTAAAGAAAGGCCAATAAGCCCTTGCACTGCTCAGCTGACTGGGGTGATTTGTCACCCTGTGCAGTGGTGGTCACACCAATGGATTTATCTCAAGGTAAATGGAGATGCTGAGACCTGGGACCTGGAGCTTTGATTAAGGCCCCCTTTTTGTAGTGTTGATAGATGTTGCTTGTGTTTATCTATTTGAAATGCCACTAAATCTGTGAATACAATGGAAAAAGAGAGTAGTTTGCAGCTGAAAACATATTAGTGATTTATGTTTCACTAAGAAGCACAATAGAGAGACAGAGGCTATTAAGAGGAGCTATTTTCATGAGAAATAGTTCTGCTTTAAAACATTATCAACCACACCTTGATAAAGACCTACATGCATGCATAATGGTGTTTACTTATCCCTTTAGTTGAGTGCAATATACGTTTGGAATGCACAGCCCCAAATTATTAATAAGCCAGGAGACACTTTGCCATGCAAATGCATGGGAATAGGATACTTTGCATGTTAATTGTCTTCCGGAGAAAAAGCCAGCACGAGGCACCAATCCGGGACTTCAGGTGGGCTCCACATCCCTTAAAACAGCTCCAGATCCTACTGACCATTATTGCCAGCATTTATTCACAACATTTGAGTAGAAATAACCAGTGGGGTGACACAAAGGGATTATAATGCATCGATATAAGTTATAACATGAATCAATGTCAACAAGACGCACCCATTTAAATGAATAGGGTCAGATGAGAACGCTGGATCACCCTGACTCGCGTGACAGTTACAAATGCATAACCTAGTCTGCATAATAGGAGTGTACAAACCAGCAGAGATTTGTAAACTTGGTTCATTTCAAGCAGAACTGACCCACAGCAATGGAAAAAGGAGAAGCCGACTGAGCTGTCTAGGAAAGAAGTGATTCTCTAGTCTGTTTAACCAAAGGCATAAATGAGGTTTCATTTTTTCTCAAGCTTGAGCAGAGAACGTGGACCTGAGCCGCTGTTAGGTAGCCAAGCCATTTATCCACAACGTTCAATTAAAAGACAAAGATAACACGTCCCCTTCCAAACACATTTCTGTTTACAAATGCAAAATAAAGCTTCCCTGCTCTGCCTGGTGTGTGCAAATACCTGGGCACGCTGCAATTCCAGGTTTGGAATTAACTGCGCCGGGTTATGATTTATTGAAACGTTCCGAGGATTCCTCTCCGCCGCTAATGAACAGCGGTGGAGGGGGGGAAGGCTGGAAAATGTGTGAGCACCTGGAGCATGAAAACTCCTGCAGTAAGTTTTGTACCTGGAGGGTGATGCTGGGGCTGGGGCTTGGCACCGCAGTGCACTGACAGCGGAGCAAAGCTCTTAAATCTGGACAACACCTGCACCTCATTTGCTTTAGAGAAGCGCCATGACCTGACTGCTGATGGCGAGCCCTCCCTTTCATCCTCGGGATTATGACAAGTTATTAATTGCCACCATTAGCTGCAGCAGCCTGCCTGAGATCTCTGCTGCTCTCTGGAGGTGAGAAACACTGCGTGTGAACGCTGAGAGAGAAGCCGGGAAGCGCTGGGGCAAACAGAGCAACAACCTGCCCAAAAGGGATTGTGAGGCTGTGAATAATTTATTAGAAAACATTTTTCTTTGTCCTTCCCACAGACCCACAAATCCTCCCTAAGCGCTCTTTAGCAGCCTTGCAGATAATATACTTACACATCTCAGAGCTTGCTAAATAGAGTGAGCAGGCCAGAGTTCACTCCTAGCATGGCTCCTGCCCAGCACAGCTCAAACACCCTCATCCTCTCCTGGAAGTCCTTGTCGTGCAAGCTTTTTGTAATTAGCTAGAAAAGTGAATAAAAAATGACAAATCCATGCTTGGAAAACAAATTTCCCCCCCCCTTTTGTTTGTAATTGGGTAGTGAATGTGTCGGCTCCTCCAGCAGCCCCAATTTCTGGATTCACACCTCATTTCCCCCTCCTTCATGCGCTTGTTTGAAGGTGCTCAACCTGTCTCATTAACTTTTTCAGACACCAAACATCATCTCTCAGCATCTAATGAGAATTGTGATTGAAACAGGGAAAAGCAAGTTCATACCAGGATGGGGAGAGGAGTGTCAGCAATTTAATGTACAGCCTCCGTGGGGAAATTCGGGTGCAAGTGAACGATCACAGTGTTCAGAGGGGACAGGAGGGGAGGATGGTCAGTGAAATATGAACTGATCAGCAGAGCTCTCAGGTTTGGGCTGCTTTGGAGCACCTGAAGGCTGCCTCAAACACTCCCATGCTTGAGCATGCCCAGGGTGCTGGTCTGTGGGTCAGCCGGGTGAGGAATCCTCAGCAGAGCGGCACCCACGTGTTCAAGTCTCCTTTGATAAATAAGAGAAACTCTTCAGGTTGAGATCCAGACTGGAAAGCTGCGTCCAGGCAGGGGTTTAGGACAATATCCAAGAGTTTGGAGAGGGATTGAGTTCAACTCCTTGCATAAAGAGCTCTGGTCACTCTGTTGTCACATAATGTTCAACTTTCAAGGAGTGAAATTCCTCTTCTTTCAAAGAAGCCGTGTAGGCTTCTACCACTGGGGGATGAGCTGGGGCTCTGAAGCTCAGGTGGAAACACTTCCTTTAAGCCTGGACTCCAGCAGATACTGTGCCTCAGTTCCCCCAGGTTCCTCACTTGTGAGCAGCCTTTCACTCTAGAACGCTGAACACACAGCTCAGCTTTCCAGCCCTATGTGGCCCCGTCCCTTTGCCCAGACACATGAAACACAAGTGGTTCTGTGCCCCACTCGGGGTCTCCTCCAGCCCTTTGATCCACCAGGCCCACCCTCCTTCCTCCCCATCTCCTCTTCCTCCTAATCCTTAGAGTGGGAATCATGCCCTGAGCTTGTCTTTTGCAATATGCAGGAAAGGTAATGCTACAATGTTTTCATCATTTCTACATTAAAAATTACCATAAACGGTGTCAGTCATAATTTAAATATAACTTACAAGAGTATAAAGAGGAAGTTGTTTTCTCAATGTACTGCAAATCTACTTTTAATTGGCATTTGGTTATACAGAAGGTTTAAAGTTCACCTACAACATGTGAAATACTGATTTTGATCTAAATCCTGTTTGACTAAATGGAAAAAATCCCAGGGAATTCCTGCTACTAGTTATTCTTCAAGTGTTTGATTTTGCAACTGAAACAATGCTCAGTTCACACTGTTTCCTTATGGAGCACATAAAAATGCACCTTTCCTTACATTCATCATCATTTGCTACAATCATTAAAATAGTTTAAACGGAAAAATAAATTACGTCAGTTTTAACAAAGCAGAATGTTTTGGTGTCCAATATGGACAATTAACATTTTACCAGTTTCACTTGCCTAAAATAAAACTTTGTTCTCATCTGCTCCCCCAAACTCCTCAGTAATACAGACATTAATTGTAATTCTTAATTGCAGCTGATAATAGTCATGGAAAAAAAAGTTGGTATTATGGGATAGCACCATGTCAGCCCAGTACTCCCAGCTGGGAGGTCCCTGGGAATAGGAACCAGTGTGCAAGAGAGTCTGTCCAGCAGAGACGCTGGTGAGCAGGATTTCTCCATACAGAATTTATGGATAAATCTATAGGATATAGGAGCACAAGTATAGATGGGTTCATGCAGGCACAGGGTCTGTGCACACAGCAGTGAGCACCTTTACTGCATCCTGCCCTGTGTCGTGTTGCAGAGCTCAGAATGGGATTAGCAAATTCTCAGTCTGAGTTTGCCTCATGGTTCTGGAAGAGCAGGGGGACAAAAGGAAAAGCCAGTCAGAGATCCAGCACAGAGAGATTAATTTAGGAACCATAAAATCTCCTTTTTTGGCACGGTGAGGAATCCAAAGCTCCCATCTAACCACAAAGGTGCTTTTGGATGCAATTTTGAGCCCCAAAACTGGGTCTGGTGGGGGCAGCAGATGCAGCTGGCACAGGGAGAGCAAAGGGTTAAGCTGTGGCCTCACTCCAGGTATGTTTGTTTCTGCAGGAATGAATGGAGTCACTGTGAGCAGCTGAGTGTTATTTTAACACCTATTCTCTCTCTGGCTCTGTGGCCAGTTCACATGGAACAGAGTGTTTCCATGGAGGAGCGAATCCATCTGTGTTTTCTCACCTGCAGGTGTTGGGGGTTTAATTAAAAACTCCAACTAATATGTTGCTATTTTGTGAAGGAATGTGAATTATAGCAAAGGCGAATTATGAATGATAATGAAGGCAAAATAACACACTTGGAAGCATTATTTTGGTGTGTTTTTTCCCCCTTGTAACATAGGAGAATGTGCTTTAATGAAATAATCATGGATGAGCACTAATTTCCTCTCATGGCCTCTTTGTCTGTGCAGGCAAGGCAGGTACAGTTTCATTTACATGGGGACTGCACCAATTTAATAAGCACAACCACTTAGAGCTTGACTATGAGTAAAAACCTTAAGATGCATTAAGGAAAGTGGAGTTCTTACACAGAGTTTAAACAAGCCTGCCTTCCAAATGCAGACACGTGGAGTAAATTTGTTTGCCATTTGCAATAATTGCTCATTCAAGCTGCTGCACTGGGTGGATAGAGAAACAGAGCTGAGTTTCACAAGCACCTGAACCTCTGGGCAGCTTGGATCCTTTCTCTTAATTAGTACTAGAAAGGAGGAGTGAACATAATGATCTCACTTTGATGCAAACATTAGGACTGGAAGCATTTCTGTACATTTCACATAGAGAAATGTGCTTTATATCTGAGACTCTTACTTTCAGAACAGAATACAAATAACTCCATTATGACTTTCCAGAATGGTCCTGCCTTTTTCCCCATGTATCTGACATGATGGATATGGAAGGATCCTTTTAGAAAACTTTTGGGAAGGCAGCCATCCGAAATCTCCCTAAATTACCATTAGGACATATCTTTATTTTATCACTCTGCCCCAGATTCTGGCTCCTCCAGACCTCACTACCTCACTGGGGCCGAGAGATCTGAGCAGAGAGTTCCAGGCTGCCCTCAATGCTGATTTTAAAAGCCAGTGAAAAGAATAGTAAATAAAATTGGCCCAAGAGGCTGACAGAGCCTGGGGCAGTATCGGAGGGCTCTGAGGCATTAAAGAGCCATAATACAAAGCACAAGCTACAACACAATTCCAGCAAGACACAAGTCTCTTACTCCCTATCAAAATCCACAATATAGATCTGTCTCATGCCTATAAAAATTACAGAGAAATATACTTGTCATTCTAGGTGAAATAATAAAGGAAAAGAGGAAAGTGATGAAATGGTGGAAAAGGGAGAATAGATAGGAGGTAGGCAGTTGTTGAGGGAAAAAAAAACCACCCAAAAAAAAGGGTTGGCAGGGTTCCTAAGTGTGAAAAACTTGGTCTTTAGCGGTTGGCACTTGGGTAACAAAGAGAGAATGGGAAGAAAAAGAATAAGGAAAAGGCATAAACAACAGGGAAGAATGACAGAGGCAAGAGAGATGGAAGCAGCCCGATGCCAGGAGGAGCAGTTGTTAATTACACCTAGGTGGATTTGCTGTGGACAGTAACGTAACCTATTCTGTTCTATTAATCATTAGGATCCAGGGGCCTCCAATGGCACATGAAGTATGTGTTATCTGTCCCCTGGTCATTTCTCCGGGGAAAGATGTGTGTTCAAGGGGTATGGAGAGATTCCTTTTCTTCTTTCTTAATATACATGTTGTTGTGTTTTCAGTTTCGAGATGGCAAGGTCAAAGAAATACTCCTTCCCTTGCACAAATGTGTCTTAGAGGCATCAGGGAATTCAGGAGGGAGAGAACCAAACAGAGCTTGCAAAAGGAAAGGGATAATAAAATATGGGGTTTTCCCTCACCAACTCATTGTGTATTTTTTGTCCAGGCTTTTGGGATCATCTCACTGAGGAAAAATAAGACTAAAACCTCTGCCCGTGGCCTTTTTTCCACTCTCTCCCTGCTGCTTTCAATTCATCTGGAATTTTCTCAGCTTCTTCCTCACTGCTCCCACCTGAGCAGGTCCCCCCCTCCTGTTCCTGCAAATCTGAAGCTGCAGCACGTTGGGAACGTGGCACAACCCTGAGTCCCACTGCCCAGAGCCCCAGCTGGGTGCAATCCCACACCAGAAAGGAATTCTGGAGGTTTTTCTCATGGATGAATCTAATCTAATTAACCTCCTGGCTCTGTAAGCACATCCTGCAGTTGGGCTCAGAGAGGAGCCCCCAGATTGTCCCGGAGGTCTGGTTGTGTGCAGCACAACCCCCTCTGCATCCATCATCACATCCTGGGCACTGCTCTGGCTCCTCCTCCTCCTCCTCCTCGTATCCATCCAGACACAGCTGATCTGACATTGTCACCTGAGCTGCTCAGGGCTGTGACACAGCAAGAGTGCAGAGTGCCATGAATTATTCAGGATACCTGGAGCACTTACATGGCACCGTGGCAGTGGTGGGGACACTGTGAGCACAAGGTTTTGGGACCAGGGACAGGCACCAGCAGCAGAGTGTTTTTCCTGCTCTTAAGGAAGGTATATCACTGATCATTATAAATGGATAGTGATTGTAAGGCTAAATTCCCATCAAGGGGTTGATGAGTCATTAAAACCCCTCAAGCTTTGTTCTCACAGTTTATTGCCTCATCACCATCACCACCCCTTCATGAAATTATTGTCTTTTAATTAGCTCTAGCCCTTTCATTACTGTCTGTATCATTGCAGAGAAAGAAATAGGGAAACAGTTCCAACCAAGTATCTGATTGCCCCATCTGCAGCCAGTAATAAGGGATTAGAACAGGGTCATATAAAATGATGGCCTCTGTGATATAGCAAACTCATTTTTTTCCTTAACAAAGGAGAACCTGGATATGTGTCCTGGTTCCTCTTCCTGGGGTATAAGGATCATGTTGAGGAGAAGCTGTGACTGCCTCATCCCTGGAAGTGTTCAAGGCCAGGCTGGATGGGGTTTGGAGCACCCTGGGGTAGTGGACAGTGTCCCTGCCCATGGCAGGGGTGGATGGGATGATCTTAAAGGATTCCTCTGACTCAAACCATGCTGGGATTCTGAAGCATCACTCCCCTGCCACCAGGAAAGCCTCCAGTGGCTGCTCCCATCTCTCAGCCTCTCAGAAGTTGCTGTGCTGCTTGGCTGAGGGGCTGGTGGGAGACTCAGCCAGCAGAACACCCAGCGCGGGACCATTTCACCTGCTGTGCACCCACAGATTCCCTGGCTCCAGTGGGAGATGTTGATTGGAATATGCTAAGTAACAGCAACCATCCCAACTGCAGTGATCTTCTGTATTTAAAACACGGGTTTACATGCCCCATAAATTTCAGTATTTGTAATTATACGATATATATGAAGAGAGTGAGTGGAAGAGAGCAAATATATTATGTGAGGAAACAGCATTATCGATCCTGTATTATACAGTGCACAGGAAAATTAGTTAACCATACAGCTCATTGGTTTAAAGATGGCAGTAAAGTTTAAAGGCATTCTGTTGTGAAGTTAAATATAACAGCCATGACACAAATAGAACAATCGCTTTCCCCGGATTTCCCTGGCAGCCAAGGAATTCAGGGGCTGGATCCTGCCCCAGCAGAGCTGCTGCAGCCTCAAAATAACCCCACAGAAACACAGAGTTACTCCAGATTTACACCACGGTAGCTGGAGCAGGAATTTGGATCCAGAGGTTTAAATAAGGCTTATGTAATAAAAAGGGAATTTTTAATGGTTCCCTGTGGGGAAGGAAGGCAAGGAGAAAGCTGCATCTGCTTAGAGAGGGAGTTAAGAGAAATGGACTTCAGCTCCTCACAAGTGATTTGATCTGAAAGAGTTTTGTTTGTTTAAATGAAAACAGATCAGAGCAAGCAAAACTATTTACTAAAGGAGGCACCCCTGGGAGTACCAGCCAACCCTACCATGGGCTTCTTCATTTCCAGTCAGTTCCTGTTGCATTCCAGCTTTTAGACCACGGGTGCCTGGGGTGGGGCTGGCTGTTCAGGAGGAGGGCTGAGCCATCAGCTCCAGGTCTGGTGGGATGTGGATGCCTGGCAAGAAGGGGAATGGCACAGGAAGTGATGCCATTTGGGGTTTTGCCTTTTTTTCTTTTATATTTCTCTGTATTTTTCACACATATATTTGTAGCTCTGGAGCCTATTGTATTAGTGGTTCATCTTCCCAGTAATTTTCCATTCTTTTTGCCTTTCCCTAAGCAAAAAGACAAAACAAATTCCAGAACTCCAAGCCCCGGGGGTTACAAGGCCCCTGTCCTATCTTGGTTCTTCGTGGGTAACAAGGTTGAGAACAACTCTTTGAGATACATTTAATGGACAAAGTACAGCCAGTGCCAAGGGGAACTCCAGAGAAGGGGCTTGACCTGGGGGGGGGGAATTGCATCACCACTTGTCCTCCTAATTGGTGCTTTTTATCAACTATGCTAATTTCCTAAAACCTGTAAAAATGTACTCACCCTTGTGGGAGTGGGCTTTTGTGGGCATCTTTCCATAATTGCCTCTGAAAGCCTTCAGATAAAGGCCCACTCCTATATTACCTCTTTACTAAAATTACCTCAGGTTTCATTTCCAGGTTGATAAAAAGGCAACAAGAGCACTGAAGATCCCAAGGCACAAACCACCAGTCCCAGGGCTCATTCCTGCTCCTGCTCTGGGACTCCCAGGGTGTCACTCGCTGTTCCTTCTCTCGGAGAGGCGCCAGATGGATGAGCACACAGAGGGGATACAAGGCTTTCTGTTTCTCCAAGAAAGAATTACACAAAACACAAAAAAACGAGACCAGAACACTCCACTCTGGAGCCATCAGCAGCTCCACAGCAGGCTGCAGGCTACACACAGCTGGGGAGTGGAGCAGGGGAAGTCAACAGAAAAATACATGGAATTGCAGAAATACCAGGTAGGAAGATAGAAAAAATAATAAATTCTGCATTTAATTTCTCGCCCCCCATTTCATACAAATGTGATCTAATTTAATTTCAAAGAAATCTCTCTCCCGGATGCTCGGAAAAGGTTAAAATGCAATTTTCTGAAACTAAGTTATTAGATAGAGGAATATTAACCTTTGAGCCCCATAGACTTTTACTCTTTTTTATCTCCTTTTCATTTTTGTTTGTGGGTCTATTCATTTTTTGGCGATGTCGGCCGTGTTGCTAGGGAACAGGCGGGAGCTCGGCAGCCGGGCTGTGCCTGGGCTCCTGCGCTGGACCCGCTCCCTCCTTCCCAGCGCTCGCTGCCGGCCCCTCCAAAAAGCATTTATCACATCCTCGCTCGGTAATGGCCACTCAGTGGAGGGGAAATTGAGCTGACCCGAAGGCCAAAGCTGTTAGGGAGACTGGTGGGAAGGGTAAAAGGGTCACGGTACCCTTTTCCCACCCACTTAGTGGGCAGTAAGCAATAGAACAGCAGTGCCACTGTTTCCACTAACATATCCCGAGGCTTTGCACCTGAAATAAATGTTTGTTTGACATTAACGATAAAAAAAAATAAAAATCTGGGTTCCTCACAGAAGCTGGTTATGCTGTTTAAACTTGTCCAAGGTAGGGGTAGAGTGGGGAGAATGGTTTAAGATCTGATTTGTTGGGTGCTGTGGACATTATAATTATTTCCTTTTGATAGCAATAACTCTTGTATGTCCCTATCTCCTTTGATTCAGAGAAGGCAGGAATCACAGAAGCAAAACAAAAAGTCTTTTGTTTCCTTTGGGTCAAAAACATTGCCTACCACAAAGACCTGAAAAAAACCCAAGTTCTGTTGACAAGTCAAACACAGAAATAAGCAAAACCCCCTCAGAAATTACCTATATGCACAGTCTGGTTTATATTTCTGAATGTGGAAACATTTACAAAGTGAGAAAAAAACTATTCTGTAATAGAAAACGGAAAAATGGGAATAAACCCACCTCTGTTTTCCCACAATAACCTAAAAATTCCAATTTCTTCTTGAGATCATGTGCGTTCATAAGGCCTGCAGGACTGGAATCCTGATGGAAACAGAGCCTGGTTTTTAGAAAGCCATAAGAATTTATCTTGCTCCATCTCTTGCATCCAGGGACCTCTCACAGGTAAAGGTGCTCCCAGGCAAGCAACACTTTTCACCATTAGACCCTTACTGGGGACCCTTCACTGGTGTTAACAAAGAGCAGGATCTGGTGGCTATTAATTAGCAAAAATCATTGCTTAGATGGCTTTTCCCTCCCACAGAACTGGTAAATCATAATGAGATTTCTGCTGCTGTATCCAGTGCTCTCAAACAACAATATTTAACCAACAAAAAGAGGCCGAGTCAATCTCGCTCTCAGTGATTCCCAGGAAAGTCATCAAATAAAAATGTGAACTTTAAAATTGATCAGGATTAATTTCACTGACACTGTATCATAACATATATCTCTTTGGAGACTCATTTGTTGGGCTGCGGATGCAAAGAAAGTAAGGAAAGAAATAAATCAGAATACAATAAGGCAATTAGACTTTTGCCATTGATAGAATACTAAAAATGTCTGATTTATCAAAGCATTAACAAACAGAAGTAAACACAAGATGTACATTTCCCTGCAAAATATCTGGTTGGGAAAAATAAAATAATAAACAAGGCTATGTTTATCAATAAATTTAATTTCCCAATATTGTGCCTCTCAGTGTGGAGTGCCATTTCATCTGCTAATTTCAGGAGTGCAGCAATAGAAGGAGATTTATCACATGAACACCAATCCAGTAAAAATCCTCTTCCCATCTCTGAAATGAGAACATTCCCTGCTCTCCACTGCTATCTGTGTGTTAAGGATAGAATATCAGAGGTGTTCACACACACTCCAATGTGATTTCCCAAACCTTTCAGTGGATGTTGAGGCAATTATGGGAGATTCCTCTAAGAGGCAGTGGTTTGGAGCTCTGCAGGGTTTACTGGAGACCCAGAGTGTGGCAACACTCCTCCTAACACTACTAAAGGCATGAAGCACTTCCATATTCCCCTGTTGTGCTGTTGGAATTACCCGATGCAGACAGTCAGATTGGGATTTTCTTTCCTATTCCTGGCTGCAGGGAGGTGCAGTCTGAAGGATGGGAGGCAGTGCTGCCTCAGGGATCATATTTAGGCTGCTTGTTGTGCTCAAACACCCCCGAGGATGGCAAGGAATTGTGTCATCCTAAATATCTGAACAGAGTTAAGTCTTACTCTGGAGACAAGATGGGCTGCTGGGTTACCCAATGAACTTCAGAAATGTCTGACATCACAGGGAACAATCCCACCTGGGAAGGAGGGAAGGGAATAATCCTCACACGAGGTCCCTACAAGGGAATTTTTCTGTTAGCACTTCTCAATCACTGAGGTATCCAAACACCATCATTTGTGCAGGATTTCTAAGACTTCCCCAAAATGTTTGTCCTTCAAAACAGTCACAAAGGTTTTCAGGAGAAGGAGCAAAACTGAAGTAAATTATGTATTTTAGAGGGAAAAGTGAAAGCAAAAGTAGTTAAAATACAAGGTAATTATTCCTATAAATATCTGAGCAATATTTGGCCAATCTAAATTGCTCAAAATTCTGAATTTTAATTTAAGTTTTTTTATTTTAAAAAAAGGTAAGAAATCAAATGACAGGAAATAGAGTCCAGTGAGAAATTTAACAGGTGAGTGGTGGTACAATACAAATGGGGTAAAATTCCTCATCAAATCCCCAAGATGAGTTTTCCAAGCGATGCTCAGAATTGGATATACATTGTCTCTCACCACTTGCTGAAAACCAATTGCACACTTCAACCCTGAGCTAACACGTGCATTACTCAGAATTTCCCTAAACCAATGCAAGAACCAATTTCAAAAGGCAATCTGGAAATTATTAATTTAAGAAGGCTGAATGAAGTGTGTGGTGCTCTGTTATTGATCTGAATACAACTGATGGTAACAGATAGATCCATTTTTCACCAACAGCAATGGGAAACTCGTCACTGCAGCTCCAGAGGGTCCACAAGCACCGAAGGATTTGGCATAATGGGTCTTAAATATGAGATTATAAGGAAGGCAGAGCACAAGTGTTTAACTGCTTTTGTATGCCAGCATTTATTAATCATAATCCTCCAGGAAACCAGACCAGATGTCTCGAAACACCCTGGACCAGTCACTTAACTGATAGCAAACCTGGAAAAATCATATAATTTATTGAGCACAGTACCAAGCTGAGTCCAAAAAGCTATTTGGAAAGCGAAGCAGGATTGTACAGACTTTTAAATAAAGCTATTGTACTTTCCCCTCTTTCCCCTGTTATCCATTCCTGGAACTATAACATATTGTCTCTTGTCAGGGACCAACATGAAAAGGAAATTACATGGCTGTCTAAAGTTATGTCTTCACTGCAGACCAGTCTTTCAGTGCAGCTTTGCATTGATGGCTCTCCTTATGTTACAATATAAGCAAAGAGAAGGTCAGGGAGTTTTCTCTTGGTGTCACTTGTACAGGTCAGACTCAAATTGTGGCAGAGAATTAACCCTAAATACTAAATACTAAATACTCTGGGATGGTAACAACACCTCAAAGCCTCCTGGAATAATCTGCTGCTCGGTTTTGCTGAACAAAAATGTGTTTAAAAACTACATTTAAATAAAAAAATAAACTATAATTTTAAATAAATAAATATTTTAAATAAATAAATATTATAATTTTTAAATCTGCATTTTCCCGGGAAAAAATGAAAGAGTGATGAAGATGTGGGAAGGCTAAAGGGTCCATTAACAGCACCAATCATTTTCTCAGAGAAACACAGCCCCAGCCCAACTTGCACCACAAGCTCAAGGGGGTTCATGCTTCTCCCCTGAGGTGCAAAGTCCCCTGGAGCATCCCTGCTCCCACATCAGCCCATGCCAGGAGAACACAGCTGTCAGTTCTCAGGGAACAGCTGAGATTTGGGGGTTCCTACTGAAATCCAAGCTGTGTGAACACAGGCATGGAAAAGCTGTGGTTCGAGTGTGTGTTGCTAAAACAGTCAAAGTAAGCTCCACGTGTTCAATGGGCTGTTTACAGACTTACATACCAGCAGCCCCAGTTAATGGGAATAAAAACTGAAACTAAACTATGAGTGATATCCTTTTGATGTGGCTTATGTGTGCTCTTTCCTTTTATAGCAGATGGATATTTTTCTTGCAGGAGATTAAGCTATAAATTGGAGAATGTTTTCCTTGATGTTTGCCACTATGGTCCTGATGGAAATGAATATGAAAAATGAGTGTGAATGGTTTTTCTGTTTGTTTGTTTTTCATTAAATGATTTGTCCTTATGCTCCTTGAAGTTTAGGGATGCTGAGTAATGCTGTGCTATGCCCTGCATTCTCTTCAGAGGTTCTGCTCTGGCTAAATTAATTACAAGACAAGCCTTTGGAATTAAGTATATTTTAAGTTCAGAGGCATCTGTTTAGAGTCTCCTAATACCTCTAGCCCCTTTGGAAATGTACTTGTTAGTATGAGTGGTATAATTTTCATTTCCGCTGGCATGGTTATAGCAGGACTTCTTCAGTTTCACACACACTTCATTTGACCTATCAAGGACATAAACTCAAGATATTCTCTCACCCTTTTTGTTTTTCTAGCAAATAGAAGTGAAAACATTCATTTAAATACACCCTAAGCATTAAAAGAATGTTGCTCCTGCTGCTTTTCTCTTTAAATAGCAAGATGATTGTTATTTTTTAAGAAAAAAAAAGCAAGTGGAAAAAAATGCCTTGAAGATTGTAGAAATCTGTAAGAACAATGTATCTGTCTCCCCTGTAATTGGTGCAAAAATAAAATGTGTGAATAAAGTATTAAATATCAAATTCATTAAGTGGAATGGTAGCAATAATAAGTGGGAATAAATTGGAAATAAAACTGGGACTTCAGGAGGACTGAATTCAAAGCAGGAGTAGATATTGCTCTCTGAAATAATAGAACTTTGGTTTTGTTTTATAATTACATATTGAAGGTGCTGAATATCACATAAATACGCAAGTGAAGGAAGAAATTCCTCAAGTATCTGCTTTTATGGAAAGAACTAAAGCCTGGCAGATCTATGACACATAGATCCTGAATATTCTCATGGATGCACTTGCACCAGGCATTGCCCACAAGGGAAACAAGGAAGGAAACAAGGAAGGAAACAAGGAAGGAAACAAGGCAGGCAGGCAGGCAGGCAGGCAGGCAAGGAGGAAGGAAGGGAGGAAGGGAGGGAGGAAGGGAGGGAGGAAAGAAGGCGTCAGATATCAGGCCAAGCCTGAGCCCACTCCCTCTGGTGACCTCCCTTGTGTTCAGGTACCTGCTGTGACTGGTGTGCTCTGGTTCTCTGGTGTCTGCTTTTGACACCAGTGAGGAAATAGGAATTCACTGCCTATGGCTGAAGTCCTGGAATCAGGGATGAGCCTCCTGACAGAACAGCTGGCCACAAACAGGAGGGACTCACCAGTGGGGCCTTGTCCAAGAAGCCCCTACACATTAGGAAGAGTTTTTTTATTCTTCCCTGGCTCCTGAGCACTGGGATGGACAGAGCAGATATTCCCTGACCCAGGATCTGTCTTTAATCCTTCACAGTCAGCTACAGGAACATATTAAAAACCTAAGAAGGTGGGATCAGCTTCTTGGAGGGCATGCACTGGAACATTTTCCTGCTGTTTATTTCCTTATGCAGACTTTTAAGGCCCGTCATTACAGTATTGCTACTCTGCTGTGTAAACTGGACATTTAAATGTCACCAGCCCAGAGTGAAATGCCAACATACACTGGATCTAAAGGGTGCTCAGCCATTGAGGGCTGTGGCCAAAGCAGACATATCTGAAATTAAACATGTCAGCAGGGAGGACACTTGTCACTGAGACCCCGGGGTGCTCGGAGTGACAGGAGTGCTGTCCCTCATTCCCACACTTGCCACTCTTTGCTTGGTGTAAGTGTAACACCAACTCAGAATTCATTTCTGATGTTCACTTAAACCACGCTCTTCTGTTACATCCCTTTCCCCATCTTAATTACTGATGTGGATTTACAACCTTCCTTCCCCTTAATCAGTTTTTTTTTGCTTGGGAGTTGTGCTGTGATGAGAGGCAGAGCACATGAGGTGGTTCTGTACAGAGAGTACATTGCACAGCCATTTGTGCTGTAAATCTCCTTCTATGGGCTGTATTAATATTCTGCATATACCCCACCAACCCATAATCTCCTGGCATTACTCATCTCCAAAGCACTGCTCAGCCAGGCTCTGCATTGGCTTTTTCCTCAAAAACCTAACAGATACAGAGTAAACCAAACTGATGTGAGAAAGCTCTGTTCATTGGAATCCAGGGAAAAAATAAATTGTGTTGGCACATTTTATTGTGTTTCTGAACAGAGCAATAAGGCTCCAGCCTTAGATGAGAATAGCTGGGATTTTGGAACTCGCTGAAAAAGTTTTCTCTTGGAAGATGGATTAAATTGATCATTTTTTCCTAGACGGAGTGCACTTCAAGCTCATTTTGCTTTGTAATTAAGAAGAAAGCCAGAAACATCATTTACACATTAAGAATTTAATAGATATATTTTTCTAGCTATATGCATTAGCACAGGACAGCCCATTAATGAAATAAGTCTTCCTTCAGGGTCAATTTAGATGGGCTGTAATCTTCTGCAAATATATTGCAAATGAGGATCATTTAATGATCTTAAAACTAACTGCCAGAAAAGAATTGTTATAACTCTCCAGACAACAAAAAGAGGTTTTGGCATGACTTGCAGTACCTTTGTAATTAGCAAATGTTTAATTTCAACCCACCAGATAATAAAATTTAAAATATTGTCTTCTGTGGAGGTTGGTTTCAGACTCTGTGACCTGGGGTGTTAATTCTGAGACAGGAGAAGCCTGAGGTTGTGTTTGTCACTCAATACAGCAACAGCTCCAGCTCCCTTCTCAAATCTGGACACTTCAGCTGACACCTGAATCCCCCCTTTGAACAATCAGATCCTGCCAGGCAAGGAAAAGTTACAAGGAAGGATTTAGTGGCAGCAAGAACACATGGATGAGAAAGAATATTTAACTCAGGCTAGAATTTGTCAATGTAACCCTGGTAGTTGGATACTTGTGGTTTTTTGTAGGTGGTCACACCCAAGCATCTCCCACTCTGTGTTCTGCCTGTATCAGCATCCCCTTTTCACCCACATCCTCCTGCCCTGCTTTATCTTCATTCAATCACAATTTGTGCTCTGAAATATGGAACAGAGGATTTGGGAATTTGGGAAGGGGCTTTGCATGTTTTGTAACTCACGTGGCAGCCCCTGAATTTTAAACTTTTCTGCATCCCCTTTCTCCCAGACACAGAGCCATCCCCTCTAGTGGAATATTTCAGTAGGCCAAGCAGGGAAAATCCCTGTGCCTTTCCCAGCCTGACTTACAGGCATTCTGACAGTTTTTCTAGGGTGTCTCAAATAAATGGGCAATTTGCTCCCTCCAGTTTGAAAAGTTGGTCTCTGTAGGACATTTCTGATTTCTTGTACCAGGAAAAACCTTGGAACAAATTTTGTATTAGTACAAGAAACGCATTCTCAGTTCTGGAAAAGGGTTCCAGTCTCTCTTCTGTTTGATGAGAAAAAATAAATAATTTTCATCTCATCTTCACCTTCTTTTTTTCCTTTCTTTCAAAATCACTGTTACTTGTTCCACATTTACTTGCTTAGTGTTTTATAAACTTAGAGTCATAATTCTTGTGAGTGGCAGTGGAGTAATGGGAATTTTGTGCTTGGTGGGGAATTTTAATTATTTCAACAGAGGCCCATTTGGGTCAACACCAAATTTTAACGGAAATTTTCCCCTAAGCTTGTTTCAATCTGCCTAAGTGCTTTTAATGGAGATATCCAGAGTTCAGGGACCTGCATATCCAACAGTGACTTTGACTGAAGTTAAGGATTTTGTGCTGCCAGCAAGAGGCTCGTGGTCTTTGTTCTGCTCTAAGAGTGACTTGTGAATGGCTTAAACTTCTGTTTTACAGAGAAGAGAGCAGCAAACCGTGTTTCCCACATTCTGACAGGTTTTTTTGTCTCCCTTTGCTGTCAGGGAAGATGCTGTATGAGCCTGTAGCAAAGTACTACTGAGGTCAGCATTTCTGCAAGATCTGGCCGCGATAAAACAGATTCCAAGAGGCACTGGATACAAACTCAAGGAGTGAGGAGTTTGTGGCAATGCCCCATAGGCAGTTACCTCTCCAAGCTATTTGAATCTTTGTTCCATGTGTGCTGTTAAAGCACAGGGCTGTGGAATGGCAATCAGCCTGGGGAACAGCCCTTGCCAGCGGGGCAGCGCTAATTCACCGGCTCGAGCTCTAAGAAATCACCAGGCTTTAAAAAGGGGCTCATACACAGCCTGTATTGTTGGGATCCCTTGAACTCCGTGAGGAAGAAAACCTCTGGGGCTGGCTGGAGGCACTCTGTGCTTCCCTCTGTTTTATTGCACACCCTCAGACACAATGTGTAAAAAAGGTCAAGACATCATGTAGGCTTTTGCATTAAGCAGCAGAACACTAATTAGTTTTACTGACAATGAGGTTTTGTGCTTGTGTTCTAATATTTTGATGTTTAGTTTTGCTTGAAAACAAAGTCAAACATGATACAAAGCCTCTTCTATTCTCTGTTGTCTTTCCCTCAACATTATTTTTAAGCTCATCATGTGTTCTCCAGCTTGAGTGCTAAGTGTTCTGTTGCTTCAGTTTTAATTTAATGCTCCTACTTCAAAGAGAACAAAAAAGCACAGTCTCATAGGCCATTGGATTCATCTCTGAAGTGGCATTTGTAGAAAACATCAGGTAGTAATTGTTTCCCCCAGCTCTGTCTCTGAAATTTGTCCTACTGAGAGCTGCTGCAGCACAGACTCTGTGTGTTTAACTCACTGCACTCAAGACACATTTTTGCTCTTTCCCAAGGATATTTGCTCGAGTTATACTGATGAGAAGCCCTACCTAAACAGTAAAAAATTTTGTTAATAGGCTTTTGCAACCAAATGATCTTTTATGAGTGTTTTTTGGCTGTAGACAATGCTGCTACTGCATTAATTCAGGCTCTACTTACTGCCTTTATATACGTGTGTGCTGGAAACAAAGCCCAACCTCAGTGAGCTCTGAATGTCCCCTTCTACAAAACTGTCACACACCTGTATAAGACACACATCCAGCCAATTGCTTTTTGCAAAAAGTTAAAAATGTGTGTAAGCATCTGCAGAATTAAGGTGTTTTAGCATTTGGGTTCCCCAATCAATGGGAATGCACAGTGAAATGTTTATTCCATCAGGGTTGTTAATGGCATCAAAGTATTTCATAGTGATGATGGTGATGATGCTGATGCTGACAATAATAATAATAATAATAATAATAATAATAATAAACTCCACTGGTTAAAATCTACCCATTCTGCACATTCTCAGAAAAGACCAGCTGCTTCTGACTGTGCCATGAATCAGCCAAGTGCTTCAAGACAACTTTTGCCCAAACACAAATCCAGTTTATTTAGTCAGGCTCAATACTGTGTTCATGTGGTTGCAGAGCTCTCAGCTGGCTTGGAGAGCAGGCAGACTGAATGCCTGCCTGCCCAGAATGTGCTGTGGAGAAATAACCTCCATTTTTGGCACAGAAGTGCTATTTCATTCAAAACAATGATCCTGTTCGAAGTACACCAGGCAGGAATGAGAGCAGTGCAGAGGCACACTCAAAAGCTCAATTCAACAGCCACATGACAGGCTCGGAGGCAGCTGTAATGGCAGCAGTTCAAAGGTCTAAAGAGCTCCAAGAAAAAGGAAGCCAAAAGCTACTGTGGAGAAGAATTTGTCATAACTTAGTATGCTGAAGCATCCAAGTAAATAAAGCCAGTAAAAAAAAAATATGTGCACTTTCCTCACCTTCCAGGAGCAATGGGGAAGGGGGGACAACACAGATTAAGTCATGTGCAATAAAACAAAAGGGTGAATCTAAATATTTTGTCCTCTTTTAATCACAGCTCACTGCAGTGCTGCCCTTACTCTGATGCTCTCCCATTCCTGCACCACTGCCAACAGGAATGAACGGGGTGCCAAAAATTGTCAGTTGGGGATTCCATCTGAAAGAGCATTTTCTGCTCCACAGTGAGTGAGAGTGGCACAAACAAGGCTGGCTTTTCTTTGGGAATTTGGAAGAAAATGGCCTGAGCAGCGAAGCTCTAATCAAATCCAGCTTTCCCCAAGTTTGACAGCTTTTAGTTTCTGGTTCTGCTTTCAGGGAGTTCCAACCTGCGGTTTTCAACACACATCCAGGATGGGCTTCCAGCCACAGCGGGAACTTTGCAGCCTCAGGTGGGATTGGGCTATTGGCAATGCCCAGACAGTGGCCACCGGACCCTCGGGGTGTGTCCCCTGGATGAACTGGGTGGCTGAGACCTCCCAGCCTCTTCCCAGGCCAAACTGGGGATCTTGTGATGGCAGCAGCCCTCTGTGAGAGCATGAGGAGTGACACCAGGGTGGAATGGCACAAATCCCAGGCATTGCCTCGACATCTTTCTAGAGGGACTCTGGAAATGCCACCACACTGCCTCCCAGGACACTGGCTAACAGAAATGGGGGGGGATCTGGGACTCCTGGGAAGACCAACCTCATCTATCTTCCTGGAAAATCCAGGCTTGGGCTTGGGTGGAACACTGAGCGTGTGACCCAATCTGCCAGGGCAGTGTAATGTGCTATAAAGTAAAAGGTTCACGCTGAAAATTCTCTGAGGAGCAGTTTTTTCCCAGTTTTACAAGTGTCCTTAGGAAACAAGGGTTCTGTAAAGGTCTTCCAGCTCCTGATACAGAGGTCTGGGATATTACAGTCACAGGAACAAAAGGACAGGTTCAGTGCTGGAGGGCTCAAAACACAAAAGTAATTTCTGTACTAACTCTGTCTTGTTTACAACACAGTCCTAACCAAACCCATAATGTTTAGGGGCCACGTCCTCTGATCCCTTTATTTCTGCTGAGGAGCCTCCTCCTATGTGAGCAGTTTTGAGGTTTCCAAAGGGAATGGTCAGGGAGCAGCCCACTACATGGCACGAGTATATGAGTAAGAATTTCACTTGAAAGCCTTGTTGGAAATGTCCAACAAGGAAGGAGAAAACATGTTTAACTCTTTGCTCTTTATGCCTATTTGCATATTCATCTTGGTTAATCACATGGAAATCAGAAATGGGCTGTAGTTTGATGGGTTTTTTTGAAATGTCCTGCTTGTTTTTATCCACTGTGTACACTGGAACCAAAATACAGCAAATCATTGTGGAAGGAGTTGGTTATTAGCACATCACAGCACACAGTGTGTCTTCCTATACAACTCAATATTTTTAATTACTTGCCTTTTACTAGTGAGACAAAATTTAGAGTCAAGTTTCAAGTAATCCCTTTTATTGGACTAATGCAGCAATATTGACAGTCTGGCTTTAGGGATACACAAAACTCCCTTGCAGGTCAGCAAGGGGTTGACTCCAAGAATGGATTCCTATACCTAGGAAGGTGCTTTGTCAATAGTGTGCAGTTAGTCCAATAAAAGGGATTACTCAAACATTGGCTCTACACTTAGTCTATAAAGAAAATATCTGAGCTTTTTAGTCAACACATTTATGACTTTAAGCTGGTTTGTGATGAACCACTCCAAGCTGAGGGTTGTCTTAAATAAGCTGTAGCTATATCTTTACTAAAAAACCTCTCTTTCACCCCATGTTTTTATTTGCACAGTGGCAGCATCCAGAGGACCCAATTTTCATCACCTCCTGAGCCTGCTGGCACATGTCTAAAATACAAGAACATGGATTTCCCAGATTCACAAAGTGTACCCACACTGTACCTGTTGTCTGTTAGTTCAAAAATTTAAAGAAGCAAGAATCTGTTAATGAATGCCAGATGAAAGCAAAACCACCCAGAACGTGCAGCGACTCCAAGTCGCACAAGCAGGGACCAAAGTGGAAGACAAGAGGCCATCTCTGAAACCACAAATGTTTTTATTTTCTTCCACTCCCCAACTGAAAGCTTCACATCCAAAATGGATTTTCTTATGGAGTTGGAAGCTCCTGAAAATAGAGCTTTTATAAGGTAATATAAACCCTAACACAACCTTAATTATAGTGACACCATCTCTGCACTATAAATAATGACATCTTTGACCAATGTGATGCATAGTAACATGAAAAGTGATGTAACATAAGCAATGTCACTGCTAAAAGTTAAAGGGGAACACATTTTTCTCAGGCAGAATACCCACTATCAATTCAGACAGCACATATCTGATCTAGATTTATGGCAGTGAATAATAGTGCCATGAATGCAAAAGTGTCTGCAGCTTTCAAATAGTTTGGCAAATGTGTACATCAAGATCAGTTTGAAAAGGAAGCACAACTCTTCCTCAGCTAATTGCAGCTAAAATAACACCACATATGCTTTTAACATGGTTTTTAAGTAAGTGCCTTCAGCTTCTATACTTTTAATAAACACACTGAAGTAGGGCATTATATATGCACTGAAATACCTGGAAGAGGCAAGATTTATATCTGTGGAAGTAGGAAAATCTTTAATAAGATTGAGATTATTCAATACCCGGAGAAAATATGAGGGGTTTTCCTTCAAAATTTAGCAAATATTTTGGCAGTTTGTTAAAAATGCAGTTTTATTTCAAAAGCTCTGGTTTTAAGTGTTGTATCAATCTGATGAACTTGAGAAGTGCCCAAATTCAGGGATGTATTTGATGTTAAACACACATTTGAGTTAAAGCAAGACAGCTCCATTATTCCCATGGGATGTGCTCAAGCACCTATTTCAATTATGGCCTGAATCATGAATTCTGAACAAAATGTTGACACTCATGATCAAATAAACTCCTGTTCCAGTTAACAGGAATTTTACTGATGGAAAATAGAGTAAGATCTTCACAATTTGATCATCACCCCAATACACAGGCAATTTCCTCACTGCTTTTCATTCCTGAGGAAACTACTTCTGGGACAACTTTATTCCTCAAGACACTTTAAAGACTGGGAAATAACCCTTGGATCCCAGTGGAACACAGCCTTCCTTGGGACAGGAAAAGCCACCATCCAGTTCTCAGTGGAGCAGGCAGCTGCTGGAAGCTATTTCTATTTTGCAATAGAAATAATAGTCCAGCTGGTAAAATGGGCTGTGAAATAGTGAGTGGCTGGAGAGAGAAGTGAAGGGACTGACCTCACACCTGACCCAGCCCAGGCAGCCCCAGCTGCTCCTGCTGGGAGCAGAGACCTCCTGAAGGAGGTGGAGGTTGTAGTGGGCTGAAAAGACCAGCCTCCCAACTCTTTGTGTCCCTAGTTCTTTTATGACTGAATGATGAAAATGACTATATTAATTTTTATTTTTTTTTTCCTTAAAACATGTCCACAGTCCTGGCTGAAGATTCTTTAGGTTGTGGTGGAGGGAGCAAACCTGGATCAAACAATGGGGGTTCATAATCCCCCTGGAGCCAGGTTCCTGTAGATCTGCTGTGCTGTCTCTGGTTTTAAGTACCTCAGTGCCTTCCTAGCCAGGATTCTGGGGAAGTGCTGAGGCACGCAAAGGCTGAGAGAGTATTGTAAAAGCTGATTTTGTTTCAGAGGGATATATCCAGATGATGGAAGAATATGCCTGGATGTGTTTGCTTTTTAGTGCCTGTGGGCCTGACTCTTCACCAGCACAACCCAAGAACAACAGCACTGAAGGAAAGAGAATTATACCAGCATAAAAACCATGCTGCTCTGCAGCGCGAGCACTCCCAGACTGCTGCAAACATCGTGATTCAAACAGTACATGAATTTCTATTTTGTAGAACATTTTTAACATGATTAAACAAAGCCCAAAGGGCACAATGGCCCTGGTAAGAAAACTGATTCCTTGCACATACACTTTAAATGAAATGCAATGAGACTTTGTGATTCAGACCTTAGTAGGCACAAAATTTAGAATAACTCTGTTTATCTGCGCAAACTTTCCTTAGCCTGTTGCAACTCCAAATGTTTTAACTGTTACACATGGGTGTTTGGTAGAATATACTAAATAAAAAGTTTACAAAGGCTTTCTTTTTCTCCAGCCTACAAAGGACTCCAAATCTTTACTGTTCAGCACAGCTGCCTAGAATAGGCACACTGGAGCTTTTGTCCAGTGAGTCAAACTGAGTGGGAGTGAATACCATTAACTCTTAAAACAGAATTATCTTATTCTTTTGATTTTACTGGACACTGGAATATGTTTGTGGCCATATTTGGAACACATCCGGCTCGATCTAGAAGGACACAGGAATAATAGATATCATTCAGATCATAATTAGCCATGTACTTGCAATAGCGGGATGGAAAGCAAAAGGAAAAACACTGAAAATGTTGTTTTTTTGGACTGTGACAAAGAGCTTTTTAAATGAGTTTGGGCATTTTTAGTGTCTGACTCATGTCTGGAGATTTCTGCTATATTCCAGAATCCTTTAACTTTTGTGTTTTTTATTTCTGCCTTTGACAATGACATGCTAATAGCTTCAGGCTTCCTACTGCCTTCTCGTGCATATTGCTCTCCTTTGTTTGCTGTTGGAGAGAAAATGTCAGAATTTTAGAGAGGGGATTTTGTGATCGTGGCAAGAGTTAAGGAAATTTTAGTGTATCCCGTGATGACAGATTGGACCTTCTTCAGACAGAGTTTTCACATTTTATATTCTGTTTCTTTTTTTTCATGTGACTACATCATAAACTCCTAGCAGGCACAAGGAAATACCGCCCTAAGAGCAGCTGATTTATCAAGCATTTATATAAGTGGAACATTTTTATTATTTTACCAAATTTTACACAAGGCCAATACATGCTAGAGCAAAAATGAGTGAAAGGAGTGAGGGCTGACCCTGCCCCACTGAATTCCATGGAACACCATTTTCCAGAGCCATCTGAGCACCAGGCTGGGAGCAAGCAGCACTTTCTCTCCGACATGCCCCTCCTCAGATCATCCTCTCCATCCTGTACTGCCCTGGCCCTCGGGAAAAGAATGCCCAGAGAGAGAGTGATAAGGCCATTAATGGCTTGACAGTGGCATTTGATGGCGAAGAATTTTGATGACCAGCGCACATCCACACTTGAGAGGAGGTCCAGTTGCACATGGCAAGAAAAGAAAGGTGGGTGTGAGGGAAAAACAAAGGCCCGAAGTCTTTACTCACTGACATAACTCAGAAGTAATTCCTTTGATGGCACTGAATTTACAGTGGTGTCAACCTGATAGTGGAAGATGTCTAAAGATGGCAGAGACAGATGAGCAGGAGGATGGCAACAGGATGTAGAATAAAGTGAGAACAGATGCATATAGGATGAGCACAAAAATAGAACAAAGCCCAGAGCCACAATTTTGCTGGAAGAGCAGCAAACTATTAATCGCAGTACGGGGTGATGGAGCCTGCAGCACCTGGGCAGCCACAGCTCTGCCCCTCTGTGAATTACACATTTCATGGCACAAAAACCATACAAAGTTTGCTAAAGGAAGGCTCTAACTGGTTGTGTGATAGTAAGGAGAACTCCCGGCATTACTGCACAAAGCAAGGAGTCTTCCAGAGATGTTAAATTGGATCTGGCCATCATCTTGTAGGCTTCAAATGGAGCTGGTGGCAGCAATTAAGCAAAAGCAATGTGAAGAAAGCCTAAAACATTCAAAGATATTAAAAAATAGCTCAAAGTAATTCTTTGCCTATTGCTTTGAGGTTTTTTTCCCCTCACTTCTCAAATATTGGCTAGTAAAAAGGTGATAAAATTGCATTGAAAACATGCAGCCAGGCTGTCTGGGAACTCAAGATTCTGAAGGCTGGGTTAGGGCTGAGGGACTGAGTATGCTCAAGTTAGAGACTCCAAGAACAGGCAAAGAAAGAGAAGAAGATGTGCTGTGCAGCAGGTCATGCTACGTATATTGCCATCATAACACTGAGGATTATTAGTAGGTCTTAAGCTGCCTGTAGATCTGACATGGAAACCTGGATATTCTGGGCTCCTCACAGTGTTTGAGATTCCTTTATTGCCTGAAAGCAGTGTGAAAAAAGCTAGAGCCTTGTTTTCCCTGCACCCTGTTCCATCAGGGTGTGGTATGGGGGCTGACCTGGTCCTGGTGTTTCCCAGCACACAGAAAAACTCAACCCAAGGCAGAATTTGTGCTCCTGGGTGAGTCAGGGAGATTGGGTGGTAGGTGGAAGATGAAAGATCACATCCCAAGAGTGCTGTAATCTTCCATGCTTCCCCAAATTACCCTCTGATGGCACTTTTTGGGCCCCTGTCTCTTTGGCAGCCAATCAGGGATAACCTCTGAAGGCACAATTTCCACACTCCCACATGGGAGCTTTGCCTCAGTAGCCCAGTGCCTGCACCTGTGTTTTCTATGGCTCCACTGTAGCTGGGTAAGCAAATCACACTGAGGGCTGAGACCTTTCCTGTAGCCCCTGGCGGTGTGACCTGGCCACATGACCTGGGCCGTGTCCTCCAGCTCCTCACTCTTGGCTCTGCTGTGACACCCATAAGATTTATGCTCTGGGGGTCAACTCTTGAAGTCAGCATGTTCTCATGATGTCACATCAGGCTGGCTGATGAAAGGAGGCAGAGGGCTGGTCACCACCCACAGCTGGAGAGAATGGATTGAAGACATTTAAAAAACTCAGTCCCTCACTGTGTTCTGAGCAGTTAAAGAAGATGCTTTCCATTACCACAAAATCTTGAATCTGTTTGTGTTACAGGGCACTCAAGGACCTGGGGGAAAGTTTGTGAGGCTAAGGAAGACCTGGAGTCGACAGAAGCCTGCACTGGTGGCCATGGCCATTCCTGCCATTCCTAAAATTCCAGAGGGAATAAAACAATGAGATCCAGGAGAAACATGGTAAGAAACTGGCAGTGAGAGAGCCCGGCTGCCTAAGGAGAGGGAAAGTAATCCCTGATGATTAAAGATGTATCATAGCAGAGACCTGTCATTGCTTGCAGAGAATCACTCTGCAGGGTAGGAACTATTGAGAAATGCTGGAGGAAAAATTCATGGGGTTCACAAGGAGCTGGGTTTAGGTGATGATGTTCTCACATCCCCTTTTGGCCATAACAAGCCCTATCCTTCCACTTCCACACCCAGTTCCCTTTCCCTCACTTTCTTCTTCTGCTTTCTCTCCTCATGATTTTGTCAACGTGAAATTATAAAGATGCTTGGTAAACTTAGGAAAAAATGTGTCAGGAATTTTGTCACTAGATCACAATTTATCTTCACTGGAGTTTTGCTGCATTGTCTATTGTCCCACACTGGCAGTAAGTCAGGTGCATATAATGCAAAACTTCAAAAATTAAATACAACAAAATACATAAGGACATAGTTGTGTATTTTGATGTCATTTGGGAAGTTCCTATTGGAGACAAATAGGTTTCCTGGGACAAAATGTTGTGATATTCACTCTGTGATCTGTTAAAAATAGTCAGTAGAGAAATGGATTTCATATAGCTGCTGAAATTAGGAGAAAGAAATGAAGCAGAAGAGGTAAGAGAATGAAAAAGATAATGTAAACTCTCCTACTGACCTTATTAAAGGATAAACAGAAAAGGAGGAGCTAAGTCCTTTGCAGGGTACAGGAGAAGTAAACAGAAGTAGAATCTGATTAAAACCAGACATAACCAGGTGGGAAAGGGAGCCCAGCTGCTGCAGCCACCAGCATGGAGAGGCTCCTACATGGACAAGTTTGGCTGCTCAGCCCAGAGCTCAGGCTGGAGGTGGATCAGTGACAAACACCTTCCCAGGGCATCCGGAAGGAGGTTCAGCCATGGGAAGAGACTGTAATTGATTTGTCAGTGCACCCAGCTTAAGACAGGGAAGAAGCCAATGAAAATTAATGAATTAACTCAAATGACATTGCAGACTTTGATGGGAAGTATCCCTAGGAGAAAATGATGGAAGGAGAGGATTTTCAACACTAAATCAGACCAATGGTCCATCTAGTGCTAGATATAAAACCCCTATAACAGACAGTTATGCAATAAGACACCCGTTGGGGATGTTCCTGATACCAGCCGATTTTATTCTGAATTAAGAGGGTTTCTATATTTCTTCCTTACCTCATGTATCCACAGATGTTCTTTTCTTCACACTATGGGCCTCAACTTTTATTTTAGTCCTGTTTCTGCCTCACTGTCTAGTGACAGGGAGCTCCATAGCCTAATTTATTATATTTTCAAAATGTTACATCCATGCAGTGGTTCCCTGGTTTGGGTACTGGGACAAAAGTTAACCCATTTCTCCTGCTGTGCTGCATTTCACACAACAAGTAACATCAACCTCCTTGGTGAACTGAGCACAGAAAACACAGTTTGGCTCCTACAATATATGAGCTTTTCAAGTTTCCACCAGTATTTATTGGTCTTTTGGAGCTCTTTGATATTTCTGCTATATCTTTTTCAAAACACAGCAACTAGGACTGACCAGAAGGTCAAAGACAAGAAGAGCTCCCAGCATTGACAGAATGTTGAGGATGATTCTCCATTCCCTTCTAGATATTTTTTAACCAGTCTTAGGCAGTGAGCAAATATTTTTACTACAGCATGACCACACTATTAATTAGGTCTTCTTTGTGAGCACTTTTTTCCATAATATAAGAGAAGGCATCAGATGCTTTATAAAAAAGTGTCAGACCCTTAAAGTTTAAAGGATGGAAGGGACAGATTTCTTCATGGATGATCATCTTATGGAATGGGGAGATCCCTTTGCAATCAGTTCAGCAATAAGGAAATGGGGTGTCTGCTTCACTAAATTATCTGCATTGCCATTTATCTCCTTGTCATAAATAGTAAGACACTCAAATGTTGATCATCTATAAAGGAGCAGAAGTTTAAATTGTTAATTTGTTTTAGTGAGCATCATACAAATATCATCCACAGCAAACAGAAAGGAGCACTAGGGAGCTGATTGTCACATAAGGTCTCCAAAATTAATGAATGGTGCAAAGATTCCATAAGACACAGTAAGGGTCCTCTCATCTCTACACACACACATATTTTAGGGTCAAAGGGGACCATCCCCTTGCATAACAATGGCCACAGGACCTCCCCACTGATTTCTCTAACAGGCATACCTTATTGTGTGAGCTGTAATCCATCTTTGAGGGGAATATTCCACCCCAATTCATGGATCATTTTTACAGTCTAATGAACTCAGACTTACCAGCAATGACAACAAACTCTAGCAGAAGGAGAAAAACAGAATCCCAACTACCCTGTGTGATTAAGAAGCCACAAAAAGCACGTCGGAAGAAAAGGTGATGTTAGAAAATGAAACCCTATTTTTTAATCTCACAATTTAATTTTGTTTCTTCAAACCCTGATTTTAGCAAACTGAGTCCTATGGCCACGCATTTCTTACTGAGTCACATTAAGAAAACATGAAGATGCTGTGAAATAATTGCCAGTCTGTAAGTAATAGAAAAGTCAGTATTAGGATTTGCATTTTTCTTAAGGACTGTGTCCTAGGGGCAGTACAGGAGCCCAGGTACTTCACTCCAGTAAAGCTGAGTGTATTGCAATAACTCCAGGTCCTCACAGAGAGTCTGTTACAGGGCTGGCTCTTAATACTTCGTATCTGCAAGATACACATACACTGACAGCATGTGACGAGAGAAAACAAGAAATTAATGCAGATAAGAATTTACAGATATCATTCCAGCTAAAGGTCATCACTAAAATCAATCTTGTATGGGAAGCAGATTTCCCATTACTGAAATATCCCTGGTATCTCATGACTGCAAGATTGCTCAGTACATCTCTAGTAATAAGGTTAACTCTGGCCAGTATGACTTATCATATCAAGAGTTAGATAAGAATTATGTTCAGAGAGCAAAAGGTGCTGGAATATGCCGAAGATGCTTCCTGCAGCAAGGAATATTAATTGGAGCTGGTGGAAAGGAGAGCAGATGAAAGGAACTTGGAATGGCAGAGTCTCATCTGACAAAGTCAGAGTCTGTGGGCAGTGAAAAACAAGGGTGATTCCAAGATAGCATCCAGGTGTACATGGCAGGGCAGATCCTGTGGGGATGGTGGGGAGCAGAGTATGTAAATAACTACATTATTTTTAAGTGTAAGTAATTTATTTAGGGCCAAGACAGCAAGAAATAAGGAAAAGGAGGCATAGAATAAAACTGAATTTCACGACCATCAAATTATTTTCCAGAGGAGAAAAATCTTCTTAACATAAAGAAGAAGGACACAAACCTATCCTTTGTCTGCATTGTTGTAGTCTGCCTGTAATTAAGAAAAAATAATCTTGTAAAGACATAAAAAGGCAAATCCTGCATTATATGTCAGTAAACAAGGAATGTGGGGGGGAAAAGAGATCTAAAAGTAGATCCTGTGTGCAAGCACCAGGTGGTTGAGAAGTGTATGACATATGAGGAGCTCAGGAGATCAGCTGGCACAGGGGATGATTGAGTGGATGCCAGCAGGGAAGAGGCCACATGAAAGACCAAATCCAAGAAATTGGGTCTATGTATCCAAAGCTCTGGGTGACAGCTCTAAAGCAATGAGATAAATGAATCAGCTCTCAAGGCAGCAATGATGATGGATAAGGTGGGATAGGATCAGCTGCCAAAGGAGTGTGAAAAGGTTCTAGAAATATTCAGAAATGTATCATGGGGGGGAGGGGGGAAAGGGTATGGGAAGGAGTTGTTGGTTTCCTTGGAAGGTATTATGGAACACAAGAGAATGGATTTTATTTGCTGTCTCACCACTCATTTCACTTTGTGGACTTTGCTGATGACTTTCAGAGTGTGGGAGTGCAGGGAGAATATTGAGGGCTCCATCCTAGATGAGGTGCACTGTCTCTGGATATGTACATGCAGTTCTTGTAGGGTGCTGATCTCCAAAACGGGCCAAACTTGGAAGCCTGGCTTGCTTCAGGGGCTCCAAGTGGGGCTGGGTGCCACTGAAATCCAGAGGAACTGAGCTGTGGAGGAGATGGCATGGACACCACCATCACAGCACTTCACTTAGTGGGTCTGTGGAGAGCAAGGAAGCTCAGTGTCTCTCAGGATGATGTTTCAAATGAGAACAGAAGAACTTTGCTGGTTACAGCTTCACAAGATCTGCAGAAGCACCTTCACCTTTGTGTGAGAGCTCAGAGCAACTCAGTGAGGGTGTAAAGAGGAGGTCCCAAATCATTCTGCAGAAAAGTTCTGCTGAAAGTGTGGTGATTTTAAAAGAGATTCTTTCCCACCAGCTTCTCAGGCACAGACTGAAAGTAAACATGCAAATCCATCTCAGATCTGCAGTGTCCAGCTCACTTGTGCTCTGCGCTTTCTTTCTAAACCAAAGGGCAATTGTTCAGGCTCTCTGCTGAGGGAGGACAAAATCCCTGATTTTTTTTTTTCATAACAATGTCAGCCTTCCCTTCTGACTGAGGACCGCAGTTGTTTCAAAACTAAAATCAAATATTGCAGTCCCATTTGAAAACAATTATTCTGGGCCAAATCCCAGAAGGTGCTGAGTGCCTTCAACTCCCACTGCATTCATGAGGAACTAAATGTGCTTAATGCTGTGCGTGGTCTTAGAGATTTTCCCAAAGTGTAGGAGCCAGATCCCCCATATCTTTTAACCTGAGGCACTGCTTACTCCTGCAAATAGAGCACAGCTTGACCCTGCAAGCCCTTATCATGAAAGGTTGCACTTACTGCTGTGCCCAGTATCACTGACAATAATCTCTACCATCCATAATAAAGTTTTGCAGGATGAAGCCTTAAATAAAATTTATGTCACTGACCTACAACCAACAGCTGCAAGAAAAAAGTAAAACTGTGATGAAAATTCCCAGCCCATTAATGTGGATATTGCACTGCTTCAGCCTCAGACAAAAGCTGCATTAACTCTATCCTTCAAAACGATGCAGTCCAAACAGCTCATCCAGAGTCATTAAACATTGTGGTGGGTTCTTTGTACAACCTAAAGCCCCAAACTTTAAGCATTCTTCAAATACAATTCATTAAAATTGTATTTGAGAGACCATCAGCAGGGTGAATTAATTCCCCTTAGCAGCCATGCAGTGGAATGGACAGATGTTTGCCAAACACCAGTGCCTGCATTTCTGTCTTGCAAATGCCCACAGATTTACAAACAAATGACCCAAAGGGTGAGTTAAGGCAGTGAGCAGCAGCTCACTACAGCTTAAAGAGGAGACAGAGGCTTGGTCTTACCACAGTGCCCCTGTCTGTGCAAGAGTCTGAGAGCAGCTCCAAAGAGTGCTCAGGATTTACTCCCTGCATGTGGCACAGCGTAGAGTGTGCCTGTGTTTGTGTGTGTGAACCTGCCGTCTGTGAAATGGTTAAAACTTAAGGTTACCCATCCAAGGAGTAGAAAATGAAGGTTCTCAGTTTGATGGACAACAGCTCAGAGATCCCTGATGTCCCAAAATATTAGGTTTCTCTTCTAATAATGTTGGAAATATTGCCTACTGTCATGATTAATCTCAGCAGCATCTCCGGCTGATTGCAGGTGACGCAGTCACAGCGCAGTGCCTGTGTTGGTTTCCACACACCGTCAAATCTGCTACAAATGCAGGGGTGAAGGGGAAAGAACTGTGATACCAGGTATCCCAGTGGCTAATAGATTGTGACATGAAAGAAGGAAACCTTTATTTTAATTCAAAAAACAAAAGCCAAATAGCAAAACTTATGTACGTGCCTAACTTTTTTTTTTTCTTCCTCAAGTGGAAAACATTCGCCTGCTAACAACTCTTGGCTGGCATCAAGGGAAAGTGGAGGTATTTGCAGATGTGGAGGAAGACATACAAAACATTTTTCAAATCAAAGGCTTGAATTATTGCACTGGGTTCATGAAGTTTCACAGGCATGTAGACACACCATTGTCTGCACCCTGGAACAAGCTGCCCTTTCTTCAGAAAGGAAAAACAACCCAATGTTTCTTACAATCCGATCTGTATGTATCAGGGAGCTATCTATATTTTGAAATTCTTTGCATTGTCTGTGGTAAGGGTGTGCTGTTTTGGCCCAACAATGGCAACATTGATTTTAGAATTTCAGAATTTTGGTGCATAGAACAAACTGTGAAACAAAACCGGCCTGCTCTCAATAGTACAACAACAGTGCTCTTATATAAACTTGCCTTTCCTCGCCATTTTACATAGTCAAAGATCAATACTGTTCATTCAGCCAACATTATTAAAGCCATTTATCAGGGACTTTTTTCTCTTGTTGCTAATAAAAAGGATTTTGCCGACAAAGTTATGTCATCTTCCGCTCCCTCGGCAGCAGCGCAGATAATTGGCTTTGTTGTGTCCCCAACAATCGGGCCTTGTTTATGAACTTACATTTATTAAGTGAAAGTATTTGGAAACTGATGGTACATTGAAGTTTGGTTGCCATGGGCAATAATCATCCCAAAAAAGTCATGACCTCCCTGTTATGCAGCTAGTAACTAATTGAAATGATACAAATTACTCTGATTCTCTGTCTGCCAATTTCGAGGCTGCTCGTGGTCAAGGGTCAAGCGAGCCCCTATTCATGAGGCCATGTTTGAAGTGGCTGCTGCCATCGCACGGGGTCGGCGCGGCCGCCGCGGCTCCGCCGGACACCGCCCCACGCCGGGAGGGGAGCGGGGCTCAGGGAACCCCACCTTGGGCTGACACATCAAAAGCTTCTCCCTGTCAGTCAGGGAGCAGTTGTTGCCAAGCAGGACATGGTTTGCTGGGTAGGGATAAGTGCTGTATTCATCCCCAAGGGCTACCTTGCACATTTAACTGACGCTGGGACGCCTCCTGAGGTACTGCCACTAAATCAAAGACTCCTTCTGCCTGCACTCAGCTCACCAGGAAAAACAAAGGCCTCCTTTTCTGTGAAACATCACAAGAGAAATTAAAATCCAATGAATTATCTGGGGTGTCATCCTTTAAAAACATTTATGGTAATTCAACTGTGTGTTAAAAGAATACAATATGTTTATCTCAGTGAATATGTAGACCTCAGCACTAAAAAATTAATACTATAATGGGATTTTTGTCCTTTAGGAAATTCTTGATCAAAAGCTTATTAAATATGTGCCAAAAGTACTGGTTTAGTGGATGAGTATTTGCAATGCCACCAAAGAAATTTCTTTCTTTGTGCAAGCTCCTACAGCTTTAACACGTCTAAATGTATTAAAATTGTGAGACAAGAAACCATATTACAGGGCCAGGCCAGGCTCCTCAGGTAATGGAGATTAACATTTTCTCAGTTTCAACATTATTTGAAAGTTTTTCCACATAGTTTGAATCCCATATGTCCCAACAAATCTTTTCATAAATATCAAATCTGTGCATCACCTACTAGGGACAGGTGTCATTCTAACGGCTCTATTTTTTGCTTTTTTAACAAACTTTCTCTCCTCATGTGATACCAAATATACTTAATACAGACTTTCAGGCCTGTTTAATACCTTTATCAATGAGGGGATCAAGTGGACTCTTGATCCAGAAGTTCACAGAAGACACTAATTTGGGCCTGTGTTGATCAGCAGGAGGGTACCACCACCTGTGCTTAAAAATATACATTTTTATACAGTCTCCCTAAAACTGGCATCATTTTAAAATTGTTATCACTGATGTCCAGGATCTAAGTGTGTCCCTACAGGCATAGGTATAAGGCAGAGTGAAACAGAAAATAGTAATTTGTTTCCTAAGAAAATTATGTCTTTTTTTCCTATCTACATCAGTTTCTTCTCCTGGCAAAATTCCTTCTTTTGTCAGGTAACAAAAAATGAAAAACATTACTTTTCAAATTAAAAACATCACTTTGGAAGTGTTGTGTTTTAACAAGACACTGTCATGCTCAGAGGAAAGTGGGCATCTGTCATGAAAAATATTCATAGCAGAAAACCTCATTTTCTTTTAAACACAGAAAAAAATTGACCAGCCCTATTACAGAAGTCTTTCAGTGCCACTCCATGTCAGTACTGTCATTACATCTCCTGTTGTGAAGACAGCCAAGAACATGTCTTTGGAAATGTATTCTGGGGCTGCCCTTGTGGCCTATTGATTGTGCTCCCTTCATGTGAGAGCCCCGTGTGGGAGGGGGCTGGAGGGGACAGAGCAGTCCCCATGTGCTGCCACACAAACCAGTCTGGCCATTTGAAGGTTTCCAAGAGTGTTTCCATCTCATCTTCTGCAAAACTTCCTGGGATGATGAAGGTGAAAGATTTAAAGAAAGAAAGTATCTTTTTAGGCATCAGAAAGGTACTGAGCACAATCCTTGGAAAGAGGATCTTCCAGGAAGCAGTGCTGACAGTGCTGTGGCACAGCACTTCTAGTTCCCCTAAACTGGGGGCTTTAAGAGGAATATTTGGGCATGATTCTTCAGCCTACAGACCACTGAAATCATCTTCATTATTTAGTACTAAGCTGCAAAGAACAAATTGTCTATTTCCTTATTAAAAAACATTTTTTACTCCTTACAGCTAATTTCTGTCCTTCAGGACAATAATTGCCCAGAGAAGCTGTGGCTTCCCTATCCTGAAAGTGTTTCAGGCCAGTTTGGACAGGGCTTAGAGAAATCTGGGATAGTGGAAGGTGTTCCTGCCCATGGCAGGGTGTGGAACTTCATGGTTCCTTCCAACCCAAAGCATTCTGTGATTCTGTGACTTGGCAAATGGCATTACTGGTTTTTTCCCCACTGGTACATGTGTGAAGTGTCTCTCCATCCAATTCCTACTGGAGTCATTTCTCATTTGCACCACCCTGAGAGGCAATTGGAGCCAACCTGTCCATGCCATAAGGTAATCACAGGGGTAATGAAGAAACAGAGACAGTTTTTCTTCACTGAACCTGCCATGAGTCAGCAGGAAAAGCCAGAGCAGATAGATTGCAGCTCTGGAAGCAGAACAGGATGTGTAAAAGACTCTCTCAAGCAAAAACTTATTCTGCTGAAGCTACTTGGTCCCACTAAAGTCAGCGAACTTGCACAGACAAAGTCCAACCCCCAGTTTGGAAGGCAGCACTTCCTATTAAACAGAGGATTGGTTTCCAGCTCAAAGGCAGCACATTCATTTCCACCCTGTGACCAGTGCACAACAATAGGGTTGGGTCTATATCCCCACGGGCACTGTTTGTCCTGCATCTCCTCTGGTGCCTCAGCTCTGCCAGCAGCATCGCTGCCTGCTTGATTATGCAATACTTACATTAAACACTGTCCAAACACCTTTTGGCACAAGGGAACCCATCAGCTCAAATCAAGGGGCAGTGGCTTGTTGAGTCAATGAGGTGTTTTCTTCCCCAAGTTTAATGCAGTGCTAGGTGTTTAATCTGCATTTTAAAAAAGCTGATAAACATGCATTTACACAATAAAACATAACACTCTGAAAGAGCCATCATAGCCAATTGTCCTTTGTGTCAACTAATTCCTTCCATTCCCACCAAAAGGGCTCAGCTGAGTGCCCCTTGGAGACCCCACTTCCAATGACAACAATTCCCTTCCTCCCCAAGCCATCGTGCCCACACCACACGGGCAGCATTCCTGGCCAGCTCACCCCCTCCCTATCAAACCTTCAGCCTTCCTCCTCTGAGGCACACAGGGGTGGGGGGATGTCCCAAAGGTAAAAAGCTCCTAAATCTGAGTGTGCTGAGAGCTTTTACCATCACTGTACCCGCTGTGAGTGGAGTGCTGTAAGATGATTTTTTAGCTCCTGTTTTGCTTGAGAAATCTGAACTTCCTGAAGTGTCAGGAGTCTCAAATCAGATTTTCTCCCATGTTTTCTACAGACAATATAAATCATTAAATCATTCAAAACACAAACCTAGGGGCTGTGCTTGCTGGCTCCTTGGTTTTCTTGGACTCCTATCATAAGAAGGTCTTACAATTCAAAGCACTATGGACCAGATTTTTGTGAACTGGCATTAAACACTGCCTTACTTCCCAAAAAGCCCTTTGCAATCAATGGGTTGTTTATATTACAAGGTAAATCTCATCATGGATAAAGGCAATACGATTCAATGTGGTTGTATTTTTCCATATACAGAAGTTTTCCACATACGACTTGCAATTTCAGTGAATAAAAACAACCAAAGCAGGTAAAACAAAAAAAAAGGAAAACTGTCATGAGGAAAACAAACACATAGCTCCCCTCTGGAATACACCCTTTAATTTTAGGGTTATATTGCTGCTTTTCTTCCTCAAATCATTAGCCTTTTAATAAGCAGCATTAGCTGTGAAATCATCAAAGTTATAACAGTTAAACAACTTCTAGGATTGTTCAAAGGACGACAAACACGATTTTGAGAGATCACTAAAATACAGGTAAGTATTTTATACATAGATATGTATACAGATATATGCACCTCCAGACACAGTCAGCACATACACATATAGATGTAGAAAGACATTTCCAGAACAATCTGCTCTTCTCCAGCAGTGGACTTTGGCACAACACAATCACTGTGATTCTCAAGGGAGCTCATTCTACCAGTGCTTGCACAGGTTTGAAAGATTTTGGAATAGAAACCCTTCCTCAAGGAGAACTGGGAACCCCCAGGATTCCTGCCCTGGCATGCAAACCACCGGGCAAAGAGTCTGGGCAAGGCACAGATCCTTTCTGTCCCTTCCCAGCCCAGTGCACCAGCAGGGAATGATGGACTTCAGGTTCACCTTCAGATTGCTCCAGTCACCCACAAGGCCAATTCCTGACCATTTACCCCCAGGAGAGGGGAGGTGACAGATGGCTGATTAATGTTTATATTCCTCAGCTTTTTGCTTTTCAAGAATTTTGCCTTTTAAAAATCCATGTTTAGAAAGGTTTAGATTGAGCACTAGTTCACAAAAGGTTACTTAAACTACCAGATACCGGGGTGAAATTAATTAATGCACTTGTCTAAAATTCAATGAGAACTGAAAACATTCAAAATCAGAAAAATGGTATGAACTGATATCTAATCCCGTATCTCAACAAATAACAATGGACTGTTTATACTGCATTACTCTTTTCTAATCTCCACATATTACTATAATTATTAACTGCTAGTCCTAAAATCTATAGAGTTATCATTATTGTTATTATTATGAAACTCAATCTCATTTTCATGTCATAAAGATAAACCAAATCTCATTTCAATTAGTTGCAGCAGGAGGGAATGAACTTTAAACAGACATTTAATTTCTGAAAAAAAAAATTAGGAAGTTCTTCATGGAAATGTTATGGCATTTTGAAACAGATTAATAGTTCAGTATGAACACATCCACCCTGCAGCTAAATGATGGCTGTACTGCGATCAGGAGACAGGTTAAATGAGCAAAATCAGTTGATACCACTGGTTTGGATCTAATCAAATAGGCTTCATTTTTATGACTTTTTAGCTACATTATTTTTTCATCCCATGTGTTCTCTGAATTGTTACTGGGGGTGAGCTTCTTTGGAATTGGGTTATCTTTGGCTTTAATGGATCTGGTTGGTAAAGAAGTCCAAGGAGCAAGGGGGTGCTTGGCATTCTGGTTGCTGTGGGAATGGTTCCAATCACTCTGTCTCCATGGAGCACATCCCTGGACACAGCAGCCACCTCCTGCATATTTTATCACTGCTCCAGGGCAGGATGTAAGCTCCACCAGAGCAGGCTGCCTGCCCAGCACACCCAGCCCTGCCTCCCCAGCACAGGCAGCCGCAGCCCCTCCTGAGCTGTTCCAGTTTGCCAGCGCTCAGCTGGTGAAGGGTTGGCCCATGAGGGTGCTCAGCAATGGTTTGATCCACAAATCCATGGAATCATAGACTGTTAAGGGATTGGGATGGACCTTAAATGTGATCTAGTCCCAACCCCCCTGCCGTGAGTGGGGACACCTCCCAGGTTGCTCAAGGCTTTATCCAGCCTGGGTTTGAACACTGCCAGAGATGAGGCTTACACTGGACAACCAGTTCTACTCTCACAGTAAAAAATGTCCTTCTAATATCTAACCTAAATTTCCTCTTTTTCAATTTGTAACAATTACTCCTTGTCCAGTCATTACAGATCCAGGTCAGAAGCTCTCTCTGGCTTCCTGGTAGGTTCCCTTTAAGGCTGAAAGAGGGCACCCCATGCAGGTGCACTTCTGGATCCTTGCTGCTGGAAAAAGGGAATCCACTGGCTGAATCCATAGCTATGGATGTGGCTCTCCAGAAAGGCTCTGCACCATTGCAGACATTGCAGTGGTGACAGAAGCCCTCAAGCCTTGAGGAATCCTGGTGACATTGCCAACTCCTATAGACCTCGGCGTCCATTTTTGCAGACACTTTTGCAAAGCTACAAAATTACTTAATTATTCATTGCCCGGCAATCCAAAGTTTTGAGCCAGAGACTGAAAAAAAAAAAAGAGGAGATGTGAACAGACTGGGGATTTTCTCACTTGCTGCCCACTCTGCCCTCTGTTTGCCCCCTCCCCTGTTCCTCGATGAAGCAGTAGCAGCAGCGCGGAGCAGGGTCCCTGCGCGGATTCCCTGCTCCATCCTCCCATGGAATATCCCCACCTCCTGGTTAGCGCCCAGATCACAGCTCCGGGCGGGGGAGGCATCTCCTCCAAGCCTTCTCTCCACTGGCAGTTTACCCTCTCCTGAACTATGTTTAGAGGTCAGAAACATTAAATGTTTGATGCACTAAAACACAGAAATAAAAAGACACCCTGAGGAGCTGAAATCCAGTCTCATGAAGTCAGTTCACTCTCTCCTTCCACTACCATCAGTTAATTGCTTCCCAGTACCCAGGCAGCAAAAGCAGGGATACACCCAGGAGACAAAAGCTGTGGCTGGCAGAGAGGGGCACCACGGAGCAGTTCAGAGCAGGACGGAGAGCTGGTGAAAGTCTTGGAGGAGCTGGCAGAAAGGAGTGGCCCAGGGAATGCAGGACTGGAAGAAACAGGTGGGAAATTAGGGGGCGACTGATAGATGATGAGGAACTTTATTAGCTGAGATGATGAGGTTTAGCGAGAAACTGAGATTGAATTAGAGGAAATTTCCATGTAAGGACAAAGTGCTGGGACAATGCAGAGTGGGAAGGAGGGAGTAGTGGATTAGAAGCAAGAAATGTTTGGGAGAAATTGATCCAAGAAGAAAACCTAAAGTAGAGAAGTGGTCAGGACTGGAATGAGAAAACTGGGAAAAAGACTGACCACAGTTTGAAACATGAGGGAATCCAGGCTTCTTGAATGCCACAATTCCTCTACTTGCAGAAAGAATCTGTGAAATCCAGTGTCAAAGTGTGACTCGTGGCCATGAACTCAAATTCCAAGCCACTGTGGTGAACCCAAAGGTACCGGCTCTTTGGCAAACAAGATGTAGTTACACAGTATTTCATACAAGATTTTTCCAGTCGGACCCTCTTTGTCTATTTAACAGCCAGGAAACCACACAGGTCATAAAATCAGCTTTAAAATCATCAACTCCAACACTCCCATTCAGGAATACCAGAATTAAGTTTGCTTCAAACAACTCAAATTTAGCTCCATTTTATATTACAGCACAGTACTTAGAGATAACATAATTAAAATCATTATCTCCTTTTTTTTTTCCTGCAGAACTCTCTCACCACAATACCCTTTGAATGTAGGGTTGAGGGTTATTTTCCTGTAATATAAAATCAAGTGGCTTGCTCCTTTAAAGTAGATTAAAATTGAATTATGGCTGTGTAACATCATTTTAGGTCTCTGGTTTCTCAAGCAATCCTCACAGAGTTGGCAGCAGAATTCTGTTGGCCAGACAACAGGATTTTCATTTGCCCTTCCTTGGTCTTGTATTTATATTAATACAATATATATTTAACAAAAATTAAATGACAATAAACATTAACTACATAAATCCATTATCATATGTCTTATAAAACTGCAGGTATGATCAAATAAAACATACAGCCAGGGTGACTTCTGTAATCACAAAGCAAAAATGACCCCAAATTTTTCTTTCTACTTTGTGCACTGATCACATCTCATGCAGCAGTAACCCATAAAGGGCTTGGAAAACTTATTTTAGAGAAGAATAAAAAGTAGTAGCCAATTTGGCTAACAGTCAAATCACAGTATCACCATGCACCACTAAAATTTACTTTTCAGAAAAAGAGCTTGACACTGTGGTAAAAATTAGGGTCTTCTTTGGACTTCTTCATCTGGGCATCCAAATTCTCTGTTGATTTCCATAACCCTGACCTACGTCTCCTAGCAGTCCTACTGTAGTTATGAGCATCTACTGTAACACTTAAAATAAATAAAGAGAAGTGATTTTCTGCAAGCTTTTGCTCCAACTTGGTGAGATAATAGCAAGTCTATAACTAAGGGAAATGTTTTTTTTAGCAGATGAATCAGGTGGATCGCCCAAGTAACTCAAATCACCAAGGCTTATTTGTTTGGTGTAATTCCTAATTGTTTTTGGAATCAGTTGAGTGCCTTTCCTCAACAACAAGTTTGCCTTATTAAGCTTATCCATGCAAGAGAGAGAGATTCTTGACATGCTCTGGATTGCTTCTGCTTCCATCTGTGCTAACCAGCAGTGAAGAAAGTTTTGCTGTGCTTACAAAGCCCACAGCTGTAACACTCCAGTCACAACAGACCATGATTTACTGGAGTTGTTAAAATAAAGTGGGAGAAGAAATTGTTATAGGTCTTGGAAACTACAGAAAGGTGCCATTTAGAGCACACTCAAATCTCAGAGGAAATAGGATCCACTTGAGAACAACAAATACTGTGGGATATGGTTCTCTGTCCACAGCCAGTTCATGTGCCAGAGAGTGATTTCCCTTTGTGAAAGGATTTGTTTTATACTTTAAAGCATGTCGGGCGTGTTATTGACATTTTATGATATTGTTAATGGAGGCTCCAGGTCTGTATTCCTAATGGTAATTTGACATTAGGCAGCATTCTCTATTTGAAGGTTTATTTGGGATTCCTGAGGAATACTGCCCCACACAGAGAGCAGGAATCAGCTATTTAGCAGCATACTGTGATACCACAATAGTGTCAGCTATTCCAAAGGGAAAGTGAAAAATGTATTTCACTGAGACCTCAACAAGAATGCAGCAAGAGCGAAAGTAATAATCCAGTCACAGCCAAGATGCCAGGGCTGCCTAAAACAGAAGCAAAAGGCAGTCCCCCAGGTTTTCAAGACCTTGTATTCACACTTCAAGCTTTCACATGCCACCTGTACAGTGTTTATTTGCATTTCTACAGGACATCAGGGCATGAGAGCTGCAGAAAGGAAGGTATTGACTACCCTGAAGTGTCCATTCTCCAATCATAATCAGGTTGCCAGTTCTATCTGAAATGCTTTTGTTTAAGTAGAAATTTTTTTTTTAAGTAAAAATTATTATACTAAATAACTATTAACAATATCTAGATTTCAATGACATTTCAGTAATTCCCTCCTGAAAAGTGATTCTGCAAAAACTGAATGTTCACTGGACGTTGGGAGTTCTCAGACCAAAGGCTTAGATATAAAACCACCAAACCTAACAGGCCAAATTCTGTTCATGGATTGTCAGCTTCTTGTGCATCCTTTGATGCTCTTGTTGAGCCTGTACTGGTTTTCCATACGAGGAGTCTTGATGAGCCCAGAGGAACCTCTCTGAAGGCAGAATTTCACCTTGAGCTGTGACGTTTTGCTCTAGAGACCTTTGCCTTTTTTGCTGTGTGACAACAGAGTTTTGTGAAGCAGCAGAACTAAATTGGGAGGGTTCTGAGAAGGGTCAGAGCAAAAAACAATCCACCAATGGGAATGTTCTTGGCTGTCTTCTATTACTTCTCTGCATTTCAGGGAGGGGTTTGCTATTCATATCTTTCCTCCTGATCTCTTTCCAGGCTGATCTTCATGTTTTTGACCTCTTTTCTCTTTATTTTAGGGCCCTCTCCAGTAGCTTATAAATGCCACCATTTGTCATGTATAAATTTATTTTCAAAACGGGCTAAAACTTTCCAAATTTCCCTTGCTGCAGTTCAGCAACCCTCCCAGTTTTAGAACAGCAAATACTTTGTTGTCTCTAATATTCCCTCTTCATCATGTGTAGTACAGGACACGAGTTATCCCTTCACCTCAAGAACAGCCTGGCACAGGGAATCCCAGTTTGGGTTGGGATAAATGGAGCCTTCAGGCAGCAGTGTATAAGCAGGATAAACACCAGCCAGCCCGTGTGACACCCTGAGATCAGGATATTTGCTCTGTGTTGTGCAGAAGGAAGGAGTAAGGATGCTGTTGGAAGGGTGACCTGTCGCCCTGGTTATCAGGAGTCTTCTAAAGCCTTCTGAGTTTACATTCTTGTAGAGAACTTTCTCACACAACTTTCTGTAAACAACCTATTGTTTTGCATTCTTTCATAGAGGTGGAGAAATTTGATGTACAGGTAGTTTGTGCAGTGTCGTAGGAGAGGTGGCACGTTCACCCTCCAATCCACTGGCATCTTTTGAGAACTATAAAAGATTGGAGTCAGAAAAAATAAATGAGTCTCTTCATCGTGACCAAAGCTGTGGTGCGTCGTTTTTGCTTGTGTCATCTAGTGACAGTGACCTGGCACAGGACCACGACCCTGCTCCCACAACAGCCACTGGAGATTTGGCTCCCTTGGAGCAGCCAACACAAATGTCCAGGTAGCCACTGGTTAGTGCGGACCTGGCTGATGATTTGATCAGCCCAAGGAGTTTTTGTGGCAGGTTCTTTGAAGCAGGCTCTTCTGACTGGGCTGGTTAATGACTCATTACAGCAGCAGTTGTGCTCTCGGAGCTGAAGGCTGAGAGCTGAACCTGCCGAGGCCAAACCCAGATCTGCTCTGCTTGGAGCAGCCCCTCTGATCCTGAGATGACTTAAATTCAAATCCAGGGATTCTTAAAAACTTCCCAATGCCTTGACCCTATGCCAAGAGATTCTAACACAAACACTTGCTGGCTGCAAAGTTAAGTTATAAGAGAGGGACAAGCACACACAGACATTTACACCTGTTCTGGCTTGGGGAGGTTTATGCTGCATAAAAACCTCCCAGGAAGATACTACACCTGTCTCAAGGTAACAACAAGGGCTTGGTGCAAGGATTTACAGAGCTGGCAGGGAATATTTAAGCATGCAGGATGAGAGAAGAGAAGGCTAAGAGGAGGTTTTTCCTCAGACTATAGTAACATTCTCAGTTTTCAGATCTCCTTGGTTGTCTTTTGCAACCCTTTGGCTGGCTGAGAAATCCTGGTCTATACCTTCAAGCTGCCCCTCACAAATACATCAACAGCTCCCTAAAAACTGAGCCTATGCTTCAAGTTCTTAACTGAAGTTGGGATTTGTTCATGGGCTTTAGGTTTGGAGCTACAGACAGTTTACAAGCTGATATTTGGTATCCAAACCCTTCATGGAAAAATATAACACCATTATTATAACGTATTTGCATTATAAAGCCACTTAAAGGACATGGTGAGCATAAAATTAAACATGTGAAGTGCTGCTCATAGATGTAGCAAAGCCTCTCTGTTCCTCAGAACACATTGGCAAGATAAATTGCTGTTCTACAGTAATAGATATCTGAGTATCTCTTTGATTCAGTTCAAATTACATCTGAATCATATTTAATGAAAGTTTCACAAAAATGCTGTGTGGTTAAAGATCAATTAATTATTAAGAGTGTGTTTATCAGTGTTAAATTTAAAAACATTCTTATTAGTCCTTTGGTATCTAATTATTCTATAATAACTCTTATTAAATTTAAATTAAATCAGCAGCTGAGATGCACAATTTAAACCAACTTCAATTTCAAAACCAGCCAAATTACCCCCCCAAAAATACATCAAATAAAATCTAAACTCGAATAATTTTGAATTAACAGCTGTTCACTAAGATTTTAACTGAAATAAAATGGTCTCAGTAGCTCAATTTTTACAGTTACACCTGCATGTTGCAGGTGCCTGATTCAGACACCCTTTGGTGGGTAAATCACTGTGTTCTGATTGTCTTCAAAAATTACCTCTATTTGTTGGCAATAAAAATATCAACTTCTTTCTTCAGTTTCATCTGAGGCTGGCAAACTCCACAGGTGAAAGGGAAGGAGTGTTTGGCAGCCTTGGGATAAGAAGATTCACAGAATATTCTGAGCTGGAAGGAACCCACAAGGACCTTGAGTCCAGCTCTTAAGTGAGTAGCCCATACAGGGATTGATCCCACAACCTTGGCATTATTACTGCCATGCCCAAACCAATTGAGATTATGCCTCATTTGATACATTATAATAAGCACAGAAAGTCATTTTTCATCCCTTTTTTCTTTTCCTAGAATCCTGAAAAAAACAGGATGATACGACACCCAGAATAACCCATCTGTTAATGGGCCAGTGAGTGTCCCTGCATGGCTGAGAAAATTCCATCATCCCATTAGGAGATGCTCTACCCAGGGGAGGAGCCAAGCATTCCTACCTGGATACAATCTGACTCCTGCAACACCACAGCAGCCTTTGCCCACTGCATTCCCAGAGGAGCAGCTTTCTGCCCCACTGCATTCCCAGAGGAGCAGCTTTCTTCCCCACTGCATCCCCAGAGGAGCAGCTTTCTGCCCCACTGCATTCCCAGAGGAGCAGCTTTCTGCCCCACTGCATTCCCAGAGGAGCAGCTTTCTGTCCCACTGCATTCCCAGAGGAGCAGCTTTCTGTCCCACTGCATTCCCAGAGGAGCAGCTTTCTGTCCCACTGCATTCCCAGGGGAGCAGCTTTCTTCCCCACTGCATCCCCAGAGGAGCAGCTTTCTGCCCCACTGCATTCCCAGGGGAGCAGCTTTCTGCCCCACTGCATTCCCAGAGGAAGCCAAGGCCCATCTCCAGCAGCCCTGGAGCTTCAGAGGAAAACTCCAGCCTTGTCCAGGATCCTGCTCCAGCAGAAGCACAGCTGGCACTGCAGGAGGGCTGAGCCCCCATGGCATGGCACTGCTGCCACCTCCCTGACCCACAGGGGGTCAGGGCATGTTCTGACTCTGGCAGTGGGGGTTTTTTGTTTGTTTTTACTACTGCATTTGTATTTTAATTTTCCTAGTAAGGAACTGTTATTCCTATTCCCATATCTTTGCCTGAGAGCCTCTTAGTTTCAAAATCATAATAATTCAGAGGGAGGGGGTTTGCATTTTCCATTTCACAGGAAGCTCCTGCCTTCCTTAGCAGACACCTGTCTGTTCAAACCAAGACACCCACCAATACCTTAAAACACGAGGCCACCCATAGCCAAATTCAGCACAAAATGCACAAAGCCCAAGCAGAAGAGTGGCTGTGCAGCTCTCAGGTGAGAAATCGTTCCACCCAAATGGACCATGAACGTAAACACCGACTAACGAGAGCGGTACAGATTGGGCCATTAAAAGCAAGGCAGAGATGAATGGAAATGTCTGAGCAGGAACATAAAGCAGCCCAATTTCTGCCACTAAGTAGGAGTGGGAGTATAACAGTCCTTGTTATAGAGTTGCTGGCAGTGATGTTATTGTTAAGGCTGAAAAAGACCTGACATTCCAAATCTCTTTTCCCTTGTAAAACAGTAAGATTTGGAGCTTGATCCTTCACTTCAAAGGTGGCTACTGCAACTGCTTGACAAAGGAGAAACACGGCATGGAGGAGAAAGGTTTTTTCCCCTAATGGATTACAGAATTTTGTGCCGAATGCAGCCTCAGATGAAGGTGAGATTTTAGTTCCACCGAAGTTCAGAGTTGGGGTCGTTTGCAGATTTGCCCGACCACAGTAATCCAAGACCGAAATAACCAGACAATAACCCAATTACAGCAAAGATCAGAGCAGGAAAATCCACATTTCATGACAGAGGACAGGTGAGATGACAGCCAACTCCAGACAAAATGGAAAGGAGGTACAACTATAGGGACTGATATCTGTAATCTCAAGAATGGGAATGGAAGCATGGTAATTAGCAAAAAGAAAAAAAAAAAGAAATTGATCTTTAGAAAAGAAATATACACAAATAAATTTAGAAAGATCCTTGGCTCCTTTCTTTTTTCTTTATATAGGAAAAAAAAAAAAAAAACAAACTTGAGGAAAAATAGGGACTATTTGGGTTTGTTTTCCTGTCTGGCTCATTGAAGATTAAGATTTATTTATTATTTTATCCATCAACAGAAAGTTCTAATTCATTAATTCTGTTTGTGAATTCCGAAATAAGCCTAATTCATGGCTTGGTTTAAGAACATTTTTTGGTTACTAAAAATTCTTAAATTCCTGGCTGATTCCACTGGGCTTCTCACTGAAGCTGAGAAACATTCTGAGGAAAGAGAGAGAAGAACTGAGCGGAGGATTTTGAAGTTTGAACATTTGTCTTTGTTACGATCAGAAACGAAACCTGAAATTTTCGATGAAGGAAAATTTGTACAACATGGGAAATAGTTTCAGTGCAAAATTGAAACAATAATTCTAACATGGCCTTTTAGAATTTGACCTTTTTATCTCTTAACAACATTCAAATATAATACAGAATTTGAATATTTGAAATGAAAAGTAATTTCAACATTTGAAATTTCCTCTTTTTGCTCTGAAAATGTCAAACCAGGATATTTCAACTTTCTGGGAACTTTTTGCCCTCCCATTTTCATTTGAAAATGAGAACTTTCAGCTTGGGCTGCTCATTTACAGGAATCACCAGGATAAGTGGCTGTCAGCAGAAAGCCACTAATTTTTTATTCCACTACCCAATACAATTTATTTTTGATAGGTTATGGATACTTTGTAATATTTTTTGTTATTCACAATTATGTAAATTTTAGGCTGAAAATTGTCTGCCACCTTCCTACGGGGTAGAAACAATGGTGATAACTGCTTTGATTAAATCCAAATTGGACTGTGAACCAGAAGTGCCAACTCCTTGAGTTACCTTGATGCAAAACTGGAGTGAGAGAAATAAATTTATCCTCCACTCACAGATGTTTTTTCCAGTTCTGCCCTGGAACTCTGTGGTCCTACATTTGCACCTCAACCCAGCCACTCATGGACAGCTGCTGGCCAGCCTCTGAAATGGAGCTAATAACTCTACCTGCATTTACAGATAATTTTGAGATGTCTGAGTGGAGAGAATTACAGAACAACTAAAAGTTATTATGTATCATGCATGTGTTTGCCCATAAATAATAAATTCCTGAAGCAGACCTAAGAAGTTCCCACTCCTGTCTACCTTTATAACAAATTCATAAGGAATAACGTTGTACATGATTACTCACTCAGCTGTTCCCTTTCCAATGATAGGTTTCCCTCTACATCCAAATCCACCTCTCTCCTTATTTAAGTTGCATGGATTTTGTTATTTTTAATATTTCAGAATGGGAACACCCATTTTATGAAGCAAAAGTGTAAAAAAACAAAAAGTGCTGTCTTGTTTGATACTAATTCGTCACACTATTTTTTTCCTAATGCTCCTTATTTAGAGCTCTTCCCCTGTTTATAGCCCAGGAAATTGCCAAACCTGATCAATACTTTTCCCTGATGGTCTGTCAGGATTGCCACAGTCAAGTTGCCAGACTCTGGTAGTGGTGGGTCTGCGGTGCCCAGGCCTGGCCAGCTGAAATGGCTGCTTGGGCTAATTTCCCTGTCTCTCTGCATCCTACCAGGATTTTACACTAGAAATAAATTGTCACGGGGAGAATATTTAAATTCAGGAAACAAAATGTTCCCACTAATTCAATGTAGCCATCTCCTGCCTACTAAAAGTTATGAGTTATATGTGAAGTAAAAAACCTCTCTGCTGCATGAGATAATGAGAAAACGGGGATTTTTTATTCATTGTACTTGTCCCTCTGCACATAACATTTGTATATCATGCCAGGACTAACCTGTGTCACTGCACTTATAGCCACAGACCAGACTAAATGCCTGCCCTTCACTGTTTTTACGTCATGATTCATATACTCTCCCTGCTCTTTCTGACTGCCTGCAATTACTTGTGACAAATGATTCTTCAGTGTACTGTCTGCTTTACCTTTTCAAAATGTTTCCATGGTTCACAGATAAGTCAGCTAGTGTACACTGTACTGTCTTGTGGGAAGTAAATCCCAGGACAAGCACAGGAACAGGTTCCACACCATTTTGCTGGCAGAACTGCAGACATCCACCTCACTCAGCTGCAGCACGAGGAGCCTGGACCAGCCATGCCAGCAGGGCTGGGGCTCCTCCACTACAGCACTGTGGAGATCCCAAAGGAACAGAGTGTTCCCTACAGCTGGACTCTCCCAGGAACATAAATCCTTGGTCCTCAAGGAGCTTGGTGCCATCTATAACAAAAATCTGGTCCCCAAAAAAATCATTATTTTGATACCTGCTATGAAAGAACATGCAGCTGAAGGACCCCTGTTGACCTGTTTGTGGAGCACATCTGTATCCAGAGGTGAATTCTGCCTGGATTGAAACCTCTGAAAATCATGGGGGCTGATTCTGCCTTCAGCTCCAGCAGTGGCTCCACTGACCTCAGGGGTGTAAATGCCAGGAGACCCAATGCATCACCTCCCCCTGGCAGCAGAGAGTGAACTCCCCTCTCAGCTGGATCCAAGTGAAGGACGCTGTGCCACTCCTGCTGCTCAGACTGCCCAGCTCCAACACCCTCCCTGCCCACACGTGGTCCTTGGCCCGCCCGCGCCTGTGCCCATCTGGCTGGAGGCACTGAGCCTGTGCAAGGTGGTCGGGTCTTTGGGCAGACACCGAGGGGTTTCCTGCGCAGGCAGCAGAAGGCTGCTGGTGACATCTGGTGACATCTGCTCTGCGGGGACCGTCCCTAGGGCGCAGTGCTGGTCACACCCCCTGAGCCTGATTGCGCCTGTTGATCACCACGTGCCGAGGAAGGGCAGCAAAGCTGGGCCGGGCAGGAGGTGGCTGCTCCCGGGCAGTTGTGGCAGCCCCTGGGAGAGGCAGCGGAGGCTTGTGAGATTCCATGCTGTCATCACAACACTTGGCACTGAAAAGGATTACCCTTCTTGTGCTCCATTTACAGAATTTGCAGGGCTTCCTCGTGCAAAACAGATGCAAAACGCTGCCATCTGTTCATCGTGCCCATGACTGTGCAAGATGAAGAAGTAAAAAAAGTGCCTGTATGGGAAAGCTGTCATTATCCAACCCAAAAGCAGGCACAAGTACTGTGCAAGGGAAGGGCTGTTGTCACGGGGGTCTGATTTGTAGCACAGTCATTTTCAGTTCTGAAATATTCACTCACTCCCTGGCACCTTAACCAAATAAATTCAGTGAACCCCAGTAAGCACGGAGTTTATGGATGTGGCAGGTCCTGGAAGAGAGCAAGGATCCAGTGCCTGGCCTCAGAATTACTTATACAGAGGGAGGAAGAGAGACAAAACATAAAACACTCAGTAGCCGTGCTGATACAGTATCAGACTTGTGCCTGGGCACGGGACCCAAGCACAGCCAGCCAGCAGCTCTGAGCTGTGATTGCTGCATATGGTCAGAGCTGGGTCATCTTCCCTTCACCGGTTTTGCTGGCAAGGTAACAACCAGCGTGGGCGGGTGCTCCCAGGCTCCAGATGCACCTTGAGCTGGCTGTTTAGATGTACCCAGCAGGGCCACCAAGCTCCACAGCCACATCGCCACCATTGTCTCTCTGGCTGGAGAGGGGAAAAAAGAGAGCTTCTGTGGGAGAAGAGCCCTGCAGACAGAATCCACAGCACAAAAAGTGGGAAACTAAGGTTGTCCTAAATGTTTTCTGCTCTGGTCACTGGTATCCCTGCTCCTCGTTGCCCACAGTGAACGCCAGCTCAGGCAATTGCTGTGGTCACAGCTGACTGTGCTGCCTCTGACACAAATCCCAGCCAGGGACAGAGGCACTGGCATGGCAATTCCACACAGGACACAGCACCGCTCAACTTCCTTGTTTTTATGGCCAGGGACACTGAACCCAGACACTGAATTGTCAAGTGCCTCTTAGAATGCAGAATGCCACGCTAAAAAAAGCCAAGGGAAAGCAATTCAGAGAGAAGAAAAGGATGGAAATATCTATCATTCAACAACACTGACAAAAAACAAACCCTGGCAGCAGGCTCCTATGCACTGCCTTGTTTATGCCAATGTTGGTTGCAGCTCCTGTTGGGATCAGAAGCACAACAAATTGTCTGTTTCCCTGAATCCAGAGGGCTCTGATAGCTACTGACCATGCTGACAGAGCCCATTGCCTGCATTTGAATGGGAACGATGGATAGGAGAAACAGCCACGCTTGAACACATACAAGATTGTTTTTATAAATCCAAGACTGTATTTACAAGTTCCAGCTTTTAAGGCCAGGGTATTTTATTTACTTTGCTGGTTTTTTAATAGTGAAAAAGCAGGAGAGCAATCCATCTGTCTGAACTGGAAGCTTCTTATAAATAAACAGCAATAAAAAGCAACACTTGAAATTCATTTTGCCCACTTGTGTTTTGTCTGAGTCCCCCCCAGAATCTAAATCAACGAGAGATCAGACTGTAGTTTGTGAGCAAATTTCCTTCAACAGGAACAAACAAAAATAGACAAAGATACCCATCCTCCTCATACTTTATGCACAGTAATGCAAGTTATTTTCCACTCCATTTAGACTTTTCACCTTCCTTTCATTTACCCTGTTTTTTACAGTTCAATAAATATTTTTCCAAGCTCCACTTGCCAAACAAAAGAGTTTAGCTTCAGTGTTACTCCTCTGACAAATATCCTTATGGTGTTGCACATGTGAGCCATTGATAAACAAATTAAAATTCTGTCCCAGCTCAGAGCTCAGCTGGCCCATTTCATCTTGCGGTATGGGTTTGTAAAGGTCTGGGTGTCTGTCATCCTCCCCTAACCTTGTCTTTGTCAAAGGGATACAAAAGCCTGCACGCTCGGGGCCTTACGATACTGATTAGTGTGAGTGACAAAGTGGAGTAGCAAGTCCACTCAGCCCTTCATAATAAATCTATCAAAGAGTAATAGAATTCCATCAATTCTGCATCATCCCCGAGGGTCGCTGTGCTGGGATGGAAAGTGTGTTCCGCTGGGATTGTACAACTGTTATTATTCAATTACACTCTTTTCTTCCTAGTTAAAGACCATGATATCATTATCACTTAATGAATACATATAATTGGATCTGGACTCTATGTTTGGCTGATGAATACCACTCACTATTCATTCAGTCTCAGCTCATCTTCTGACCATTTATTATAGACTTTTGGCTGAAAACCATGATGACAAAGGGAATTTGAAATTAGCTGAGAATTCATTCAATGCTCAGTTAGACACAAAGGCAAAATACAATTCTGACGCATAAATGAGGCTGAGACCACACAGAGAAGTTTTGCCTAAAAGTTAATAGCTGTTGATTTCTACACAAACACATCAAGGTAAGAGCAAAGATATTTTTAAAGATCGCCTCAGAACTTTGCAAGCAAGCAGAGATTTCGTCTCTCTCTTCCCTAAACTGAAAAAAAAAAATTTAATTGTCTCAAAGGTAAATACTAGATCTTTTGAGTTGGTACTTTATTCCCCAACTTAGGCAAAATATTAGCTTTAAAGATGTCATCTGAGGCCATTATGAGCTTTAACTCAGCCCCGCTAAGCCAAACACCATTTTATGATTAAATAACATTTAAATCTGACAAAGCAAAAGTGCTTTCTATACAGTATATTTATTGCACCTAATATCGAGACCATCATTAAGTTTCATCAAACAGTGTGCCCCCAAAGGAAACTGGCCCTCCTATTCATATTGTTGGGAGTAAATGTAGCATACCTCCTTTGGATCACTGGTGAACAGGCCACCTCATTAATCCTAGTTAGTAGATGCTGCTGGGCATGTGGAGCAGCCAAATCCAGATGCTACCCACAGAGCCTCTCCAGGCAGTTAGGGAATCACAGAGTACCACCTCAAGCCCTCCATACATCACTTCAAATTAAATTTACATTAAGTGCTACTCCATCAGAGCCGAGAGAAGCTGACATCTTTGGAAAATGCAGATGATAATCCATTAAATCCTATTATATACATGTCTTCTAATTTTACTTAAGCTCATGCATACCAAAGTGTGAGTTTGTGTTAAAAATTAAAGACCCTTTTACTAGAACAAAAGACTTTATGAACTGTTGACTTTGGGAGGGTTTATTACAGGATCAGGCTATTCTGTCAAGACAAGTAGAGGGTTTTTTTTTTTTTTTTTTCCTGTAAAATTTCTGGTTAATCATTTGTTCCTGGGATCTTTTTTCAAACGCACAATGTGTCTTTGCTATTTCCATCACCAACTCTTTGTTCTCCCAGATAGAAGTGCAGCCTCTTTAACTCAATCAAATGTTATGAATGAAACAGTGGGACACATATTGTCTCCTTTTGCAATTAAGAAAATATTTGCTGGCAGCTTCTAAACTGGCAACAGTAAGAAGATACTATAAAATCATCACAGTGAAAAAGCTAAGGATTTAATTGCCCTATTACCACATATGTCAATCCCTTTATATTTTCATAGTCCTTAGTCACAGTTTTTACTTTTACTTTGATGAATCTCTTCTAATTTCAGAGCAATGATCTTACTATTTTTGATTCCAGGTACTTATTTTTTTACATTTAATCACTGTATTTTATGTTTATGTTTCTGTCTGATTTACCTTTCTGCAAAAATTCATAGATTTCAGAGAAAGGCAATAATTATCTCAGATATTAGGCAAAGGTATTATAAGGAAACACATCAAGAAATAAAAGACACATACATGCATATAGCCACACAATTAATTTAAAAGTTATTTATCTAACCTTTTAACTTTTAATCAATGCTTGGATTTCAGGCTTAAATTGGCTTTAGCTTTCAAACCAGTTCTTTCCAAGTGTTTGACTCTGTTTCCTTTACAGCACATGTAGTACAAACACAGAGATATAGATAGATATATATATATATATACACATAAGAAAAATGTGTCAGCTTTTAGCACTTGTCAGTCTTTGGCAATGGCAGAAGTGATGGGGCAGACTGTCATCTGGCAGAAATAAGTGTAACACCATAAAATTCAAGTGAATTAATAAGCTGACTGAAGTTTTTCCATGGGATGCTTCTGATTTATGTCAGCTGAGGATGTTTCCCTACGCTATTTTCTAGAAATACAGAACTAGCCCAGGTTTACAAGCTGGGTTGGTCCTTTTTTCTCAATCCAGTGTGAACAGCACCTTTGTGAGCTGGTGGTGCCTCATGGAGGACCTCAGGTGCTGTGGCAATTGATGAGGCAGCTCACCACAGCCACAGTCTCATTTTGCAGTCTTTTTTAGTATTACAAATACAGGCTCTGAGCAGGACTCGTGGAGGATGGATAATAAAACAAACACATGCAATTTGGAGGTGGTTTTCAAAGAAGGAGAAGCATTGGCTGCTCTCACAAACCTTTGCTCACCAGTCTGCCTGAAGAGTTGTACTGAGGCTCCCTTACCAAGAAGGACACATGACAAATAAAAAAGTGATGTCACCAATAATTAAAACTGGAGAGTTCAGTTTAATCTTCTTGCACAGGGATTTATGCTTGTTACTGCCATTAAAACTAGTAGGATCTGCTTCCATAAATTCCCATTCAGCAGGTTTATAACATTACTCAAATTATTGCTCTATAATATACTTACACCCTATGATTTCAGAAGATTCCTTTACCTCTGAACATCCCTAGCTCCAATGTTAATAAATCATCCCATCAGGAAAATATCAAACAACATCTATCATTTCAAGTTTCTTATTTCATTTTTAACAAAGGGACATGACTTGTTATGTTTTTGTTCCTGATGGGTCAAATTTCGTTTTCAGAATTGCAAGTAAATGGTAACTGAATTGAATGAGCCAAAAAACAAAACTGACCTTAACTATTAGGTTATAGTTAAGAATTAATAGTAGTCTCTGAAAGATGAGACTGAATTACATAAACACAGCAGCATGATGAAAAGATCATATTAAAAGCTTCATATTAAAAACTATGGAGAAAAATGCAGGGTCATCCCCTTCTATTCATATTTCAGACTGCCTTTTCCAGGGACTAGAAAGGAATCAGTCAGGCAAAGACAATCCCAGGCTCTACTGTGAGATTCACAGCCCATCTCCATTGCTGATCTCCAAAACACAACACAGACACTTTCAGAGATTTTCAGAATCTAGTGTTTGAAACAGCTCAGAAAAGGCATCAAGCCTATCAAAAAATAAAGCCATATATTAAGAAATCATAAGGTTTTCAACAGTATCCATGAGGAATAGTCCACTGAGGGAATGCCAAGTGCAACCAAAACTTACCTTATGCTGGTGTCACTCCTGAACCTAGAAGAGAGACTTCAAAACCAAAATGGTGATTTAAAGGAGCCTTGGGAAAAGGCAGCATTGCCATTGATGACAAACATCTCTGGTGTAGCCCTGGTCACAGGTATGGATCTCGCCATTACACAGAGTTCCCAAAACCCACAAGAATTTTCAACCTAATCCTTCTGGGACTTACAGCTGTAACCCAAGGGCTCAACCAAACAACTCAAGGCTGGGCTGCCACAGTTTTCCACCTGGCCCACAGGAGTTCCTTGTTCACAGAAGATGCAATAAAACACCACCAAATTTGGGCTGATTTTGGACCAAATAAGTCACTTTCCATTTGCCACACAGCATGGATCTGCCTCTTTGCTGTGTACAGCTCAGTCCCTGACGTTCGGGAAGTGTCCCTAAGTCATGAATCCTGGTGCTGAGCCCCCTGGGCAGCTCGTGATGGCCAAAATGGCCTCACACCATTATCTGTAGGGCAGGGAACACCTGTCTGCTCTGTGCCTGTTTAGCACCAGCAAAAAAAGCTCACGGCAGAGGCTCTTTTTCCTGATGTCCTTCTAGTTTGCCACCAGTTTATACAACTGCCAACTCCTTCTCTTTCTGTGACCTCCAGAGGAGGAGCTGAATGTTGTTATTTACATGCAGCACCACTTGGAGATGGAGCCTCGCAGAGGTCCCAGAGCAGCAGACATGGTCGGTCCACACAAACAGCAAGAGGCAGCCCTTGCCCTCAATAACTTACAGTCCAAATAAACAGGACAGGCAGAAGGTCAGAGAGGAAACAGAGGGACAAAAGAAGTGACGTGATTCGCCTGCAGTCACCCAGTAGATGATTGGCAAAGTCAGGATTATACTAATAGATCACTGAATCAATCCACTGGCTAAACATACTGCTTCCCATTATTTCTTGGGAGGCAAACCAGGAAGAATGATCTCACTCGGCTGAGAGCCATAATAAAAATAACAGCAGCACTGAGGGCAAGTTCAGAGCTTTCCTCATGACGTGCTGCGGATCCGCTGGTGGAGAGGTTGCTCTCTCCACCACCATATTTTGAATTGTCTTCACGGCAGGAATGATGGAAGACAGAGGAATGGCTGACAGTACTGAATAAAACTCCATGTAAATTCCCCTTATGAACATCTGATAAGTATTTATATGGGCATAAAGGGTTATTTATTTCCCCGTCCCCATGAATGATTTACATGCTACTCTCCATTTTTATAACGCACTCACTCGGGCTTGAGCAGCAATGTACTCGGACTGGCTCTTTTTCCAAAGAAATTACTTGACACAGAGCTGGAGCCAGGATGCTGGGTGGGGGTGGGAACATTTCCAGGGATTTTTTCTGTCTTTCACAGTAGCCATTTTCCTCCCTCCTTTCCACTTTTGACCTTTTTTTTTTTACCCTCCTGTCTATGAGTTTCATCTTTCCCCAAGTCTCTGCAGTCTCCAAAGTCCTTTGCTCATTCTGTAGTAGAATAACCTTTTTTATCTGACACCTTTTAAGGATGAGACTCAGGAAAGAGACTGCAGAAGTTTAAACAACAATCACTCAGTGAATGTGACCAGTGTCTGGGAAGTTCCTCTGGTTCTTTAGCTCTCACTCTAAATCAAGCTGTGCCAGAATCTCCTCCGAGGGTTTTCCAACCTGAGGGGCTGGGTAGGATTTTTGAGAACTCTGCAATTTCACACCAAGATGAGCCTCAGAATTTGAAAATCTAGGTCCAGTTTTGTGGTTTAAAAAGGGCAAAATCAAAGCTTGGGCCAATTCCTGATATAGAGTTTACAGCTTAGCCAAATCTTAATATTTTTCCCTGAGTTCATTTCCTTCTCCCTGCCAAATGTGCATCTTAATAGTATAAAAAGTATTTAAATGAGTGCAGTGAGAAATATTACAGATAGATTTTACATGGGACTTATAAGGCACTTGGCCTTCAAATTCCAGGCAGATGAGTGGGAGTTCAGCTTGAGGAAGCACATTTTTCTCCTGGATTCAGTCAAATGAAGCACTGAATACCTCACTTCCATTAACACCAAATATAATGGATGCATTCCCACTCAACTGTATTTGATAGCTGGAAGGAACACAATAAATATGTTTATAATGTGTTGGACAAAGATTTATCACTTAAATTTCAAAGGAAAGCTTTTTAAAGAGTTCAAATTTATAAACCTGTGGCTCTGCAACTTATTCTCTGACCCTTTATGTTCAATGCCCAACACCTTGAGAAAATAAGATAACTTTGTCTTCATTAGAAGTACTATTGGAATCATCCAGAATGGAGTTTGATCGTGTTTTCCATTTCTTTATCTGTGTAGCAGTATTAAATTATTTTCATAAGCAAGAGAGTCACACTTGTAAAATGCATTCAGTTACTAAAAAATTAAACAAATTAAAACATAGAGCTCCATATCAGATATGAATCTGATAGGAATTGTGTACACTACCTGTGTCAGCTTTCCTTGGGCTGCCATCAAGAGAGGAAGACATTGGGGTGACCTCTGAAGCAAAAACAGCAGCACAGTTCTGAGGTTGTGCACAACCTGAAACAAGGAAAACAGAATTAAGTTTTTTTCTACGTGGATCCTTCATTTTGCAAGATTTAGTCCAACTTTTTGTGAAGTTGGAATAGCCCCAAAGGCTGCTCCTGCTCATAGCAGCCTCTTCTATGTTTTTTTTTTTTTTTAAGTTATTCCACAGCCCTGACTCTCCACCAAACTGACTGCAACAGTTAAAACCCTGTGTGGGAGTTTGAAGTGGTGGACAGCACCTGTTAGTCTGTATTACTTCTGTTTGTAGCTTCGTGCCACTTCTGAGGCGGAGAATCCCCCCTCACACCCGGCCCTCTGTGGGACCACACAGTCAGCCCCCCATATTGGAATGTCAAAGCATCTCCCAGCTCAGGGCAATCAGCTCCCTGAGGGCACCTGTAGCAAGTGCATTTCTCTCTCTTTTAGGATTTTTTATTGAGGTGTACAGAGAGAAATGAAAGAGAAAATAATTTCTATTTTTGCTCCTTGTTTTTCTCTTGTAGAATGTATTTAGAGAATTGCTTACTTGAGTGAGCGCTTAGTTAGATCATAGTAAATTGTTTGGGCCTGATAACTAATCAGATACACCTGTGTCTAAACTCTAAAGAATAAAGTCACGAGTTGTGAGTTAGTTAGATATGATAGAGAAAGTAGCATGTAGTATTTAATATCCTCTTTTATATAGCATATTAATGTATTATAACATAATTATAATAAAGAAATCATTCAACCTTCTGAAATAGAGTTGAACATCATAATTCTTCCCATTGAGTTCACCAACATCTACAACAGGCACCTCTGCCAGTCACTGCACCAACCTGCACAGCCAGCCAGGCTCCACAGGAAAGACATTAAAACATTTGAGAGCGTCCAGAGGAGGGCAACAAAGATGGCGAGGGGCCATGAGGGGAAGCCGTGTGAAGAGAGGCTGAGGGCTCCTGGTCTGTTCAGGAGGCTGAGGGGAGACTCATTGCAGTTACGTCTTCTTGAGAAGGGGAAGACGCTGATCTCTGCTGTGTGTGACCAGGGAATGGCCTGAAGTAGTTTTAGGGAGGTTTAGGCTGGATATCAGAAAAAGGTTCTTCCCCCAGAGGGTGGTAGGGCACTGAACAGCCTCCCCAGGGAATGGGCACAGCCCTGAGGCTGCCAGAGCTCCAGGAGCATTTGGACAACGCTCTCAGGCAGAAGGTGGGATTGTTGGGGTGTCTGTGCAGGTTCAGAAGTCAGACTAGATGATCCTTGAGGGTCCCTTCCCACCCATCAGTTTCTGTGATTCTTTGATTCAGCCTGCCGCAGTGTGGGCAAACCTACCTGGAACAGCCATGGCTGGTTGTCTCCTCACGAACCCTCAGGCACCCGACATGGCGCCTGCCTCTCCTCAGCTTCTCTCAGCCTTTCTCCTCCCCTCAGGGCAGCCAGGCTGTGTGGGAGTCACGTTCTCACACAGGATTGCTCACAACAGACTGATGGCAGCCTAAGGTTGTGCGTGAGGGAAGTGTTTTCCCGCCTCTCCGCTTTCCCGCCTTCCGCTGCCTCACAGCGCGTGAGGGACCTGAGGCCGCGGATGGTGAAGGGTTTATCCCGCACCTATTCCTGAACTGGCTTCTTTGCCATCCCTGCTCTGGGACCGACGTGACCATGTGCTGAGGCAGAAATAACATGGGAAATATTAAATATTCCTTGCCGCCCAGCTTTTTCCTGCAGGCAGGCAGACATGGCGTCCTATGTTCCCACACCGTCTCCTCAGGGTTTAACCCCATGAAATTCATTGGATTCTCCACAGAAAGCCCGGTTTCAGCAGCGGCAGCAGAATGCTCCAGGCTGTCTGGATCAGCTGCTCTGGTTCCAGAGCTGTTGGTGGCCACAACAAAGAGCCAAACCCACAAGCAGCCCTATGCTCTTCATTTCCTAACAGAGCGAGGCCATGCAGGTAGATGGATTAGAACCCTTGAGCCATAGAATATCCTAAATTGGAAGGGCTCCACAAGGATCATAGAGCCCAAATCTCATCCCTGCACAGACACCCCAACAATCCCACCCTGTGCATTCCTGAGAGCTTTGTCCTGACACTCCTTGAGCTCTGGAAGCCTTGGGGCTGTATCCATTCTCTGGGGGGCCTGTTCCAGCATCTTGGGCAGAAACAGAAGCGTTTGTGTCACTGCAAAAAGCCATCAGTGATAATTTTGGTCACGTTAGCACCGGAATTTTCAAATTAAAAAAATTAAGAGGCTGCAAGCGGAAGAAATTGCAAATAGTCCCCCCTGTTGGTACAAGGAGTCTGTTGTGCTGCTGCTGCTATGAGATTTTATTGTGAGCTTAATGTCAATAGCTTCAATTACCATAACAAAAGTAAGGCCAAATTTCATGCTGGCAAAGTGAGTGACCTTCTCTGAAATCTTTCTCATCAGTACAACATCTCCATCTTCCCAGGGCTTCCCCAGTGTGTGTTTGGTCAGTCAGCTTCCCTCAGTGACCCGCTTTGACTAACATTTCCTCACAAAACAAAGAAGAAATTATCATGAACAAAGATTACATTTATTTTAACACTCAGCTTTTCATCAACATTTAACCTTTATGGGGAATCAAATTATTTTTCTCCATGACTAAAAAAAATCGAGTGATATGCAATTAAAACAACAAAGATGAGTCCCATTCTATACAAGTGTAATTATGTTCATGTGGTACCACTGTAATTGAAACACAGAAGATGTTTCAGTCTGTATTAAAAGAGAATTTCTTTCAGTGGGTTTCCTAAAGCTCATTAGATATTCCCTGGCCTATTCTCCTAAGTAATTAGATTTTAACAGGATTTTCAACAGATCAGAGCAATCTCTGTGGGTGCCAATAGGAGACTCTCCCTCTGGCCTTACCAGCAGGGCAGCATGGATAACATCCAGGCTGGGAGTTAATAGGACAATTACTGGCCTCTTTTAAATGAGTTACATTAATGCACTTAAGCTAAATGGCTCTGCATATGATTAAATATTAACATCTGCAAAATATGAAATCATGATATGCAATCAAGTTTTGTTGTTTTAATTTCCCAAATGCCGGATTTCAGTGGTGTATGTAAATGTTCATTGGATAGTGTATGTTAAACTTTCAAAACACAGATCAACACTGTTAGTGAATGGTTCTTCTGGAGCTACTAAGTTAAACATCTTAAAATAGCACAAGGCAAGAGAAAATTATCAAAAATTATATAAAAACAAGAAAAGGAAAAAAAAAACCTGATCTTCATTTTGAATGCCTCAAAGTGAGCCAGGTCACGATTTCCAATGCAAACAATAAAATTCAAAATTTTATGTTAAGTACCTTAATACCTAACAGCTTCCCAGCAGAAATGGGAAAAAGACATAGTCACAAAGGCTGAGGAAAAGGCTGAGCTACTCAATGGCACTTTTCCCTCAGCGGTTCAAGGCCCGTTGTTCTGCAGACACCCAGCCCCTTGCACTGGAAGACAGGAATGGGGAGCAGAATGAAGCCCCCATAATCCAGGGCACAATTTCCACTGTCCCAGGTTGCTCCAAGCCCCCTCCATCCTGGTTTTGGACACTTGCAGGGATCCAGGGACAGCCACAGCTTCTCTGGGCACCCTGTGCCAGGGCCTCATCACCCTCACAGCTCAGAATTCCTTCCCAATATCCCATCCATCCCTGCCCTCTGGCAGTGGAAGCCATTCCCTGTGTCCTGCCCCTCCATCCCTTGTCCCCAGTCCCTCTCCAGCTCTCCTGGAGCCCCTTTAGGCATTGGAAAGGGCTCTCAGGTCTCCCTGGAGCCTTCTCTTCTCCAGGTGAACACTCCCAGCTCTTCCAGCCTGGCTTCAGAGCCAAGGGGCTCCAGCCCTTGGAGCATCTCCATGGCCTCCCCTGGACTCATTCCAAGAAGTCCCCATCCCTCCTATAATGGGGACCCCAGGGCTGGACTCAGTGCACCAGATGGGCTCTCACCAGAGCAGAGAGAGGGGAAGAATCACCTCCCTTGACCTGCTGATCACTCTTCCTTTGATGCAGCCCAGGACATGGTTAGATGTCTGTCCTACAGTACGTTTATTTGTTGTTCTGCACCTCTCATCCACTCACCAGACCCTGTGCCCTGTCCATGCTAACCCTGACCTCTACTTGCACATCTGCTGCCTCAGTAAGTCCTTTCAGTGAGTTGACTCTGTCACCCCAATGTGCTCCAGCCCCCTGCAACACTCACAAAATCAGAAGTAAACAGAGCTTTGATGTGGGCTAGAAACACATTCATGTTGCAACAAGAGGTTGGACTGTGTACTGATGCTTCAACATTATTTCCCCAAATCCTTCCTGTGTGAACAGATTTCTTTTAGTTGCTGAGAGTTTCTCCTGTCAAAACTTCTAAATATTCCTTATATTTCAAGATTATCAGGTCTGCACAGCACAGAGGCACTTCGCTGTTCCATCTTGGTCTCCAGAAGTTAATAATATCAGCAATATGGAGCATATTCTTCCCAAAGTACTCTACAAATATGAAATAATTACTCACTGTGAGCCTGCTGTATGGCAGAGAAATATTACTACTGTCTTTCAGCTGGGAAACTAGAGCAGAGGTTAAGACCCAAATCCTTCAGTATCTAAATCCCCATGAAGTCAAATGTAAGGATCTGTGAAGTCCAAATGTAAGAATCTGAAGTCCAGCACCCCCAAAATTGGTAGAGAGCTGGGATAAGCATTAATTCCTGGGGTTTAGCTATGATTTCAGTCCAGCAAAAACTGTCTTGTGCTTGACCAAGTCCATGAAGTCTAAAGCAGGACTAACAGTCCAGTAGCAAACTCTCTTGTTTCCTTCCATGACTCAAATTTAGTCTTTGTCAAAACTACCAAGCACAGTGTGATGGAACGTAATTTGGGGTGGTGCAGTGATGCCTTTGGATAATAGAAACAGCTTCTCCTTCTGGGTGATGAGGGGTGACAGCAGCATTTTATCAATGGCCTCAATTTGAAATAAATCAAAACTAGGTATCTTTAGATAAAAACCACCATTTCCTCTTTCTTTGCACAAATTCCCCAGACTTTCTGAGCAGTTCCAGCCATGCCATGGTCACAGTCCATGCTTCCAAGAGAGGGAACTCACCCCAGCTGCCTCGGGTGACAGCACTGAGCTGTCACCATCTGCTCTCAGGAAACACTGCCATGAGAGCTGGCCATGCCATAGCAGCCTCCTCACAAATCTGATGGAGAGACACAAATGTTCACGTGGTGCAGCAGCTAATGGTGGCAGCCCTTGGAACCAAGATGGAAAATATTAGTGTAACAGCATGACGGGAATGGAAAACAAAAGAGAACAAGCAGGATAATACAGAGGCACAAAACTGCAGTATGAACCTCAGTAAACGTGGAGATATTTTAGCCAATGATGCTATTATTAGCAACACACAGGCTTGTGATCATCCAGGAGTTAACCCAGGCAGGCTCCCATGAAAAGCATTATTGTGAATTCCATGAGAAGTGGGGCAGAGCAGTGCCTACAGTTCAGCTTCTGACACTCCCCATTGTATAAATCTGCCTTCAGTTGCCCGAATCTTTGCCAGCCTTTACCCATTTTAGATTAAATGTCCCATGATGACTGTCTGCCTCAAGCTGGATTCTCTTGCTGCATTTCAGAAGAAAAAAAAGAAAGAAGAAAGAAATTTTAAAAAGAGAGAATTCACATCTTTCTTAGAACAAAGAAGAGGCAAAATATTTTCTTTTGCCCACATTAAAAAGAATCTCACAACAATCTCATTGAGGAGATCTCAATTCAGTATGGTTTGTGCTTAAAATTTGGCTGGGAGGCTTCTGTTGCTTTTGGGAATGAACTCTTGGCTCTGTCTGGATTTGGTGAAGTTTATAAAAAATTAGAGGTTTTAGAGTTTGTCCACAACATCCTCTGAAAACTATCTTCTGCACATAGCACATTGCTCCTCACAGCTCCCATCAATCAGGCAGCCATGATCCCGTTGGAGCAAGCAAGAGAAGAGCAGCCCACAGCATTGGCACTGGAGCAGGGCTTCCCAGGCTCCCAGCTCTTCCTCACAACATCCCAGCAGCACAGACCATGGAAACACAACCCCACTGCAGAGATGAGCCAGACCCAGCAGTAAGGAGGCAAAGGCAGGAATTTGGATCAGGGAGGCAGATGTTGGGGAATAGGACTGGAAAAGAAGGGGATTTTCAAGTGGAAGGAAAGAGGGAACTGTCAAGAAGGCAGAGATGAGCTTGGACAATCAGAAATTATCAGAATGTGCACATATGCTCACATGGGCTTCAGAGGCAGCCACACACTCTTGCCTCAGTGCCTGCAGTGTGCACTGCACAGAGTTTGCATTTGTTTTCTTTAAGTTTGTCCTTTTTTGTGGCAGCAGCTGGAATCATGCAGTTGGAGACTGACTGTCTATTCAGGCATATGACAGAGACAAATTAAAGTGACCAGAATAGCCCTAAATCAGACTTTTTCTAACTTTGGCATACTTGGATTGGCACTTCCCTCAAGTAATTTTTGGGTACATTCATCTACCCTGTAAAGCGAGCTCAGCACATGTCCAGGCTCAGATCACCACGAGCTCACTCAGCAGAGCCCACATCCAGCAGGGATGGTGGGAGGGATGGGGGTTAAGCAGGAGAAAATGCCAACCATGTTTACAAAGACACTGAAATTAAAAGGCATTGCCAAATCAGAAAGAGCTTTGGGGTGAGGGAGTCACACAACAGCTCCCCATTTGCACCTTGGGTCAGTACATTGGATCCAGCCCACCCCACCTCTTCAGTTTGTCTCTATTTTCCAGCTAGAAATACCTGGCTCAGTGTTTGCCAGCTCAGAGCAAAGCTTGCCATGGGATGCACTTCCTGAAGGGTCAACCCTCAAACCTGGGACCATTTGCTGTATCACATGAGCAGGTACATTTGTGTCCCCTACTGTAGGGCTCAGAGCTGTGCCACATCTGGATGAAAGTCCTTGCATCATGGGGGGACCTCTTTGCCCCCCAAAACCAGCTGTCATGAAGGAACACATCTGGGTGCACATCACAGCTTCCCAGTAAATATTTCCGTGTTTCCTTTCATGTTCTGGCCCAGCACAGCTTTTACAGTACTATCAGGGTGCTTTTATGAGATTCACCCCTTGCAATGGGAAGGTTTTTATTAGAAACACGCCTTCCTCTCTGTCATTTATGATAAATAATGTTTATTGATGTTCACTTCCTTCAGTGAAATAAAGTGTCAAACAGCACGTTGGAATTTGCCAATTTTCTTTTCACATTTCATGTTATGTGCTTTTTATGTTACATGCCTGATTAAAAATTTAAACATTGTCACCGTCAGTGCTAAAATACGTTGCCAGAGCATCTCTAATTATGCTTCCTTGTCTGCTCTGAGCGGCGACTGACATTTCTGGGTCAAGATCTGGTTGTTGATATGCAGCACGGGAAGTATCCGATAGCCACTTGCTGAAAAATAGCTCCTTCTCTCACACAGTTATGGTGCACAATGCAGAGCAGGTACCCGGGGCAGGCTGCTCTGCCGTGCCAGTTCCTGGCTCGGGAGGCGCTATCCGCTCCCTGCGCACCGTTCGGGATCGCAGCTGGTTCACCCAAAATACGAAGTGCGAGAGGAGGAACTCCTCCCATGGAGCTGTGCCGGCCGGGAAGGTGGGGAGGGATCCCATCCTGCTCCTGGCACTGCACTCGCTGAAGCCCAAACATTTTTCATCCTCCTGGGCAATGTGCTCAAACTCCCAGAGCAGGAGATGCCAGGAGTACCTGCTTTAGGGAGGTCTTGGGAAGCATTGTCCCCTTGCTGTTTGTGCACCTCTCTTCAGCAGATCTTTGTTTTTTCAAGAGAAAGTGAAAATATAAAATCGCCCTCAAGTTTTTCTCCCTCTCTAGACACATCCAAACCAACAGCACACTTCTATTAGGTTTAGAGGCATTTTGGAATGAGCTTTTCAGCAAGAATTTTTTAACCATGCTACATGTGCTTGTATTTTTAGCAGTTTGTTTTATAAGTATGTTTTCTGGCACAGGCAGGAACCAAGGCTGGTCTGCAAAAACCCACCTGAGTGTGGAGCAGGGCATCTGACAACACAAGTGACCTCCAGGAGGAGCCTTTGCACATCTGAAAATGCCACCAGTGCTGTGCACTGGTGGAAATATGGCTATTAAAAAGAACCCCTTTCAATGTTTGCTGCATTTGTTTGCAATGATAACACATTTCTCATAATTAGAACCAGCCAGGTTTTCCAAGAGATTCCATATTCAGAAAACTCAGCTGTTCTCCTTGGGAGCTGATGGTTGATGAACAGTTATGAAATGCAGCCATAATTTATTGTGGATGTTCAAATTAGTTAAATGGTGGTGTTATATATGGCTCAATGTTTCATCAGGAGTGTCCTTATTTGACCCATTAAATGCACACTGAATGAAGACTGATATGTTCCGAGATATTGTAAAAATCCTTCCCTGTTTTTGCCAGAATTTTCTTGCATTGTTATTTGCTCTCAGAAATTACTGACATTTTCTCTTTGGAAAGAAGAAGAAAGTAAGAAAAATCTGAAATGAGGCTCCAAATTTGAAAGTAGCTATTGAAATTCTAGAGGCTTTACTCAACTTCTCATCATTTTCTGAAAACATTGGAATTATTTTTATATATAATTTTACATATGACTCCCTGAATTTGTGACCAGTATCTCTGTGTGCCTGAGTGGCACAGAGACAGAAAGCAAAAAGATGTCTGGCTAAAGTGAATTTGAAGAGTTTCAGGATTTAGCTCTGACGAACCTGGCTTTAAGTACAAAAAAAAAAAAAAAAAAAAATCCCAATATCAGTGAGACTGAGTCAAATTTGTGGCCTTAAGAATAGAGAAATCCAAATATACAAAGGGTTTCAGCCACAGGAGCATAATACAGGCTGCATGGCATGGCTGGAAATGGAGCTGGGCACCGGCTGCCTCTGCAGCATCAGGCTCAAGGCATTTCTGGGAATCACATCCAAGACCCTGAGATCCAGCTCTGAACTCAAACCTGTTATCACTAATGAGGATGGGAGTCATTTTGCAAGAGCTGTAATAAACATTTGTTCAAACAAAAAGAAAAGTGAGATTAGAAAACATGCAGTCTGTCACGGCATTAACAGAAAACCTATTTGTGCCATCTATTTGGGAAAAATTATTGAAGAACAGTTCATCCATGTGAAAATATTAGCACTGTAATTCTGTCAAGGTCAGTGAGACCTAGAGGTTTGCTGAGAAATCACCTTCATTTCACCAGGTAAATAAAGAACTCGTTTTTCAAAGGAGCCTATTGAAGAAGGCACTCCATAGCAACAGTTAAATTATGAATACAGCACATATGTTCCATATCATATCATTTACAGCACACTTTAGCATAGACATAATGCTTAGTAACAAACTACAATACCATTCACAAAATGCATTTAAATAGCATAATTTAGTTCATTAAATCCAGTCATTTACAGTAAATCAAAATTATCACAGGAATTGAAGAGAGTACACAGTTGTTTGTTTGAATAGTTAAGCTAGGGAAGTCAATTCCTTTTTGAAGGTCAAGGACACAGTTGTTTCCATTTTCTGTTGTAAAAAAGATACAGCCTGTGTCATAAGATAATTTAGTATCATCTGAATGTGATCAAGTCCTTTCCCCCCGCTTGTTCTGTATTATATAACTGGCATGCCTAAAATATATCTAAGTCAAGAAAATGCTTTATGTATAATGTTATCAAATTAGACTTCTTTTTCTTTTACAGACTGAGTGGATGTGATTCCAGGCTTTTGAAAGGATTTAGTCTTGCAAATCTGCAGCCCATTACTTGGAAGCAAAGATGTATGTTTTCCCCTAATCCAGCCATCAATTGCTTGGCCTGTGGAAATATTATTATAAAAGAAAAGTGGATTTTTGGGAGCCTTTTTAAGCGATACATTCTGGCTTTTGCCATCAGAGGTGCAGCCTCTGTCTGTGTGTGGGGGGTGCTGGCAAAGCAGTGGGTGCAGAAATGACTTTGCAGCACACACCAACTGCACAGGGAGCTCAGGAGGAGTCACCAAATCCCCCTGGGAATTCCTGAGGTTTAAACCCTCCTACAGTTTCTTGGGTATCAAAGAGAGGAAGGTGAATTGAATTACTCCCCACAATTTAAAAAGCGTGCTCCGTTTTTCACTCTGAATTTGCCAAGCATCTTCTTGCACCTCCCTGTCATCTTCCCTGATTGACACAGGTTGAAAAGGCCATGACAAAAGTTCTCTTGTCCTTGTAGAAACTTTTGGATTGTCATCAAGCCTTCCTACCGTGCTCTGGGTTTTGCTCAATAGAGTCCCTTACCCAAGAGCATGCTTTTCCCTCCCTTTAAATAATTCCTGCCATCAGAATCACTTCCAGGAAGCAAGAGCCCTCTGCTAGCTCTTCTCTCCCTTGCAAAATTTTGTATTCAATGGAGATGCCTCTGTTGCATCCATAAGAATGAAATGCCAACTCTTTTCTGACCACCTGGAGGGGAAAATGAATAAGTTATGATTTCCCACCAATGGACTATCCAAGCACCTGAAAGTGCTAATTAATTAAGCCTCGTGTCACCCTGGTGAAAGGAGGAGGGGGGGTTGTGTTGGGTGTTTTATTAATGATTGTACAGTCTGTGTATAACTAAACTAGTTTAGCCTTAACTGGGCTTTTTTGGGTGCTGATGGCTGCCTGGCTGGAGCAGCACAGAGGATGCTCTCCACTTCCAATCAGAGCTGCCCTTTTCTCAGCCAGGCTCCGGGAGGGCTGGGAACTGGGCAGTACCAGCTGTCCTGGAGGGAACAACACCTTAAACTGCCCCAAAGCGTTTGCTTGGAGCTCTCCCTATTCCCGCTCGCATGGAATTCCGCGGGATGCACTCGGAGCAGCAACCTCCACTCGGCAGCCGAGGGCTGACCCTGCCTCGGTGGAGCTCTGGGAAACACCCGGGGACAGCCTGGGAATAACGAGGCAAGCAGCCAGCTCCGGACGGGGAGGGACAATTAGGGCCCAAACAAGAATGAATTATGGTGCAAATTGCTTGTTGACACTGGTGCAAAACAAAAGAGAGAGAAGGAGAAAACATTCTTAAGACAAATAGCCTTCTCCATCTTGCCGGGCACAGGGGGAAATGCCGTGAGCAGGCACAAAGGGCACAGATGGCAGCGTAAATCCTTTGTATCCCACACTGCCAGCACAGCTGTCCTGGGACTGCGAGGGAACCGACCTCTTACTGATTACCCTGGGCACTGAGGAAACACCAAGAGGGCTCACTAGAGCAAAAGTTCCAACGTTTTCAAAGAACAGAGCTGCGAGCCAAGGGCCAGTGCTGCAAAAATGTGTCTGGACACAGCTGGAACCTCCTCTCCTTGCCAGAGTACCACAGCACAGTGAGGACCAGCCTTGCCTGGAGCCTCCAGGGAGGAGGGGTAGACTGTGGAGTCACAGAAGATCTTTCCCAATTTTTTAGCTTTCCAGCCAACATCTGGAAGGCCAGGATGTTATCAAGTTCTTGCAGGCTGGAAAACTAAGCTTCAGACCTCTGCAGAGGAGGATGCCCCATCCCTGGAAGTGTCCAAGGTCAGGCTGGACAGGGATTGGAGCACCCTGGGACAGTGGAAGGTGTCCCTGACCCATGGCAGAGGGTAGAACAAGATGGGATTTAAGGTCCTTTCCAACCAAACTATTCTGGGATTCTGGAATTCTTTGAAACCAATGCAGTGGAGACAGGGAAGGAAATTAAGGCAGTGCAGGGATGTGTGGAGTTGATGTTTGTAAACAACTTTCACCACAGCAGGGCAGAGCTCACCTGGAAAGGTACAAGACTTTTTCACATGCACAAAATCCATGCACACAACAGCAGGCTCCAGCTAGGAACAAGCACATACAAAAGGAGTTTCCAGTAGTTCCACCTCTGGTATCTGCACAGATATCAGACACTAAAGTCCCTGGCAAAGAAAGACACATTCCATGTCTTACACTGTGCAGATCCTTCAGGAAAACATGGAATGTAACAGTTCAGAGGAAAAAAAAGTGTTAACCCAGGACTAATTCTAGCCCTGATTTTACTCCAAGAAAAGTTGGGTTGATTATAACCCCCTTTTCCTCCTCTGGAGTATTTCCTATACAGCATTTTTGTGAAACAAATTTAAATCGTTTCACAGAAAAGGCAGGATGTTCACTTATTTTATAGAAGTGGAAACTGAGGCACAAGGAGAAAACAGTTACTTGTTCCTGGTGATCTGCAGCCCAGGGAAACTCCAGCTTGCAGGCTTCAGCTAACTGGTCTGGAAATTGCACAAAATCATTAACTCATCCTTGAAAATTTTTCATGATAGATTGTAACTATTCAGTCTGTCATCTCCAGAGCCTGCCTCTCACAGGAATTATGACTATGTACCTGAGGGCTGCCACTATGGAATAGCAGAGGGATACATCACATCTGCTGCCAGGCAATCCTTAATGTGCCTGTGTTTGAGTGCTGCCGGCTGTTATTGGGACTGGTACTTCCACTGCTCTTACTTGAACACTACAGTGTTAATTTGGCACCAAAACTACATTGAAGGCTTCACAGTGGGACTGGAAAGCAGCGAGTTCAGGAGGAAAATTCCAGCCTCACTCTGAGGTAATTATAAATCTTTTCTCTCCCATTCGGACACTATATTAATGCTGCTGCATTGGACCAGAATTTTATCTTTCATTTCCACTTTGCTTCTTTGGATGGGCTTCAGCCAGGCTTTGAGAGGAGGGGGGTTAAGCTGAGCACTGACAAAGAGCCTTATTCACAAACCACCAGCAGCCCCAGTGGCGACTTCCCCCAGCACCCCGGAAGCAACTACGCTGTGACAGGAGAAACTTGGACATCAGACAAACTCCAGATCTCCCCTGGAGCGATTATTTCCTGGTAACTCCATGTCTGCACTTCCAGCACTGCACTGCCTCTGACATGGACTTGCAGACTCCTCTTGTCGAGCTCAGGGACCTTAGGCAGAAGCTATCACGAGCCATCTGCCAGCACAGCGCCAGCTAAGGTGTTATTATTTATGAAAAAGACTTTGCTTCCTTCCAAAAAACTGTCTCCGATGGAGTTAAAGGACTCTGAGCCAACTTCACCAGCATTTCTTGGTCTGTATCAGTGGGGATGTTGAGCTCTGCTTGGGAGCTGAGCATAACAACTGCTGCCTGTGCCTGGCACACAGGAATATTACATCCCAGAGGGTGGGGAGGGTTTGGGAACAAAGAACAGCTGGTGGGTGCCCCTGCCCCAGTAGCCATGCCCCTCTAGAGTCCCTGTCAGTGCCCCCATTACTGGGGCAGCCCAATCCCACCCTTCTGCAAGTCCCTTGCAGAAGCACCAGGAAGGACCATTGTGGCCATGGTAGTGATGTGTGTTTGCAAAGCTGACAGTAATTTGTCACATCACATGGGGCCAAAGGAGCTCCAGCACAGGGGTGGTTTTCAGCAGGTGGCAGAGAGAATCCAGACCCCTGAAGAGAGGTGGCACCAGTGATGGTGAAATATTCCCAACACGGAGATCGACAGCAGAATGAGAAGAGGTCTCCTGGCCAAAGCCAAAGCAAGCCCACCCAAATCCCAGCCTGCTGCAAACACCACCACCTGCTCCTTGGAAAAGCAGGGATAGCTACCCAGGGTGGGGTATGTACAGTTCAGAGCTTTCAGCAACAGCTCAAGCTCCCCAAATCCTTACAGTGAGGGGAAACCTCGCTCCCGTGGTGATTCAAGACACCAAAGTCAGGCTCCTGCTTTTAATTTCTCTCTGGTTGTGTTTCTCTTCCTCCCCATTGCTCAGATGGAAACCCTGGAGCAGCTGGAGAGGGGAGCCAGCAAAGCAACGTAGACACCACCATGGTGGTGTCCCCACCAAAACAACGTGGCCATGGGTGGCACAGGCAGCCCTGCTGGGGCAGGCACAGAGCTCTCTGCTCTCAGCCTGCCACAAATCAGCACCCAAACAAATGTTTCATGCAGCAATAAACCTGTTGAAGGCATAAATTAACTGCACAGCAAGGTTATGCTTTGGGAATGTCTCCACCACAGCAAGAGGATCTGCTGTAGCCAGTGATTAGGTTTATATTACAATGTGGCTTTTAAGGCTCACTGTGCTGAATAAAAATTTAGGCAATTAGTGCTCTTATTTCTTAGGAAGAACTGCTTGCTATCGTATATTAATACAGCTTTTGCTCAATTAAAATTGTTCGCAGTCAGCAAAAACAATTTCTGCACTGTAATGAAATAATGAAATAATTATATGCAAGGGAGGACTTCTGATCTTTTTAATTATTCTATTCTTCATTTTTAAAAGGGCTATTTGAAAACGCACTCTTATAATTGACTGCTATAAATCAGTCAGGAGCATTCTAAGGATCATAAATATTCTAACTTTTAAAAGACAAAGAAATGCTAAATATTCAATGAAATCCTTCAATATTCAGAAAATTTAATCTAGGGTAAAAGGATAGACTGCTCTTTTGAAAATAAAAAGTAAATTTGTTGTCCTGTGAAAAATGAAATATCCTGAATGTCAGTAACAGAAATGGAATTAACAAGAGATCTTTTTATTGTTTTTTAAGGTCATTAGGCTGTGAATTCTATAATTATGGAAATTGTCAGTCCAGTTCTGTGGAGTGTTTGCTCCCATCCATAAGGTATTGGAATGTTCAATCAGTCTCTCTCGTGGGAAAGTTAGGTCATAACTGTAAGTGTACCAGCAAAATTGAATTAAGCAAAGAGATTTCATTAGTATTTATAGCCAGAAGGCATCTGTAAAAGTACAGGGCAAAGAAGTTATGTGGAAGTCAAAGGAGAAAAAAAAAATGGGTTTCTGGTGACAAAGGCGAATCTGAAAGAGATATAAGTGTATAATGAATAAGAGCTATTGAGCGCTGCTCCAAGGAGGGAGTTGCAAAGATGTCAAATATTGATTTTCTTGTGTATGCCTTTGGACTACATATGTAATTGTTTGGATTTGCTGTCTTCATGATACAACAATATTTGTTGTTGAAGGTTAAAAAGCAGAGTGTGAAACAACCCAAAAAAGTCTGAAACGTGTTGGAGAATTATAATAATTCCAGCAGCAGGGTTGCAGGAGCAGAATGTCTACTTCAGAGCAAATAAACACTTTTATGACAGGCAGTTGTGCATTGGAAGTGTCTCTCCTGGAGCTGCAGAAACACACACTGGGTGCAGGGCCATCGAACCATATTGCATTTATTGATTGAAAATATACAATTTCCTTCTAATGAGTCTCTCCAAGTTTTTATACCGTGAAAATATTGTGAGATCAGGTTTATACATGCAGAGTGCTTGTACAGACAAATTTTGCATGTGCTTTTGTACCGACAAATATAATCCTCATTTGTGAGTTGTTTACTGAGGAATGCCAGTGCCTCTCTGGGTCTTACTGCAGAACTGAGAATGTGTTTCCTGATGCTGATTAACATCTTAATGCAATCAACCTCTTGAAATGTTTGCATCCTGAAGAAACAAGTGCACAAATCACCTTCAGAATTATTCTCCTTTTTAATAAAAAAATATTGATATTTCTGCACAAGAGGGATTTGTGACTGTTTGGAGCGACATTTTCCAAATGGGATCCTTATGTTGGCATGCAAGCAATCGAATCTTTACTGGCAACTTTGTGCCTCATTCCAGAGAGATGTGGATCCTGGAGAACTAAAAGCAAAGGGTGTCCCTGAAAAATTGTAGACAACCCAAATATCAGAGTCCACCTAAATTATTCAGTCTCATTTTAGGAGCTCAGACTGGGAGGTAGGGTCTTTATTTTCAGGATCTGACAGAGTCTGACAATCAGCTTATATCAAAGAATTCCCAGTGAAGAGCAGTTTGGAAAAAGCCCAAAACCCAGCTGTAAACAAGAATAGGAATGGAATCAAACTCCCAGTGAACCATGGCCGTGATGAATTTGGTGTCAGAGCTCCCTTTGCTCTCTGTGGGGCTGCAAGTTCATCCTCACCTCTAAAGAGAAAATCCTCAGGGACCCAGGGAAATTTGCAGTTCTCCTTAACTTGTCTAAACATAAAGCTCTCTCAGGGATGAAAATCACACCTTTTCCTAGTCCAGGGATGTGACTTGCTGGTTCCTTCCTCGTTCTGTCCTGCTCAGGGTACCAGGGCACCTCGTCTTTCATCCAAGTCCCTGCTGCAGAGCCCTCCTCAGTCACAGCAGCAACTCTGCATGTGGGAAGTGTGGAGGGATCAGGAATTCAACTTCCTCCTGTGCAGCAAGGAAAGAAACTTGGAATATTTTGGCCTGACTGTCTCTCATCTGGAGCAGTTTTACTCTGCCCCTCGCATGGTGTAATTCTATTTATTCTGTTACCCATGACTATCAGTGAAGTGGGATTGCAGCACAGAGAGATGAAGTGATTTTCCCAGGGTTTTCCTAAGCAAACCAGGAATTGGAGTCAACAACTCTGATACCCAAACCTATACAAACTTCTCCAGGCTATCTTATTGTGTATTTCCCTAAATTCAACAAATCATCCATAAGAACTCATCTTGAGGACATCCCTTTCCTCCCTAGGAAACACTAATCAAAATTAAATGTGGAGTTGTTAATCTTAGGTGAAAATACTTCCTAACAAGGCACCTTTATTCCATGAAAATAACATTTCCAAACCTGCTTAACTGGGAAATTGCTTGATTTTGCAAACACCCCCAAGAGAGGAGGACAGGACTTGAGCTTCTCCATCCCATGCCAACCCTTCTCCAACCCCAAATCCTGCTGCCTGTTCTGCCCAGGAGTGAAGGGGCTGGAAGTTTTTGGAGCCCTGCTGTCAGAGTACAATGTTGCCTAAGCAAGCATTAAGAGATTATGGTAATAATAGGTGTGCTTACTGCAAATAAAAGGTTTCATTAATCAAGCCATATCGAGATAAACCTGTCAGTGGACAGAGGAAACTAGAAATCAAACGCTGTGAAAGTTCTGACAGATTGTTAAATAGAAACCCTTTAAAACTGAATTTAATTTACTGTGATATTACAGATATTTATGCATCAATAGGCAAGTGCAGATTGAGTTCGGAGGTCAGCTCTGGTGCTTGAAAAATAAACGCGCAGAATGAAACAGAAGGTGACAGTTACCTTTGTCAGAAATTACAGTTTATTAAACTAAATATGAAGCTCTCTCATCTGGTTCCTGTTAAGCACCAAGGCATGGGGCTGGGGGGTAATTTACTGCAGTAGATTGGTGAAGGGATAATTATGGAAACATTCCCCCCTTTTTTTTAAAGTTGGCTTTATAAACTTTAGCAGAAGAAACCAGGAACAAACATTGCAGCATAGAAGCACAGTCAGGTACCAAAGGGCAGCGAGCACAAAGACCTTTCAGCAAGATTATTCACGAGTTATGCCATTAAAACACTGCTCTCCTGTCAGGCAGTGGGTTTTTTTATTTCTATATTAGCATTTATTTAATTAATTTCTCCTCTTGAATTTTTTTTTTTTTTTAAGTTCTCCATTTTCAGATTCGTACCTTCCTCAGAATCGGGGCACTCCTCTTCCTCCCCCTTCTTCCTCACCTTCAGGAAATCAGATGAGCAATGTGAAAGAAACACGGATTTAAGGAGATTTCTGTCCAGGTAATTCTGGCAGCGAGTTACACAAAGTTGTTTTTGAAGGGAGGTGCCATTCACCTGGTCAGGAGCTGCAGCTCAGCCTGTTCCACGTCATTCTTTGAAGGAATAAAGATTGGTCACTGCAATGTCATGGGCAGATAGAAAATAAAACATCATTCCTGTTCCTAGCAATTATCAAATCCCATACAGACAGGCATCAATCTTTCCACCACATCTAACATTAATATTAAACTTAAATACAACGGTTACGTTGCTTATGTGGTTTTATTTCAGATTACTGAAATTTGAAGGGAAAATTTGGACCTGATAATGATCCAGCTGAGCCAACACCAAGGACAGAAAGAAGTCCTTGAATAAAAGCAGTCCTAAGTGAAAATAAGTATGTCAGTGCTATATGAGATGAACATATTTATCTGCCAGACTTATGTGAGATCATATCTAAATACATGACTCCAAAACATATAAGTATATTACATTTCACACACGTAAGAAACATGTAAATCATGCAGGACATGTTAGCTATAGCTATGCTGGACATATGTCCTTCCCAGAATGACAGCCTGAAAAATCCTTACCAACTCAGGGAAAAACTCCTGCAAACAATTACTGCAATGGAAGCAATGCCATGAGTGAAGCTGTTCGGGATCCAGCACAGCTTTCTGAGAAAATGCCCTTTTTTGCTTGCAGAAGGAGTGTTAGTTATTAGAAGCCTAATTAATTAATTAATAAAAGCCAAAGCAGCAGGATAGTGTGACAGAGTCTGAGCCATGAGCCTCCTCTGGTCATCCTCTCTCCATGAGCAGTGTTTGTTAAACACCCACCAGCCCCGTGTCCAACCTGAAGCCACTCAGGAGCTGCCTGTGCTGCAGCTTCAGTGCAGGAATGACCATTGCTCCAGGTCAAGGTTCACTAAGAAATGAAAATAAAATGGTAAAATCTATCAGGAGAAAGGCAGGAAGGAAGATATTTCATATATATGAAGATGAAAATTTACCTTACAAATTTGAACAAGACCTATGTGGAAAATGAAGCTCTAGTTCAGCCTTAGAATATTGTTAACCTGAAGCACATATTGAAATCTCATTAATTTACATGGTTTAAATGCTATGCGCCTTTAGGCACTGCAAGGGGCTCTGAAGTCTCCCTGGAGCCTTCCTTTCTTCAGGTGAGCACCCCCAGCTCTCCCAGCCTGGCTCCAGAGCAGCTCCATGACCTCCTCTGGACTTTATCCTGCAGCTCCACATCCTGATGGGACCCAGAGCTGGAGGTGGGGTCTCACCACGGAGGAGTAGAAGGGGACAATCACCTTTGTCACAAGAACCACGAGAATGTGCCCTGAGCAATGATCTCATCTGGGTTTTGAGGAGGAAAGCCACAAATTGGAAAGTTTCAACTAAAGCCAAGGAGCCCTCTTATAACCATGGTGTGCCAGCCCTCAAAGTGGGTGATCTGTGAGTATCACAGAGCCATTTTCACCGGGAAAAACGCAAGGAGCAGTAAAAAAACACGTAAAGAGGAGCCACAAGGGGTGTGATTTTCCTGTCTGTGGCCAAGGGCTGGGGCAGGGATCACTCCCCACCTCCAGGACCTGCTCCAAGCCCTGTGACCACATCCTGACCTTCTGCACCAGGAGCAGCCAGTCCCAAACTGGGCACAAGCCCAGCCCTGGGCAGGATTAAGACTTTTATCCCCAGGCAATATTCAGTGCTCCTTAGCAGAGAGCCCAGACAGCCCTCCACGTTTTATTTATTTAGATGAGTTTACAAAGCAATTAAGACATTTTGGCAAATGCTGAGGTGCAGATTTCCTCCCTTATGATAGATCATTCCTGGCTTTTTTTTTTTTTCTCTGTCTCCTTCTGGACAGATAAATGTTTCATGGTCCCACAGACATATTTTCTCTCTGCCCAGTTGCTCAGAATCCATTTAAAAATGCCTGTTGAACTCTTCTCTCATGGAATATTTTAACAAGAGTCCCTAAATAATCTTTATTTACAAACTACGAATACTGCCTGACCAGCGCAACATGTTTCAACACTTCTTCAGCTGGAATTCTTCCTGGAAATTTTCCTTAGCTGGGCAAAAGCAGGAAATCCAACAAAATACAATAATATTGGTGGTTTTAGGGAATAAATACTTATTCTTCACATCCTCCACTTTTAATTGGAAATACCACCCTTTAAGGATTTTGGTCAAAGTTAAAACCCTCCCTGGTTCTTTCTGTCCTGTCCTAGACAGGAGCTAAGTTGCCAACGTGTGCTCTCAACATGGAAGTGCTGGAAAAGCTCATCCAGAAGCTTCTGAAATCAGCAGGGTTTTACAACATGCCCTGCAAGGCATTAAAAGACTTTAATAAAATGTTTAATAAAATACCTCTAATAAGGTGAAGGATCTAAATGGATTTGCAGAAATGCCCTGATGAATGAAGCTGATAAAGCTTCGTGGGAGAAGGAATCTGCAGCTCTCCTGGAAGAGTGTTGCCCCAAAAAACATTTAAAATAGATAGTTTTTGGTCTTAAAAATTGATTTGGGGGTGGGGTTAGAATAAAGTAGGATTTTTTCTTTCTGCAGCTGGCGCTTCTGTTTCCAAGAAGTTTGTGGAGGTTACCACATTTTCATGGAAAATTTTAATTCTGTGTTTGAAGGTGGAGGAGGAAAATGTTGGACTGGCAGGTCAGGATGGCCCATGCTCTGCCCTAAGCCAGGACTTGCAGGGGCTGAGCAATGCATATTTTTTTCCCCAAAAACAACCAAGAAGTCCCCTAGAATGTGTTACAGCACTCTCCAGATAAGGAGCTACCTGGTTTAGCAGGTGAAGAGGTGCTTGGGGAGTTTTTGATAGAGAGATTATGGACCTGATTACATTAATACCTAACATGGGTTTTAACCTGCATTTTGGGTAAAATTCACCGTTCTGCAGAAGGCCCATAAAAGGCCTGTGCACCACTTACGCTCCACCAAGGCCCCATTTGGATGGAGCACGTGGAGCTGGGGTGATGCATGGGCCCCGTGCCTCAGGATGGGCCCCATCCCTGATCCATCAATAATATTCCACGTGTTGGGGAAAAATATTAGCAGAGTAATTTTATTAACAACAGCCATAACTCACCGCCTGTCTTGCCGCGCTTAATAAAGGGAATCGAGGGTGCTGTACACGAGCCAGAGGAGCGGCTCACAAAACTTCCCTGCTAAAAACAAACAAACGAAGCCCTGGGAAGCAGGAGAGCACGTGGAGGGGGAGCTGGCTCCCACCAATGTCCTGGCTGTGCTGAGGAATGAAATGAAATCAGCTCGTGGATCTCACGGTGTGGGGAATCTCACGGGAGTGTCTGTGAGTTGAGTGCTGCGAGGAGCACTGGGGCAGCCCATGGAGAGCTCCCAGCTTTCAGCAAAGGGATTTCCTCACAGCCCTGGAAATCCTCTTAGCGTCTTCATTTGCATCTCGCTGGCCGGGGGAATAACTGAGAAAACAACCCTGCTGTGTCTTCCTCACACCTCCTGCCTACCTGCGAAGCCGGGGTAAAAACCCGCCGGGACGGTGGCGTGAAAGGAGCTGCCACTGCTGCCTCTCTGCGGGTCCTCATTTTGAGTCGTGTCCCTTCTTTTTGTGTTGCATCCCCCCTTCTGAAGGCATGTCCCCGTGTTTGCTGCCACACCGGCACCACTTGTACTGTCCCTTCGGGCCACACAGACACGAAGGAAAAAATACTCTGTCGTGTTGATTTATTCAAATAAATAGGGGCATTTTCACATAAAACTCCCTCATTTTCACATAAAATCTTCTCTCCTGAGCCTATCCAGCGTGGCCTTTCCATCCATAAATGGAGGAATACCCAGGTTTTGAAGGAGCAAGGGTGACCTAAGCACATCCCATCCCAGAGCAGCCATTCCCTGGGGGATGAGCTGGGGGTGCCCGTGTCTCACCCCGATATTGCTGCCGTGCATGGAGCAGGGCTGGGGGCTGCCCTGTGCCTCCCCCCACAGCACCCCAGCCAGGGTCACCCCTTCTCACCCATCCCTTCCCTCCATGAATTCAAATCAATCAAATTTAAAGGATTTTTTTTTTTTTTTTTTTTTTGCCTGTGATTTTTGCTCCTGTGTATTTATTACGGCTCACAGTACAGGAGCCTCCTCCAGGGGCAGGGATGCGACAGGGTGTTTAGAGGATGGGTTTTAGCCATTTTTTGGAGATGGTTGGGGACATGAGCAGGGCCCTTCCAGGAATCAGCACTGCTGGATACCAGGGCTGTGTGGGACTGCAGAGTGGGTGCAGGTGCTTGCAGCCAAAACTGGGAATAAATATCCATTTGTTTAGAGTGGGGATTTGCAAAATGAGAATCTGAAGAACAAACGAATTTTGATTGAACGACTGCCAAATGTTTGGGTGTTTTTTGTTTTTTGTTTTTCAAATCAGGTCTCGGCTAACTTTGCAGCCCTCTTGCCCAAAAGGCGGCAGAGCTCCTCTGCTCACACAGCCTCATTTGCCTAATAATAATTCTGTATTTTAACTTATTTGATTAATTTTGCTCTCTCCTTGCTTTGTAAAGCACCCAAATCTCTAACCTGTACCAGGCTCCACTCTTCTGACCCTTTTGATTTTATTTTGTGGATCCCAAGAGGATATCTTGGGACACCTGAGTGCTGCTGCCTGTTTTTCCAGCTCCCGGGATGTTTTCCTGCCTGTGTCCAAGCCGGGGATGTCTCCCTGCGAGCCGAGCCGAGCCAGCACCGCCGGGTGCCCCTCCACCTGCAGCCTGCCAGCTCCCAGGGGAGGGAAGGCGCAGAGGAGGCAATGACCAGCGCCAGGACGAGCCTTCAGGAAAACGAGCCCCAAATCGAAGGCGATTCGCGGCTCTGCACAAACACGGCGTTCGGCTGGTGTTTAGATCCGGAGCAGGGAGAAGCTCCGGGTGAAACGGCAGGGGCGGCGGGAGGATGGACACGGTGCGGGGCTGAGCCTCTCCCCGGCCCCGACGGCGGGGGCTGCCCGGGGGGAGCATGTGCGGCCACATAAATATGAACCGCACATACACCCGCATCCCCCCGAGGGGCCGGACGGGGGGGTTCGTGCCTCCCCCGCCCGCCCGCGGTCCCCCGGGGCCGGGCGGGGAGCGGGGCCGAGCCCGCGGGGCAGCCCCGGCCCCTCGGCCCCGCTCGGAGGGGCGGGGAGGGGGGGCGTGTGTGGATTTGGGGGTGCCTCCCAAATGGGAAAAGGCTGCAGAACGTGGGAAACCCGCGCCTGGTGAAACTCAGGCACAGCGGGAAAGGCAGCGCGCAAACAGCGCGGGGACACGCGGGCCAGCCGGGGGAGGCGCAGGATCCGCGGGGCGCGGCCCCCCGTCCCTCCGGCAGCGCCGAGGGTGGGCGGGGGGATCCCCAAAGTTGCCTTCCCTGCGCGGCCGCGCACCTCGCACGGGGGAAAGTCCCGCGGCCGCGGAGCGCCGGCCGCCCCCAGCTTGGGTTTCCCTAAAGGCGAACTGGGGCTAAATAATGGATCGATCTAAAATTAACCGGAGGAATGGAAATGCTCTAAAAATAAGCCAGCAGCTGCCGTGGTCGCAGCCCCCCGCTCCCGTGAGGAAGGGGGAGCGGGGCCGGCCGGAGGAGGGGGCGCGGGCAGAGCCGGGCGGGCTGCGCGGGGCTGCGCGGAGCGGCGGCCGCGGCTCTCCGCGGGCGCGGGGCCGCCGGCGCGGCGGGGGCCGCTCCGCACCTCGGCGCGGACGAAGCCCCCCCGAAACTCCGCCGCCCGCCTCGCTGCCGGCACACCTGCGGGTTTTAATTTTCCTTTGTGCTTTCTCTGTGTTCAATTCTTCTTATTTCTGCACGGAAGCTCCGAAAGCCTTTGGGGAAGCGGCGGGTCGCCTCCCCCGGCAGCAGCGGCCCGCGGGGGGGAGCGGCCCCGGGGGCTGCGCAGCGTGTGCGGGAGCCGCGGCCGCGGAGCTGCGGGGCAGCGCCGGGCACGGAGCCGGCCCCGGGCCGCTGCGAGCCCCACCGCGCACTCACACGCACACACACACGCACTCACACTCGCACACACCTCCTCCTCTTTCCTCCTTTTTGATCCATGCAGCGATCCCATATCCTCCCGGCTTGTCTCTTTTATTCTTTTGTACTGAGGCGCGTTGTCCTGGCCAGCAGTGTGAACGGGGGCTTTGTAAAACGGGACAGATAAAAATGAGCAACATCATATTGTTTGACAGAATGATCCAAAATGATAAAATGCCTTCTCCGGAGGGGGTGAAAATGGTGAATTCCTAAAAAACAAGAGCGTCGCTTCTCTCCTCAGCCTCCCTGCGCTGCTCGCTGTAGCCTAAAGGGATCTGCCGCCTGCACCAGCCCGGATCACGTCCAGCCATTCTTTTCATTGGGAAGTCTCTTTTTAAAAGCCTTCATTTATTTATTTTTAAATAAATAAAGAAGGGGGGAAGCGGCTTCGGCTCGGGACCCCCCGTTCTCCTCGCGGCGAATGAAAAGCACAGTTTTCGAGAGAAAGGCTCGTTTTGATTAAATCTGACATGCTGCTGATAACTCCATGCTAATGTGAAATAATTAACATAATAGCCATAATTAAAAGCACGCTAACAATGCCATAAATTTATCACACAATTTTACTAGCTTTCTGCCCCTAACTGCTCTCTCATCGTTAATTAAACGTGTTGCCTTTTACAGAATGGATGTTTATACATTTCCAATACAAATAAATCCGAAACCGTTTTGGAAACATGACCAATTTCGTTTTACATTGAGTTCTGCCGGGTTTACGAGCGATTTATTACGATTTAAAAAAAAAAAAAAAAAAGAAAAAAAAAAAAAAAAAAAAAAAAGAGAAGAAAGAAAGAAAGGGGGGGAAAAAGAAACCAAACACGTGCAAATAGAGGCCTAAGAATAGAGGAAAAAAATATATATTTAATAAGCTACATCTTCAGCAAAAAACCTGGCTGAAGGGGGGTCCAGGCCCCGCCGCTCGCCCCGTTTCGGCCCCGACCCCTGTCCTAGCGGTCGGGGGATGTCTGCGTGTCCCTGTCGTGTCCCCTCCCTTGGATGTGTTTATTTTACAGGGATTTTTCACCCGCAGCCCCTTTCCTGCGAGCCCTTTTACCCCCGCACGTTTGTACCGAACGACAATGCTGGTTTAATCCAGGTCAGGTCAACGATTTATATAACTCATTAGTGAAAGTAATAGGCTTAAGGAGCTGAAAGGGGACACCTTTGGTTTCTCCTTCCTTTAAAACGATTACAGAAGCAGAAATTGCCCCAGCCCTGTCTTTCCTCCACAATCCCCCCCACCCCCGAGGCTCAGCCTCCGGATTTATTTTTAACTCGCTTCGCGGCCAGGATCTTGCTTTCCCATATTAGAATCAAATTGAGTTGCAATTAATTTCTCCCTCTCTATCATAACTTATTCCATCCTCCCTTTTCCCGTTGCGCTGCCGTGTCTCTATTTGACTCCGTATCGATCCAGACGATACAGTTTGTTTTTCTCCTGTTGCTAAATCTATCTGTCTATATGGGCGCCCACTTTCTATTTCTGGCCGTGTCATTATTGTGGGTTTCCACCTCCACAGGAGCTGCTTTAATTGTTTTATCGCTTTTCAGGGCGCGGCTCCTGCTCCCGCTCACCTCCAACCCTTGAACTTCCATGGGTTCGGGGGCTCCCGGCTTATTTGGGGGAAACTTTCCTGATTTTTAGCAAAGCTTTTCCCCGCCCGGATGGGCTCCTTAATACTTTCCAACGGGATAGGCTTCGAAATGCTGCCCCAGACTTCAGCAGATGAAGGCCTGGGAGCCGCAGCAGCGCCCGCGGAGGGGCGCGGAGAGGCGCGGAGCGGGGCGGCCCGGCTCAGCCGGCAGCCGTGATTGAACACGGGATTAGCACAATAGAGCCCTAATCGAGGGGAAACGTTTCTTTTCACGCTAAGCACCGTAATTAATAATACGAATCAATTAATTTGACTTTTATTGTGCCGAAGAAAAGCGCAACAAATGGAACAGGGGGCTGCGGAGTTGGGGTTTTTCCTCCTTTTTCCCTGGGAGAGCCTCTGCGGCGCGCCGGGTGACACGCAAGGCGGGTGCGTGTGAGTGTGCGTGCGGCTCTGGGACTCCGTGTGTGCGTGTGACAGCGGGCGATGCGCGGGTGCGGAGGCCACGGGCCGCGGAGATCCTGCGGGAGACGCGCAAAAACGGAGCGCAGGGGGAAAGCGGCTCCGCGCCCCGAGGGAAGGCTCCCCCCATCCTCCCCGCGGGGCCGGGCTCTGCGAGAGGCCGGGACAGCGACCCTTGCGAGCCCCGGCGGGTTTCGGGGAAGGAGGGGAATTGCTTTGCCTGAACCAGCGCCGCTCGTAGGAAATCGTTGACTCCTGGAGCATTTCCCTAATTTCATTGTATTTACCGAAATCGGACAACACGTGCGGGAAGTACCAGAGCGAAAGGCTCGGCGGGACGGATTAAAAAGCCAAACCCCGGGAGCCACCCGCGGCCGAGGGCCCGGGCGGGGGGTTCCGCACCGGGGCAGGGGTGGGCGGCCGGGCCCCCTCCCGCCCCGCCGGGCGCCTTTCCCCGGGCCGGGGCTTACCTGGGGCCGCGGCAATACGGTCCTCACATTCACACACACTCCCTCATTTCCTACTTTTTCATATGCTAAAGCCCGCAATGATTAAGTCGTTAACACCTCTGGAAAGAGAGGGAAAAAAAAAAAAAAAAAAAAAAAAGAGCTAAAAAAAAGCAAAGGAAAAAAAGAGAGGAAAAAAAAAAATAACCTGCTAAAAGGTTCTTTATTTATAGTTTTCCTTTGTTATTTTACGTCTTTTTTATTTCTCCCTGCAACTAACCTAATAGATTAATCAATAGCTATTCTCTGCTCTTCCGTTCCCAGCTGGTGCTGCTGCCGCTGTAAAAAAAAAAAAAAAAAAAAAAAAAAAATTAAAAAAGAAAATAGAAACCCACGGAAAAGTGGTTTCAAAGCCCAAACTTGGTGCTTTTAAGCGCTCTTGCGGCGGCGCATCTGCTGAGCCTGCGCTGCCGAGCGCCCCGAGAGCGGCGTCTCCGGGCCCGGCGCACCGAGAGCGGCAGCGGCGAGCCCCGGTGCGGCAACATTTCCGCGGGGGCCGGACGGTGCCGGTACCGTCGGGCCCCGTCGGGGCGGGCAGAGCGGAACCGCCGCCGGTCTTTGTTGACAGTCCATGAAACAACTCGAGTTTTGCATGACTTCACAGCGGGGCGCCTGACGTCAGGCGGTCACGTGGAGCCGCCTCCGAGTATATCTTTAACGGGAAAGTAATCTATCAGGCAGTCGGGACCGCCGCGCTGCCAAAGTGGCGAGCGAGGCCCGCGACCCCCGGCCTCCTGCCCCCGCCCCGCCCGGCCGCCGGCAGCTCCGTCCCCTCCCTCCGCCGAGGGGGGGAAAAAACAGCAGCCAAAAAAAAAAAAAAAGCCAGAAGAGAGGAGGAAAGAGGGAAGAGGAAACAAACAAACAAACAAACAAAAAGCCAAGCCGGCGCGGAGGGCGGCGGAGCGGTGCGCGGCGCGGCCGCGGAGCGGAGCGGTGGAGCGGCGGCGGCCCGCGGAGCGGCCCCATGCGCGGCGCCCTCGGGCGCGCATCGCGGCGGGCGGGATCCGGCGGCGCCGCCTGAGCCCCGATGCCCGGCGGCGGGAGGTGACCGGGCGGCCAGGGCAGCCCCGCGGACGGGAGAGCAGCGGGCGCGGCCGCCCCATGCCCCGCGGAGACGGCGCCGCGGGGCGCAGCCGGGCCGCTCGGGTGTAGCCCCCGGGGCCGGTCGGAGGAGCGGCGGGAGCGGGGCGCGGGGGGAGCCCGGTGCGGGCGGGAGGCCCCGCCGCCACCGCGCCCCGTCCGCCGAGCGGGGATGACCCTGTCGGGCGGCGGCAGCGCCAGCGACATGTCCGGCCCCGCCGTCCCGGCGGCCGAGGATGTGGATATCGACGTGGTGGGCGAGGGCGACGACGGGCCGGGCAAGGACAGCGAGGGCGAGGCCGGCAGCCCCGCCGCCCTGCCGCGCCTGCCGCTGGACGAAGCGGCGGAGCTGGCGCTGCCCGCGGAGGCGGGCGCGGAGAGCGGCAGCAGCGGCAGCGGGAGCCCGGCCGGGACGGCCCCCGGCGGCACGGCCGAGGGCGGCAAGGGGGGCGGCGAGGAGGGGGCGAGCGGCGGCGGCGGCGGGGCAGCGGGGCAGAGCAAGCCCAAGAGCAGCCTGGTGAAGCCGCCCTACTCGTACATCGCCCTCATCACCATGGCCATCCTGCAGAGCCCGCAGAAGAAGCTGACGCTCAGCGGCATCTGCGAGTTCATCAGCAACCGCTTCCCCTACTACCGGGAGAAGTTCCCCGCCTGGCAGAACAGCATCCGCCACAACCTCTCCCTCAACGACTGCTTCGTCAAGATCCCCCGGGAGCCCGGCAACCCGGGCAAGGGCAACTACTGGACGCTGGACCCGCAGTCCGAGGACATGTTCGATAACGGCAGCTTCCTCCGCCGCAGGAAGCGCTTCAAGCGGCACCAGCAGGAGCACCTGCGGGACCAGACGGCGCTGATGATGCAGGGTTTCGGCGCCTACGGCCTGGCCGGACCCTACGGCCGCCCCTACGGGCTGCACCCCGGCGCCTACACGCACCCCGCGGCGGCCGCGGCCGCGCTGCAGTACCCCTACATCCCCCCGGTGGGGCCCATGCTGCCGCCCGCCGTGCCGCTGCTGCCGTCCAGCGAGCTCAGCCGCAAAGCCTTCAACTCCCAGCTCAGCCCCAGCCTGCAGCTGCAGCTCAACAGCCTGGGCGCCGCCGGCTCCATCGTCAAGTCGGAGCCCAGCAGCCGCCCGTCCTTCAGCATCGAGAACATCATCGGCGTCCCTGCCGCCAGCTCGGCCGCCAGCGCACAGACTTTCCTGCGGCCGCCGGTCACCGTGCAGTCGGCCCTCATGGCCCACCAGCCGCTGGCGCTGGCCAGGACCACCGCGGCCATCGCCCCCATCCTCAGCGTGCCTACCAACATCATCGCGGGGCAGTTCCTGCAGCCCGCGGCCCCCGCCGCCGCCGTGCAGGCCAAGTGGCCGGCGCAGTAGCCCCGGGCGGTAGCCCCGGGCAGCGCCCCGGGGAGCTCCGGCCGCCCCCTCGGGGCTCCGCGGCCGCCCGGGCTCGAAGCAGCAGCGGGCACCGGCCGCCGCCTCCGCCGCTTGTACATATTTGTATCAAAAATCACTGACGTTGCTTTCGGGGTTTTTATTTTTCTAAAGAGGCGAAAATGACGGTCGCGATTAGGAGCTGCGAACTTTCACTTTTTTTGAAGGTTCCGGCGCTCCGAGCGGTTTTATCCGAAATAAACGATCAAACGAGGAAAAAAAATTGTATAAAAAAGAAATAAGCGGGGGAAATTTTAATTATTAAACGAACGAACAGAAAAAAAAAAAGAGAATTTTGGAGAGAAAAAAAGAAAAGGAGGAAAAACGCTGTCATTCTATTATAGAAGTCTGTTTATATATGAATGAATATATGTATTCTAAATGTTATCCCTTCGTGTTGTACACAACTTTGTAAATAAATTTTTAAAATGCTCTGCCCGTCTCTGTGTGAGCGGTGTCTTTGTGACCCCCGCCCGCAGGACGGGCTGCGCGGCCGCGGAGGCTGGAGAGGCGCTCGGGGCGCGGAGAGCCGGTTCTCCGGTGCCGCGGAGCTTTGGGTTCCGCCGGTCGCGGTGCGGGCGGGTTTCCCACGGTTCCCCCCAGCCGGTTCGGGATGCGCCGTGCGCGGCCGCGCAGCGACAGCGCCCGGCCCTGCTCGTTCGCGGAGCGGCCGCCGCGGCGGGGCCGCCATCACCCCGATTCCTTCCAAATCGACCTTCCCCGGCAGATCCGAGACTCCCGCGAGCGCGCCGTGATGTTTCCCTAAATATATTAATTTTTCTCGGCCTGACTTCAACACTACACCCCGGCGCTGCGGCATTCCCGGCCGGAATAGGTACGCTTTGAGTCTGTGGCCGGGGCTAATTATAAGGGAAATTATTTTAAATAGAACACGTTGGGTCGATTTAATAAATGTTTACTATTTATTTTAGAGGGGAAAAAAAATATATATTCAGGCCGTGGCCGTGCGGTGTCTGAGCGCGGATCTTTCGTTTAGATCAGGGAAATAATCAGGATTAAAGCAGCGGTTCTTCCCCCGGGAAAGGATCGGCCTTTCCCGGTTAATTCCCAATAACTCAGCTTTAATAGCAGCTGCTAAAATTAAAAATAATATACATACATACATACATATATATATATGTATTTTCGGGGCTAAAATAAAGAGACAGTCAAAATTAAAAAAAAAAGAATTATTATGTAGCGTTATAATATTTAAAGCAGCGCTTCGGGGGGTTGAACCTGGTGAATCTCGGTGTCTCCTGTGCACTGACAGTGTTTGGTGCTTTATTATCTCCCTCTTACAAAGTTGAATTTTTGTCACCTTGGAAAAGCGTCGTGGATTTTGCTTTTCCGCTCAAATAATTCGTTGTCTTTGTTAGGAAAATCGGCGGCGTAAAATGCAGGCGGGATGCGGGATGCGGCAGGCTCGGCTGCGGGAGGAGCTGAACCAGGCGCTAATTTCCCCTCCAACAACCCTCTGGCAGCCGTGGATTTAAAATAAATATATAAATAAAAGTGTCCTTGCTTTCCTGGTAAGCAGTAAATATTATTTCTTCCTAAGTAAATATTTATACCTCCGCATACATAGACTAAAATAAACCGAGCAGCCCCGGTGATGAGATCGTTTGAACTTTATAAATAAGGACTCGCTAATCATCTGCCGGGCACAGGGAGAACCTGGAGGGAGCGGGGACACGCGGGGCCCTCCGCGGGCACCCACGGCCCCGCGGAACCCCGCGGAGCGGAATGTGGCGGTGCGCGGCGGTGTCAGAGGAACGGGTTGTTTCACAGTTGTGTCTGGCTAATCGGTTTTACACAAACAGCAAATGGTGGGTGATTCGTGCGATCGAGGGGGTTTCTATATTTAGCCGATCCCCTGGGAAAAAAGAAAGGAGCCTCTGCCCGGAGTCGCTGCGAGGCTCAAGAAGCTGCTGATCCAGGGCTTCCAGAGGACACCGGATAACAGGGGCTCATTCCATTCCCCAGCCTTTGTTACTTATAAAATTACTCGCTCATATTTCCCCACATAGCAGCAATGCCTCGGCTCGGCATCTGCGCGCCGGCGGCAGCGGCACCGGCAACTTTCCTGCCCGCTGCCTCCCTCCGGGAACCGCTTCTCCCTCCGTAACCTCCGGCCTCTCTTTCTCTCCCTCGCTTTCCCCTCCATCGCCGAGGACAGCGGCCCGCAGGAGAAGCCTTTCCCGGGGAAGCGGCGGCGGCGGCTCCCGGGGCCGGGCGGCACCGGGAAGGCGCGGGGCTCGGGAAGAACCCCGCGATGAGCCCCCCATCCGGCCGCCGCCTCCCCGCGGGAGCCGCCGGCTGCCCGCAGCCGCGGGGCCGTGAGCGGCAGCGGGGCCGTGCCCGCAGGTGGGGGCTCCCGGTGGCGGCGGGGCTGCAGTGGCGCACCGGGGCCTGCGGGGGGCGCGGCAGCTCCCGCTGCACCCGCGGGGAACGGGCGCGCCCCCCCGGGGCCGGGAGCACCCCCGGGACCAGGAGCATCCTCGCAGCACCCGGATCCGGGAACACCCTCGGAGCATCCGCGGGGACCGGGATCGCCCTCACGGCCCGCGGGGTCGGGAGCACCTCCGGGGCCAGGAACACTCCCGGGGCCGGGAGCACCCTCGGAGCCGGGGACACCCCCGGGGCCGGGAGTCATCGGGGAATCCGGGAGCAATTCGGGGGATCGGGAGCACCCCCGGCGCCCGCAGCCGCCCGGGACGGCACCGACGCGGGCGCGCTCTTGCAGCGGGCGGCACGATGGGGCGTCCCGGCGGGTCCCGCAAAGCTACCGGCGGGGATCGGGAGTCCAGGGGGTGTCAAAAGTCGGTCCCCGAAGAGGGGAGGGTTTGCAGTCGGGACGGGAGCGGCTTTCCCGGCTCCCAGCGGAGTGGGCGCAGTCCTCACAGCCGGACCGGGAGCGGCGGGCCGGGGACAGCCGGGAGCAGCATATCCCGGCGAAGTTCCCTCAGCCACGGGCCACAGCCAAACAACAGAAACTCCTTCCCTTGCTCTTTCCCTTGTTTTGCCTTCCACAAACTTGTCCGCCGCATATGGCAAAACTTGACACGGCCGGTGACAGATGCCCATTAGTGTAAGTCGTGTCACGTCGGTCCCTGGGGTGTGTTGGAAGTAACCAGATCCGAAGCACCGGGAAAATGACCCTCCCGCAGCCCCGAGAGTTTACCCAGAACCACCACCCCCTGCACCCTCCCCGACCCCGCTCCTTATTTATTCCAATTGCGGCCCCGCCGCTCCCTCCGCCGGGGGAAGGAATTTATAACAGGATCTGGCGATAGGATCTGGCCCTAATCCTCTAAACCATCACGCTGGTTGAAAAAGGGACGAGATGGGGCTCATTAGGGCCATTTCCTCGGCTGATGCGGGGCTCCCGGGGAACCCTCTCGTTTTCGCTGCGCGGCCGCGGGAGTTGCGCCCCCCTTTCCCCCCTCTCCGCGCTACCGGCTCCCAACGCCGTCTATTTATAGCATCACTGGTCTCTCCCGGGCACAGAGCGGGGCTGAAAGTTTCGGGCTAATGGGTGTTGAAAGGCTGCGGCGAGCATTGGAAAAGGCAGGAGCAGACCTTTTGCGGTTATTTATAAACGTGTATTTATCGGGCGTGTGTTTTTATCTCAGTAAGCAGCCCCAGCGGTCGGGGTATCCCCCCCGCCTACCCCCAGCCCAGACCCGCCTGGCCGCAGCAGTGTCCCCGGAGGGGGGCGACGATCGGAGACCCCGCTCCGGAGCTGCGGGAAGGCAGAACTGAGGCCGGGTCTACCGCAGGGGACAGCGCCGGGAGCGCTCCGGGCGGCCGGGGAGCGGTATCCATCGGAGACCTTTCCTTGTCGGTCTGTCGCACCGAGAGGTGGCCGGAGGAAATCATCCACCGGTGACATCAGCCCCCTTTGGGACACGGGCAGCGTTTGAGGACGGCTCCGGCTTCCTCGGGGGTTACGGGCTCGGTACCGGGGGATTTAACCCGCCCCGGCCGCACCTCCAGGGCTGCCCGAGCCGGCCCGGGGTCCGTGTCCTGGGCCGGACACAAAGGAAGGAGCGCCGACATTTCGCTTTGGGATGAGCCACCCCTCATCTTGCGCGGGGTGTCCCACTCCGGGAGAGAGACAGCAAGGATTGCTTTAGGGGAAGTGGGGATTTCCCCTCACCCGTACGGGTACGGGTCAGGGGGCAGTTCCCGGGGGATGGGGGAGTTCGATGGGTTTCGCCTCTCGGGGCACCTCAGGCAGTTTCGTGGTCTCTCCTTCGTGTCCGAGGTGCGCTCGGGGCCTGTCCCCGCCTGCTCCGGGAAGGCGGAAAAACAGCCTGGCCATTCCCGGGGGCATTTTATTGGCGTTAAAAGGCAGCCACTGAGGAATCGCAGCGAGCTCCGCGCGCAGGTTACGCTGCCCATCCCCGCGGCTGCGGACAGGCCGGGCATCCCCCGGGGCGGTGACTGATGCGCTTCAACCTCCGCCCGCAGCCGGGAGCATCCGTGTCACCCATCCCCGCAGCCTCCCTCGCCACCGCCGCGCCTCCTCCCCGAGCCGGGGATCGCCGCGACCGGGCAAACACCCGCCACACAGTTTTCTGGAGAGGCAACACTTCAATTCCGGGGGCTTTTATTGAATTACGTGTTACCAGACCTAAACCATTAAGCGTTATGTACTTAAAAGATACAGAGCATAGGTATTACATCCACAGGAAGTATTTTAGTCAGTGAATGTTCAATGTAGCAGGTAGAGATGAACTTAGCACGTCTTCCAGACTGAACTGGGAACAGACTCTTCAGCCATAAAATGCACTTAACAGTCTATTTAATAGTGGCGAGGTCCTTGAAAATGCAATATCCATGCTAATCTTGCCTTTTTCTAAATCAGAAATGAAAAATAGGTCAGGAAGGTAGAACCTTCCCCTTCCATTTAAAATGTGACATTTAATCTATTTAAATAACTAAGTAAACTTTATTAATCCGGGATTTGGTAAGCAAGGTGAGGAAGCGGGAACCGCGCGACTTTATTAAGACGGCAAAATGTGAGAGGGAGCGTCCTTGAACTCCAGGTGCGATAAATTCCCGGTTTTCTTGAGCTTCAGCGAAATGGGAAAAGCCGGGACACACGAAAACCGCCCGACCTCTCCCGTCCAGGAAAGGATGGAATGTCCCACTCTGCTTTACCGAGCACTCGGAGCATCCCCAGGGCTGGGATCCCCGGGTCGGACGAGGGAAACTCCGTGTCGCCCAGCGCCCAGAAAATGGCAGGAATGAAAGAGAAAACCCCAAACCCTCAGCAATTTGTAATTACTTTATTAAGTGCCAATATTTAACGGGGAAAAATAAAAATAAATCCATCTCCCTTGCGGGCTCAGGTTGTGGTTTCTGTCACATTTACTCCTGGTTTTGCTCGGCAAAGGAGAATGCGAAAAAGCCGAGGCTGCTGAGGGCTCAGAGCGGGGCTCGCAGCGCGGCTAAATCCCGGGCCATGTCCTGGGGTCGGGATAATCTGGGAATCTGCAGATGGGGAATCTGCAATTGCAAACGCCTCCAGAGTTTGTTCCCCCGCTCGCCCCGGCACCACGGCTCCGCTCACAAACGAAATTCTGGCTGAGCTGGAACTTTTTATGGCCGCAGGCTCTTCACCCCCGCCCGCCCTAGGAAAGACTTTCTCATTATTCTGGCCGCATTTCATCCCAAATTTATGGATCGTTGCCTTGCCACCGCTCGGCTGCCATCAAGCCATAGAGCCGGGGTGGTGGAGAGGAGGCAGCGGAGCTCCGAAGCCTCCCGAGAACGCCAAGGGTTAAGAAAAGCCGTTTATCTGCTCATTATCGGCTTCTCCGTACTCCTGAGCACCAAACCCCGCTCGTCTCCTACCCCGCCGCATCAATGTGTCCTGAATGCCTTTTCCAGTCATTGATCTGGTCAAAGTCACCGCAGAAACACAAGTGACAGAGACTCAATTCCAGGCGACGCGCCCGATGCGAGTATTTAGAAAGCATTCAATAAAAAAGCTTTCCCGGGGAGTGAATGATTTCACCTTGCAACAAAGAGCGCTCGGCTAATTGAAATAATGCACTTGAATGTGCGGCCGTGGGCTCCTGCTCGCCCATCCCAGCTCCAGCACAGAATTAGCAATAATCTCCAAGGAAAAATCCTAAAATTCCTCTTTTTATTTTTTTTTTTTTTTTTTTTTTTTTTAATAGTCCACAGGCAACGAGCCGGACTCGGGGGTGGCTGAGTTATCAGCGCTCCCCGGCCTTGCTCTTTGGGGAATTCCGGGCATGGAAAATCCTGGAGGGGAGTGTAGAAGGAGAGGAGAGATGTACTGAAACAGGAATCTGCCCTGGTGATTCTCCCCCGGGCTTAGGCTGGGAATTCACTTGTTTCAGTGCCATCAAGCAGCTCCAGCCGCCGTGGGTTCAGGAGGTGTAACTCTAAGTTAGTTCGTAATTGATGAATTCGTAGGATTATGCTTATTTTACAGACTTGTCATTTCCAGACATCCCGTCAAAATCCTGAAGTGGACGCACTTTACCCAGCAGGAATATAAATTATTGAGTGTGTCAGATTAGGCAAACTGTGTAAAATTTGATGGGCATAATCTGCCATTTTCCACAGGATTATGGCTCCAAACACCTTGGCGAGCCAGCAGACAGGTGTGATTTTTACCTTTTATCTGTTTAAGAAAGCTTTCAGTCTCTTCACACCATGAGGCAACAGCACAAGTGGGTGAAATTATGGCAGGTGTAAGAAGGACCAGGATGTCCAAAGAATTTGCACTCAGAAATGGTTGGGATAGTGGAAATCAGCATCCTGCATTGGAAAAAACATCAAAGAAGAAAAACTATCTCTGGTGTTATGAAATATTATATTTATAGTGCTTATATATTTTTAAAATGATCTGCACATCTGAAAAAAAAACCACTTTGATTTGCAGTAATCTCTGTTTAATTTAACGTTTCTATTGTAAGTGATCAGACATTTCTTGGCCACATTTTCTTTTTGTAGCAGCTATGTTTAAATCCATCACAACTTTCAGCGCTGGGATTCCTGTCCAAGGACAGCACTGCTGCCAGCTCACCTGGCAGGTGTGGGCAGGAAACCCTCAGTACTACATGGTGTTAGTTTAAAGAACAATCAGTTTTCTATTCAGTTTCATGCCCTGACCTCAGTCTGACACACAACCAGAAGAAAAGACCAGGTTGGATGGGGTTTGGAGCAAGCTGGGACAGTGGAACGTGTCCCTGCCCAGGAATGAGATGATCTTTGAGGTCTCTTTCAACCCATCCTGTGGTTCTATGATTTTTGTTATGCTCTAGACTTCGTCAAGACCTCCAAGAGAATTAAAAGAGGCGAGACTGAAAGGTTTAAAAGCGAGGCCTATGGTGCATCACATTCCAGAGTCTTCCTCGCTGGAGATACTCAAGGCTGTCTGGACACAACCGTGCTCAGGGATGGCCCTGCCGGAGCAGGGAGGTGGCACCAGATGACTCCACTGTGGTCCCTTCCAGCCTGACCCAGCCTGGGATCCTGTGCTTTGTTCCCAGATATTGTCTCCAAGCTGTAAGGGCTGCTCCCCAGCTAGCTGGCATGGTAGAAAAACATGAATCCCAGACTGGTTTAGGTTGGAAGGGACCTTTTAAAGTCCATCCAGTGCCACCCCTGCCATGGGCAGGGACACCTTCCACAGTCCCAGGTGCTCCAAGCCCCATCCAACCTGGCCTCGGACACTTCCAGGGATCCAGAGACAGCCGCAGCTCCTCTGCGCGCCAGGGCCTGCCCGCCCTCACAGCCAGCAATTCCTCCCCAACATCCCATCTACCCCTGCCCTCTGGCAGTGGGAACCCTTCCCCTGTCACTTGTCCAGAGTCCCTCCAGCTCTCCCGGAGCCCCGTCAGACACTGGACAGGGCTCTGAGGTCCCCCTGGAGCGTCCCCTCCAGCCGGAGCCGGCCGCAGCCCTCCCAGCCCGGCCCCATCCATGGCGGAGCGTCCCTGAGGCGCTCCCGCTTCCCGCCCCGCGCACGCGCAGAGCCCGCCCGGAAGGCGCCGCGCAGGCGGAAGCGCGCGCGCCGGCCCGAGCCCGGTGAGAGCCCGCGGGCGGGACGGGCTGAGGGGAGCCGAGCTGAGGGGAGCCAGGGGCGAGCGGGGGCTGAGAGCGGCTGCGGGGGCTGAGCGGCTCGGGGAGGTGAGGGGGCTGTGCGGTGACGAGGGTGAGGGCGGTCAGGGGGCTGTGGGGTGAGCCGGCTAAGGGCGCTGAAAGGCTGAGGGGGCTGAGGGGGCTGAAAGGCTGAGGGGGGTGAGGGAGAGCGGGTCAAGGAGGCTGAGGGGGCTGAGGGAGAGCGGGTCAAGGAGGCTGAAAGGCTGAGGAGGCTGAGGGGGCTGAGGGAGAGCGGGTCAAGGAGGCTGAAAGGCTGAGGAGGCTGAGGGGGCTGAGGGAGAGCGGGTCAAGGAGGCTGAAAGGCTGAGGAGGCTGAGGGGGCTGAGGGAGAGCGGGTCAAGGAGGCTGAAAGGCTGAGGGGGCTGAGGGAGAGCGGGTCAAGGAAGCTGAGGGGGCTGAAAGGCTGAGGGGGCTGAAAGGCTGAGGGGGCCGAGGCAGAGCGTGTCGAGGATTCTTAGCGGGCTGAAAGGCTGAGGAAGGTAAGGGAGAGCCGGTCGATGATTCTTAGGGGGCTGAGGGGCAGCGGGGCCCGCTGGTGGCCGGGGGCAGCTCGGGTGGGCTCGCAGCTCGGCCCCGGTGCGAGCCCCGCAGCGCCAGCCCGCCCTGGGGCTCTGAGGAGGCCCGGGCAGGGCGAGGGGTGAGGTGAGGGATAAAGGCGTCTCCTGACAAGGATTAGGGAAACAGCAGGGTTGTAGACAGGTATTGCTGCAGCGAATGAAATTCTTCATTCGGTGCGTGCGTTTTTCAGCTGCTGAAATGAAGTGTTTTAAAAGAAGTTCTATTCAGGGCCGCGCATCTGTGGCTGAGTTCTGTCAGCTTCCTTGGGCCAGGGCTGGGTGGTTTGTACTGGTGTTATTTACCTGAATCTTCATCGTGTGGCATGTGGAAGGATAGTGGTTTTTTTTGGTTTTTTTTTTAGCTCTGATTTTCACCTCATGCTTACAGGTGGGATCCTGAGATCACCTGCTCAGGTGTTGCACATCCAGGGGAAGGTGAAAAGTTTGGGATTGACCAAACTGGCATTATCATCCCCTGAAAATTATTCCTAACATTGTTACCCACAGGATACCAAGAATTAAGAGTTCTATGCTTTAGAATTTAATAAAAGCATGGCTTTTTGTTATAGGTAGTATGGGATAGTTATTAAAGGTGAAAAATAAGGAGGAATGAATATTTTAAGGGCCGCTTTTGAGAGCAGAGAAAGAAACTCAATATCCCAGAAAACAATTGTTATTCCAAATGTAGGGAATGGCAAAAGTAAATGAGTGAAACAGAGATGAGGGAGTCTGTAGGTGAGGCTGGTGATAGGTAATAATTAAGAAGGTATAATTAACTAACGTTGTGGCGAGATAGAAAAGAAGGACAGATGTATCTTTTATTTAGATTAAAGTGCCTCCCCTGTGGCTTAGGCACAGGTGCAAACATGCAAATATCAGTGTTCACCTTCCTACCTATAGATGGAGATCTGCTGCCACAGATTTATGTTATTAATTAACTTCTTTTTTCCCCTTGGTGGTGGTGCTGGTTCACACCTTTCTGTGAATAGTAAATAAATATGGGTGGAGTTGGAGAAGAATAAACTAAATATGCCTTAGATGTTGCTTGTCTGTAACTAAAACAGCAGCTCAGTGCTTCTGCTGTATGGGATTTTTGGTTTTGTTCAGTAGCAACAAATGATTAAATCAAATGATGCCTTTTCTGCAAGGAAAGTCTGTGGCAGTTGTACCCTTCAAGACTGGAGTAGTTTCTTCCCCACTTTTTTCCTAGTTCAGACTAAAATTTTTCAGATTCTCTGGGTTGAAGCATGCATATTCTATAGTTAGTTGTTTGTTAACTTTTTTAGATTTTTTTTTTTGCATATTATAAATATTATTTTTTCAGGGCAACATAATAATTTTCCTGTTTCTTGCTTTCTGAGTTTCATGCACACAGCCTTCAATTTGTCAGACCGGGCAATATTTCTTCCTTTTACTGGATCCTTAGAGTGGTGCAATAAGCTTGCTGGGACATCAGCCCTGTTGCTTTGTGGGGGTGGAAGGATGGAGAATAATGTCTCCTGACACCAATTAACTTTGAAATAACTTTTATTTTGTTTGAACCAGCAGTGGTGCCTGGACCAGATGTGCACTTTGCACGATCTGGCTGTGGCGCTCTTAACTGAGGAAAGAAGTGGCGTTAACTTAACCCTGGGACACTGACTCGCTTTTTAAACCCTGTGCTTGTTAATAACGCAGTGAGCTGTTGGTGTAGGGGTTGTTTAGCAGTGGTGGCTGAGCACAGAAGGCTGGCTGGTGCTGTAGCAGTGCTCCTGCTGTGTCCCCAGGTGCCTGCAGTGCCCCAGCCATGGAGAAGTGGAGCCTGATGACTCTGACGGTGCTGCTGGCACTCACCGTGCGCTGGGCTGTGTCCCTGGGCTCCTACTCAGGTAAGGCACCTGCACAGGCTGCAGCAGCCCCTGGGAGAGGGGATATGGGGCTTGGGAGAAATGCAAATGGGTGGTATTTATTGCTTATTTATTTTATTGGTGTTTATAGAAAATCATACATAGGAAGCAATGTGTTATTTCAGCTGTTGTTATATTTTAGTTCCTCTTGATTTCCCTGAGAATTCTTTTTTCTTATTTTTTGAAGTGTGCCATGATTAACATCACAGTTTGGAGCAGAGCACTGGAAAAAAACGACCATTACTTTTTTATGGGTGGTGCTGATGATCATTAATGTTTTAGGATCAATATCTGCCTGTTTTCCCCTGTGCCTTTATTTGCAGAATATTGCAGTCCACTTGTACATTTGCCTCATATTGTCTTTAAAATCCTGTAGCACATACAACCTTATTATTTATATTTTTATTTAGCTTATATTTGGCTAATCCTGGTGCTAATGAAGACAGTGCAGAGGTGACATGGAGTGAACAATGACTCTGCCTTGTAGCTGTACCTCCTTAAGCTTGTTTATAGCAGGAGCCAGAGCTACATTCTGGTAATGGATGAGTTTTTCTCCTCCTCGTGTCAGAAGGCTTGCAAAGAATTAGCAAGCTCCTTTCCAAGCCTCCCAGTTCCATTCCCACACTTGGAATAAGCTTGCACAAGGCTTGCTCTCTGCAAACTTAAAAAAAAGATAAAAAATGAACCAATACTCTTAATCCTCATCAGCCCAAAGAATCACAAGTTAAATTCTACTCTGTTTTTTTTTGAGGCAAAGGGGAGCCTCATCCCTTCAGTAGCTGGAGCTGCTCAGGAGCATTCTGGTGATTTTAAACTGGTAGTTCTGGGTTTCATTTACTTGAAGAATTTGCTTGAAGCTGAACTGCATTTCCAGTTGTTTTGGTTTGAGTTTGCTTTCTCAAAATGCCATTTCTGAGAGATCTGTAGGTAACTGAGGTTTTTACCCATTTCTAGGCAGCAAACACCCTGTCTTCAGGCATACACTGAATTTCTCTTGCAGTGCAGAGGATTTATTTAGAATTCCGTTGCTAACTAGATTTTTGAAGTTGATTTAATTTCAAACCAATCAAGATTGTGGAAGAGAGTCTAAAATAAAGCCTGAGCTAAAATAACAATTTTAAAATCTTATTTCCTCCCCAGCTGATATAACTGCTTTTGGAATAGGAAAAGCTGAATCTGATCCAGTCCAGCAAATTATTAAAGCTTAACTTTGAGCATTGGCTGGCTGTAAAAAGACAAACCCCAGTGTCAGAGCTGTCAAACACATAAATCCACTGGGATTTTTTTTTTTTTTTCTCTTTGACTTCCTGCAGATGTGATAAACTTTTAATTCCACCCTCATTTACTGTGCACCCTTGGATCTCTGTCTCATTCCTGCCCTGTTCCTTGCCATCAGCTTGCCTTTGGATCTGTCTCTGGAATTCAGTGAAAAAGCAGAAACTAATACCTGGTTTTGAAAAGTTACCATTAGTGATGACCGGGTCTTGGAGAATTACTGAGGAAAAATTTGGTTTCATAGGTTAATGCATGATTTTTTAATGCAACTCCTGCTAAATACAGGTATTGAGAGGCAGCTTCAAACCCATTAAAAAAAATCTGTTCCCAGGTTAACAATAAAACTGAATAAGATCACTACTTTTAAGGTATTTGTGAGCCTTTTAAAATAAAATATTCCAGTTTTATTAATTTTTTAACTTAGCTTGTCTGTGTACTTGGTGCTTTCTGTAGATGGAAGCTAAATGTGCATTGTCAAACTAACAGATCAGTAATTGGCTTTTAATAATCAGACCTTTGGATTAGGAACTTTTGATCATTCTGAAGCCAATTAATTTTTTCATCCTTTTTTTTTCCCTTGAGATTGAGAAATTGATGCACACTCAAACACTCTAAATTTGGGTAATATCTATTTTGTATTTCAAAAATCCAGTGGCAGATTCCTTGTTCCACTGGACTTACAGCTACAGAATTGACTGTTGAAACTCCAGTGACCTCACTTATTTGGGAAACTTTAATTTGAATGTGTGAGAGTGGAGCTACTCTGCTCTCTCCACCCCTCAGGAAGAAATGAGCAGAGATAAGAGGTCCTTTGCACTTTCTGGGAATGAATTGCACATTGCTGAGCTCGTGGGATTCCCACAAACATAGATCATGGGTAAAACCAGAGATGGCTTTCCTATATTTTAAAGAACCTCTTAAATCTCTGTCTGGCTCATGTCAATATTTCACTGGGAGCACAATCAGTCCAGTTTCTGTTCTCAATGATCAGGTTAATAGAAGTAAATAAACTCTGGGAAGATGCTTTGCACTCTGCCATTATCACACTTAGGCTTCCATCGAGGGGAGTATTTGACATCTGAAGTATTTGCATTGAGAAAGCTTTCTTTTCCATGAAAATGGCAAATATTAGTGTTATAATGATATTAATAGTGAGGCACCATGACGTGGCTGAAACAAGTGAGAATATTGACAATTATCACACGCCAAGGGATGCAGCAGTTCCCACAGAATCACTGTAACGTGTCCTTTATGTGCATTTTCCTAGTTCAGGGAAAGTACCACATTTTTCATCTGCACTTGGAAATGATTTTTTTTGTCAGATGAGGAAGCAGTTCTTCACAGCAGAGTATCTTGATAAATGCTCATTGCAGAAATCTCCAGAAAGCCAAAAGAACACATAACTTTTTTTTTTTTTCTCTCTGTTAGACCGCATGATGAGATCTCTATTTGCTCTCAATATAGAGGAATGGAGAATAAAATTAGTCATTAATATGCAATACATAACTGGGGGAAAGCAATCTATAAACCAAATAATGTCCTGAATGCTGTGTCCTCTCTTCTTAGGGGCAGGAAAACCACCCATGTACGGAGACTACGAGGCTCAGAGGCACTGGCAAGAAATCACCTACAACTTACCCATCAGGCAGTGGTAGGTGGTGCTTACAAAGGGAGAATGGGAGGAAATCCTGCTTGTATTTTACACCTCTGAGTTCATTGTCTGCTTCCATGATCCATGAGATTTTTAAATGTGGGAATTCTGGATTCTAGATTTAAGTGTAGTGAACTTCCTTTGTACAGATCATATAAAACAGGAGGAGAATTATTCTAAATATTTTATTTATTTTTGCATTATTGCTAATATTCTTTAGAGTAAAAATTTAGTCCCTATGTGTGCTACAACTCAAATTGGAATATACTGGAATTCCAGTTAATCTTCCAGCAAGGACAGGGGTGTTTTGGGTGTATGGTGTAATTTTTCCCTGGCTGTCTGTTGGGGAACAGACTAATTTGACAAAATAGAAAATTAATTCGCTTGTATTCTGTAAATACATGTGAACTCTGCAGGTGAGTCTGTGCAGTGACCTCAGATCATCTTGTTGTTCCTATATTCTCATTTTTGTCCTTTTTCTTTCCTGATATCCAAACCCTGACTGTGCCAGAGTTGGGATAAGAGGTGTTACATAATAATGGAGTTGGCAGCTTTGATCCACTCTGTTACACTGAACTGTATCTCCTTAAAATTAGGAGTTATAGCAGCCAATATTCCCAGGCATTCCCAGGGGCCAGCTCAGACACTGCTGCAGGCTGGGTTTAGCTGAGGGGCTGCCAGGTGAGCACCTTGGGCTTGTATTTGCTCTCTGGTTTTGTAATTGATGTAATTTTATATTTATAATGGAAGGGTTTTTTTGGGTTGGGTCTGCTGTGGGAATTGAATCTCTAATACAGCAAAGTGGGTGTTTGGAACAGCACATCTTGGCTGATGTGCAAGGGATTGCATTCTAGAATTTAAATATTTCTGGTTTATATTATTCTGTAAAGTCCTTTAGGAACTTCTTTTTTTTTTTTTTTTTCCTACTGCTCATTAAAACTCTGAAAGCTTCCTTACTAAATATTACTGGGTATATAAAGGTTGTTTTTCTTTTTTTATTGAAAACTTTATGGAAGGTAAAATGAAAAAATAAACCCCCAAAACTGGCAAATTCCATGAAAGTTGCAAACTGTGACATTCTGCATAAAGAATCTGCACTGCCTTGGCAGGAGCAATCTTGAATTGTAGGATAAGAGGCAAGGATGCAACTCAAAGAAATGTGATTTATCATCTGTTCAGAAGACACTTCAGGCAGCTCATAAAGAATTCAAGAAATATCATTTACTATTATAACTGTCAAAAATTGGCTGCATTTGAAGAGAGGAAGTGGAAGAGCCAAGAGCCTGCCCCGTGGCACTGGGAGCAGCCAGGCAGTGTTTCACTGGGAGGTGGGAAGGGGCTGCTCCTCATTGCTGGAACTTCTCCTTGCACAAACCCCTCTGATCTCACTTGGAAGTGGTGACTTCATTTTGACTGCTGCCATAGAAATCCTGGCACCACATAATCCCAAATGGGAAAATCCTTTTCCTTCCTTTCACATGGTCTGCCTGGGTTTGGAGGTAGAACCAGGAGCTTTTATTTCCACTGAAGTGAGCTTTAGCAGCCTTTTTTTCAACCACAAATATGTGAACTCTGCATCACTGTTGCTGTTACTTTGTTGCTTGAGACTTATTTAATGTGAAGTAAAATTATGCAGGTATAGATGCTGCCACCTTCTATTTTGGGTTTGGAATGCATTTACTGTTCAGTCTTTTCCTTGGGTCAAAACCAAGCTGGAAATGTAGTCTTTAAATCGAATTTTATTTTTTTTAGGTACTTCAATACAAGTGACAACAACCTGCAGTACTGGGGCCTCGATTACCCACCTCTCACTGCCTATCACAGTTTTGTGTGTGCTTACATGTAAGTTCAGTGCTTGAAATCCTGTGTTACATTTTTCTTTCTGGATATTCAGCTTTCCCTACAAGCCACTGCTGGATCTGGGATGGCCAGGGGAAAGTGCTGTAGGAACAGGGGGCATTGCCTGGGAAAGCTCTCGTGTGTGCAGAGCCCAAGTGACATTTGATGAGTGGATATCATGTAAATAGAATTCTGTTATTGGAATACTTTTTCCACAAGGGCTTTGCTGCTGTTGGAATGAGACTTATGGAATAAGAATGTAGGTTAAAGTGCACAGGCACAGCTATGTGGGGCATCTATGTGAACTGTAAATGGTTTATATTTAATACTTAAGCATGAAAGGTATTTACAATTGTTTTTTTTTAAAGTCCAGGAACCAGACTGGAGGTGGTTATCTTGTCCTAATAAATATTGTATTCCATTTTTACTGTTTCCAAAGGTTATTTTTTTTAATTGTGAAGCAGTCTATAGTGTAAACTGATCTAGTGGTGAGGAAAAGCTTTCATTGATCACTATTGCTCTCTGAAATATTTCTTCTCATTCATCTTAATTCTTGGAATCTGCTCCTGTCTGTGTCATCTTTATTGCTGCAAGGAGTGTAAAGGGAAATGAGAACTGTCTGCATTTTGATGTGTCTGTACTTTGTTTTACAGTGCAAAGTTAATAAATCCTGATTGGGTTGCTCTGCACACATCTCGGGGCTATGAGAGCCAGCCCCATAAGTTATTTATGCGTACAACAGGTAGGAAGATTATATTTCCTTGGGATCATCCTGCACATTTGTCTTGCTTACTAATTCAGCATGTTTAATATGCAGCTTCTCTGTCTTTACTGGTTTATTCTCAGGTTTTTAACTGGGTGGTTTTGTAGGTCAATTTCTGAGCCAAATCCGTGCATTATTTCCTTCTCTGCCATCATTTGTGAAGCTATAAATATAAAATATAGAAACAAGCTTTTAACCCAATTAATTGATTAAAACCACTAAAACACAACTGCTCTTTGTAGCATAGACCCACTTTTTAATTTTGAAAACTATTTTTGTTTTCCCTTCTATTCTGATAGTCTTTTCTTTTTAGCATATCTTGGTTTTTATTGTAAAATTATTTTACACGTAGCCTGGCTTTTCCTGACTTAATCTCTGGAGGTATCAGAGATCTTCTTTAGGAGCTGATCTCAGAGGCAGAAATATTTAGTATTTTTACTGTGAGGAATAAAAGTAAAAATTTATTTTACTGCTTGTATTCTAAATTTGTCTTCCACCATTTGATTATTTTGAACTGCAAACAAATACAGAAGAAGATTTGTACCATAATTTAGTGGCTGCAGCAGTAGGACAGCAAACAATGTGGCCAATGAACTCTTGTTCCTTGTTACTATTTTCTTTCATTTGAAATGTCTTTTGCTTTTTCTAACACAAAATGCTTTCTGATTGCAACAGCAGAATTTGTTGTTCATCAATAGCTTTTCTGTACTTCACAAACCTCTCAGTCTGCTCTCTGGTAATTGATTGAATTGAAAAAAAATAAAAATCACTAGTATTTAATTACCCTTGAAATGGTCTTTATTAATTTTGAAATCAACTCTCTTGACACAACACTGATGGATCTGGAGAGCTGATAAACACTTTTTAACAGGGGCCATTAGAAGAGTGCATTAAAATAATTCAGGGTGGTCAATGGCAGCTTTATTTTAAGCATCAGTGTATTTGTTTTGCTAACACCTTGGTTATATTTGTTTAGTTGTGGCTTAAGCTGGCAAAACCATTCATCCCTGGATAACTGAAATATTTAAACATCTCCATTCCTTCTTGGAGCCACTGCACATTTGCTGAAAGTGGTTTGTAGAAATAATCTGAGGTTTTTCTTGAGTTTTTAAGATAACTCAAGAAGAATTCACCTGCTGGACATACAGCAGGGGAACCTGCTGTCTCTCTTTTCTTGTCCCTTCTCACAAATCCTTGCTGTAGGCAGGTGATCAAAGCCAAATCCCTGCTTTCAGTCTCTTTATCCCCATCACTGGTAATTCACACAGAGACTGGGATAATCTGGAGTTTCTTCACTGTGCCCCAGCCTCTCTGTCCCGTCCCACAACCTGGGTCCAGGCAGGGCTGATTTCTTTGGGGCATTCCCGAATGCCTTTCCTGCTTGTGGCATGTGAGGAACTAGAGAGTGACTGAGGCTGTGCCAGGAGCCAGGACAGCTGAACACGTGGAAGCAGCAGCTTTGGGACATCAGAAATGAGCCTTAGAAACATTAACAAGATCAAATTCTGTAGACCTGGTTCTTTTTGTCCTTTGAAGTGGATCTGCCCAGTTTATTTCTGATATTTTGATGTTTATTTGCCTGTGTATTTTCCTTGCCTCCTCCTTGTGGGAGGATTCTAATGGAAAGTTAATCTTTATTTTGCAGTGTTTGTTGCTGATTTGCTGGTTTATATCCCTGCAGTTATTTTATATTGTTTTTCCTTGAAAGAAACATCTGCTAAAAAAAAGGCAAGTACCTGGTGTGTGTAAATTAAACAAAGAAAACACTGTTAGTACAGAGCAGAAGTGTAATGCTGAGTTAATTAACACCTAGAACACCCTGATGGCTTCCATGTAAAACTGATGGCAACCACTATAGCTCATGTTATAGGCTTTTCACTTTAAAACATTAAAAAAGTCTTTATTGTATCTTACAGCAATTATTTTAATGCTTTTAATAACAAGATTTTCCATGAAGTTATTACTTGATTAGAAAAACAAAAGCAAACAAAAAAAAAAAACCAAACAAACAAACAACAAAAAAAAAACCACCAAAAAAAAGAAAACAACAAAAAAAAAATTTGTGGTGTGGCAGGGGGGGATTTGGGAACTGCTTTGTCGTGAACACTCCTTACAGTAGATTTTGGAATAACAAGTTTCCTGATTCTTGGAGTGGTTTAAGATAGGTGTAGCTGGTCTTTGAGCTGTTTTAAAGGGCAGGCAATGTTCAATATTTTCTAATTTATGGCAAACCTTTATCCTTGTTTATTCCCCAAAATATTTCTGACAGATGATTACTTGTAGAGAATAAGATTCCTACACATAGGATGCATCATGGAGGGACACATTTTTGTACTGGAGCAGAAGTTCCTCTAATGCCTAATTTTGGACTAATTATTTTCCCCCTCTTTTTTGATCCTTCTTGCCAGGTTTCCAGTGCTCTCTGCATCCTGCTTTACCCAGGCCTCATCCTTATCGACCATGGGCACTTCCAGTATCCTTGTTCTGCATGGAAATGAATTTCTGTTTATGGAATTACTGCTCCTTAGCACTTGTTAGCTGAGCACGGGGTGACTTTGGTGTACAAAGTCATCTGTGGGGTTCTGCCCACCTCAAACAGAGATATCAAAGGAAGCTGCAAGTCTGAAACATATTGGAGATAAAAATTATTGATATTGGCACAAATCAATCCCAGCATGAATATCATTCTTCCCATGCCTCCAGCTCATCTCCCTGTCAGTCACTTCACTGCAGGCAGCATCAGTGGGGTTGTGACAGGGAGGAGAGTGATGGGTTGTGCTCCTGTGATTTGTGTGTGCAGAGGGAATCCCCTTAGATCTTCCTAGGATGGCAGAGCAGTGGCAGGTGGAGCTGTGTGAAATGTTCAGCTCTGTAAAACCTCCCCTTCTGCCTTGGCTGCGCAGCTCAGGGAGGTGAGTTCAGGGCTGGCTGGTGACACCTTCACAGGGGCTCTTTATTAATAACAATCCTGCTTTTCTACTGGCTTTGTACAGGAGCAGCCCAATGCTGTCAGCTCAGCCCGTGCTGGAGGTGCAGCAGCTGCTGCTGAGGCAGGGATTTCCTGCAGATTTCTGTGCCAGCCCTGCCACTCTGATGTGACCAATGCCACCCTCTGAGCAGCTCCAGCAAGGCAGAGATTGGTGTCTCTGAGCTGCTGCACCTCTGCACGATCAGGGCCTCTCGCTGTGAGTTTGCTGATGTGAAATCAATGAGGTGTCAAATACACCTGGTGATGTGGAGTGGGAAATGTGAGTGGGCTGAGAGCTCCGTGGGCAAGCTGGATGTGTTGTCACAGCTGCTTAGGTTGACAGAGGGAAAACAAAATATTGTGACATTTCTGACAATACAAGAAATACAAGGGACTGTTTACAAGGGGTGGAGTGACAGGACAGGAGGGAATGGCTTCCCTCTGCCAGAGGGTGGGTTTGGATTGGATATTAGGGAGAAATTCCTCCCAGGGAGGGTGGGCAGGCCCTGGCACAGGGTGCCCAGAGCAGCTGTGGCTGCCCCTGCATCCCTGGAAGTGCCCAAGGCCAAGTTGGAGCAGCCTGGGACAGTGGAAGGTGTCCCTGCCATGGCAGGGGGTGGCACTGGATGGAGCTCTAAGGTCCCTTCCACATCAGATCAGTCTGGGATTCTGGTGTTTGCTGGTTTTACTAAGCTTTTCAAAAAACAAGTAAAAACCAAAGCTTCTGTTACAGTTTACAAAAATTACAAAACTTTGTTGCAGTTTAATAGTAAGTGTAGCTTAGGCTCTTCAAGATCTCCTGAGCCTGGGAAGCTCTTTCAAAGTCACAAGGCAGTAACATTGTTTTTAGCAACTGTTACTCCTTGTTTGAGCAGGATTAGCAGTCAGGGAACTGGTCATGGATGAGGGTGCCTTGTGTGTGTGACAGAATCACAAACCCTTCAGAAGTCCTTGAAGGAAATTATACATAATTTAAACACTGACATATTTGAATATTCTGCACGTATCTTGTGGGAGCTGGAAGGGAAAGCTTGTGAGAGCTTTATCATTACTCATGTAAATACCAAGAAGAAGATGTTGCTTGCTGCAGAGAACTGTCAGTGCCACCAAAATCTGGGTTGGCTGAATGCATGTGTAATTACATGTGTAATTAACACAAACAGAATTTGCCCTCAGATTTGCCTGGGCAAGCTCTGAATCAAACTTTGGAAATATTAAAATTACACTTACAATGGAAGTGATTTTATTATCTTTGGGGGCAACATAGTCAAAACTGGCAATGTGTTCTTAAAACTAACTTGGCAAAACTCATTTTACAAGCTATTTCTGCTTTCCCTCAGGGCATTAATTGCTGCCTTCCAGAAGTGAGATGTGTGTCTTGTCCTTGACATAAAAAACCATATACAACTCAGTGAGCCTTGGCTTGGCCCTGTGGGCTGTCCTTTGTTTGTCCCATGACTGGGACCTTCTGGGCTCTGTGGCATTTTGCTTGGCCTTAAATTACAAGCAAATGGAGCTCTACCATTCCCTGCCCTTTTTTTGCTATTTACTTGGAAAGTGCTTCAAGAAGGGGCTGAAAGGAAAGGGGTAAGTGTGTTTAAAGTGTTCTGTCTTCCTCAGGAATCAGCCTGGCACGGGGAATGGGGTTGTCCTTGTTTGCACATGGGCATTCCTGTGGGAGGCACCTGTGTGATGTGTTCCTGTCCTGCAGGATGAGCCTGGCAGGATTTGTGCCAGCACTGCTGGTGCTGTGCTGATGTGCTGTCCTGTTGCAGGTTGGTGCTGTTGGCTAAACTGGCAGGGACAGTGCTGGTGTCCTTCGCTGCCTGCTGGCTCCCGTTCGGCACCGACGTGGAACAAATCATGCAAGTACTCAGAAGACTCTTTCCCATTGACAGAGGCTTGTTTGAGGCATGCATGTTTTCTTCTCCCACCCACTGCCCTGTCCTGTATTCTTAGATCCCTGGAGAAACCTTCAGGCTGACCTTTAGGATTTCATGGGGGAGACACAGCGCAGGGCGAGTAACTCGAGACGGCTTCTTCAGCAGTCGTTTCTTGCCAGTTATTTAATCCAGTGTTTAACCCCAGCTCAGCTGGCATCTTCCAGGATATTATACCAGGAGACAACACTTATCCCATCATCAAACCCATACTTCAATCCATACATTTTTCCATTGAAGTAGATTCCATAGTAATTGACAGTGTTAGAAGATGTAACCTTGAAAGTCAATGGCTTTGGCCTCTTGGGTTCTGCTCCCCTCTTTTCAATGGGATTAATATTTTTTTTAAATTATGTTTTAGATACAGCCTAGAACTTTCTTTTTGACTCACCTTCTGCAGTTTCCACAATATTTTCCAAAATTTTTAGGCCACTTCTGCTTTTGGTTTTGCTCATGGTGTGAGCATGCCCATGCTGAAGGTGCTGAGCCTTAATCCAGTCACTCCATTCCTCATTTCTGGAATGGCAATGCCACAGGAATTTGGGAGAAAAGGAAGGGTTCCCATGTCCGAGGTCACAGGGAGTTGCTGCTGTTTTAACTGGGCCACGAGTCAATATTACACTTTTTACAGCAGATTCTCAATTTCAGGCTTAACCCAGAAAATGAAGCTTTGAATTTCCAGGTTACAGCAAGGGTTAAAGCAAATTCTCACGTAGTTTGATTAATCTTAATTATTCTTTTAATGTTTTTCAGATGTAAATAATATCTCAACTGGCACTTTTTCCCCCCCCAAAAGTTAGTGTTGATGTACCAAAGGCAGTGGAGGTGTTCTTAATGTATTCTCTGCTAGCTTATTTTAAAAACTCCAGCAAACACCAAACAACCTCTCCAAAAAAGACACTCCCAAAAAAAAAACCCAATGACCCTTTTCCTTGACAATTATTTGGAATTTATAAAGGAATATAATTTTGCTCACCACACCTTTTATTGAGTACCAAGTTTAAAAATAAAATCTTTAAATGACAATAACCAATGAGTCTGAAAGAGCTGGAGGATTTTAGTCTAATATTAGCCCAAATATTTTCTGAGCTGCTCAGGGCAGTGACTTGCTGGATGCTGATGGAGATAAAATGAGAATTTGTCCACGTAAGCAGCGCTCAGTAACTTGGCCTGGGGTGTGACAGGTTCTGTGCAGCTCCCATTTGCAGCCAGGGTGTGCCAGTTCCCATTTGCAGCCCGGGAACACTTGCTGGTGGCTGGAAATTCAGCCTGGCTGTGAGGAGGAGGTTGCTGGTGCTGCCAGGGCTGTGTTCCCCGGAATCCCCGGCAGATTCCGGGCGCTGGCAGCGGGGACCGAGGGGGCTCAGTTGCTGCTGGGAGTTGTGTCTACACAGCTGTGCCTCCAGCAGCTGTCTGGGGATGAGTTTCACCAGCAGGAGAGCTGCAGTTACAAATTTAATTTTGAAAGTGATCCTAGCACAAGTGCTAATGTCTTTAGACTTCTTGATTTATTGGGGGTTAACTCTGTGAGTGCTAGCGGGCAGCGAGCACGGGCAGGTACGGGAGGAAATGGGCCAGGGTTTACTCAGGGACAGTTTCACAGCCTTAGCTCCACAAAACGTCTGCTCTCGTGGGTTAAGCTGTGGTCTCTTGTGCTGAAGAACTTTTTCTCACTTATTTTAGAGCTTGTTTTAATTGGGTCTCTTGAAAATTTCCATTTTTGAGGAGCACAATCATCCCCAGTACAGCTGAGAATGTGATGTACTCCTGCCAGTGTTATTTGCACTCTCATGGTAGAAACCAGACAATCCCCACCTCCCAAGCCCCATTGTTCCCACAAACGTGAGTGTAATTATATATAATTATCACTGATTACCTTTTTATTTCCTTCCAGGATAAAGTAGCCAATATTTGGTGCAGTCTAAGTGTCCTTATAAAGATAAAGAATGTAATATCCCCTCGAACTCAGCTAAAACTCAGGTAAGACATAACTGGAGTGCCTTAGGTAGTTTGTATCTGCAATTTTTTTTTTGCAAGAGGAGTAAATTTTCTCAGACTGTATTCTTTCCTATACTATATTTCTCTGCCAAGTCATGATGGAGAAATACTGGGAATATTTATGACTGAAAAATTCCCTGCTTGTCAGTATAGTGATTTAAGCTGCTTGGTTAAAACTGAGTTAAAATTTGCAAATTCAAAGAATTCAAATATCTTTCAATGCTCTTAAAAGTCAGAGCTCCCAGTTCTCCTTGACTCAGTGAGGAATTCAGGTGTGGCTCTGCAGAGTGAAGTGTTAATGACTGTAAGTCCCTCATGTGTTAAAACTGTTTTTCTTCCCCAATCCTTTAGTTTTGCTGTAACATTCCTGAGCCTGCTCCCTGCCTGTATCAAGCTCACTGTCCAGCCTTCCCTGCGAGGGTTTAAATTTGCCTTGGTGAGTGTTTGCTGTTCACTGCTCCTTGTTTTGTATCCACCACAAGCACTGGAGGGCAACCAGCAGTGCCAGCAGCACGTGTGCAGGGCACAGAGGGTGGGAGCCATCAAATGCTGAAGGATTTGGTTAAAAAGTGTTTTACTTCCTCAAATCCAGGGCTCTGACCTGGCCTTTAAACCCAGACTTGTTCCTTAAGCTCAGTTTTCTTTATTTAACTCTGTATTTTTATTATCTTCCTCTGAAGAGGCTTTGGAAGATTCTTCACACGTTTAAACCTCATATAGAATTGGGATTTCTCCTCTTTTGTTTGGCTTCCAAAGTGCCAGTTTTTCTTCCTTCACTGGCTGCAAAATTCCATTAAAAATTCCCCAAATGGACATTGTGAGCTCATGAGTGGTTTGAAAATAAAATCATCCCATTTTCCAAAATGTTTGCCTTCTCTTAGTCACATCACTGAATTGAAGCACATTGCTGTGACTCCTGTGCAGAAACTGAGTTCTCCTTGAAATCAAAATTAGCTGGAGCTGGGTCCAAGTTTCAGAGTTACAAGATAATTTTGCTTTTTAATTTTATCACATTACCTAAAACTAATGTTTATTCCCAAGAACTGATTGGTTTTACACATTTTTATTTGGTGGGGGAATAAAAAGACAATTTGCTTACTTTATCTGTTGGCTAGTCATGATGAGGAGCAAAATTTTGTGTCAAAATGGGGGTAATTCTTAACCAGGAATGGGATTTGCCAGTGCCTGTGTGTGGGAATATTGTGATTCCTTGCTCTTGCCAGGGAGGCTGAGCAAGAGTGAGGCTCTGCCTGAAGGACTTTGTGACCAATTCTGGATGAACTTCCAGACAAGGTGGTTTTGGTACGTGAGGGTGGTACAGGAGCTGCTCTGGGTGCCTGGGGTTTGCACTGCAGGAAATGCAGCAGTTAATGAGAAAGCTCAGCTCGTTTAGCTGCTGCCCCCACGCAGGGCCTGCACCTGCAGACACCAGAGCAGAGCTGTGCTTTGCAGTCACAGGCTGACACACCTCTGCTCTCTCTCCTCAGGTCAGCTGTGCCTTGTCATTTTTCCTGTTCTCCTTTCAAGTCCATGAAAAGTCTATTCTTCTTGTGTCAGTGTAAGTAAATAATTTTTCTGTGGATCAAATTTGATCTTTTCCTCATTTTCTTATTGCATGCTGCTTTCACTTACAAATAGATTTTAACAACTCTTTGCATTTGCTTTTCTAAATCACTTGTGAATGAAGGTGTGCAAGTACAGCCAGGCTGGTCTGTCCTTCCAGTGGTGGCTGTGGGGACAGTCACCAGCACTGCTGTTCCTGGGGATATCCTGCATGGACTGGGGTGCTGTTGGATTAGGGAATAGTTGATAGCTCTTTTTCTTCCTCCCATTCTAGCCCAGTCTGCTTAATCATAAATGAAATCCCCTTCATGGCCACATGGTTTCTACTTGTGTCAACTTTCAGGTGAGCTGGAAAAACTGTTAACAGAGCTGGGGAGGGACTGGGGACACGGCATGGAGGGACAGGACACAGGGAATGGCTTCCAGAGGGCAGGGCTGGATGGGATATTGGGCAGGAATTGTTCCCTAGGAGGGTGGGCAGCCCCTGGCACAGGGTGCCCAGAGCAGCTGGGGCTGCCCCTGGATCCCTGAAGTGTCCAAGGCCAGGCTGGAGCACCCTGGGGCAGTGGAAGGTGTCGGGGTTGAAACGGGATGAGCTTTAAGGTCTCTTCCAACCCAAATCCATCTGTGATTCCACGAAAACCCTGTTCTGCCCCAGTTCTGGCAAGGATAAATATATTTACTGGTTTTCCCTCTCCTCCCTGCATGCTGTGGCTCCCCTGGCACGCTGCTGGCCCTGCCCACCACAGCCTGCTGCCCCTGCTGCTGAAGGACGAGCTGCTGCTGCCCTACGCCGTCACCACGCCCGCCTTCCTGGCCGTGTGCCTGGCCTCCTTCTCCATCCTGGAGAAGACCTCGGCCGAGGACCTACAGCTCAAGGCCTTTTCCCTTTCCCTCAAGGGCTACGTGTCCTGGTTTAAGTCCTTTCCCAGGATTGTCAAGAGCCTGGTAAGCAAATTTTATTCCTTTACCTCTTCCTTGGGGCTTTTCCCAGCACTGAAGCATCAGTGGAGGGGGGGCTGTCACTTTTGTGTGCCATGTGGAAGAGTGCAGAGCAGCCAGCAGTGAGTGGCAGCTGTGTCTGAGGTGCTCCATCATTGCTGTGTTGCAGTTCCTGCTGTCCCTGTCGCTGATGGGAGTCCTGTCAGTGCTCGGTGCTGCGGTGCCTCCTCCCCAGCGCCTGCCGGATTTGTTCCCCCTGGCCGTGGCCGTGGTTTCCTGCCTGCACTTCCTGCTCTTCCTGGTGTATTTTAATGTTGTGATACTCTGGGACTCCAAGAATAGAGGGCAGAAGAAAATCAGTTAATGAAGCTGAAGCTGCAGGACTGGGAGTGCGCAGTGAGAGGTGCCAGCACTGCAGAAGAGCCTGTGTGTGATGGACACAACTCAAGGAAAGCCAGGAAAAACCTTTTGCTTATTTAAACACAAAACAATCAAAGACTGTTTTGAAGAAGAAGTATTTTGAAGAGCATTGGGAATGGGATTTGATTTGTTTTCTTTGGAAGGGTCATACTTTTGTTACCATTTGTAAACCTAAAATGCCTAATAAAGGACCAAATTTTGAATTAATGCTAAAGCAGCATGAAGTTTTCTCCTTTCCCAGGATAAAAAGCACAAGGAGTTAGTGCAGGTAAAGTTTAAACTCGTGCCTGGCAGCACTGAAGTTGTGGTGCTGAATTGCTTTATGAGACAAACCTGGTTTGTGGCTGTCAGTCACTGTCCCCCTTTGCAGGGGGTCAGCAGCTCTGGTGTGGCTCTAAAACTGCTGCAAATCTCTTTAACAGGACTGAAAAGCCAAAACTTTTGGTTCTACTGCACTAAAAGCTGAGGTGCTGCAGTGCAGTTTGAAAATACCCAAAACCATTATTAAATTGCACAGCAATTTGCAGATGTAAACTGAACTCAACTCTGCAATTTCTCCCTGGGCACAGCTCAGCCTCCAAAGCCAATAATTCAGAAAATACAAATTGATAGAGTAATTATAAACATAACAAAGCATGGAGGAAGAAAATAGATCATAAAGCAATTTAGGGTCGTATAGTTTAATTAGGAGTCAGCCTACCCTTTTTTTCTGTATCTATATATAAATATAAAAGAAGCCCCCCCCTTGTTTAAAGGCTTCCCCTGTCACATTCCAGGCTGTCACTGCCCTCGGCCTCAGTGTGTGAATCAGCTGTTCTGGGAACTTCCAGCTGGGCCAGTTCTGAGCCCTGGCACTGGAGTCCCACAAGCTCAGTGTATTTGTGCACTTTTTTTCCAGGCTTATTTGTTGTGGAAAAAATACCCCCAGGCAACACTGCCCCCCTGGCAGCTCAGAGAGAATGGAAGGGGAGCTCTGGAGTAGGAACTAGAAGGATATTGGGGGTGAGCACAGTTCAGTTTCCCCTAACAGTTCCTTATGAAACAACAAAACTTCCATCTTTTCACAAGGATTTAGGATTTTCTGAGGGTCTGACTCTTAACTGGCATGCAAGAGCTCTGCCCACAGCACGGCCTTTCTGCAAGTGTGGGCTGAGTGGCACTGAGGGGTATTGGGACACAAAATGGGAATCCTTGTCTCCAGAGGCTGTGAAATCCCAAACCCACCGTGTTTCCCCCAAGGAACGCCTGCCTGATCCGTGCCAGCCTGAGGAAGGGCTGTACCGTGTGACAGGAGAATGAAGGTGGATGGAAGCAGAGGGAGCCCAGGGTCTCATTAGCCCCTCCAGGGTCTCATTAGCCCCTCCAGGGTCTCGTTAGCCCCGTGTCCAGCAGAGCCCAGGCCCATCCTTCCCCGTACCCAAACATTAGTTTTGGGTGTATCCCTTTCCTTTGTCCTTGAGGTGGCCTCGGGGGGTGATAAAGTGCGAGTCACCCGATCCACCTTGTGTGGAACTGGAAATGGTTCCTAACAGCCCCAGCTGCTTCAGAGGCAAAAGCCTGGTACAGCAGGAGGTCAGAGACACGGAGAGCGCCCAAAGGCTGCGGTGTGCATGGGGGGCCGAGCAGCAGGAGCTCGCTGTGCAACTCCCACCTCCCTAAAAATGCCCGGTTCAGTAACTGCCATGGGGGAGTTCTGCTGTGCCTCACTGCTGGCCATCATCACCTTTGCTGCTGGTTCCTGAACAAGTTTGATGCTGTTCTTCCAGGACTGCCCAGAACAGCTCGATTTAGACCAGCACAGTTGGTTCCAGACTCTTCTGAGATCAATAATTATTTAATTTCCAGCTCCAGAGGCTATAGAAACTCTGGCTGGCTCAGGAACCCTCAGCCCACAGAGCCAGGGCTGGGGCACCTCACACACACAACCACCCCAGCTGGAAGCCTGGCAGACCAAAGGGAAATGAGAACGGACACAATTCCCTCAAACACTTCCTAACCTTCTTCCCGGTCAGACTGCACAGGCAGTGAAGTGCAAAACCATTTTTATTAATTGAAAACTCCCAAAGCTTGAGCATGTGTGGGCTCAGCCACACCCTGAACACCTTGATCATGCTGGTGCTCAGAATTTTAGTTGTAAAATTCAGTTTATTTGAGGATGGGACTTCGCAGTGGTAGAAAGGACATTCAAGTGTTTGTTTTTATGCTGGACTTTGATAAGAATAAATAGTTTTACTGCACTTTTTCAGCCTAATTGCAAAGATTGAAAAGGCAGGGGATTCACTCGGCTGGAGGGGTGAGGCTGAAGAGAAGGAAAGAGAAAAGCAGCTGGTTTATTAAAAAAGTTGGATTATATAAAACAGCTCAGCTCCTACAGCATTAAATGCCAAAACTAAATTCAAATGTTGACCTAAAAGCAAATGTTACCAGAGCCCTGTGTGTTAATGCTGGGTTGGAGGCTGAGGCCTTTTTACCCTGGGGCTGGGGTTGACTTTAGAGGAACCCTCATGTGGATGACAGATCTGTCCCCAGCCATGGCAGCACCACCAGGGAAAGTGTTTGCAAAGAACTAAAACACATCCAGGGTGGGAAAAATTAACTGCTGGCACTGCAGAGCTTCCTCCAGCCTCAGAGCCCAGGCAGTGCTGGAGAAGCCCTCCAGAGCCCACAGTTTACTTCCACACAGCACCAAGCCCACGGGCACAGGGCTGCACAGCACCCAGGGTGGATTATTTACATTGAGATGATCTGCTTGTGCACATTGTTAAGTCGAAATAGATGCCAGAAATGTTATCTGGACGTGCACCTGCCCGGCGCAGCGAGCGCTCCCCAGCTGGGATTTGCTGCGGAGATTGGTTTACACTCGGCTCTTCGCTCCTTTTAAGTCCAGTCCAGCAGATGGAGAAGTTTGGGTTGATGTGGAATGCATTTTTCACATAATGCCTGTGGAGAGATGAGGAATGACTAAAATAAATAGCAATTAGACAGCAGCATCATCGGTCATGGGACCTGTGTGGAGTTATGGATGTGATGTCCAGTAAAACACACACGGAGCCTAAGGCAAGGCAGGGCACCAGCCCCACTGCCCGGAGCTGCAGGAACATCTTGGGATGTTTTAAGGAACAAGGATAAAGGAGGAACAAACTGGTGAGGAGAAATGCTGCAACAAGGACAAGCAGCCAAAGCAGCAACAAGTTGAGGAGAAACAGCACAGGATGTTTCAGTGGGGGAGCAGAGCTCCTAGAGATTCTTTGTCACAGTGCTCAACAAACCAGGAACAAATCCCATGGGCAGAGAACAAGTGATTCCCCTCAGGGCAGCCTGCAGGACATCCCAGAGCTCTCTGCACATGGTTTAGAAGAAGTACCTTGGTCCTGGTCACTCTGGCTGTGCCTCGGTGCTGGGCAAGGCTGGGAGCAGGCCCAGGGGCTCCTTCCTTCTGTCCAGGAATGAGGTCAGGAATGCAGCACTCCCGGCAGCCTGGATGGGATCTGTGAACAAGGAAAACACAGCAATGTGGTATGTGATGGACAACAGTGGTGTGATGACAGAATTTGTGCAAATCCTGCCTCACACATGAGTTAAATAAGTTGCTGTGGTGGTTAAAGAATCAGCACCCCTTTTCCTTCACACATGGTGTCTCAGGATTTCAGAGCTTGTCCTGCTGAGTGGCTGCACCTGTGTTCTATCATTGGCAAACCAGAACAGAATGTGCTACCAGGATGAGAAGCTGGTGCTGCCTTTTGCTATCAATAATAAAAGAATAAATGAGAATCCCCAAGGGCTGTGCCAGCAGAGCTCAGTCAGGGATTGCAGCAGAGGAACTCCCTGGATGACCCAGAGCCATCCCTGGATCACCCACACCTGAGGCCGCAGCCGGGCGGGGCCGGGTGAGGGTGAGCAGGTGGCTGGGACAAGCACAGCAAAAGTGTGCAAGGGCAGAAAGGAACTCAGGGAATGAGAACACGTGGGGAAGGCTCTGGGAGCAGGTGCTTGGGAGTGCCAGGGCTGCCAAAAGTCCCTGCAGCAGATGAGCAGCTCTGCTGGAGCACCCTGAGGGCTGCTGGCTTGGGGGTGTTTGATTCCCCCACCACACAGGGGTGAAGGGAGAATTCAGCATGATACTGACCACACAAAAAGGGATTTCCAGCAGCTTGAGCCTCTCAGCTGCACAAAAACCCAGCTGGGGAGGGCACCAAACCCCATGGCCACGGGGCTGCTGGGGCAGGGCCTCCTCAGCTCTCCCCAGCTGGCACACTGTGATTCCATGGATCTCCCACTGCCAGGGAGTGACTCCACAGCAGCACCTGCCCCTGGGCTGGGCAGCGTTACCTGGAGCTGAGCCAGACCAACCCAGGCTCTGTCCTAAGCCAGGACTCACAAGGTTACTCCAGAAAAAGGAATCCAATCCAACTTGGCCTCAGGTACCACGTTCTAGCTTTATTCCTAACAAACTTCGTTTGTTTACACAAATGATCAACCAAAAACCCCACAACTGCTCCCAAGAGGAAACTGTCCAATCTTGTATGGCAAGTAACAGGGAGAAGGTTCAGCTACAAGCTGGTTTACTTGTGCTAAATGCAATTCCATACAGGAAAGGACTGACTTCCCTTTAACCACGGGTTGCAATATTGCACTGTGTGGTGAGTAAAGAACCCAAACGTGCCAAGACCACTGTGCTGAGCTCTCCTGAGAAACAGAAGCTGCCCAGATTCACAAAAAATACCACAGACTCAGCTTTGTTTTCCAAACAAAGAATCATGGAATGGTTTGAGTTGGAAGGGACTGTAGAGCCCACCCAGTGCCACCCCTGCCATGGCAGGGACACCTTCCACTCTCCCAGGCTGCTCCAAGCCCTGTCCACCCTGGGCACTGCCAGGATCCAGGGGCAGCCACAGCTGCTCTGGGCACCCTGTGCCAGGGCCTGCCCACCCTGCCAGGGAACAATTCCTAATTCCCAATATCCCATCCAGCCCTGCCTCACCTCTGAGTGAGCTGTTCTTAAAAGCCCCAACAAGCCTTCTGCCTCAGGATTTTCCCGTGCAGAGCTCCTGAGTAAGGTCAGCCCCCTCAAACCAAAGAGAAGATTCAGGAACTCCTGGCTGAGGATGGCAGCGAACAGAGCAGCTGGAAAAGGGCTCAGGGGAGGGGACCAGAAGGTGCCAGAAGGGCTGTGGCAGAAGGGGAGGCTGCTGCAGGCCCAGCCTGATCCTCTCCTCAGCTCCAATTTTAGGGTTCCCAGGGTCAGCAGTGGCTGGAGTCCCCCAGATCTGCTCCAGAGCGTTGGCAGAGCCATCCCTGCCCTCGGACCACACAGGCACTAAAAGGGCTCAAATCTTCCCCAGTTTCCTTTCCCCTCCAAGTTCTCCCACCATGCTCTCCCAACTTTGGCTGCTCTAAAACATTTACAGATCTAAAAAGCAGAGAGAAAAAAAATGTTCACCTGTCGGGTGATATAAAACCAATCTTCTACTAAATGTGCCAGAATAATTTTTCTCCACCTCAACCACAGTTAAAACCTTCAGTCTATTCATTACTGTCTTTTTATAGTATTTTTATTTAATAAAACCTATTAAGACTACCATACAAATCTCTTTACTTATGCTTTTATCTTTTAACTGATCAATTTTTATATTGCTGACATCCCTTCTTCACCATTTGCTCATTTAAAAATTCATAGTATATGAGCTATGTCTCTGGAGAAAACGTCTATAAAATTTGTTACAGCTGGCAAATGTGTATGAGTCAGTGATAGCACATGACTAAATGCTTCACAGAAAATAAAATTTGTTTCTGTAGTAAGCAGAACTGTTTAAATGTTATTTATTTTTATGTTTCAAAGAAAATATATTGTGAAGTGCTGCATTGATTTAATACACAGCAATGTCTGTGTACACGCTGTACTGGGGAAATTTATGAAACCTTTGCACAACTCCTTTAATTGAATTTTCCAAATCTCTCACCACACACAAATAATCAATATCTTCTGCAGAGAAAACCAGTCAGAATTATTACAGTCTTTCTTTTCAATTTTGTTGTCATCAGCACATACAGAGCACCTGGATATTTGTAATGTCTGGATAGCAAGTTATTTACACCTCTTAAACATATAATTGCTACTAAGTGAGTCCAAACTAATGTTTCTTTTCTTTTTTATTTAAAATAATTATATTCATGGGAGAAGGCAGGATTTATTCTCATGTAGGAGTTGCTACACGTTGGAAGAACTACAATTCTTTTGAATTTTTCATTAAGCTTAATACTCTAAACTAGATCCACCAGAATTAAAAATTCATAGCTGTTGCATCTCTAAAAAGGCACGTAGGAAAATAGAGTGTAAAAACAAGGGTGAAATCTGTGAATAAATGGGGCTGACACCTAAATCTAAAATGCAGGTTGACAGTTCTCTGTGTACTTGTCTGGGCCTCCAGTCATATGTCTCATGTGCATTTCTGTATCTGCCACTGCAGTTAATGGCTTAATATTTCATCTGCATAGCCCAGGGTGTTCCATCACTGCAGAGCCTTGGAGCTGCCCCCTCTCCTTCCTTCCATCCCAAAACTCCTCGTGCTGCTGGGCCCAGACCCCAGACTCCTCCAGTCTCAGGCTGTTTGGAAAATTCAGGTGTGGGTACAACCCCACAGCCCCAAATCCTGCTGGCAAGGAGCAGTGGGGAGCTCCCCCAGCTCCTGGGGCTGGCAGTGGGCAGGATTCCTCACCTGTGCTGGGAAATGCAGCCTGGGGGGCACTGGGCTGAGTGGGATCTGTTCCCTCTCCTCCACTGGCAGGGACTCCCACGGGCACAAACTCAAACCCACAGAATGAGGAGACGTGAATTCAAATTTAGCCTGAGCAAAACCAGCTTTTCATGCCCAAGACACAAACTGGGCAAACCACACTCCCCTGGGGCAATCCCCACTGAGTGAGGGGCTGAGATCAGCCCTGCCCCAGATGGGATGGTAGGAAAGCCCCAGGAGCACAAACAGGGATGTTCTTCCACAGGGAAGGGCAGAGGAACAAGGCCAGATCCCTCCAGTGTTTTTGCTCAGCCAGTTCCCAGACTCACTTTTCCCAGCAAAGGGATAATGGCATTTCTTCCCTGTAAGTAAGTACAAAGTTGGGCTGAGGAAAATAGATGTGGGTTTTAGGTTAGGGTTTTACAGTTGGAAAAATCCACTGCTGTATTCCCCTTTTCCTCAGAAGATCTCCAAGGAGGAGGAAGGGAAGGTGGGGCAGACACCCAAGTACATCTAAAGGTGAAAATAAACCCCCAGCAACCACCAGAGCCCAGTGGTTTAGTCTTAGGACACCCAAATTCTGAACTCAAACTGACACAAAATGGGATAAATGGTAGAATCCTGTATTTTTACCTTTTTACCTGGTTCAAGGAGGAGCCCTGATTATTAAGGTTGTGTTTATATTTTGCAGTAGTTGTGAAATGGGATTTATGTTTTAAAATAAACGCAGCTTTCAAAACTGGACTGGCAGGTGGGAACTCATCAGTTTTGGTCCCTGATTTCTCAGCTTTGCTTTCTTCAGTGATTTCAAGTGGCATGGAATAAAATCCATGCAGTTAGCCCTGATGCAGTCTCTTGGAAAGCCACCACTACTGTCTCAAGAGCACAAACCTCAGCCCCTTGTATTCACCCCACCATGAAAGCTGGGAATGTTCAGAACTCAGAGAGGATCAGATTTGCCCCTGGGCTCATCAGGATGAGCAGCCCCACAAAAAAGGAAGTGTTTTTTATTTCACCACAGCCTGGACAGAGTTTTCCACACCACTGCAAGTATTTGATCTCTGGAACACTCTCGTGGGCAGCAGCCATGGTTTGTGTCAGGGTTTTGGGGGAGCAAAGTGTCCCTGTCCTTAGTAACAGCCAGCTGGAGCAGCTTCCCCTTTTAGAACCTTCACTCCTGGAATCTCCAAACCTATGACATTTTCCTTCCAAATGTGCACATCCCAACCTGCACATCCATTCTCAGCACATTTCGGACTCCCAGACACCAACTCGATTCATCTCTTGGCAGTTGTTTTACAGTTTGCTTACTTTCTATTCAAAAACATTTTGTTTACTGTAAATTCAAGTCATGGGCAAACAATGATGCCTTTTTTCCATGCTGGTCACCCAAAATGATAAACTGAGCTCTGCACAAGGCTGCCCATTGAGCCAGGAATGTTTTGTATGAAGTTGTTTTAAGAGGAGGTCGTTTATGTAAATAAATTTCATGCCTCACCATGTGATGATAATGTGACATTCCATCTGGACCAAGCCACAGAACAGTCATAAGTTTTAAGCCTTGCCATAACTAATTAAAAATAATTATGAAAAACCCAGATCTGAAACTAAAAGGCAAAGAAAAACATCTCCAGATGCTTCTCTTTGATCACAAACTCCTCTGCCTCTCTCTCCCACTACTGCATTTTCAAGATTACAAAATTGAATTTATTCTTTGTGAAAGCAAAACTGACATTGGAACTTCATCAAAATCATTCAGCTTAAACTCGGAATTCTCGTTTCCTCCCTACCTTTACAAAGCATCTCTCATCTAAGCAGCCTGGCTGTGTCTGGGGCTAGGGGCTGCTTTCTGGAGCAGAGATGGAGCTCTCAGTGTGTGTGTGGTGAGCAGAGCACAAAGGAAGCAGGGACTGCTCCCAGCATTCCCAGCCCTGCCAGGCAGGAGCTGCAGCAGGAGGACACAGGGAGCTGTAAATCACCACCTGCACACTGCACAAATCAGCCCAATTCCTTCCCAAGTGCTGTCACTCCTTTTCATTTGCAGCTAATCTGCTGCAGCCCAGCAAATCTAAGCTTGATCAATTTTCTGTCCTTTAAGAGAATTCCCCACTGCAGAGATGCCACCACTGCTCCTGGTCTTGGGTTGCTCTGTTTTCAGATAGAAGGTGTGAAGATAACAGAAATATCAGAATATCCCTGGGGGATGGTTGTTGATTTTACTGAGTGTGAGGGAATGAAACTGTCCTGTGTGTGTCCCCTGCCTTCCTGCCAAGGCACTAAAGCAGTTGGGGATGAAACAGCACCAGCTTCAAATATTTTCACAGCACTGATTTTGAAGAAACCTCAGAGCTGAGATTTCACAGCCCCCTGGAGTGGGTGAAATACCCCATAAAATACACAAAGTGAAAAAGGTTTTGCTGCAAGATTGTGACACTGAAAACACAGTGGGAGGGAGGTGGATGAGGAAGAACAAGGATAACTGGGATATACAAAAAGTATGGAATATCTTCTGGACCATGCCACAAGTGCAAGGCCATGAATGATTCCTTGTCCCTGCACAGTCTCATGGGGAAATACCCAATACAATGAAAATAGCAGCAAATATTCAATTTACATTTGCAGACCATTCAGAAGAAACACATTTGATTATCATAGTTTTCATCTCCTAAAGGTTGCCCAACTTATTTCAAATGAAAGGGACTGAAAAGAAATCAAGCAAAAGGAATCAAAACATCTGTTACACAGGAGTCATGAAGAGTTTCTTACCTCGGGCAGGGACTTTTCCATGGTTTGCTTTCAACAGCTGCAGTTTTTCTACTTGACTCACTAGTGAAGAAATAAATCCAAAATCAACAAATGTTGCCCCAGAGCTTTCAAAGAAAATAATACCTCTGCTGCCTCCTTCACTTCCAAAGCATTTCAAGGAAAAAAACCCTCTTGCCTATGTAACTGTGCTCAAAAAAATTAACAAGAATTTTCAAAATACAGACAATTCTGACAAGTTTTGCTTCCAAGCCTCATCCCACATTTTGTTCCATTTTTTTTTTTTTCTTCTAGTGCTGCCATGGTTCCTAATTCAGAGATGGGGGAAGGATGCTTCTTTCCCAAGGAGCTGAAGGAAAGAGTGGACAAAGGAGTGGCAATAAGAGGTCTGAGCTGTCCTTTGGGCTGTCTGTCTGTCTGTCTGTCCCACCCCGATGGAAACCCAGACTGTTCCCAGGTAACTCCATCCTGGCTCAGAAAGGATCTGGCACTACAGTGGGAACAGAGCAGTGCATGCCCACGCAGGAGGAAAATGGAACGAGCTTTGGACATCAAGGCAGGGAAGAAATGGTAATTGAAACACCGGCATCAATTCCACTGTTTGGGAAGAAAATTTCTTTGGTACCTGTGGCTTTACTGTCCACCTGTTCCCAACTGCAAAAGCAGCAGCCCAGGCACTCCAGGTTTGCTTTCTGGGCTCCTTTGGAAAAGCATTCCAGCTGTGGCAGCTGTGAAGTGCCCTTATCCCAACACAACAAGCATCTGGAATGTCCATCATCTCAAGACACATGAATAGTGATTTTTAAAGCCTGGAAATTTATATTCAGCCTAATCCTGCTGACAGCAAACAAACAAACAAACCAACTTCCTCGGAAGGGGAGAAGAAAGGCCAAGCAATCCAAGTGCAAACGTTGAGCCTAATCCCCACCTAAGTACCCACTAAGTATCTAACTATTTACTGACCATTTCCATAAGAAAAGGTGTTGCTTTTCCAGGTTTTCCCTCCCCAGTGTGCCTGGCTTTTATGTCCCTGCTGGATGCACGGGGGACACTCGAAGTGCATTTTTCCTGAGTCCTGGGGAGTACCAAAGGAAACAACTGGAGTGATCCCTGGTAAATGTTCCAAAGGGATAAATAAATGTACGGAACCCCCTCCTCACCCAGCGCTTGGGTTTTCTGCAGCTCAGCACTCAGGACACAGGACGAGTGTGAGACTCTGAGGATATTTTCCAGCTCTCTACTGCCCTCCAAAGCCTGGAAAATAACAAAATCATCGTTAAGTCCCATTCCCAATATCTACTCCGTATCTACAACATACCAAAACCAATTTGGAAATTGTTCGTAAGCCCTAAATTCCTCATTTTCTAAATAAACATTGCAATTAAAATATTTCCAATTAGCATCGTTTGGGTTTTATTTTTTAAATAAAACCTTGTCCACATGAAATAAATCAACACAGTCCTCTGTGTTTTTTATTTCTCAGCTATTGATGTACAGCAATGAACCTTGTGCTAAATTTAGTCAGGAAACAAAATGGGGAAAAAAAAGAGCAGTGATTTGCATTTTAACATGTATTGGACTATTAAATAATGATACTTTAGTGCTAAATTAAATGGTACAATCACTTCAACACAAAAGGATCTTTAATCTTCAAAGACATAAAAATCTATGCAGTTAATTCATATTTCGAGTTCTAAATAATAATTGAGAACTACTTCATATTGGTTTTATTTGTGTACAAATTAAAAACTGAGGACATGGAAAAAATCCAATAAGTTTTGAGGTTTTTTGCATTTTCTGAATTTCCAAGTCCAGCTTGCCTGGTTTCAAGCCTTTTATTTGTTTCCCTACCCCTTTAAACTCAAATGTTGCATATAAAATCCTACTTTTGCTTTCAAATCCGGTATTAGAAGTAGTTTAAAAGACAAATCAGTGTAAACCAGACCTTCAGGCTTGTCAGATTTGCTCTTAGTTTCAGAATTCTGGGCAAGGAATTTCTCACTTGGGACTGCAGTTGCAGGAACCTGTGTAAAAAAGGTAAAACAATTCCAGTTATCCACATCCCCACTCACTGAAAATCCAGGTTTGCAATGTTTCCCAGAGTTTTTTCTCGTTGGAATGGGGATGGATCCAGCTCAGCTCTGAGGATTTATATCAGTCTACTGGGCAATGTATTTTCCATCTGTAAAATTAAGTGTATGGATGTTCACATGAATATGAAGTGTAGGTGTTGGTTTAGACATGTTTTTATTTGAATGTCACTGCTGGTCTCCTGCAAACCTTTAAAAAACATTCTGAATTATTGAATGCAAACATTTCCATATCAATGAGGCCTCTAATTACTCCAATTGTTCTGTAATTCTGGGTTCCTGTCACTAAGAAATGAGGCTGGATGTGTTGACCAAGGGATTCACTGAATCACAAAAACCCCTCCCCCAATTAATCAATTTACAGTTTTACACCGGTATCATGTTGATATTTTCTTTTCTACTCTTCAAATGTCATCCAAACAATCTGTCCAGCTCCATCACTTGGAAGACACTGTCCTACACTGAAGGAATTTCAATCTAATGATGTGGGAAAACATCCAGCAGAGGCAAAAACCCCAGGAAACAAATTGGGAGTTCAATTACAATAATGAAAAGGAAGAGCTCCAACTTCAAACATAATATTTAGGTGAATAAATGTCACAGTTATTGTCTGGTGGTGAAAAAAGAGATGCAATCACAGCCCTGTACCCATAGCAAACTTCAAACTGAATGCACTTACACCTCGTCCTCTGTTTGAGGCTGCCCTCTCCTGGATAATCCGCTCTTGGAATTGCTCTGCTCATTCCCATCTCCTCAGAAAAAGAGACACAATAAAGATAAAAATCAGATGTGGAGTATTTGAAGCACCTGAAGAAGGAGTTGGTGTGAACTTTGAGTGCTGAATGATCTTTTGAGAAGAGGAAAAACCTCAAAGCTCACTTGGAAAGCAGGACTTGGAATGAACCACGCTAAATTATTTATAATTTAGACTTTTGGAATTTGACCTCTCCTCAGTTTCTGGAAACCTTGGGATTACAGCATTAATATCTGGAAGTTAGAATCATCCTGGCAGGTATTTACTGTGCTCTTCCAGGAGCTTTTTATCCTATTAACTGCAGACTACCATCGAGCATTATCCTGAAAATGCTGGAATGACTGAGCTATGAAATCCCCATTTCCCTTTATGAAAACTGCCTGGCCCCAAGTCCATTTCCTAAACAACCACAAAGATGCTGGGAATTGCTTCCAAAGGCTCCAAATGTGCTCTACTGACAATATAATATTCCAGTTTGGCAAGTGATGGATGGGGCAGGATAAATGTGACCTCTGACCACAAGACTTTCTGAATTTACATGATTTATCCAATTCCCACAGGGATCAGATCAGAACAAAACCAGATAAAAATTTTAGCTTGTCTATCAATACTTGTTCCAGTAATAAAAAAAGTCACATCTGACTATCAGAAATGATTTAATTGTGGCTTAAGTTGAAGACATCACAAAAACGTGGGGATTTTGTAAATTCACCTTCAAGTGAAAGATTTGGAATTTACCATGGGCTTAACAAATGTACAGATCCCGTGGAATGAGGAGCTTTCCACATTTCACTGTAATAAATCTCCTTCCTGCCATCAGACTAAAAAAAAAAAGAGACCACACTCAGCATTAAACACTTCGATTTCTTCTTGTTAGATCTAAATTATTACATCCAAGTCTCAGCACTCAAGGATAAATTAACTTTTAATTTTAATATTTTGTAAAACATTTAGAAACACTTCAGGATGACAAAGTGCTATAAAAGTTTAAGCTTTAATACAGTAGCTAAAAGTTAAGACCCTCAAAGATTTCATTTTAAATCTAAGTAGTCAATAGAACTGGGACTTAAATCAGTCATCAATTATCAAACAGGTCATACTTTTAGACCAGCACTGTGGATTTTTAGAAGGAGAGCAGAAATTGTGGGTTTAAATGGACAACCTGAAACCTGGGATTTAATAATTATACACCACCATCTTGTAGCTATATGAACACAGGAAAAAAAAAAAAAAAAAAAGAGTGGCAGCAGGATAAAGAATTAGGATAAAATATAAAATCCTGGAGGGAAGCTCCACTTCTGCAGATCCATCAGGAGAGGACATGGTGCAACAGCTAAAATCTGCAAACATCCAGGTAAATGTCAAACAGTGGCTGTTCCACCTTGCTCAGAATATTTTTACTCATCATAATTCATAAATGTTGGTGAGGCCTCAATTACTGTACATAAATTCCAAAACCTCTGGGGCATAAAAAATTCTGTAACCCAACAAGAACCAGTGGCTGAAAATTAAAGCCAGACAAATTCAAAATCAGACAGGGGATTCTTTCTTAATAACTAAAATAACTGAACAAGGAATTTGCTAACAATGGACGTGATGCACTACTACTACTACTACTACTACTACTACTATTATTATTATTATTATTATTATTATTATTATTATTATTATTATTATTATTACTATTGTTGTTGTTGTTGTTGTTGTTGTTGTTGTTGTTGAGACTTAACCATCTTTTCTAGAGCTGTACTGCAAGGAAATTAAAGCTCTATAGGGAAAGATGACAAAAAGTCCCTCTGTATCATTTTAAAATAAAAAAGTTACACCAAGTGACCTGAGGGTTCCTCAACACTCAAAGAGGCCACAACCACAATATTTTTTATACAGCCATAAAATATAAAAGCAGCTCAGTCTACTGAAAATCTGCTTCTTGAGCAGTCAGAGCCAAAAGCTGTGACTGTGTAACTAAGTGAACATTTATCCTAAAGTGAACTGGAAATAATATCATTATAATCTTACAAAGGCGTGTTTTCTGAGAGCTGATGACATCCAGTGTTATGTTAATTAAAAGTTGTCTCACTCAGTTGTTTTATAAACACCCCCAAGATTCACACTGAAAAAAAATTCAAGCTTTAAGTCACAACCTTGGCTTTTCCAGAAGAGATTTTTTGAGAGGATAAAGAAATCAAACATAGCAGATGGGAGAGAAGTCCCTAAATGCAGGAGAAAGCAGGAAAATGTTGCAGTAAGGGAGAGGGAATGCTCAGCTCACCCTCTGCTGGGGCACTGCTGGGATTCTGTGCCCTGTCACTGGTGGGAGAGAAGCAGGGGCTCAGCTGGCGCGTGCCTGTGGTCGGGGAGTAGAAGTTCAGGTTGCTCCTTTTGGCCTTCAGGGGGGTTGCATCAGGTGCCTGAAATGGAGAAAAATACACCCAAAAATAAAAAAAATCCAGATGAGTACTGACAAAACTTCTCTGAACTTTTACTACCTAACGTTTTCCTAAGTAATTCCTGGCTTTATGTAGTTCCATTATGGAAAGCCCATGTTAAATGTTGTGGTGGGGTGATTTTGTGCTCATCAAGCTTCTCTATCACTCCCTCTTCTCAATAAAACTCATTTGATAAAAAAAAAATCCTTTCAAATAAATTGTCTCCCAGATTCCACAAAGAAAAAATATGTTTTCCAGGGATTTAGGTATTCTGGCATGATCACCTCAATGTCTGGGGTTTTTTTAAATCAGCCAAACCAAGTTTGGTTGTTTTTTTTTTTTTTTCCCAGTAATGAGAATTTAAGACATAAATACTTTTAGATTTTAATTTTATCAAAAGTTATTTCTAATATTTTTTTTTTAAACAAGTGTTTGAAAAAATCCAAAGTGAGTCCCTTAAATCCAAAGTTTTGTCTGTGGTTCAGGGTTTCAATATATCTGATGATGTAAGAGGAATTGTTTAATGATGTTAAAGGATTTGTGCAGAGAAGTTTTCAGAAGAACAAATCTGCAGTGCTGGAAGACAAACTGAGATTATCTGGGACAGGCTCCAGCATGGATGCTGAATTGCCAGGATGAGAAACTGGGATTTTCAGCACATTTCATGTACAGAAATAAAAGAAACCAACCCAAACCTTTACTTTACAACCCCCAAGTGCTGCCGCTGGTCATCAGTAGTGGGACTTACAGCAGATTTTAAAAGATTTAATTTGCTGCCCACTTGTCTCTGCCTTGTTTTAGTTTCAAATACCTTAAATAATTTCACACCTCTCATTTATATTCTTGTTCCAGTCTAGCAGCATTTAAACTACACCTGATGGAAATCCTCACTCTGTCTTGCCACATTCAGGCAGGTAAAGAAATGCTTCCAATAGTCTTTAAATGAAATATTTATCAATGCCAATTTAGGGATTAAGATGTCATCAAATCTCCTTTTCAACAGGGATAATCTCCAAACATTTCAGACAATTTTTCCTGCTTGAACAGCAGTCACCTCACCCATTTCTGGATATGGATAAGGCTATTTTAAACAAAATTCCTGCAGCACTTACAAAAACAGTTTTTATTTGTCAGTAAGGTTTTCTCCTCCAGGAAGAAGAATTTTACTCCAGTCTATGAAATTGCTTAATGATACCACACTAAGATTCCAAAAATCTAAAAATACTCATTCCTGATCTGGTTAATTCATGAATATTTTGATCCATGGAATGAGGAATTCTTGATAAAAACAGGGAAGGAATGACAGAAACAGCAAAAATCAGTCATATATTTCACCCAAACCATGAGTTCACTACTTTCTGTTCCTTCTTTCCTTCTATAAAGTTATTTAATTTAAATCTTTGACATGCATCTATTAGAGACATCGTGTGAACCAAAAATCAGTGTAAAGCCACATCACTGAGCCTCCACTAAAAGTTTCTGTCATTCAGGTGGGCTTTTCCTCAGCTTTTTGCTGCACAAGAACCTGACTGCAGGTAAGCATGGAGTGAGTCTTTTTATCTCATGGGAGGGGATGGCTTTAGGGCAGGAAAAGCATTCCATGGAATTTCAGTTGGACCACTCGTCTACAAAACTGTTACTGCAGCCCAAGAAACAGATGCAAAATTACAGTCACAGCTGCATTCTGAGCAGAACAAGTTGGGTAATGGTACACTAAGCTGCTAATTAAACTGTTAATGATTTTTTTTTTTTTTTGGTGCCACTGTGGTATTTTGCCACCTCTGTTGAAATTTTCAAAAAATAAGTGTCTAGAAAAATTTTAAATGCCCAATTTCTGCCTTGCTCAATACCACTGAGGCCTCCAAAGATGTGCTGCATTTACAAAAACCTCTTCAAAATGACCCAGGCTTGGAGATTTATTAGGAGCTCGTTTGTTGACCAGCTCTTTCTCTCTGTACTTCTCCAAAATTCTCCTTCCCTTGCACCCTGCCATCCTCCCCAGCTCCTGTGCCCTGCTGGTTGCACAAGAGCCACAGTGGGAGTTAATAAACTGACATATGTCACGACCTGCTGGTGGCTGGGAGGATGCTGGAGCTGCTTTTAGAACAAATAACAGCACCAGTGCAATTTTATTTTGGTTGTGATAACTGCGGTGAAATTGATGGCAGCGTTAGGAGTTTATAGTTTCATTATGCCAGATTAGCTGAGGGAGGTAATTACAGCCCTGACATGAAAATGCCTTTAATGTTTTCATTTCAATTTTGCAGTTTCTAATATGCAGATTACAGCATTATCATAATTCCATATTGTCACATGTACAATTACATGGCAGAACGTTTGCTTCCCAGGATAATGGAGCTAATTTCTAATAAATGATTTCACCAAGGATCTTAACTCATTCAGCTCTTGGGTAAATAGTGGTGGCAATAACAATATGCACATTTTTCAAGTGATTCATGCAGATGTACATTACTTAACGCCAGGCAGTTCTGTGACAAATGAAATACAATCAATTTTATACTAATATTTGCAGCAGTAATTTTGTGCTTTAAGATTTGCCCAGACAACATCCAATCTGTAACAAAATAAAGGCAGCTAAAATGAAATGGATTGTTTATATCCACATTTATTTTTGCACACAGATATATATACATATATATTTATACAGCCCAGATGGCTCCAGACACCAAAAAAAATACTTACATTATCTTTTTTAACAGCATCCAAATTTAATGCTCTCTTAGCCCTGCAAGAGAAAAACATGGACAGGTTTTATGGTCATGTAGACACAAAGATTTCTGTTAGTAAGGTCTATAATTGATAATGTTAAAGACAGTCTCCTTTTCTGGTTTCACATTTTCTGATGGCATCCAAAGCAAATCCATTCCCTGAATGTTGCTTGTTTAGAAGGATAAAGTGTTTGCCTAAGTAAATCTGATTCTCCATTTCATACCAGAGATAAAATCAAGGCTCTGAAGTGAAATCATGCTGAGTATTTATCTTTTCTCCAAGGCTATAAACAACAACCCCCTCCCCCAAAAGCATTTCCATTTACATACCTTCTGAGCAAGGCTTGCAATTATTTTGCCATTAGTCGAAATAATGTTTAAGACATTTAAGACACAGGTAGAGGCAAGGTGAAATAAGTAGTTTTTCCCATCATTTTAGCTCTTAACATGATTCAGTGCTACCAGCCTATGACTTAACTGGGGAACAGATGCTCTATGTCTTTACAGGTCCCCAAACCATAAGAAACTGTTTGCTTCCCTTCCTCCCTCTCCTGATTCAGGAACATGCCAAGCTCTCTCTGCAAAATCTGCTCCTCTGAACTGGATGCCCAGCTGTTAATGGCAACACTGGAAGAGGAAAGCTGAATATTTATAATACTTTATATGGTACAGCTGTCTGCTAAAGAGCAGTCATCAAAATTTTATTGAATGCAGGCGAAATGCTCCAAGGAAAGAAAGGTCAACATAAATTAAGACTATTTTTCCCAGAGACAACTGAAACTTTTTAAGCACGTTCCTAAATCTTAACAATAGTTTAAAACATGATGTAAAACGATGAGAAAAAAAAAATCTTTGTAAGAACAGTCCCCAAGAAACATATATATTACATTGAATTAAACAAGGTTTGGAATATACATCATATTTCAAGAAGTTAGTTCGGTTTTCGTCTTGGAAAAAGAATGTTTTGCCTTGTAAGGAATTTAGATGACCTCATTCCAAACATATCCTTTTCAAATTTATGCTGCTATTCCAAAACTGTAAATTAAAGGATTGGGAAAATAGAATGGAAACACATCTCTGATATGTAAGGCAAGGGTCTTATAGGAAAACTGTTTTACAGCTATCTCTATTACAAAAAGGGGAAAAGAAATACCCTGTCTTAAAAAAGCCAAGTAAACAGGTAACATTTAAATTAAAAAGGCCTCTGAAATTCTGGCCAAAGGGCAGCCAAAGCTGCAACAGTTTGATGGAATTCTTTACAATGTATTTCTTTTTTAAAGAGAACCCCATATAGCTCAAGGAATCCCGACTCCATTACAGCTTCCAGCTCGTGGCAGCGGAGAAATATTCCATTTATTAATGCATCCACACTGCAAGGATGCTCTGGGGGCCAATGCATTTGCATGTTACACTAAGGCATGTTCTGATGGAAGTTTTTATGGCAGGTGTCAACAGGAGCCGAAAGCCAGAGGAAATCAGGAGCAGGATCACAGCTGTAGGATGAAATAAATGAGAAACTACATGAAAATCCCACTAAGTTATAAACACTGAGAACATTTCTTAGGGGGAAAGCTGAGCACTGATCAAAGCCATGCTCTTTGAAGTCTGTCAAATATTGTGTAGAGCAACAGAGCAGCACACAGCCCAGATTTCTCTCTGCAAGCACCCTGAACTATGGGGGCAGAGATGGAGCCTCATTCCAAGCTCTTCAACGTTGGAAAGAGCTGGAATATTGTACAGGAAAATAGAATTTTAGCTTTAGGAGGTCAACCTTGCCTTGTGCCACCCAACAGCCTGGCTTGCCTGGGGGTTGTTTTTACTGATTGTCTTTTCAATGCCATTATATGAGAAGTTAAATCAGAATTATTAAAAATTTATGCTGTAAGTCTACACACAGAGCCTGGCTTGGGCCCCTGAAACCAAATTTATCCTGATACCTCACATGAAAACCCTGTTGGCCAAATTGTCGTCTCTCAGATCTTCCAAAAGAAGAATGTGGTGAAAAAACAATATGTGTAAAGAAAAGTATTTTAGGAAACAACATGAAGAGCACCACTTTTAGTATGGTTTATTTTTTTTTTTTTACATAGCTCACTTTGCCTGTGGTGTAGAACCAAATGTCAGAGTGGAACGAGAAAAGGAGACAAAAAGATGAGGCACTTGTGGTGAGAAAATTTAACCTGAGTTTCCTGCTCCTGAATTAGCCTGACAAGACTTAATTTATTTTCTTAACCATGCAGAGTATGATGGCACATGTTTCCAGCCAGCTGTACAACCTGCAGTGATTATTTTGTGCCTAATATTTATCAGGTTAAAGAACTTTCTTTATTGATCTCCAGAAGCCCACGATGAGCAGAGACACACAAGAGCAGCACCACACTTACATGACTTGATTAATTACTTGCTGCTTGATAAATTGCAAAATATAGGAGAAAAATGAGCAGGATTTATTCCCTTTGGAGACAAAATGAAGAGATACAGCCTGATGGAAAATGGGCATGGGGGGTGTCATGCCATGATCTCCACAGGCCTGCAATTCCTTCCCACCTCTCTGCACCTGAGTGTGTGAATCTGTAATTTAGTCACTGCTGTAATTGTAGTAAATCCTTTTGAATCACTTTATAAATATTAAATCAGTCAGTGATTAACTGTTGCTAAACTCTTTTGCACCTGTATCTTTTGTATCCATATCCTTGTCCCCGTGACCCTTTTGCATCCCTGGTCTCCATGTAAATCATTCTAAATTGATTCTAATCCCATTTTCCTGTCTCTGCTCCATCTGTGTAGTGAGCAATAGCGTGAACCTTGCCATCAAACTGTTGAAGCCACACTTTCACAAATTCATATCAAAACCTGCTTTTTTTTTTTTTTTTTTTTTTTTTTTTTTTTTTTTTTTTTTGCCAATCCCTTCCGTGGTGGCCAAGGGAGGGGTCAGAGGATGGACCAGGCTTTGCCCAGCAATGGGACAAGAGGCAATGGGCAGAAAATGATGCCCAGGAGGTTCCACCTGGATGTGAGGAAGAACTTCTTTCCTGTGCAGTGACTGAGCACTGGAACAGGGCAGAGAAGGTGTGGAGTCTCCCTCACTGGAGATATTCCAGACCTGCCTGGATGCCAGCCTGTGCCATGTGCAGGGGATGACCCTGCTTCAATGCTGGACTGGATGGACCCACTGTGGGTCCTTTCCAAGCTGAACCATCTCGTGATCCTTCTTCTTGCCCCTCTCCCACAGAGCCCCACGGGCGTTATCCATGCTGTGTAGAGAGATATAGAATTAGAACAGCTGGGACTGGAAGGGATCTCTGGAGATCATCCAGTCCAAACCCCCTTGCCAAGGCAGGGTCACCCGGAGCAGGCGACGCAGGCTTTGAATGTCCCCACAGGGGGACACTCCACGCCCTCCTGGGCAGCTGCTCCAGAGCTCTGCCACCCTCAGCGTACAGCACTTCTCCTTGATGTTGAGGTGGAACTCGCTGTGTTTTAGTTTACAGCCATTGCTCCTTGTCACGTCGCTGGGCAGAGCCGCGCCCGACCCTTCGGAAATGCAGAATCCGGAGAGGATCACCCACAGCGGCAGCGCCGCCCAGCCAGCCCCGCCCGCAGCGCTGCCCCAGGAACCACTGCCCGCATTTCCCGGTCTGTTTCCATCTGGAAACAAATCCCGCCCCCCTCGTCAGCCGCTCCTTCCGCCCCGGGCCCGCTCCGAGCGCGCTTCTCCCCTCACGGACCGCGCTCGGGAGCCGCGGCCCGCCGGGAGAAGCGCCCCCCTCACGGCAGAGTCCGCGGGAACCGAGCCGCTGCCGTGAGGGGACGGTGCGAGAGGAGAGAGCACAGAGAGAGGGAAGAGAACACGGCAAGGGAGAGGAGGAAGGGGAGAGAGGGCGGACGGAGAGGGCGAGCAGCGCTGCCCCGCTCCCCAGACACCTACGACATCCCGGAGCCGCTCCCGCCGCCTCCCCTTCGGAGCTCCCGCCGTGTGCCCGCCAAACGCCGCCGGCTGGAAACGGCGCTGAGGGCGGGCCGGGCCGGGGCGGGGTCGAGGAGCCCGGCGGGGCTGCGGGGCCCAGACCGAAGCCGAGACCGGGACCGAGACCGAGACCGGGACCGGGACCGGGACCGGGACCGAGACCGGGACCGGTGTCGGTGTCCGTGTGGGCTCGTCGGGTCCCGCTGTGCGCGGTAGGAGCCGGGCCGGGGCCGGTGATGTTCGGGGCGGCCAAACGCGCCTCAGGGATGGCCGAGCTGGGCTGAGGGAGAGAGAGCGGGAGGGCTGATTCCCCTCAGGGCTGGGCGAAGGGGATTGTAATTGTGAAAAATGCACGTTTTAGGATTGGCTTTTCGCAAATGTTACAATGAATGTTATATGTGTAATGTTGGAAAGTTACGCTGTATTAATTCTCTCAAGTAGTGCGCTGAATGTGTTTTTAGGTTATAACACAATGTTAAAATAGAAACGATACTATGTAAGATACTTTTTAACTAGGTCAAGAAAGAGATGAGATAATCAAGGAATTCTTCGCACAAAGATTACAATTACAGAAACCCCTAAATTTTCCAGAGGAGAGGAATTTATGGCTTTCCTTATCAACAGAAACGAACTTCTTCAAGCCTGACTTAGACTCGAAGGCACCTGGGGATTAACAGAAACTTTTTAACAAGGACCAGACGAATTTCTTGTTTTAAATAAAATATATGCATAGTCGTGAAGTGTTTTGTATATGCAACAGACTATTGCTTTTAAGGTGATTCCTTTGTTCACAAAGCATGCTTGTTGTGGCTTAAGTGCCCGAGAGCATCCGGACGTCCGTAATTCTTTGCTTTTTATTGTCTTGTAATCGTCCTAACTCTAAATTTTTATTACTCTAATTGTATTGCTATTTTTATAGCTATTTTATTATTATTAAACTTTAAAAATTTTAAAAACCAAGAGAACTTAAGGCTCATCCAGTTCCACCCATGGGCAAGGACTCCTTCCACTATCCCAGGCTGCTGAAACACCCATCCAAACCTGGCCTTGGACACTTCAGTGTGAAAAACGCCAATCACTTGGTTTAAAAAAAAAAAAATTAAAGTTTAATAATAATAAAATGGTTATAAAAGTAGCAATACAATTAGAGTAATAAAAATTTAGAGTTAGGACAATTACAAGGCAATAAAAAGCAAAGAATTATGGATGTCCGGATGCTCTCGGGCCCTTAAGCCCAATAAGCATGCCTTGTGAACAAAGGAATCACCTTAATAGCAACAGCCTGTTGCATATTCATACATCCATACATGATGCATAAATTCCTTGCAAATTAAGAGCTTTTCTGGTTTTTGTCAACTTCTTAATCCTGGTGGTTCCATAAAGACAGAGAGAAGGTGGAAGAATGTATTTTCTGATAAGGAGGCTGTAACTCTTTATGTGCCCTGTCGCTGTTATCTCTGTGCAAAGAGTTTCTTGATTATCTCATCTCTTTCTCGAGCTAGTTAAAAAGTATCTTACATAGCATAGTTTCTATTTTAACATTGTGTTATAACCTAAAAAATACATTTAACACACTACTTGAGAGAATTAATACAGCATAACTTTCCAACATTACACATATAATATTCATTGTAACATTTGCGAAAAGCCAATCATAAAATGTGCATTTTTCACACCAGGGATCCAGGGGCAGCCACAGCTTCCAGGGCCTCCCCACCCTCACAGGGAGGAATTTCTTCCCAGTGCCTAATCAAAACCTGCTCTCCCCTTGTTTGGAAGCCTGGGCTGGATTGCTCCCCTCTGTCTATTTTTCTGAAGTGTCATTTATGCAGTACAAATGTCCCAGCCTAAGCCACGGGGCTGCTGGCAGTGCTGCTGTCACTAAGCCATTGCTCACTGGATTTTCCAGCCGTGGATTGGCAGCACTTCCTGGCCCTCATAAGAAATAGCTCAGTAATGGGAAGTCCGAGGAGTACAAACAAGAGTTCACATTTTCTAAACTGGTCACTGGAAAATTAACATTTCTTCTTCTTCTTCTCCTCCTTGCCTTTCCCCCCAGTTCATTCCGTGTGTGTAACACTGGTGCTTCATTATAGTGACACCCCTTTGCAGGAGCCAGGCCGTGCCAGGGGGTCCCTGCAGGGCCCTTCTGGTGCCTGTGTAATATTAAAGTGTCAGGGAGTTACAAATTGGGTACTTCATCCTTGATAAGCAATTATTATCTGCCTTTCCCAAGTGTAAAAGATCTGTACAACTCAACAAGGTGCCAGTGATTGAGGCCTCCTGAGTAAAAACCCAATGAGTCCTGAAGGGGACCCTGGGATGCTGTTGTCTTGTTGCTGAACTTGAGATATTCCATTTATTATACTGGAATATATTTCCTGAAGTCAACATTGGGTAAAATAATACAAGAAGCTGTTAAAGCAACAGCACAACAGGATTTAGTGTCCCTCTGTGATGGCCTTGTAAAAACCTTAATCACCCCTGGTGGAAGCAGAAAGCTGCTGTCAGAGTTTGCTGACCATTGCTGAGCAAACAGCCTTGAGTTGTTTTAATAATTGAGAAAAAAATGTGTTTCTGGTTTTTTCCCATTCATTTATAACTGTATGGGCCTTGGATTTAAAAGGCCTGAGTTGCTCAAAGTTTTATGAACACTTATGTTTAAAGTTTTATGCACAATTATTTCTATTATTTATATTTAGGTAACTCTAAGAAATAGAATTCTGTGCTTAACCTGGCATTTTTTGAGATTAAGGGTTCCAATTTGGACCAATTTTATTATTATCCATATGTTTTGTTGAGTTATTAGAGTAAAAAGAGAAAATATGGATGGCAAAGCCTTGTTTCACAGATAACATGAAAATGTGTTTTTGTGCTTTCAAAAATCAAGACTATATAATGTTTATATAGTACTTGTAATATCAAATATCTGCAACTATATAAAATACAGTGAAATGAATCTTTTTACTGCCAGTGAAGGATAAACTGTGACAAACCCTTTGTGCTTGTGGATCTCATGGTGCTTACCCACAAGTGTAGATAATTATTCCCATCCCAGATTTAGAGAAAAGAAAGGATACGACCTGGATGTTCGGATAATTTGGGCTAGTCTGTGTTTCAGGGGACAAACAGAGGCATTATTAAGACAATTACAAATTCTAACTGGAATTTCATCCCTCCCAGGATGGCCAGCACTCCTGGGAATCAGAAAGCCACACACTTGGAAAATTCCCAAGGGAAGAAGTCCCAGCATGCAGAAGAAGCCATTTTTTACATGAACTGCAGAGCAGCTTATCTGACTGTCTTAAAAAGCAGCTTAGAAAATATTAAATCAAAAGAACAACTCAGTTTAGGTAATGATTGGATCTTTTCCCCTCTAACTCTTACTGTGCATAAACTCAGTAACTGGTTTAAGGAATTGAGAGTATTTTTGGATGCCTGCTGGAAGTGGGAATGCCAGACAGAGGTATTTTATTGTAGATTATTTTATTATAGATAATGAAATAGATTTTAGGTCGATTTAGATAGATTTATAGATAATAAAATAGATTTATAGATTTTTACTTGTAAATCACCAGTAGGAAAGGTCTCAATTCAGTTTAGAGTGGACAGATGGGCACAGAAAACCACCACAACTGGTGTTCCATAAGAATTCTTACTCCTTATCTCAACTCCTCCTGAATTACACTCCCACAGACTGGAATATAAAGTTCTCTTTTTTTTTTTTTTTTTTTTTTTTTGTCCAGACTTTCTTTGTGTATAAGTGGTGGTGCTGGTGCCAGCAGTACAGCAGAAAAGACAAATGTTTGACTGCTTCGGCTGCACTAAATAAGGTTGTTGGCAGAAACTGAAAGCTGTGGGGCTTTGGTTTGAAAACCTCAGGAATTCCAAAGAGAAGTGAGAGAAATTTACCTGAAAAATGGAAATTGGTTTCTTAATAATGTATCTTAGTGACCAGGTAAGATAAGGAAAAAGTAAAGTAAGACTGAGTAATAAATAACCTCAGTTTTGAAGGAGGTTTCACTGTGGCAGAAAAAATTCTTCAAGCAAATACAATTCCAACTTTGCACTGTAGGGAGCTGTAGGATTGTGTGCTCTCTTTGGGTGGTGATTTTTTTTTTTTTCTTAGAGAATTCTGTTCTTTTTAAAAAGGTTTCTCATGGAAACCACCACTTTAAAAGCTGAATGCACTGATTGTAGCTTCTTTCCCTACAGCAGAACATGAAATTTCCCCCATTAACAAGCTTATTCCTACAGCTTGTGACTTGGTGCTCTCCAGGCTTTCCCAGCTGCAATAAAAGGGCCTTTATGACATCCTAATGATAGTTTGGGATAATCTGGATTTTAACAGAGGGGTGGTGTGAACAAATGTCATCTCTCTAATAAATGCTTTGGCTTTCAGCTCTATCCATATGCCACTTGGCTGCACAGCAAGTGTTTGGGCATTTTGCTTTCAAGGTCAGCTTAGAGAGGGCAGTTAGTTGTTTAGACTCTCAATCCTTCCAGAGGTATTTAAGAATTTATTTTAGAATTTGTTAGCACTGAGAGTTAAAGACTTATATTTCATCTTAAGCCAATTTTGGCATTTCTCAAACGAGTGGTGCCAGTGTTTAAGCATCTCTTGCTTCATGAAGTTTGGCTGATATTCCAAACTAAAGTGCTCACTGAGAGATTGGCCCTGGGAAATTTTATTTGTAGGAGTTTTTCTTATCCCCAAATGGTAGCTTAATTTCCTGTCTGGAGAGATTTAGCAGAACCAGACCATAAAGAAATATAAATGAAAGGTGCAGTCTGATTGAGCTTTCACAAACACAAACTGGGAGGCATGGAGGGAATGGCAAGTGCTGGTCTCCCTGGAGATATAAAATTAAGGATTGTATATTTGAAGGATATCTGTCAAATACAATAATGTGCTGCACTGACATTGCAGGGAACTCTCCTATCCATGGGAACAAACCCCCAGAGTCACTGCCCTTCCTTCCCTGGCTGCCCTTGACACTGAAATCCCCAAACCGTTGCTCCGTGCCCGGCGTGGCTCGGATAAAGATGTGATCCCTGCTCTGTTCTGGCTCCTCCAGCAGAGGTGGCAGGGCACAGATCTTTATTTAGTGCTTGGCACTGAGGCAGGGATTGACAGCAGCCATGCCTGGTTGGTTTGTTGGTTTGTTTGTTTGGTTTGCTGGGTCCCACTGAGCATTGTCACGATGCCACTGCCTCATTTCACAGATGCTCCTCAGCAGTTCCCAGCACAGGCTTGGGCACTGCTCAGCTGGCTCAAAATCAAATGCCAGCCCAGGTGGAGATGGAGGATCTCCTGTGCTTCCCTTAAAGATTATTTGGGAAGATATGAAAGCATTTCTCTCATTTCAGATAGACTGTGCATTTGAATTTAATTTCCATTTAACGTAATACCTTCATCACACTGAAAACAGAAAGGATGTTTTCAGTAAAGACCTTGAAGAGGCAGATAGATCCAGCAAATTCATTTTGGAGAATGCCAGGTGTAACACCCATGGCACTGGCTGCATGTGTGACATTGGCTGCCTGGTGGTATCATTTTCCCCTTAAAATTCATGTATAATTTGAATTGATATGTTCAAATATACAGGGATGACATAAAATATTGTCTCAGATAAATTCTACTCTAAATCTCAGTTCTTGGCAAAGGAAGTGCAAAGATGATGTTGGTCTTAGTAGAAATAGGATCTAATAATGTGCAGACTTAAAAATAATATATTTTTGATATTAAGACACTGGATATAGGCTGAATTTTACACCTGAGACTGTGTTTGAGTTTATGGTTATTTTGATTAAGATCATAAACAAAACTGTCCTTCAGACCCACTTTTCTCTTGGAGTGATTTGGCTTTAAAAAAATCTGAACATGGAAAGCGACTCAAGGATGTTTGGAGAAAACTCCTTTTGTAACAGTTGGAAGATATATTTAATATTGTGTTTTATTATTCAGTACTTCAGCTGGCTGGAAGAAATCCTTCTCAGAAGACCATTAACAAATACTGGACTTCACAAACAACTTCACTGAATTTTGATGATTTTTGTGCTATTTTAAAAAAAGAAAAGCCAGCTACAAAAAATGAACTGCTTGAAGCATTTGGTAAAATAGACACAGATAAGGCTGGATATATTTCACATGATGAACTTTGTAAAATTCTTACAACAGTAAGTATCACTAGAAACTTAATTAATCCATCTTTAATTAGTAGAGATTTTGGAAATTAGATAGTACTGGGAGCTGGGATTCCCCATTTTATGGAAGATTTTCATCATGGGTTTCCAGAAGGCATCACAGAATTACATAAACTGATACAGTTGATCTCTTTGATATTTAGTAGCATTGTAAAGACAAAATCTTTAATGGTTTTGACCTCTGTTTTCATGATTCAAATAAAAATCTGTTGAAATCTATTGCAAGATAAGATTCTCTGACAGAACATAAAATTATTTTTCCTTTGTTTATGGAATTTGTGCTGTAGGTGAACGGGATTCTTGATTAGGAACCCAAGCTGAGCTGTTTTTATCTTGCAGAGAGGTGATAAAATGACCTGGGAGGAAGTGACCAGCATCACTAAACAAGCTGATTTTAACTGCAATGGCAAACTTGACTACAACAAGGTATGGCCAAGAGTGATGTTTGTTCTTGTGTTATTGACAATACAAGCATTAGTGATGCCCTTGCCCCAGGATTGTAAATTTTCCACTGAACAAACTGCCCACAAAGACTTGTACAAAAATATGGTTTCATAGGAGGAAAGCTGGTAAGAATCCTGTTAAAAATCAGTCCTCCAATATCTAGAAAGGAGGAGTTGAAAGTCACACTTAGTTTTTAGTGTGACTTTTGAAGGAGGTCAATATTTGGACCTCCTTGTTGAATCATGGCTGCATTTTACTGTGATACTTGAGTGGTTGTCCTGATTAATGAAAATTAAAATTATATTGGGCTTGAAGAGGAAGTGCATTCCATTTGCTGAGCTGTGCTTTCCTTGCTAATGCTACATTTTGCTCCTTAAAACCTTTTGAGAAATGTGACTTGGTAAGTGAAATATTCTTTTATTCTCTCCAGTTCTGTGAGCTGTACCTGAGCACCAGTGAGCAATGCTGCAGAGCTGCAAGGAACAGGCTGGAAACTGACCCTCGACTGAGGCAGCAGCACTTTGGGAATCAAACTGAAAATTTCCCTGAAGGGGTCACACTGCCAGTGCCAAAACCATCCCCGAGGGTCTCCAGGAAAACTGATCACAAACTGGCTAAAGGTATTTAAATTTCTTACATTTTGTGTTTTCTTTCTGGTGGAGATGAAGCTCTGGCTCAAGGAGCAGTTGAGTTTTTGTTTAGTTTTTCTCAGATTACTGAAGATTTTATTGATGAATATAATTTCTACTGCAGCAATCAAATCAATGTGTCAGTAAAATATGTTCAAATGGCTGCATCTGTGAAATCTCAGATTCCCAAGGGTGGATTCTGTTGATTTTCATGTGACACAGTCCAGAGGGAAGAGAGAAAATGAATGCTCAGGTGTTGCAATTGGCAAATTATTATATAATGTTGCTCAGGTTTGCAATAGGCAAATTATTTATTTCCTTCCTAGATCAGAGATGAAACCCTAAACATTTCTCAGTAAGCTGTTTGTTTCAATTATTAAGGCTGCTTTTCAAGCACAATTAATAAGTTGTGGACAGTTTAATGTCCTTCCTGAAGTTACAAAGACACTTCAAAACCATCCCAAACTGCAAAAACTCCACAGGGAATGGTCTGCAGAAGCACCAAGCATGAAATTTTGGGATGTAGTTTGTGCTGTTCCAAATTGCTTCAAATCAAAGAGGTGCAAAAATGAGAACAGTGATGAAGGGAAATTCTCTGATGGAATTCCTGTTATCCAGTTTTCTTTGTGCTTCTAAATGCAAGGTTTATGGTAAATAGCACTAGGAGAGGGTTGAAATAATGTAACTGTAATTAAATATCTCTGTTTATAGGTGACAGCAGAGCTCCTTCAAGACCTTCATCAGCTCAAAGCAGCAAAGCTTCCACCTCCACCACTGTCTCTGTGGGTGCCAGCAGCAGCAGGAGCACAAAGCCAATTATTGAGCCTGACACAATGAAGGTATCACACTGAAATGATGGTGTTTTCCTCTAGGCACCTGTGTCACTGCATTTTAAAGAAGCTAAAAAATCAGAGAAAAATGGTGTCTTATGTTTTATTAACAGTTTGTCAAGGGCAGCTATAAACTACTGAAAGCTTTCTTGATACGTATTATTATTAATATTTTTATATACTGTTGGTTTTGCTGACAACAAGTTATTGGAAATAATTTTTCAGGTGTGAAGGTTTAATAGAACAAAATATGTTTTTTATAAATGAAACCACTGTTGGAGAAAACAGTTAATGACTTCTTGAGAAATTTAAAATTGAATAATTTATTAGGTTGGTGAGAACTTTAAATGCTTAAGTAGTCTGAAAGACTGTGTATCATAAACTTTTGCATGAAAGGTAATTAGAAATAAATAACAGATCTGTGAGCATATTCAGTTTCGTGGGCATTGCTTGGTAAATAGATGCTATAACCTGAAAATATTGATTTTTATTTAGACTAATATGTTCTATCAGTATTTTCTTTTAAATAAATCACTCATTCAATACAAATTCCTGGGGGAGAGAGACAACAAAGTCACTTTGCTAAGTCAATATTTGTAGAGTGTTAATATTGATCTTTTTCCCTTTGTTTTCCCTTTCTTGACTGAACCTTTACTAGTTTTCTTTCAACAGAAAATAATAGCTGTAGAAATAGAAAACATTAACTGGGAACTGCTGGGATACATTAAAAATGTTCACCTGGAGACTCCTGTATGAAAGGGAAAAAATGGTTCTGACCACACAGTGTAACTGCTGCTGGAAAACTGAACTGATTGTCCCCAGGAGCTGCATTTTTGTTTCAAATAACAACTCTGGATTTGTTATTGAACTCTGAAGTCCTTTTTATCTTCCCCATTGCTATACAGTGACATTTTGTTCTATATTAAAATTTCCAAACATCATCTCCCAGGGGTTCTGTGCAGGCTGTTTAGGTAGCTGGACCTCCATGCAATTTAACCTGCAATCTCACCTTGTTCAAACATGATGTGGGGTGTATAAAACCAGCACACACTTCCCCAAGATTGGATTCTTTCTTCTTTCTACCAGCCAGTAAAAACTGACTGGAAAAAAACCCCATATTGATTATTATTGCTTGGCATCATCCAAAACCTGAAATCAATCCATGAACATAGAAAGGTTTATTTCCTATTAATTAAATATCCCCTATTAAGAAAAGATAATTATAGATTTATTATATTGCTATTAATATATAATATTATATAAAATCAATATATTATAAATTAAATATTTCCTGTTAATAAGCTATTCATTATTTTAACTTCATTTTGCACAATGAAAGCTCTGCCAGAATCAATGACTAAATACCCAGGGATTTATTTGTGGTGTGAATCAGAATCCACCACCCCAAAATTATTTTTATTTGTCTTATATCCAAGAATTTTATTCTATATTTTTGCTGTTCACCTGTCTTTTTGTTTAAGGAAGAAAATATTGCCCTCAGGAGCAACACCAACTTTACATTTCTGACAGAGGAAAAGAGTGAAAGTCAGAACATGGTGAAATGTCTAAAACTAAAAACCCTTAGAAAATCCCTCTCAATCATTGCTTTTTATTAGGAATTATGCATCAATGTGTGGATATTTTCAATATTAACTTTAATGTCAGTAGCAGTGACCAGCAGCAGGTAGTGCCTAACATTTCTTTCCAATTAAAATTTCTAACACAAACGTTTCCCACTTTAGCTATTAATTAACAACTTCTCTGTTTTGAAGTGACAGAGGGAAATCCAATCAGAAAATCCTCTTTTAGCTTCCCAATTTTACATACCTGTTTCGAATTTGATAATTTAGGGCTTCTAACACCACCTTATGCTCTCTGCCAGAGTAACAGGGTTTGACTTCCAGAAAGGAAAGGATAAGGATAAAGTTTTTGTCCAACAGTTTTGGCAGGTATCAAGCTTGGAACAAACAACCAGTTACTTCAGTTGTGTCAAGTTTGAAGAAAAAAAAAAAAAATCCATTTTTAAAGTTTCCTTTTAAATGAAGTCAGGAGTCATGAAGTGTTGGAATAACCAGTTTAGGACTAGCAGTGGAAATGATCCAAGAGGCTGAGCTCCATGTCGGAATTCTGTCACTGACTCATGTTAATCCCAGCTCCCATTATCCACTTTTGACTGACACAACCCCAGCTGTTGCTCCATATTCAACCCTCACCATTAAACCCCAGGAATATTTTGTCTCTGACCACTTTTTTTTCCTAATTATTTTTTATGATTGGTCCCCTTTTTCCTTGTCCTGTCACTACAAACCCGGTTTCATGGATAAAGAGGAGTGTAAAATGATTGGATGGATTTGTTAATTAGGTTTATTCTGCTCCATAAAAGTTGGCCAGGGGCTGATCTCTGGCTCCATGGTCCAGAAATAGCTGCATTTAAAGATTATCCCTAACAACTTCTCCAGCAGGTTGTGCCCACAATGAAAAGATTATGGGAAATTACAGGAGGGGAGGGACTTGGATAGCAGTGCCTGCCAGGGATTGGACATCACACTTTATTTTTGATTAATCTTTGTCTTTTCACAGCCAATTTACTTTGAAAGTCTTTTAGAACTTCTTGAGCAAAATCTTAATTTTTAAAAAAAAATTCCACACCTCCAAAGAACAGCAGAAAGGGAGTTGCAAATTGTATATTATTTGTATTTAAACTATTCCATGCTGTCAGATATTTGCAGAATCTTAGTGGCAATTCCAAATTAATTTTCAGCTATAGGAGCATTGGGGTAATCTCTGTGCTTTTCAGGCATTTTCACAAGTGAAGCAATGTTACTTTGCAAAATTTGTCTACAAAAAGGACTATTTGGGATTTTTTTTTTAATAAAAATATAGTGATGCTGTATCTCATGATGTGTTTTATGCAGGGTTTATTCAATAATCAAATTAATTAACATTTCAGAGGAAAATATCCTCATCCAAAATGAAGAAAGCCCTTAATACTTGCTTGGTTTCCAGGAATGGCAATGTGCACAATCCAAAGGCTGCTTCTACCTGGAGGAAAATGGGGAAATCATCAGTCACAAGTACAGGCTGCACTTACCCCAAAGATCTGCACTTTGTATCACCATCAAACCTTTCAGTATCCCCCAGGCAGGAGGTGAGTGGGTTTGTATTTCATTTTCTTCTTAAAAAGAGCTGGTGGCTTGGAGATTTACCATGGGGCTTCATCCAGTTGCTACATTGGAATTATTTTTTTCTCCCAAGTAGAATATTCCCTTTTTAATCCCATAAAACAGGAGCCTTTTAACCCCAAAATTCTTTTAAAGTCACCTAGGCTGGCTTTCTAAACAAATTTGTGTGGTGTGTAACTATTCCTTAATATTCTTGACCCTTAATAATAGAACTATTTTATCAATAATTCTTAATGATAAAATTAATAATTATCTGTAAGACAAGGCTTGGAACAATTTATCTGCTTGGCCTAAACAGGAAGAAAATCCCAATAGCATAGAATAGGTTTTTGTCCCATTTTTCATCACCAAGGATCAATAAATAGCATGGGAATATCTATTTTGAGATGCAAAGAAAAACAATTATGGGCCATTATTATTATTATTATTATTATTATTATTATTATTATTATTATTATTCAGCATTTTTGGGGGGATATTTTTCTTTTTAGGAAAATCTTGTCACTGGTTGTCAGTGGATACAGCTTTGTTTATCCTGAAGGAAAATGAAAGCCAAGAGAATTTACAGCTTGTGAGCTTTACTGAACTCCAGAACAAAGAGGTTAGAGATTTCTGGTGTATTCCTATTTTAATTGTTATTTTGTAGTGTGTGTGTTAATGCTGGAGGTGTGAATTCCGTGGGTTTGGAAGGAATTCCAGCTGTACCCAGAACTGCTGAGTTGCTGGGTATGTTTACAGCTACTCTGTAAAAACTCAGTTGTGTTTCTGCACCTTCAAACACAACATTTCCAAGGCAAAATTTGTTTAAATTTCCTTGAATTTTCTTTCTCCTTGCCATTTGAACTTCATAGTGCACAGGATATTCTTTTCCTGAGGCAGAAATAAGAGAGCATGAACTTAATTCCCCCCTCTTTCTTCATCTCTCTCCTGTCCGTTTTTCTAACTTTTATTCTAAGAAATTCACTGTTTTTTAATCTTTGAAGTGACATCACACAGCCATTTTTTTTTTAAGGAGAGAACCCAGCATCCCCAGTGTTTTCAAGTAATGAATCACTTTTGTATGAATATTACTGGCAACAGAGAAAGGCAACATTTGAGAAGTTCTTACAAACTTTTCTGTCTTCCTTTAAGAGCAGATGTTTGGCTGGAGAGGGGAGCTTGGATCTGGCGTTTACTGGCTGCTCCCTTTCACAACTGGCTGCAGGCTGAGAAAGGAAAAAACCCAAATTACTGGAGAAGCCAAACTGGTGTGGAGGGATGAAGATGGAGAACTGGCTCTCACCAACGAATTCCGGTGAGTTTTGTTCTCACATATGGGAGTAAAAATCTCTTTTCCAGCTAAAATGTGGCTTTTTAAATCTGGATTTTCCTGAAGTACTGTTTGTACAGAATAATTTCAAACAGACTGAACAGTTCTTGGCAATGGTATGAGACAGTAAAAGGAAATGGAAGCCTTTGGAAATAGTTTGGCCTTTTTCATCCCTCAGAGCTGCTTTGCTGGATATATTTGAAACAATTGATTTGGATGGGAATGGCCTCCTGAGTCTGGAGGAGTACAACTTCTTTGAGCTGAGGACTAGTGGGGAGAAGTGTGACCAGGAAGCCTGGGCTGTGTGTAAGGGTAAGTTCATTACTGTGGCTAATTAAGGCTATCAATTAACTTCCAAGCCAGATAGAACTGGGTATTCTGTACCTATTCCAAGAACATGTGTAGATCTTTTTCTCTTCCTTCTTTCTTTTTCTTTTTTTCCAGTCTCCTGTCCTTTGCTTTGCTTCATTCTGCTGTGTGTGCCACTGACCTTCTGCTGAGAAAATTCTTCCCCTTCCTAATTGTTTTGTAGCTGCCAAAGCCTGCAGGGTTTGTAATCCTGGATCATGTGGGGAAGGAAACTGTCACAGGTATTTGTTTAATCCATCTCCTTGGTGCAGTTTGGGCTGGTGCTGCTTTTTTTATCTCACAGAATGTGGAGAGGGACATTTAATTAGTGTGGCTGTGATGCTACAAATTGGCATCCAGAGTTTTTGTGGGTTGCCAGTGTCTCCTTTTATAATTCCATGTCATGTTTGACATAATTCCTTTGGAAGCTGTGGCACATTGGCCAAAATACTTTAAATCTGGCAAGCCCTATTAATTATCTTTTCCCAAAACACTCTGAGGTATCAGATTTTTTCCTAACTAATGGAAAACTCTGACAAAAATACATTTCTAGAACTGAATTTCTCCTCTGTCTGATGCCTGGATGTGCTTTTCCACACTTGATGACTTTGTCAGGGTGATACAAGCAGGAGGGGTGGAAATGTGGGAATAAATAAGAGAGGAAGGAGGAGAAGCTGGGGAATGTTTCACCAGGTCATCAATCAGAGGAAGGGTTCACACGAATATCATCAATCTTGACACCAAAGTTCAAGCCATTTATTACAGCATCTGTACCCTTGGATAGATTTATTAAATTGGTAATCCCTTTTTAATAATATATAGTAAAGATTTAGCATTGTTATGAAGATGAGAAAACCATTTTTAAAAATCCCTGACATGAGGACATTTCAATTATGTGTTTGCTGACATTAGAGTGGTGGATCTATGATATTCTCTCTAGAGAGGGGTGTTAGGATTACTGGAATTTTATTGCTTTTTAGGAACTAAGTAAATCATTTCTGTATCAAGGACCTGAAGCATTTCAAGGTGCTGGCTCCAGCTGGATTTCATTTCCCATTCCTAAAATACCCCATTCTGCAAAGCTCAACCACAAACTTTTAGGGGAAAAAAAAATCAATATGAATTCTTTTTGTTTTGAAATCCCCCTTCTTTGGGGTTATCCAATGTTTGTAGGCATTGTCCCAAATCCACAGGGGAGCTCTGCAAACAGCACATGCCTGGTCAAGGACATTCTTTCCCAAATAATCTTGGAGATCCTGAGGCTCTAAGTTGGCTCCATCTTTTCAACCTTGTTAACAGGAGGGGGATTTTGCCTTTGGAAGGATAAAGGTGTTTGCAGAGAGAACAGATTTTTAAGTGCTGTTTTTATTCCTTTGAAACAGAAAATTTTGAGATGAAGAAGAATGAACTAACAAGACAAGGATTTCTGGATTTGAATCTCATGGAAGCCAACGACCGGGATGGGGATCCTTGGGACCTTTGGGTCACCTTGTTGTCCCTGGGCTACAACAAAGCCTTGGAAATGACAGAGGTAGGAGAGGCAGAAAAGAGCAAAAATCCCTGTACATTTAACTGCTGCAATCTTTGTGCCTGCCCCAAACTGATTGCAGGAGGGCAGGGACCCACTGCCACCATCCAGGGCTGTCACTGTCCTGATTCTTAGAATAGCACTTGGATCTTCAAAAAAAGAAATTTTCTTTCCTTTAGAGAAAACCAGGATGTTATGGGGTTAAAGAGGAAGGAATTTTGGATTATATCTGTTAAAAGAATCCATGCACTCTGTTGGTTGAGAGTGATAGGAAGATAAAGGTGGTAAACTGTGACCTGTCAGCAAATTTAGAAAAAAACAGGACTTTTTCTCCTTTAAAAAGTCAATTTTGTGGCCCAAACCACAATAGAAGTAGGTAAAGATAATTTTTTCCCACGTGATTCAGAATTCCTAGTTTCCAGACATAACTATTTCTGCTATTGTTGCCTTTCACAACAGTGTCTGAAGAGGTTCAACACAAAATTTTAATGCTTCATTAAAATTTTAGGGTTTGGGTCACACATTGTTTACATTGCAGGACAAGGGATTATTTCTCTGTTTCTGGGCACTTACAGATTTTTAAAATTATTTATCTGTTTTTATATTCTGAAATACATATTACGTATTTCTGATGTCAGTAATTCTTTCTAAAGAAAGAGGATCTCTTTTATGAAGAGAAAAAATTAAAGCATTAAATATACAGATAATTAAATCATTGAATTCCCAGGAAAAACAGATTTTTTAGGATCACAGCGTGATAATATTATTTAATTTTGTTAAATAGGTCAATGTAGTCAGTATATAAAATATATCAAGACCTAAAAATAGTCAGTATGAGATATATCAATTGCCTCTCAGTGAAAATTTTGGGATGATGCTGAAGGATTTAAGGACGAGCCCTTTTCCTCTGACTTGTGGTTGGCAGAGCCCGTGCAAGGCTGTTTTTCTGCATTTCAACCACAAGAGAGAGCCCTCCTCCAAAAAAGAGCATTTTGGGGAGGTTCTTCTCCAGTTAGGAATTTCAGGAAGGTGTTTTGTGCCTTGTTCCAGCTGTGGTTTCTGGCTCCAGCCTTTGCTTTCCAAAGGCCAGCACAGCTCTCAAATGGTTCCGTAATTAATCTAAAAATCTCCAACTGTTAACTCGTCTCTCTCACTGAACTCTTTAATTCCTTGATTTCAAATAATTTCAGATTGATGTTTTGGGAGCACTGAGACAGAGCTTGAGAAATCCTGGTGGATTCCAGCAGCCTTTGGAAGGGAATTGAGGTGCTGGGACTGAGTCTGAGAAAATACAAACCCCTGGTTGTTACACCAGGAGTAAAATGTAGCCAAGATACTCCCAGAGTGCTCAATGCAACAGTGCAGAGGTGTTAAATCTCTGTGGGGTGGCACAGACAACAACAGTGTGGCAGGTTTGTTTCAGACACTGGAATACATTCAGGTTTCATCTTAATTCCTGGACATTTTGCTGTCCAAGGAAGGGTTTGCTGTGTTGAACTACATTGGGTGTACTGGGAATGGCATGGAAAAGCCACTTGTCCTGGGCTTTCATTTGGTGTAAAAGATTGCCACAGCTCACAGTTTATAACATGAAATATTCAGGCAAATATTTATACCTGGGTCATTCTAGTTCAAATGTGAAAATACTTAGGAGCTGTGGGTGAAAATCTGAGGGGAAAAACTACCGCTGGAGTGATGCTAAAACTCATCTTGTTCACTGCAGGCCTGCCCCTTTGTCATTGACATCTGTGCAGAGAGGTGCAAACCCAGAATTAAAGCCATTTCCCTGGAGGCAGGGGGCTCCCAGCTCAGCAGGGCTGTCTGCAGGTCTGTGGTTCATCAAGGAGAGGCCAAAGTGCTGGATGGCTCTGAGAACATCTTCATCTACACCTACAGATCAGGCAGCAGAATCACCTCTGTGATTGAAAATAAGGTCTGGCCCGAAACTTCCATATTGTACTTTGTGTTCATGTCTGTTACTGTTCCTCCTCCTTCCTTGGGTCATATTTGAGAATTGCTGTTCCTGAAAGCAGGTTTTGGTGTCTGCTTCATTAAAAAAAAAACACTGCCTGATGTGCTCCTTGTGACTTCAGAAGAGCCAGTGCTCCTGGAAGGGGCAGATTGTTATAATGAGGCAAGCAGTTCTAACTACCATATAGAAACTGAGTATTTTTTGTGTTCACATCCCAGTTTTTCAATATTTTGTCACAGTGTCATCATCATATGAGGAAACAAACACTAACAGCAGGAAATGCAATTAGAGCAAGAGCAGAGATCACAGCATTTACACTGCTGAATATTTTCAGTGTCCATAAGAAAGTCAAAGAGCAGTGATTTTTTAGGAGTGTGTTATGGATGAGTTTTCACCTGATTATTCTTCCAAGTGTGCTTTATTAGTAATTCAAGCTGAAAGTTGTAAATCCAAGTAAAAGTGGTTGGTGAGATTTTAAACTTTTTTCCATAGATCACAATGAATGTTCTCAGTTTCCTTTATACCAGGAACTGTGAGTAAATAAACACAGCACAGTAAGATGTTAAACTTCAGATGCTTTAAATCTGAAAAGATCACAGCAAGAAGTGTATTTTTAAATGTCCAGACATTCAAAAGGGGGTGGCTTGGGGGGCTAATATTAGGACTGGATGCTGAGGCTCCTGGAACTCTGGATTTGGCTTTGCACTTCGCCCTTTAGGGTGGATATTCCAGAGTTATTTTTATGTTTGGGGATATGTCAGAGAAGGAGATCAGGGCTGCACTGAGACAACTGGATGCTCTCTGCCCCAGATCTCTGCCCACTCTGTTTATACCACTTGGGTTTGGTTTCCAGGTCTCACCAGGCTGGGTGGGAATGCTGGGGAAGCTCCACTGGGGGGAATCTCGACAGGCTGGGGAGATACAACAAGGCCAGGTTGTATCTTCACAAGTGCTTGTGTTGTTTCAATGAATCTTAAATTACTTTTGACCATGACTGTGGTGCTGAGGTGCATTTGAAACTGTTACTCTTCAAAGAGTAGCTGTTACTCTTCAAAGAGTAGTTGTTATTCTTCAAAGAGTATCTGTTACTCTTCAGAGTATCCATGAAGCATTTCCATCCCTGAAAAACAGCAAGGTCACAGGAAGTCCAAGGAGTGTGCAGTTGTTACACAAAGAACAGACACTTAACCAGGAATGTCTAATGGTTCCTTCATGTTTTTTCACCTGCAGTCTGAAAATAAAGTGATAATTCATGTCAACAATGAGCAGAGTAAGAACTGCCTGAACAACAGGGGACTGACAGTTTTTGCTGTGGAAGTGGCTCCAAAATCCATGATGGTAAGGCTTTTTATTGCTTAGCCAACTTCAGAGAAAATCAGGTGACATTTTAGATTTTCTTTTTGTAGGGCTTTTATCATGATAATGAGCATGTGGACAGTGGCATCTTCTGATTAGATGCATTTTTTGATATTTCAAAGCTGATAATGTATTTAAGGTATCCCTGTTTTCCTGTGCTGTTTGCCATAAAAATCCATAATCCACTTTTTCATACATGGGCCTGCTTCACTTGTCCATTCTGTACATGCACCGTTCAGTAATATTTTTAATACTCTTTTTCTGAAGCTGTATTTTATTTTTTTTCCACTTAGCAATTTTTAATCCCATGTATTGATGCCTGTGAGAACAGACCAAGCATGCACTAATCAGAATGAAAAATAAATATATTGCAGTCCTTATGCACACTGTGCTTTGCTGGTGGTTAACTTTTGCTAAAGTTGATTTGGGGATCATGTTAACCATGAGACAACTTGATTGCTGAGCCCTGCTGCAGAGCTGGGCAGGCTTTAGTGACAATTCCAAATGAGGGTCCTGAGGGATGGAATGTGATGAAAAATCCATTACAAATGCAGATGATGTTTTTCTTCATTTATTTATGAATAACCCCCCGGTTTTCTTTTTCTGAAAGTGCACTCTCTTTTAAAAGCAGAGGCATCCAAGCTGTTTTATATTTCCCAGCTTTCCAGGGTGGATTAATTCAAGCCTGTAGTAAAAAGACCAGCCCCATGACACAGCCAAGGCTGGGGCCTATTTAATTTGCTGCTGACACTTTGAATATCTATTGCCTCATCCTGTAATTCAAATTTTAAATTTGAATGTAGGCTTCATTCAGTATAAACTATAAGCTTACCCCTTATGGATATTCTGCTGTTACATTCAAGAGCAATTTTTGAATATCTGTCAGTGTAGATGATGAATATTCATCATTTAGTGACACAAGTACTGAACATTTTGCTTCCACAGCACATTGGGTGACAGTTTTCCAGTAAAGAGAATTCTCTTTCACCTCTGCTTTCTCTTGTGCCAGGTCTCTCAGCACGTGATGGCCCTGAATGAGCAGGAAGAGTGGATTTACAGCTGTGTGCACTCCCTTGTATGTTAAACCTCCCAGTGCCAGGGCTGGGAGCAGCCACACTCAACCAGGATTAGCTTTGGGCAGCTTTTAGACAATTTATAGTCCTGTCCTTCTCAAAAAGCTGGCATACACTTATATTTCTTGATGATTTTGGCATGAAAACACTGAGGCACAATAAAAATTAGTGCTGTTCAGTAATCCAGCTGCCAGTTGTAATATAATTGTGCTTTATAAAGGATCATTTCTCTAAATCTGCTCTTGTTTTCCATGCCATGGATTGTAATTTCCCTCATGGCTAGAACTGCTTCACTGAGGAAAAATAACTTTGTGGAATGGGTTCCTAATTAAACATTCCTGTGGTTTTGATGTGAGAAGTATAAAGGGATGAGGCTCATTGTATTTTGTCACTTGATAAAGATTTGTTTATTTCCCTTTTTTTTTTTTTTTTTTTTTTTTTTTGTCATTTGCTGATAATCCTTATCTTACCCTTGTTCTGTAATTTCTGCCTGATTTTGTACTCTTTTATGTAAAATAAAGTCTGCCTTTCCATATGCAGTAAGGAAATAACATCATTTGAGAAAAATGAAGGTTTGTTTTGGGCTCTTGGACTGTTAACAGCAATTAATTATTCCCAGGGCAGCTGAAATAAGAAGACTGTGCAACAGCAATGAAAGCCATCTTTGAGGTACTAAAAGCATGCAGCTTATTATATTTTCCTGGTTCCTCTAAATATTTAATGTGGAAAAAAATGAAGACCCTGACCATTGGATGCTTAAAAAGTGTTTGAGTTTAAAATAGCCATTAAATGTATGTGACCTCATGTGTGAGGGCAGCAAGTAGTGTTGCAAAGTTATTTTTATCTGCCCCAAGTCCTGCTCTCTGCTGTGACTCTGCTGTAATCTTACACTGGGCAAGTAAATGTCAGTGACAAAATGAGAGCTGGGCTCTGATTTACACACTCGGGCAGGATTCCTGGTGAGCTTTGTGTTTTCCATGGCTTTCCCTTAGCAAGTACCACAGCTATCATTTCCATTTTCAGAACTGTCTAGAAGAAGTTGAGGCCCCGAAAATATTTGGTGATTTTTAGCTCTGACTGAGTTCTTCAAATGCTGCCTCAGGCAAAATGTGGGTGAAGCAGAAATTCCCAGCCCCTTGTCTAAAAAGGAGTTGGGAAATAATGAGACACTACAAATATGTGTGGAATAGACACTACAAAGTGAGCAGTCCATTATTTACATTTCTTTTGTTTGTAAAATCAGCCTTTTTAGATGTGGCAGGAATTCATATGCAACTCTCTCTGCATTTTAGGAAAGGAATGGTTAAAGCTGAAAGAAGGGCTTAGCTGAGAAATCACTGCACGTGGAAGGAGTTGGGTTTGCTGCAGGTAAAAAATGCTGTGCCCCATGGCACAGCACTGCACAGGGAACCTCATTTATTTTGTGATCCTCCTGCTGCCAGGAAGGGTTTCATTATCCAATTTTTTAAGTGAGGACATATGCAAAGTCTCCATGGCAGGTTCTGCCTTTTCTGCCCTGGAGGAGGTGAGATTAGAGATCTTGGTTGTATCTGCAGAGTCTTTTTCAGTTTGTTCCAAATCCAGGTACCACCAATTCAGAAAAATTCCAGCTTCTCTTTTTAAGGTTGAACACAGGTACCAGCTTATTTTCTTTGAGGGGAGACATTTAGGAGAAAAAAATCCTCAAGTTGTGCCAGGGAAGGTTTAGATTGGATCTCAGGGAAAAGTTCTTGATGGAAAGTAATCCAGTCTTGGCACAGCTGCCCAGGGCAGTGGTGGAGTCCCCATCCCTGCATGGATTTAAAACCCACGTGGGTTAAGTGGTGGCCTTGGCGCTGCTGGGGAACGGCTGGACTTGAAAATCTTAAAGCTCTTTCCTAAACCTGAACCATTCCATAATTCCGTGGCACTGGCTCGGGTGGAGCAGAGCACCAGGACACGGAGGTGCTCGGGGCTGTGACAGGGCAGGGGAGGACAGGACAGGGGAGGACACAGATGCTGTCTGTCCCCTGGGGCTGGTGCGCGCCGGGCGGGGAGCGCGGGCGGTGCCTTTAAGGGGCGGTCGCGGGGCGGCGGCGGCGGCGGGGCCGGGGCGGCCGCGGTCCCCCCCCGGCTCCCGGAACTCTCCCGGCGCCGGCCATGGTGCGGATCGTGACCGTGCAGACCAAGCCCTACGGCGACCAGAAGCCGGGCACCAGCGGGCTGCGCAAGCGGGTGACGGTGTTCCAGAGCAATGCCAACTACACCGAGAACTTCATCCAGAGCATTCTGGCCACCGTGCCGCCCGCGGAGCGCCAGGACGCCACGCTCGTGGTGGGGGGCGACGGCCGCTTCTACATGAGAGACGCCATCCAGCTCATCGTCCGCATCGCCGCCGCCAACGGGGTAAGCACCGAGCGCTCCGGGGCTCCGGGGCGCGCTCCCCGCCCGCCGGCAGCGCGGCCGCGCAGCGCCGGCGGAAATCGCTGGCGCTCGGCGCGTCCGCGGCGTGGAAGTAACGCGGTGAGTGACAGATGAGCTGACGGGGCTGGCGGGGGACAGCTCGCGGTCCAGGCAGGAAAACCCCCCCCGGCAGCCTCTGCCTGCCTGCGGGAGCGAGTGGACGTTGGCCAGGGCGGAGGTATGGAAGCAAACACGACGTTGCTCCAATTCATTCTTCTTCTGTGCTTGGGTTTTCTAGCTAAAACACAAACCAGCGGCGAGGTGTTGGGAGGGGGCAGCGTTCCCTTCCACAGCCCTGGAATGCATCTCGCTGCTGGGGGATTCCTCCGTGGGTTAGTCCAGCCCAAGGGAATCCCAGCAGGGAATGTGGTGTTGGTGGTGAGAGATGTGCTGAAGTCAAGTTTGCAAAGGGAGGCTTTCCCCTATATTTACCCTTTTCCAAAGGAAAACTCTCCCTTCTCCTGGGACACCAGCACCAGCAGCAAACCTTATGGACCACAAAGGAGAGAGGGGCTGAGGGTGCTGGTGCCTAGGGTAGAATCTCAGAGGTATCTATTTCAAATTCCCAGGTGCCCCAATGACTGCAAATACCTGACTTCTTAGGAAAAAAACCCCAATAATTTGTGATTGCCACCTGCTTAGGGCATAAAGAAGCAAATAACTGGTTTGGATTCTTTTTAAGCCATGTAGAAATTTGTCTTTTGTGATGTGTGGCAGTTGCTCAACTCTGATTCCATAGCCCAGCATCTCTGGGTGCTGCGTGCACCTCTGGAAGTGATGGATAGAGCAGCCTTCCCTGATGGAAAAGCAGCAGGCACTGCTTTATTTATTTGTTTTGGGAGGGGGTGGGAGCTGGAATATGCAGCATTCCTGCACACACAGACAGGATCCCTGTGGATCACTGTGAATAAGCAGAGTGGGGAACTCGTTCCCTGGGATGAAGTGTGAGTTTGTGCAGCGTTTTGGATGTGCACCGGGGGCCTGGTGGGATGTGGCAGCATTCCAGGCACCGACTTCTCCATCATTTACACTTCAGCTCCATCCCAGAAGCAGAGGCCTGGGCTAGAGCCGTGCTGGGGGCTGATGAGGTGTTTTGGGAAGCGTGGAGGGCCGGGAATGTCTCGGATCTTCCCCTGGACCGTGCAGTCACTCACGTAGGAGCAGAGCCGAGCTCGCTGCCAGAGCTGCAGCAGGTCCCAAGGGCTGCCCTTGCCGGCAGGAATTTGCCTTGGAGCATTTTATCCACGTGAATTCCAAGTGCTGGGACAGAATTGGCTCTAAAGTCAGAAAATATTTCAGAAAGGCAGGAAAAACGGGAGGTGGAGGAAGGAAACATGTGGAAGAATATGTGGGTTGATAAATGAGCATCGGGTAAAGCCTGGCTAAGTAACCAGAAGTACAGAGGGCACTGGAAACTTGATTACAGATATTTGCTACATTTTAGCAGCTCTGGCCTAAAGAAGGCAGTGCAGGAACTGCCAAAATCAAGAGTAGCAAAACGCTCTGGTCCCAAGAAATGAGATGACTAAAACCAGAGGGTTTCCTTAGCAAATGCAAAGCACTGGTTTTAAATAAATTTTGATGTGTTTTGGAATGCTTGAGGGATGCTTGGTTTGTGGGGTTTCTCTGTAATTGCAAATATCAGTTCCCTAGTGGTTACCACAGTGTAGTTAAGTAAGTCTCTTAAAATCCTCTTTCCTCATAGTAAATATGAAGTGACTGGAAGTTCCCTGCCCTTCAAAGAGAAGGATGGACAACTTCATTCATGGTAAGGAAGTGCCCTGCAGAACACAAGGACCAGCACATGGGAACTTGTTCCTGAAACTGTGGGTTTGTCCAGGTGCTGGGACCCAAACATCTCCTGATTCCAGGAGCCAGGTCTGGGGGGAAAATTCAGTAACCTCATGTTGAGAAAAGCTGAGTAATACTAAGAAAACTGCTGGAAAAGTGCATTTCTGGTCCTGAGGATGAAGAGGTGGTTGATGAATGCTTTAAAATCATGTGGTGTTAAGATCTGGTTGAGTGGTGCTCTCCAGGCACAGGACAGACCTGAGGACCACAACCAGTGATCTTTAGTTTTACAACATAAATGGAAAGGATGCTAAATTTAGCCTGAATTTTGTCTCCACCTGAATGGTTAATATGAAACTAAGTATTTTTAAGTAGCAACTACTCAGTTTGTAGTTCTGAGATTAAGGGGTGTTTATCTTATTTTAAAGTTTGCATTTCTGTAAGTAAACTGAAATTGTTTGCCATTCTTGGTTGGCATCCAGTGTAGTCTACCAGCATTGTTTTGGCCTGTGTGCCAGCTTTCCTCAATATTATTCCCACATGGTGAGTCTGACTCTTTAATTCCACAAATCAGATCTTCACAGGTCCTGTTGGAGCATCACTAATCAGCAGAATTGTGGCTGTACAATAATTTTATGTCAAAAAGGACAGAAACTGTAAATCCAGGTGTGATGATAGAACCAGCACCGGGCTGATGCAGTGACATTGTTGCCTGCTGCTCCCCAAATTTACTGTGCCCTTGGTTCCTTCCTAAGTGAAGGTGTTTGGAGTGCCAGGCTGTGCCTTGCATGTTAAATAGTGCCTGCTTTTGTTTTATAGCTGCAGGACAAACAGGGTTTTTATTAGAAATGCTGCTCTCTCCCCCAGGAAGTTTGGGTTCCTGCCTTGGCTGCTTTAACCTTTCTCTCCCCTCAGTTACCCAGAGAAACCAAGTGCTCAAACCTGTTGCATTTATTTATCACTGCTCTCCTTTAGTAGCTCCCTTTTCCTTTGTGCTGTTCTGCCACAGCTCCCAGACCAGTTCCCACTGAGATCTTCCCTTTGAGTAAAAGCTCCTGGGATTCAAATCATCAAAATAAAGTGCTTATAAAGAAAGTTCTTCCAAAAAGCAGCCAGGGTTAGATGTGGTGATGCTGGATCCTCCAGGCCAGTAGGAAAAACCTCAATTTCTGACTTTCTTGTGTTACTGTTTTTCTCAGAGGCAGAAGGGGAAATTGAGATGTGATATCTAAAGTGGATGTGATATCTAAAGTGAGGAAATAAATACCACTTGTAGATATTTCCTGGCTGCAGATGATGTGGATTTTAGAAGACAGCAGCTGCAGCAGCTCTCACAGCCTCTTTTTACACCAGCCTAGACTCTTTTTGCCTGTAAAGTTAATTGGCTCATGTCAGTTTACAGTGGAAGGTGATTAAGTGGTCAGGTTGTCCAGTTTCAGTGCCCTTTTGGAATTTTAAACTCTGCACTCATGAAACTCCAGCTCAGAGCAAGAGCTAAGGTGCTTTGCAGTTAATCTCAGCAAATCCAGCAGGCAGAGTTGAAATTCATCCTACCAGGATTTAGCTGTAATCTCCTGGGACAATGGCTGTGCATGGGCAGACACCTCAGCTGGGGCTGGGCTGGCTGGGCAGAAATGCCTTCCCCTTGTCAGGGCAAAGTTTGGGATAGGGAGCTGGGCTGGAGAGCTGCTGTCCAGTGTTATTCCAAATTTGAGCTCACCAGGATTGAGAAATGCATCCTGTCATGACCCTGAGCTGGCCAAAATATTGATTAATTCTTCATATAAGGGGATGAAATGTATTTTAGAAATAAACAGAGATAGCTTAGATATCAGTAAGAACAAAGAATTCTGAAGTAATAAAAGTGTAACATGTACACTTATAGTACATATTCATAGTACAAGTTGCAGAGTAACAAAATAAACAGCAGATGTGATGGGTAGAGGACAAACACAGTTGTCAGGAGCATCCAGTCATCCAGAAAAACATCGCTTCTTGATTTTAAAATAAGTTTGTTTTAAGTGAAAATCAGGAAATAAAGCCTCACCAGGAGCACAAGTCCTGAGCTGGGGCACCAGCCCTCAGAGAGGATCTGGTCTGGGTGTGGGAGATTCCAGCAGGACTGGCTGAGGGCATTCTGTAGGGAAGAAATTCCTCCCTGTGAGGGTGCTGAGGCCCTGGCACAGGTTTTCCATGGAAGTTGTGGCTGCCCCTGGATCCCTGAGAGTGTCCAAGGCCAGGTTGGACAGAGCTTGGAGCCACCTGGGGTAGTGGAAGGTGTTTTTTGGGTCCAGGTGCAGATTTCCAAGAGCACTCAGGGCTAGGGGCTCTATCTCAGCAGGCTGGGGCCAGAAATCCTGGAGCACTGAGGGAATCCTGCTGGAATCCCTCCCCTTTTCCCTGGTGCAGGGGCTGGACAGCAGAGATAAAATGCAGATTTGGGCATGCTTTGAGGGGCTGACCATTGAACAGAAGGTTTCACAATCCTGGTGGCTGGTGTGTGCTTCCCTGGAAAGGAAAGCCCAACCCCTGCAAGTGGGACAAACCTGGAGATGGGGATTCATTCCCAGCCCTGCCAGCCCCTGTCTCTGCCACCCAACTTTTCTTTTCAGCTGTTGTAGGAACAGAACAATCTCTTCCTTCTGGAGTGATTCATGTGTGAGTGCACTTGTGCTGTTGACATGGTGCCCATTATCTTTTTTTTTTGCCCTCTGGAATCTCTACAGCAACTTCCAAACTCGGATTTTTAATTAATTCTTAATAGAAACAAAACGTTTTGCAGTGGGAGCAGCACTCCTTGTATGACCAATAACACACTTGCAATCTTTTTCTTGGGCTCCTTGTCCTGGCATTACCAAATGCCACTCCCAGCAGTGGCTGCCTGCACCAGAGTCATCCTCGGCAGAAAGTGCCAGATTTTGGCAGCTGCTCAGGGAGGTTTTCCAGGGCTCTTGGCACCCTCTTATGGCCGATGTGCAGGGGCACTGGAGCTTTCCTGAGGGCAGGAGTTAAGGGAGTGGGATTCTGCCTTAAAGGGGAGGCACAGATGAAGTGTAAATGGTTTTACTCCATTTGTTGCCCAGGATTTCAGGCTAAGTGTCTTCTTGACTGAGCACAGAAAAGGAGCAGAAGGAGATGCCTGTCACCAGCTGCTTGCTGTCAACAATTCCTGCAAAGCTGGAAAAGGAAGCTTGCAGCTAAACACAGCCCCTCAGAGGGGACATTGGCTTTATCTGCCCTCTGAATGGGGACAGAGACCTGGGGGAGGAATGGGGAAGGAAGGAGAAGAGGAGGAGAGGGCACCCCGGACCTTGGAGAAGCCTAACCCAAGGGTGTAGCAGGGGATGAGAACAGGGAATTACTGTTCAGTTTGACCTTTCCGTGGTGGGTTCCCCTCACAATTCTTTTTCTTGCTTGAATGCCTAAATATAAAATTGTAGCTCGGAGGAAGGCTGGGTTTGTGTCAGAGTGAGGAGCTGGGAGAGTCTGGCTCTAACCCTACCCCTGGTCCCAGGCTTGGGGAAGACTCCAGGTGAAGAAGGCTCCATGTCCCAAAAAAGCTCTCTCAGGGAGAGGGGATGGGTAGGGACCATGGAACTAAGCCAAGGGGGGGAGCTTTGGCTCTGCAATGTTTAATGAGTTGAAGTCCTCTCAGAACAGTGTTGTTTGTCTTTCTAGCATTAAAGTCAACAGTTAAATAATAGTTTAAACTCTGTTCTTGTGTGTGTGAAGTGCAGGACAGTAAAAGGAGACCTGGGTTAGGAAATATCCCTGTCTGTGCCAGGCTGGCTGTTGAGAGAGGGAGATTTCCTCAGCAGCTCCACCTGCCATGGGGAATAAGAGATCCAGGAAACAGGACCACAGGGAAAAGCTCAGAGCATTGGGGCTGTTTGCTGTAGCAGAGAAGACACTCAGAGACTAATGCCAGAGGACTTTTTAGTGAGGAGCTGCCAGGAAGAGGATTATGATTTCTTTGTTTGCTGTGCCAGCAAGGGAGATACCAGCAGATTGTAGGGAAACACTTCCAGCTGCAAGGCTAGCTAAGCACTGGCAGGGCTTACCTGGAAAAAAAGGTTCCAAGAACAAGTTAGATCAGCTTCCAGGAGGAGAGCTGGGTGTCGTTGGTGCAGCTCTGGGGAGGGAGCAGATGACCTGAGTGATTTGTGATGAGCAGTCACCCCAGCCAAGCCTCCCAGATCACAGATCAAAGGACCTTTCCCCAGTCCCTGCCCCAGTGCCAAGGTGCTCAGCACCCACCTTTGGTGACATTTGGCACCTCTGAGTCCTCTGGCAGCTGTGTGATCCCCAACCCCTGAGCAGTCCTGGTTAAGCAGTTACTGGTGATGGAGTTTGTCCCAAACAGATGTTACAGGAAAGTCCTGGGAGCCAGAGAGCACCCCAAGAATGTGGCTGTCCTTGTCCCTGTGCCTTTTGTGCATTATTTTATATTATTTTTAACAATTATTATATTTATTTATATTCATGTATATGATAAAAATTATAATATTACATCATAATAATATATTATACATTATATACTAATATATAATTATTATATTATTATAATATTATTTTATATTTCATTTAATAGAATGTGCTTCACTTTATGTACATAAACATTGCATGAATGACCCTCCTCCCCGGCTTAATTTAGTTTGATTCCCCTGTCTACTCCATGTGCACTGAATTACACACAAATTCCCACCCTCCACAGGCTTTTCCCTGGCAGTAAATCCCAGCACATCCCGTGTGCAGCCACAGGAGCTGCTGGGTGTCCTGTGCCCTCCTCCTGTCACTTAATGCCATGGCATTTCCCAGGGCAGCAAGAAGGGAAAGAGCTTGCTTAGGCCTTTTCCTGCCAGGTGTAATTTTGGGAGCTGGATTTTGGGTTCTGTGCCGCTAGAGGGAAACCTGGGCCTTTGCATGGGAATAAAGAGAGCTGCAAGATGCTGGAATAGTGAGGGTGGATGAAACACAAACCAGTTTTGCTGTGTATCCCAGTCTCACTGCTGGGGTAAAAGGTGTGTTGGGTCACACAAATTATCCAACTCCATTTCAATGTGCTGATGGATAAATCAGGATCCTGGGGACATGGTCAGTGGTGGCCTTGGCAGGGTTAGGATTATCTGGATTATCTCAGAGGGCTTTTCCAAACTTTATGGTTCTGTGATCTTCTTTGGGAGAAAAGATGTCAATTATTGGAGCGATGACAGAACCAGCACCACAGGAAAGAGTCCCTGAGCACCTTCAGACCTGTCACAATTCAGCTGTGTGCACACATCTCCTTTTTCCTGCCTTTAATGGTGGGACAAACAGAGTCATTACCAAGTGTCTGTTCTTTAATTGCTCCAGTAATATCTATAAATTGTTTCCAGCAGCTCAGGCAGAGGGCTCTGAGTGTTGTTAAAGAGGCTTGGAGGAAAGGCTGATTTTAGAATCATGGAATGGTTTGGGTGGGAAGGGACCCTAAAACTCATCCTATTCCCCCTGCCCTGGGCAGGGACACCTTCCACTATCCCAGGTTGCTCCAAGCCCCATCCAACCTGGCCTTGGACACTTCCAGGGATGGGGAGTCCACAACCTTCCCTTCCTTCATTTACCTTCCCCATGCTTGGGAAGATGAGGCTTCACAGCAGTTTCTTGGGATCTGAGTCTCTCCTGTTTGTGTTTAGGCTGCCCCACAATGAACAGCATTATGGGATGCAGTTTTCCCAAGCATTTGATAGTTTTTTTTTGTGGTTTTAATCCGGATGAGACTTGCTGGGGGTGTTCAGCTGAGGCTCATGAGGCTTTCCAGCCAAAGGCTGACCAGCTGTTCCTGCTGGAAGTTCTCCCTGTGTTTCAGGGAGCCGTGGGAAGTCAGGTTGTCAGGGCAGGAGTCGCATGAGCGAACAGGAGGTAACAGATGTGTTCCCTTCCATTTTAAGAGTGACCTTTAACTCACCAGACTTTGCAAAATAGCTCCAGCAGGATCCTGCTGGAGGTTTGCCTCCGGAGCCCCAGTGTGCCCCAGCCCGGGCCTGGCCCTGCCCTGTGGATCTGGGAAAACACATCCCAGCGGGGCTGGGCTGCTCCCACCTCCCTGCCCGAGGGGGATCCACACGGATTGACGCTGCTGGGCTCCATGGGATGGCTGGGAGCAGTGCCTGTGACAACCAGGAGGTGACAGAGAAGACAGGAATCCTTTACAGCGAGGGACAGCAGCGCGGAATTGCGCGTTCTCCCCGACATTGATCCCCTGCCACAAGCGCGAGGACGCGGCTTCGGTTACAGAAGGTGCAAGGAGTTATTTTTGGGTGTTCAACAGCTCCCCCGAACTCCTGTCTCCTAGGTGGGCCATTGCTGTGCCAAGGTTGGGGGTTAATTTTGCCATATTTGACTTTTTAAATGCCTCTGTGTGAAAAAGGGACATGGAAGACGCTCCCCTGCCTCTGGTGACGGTGCCAACAGCTCCCTACAGCGACCAGAAACCGGGAACCAGCGGCTTGAGGAGGAAGACCTTCTACTTTGAATCCAAGCTGAACTATTTGCAGAATTTTATCCAGAGTATATTTTTTTCCATAGACCTAAGGGATCGCCAAGGAGCCTCTCTGGTGGTTGGAGGTGATGGGAGGTACCTCAATAAGTCTGCAGTGGAACTGATTGTCCAAATGGCTGCTGCCAACGGGGTTGGTAAATGTTAAAGGGCTGAGTTCCTGTGGGGTGTGGCTGAGAAATGCAGAAATCCATCAGAAATTAGGCACTGTGAGATTTAATTTCCCCAAAGGCTTTATCCAACTGTTAATAGTGATGTTTTTAATGGCAGATCAATTGGGGAGTGCAGAAATTACTGGTTTTTCATTCTAAGTGTTGCAGTTGGGCAGCGAATACACGTGGAGAAAGGAAAATAAATTCTGCCTGGGGTTTGTGTGTTCCTGTTTTGTGCTTTGATGTGCCCCAAACTTTTGGCACCTGTGGATTTTTCAGTCTTTCCATGAGAATATAAACCCCTGACACTGTTCAGAAATGAACTACCAGGGAGAGCCACCAGAGTGGCAAAGGAGAAGAAACAACCATGTTTTGCCTTTCTCACCAGGTGTAAGTTGTGGCTGTGGGATAAATGCTTAGGGAGCCTTTGAAAATTGATATCAGAGTCAGCAAGTGAGTGACAGCCTTTATAGGGAGCTCAGTTGTGCTGGAATTCTGTGTTTTGGAAGCAGAGCAAGAGGCTTGTGTGTTTGTGGTAGATCGTGGTTCATGCAATGGGCTTTTGTCTTTGTTTCCTTCTGCTTTTTAAGAAGAAAAATGCTGCCTATCCTGGATCTCTCAGTGCAGAGCAAACTTTGTGCAAAGGGACCTGGATTTTAGGAATTTGTTTGACAAAAAACCTGACTAGGACAGTGTAATCAATAGTGAATGGGAAAATAGGATGAGAGAATTTTATTAATTTATTTTTAAAATCCATCTATTTTCCATCTTGTGGGGGGAAAAAATCTTCAGGCATTGCAGATTAATGTCTTCCTTTGAAATCAGTGTATGGGCTGAGCAGAAGAGCTGGAAAATGTGCACAGAGCCAGGCTTGGAGTGCCTGACACCAGGACAGACCTGCTGGTGAGGGGAGATCAGGCTCACCTTCACCAGCTCAGACTTTGCTCTCCAGCAAAGAGAGCTTTTCCTGGGCTCAGGTCTGCCTAAATGGAATTTAGAGGGTGGTTTGGGTATTTTCCATGGATTTTTCTCAGTCTGGCTGGTGCCTGTCAGTGTTGTGCCCAGGGTGTGGGGTTGGCGGCTTGGGCTGCATCTCCTGCACAGAAGGGGCTGCAAGGGTGGGCTGGGGACACCATGGAGCTGCAGCCACCAACTTCCATGGGCTGGAAAAGCTGTTCCCAAAGTTCCTGGGGGTAGGAGGGGCTGCAGGAGGTCCTTGTGTACATCCTTAAGGGGCTTTCAGTAAAACCAGGGTGGAGTTATTGCCTGGATGAAGTGCTGTAACCCAAACTTGCTGCAGAAAGTGGGTCTGTTTTGAGAAATCCATGAAAGGTGTTTGTCCATCATTGCAGCCTGAGGTTTTCCTCATAAGAAATTCCACAGACTCAAAAAGGATCATGTGTAAATCATTCAGCACATGGCTACACTGTTAACCTTCCCCAGTGGTTACCACAAAGGATTCAGCATTGGATGGGTAGGGAATGGCAGATGAAAACCTTGGGAAGCCAAGGAGGACCCAAATCACAGAGCAGCTCACATGGAGACCAGTGTTTCTTCCTTTCCTTCCTTGCTGGGGGGAAAAACAGCAGTTCAGGTGTGCAGGGAGGGCAAGGACAGGAGATTTGGTGTGTTCATCCAGCTCCCCTGCAGCTGCTGCATGCTTTGGCAGGGAAAATCCCTTCTTTTCCCTTCCTCTGCAGCATTCCTGGAGCACTGATGCCCAGGGGTGCTGCAGAATGTCACCCTCAGAGGGAAATTGGGGAGCAGGAGGGGAAGTTTTGGAGAGGAGCTTCCTGGAGGATCCGTGAATTCTCAGGGAAACTGAAGGAGCAAGGTTTGGAGGCTGGAATAAAGCACAGGACAAGAGGTGTCTGAGAAGGGGGCAAAGCAAACCCTGCTTCAAAGGAAACGTGGGGTGCAATAAATGAGTGATCAGAGTGTGGGCACAGTCAGGGCTCCAGGATGAGCTGCTGTGGGCAGCTGGAGGCAGGGCCCTCACTTTGGGTTTGTAAAGTGCTTTTTCACATTTCTGCTGTTATTTGCTAGAGGTGCAGCTCTGCCAGCAGCTGGGCTGTGACAGCTGGACTGTGCAGTAACTCATGGGCAGCGAGGCTGGGGCTTAGCACCTGGCAGTGCCAGGGGACAGGAATCACAGCCATCCCGTGCCCTTGGCTCAGCACCCACCACAGCTCGGGAATGCTCCTCTTGTGATTGAATGAAATCCATCTTTTCCCAGTCTGTTCTGGATCTGACCCCCTTTGCTGGTGCAGAGGAGTCTGGTGTGGCTTTAAATCCTGTCACCTCATCTGGGGCTGTGGGAAGGAGTGTGTTCCTCCAGGGAATTCTCCACCTCCTGGTTTATTGCCTGCGTTCTGGAGCTGGTGTATTGCTCAGCACATTGCTCTGGATCCAATCTCAGAGCTCCCCCTGGATTAATGGGAAGGAGGTGTGCTGCCCACTGAGAGGAAGAGCCTGCAGCTGCTCCCAGAATGTTCAAGTTTTGTGTTCTTTTGGCTTCTCTCTGCCCCATTGCGTGTTTTGAAGGGAAATTTTGATACCACAGCCAGAGGGAATGCTGGTTTTTGTGGTGTTTAATGCCCTTTGGTACATCCAAGTGCAGCATTCATGGAGGAAAATGCTCCAACAGAGCAGGGTTGGATGCACTGTGGGGAGCTTTGGCAGGAACAGGGCTGTGCTTTACCTGTTGGCAGAGTTTGGGGCTTGGGCTAAAGGTAAGAAGTAAAGGTAAGAACACTTTCAGAAAGGTGTGAAAACAGGCCTCAGAAACAGAAAGAGCAGAGAAGTTAGAGCTAGCTGAAAATAGAAAAGTTACAGAAGTACAGCAAGCAAGGACATGAAACAATAGTTTGAGTTTTAGGCTTGGCCAAGACAGACCTTAAGACTGCAGAAAAATATGCTTAGCAAGATAGTAGAAGGTTTTAAACTTCATAATTGCGTATTGTTAATAGAAAGCATACAAGCAAACATAGTGTGAAGCAGGGGTAGGTGTGCATTCAGTGACTGGCTAGAACAATTATCTGTAAGCTTTAGCAATATGCTATTGGCTAGAAAGTTTTTAAAATGCTCTGTAACAAAGAAATCTTTGGCTGCTGCTGACAGGACGTGAGCTGTTGCCATCTTTCAACTGTCTCAACCATGTGATGAGGCTGGTGCCACTATAAAGCCCAAGGAACATTTGTGCAAACCTCCAATACTGTCAGTGCAATGGGCCAGGACCAGGCAATAAGATACATGAGCTCCATGCATTTACAGAAGGATGATTAATCTTCTTCATTTATGAAACCCATTGTTTTTTTATACCCTAGTTCGCTACACTTGGACTTGATTAGTCCTTTAATTAAAACACCATCACCATTGGTTAATTAAGAAACCCCTCTTTGGTAAACAAATCTCCATAACCCATTCCACACATGTTCACAATACCAGGTGCAGCAAGTTAAGATGAGAATGGTTTCTCATTAATTTCTGTGATCTCTCACAGCCTTTCCCAGAACGATGCCTGGGAAAGTCTGTTTCTCTCTGTGGCCGGAGAGCTGCTGCCACACCAGCACAGCCTGGCTTTGGGGTTTGCCCTCAGAGAGCTTTGCTGTGCTCCTCCCCTCCCAGATCGGGCGCCTGGTGATCGGGCAGAACGGGATCCTGTCCACGCCGGCCGTGTCCTGCATCATCCGCAAGATCAAAGCCATCGGGGGCATCATCCTGACGGCCAGCCACAACCCCGGCGGGCCCAGCGGTGACTTCGGCATCAAGTTCAACATTGCCAACGGAGGTCAGGCCACTTCCTGCTGCATTCCTCTTTATTTTATTTATTGCTCTTCATTTCTTGTGTCCACCCTGTCGGATTAAGCCCTTTGCTGACCCAGAGATGGGGTAACTGAGAGGTGTTTTAAAAACTTTTGTTCTATTTTCAGTCTCATGAGAAGGGTGAGACAATCCAGACGTTGTAATTCACTCTGTTACAATCAGAAGCCAACTCTTTCCTAATTACAATACACTGTAAGTGTTTCTTGGCCTATCAGCTTTAGTCACACCATGCTGAAAATGCCTTAAAGCCAATCCTCTAAAATTACCCCTCGTGGGTCCTACTGCAATGCACCTTTCACAGTTCTGTTTCTCCAGAGTATCCAGTCTCATTTGCAGGGCCATCCTCTGAAACTTGTTTCTAGCTCCATTTCTCTCTCAGCAATGTCTGTCCCATTCCATGGCATTTCTAAGCCAGCATTTCTTGTCTCAAGGTTTGCATACAGATGCACATGTACAGTGTGCATTCCCTACAAATCCATCCCTACAAATCCCTATGTGAATTCCCTACAAATCCATTTCCCACACCACCTGAGAATCCCATTTTCTGTTCATATCCCAGGAATCAGAGCCCTGAGCAGTGATTTCCCTAATGGAGCAAGTGATGCTCTGGTCCCCTCATTCCCTGAGGTTCCTCTTCCATTCCCAGCCCAGGTCTTTGCTGTATTCCTGAAGTTCACTCCTCTTGCAGTTGGATTCTTTACCATCTTCCCCTTGCCCATTTCATTTTGCAGGTCCTGCTCCTGAAGCCATCACGGATAAAATTTTCCAAATCAGCAAGAAAATTGAGGAATATGCAATCTGCCCAGATCTCCAGGTGGACTTGGGCACCATTGGGAAGCAGCAGTTTGACTTGGAGAACAAATTTAAGCCATTTACAGGTACACAAATGTTCCTCCTCTTGGCCAGGGTGAGGAATCATGGTGTTTCTGTGGCCATTCTGACCTCTCCTCATCTGTTGCATAATCCCAGTGAGGACATTGCTCCTGGCATTTATTTATTTGTTGATTTTGATTGATATCATTTTCTGTCCTACAGAAGTTCCTACTTTAGTAGCAAAACCTTGATCCATCAAACTTCCCTAAAACCAAAGGCTGTCTTTTCTGTGAGGAAAACATGTGCTTGAAAACAGAAAAATGCAGTTACAGTGCATTTGCCTAATTAAAAATTGCTGAGTTTAATCTTTCAACTGACTTTTTTCCATGGTTTCACATGTAAAAGTTGTTGCTGTGAGTGGGAAAGCTGTTACATTTCACATGTGACTTTTGTCAGTTAGCAATGAAATATGAAAATAAATTAGAAAAAGACTTTTTAAAAATACTGCAATAATTTTTTTTTTACCATCTCCTGGTGCTTGTAACTAACAAAGAAATAAGTTAAAAGATGATAAAAGCTGGTATTTCTCTCAGTCTCTATTTCTTTGTAGTGGGATTTTTATGCTGTATTTTGTTTTTATGTTGGCTGCAAAGGTGCAACTTTTTGAACTATTAAGTTCATGCTTCCCATTGACTTTGATGGAAATTAAAGATCTGATTTTATATACAAATTTTTAAATTTAAGTGAAGTAGGATTGAGCCCTCTTGAAGGAAGTCCAGGGAGCCTTAACTGGGAACCGAGTTTGATATTTTTTTTTGGTCCACTTGTGACCTGATTAGCAGTGAGAGCCTGTAATTAAATCCCTAATTTAGCCCCATTATTCCTGTCCCTATTCTGATTCTCCGGGATGTTCAAGGGCTTTGTGCTGAGCCCTTCACTCAGAGGCCCCTCAGCACAGCAGCAGGACTTGGTTATCACAGTTCCAGGCTGTGGGGGTTGATCCCTGGCTCCTTCTCTCTTCCAGTGGAAATTGTGGATTCTGTGGAAGCCTATGCCAGCATGCTGAGGAACATCTTTGACTTCAGTGCCTTGAAGGAGCTGCTCTCGGGGAAGAACCAGCTCAAGATTCGCATCGATGCCATGCACGGGGGTAAAAAGGGCTGGGCTTGGGGCACTGTGGGGTCAGGGGTCCTTGGGGATTTGGCACCTACTTCAGACAGGAATTCATATTGCAAGTTTGGGGGTTGGTTTGTAGCACGCTGGATTTTTCTTTTCGGGAGCAAACTTTTATGTCTTGTGTTATTTTCTTTTGTCAGGTGCTGTGTTTTGGGGGTTGGAATGAGCTGGTCTTTTAGGTCCCTTCCAACCCAAACCATTCTAGGATTCTGTGAAATGTTTCATATAACCCTGAAATGGTTTGGGCTGGGAGGGATTTTAAAGCTCACCCAGTTCCACCCCTGCCATGGGCAGGGACACCTTCCACTAGCCCAGGTTGCCCCAGACCCTGTTCAGCCTGGCCTGGGACACCTGCAGAGGTGGGGTGGGTTTTGAAGGGACCCAAAACGAGCAGCCTGAGGTGGGTGGCACTGTGGCTGGTGCAGAGCTGCCTGAGGGCTGAGCCAACCCCTTCCTCTCTGTTTTGCTGACACAGTTGTGGGCCCTTACGTGAAGAAGATCCTGTGTGAGGAGCTGGGAGCCCCAGCAAATTCAGCTGTGAACTGCACCCCCCTGGAGGACTTTGGGGGCCACCACCCTGACCCCAACCTGACCTACGCTGCTGACCTGGTGCAGACCATGAAGACAGGAGAGTACGACTTTGGAGCTGCCTTTGATGGAGATGGGGTAAAAGAGCTGCTCAGAATTCCCCTTCTTTCCCTCTAACCAGCTCTGGGGACTGAGGTGCACCTTTTCCCTCCCTCTCTCCTCTGTAATCACGAGTGAAGTGAACCACTCGCTGCAGTTTGCCACCACAGACATAGCTGGATACTCTGTCAATAATCCCAAACTGTGTTTAAGTAACTTTAAAGCTGTGAAAAATCAGCAGGAAGGCGAAACGCTATGGAGACGCCGCTGTGTAACTTCTTCAAAGCTCTGTGTTTATTTCAGAAAACCTCTGGGAACTGTTGTGTTCATGGGCTGGGCAGGGAGCTGAGCTGTGCCTGTGCTGTCTCCCCCAGGACCGGAACATGATTTTGGGCAAGCACGGCTTCTTCGTCAACCCCTCCGACTCAGTGGCCGTCATCGCCGCCAACATCTTCAGCATCCCGTACTTCCAGCAGACCGGGGTGCGCGGCCTGGCCCGCAGCATGCCCACCAGCGGGGCCCTGGACAGGTAACAATCCCCCCTGTGGGCAGGCAACAATCCCCCCTGTGGGCAGGCAACAATCCCCCCTGTGGGCAGGCAGGGGGCAGGGAGCCCTGCCAGGGCTCAGCGTGCCCCTTTCCTGGGGTTTCACTCTGGTCTGGCCCGCAGCATGCCCACCAGCGGGGCCCTGGGCAGGTAACAATCCCCCCTGTGGGCAGGTAACAATCCCCCCCTGTGGGCAGGTAACAATCCCCCCCCTGTGGGCAGGTAACAATCCCCCCCTGTGGGCAGGTAACAATCCCCCCCCCTGTGGGCAGGTAACAATCCCCCCCCTGTGGGCAGGTAACAATCCCCCCCCTGTGGGCAGGTAACAATCCCCCCCCTGTGGGCAGGTAACAATCCCCCCCTGTGGGCAGGTAACAATCCCCCCATGGGCAGGTAACAATCCCCCCCTGTGGGCAGGTAACAATCCCCTCTGTGGGCAGGCAACAATCCCCCCCTGTGGGCAGGTAACAATCCCCGCTGTGGGCAGGTAACAATCCCCCCCTGTGGGCAGGTAACAATCCCCCCATGGGCAGGTAACAATCCCCCCATGGGCAGGTACAGGTCAGGGAGCCCTGCCAGGGCTCGGCGTGCCCCTTTCCTCAGTTTCACCCCCACCCACCCGTGCGTTTGCTCCGGTGAGGAGCGTGGCAGTGCCAGGGCAGCAGCGAGGTTTGATGGGTTAAACCCTGCCTGGGGACGTGGCAGAGCTGGGCTGAGCTCATGGCTCTTCACTACACAAAAGCCCAAACAAATGACTCCACCAACCCTTCTTTTCCTTCAGTTTGATAGTGACGCTTTCTTGGTGAAATGCTTTGAGATCTGCAGCCTAAAATCACTTTGGAGAGCTGTGTGTTTGTATCAGTTCTGTACATGCACGTCCCACCCATGTCCCAGATATCACACTGAATGATGAAATAGAGGGATTGTTCTAAAGCAGTGGCATTCCTTGCCCTCAGTGGCACCCCAGGAGAGCTGCTGATCCCATTTCCCCTGGGAGCACTGAGAATCCAGGGATGTGACTTGGCCTTCTTACCTTGGCAGGGTGGCCCAGGCCACAAAGATTGCTTTGTATGAGACTCCAACAGGCTGGAAGTTCTTTGGAAACTTGATGGATGCAAACAAGCTGTCTCTGTGTGGAGAGGAAAGTTTTGGGACTGGTAAGTCAGCATTCCCAGTTTCACCTGTGATGGTGTTGTTCCTCCTCTTAGTTTATTCTTTCGAGTTTGGGATTTATCTTTCATCTGCAGTTGTTAATACTTGTAAAATATTAAAATATAAAAAAGGCTTGGAGGAATTGGTGTGGAAATGAACACAATGCTAAAGGTTTTGTGAGGTAGGAGCTCCTTCTCCTCCAGTTCTCCAGGAAGGCACGTGGAGATGGAAGTTTGGGGGCCTCTTTAGTAGCCCGATCACTGAGTCTGTGGGGATTAAATGCAATGCTAAATGTATTTTTCAACTCTTGGTGGCCAGGAAAACCTTCTCAATGTTTTCATTTCTGGAAAGAAATACAGTTTGGAGCACAGAGTTTTATTAGGGAAGGTTTCAGGTCACTATTAAATCTCCGAGCTTAATAGGGCCCTCATTTTCCTGTTCTGAAAACAAGGTATGATTTATAAAGTTTAAATTAACACTTGCCTTTGAACAGTCTAAGTGAGTTATTGAGTTACTGAGAAACAAAGTGAACATCACAAGGAATTTACTGGGGGTGTGCAGGGAAGTTGATGGGAGCAGGATTTGCTCCAGGTCAGAGCAGGATGCTCAGGACAGTCAGGATTCCCAGGAGGTCTCTGCACTCCCTGAGCTCTCCCTGGCATCTCCCCTGTGGTTTTGTGTCCTGCCTGTGGAAATGGGACCTTCCCTGCAGGCAGGGCCCTGACTCAGCACCTGATTGCTGCACAAAGGCTGAGTTTTATCTGGTCTGAATTCTCCCTGAGTTGTTGTTTTTCCTGTTCTCTAAGGCTCTCTGGTGGGATATGCAAGACACAAGGTCCTGAGGGAATTTCTCACTCAAACCTTGTGTGTTTTCATACCACCACCCCAGAGGAACCTTTTAGCTTGTGTGTGGGTGCCTTAAACCCCCAAATACCTGGGGTGAAGTGCTTTGTGGAGCTGGGATGCAGAGCTTGACAGGAAAGGATTCCCCCAGCTTTCCTGGGACTGAGGAAATGGGATCACAGCTCTGGGGGCCAGCAGGCTGCTGTGGGGCTGAGCAGCCTTCAGGGGCAATATTTTTGCAGTCAGATATTACTCTGATATCTGACTGGGATTTGGCTGTGGGTTGGAAGAAAAGGTGAATTTCAGAGGACTTGGTATCTCTGTAAGGAAATCTTGAGGTAAATAATGAGTAAGGAAAGATTCTGGAGTTTTGCCCTGAGTGATTTCAGCATCTGCTGAGTTTATATCCTGGGCCTTGGCTATTAAGAAGGCACTGGTGCTTCAGGAGATAAATAAAACCAAATTTCTGGAGCTGCTGATGGGAGATGATCTCAAATGAGCAGCTCCCCAAAACTGTTTCCACCTTTGTATGAGCAAAAAGTTCCTCTCCATCCCTAAGGGACTGCTTCCCAAATCAAAGTCATTCCAGTCTGAGAGAGAGCTTTGGGATTTTGGCCAGGCAGCAGCACATCCAAGTGGTGGGAGCTGAAGCAGTTTGGGGGAACAGATTGGGAAAGGGCCCAGGAGAGTTGGAACTGCCCTAAAATGCAAAGGGGTTTGTCCATGTGGCAAATGCACTTAGGAAGGAGAAAGGAATGAAGAGGGGTGAGGAGGGTTGGCTGATAGGAAGTTAATGAGGAGTTGTTTGCAGCTGGACAGAATGGGAGTGTTGAAAGGGAGAGAGGTGAAGGAGCAGCCAAAAGACCCAGTAAAAATTGAAACAAACTGTGAGGCAGTGGGACTGGAGTGCAGCAGCAATTAGAGTAATGTGACATGACAGAATTCCTGCTTGCTTCCTTGGGTATTTTATTCCAGCAATAAGTTGATACATCACATGGGACTGGTGTTTATTTACCATTCCTCTCCATCACCTCTGCCCAGCTCTCTCCACCCTGAGGGACCATGGGGATAATTTATGGCCACATCCACAACAGTGGGATTTGTGCAAAGCACCACGTAACCCCTGCCCTGCCCCCAGCCCTTTCCCAGAGGATTCCCACTCTGGCACTCCTTCAGAGGGTGGCATGGCAGCTCTGGAGTGCTCCTGGCATTTTTTTTTTAATACCTGTTTGGAGATTTTCCAGAGTGGGAAGGAGAAAACTTTGCACCTGTGGGGTCACAGAGTGGAACCGGCGTGCCAGAGGCACCGAGTGAGGGCTGGGTGTGCTCTGGGCCATCTGATCCCATTTCACCTGGGGGCTGTGTAAGGTCCAGCACCTCTCGGGTTTCCCAAGGGATCAGTGCTGTGTGATCCCACTGTGCCTCCAGGGCAAGGCTGGGCTGCCTCTGGCTGCTTCCTGCTCTCCTTGCAGTGCCAGCTTTAGGGAAATCCACAAGGAGGGGCAACAGGCACAAACTAAGGCCTGGGAAATTCCACCTGAACACGAGGAAGAATTTCCTTACTGCTGGGACAGATTGCCCAGAGAGGTGTGGAGTCTCTCTTGCTGGAGACATCAAAAATCTGGGTGCAATCCTGGGCTCAGGGATGGCCCTGCTTGAGCAGGGAGGTTGGACCAGATGCCCCACTGTGGTCCCTTCCAACCTGACCCATTTTGGGATTCTGTGAATCCTCCTTTAGCCAAGAGGGAGGCTTTTCCAGCCCCCAGTGAGAGCAGGCTGGAGGCTCTCCTGGCCTCTGCAGGTGGATGGAGCCTCTCCCTGCCCTGCTGCTGCCAGCCCCATGGCTGGTTCTCCCTGCCCTGCCACTCCTCTCCCTGTTCTGGGGTGATTTTGGGGTTGTTGGGGTTTGGTTCCTCAGGAGGGCTGATGTTCCCCTTGGTGCTGGGCCAGGAGATGATCCCAGGGTGCTCCTTGGCAGACAGGACACAACAGCTGCTAAAGATTTGATGTTCTCCTTGTTGATGCTCTCCTTCCCAAGCTGCTCCTTTGCATTTGCCTTTTGTTTTTTTATTTGATGCCTTTTTCACTGTTTACTTCCTTGGGAACAGAGTTAAGGATGTGTGAACAATGAGTGTGTGTGTGTTAAAAGACGCTGAGTGTTTTATTTGGGCCGGAGCTGGAGCAGATGAGATCCTGACCCATTTTAATGACACAGCAGGGATGGAACTCTGGAAATGCTTCCCATTTGTGAGCTGTGCAGGGGAATGGGGGAGAGGAGACCAGGTGGGGACTGTGGTGTGAGGAGTGGGAATTGTGTCTGTGCTGTGGCTCCCCACAGGCTCCGACCACATCCGAGAGAAGGACGGGCTGTGGGCAGTGCTGGCCTGGCTCTCCATCCTGGCCGCTCGCAAGCAGAGCGTGGAGGACATCATGAAGGACCACTGGCAGAAGTACGGCAGGAACTTCTTCACCAGGTGGGGAAAGTGCTCCTGACACCTCCCATTCTCTGTCCTGTGGCAGAGCAGAGCCCTGACGGCACCGCTGCGTCACCATCAGGCTGCTCCTGTGTCATTCCACTCCCCAAACACTTGGCAGCATTCCTGGGTGCCATGAAATGGGGGCTCACCATAACCCTTTGTGGTGTCCAGCTTTGGGTTGTTACTCCAGATGTAAATCTGGTACCAAAGTCTGGATATTTTTATAAGTGCAAAGCACCTTTTTTTCCTTTTAATTGAGATTTTTTTCCTTCAAGAGTAATTTTTGGCATGGGATCAATATTCTTGAGACCCTATATCACAAGTTAATTTGTGATATCTTCAGTGACAGCAGCATCTCACAGAATGGATGCCCAGCCCTAGGGCTGTTATTTACCTGGCTGAGTTCCTGTCCAGTCCCCAAATATTCAAATTTAAGCTGCAGTAGACATGGAAGATGGCAAGGGAAGGAATGAGAACCAGCCTGCACACAAGCAGAGGTGGGAACACTTTGAAAGCATTAGGCAGAAATCTTTCAGCTTGGAAGATCTACATGAAAATTCCATCTCAAATTGCCGAGTGAAAGAATTTGCCTTTCCTTTGTTTCTTTTCTTTCTTTCCCCCCCACAACTCACCTAAAAGCCAGCACACATCTGAGGCATGGAAACCTGGGGGAAAATGCCAAAGTCTAGGATGAAAAGGCAGCCTTTTAGCACTTGAGGTATGTGTGCAGAGCAGGCTGAGCACAGGGGTAGGCGGGTCAGGCGGCAAAGAGAGCGGCACAAATCCCGCTGGCAGTGGGAACGCGGAGCTTGGGATCCTGGAGTGGGCTCCAGCCACTCTCTGCTGCCTCTCCTACCCGGGTAGGGACATCAAAGCTGGCATTGGATGTTTTCCTGCTGCAGTCACAGCTGCAGTTTGCTGGGGGGATGCACTGAGGGTGTTCACAGTAACCACGAGGGAGCTGGTGGGCTGCTGTGGGCACAACTGCAGGAAATTCTTGGCAGTCAGTTGGATCTTGGCCCCGGCCCTCGGTCTGTGATGCTTGGTGTGAGACAGCACTTTGTGCTTTCATTGCCTGGCACCAAACACCTGTGATATGCTGTGCTGTATCCCAGGGATCTGTGTGGATGTGGTGTAGTGCTGCACACGGATCCTCCTCTCTTTTCATAGAATCCCACACTGGGCTGGGTTGGGAGAGACCTTAAAGCCACCCCCTGCCATAGCCAGGGACACCTTCCACTGTCCCAGGTTGCTCCAAGCCCAGTCCAACCTGGCCCTGGATGCTTCCAGGGATCCAGGGACAGCTTCTCTGGGCAATGTGTTCTGGTGCTTTGATGTGCCTTTTCTGCCAGTCCTCCCCTCCAGGAGCAGAGAACACCCACAGAGCTCGAGAAGGGCATCCCAAACCACCACAACTCATTGCATCCTCCCTCCCTAATCCCTTGTGTGTGCTGCTGGCTGCAGGTATGACTACGAGGAGGTGGATGCAGATGCTGCCAACAAAATGATGAAGGATTTGGAGACGGTGATGTTCGACCGCTCCTTCGTGGGGAAGCAGCTGTCGAGTGGGGACAAAGTCTACACGGTGGAGAAAGCCGACAACTTCGAGTACAACGACCCCGTGGATGGCAGCGTCTCCAGGAACCAGGTGGGCACAGCCTGGCCTGGGACTGTTTTCTCCATTTTCCTTTTCCATGTATTGCAGTGGGTTGGGAATGCTGTGTCTGGCAGGCGGTCCCTGGCTCTTGTTTCAGGCTCTCCAGTGTGGGTTAGGATGGGAATTAATCCCTCTGGGAGTGGGGAGAGGGGAACACAAGATCCTTCTGTGGTTCCCTGAAGAGCAGGGATGGTGCAGGTCAGGCACAGCCATGCTGGGTGATGCTTGTGAAGGCTGGCCTCAAAAAGAAACTAGACAGAGTTAGAATAAAGCAGGGATTTATGAAAAGGATCTCCTCCATGAATCCACCTTGGGCAGCACCAGAGCCCAGCCAGGGCTGCAGCCAAGAGGAACCAAAATGGTCCCAAAATGCACGAGCGCTCCCGGGGGCTCTCACTGGGATCAGCTCTGCTCCATTTGCACCTTGCAGTTCATTGTCCCATTCCAGCTTTAGTTTATAAAGTCCCATCCTTGTTTTTCTCTCTTGATTTTGCTGTTGTTTGTGCTCTTGGGCCTGAGATTTGGGTCATTTGTCCTTGGTGCCCAGCTGGAGCAGGAATTGTTTTGCCTCCCTACTCTGTGAGGGGAGCTCAGCATCCCCCAATATGAATCTCAGAATTGCACACTAAAGCAGCTCAGACTCTGAAAAAGATAAAAGCCAAAACCTGAGGCATCATGGGGATCATGGAAAACCCCTTGGCTACCCAGAGCTGAGAGCTTCCCTCCCTCCCGAGCAGGGCTTGCGGCTCATCTTCTCCGACGGCTCCCGCGTCATCTTCCGGCTGAGCGGCACCGGCAGCGCCGGGGCCACCGTGCGCCTCTACATCGACAGCTACGAGAAGGATGCTCAGAAGATCAACCAAGACCCCCAGGTGGGTGCTGCACCTCACTCCTGCCACTGCTGGCTGCCAGAGCTCTGCCCTTTCTTAGCCCTGTTTTGCTTGGAGCTGTGTGGAGGTGCCAGGAATTTTGGGAGCCAGAGGTTTGTATCTTTCACGCCAGTATAAATAGGATTATTAAAAAAAAAGCTCAGTGTGAAGGAAGTATCCTGGGAATCCCTCACAGCTGCCTCTGCCACAGCATGGTTTTCCTGTGTTACCCCTGTGCCTGCTTTAAAAAAAAATCAGTGGATCAAAGGATGCAGCTGTGCCTAAGGTGAAACTGCCCTGTTTTGTACTGAGTTCAGTAAATGTTTTGCATCATCATCTACAAATGCTGCTGAGCTCTTGTAGGCACTGGAGGAGTACAATCCTCCTCTTGTATTCAGGTTTAGCCTGGATATCAGGAAAGGGTTTTTCACTCAGAAGATGGTTGGATACTGAAGAGGCTCCCCAGGGAATGGGCACAGCCCCGAGGCTGCCAGAGCTCCAGGAGTGTTTGGACAACGCTCCCAGGGACAGGGTGGGATTGTTGGGGTGTCTGTGCAGGGCCAGCAGTTGGACTCCATGATCCTTGGGGATCCTTCCAACTCAGGATATTCTGATTCTGTATTGCCCAGCAAACACTCTGTGGGCTCTTCGTGCCTAACTTACTGTGCCATAATTGACAAAAAAAAGACTGAACATCCCCCATTCTGAGGGTGGGGGGGGAACTTAGGATTTACCTGTCCTGTGCAGATGTGGAGTTTGGGATACAGCACAGGGAGAGTGGCAGCAGCACCACTGGAGCTTGGGATTTTCTCTGAGCACTGCATCCCTGTCCCTGGTCCCAGAGCTCAGGTTGTGAGCCCAAAGCAGCCTCTGGTCAGGAGAGCTGAGCTTTGGGTGTCCCAGCCTGACCTGGATGCCGAGGGACGCGGCGTGGGAAGGCTGCATGTGCAGCTCTGCAGTTCTGAGCCCTCTCTTTCCTCCCTGCAGGTGATGCTGGCACCTCTCATTTCCATTGCACTGAAACTTTCCCAGCTCCACGAAAGGACCGGCCGCTCCGGGCCCACCGTCATCACATAGAGCCACCCTGTGCTGGAGAGAGCACCGGGGCAGGCAGTCAGCCCAGCCCCTTCCCCTGGCAAACTGTCACTAAAAGAGGAATACTGATTTTATCCCTGTATTTAAGAACACTGTTTTGCTGCTAAGGATAGCCAATAAACCCCAGCCCTCAGCACCCCTTGTCCCTTTTGCTGCCTCTCTTTGTCCCCAGCACTGCTGGAGGTTGGGTGTGGTGCTCCTTACACAACTTTTGGGGCAGCTCGTGGACTCCTGGCTTTTCCTTAAGCAAAAGGCTCTAGGAATAACAGGGACACTAAATTCTTCAATAATTCACAGGCTTTCTTTACTACCTTGGAAACTTTCGTGGGAAAGAAGCACAAATACTTTATCCCAGTTTGGATGAGCTTGTTTGGTTGAATGGGGACAGTAAGAGCCTTGGAATAATCAGATTTGCAGGCATTAATGTGCAATATCTTATCCAAGGGCACAGAGAGGGTCACTTTGGAGACAGCTGTAGCTTGGTTTGATGTTAGGGCTGTGCAGCTGCACTTTCCTGCCCTTTTCCTGGAAGTATTCACTTAAGTGGGATGAGTTCAGGTCCTGTCCCCCCTTGGTTTGCTTGCCTTTGCCACCCAAATCCTGCAATCCCCGTGTCCCATCTCACCTTCTGCCCAGGGCTGAAACTTAGGCTGGGTCCCTGGGCAGGCCTGGGGGAGCAGCTCTATTACCCAGGAATGTGGAACACCCCAGCCTGCCAGCACCACTTCCAAGGGAGCCTGCATGTGCTGACAAAAGGCCTTTTATCTCACCTGTGCACAGGTGAGGGGTCTCTGCTGCTCCACCTGCACTGACAGTTCTGCTGGGGGAGCTGCTCTGCTGTGGGGTGGATAAAAACCCTCAAAAACCAGATGCAAATAAGTCTAAAAACTGAGGTAGGGCCCAGGAAGAGGCTGTGCTGAGGCTGGGAGAGCTGTGTTTTCCACGCTGTGCTCCTGTGCCTGCCCAGTGCTTCCCTTGGCAGGATTGTTCCAGAGGTTTCCCTCCTGGCTGGCTGCAGAGCACTAAACCAGGAAGCTGGGATTAGTGGGGGAGAAACAATTTGGCTGCTCTAATTTGCCTTTCAAGCATTGTGTGAACAAGTGACCCTGGAGTTTATGGTTGGCCTCTTGTTAAAGCAGGTCAGTCCTGGGTCCCTCCTAATGGAACTGAGTGTTTTCCAGTCAAACTGTGCTAAAAGCTGCTCTCTGCCCATCCTGGTGCTGACTGGTGCTAACAGCTTGCTGGTGACACACAGCTCTCCTCTCCTGGGGCTCCCAGCTTCTTTCAGCACCTTCAGAATAGGAGGCAAAGTTTCCTGTGCTCTCATGGCTTTATCTGGGCTCAGTTCCTCCAGCTGCTCCTTCCCACCACCACAGGAGCTGCAAAGTAGAGCCCAAAGTGTTCCCCCTGTGACAATTTGTGCCTGTGCTGCCCTTGCCTCTCCGGCTGATGGGATTTGGAGCTTTGTGCCATGGGGAAATGTTCCTACAGCTCCCTGCCAGGACACTGGAACCAGGTGGGGATTGGGCTCCTCTCTGATACCGGCCACTCAGCAAGAGGAAGCTGCACCATGGGAAGTTTAAGCTGGATATTTGGGAAAATTTCTTCCCCCAAAACAGCTGCCCAGGGCAGTGGTGAGTCCCTGTCCCTGGAGGGGTTTCAAAGCCACGAGGGTGTGGCACTTGGGGACGTGGTTTAGTGGTGGGATTTGCAGTGCTGGGGAATAGCTGGACTTGATGGTCTGAGAGGGCTTTTCCAGCCTAAAAGATTGTGTGGTTCTGTGGCTGCTGGCCAGAGATCCCTCTGGGGAAGCCTGGGTGGATTTGCCTGCTGGGTCACTGAGCAGGATGCAGCTCTTGGCAGCTGCCCCAGTGCCAGCACGCCCCTGAGTGCGCAGCACGTGCAGGGAAAGTGGCTGTGGTTCAGCATAGCTGGTGCAGCTCCAGGTATGGGAGACTCCTGAGGTTCAGTTAGTCCTGATTTTCTCGGGAAATCCACTTTTAGCCCTGAGCTGGATCCTGGTGGATCCCTTCCAGGTGAGGCACAGAGCAGGAACAGGGGAGCACGGTCAGTCTCTGCAGCATTGATGGCTGCCTTTGCCAAAGCTGTGGCCACAGAGGGGTTTGCAGAGACTCAGCCCCTCTGCAGATGGAGATTTGCATGAAAAATGACTCCTGCTCTTTCTCTGCCTCTCTCCAGGCCAGAGCTCAGGACTCCTGTCCCAGAGGAGCCCGATGAGATCCAGATGTCTCAGCTGTAACCTTTACGTAAGGCAGGATCTCATTTCTGGGCGCAGTTTGCACTGCACAGAGATGGAAACACATCCCAAGAACTTCCTGGGAAGAGCAGAGCTCAGCCCAGCCCCAAACTGTGCTCAGGAATTCCCTGTCCCAGCCTGGCTGCTCAAGCAGAGTTGCCATGGCCAGGAGTTGAGCTGGCAGGAACCAGTGTCCAGGGTGATCCCCAGTGTCCAGGGTGACTCCCAGCACAAGGGAGTTGGTTGAACCCCTGTTCTTGAGGCACAAAAGCTCTGAAATCCTGGTTTTCTGGAGGATTTTCCACTCTGGAGATGGAGTATCTCTCTCTAGATGGCAGCATTGGTAAAGAGTCTCTGGGCCACCTCCAGCCGAGGCAGGGTCTTGCCACACCTCACTCTGTTGTGACTTCATCCATAATCCTGGGATTCAGTCCCAATTCCTGTGTTTCTGAAGCCTTGATGAGTGCACAGGCTGCCCAGCTGGTCCCTGAGGATGGGCTCCCATGCAGAAATATTGGCATAAACACAGGTTTGACACTACCTAAAACAGTTCAGGAAAATGCTGCAAATGCTTTTATTGATGGGGTAGTTCCATGTGATAAAATCCAAAATCTCATCCCCAGATCTTCAGCACATAAGAGTTTTGGGCAAAATTTACTACTGAAAAGAATGTGTTCTTTGTCATGTTCCCATCACAGCACTGACAGCTGTGCCCAGGCTCAGGTGGGGAAAGTGGCAGCAGATGAACTAAAACAATTCTTAAATGAAATCAAATCCCATTTGTTCCCTCAGTTTTCAGACACTGACCAGGGATGTGGGACCAGAAGAGCTTGTCTCATCCCTTCCCTCGGTATTCCCTCCCATTCCCAGCTGTGGGAGGCTCTGGGAAGATCCCAGAAATGCTGAACTGGGACCAGAAAAAAGCAGGGCCAGGGTGGGGTCAAAGAGTGCAGGTGAAGGACCAGGTCAGGGAGGAGTGGTGAGAATGGGACAGGATCAGGATGTGGTGCTGAGGCGGAGGTGGGATCAGTGGGGTGGAATATGTGGAGAGTAGAAGGGATAAAAGCTCCAAAACAGAGAAGGATTTGGTTTTACTGCCTTTGTTTTCACAGGCTGTGATTATGAGCCAGAATCCACAGGGATAAGAGCCCTATTCCCCATCCTGGGAAAAGGCTTCACAGGTCAGTGCTGACCCTGCTGCTCCCAGCACCCCACCTGCACCTCAGCTCTGTGAACTCCCACTCTCCTCTGGGCCCGACGCTCAGCTCCACACGTACAGCTTGATTGCAGGGAACAAATGAAGTTTTAATTAGGATGAGGAATCCTGGTGAGGAGCAGCAGTCCAGGCCTGAAATGCATCCAGGCTCCTCGTGTGACAGCGTGTGAGAGCAGCCAAGGCCGCAGCTGTCGGGGTGGATCTGAGCGATGATGGGGATCAGATGCTCCCAGGGCTGCTCTGAGAGAGCTGGGGGTGCTCACCTGGAGAGGAGAAGGATCCAGGGAGAGCTCAGAGCCCCTTGCAGGGCCTGAAGGGGCTCCAGGAGAGCTGCAGAGGGACTGGGGACAAGGCAGGGAGGGATAGGACACAGGGAATGGCTCCCAGTGCCAGAGGGCAGGGATGGATGGGACATTGGGAATTGTTCCCTGGCAGGGTGGGCAGGCCCTGGCACAGGTGCCCAGAGCAGCTGTGGCTGCCCCTGGATCCCTGGCAGTGCCCAAGGCCAGGCTGGATGGGGTTTGGAGCAGCCTGGGATAGTGGAAGGTGCCCCTGCCCATGGAACTGGATGAGCTTTAAGATCCTTTTTATCACACAAGGCAAAGGCTGGTGAAAAATCCTGCCTGTGGCACATTTAATTTGTCATAATTTTGACCTTTCTAGAAGCAGCCAGGATGAGCTGAACGCTGGAGGAGTCTGGCTGCACTTCATGGCTATATTTGATATCATGACATGGCTTAGAAAGACTTTGATTGATTCAGCTCCCTCCCCTGCCCTGTGAAAGCCACCTGGAAGGATCTTCCATGCCCTGCTCCCTCCAGGTGCCTGTTTGGGTGCCCCAGGGTGACTCTCAGATGCAGTTCCCGATGTTGGGGAATCCCCACAGTCCCTCCTCTGCTATTTCCTGTCCCTCCTCGCATCCAGAGCACAAAGGAAGGGGAAAAAAGGTGAGTTTTGGAAGGAATGATAGGCCAAGCAAGCCCTGTGAGTGTGCAAAGCTTTGAATCATCTGAGCCGTGTTTAGCCACGCTCCTGGGAGAGGAGGGGAGCTGCAGGGAAGCAGAGCACTGAGGAAGCCCACAGGCAGAGTGCTTGTGTTGTTCCTGGCACAGAATTCCCAGTCCTGTGTGTCCATGCCGTGGTGGGGCTGGGAGACCCTCAGGAATCAGCAGCTCCAGCAGGGAGCACTGGATGGTTGCTCCTGGCAGCAGCACAGTGGGCTCTGCCTTCTCCTCCGGGGTCACCTGTCTGCAAAGGGGGTAAAAAACCAGAGCCAGACACTACAAATCCATCGTGTGCCAGTGCAGCCCGAAGATAAAAGTGTTGTAGTACTCTGTAATTACAGTCAGCCTCAAAGAAGACGCTTTATGAGGGCATTAATCAGCTGCTCGGCTCCTACACAAGGAAATGGGATTTTTAAACAGTGCTGGGGTTTAATTTAACTCAGCAGCAGTTCAGAGGTGTTTTTCCCTTTGCAAGGCATTCCAGCTGTTTGAGAGTTTGACCACTTGGGTGACAGAGAAAAAAAAATACATAAATATGAATTTAAATTATGGTCCTGCCTAGTTTCAGATACCTACAGCTTTCAGGGTGAAGCACAGCCTTTTCCAAAGCAAAACGACAGTAATGTGCAGCTTAGGCTGGAGAAGTTAATTAGTACGTAGGTGTTATTTAAATAGCTAAATGGGACTTTATTGGAATGCTAAAATGCATTTGGCCCAGTTCAGTGCCTTTTTCAGGAGTACCTGAGCTCCCTTCAGTTTCAAGAGGTCAGAGCTTCTCCCACATTTACTGGTTTTTAGCTTTCAGTGTCCCCCTGATTAAATTGCTGCTGTTGTGAAAGTTGAATGTTTAGGTTGAATGGAGAGTAGAGAAACTGAATGTAAAACGAAGCAATTTATTTTTTAGTTTATTACCAAGCAAAAATGTGCAGCATGTGCAGGGCTGTTAATTAGTGTCTCACTCCCAGCAGCAGGTGAGACAGGGCAGCTCCTGGCATCATTTCAGGCATTCACTGTTGATAATAGTTATGGCAGAATGAGCAAGGTAAGATATTTTATTTTGCTGCTTTCTCAAATTAAAAAAAAAAAAAAAAAAAGGGATATAGGATAGATCAATTCAAATTAAACAGCAGCAAAAGCAAAATTAGACATTTGTGGTTTCAGCTCCCTGGCTGCACTGGTGAGCTCTCTATCAAGGGAATCCAAGGCAATTTTTAAGCAGCTCTTGTATGTTCTGCTTTGAAGTGACTGCTAGACATGTCTTATAAAAAGCAGCTGAGCTGCATTTCTCAATTTTAGATAGAGGGGCTGAAAAGCCACCACGTAACTGAATGTTCTCACGTATGTCTGTGAAGTTTATAATGTGTAGAAGGACGTACAGAACACACCTCAGCTCCTCCTGATTTCTTCTGCCATGCCAACTGGGCTGATGTAAACAGCAAATGCCTCTGGGGTTTCCCAGGAATGGGCCTTTACATCCAGGAAAGTGCAACAGATTCCTGTCACTGATCACTAATTCCTCACAATTGTGCACTGTGGTTTGTAGCTCAGTGCTCGCACACTGGATTTTCATCTCACATTCACAAGATTCTTCTCCTCTCCCTTTTCCCTTCTTTGTTTCCAGCTTTTCCTCCTTTTTGGCCTCCTTCACCTTTTTCCACACTACCATCTCTGCATACACAGTATTTTTTCCCTCTAGATTTCATTTCTTTTCTGCAGTTCTGTGTGGGAATGCAAAACTTCACAAGCTCCAGCATGGATGTCTGAGGGGTTACTGAACGATCAGGTGAAAAAGAAACCACATCAACCCCTCTTTTCAGAGCTGGTGAAGGCAACTTATAAATTAATTGCATTGAGAAATACAGGGAAAGAGGCTCCATCCTGAGTTTAATGATTAAACCTCATCTTGTCCAGTTGCAAGGCATGCCCATGACCCTGTGCACACACCAAAGATCTTCCGAAAAGTTACTCCTGTGGGACTCAACTCCCTCAAAACAATATTTCAAATGTCCTTCAAAACCAAGTTGTCTTTGTTTTGACACCATTTTTTCCCCTTTAGTAATGATTCCTATTATTTTAAGTCTCTAGAGAGTGGTGGCCAAACACAGAAGGCAGTGATGCCAAATCCAGGGAGGATGGAGATGATACAGGGAGGCTCAAGCTGCATTTCCTGAGAATTTTCTTAACAGCAAGAGACTTTGCCAAGAGTTATTTGATGGAATTGGTGCTGACCCACTCTGGAAAAAGTTCTCTAATTTTTATGCATTCAAAGCTCTGTAGATTTTTCACTTCAAAAACGTTCTTTAATTTTTATGCATTCAAAGCTCTGTAGATTTTTCACTTCAAAAACGTTCTTTAATTTTTATGCATTCAAAGCTCTGTAGATTTTTCACTTCAAAAACGTTCTTTAATTTTTATGCATTCAAAGCTCTGTAGATTTTTCACTTCAATTTGCTTCACAGAAACTGATCTAAATGTAAAGAATGTTTCAATCAACATCTTTTAGCATAAATGATACACTGGAAGCATCACAAAACATGGAGTATTCAGTTACAGCCCAGGGTCCCATGGCTTTTATTGCACATACAATGACATGCATGAGGCCTGGAGCAGGCTGAGAGGTGAAGGTTAAATTATGGATATGTATTCAGCTTTTGAGCAGCCTGAGAAGCTGTCAGGCCCTGCAGCCCCTCTCCCATGAAAGGCTTGTCAGCACGTGCTCCCCGAGCAGTGGGAGAGCCCGAGGAGCCGCGCAGAATGGCAGGAGCTGAAAGGCTGCAGAAGAATGGAACGAGCAGTGCTCTGTAAACCCACTGTAACTCCTGTTTGTTCCTTTGGCACTGCAAAACCACTCCAAAACAGAGGCCAACTGTTAACAGAGGCAAAGCCAACTTCATCTTTTGCAGGCTGACAAATGGTCATGTAAGTTACCAAATAACCCAAGACCTCGGGATTAAACTTCTCCAATTGTTTTCACATGATGCAACTTTAAATCTTTCTTTTGAACAGTATTAAATTTCCTTTCATTCCCATAAACTTCAGAAAAAGTTGACTGCTCTCACATTTCAGACTGTGACCCAGCTAACTTGCACTTTTCCCCTCTGCTAGTCTGGAGAACAGAATAATGAAATTCAGACAACAGTGACCAAATGTTGTTCCGTAGAACTTTCCTCTTACAAAACAGATGAATACTCCTGGGCTCCAAAACACTGCAGGGAACAAAATTTTCAAACCTTATGGAAATAAAATAGTAAGCCTGAGCAGTGACTTCATCTCCTTTATCAGATCAGAGCCATTTTCACTGGAATTGAAATGGATTTAAAAAAATAATCAACTCTGAATAGAGGAAAGGAATTAAAGAATCCCACTGAAGCCAGTATTGAAATACTATTTTATTTAAAACCCTCACACCCATGTGAGAGAAAGCTAAATTTCACAGAGCTTTAGAGGGAGAAGATGTCTTCATCATCCTCATCATTGACACAATTCTTTGTTGCAGATAGAAGTGAGCTTTCATAGCACAGGAAAATAAGCATTTTAGTGTTTGTGATTCACAAGGAGATAAGCAGCTGCATTGTGTGCTGGGACAAAGGGCCATAGAGAGGGACCACAGACACTCTTGGGGCTGGAATTTCTCCCTGGAGGTGCTGAGCCCTCCGGGATCTCACTGAAACCCCACCAGGTCGGTGCCCTCAGCATCCTGCCAGACAAAACTCTGCATTTACACAAGGAGAAATCCCCACTGTGCTGCAGCTCTGCTGCTGCTGCCAGGGGGACCGCAGTCACTTAAACCCATCACAAATTCAGCCACCAGAGTCAAAATAAAAGGAGCCAAAATATATAAATCCGGCGGACGAGGTTTATGGGGGAACTAAACCAAACATTCACCACAAAGATTTAGTGCAGCCAAAATGTTCTAAGTGAATGGGGTACCTCAGCTCATGTTGGGGCACATCTCTGGGTTAGTGCTGTGCTAAACTCATGCTGGTAGCAATAAAAGTCTTACATGCAAAATGAGTGGAAAATACGAGATGTTAGATAGGACAATACAAGTCTATAAAGCTGATACCTAAACCCTGCTATCAGGGCTTTGCCAACCCCCTGCTAACTTCCACACAAATTCCACCCCTGGATCCCCAGTGTTTGTCTTAATTGGAAATCTTAAAGGTGAATTGAAGTGTTGTTGGAGTAAAAGCCTGTTTAAGATGCCAAATCCCTGCGTAGACTTGCAAGTAAATAAATTGTAAAGGCTGACTAGGGGCCTTCTTATTAACCTGTCAAACCACCAGCCCTGGAATCCCTTTTTCTCCTGCAAAAATTGTGGTGTTCTCCTTCCTCTTACGATTGAGGTGCTTTACTGCCTTATGTGCCTGGCCACAAAGATGAGGATGTTTAGGAAGGTGCTGAAATCTCCTCGCTCGTCCTGAAGATGCCGTGGTCCTTCCTGGCAGGAAGGGCTGGGACTCCCTGCAAGTGGTGGGAAGTGATGGATTATGAATGTTGGGTGTAATATTGGTTCAGTTTTCCAAACTACTGCCCTAATAACCTTCTCTCTGAATCAGATTTTTTGAGGGCTGGGTTGGTTGATTCCTTTTGGAAGAAGCAAACAAACTCTGCATGAGGAACTTGGAAGTTATGGAGCAATTTCACCTGAAACTACCTGAGATGTTTTGCAAAAGGACAGCTTGGTCATGTCCAAACTGAGCTGTAAATCCATGTCCTTCTTTTCCTGGCTCCCTTCTGGAGCTAATGAGAATGGCATAAAATAATTATCGTTTCCTTTAAAGCTAATTACAAAGCTCAGCACCTGAGGTGTGAATGCCCAGCCTGGCTGAGTGTTTGGAATTGTTGCTGTCACAAACTTCTCCCACTGACTGCACCGTGTCCTTAAATTAACAATTCCAAAGTGCCCAGCACAATGGATGTCAACTGTCATGAAAGGCTGGGGTGCCAGTTCAAAAAATAAAGTCACAACAACAACAAAACTAATGTGTAATGAGCGTGCCAATATTTGCATATGTTGTTAAATAGTTGCTGGTGTTTGTGCCCCATTGTCACCCTCCTTTTCCCAGAAGGGTGACACTTCATGTTATGGAGGTATGGAATTCAGGGATGTAAAGAACAGAGTCCTCCTGAGATATAAATATATGTATATTTATTTATATCTATAAAATTCCATTGTAATCCACACATGAAAGAATTGTGGTCTATTTCAAGGCTTTTCCTTTCATCTTTTCCATAGTTTTCTGCCAATTCTCAAAGTGCTCCCAGACCACAACTGAACAGAATGATCTGAACAGGGCTGACTGCAGCTCCTGATGCTCCCTGTGCCACTCCCCAGGGCCACCCCTGTCCCCTGACCCCACAGTGCTCCCTGCCAGGTTCCCCGTGGCTGCTGAGCCTTTGCTTTCCTCTCACAGCAAAGGAAAAATCCCACCTGAGCAGACAGAGCTGCTGCAAAGACTGGCACAAATGCACCTCCTCCTCATTGGCCTGACCTGCTGCCTTCAGGACAGAAGAACAGAAAGAAAAAATAGACTAAAACTATTTCTTCTCATATCTCCCATCCCTTTTAAAGAAACATGTTATTTATGCTGTACTTGCTCCTGAAACTCTACTGGAAAATAAAGCTGGCACCAAGTGGAAAATGTTTTCACCTGAGTTAGACAGAATTGCTTTCCTACAGAACTCAGCGTAAGTTATGTCTAAATCTTCCACCTTTAAATGTAACAGCAATTCTTGTTTTCCACCTTATAATTTAAAAGTCCATGGTGCAATCAGATTTACACGGGGTCTTTCCATGATGCACAGATTCTGGGAATGCAGGGAAGTTCTACCCTCACTTCCAGCTTCCACTCTGGAAGCCTGAACACGCTGGTGTAATTCCAGTTGAACTTCAAGGGGGAAAAGGATGATTGATATGGCCTCAAATGGTGGAATCAAAAAATCTGTTATAGATTAATAGGAATATTAGTGAAAGCTGGAAAGGAAAACAAGGATTCTTTTCTAATGTGACATGATACTTAAGAACACACATTGTCAGTAACTACAAATGTGTAATGTTTCTCTTCTATTTTGCTGTACTTCTGACACGATTCTCTTACAATGCTTTGCTTATCATCCTCTTGTGAGGTTTATTGTACTTACAAATCACTCCCAGACAGCTCCTTTGCTATCTTTTCATTAAAAAAAAAAAAGAATAAGAAAGTTTTGTGGATAATACATTTTCCCTGCGGGAGCTAATTCCACAAAGATATTGACTACAAGCCTGTCGCTGTTTTAAAATATGTGGCCATGTATCAAATGGTTGATTCTTCTCCCCAGAGTCACCTTATGAAGCTTTATGTGTGCACTTCATCTCCCAAGCATCCTGAGACCACAGAGGAGAAACTCCAATTTGTCCTCCCAAGCCCGTGCTTATCCCTACCTGGAATTCTTTTTGCCATCAGATCACTGTGGTCACTCCCTGCTATCCATTTTGGGGTCTTTAGGGCCGTGTCCACTCCAGTTCCTTTGTTTAATATATTTTTAGCCCTTCCACTGTGGGATGACAGCCTGCAGCATGTTAAAGCAGGGAGAATATTTGTATTGATTTCCAAATGCTGCAGATTGAGAGCAGATGTACCACGTATTCCCCAAACGTATGTTTTAACTTTCATTTATGTGCTGTGCTGAGCAGCCTGCGAGCCAGGAAGTGATTTATATCTGCTAATTGCATGCACTTTGGTAGATTTGCAGCTAAAAATAAGTGGTTTGTTTTTTAATTATAAATGATTTATCCTCTCACGCTGCATGGAGCTAAAACTTCGAAGCGAAAAGAGAACTTGGAGAATCTGCATTTAGTTTCTGCATCTGCCACGGATTTTTTTTTTGTATCTACTGGGTTATCCATGTGCCCAGCTCAGAGGAATCTGGATCTCATGGACATCTTCCTTCAGAGAGATGAAGGAAACACTCCTGTGTTGCAGCTGAAGAGGTGTAGCAGCAGTTGCTGCCAAAAGCAGCGGTTCAGTGGAGACCCTGGAGAAGGGTCCCCCTCACCTTTGCTGGATCCAGCACTCCGGCAGCTGTGGGGAATGGCACAGGGAGCTGCTGATCCGGGGGAACATCGCTCCCATTCCCTCTTGCCAGAGGGTTCACTGAATGGACTGGCCTGGGGGAACACAAGGAAACACACCAGGGGTTTTCTTGTTAGATCAGTCAGAAGTAACCTGAAATGTCACCTCAGAGGGTCAGGGCAGGCAAGCCTGGGCTGGTGCGGCAGCACTGCAATCCCAGCTGCATGGCCTGACCTTCCTGCAGGCACAGCTCCAGTATTCCCGGTATTCCCTGTCTCCAGGACAAGTGTCAGGCCCCTGAGGGCACTCAGAGCTCCTAATGAGTCCCCCACCCCACCTTGCCTGGGGCTCTCTTTAAGCTCAGCCCTGGCCCCCTTGGAGTCTGTCCCTGTAGCATCCCTGTGCTGGGCTATGGACCCTCCTGATGCACGGACTGACCTCAGACCCGTCTCATTCCCTGTTCCACCTCAGACCCGTCTCATTCCCTGTTCCACCTCAGACCTGTCACATTCCCTGTTCCACCTCAGACCCGTCTCATTCCCTGTCCCACCTCAGACCCGTCTCATTCCCTGTTCCACCTCAGACCCGTCTCATTCCCTGTTCCACCTCAGACCCGTCTCATTCCCTGTTCCACCTCAGACCTGTCACATTCCCTGTTCCACCTCAGACCCGTCTCATTCCCTGTTCCACCTCAGACCCGTCTCATTCCCTGTTCCACCTCAGACCTGTCGCATTCCCTGTTCCACCTCAGACCTGTCGCATTCCCTGTTCCACCTCAGACCTGTCGCATTCCCAGCTTCACCTCAGACCTGTCACATTCCCTGTTCCACCTCAGACCTGTCACATTCCCTGTTCCACCTCAGACCTGTCGCATTCCCTGCTTTACCTCAGACCTGTCTCATTCCCTGTTCCACCTCAGACCTGTCACATTCCCTGTTCCACCTCAGACCTGTCACATTCCCTGTTCCACCTCAGACCTGTCACATTCCCAGCTTCACCTCAGACCTGTCTCACCCCTGTGGACCTGCTGGCAGTCCCTGCACCGTGTCCCAGTGCTCAGAATGTCCTGTGTTGCTGGAATGGCCCCTGAGGAATGGCCCTGAGGAACAGCCCCGGAGCTGTTGTTGATTCTCAGCCTGATCTCAGACCTGCTACCATGAACTCGCCTGATGGTCTTGGCTGGAGCTGGGCCTGCCTTGTTCACCTGGATTAAGGGTGGTGCTTCAAGGACCTAAAGTAGCAGAAACTCCACTCAGGTGCCAGCAGCTGACAGTCCCTTCCATGTGTCACACCAGATCCTAAAACACATCAAGCTTGGCTCGCCTCGTCCATCTCATCCATGCTTGTTTATTGGCCAGTTTTCCCAAGAAAGTGGATAATCTCTTGTCCTTTTCCTGGCTGGTGAGAGGAGGTACCTGTGCATGTCTGTATCTGTGAGGAGAAGGTGGTTTTAGACCTCAATCTCCTTCCCTAACACACTGCCAGATGTTTATCTGTGTTTCTTCCTCCTCTTGAAACCCTGTTAGTGTCTGACAAGAAATACAAGATTCATATGGCAGAAGAAAAGCCTAAGGGATCTGATCTAGCAGGAAGTGAGGAGGAAATTCCTTTAATCTTGTCCTTGTTTCCACTCTGCTTATGAGCTTTTTATTAAACAGTTGCTGACTTTTGAAATCCTAAACCTAATCTAAGCATCCCAGAAATGTGATCATTCTCCTGGATGGAAAGTAGTTATCACTCCTCGTAGCTTCAACCAGCTTGGGCAGCGTCCTCCGACTCCAGCAAAAATGTTATCCATCGTTGGCAGGAGGGAACTCAACCCTCCTGCCCAAAATCTCAGTTCCAATCACCAGAGAGAGAGAAAAGCATATTTGTGGTCTGGGCTGGTTGACAAGTTGGGGATTGATCACAGGTTGGACTTGGTATTGGAGGTCTTTTCCAACCTCAACACCTGTGTGATTCTGTGAAAAGCGTGCCCCTCTGAGTGCAGCAATCCCACAGACTGCGGTTACGGGATGCTGGACAGACACTTGGGAAGGGACAGAAACCTTTCCAGTGTGGATGACCGTGCACTGGAACACACTGTCCGGAGAAGAGTGTGGAGTCTCCCCCACTAGAGATATTCCAGAACCCTCTGGACACAATCCCATGCCATGTGCTCCGGGGTGCTGGAGAAGGCAGGCTGGACCAGAACACCCGCAGTGCTCCCTTCCAACTCAATTCTGGGATTGTGTCCGCTCGCAGGCTGGACTCGATAATCCCGCAGGCGATTCTGTGGGAAGCGTTACCCCCGCAAGGGCGACAATCCCGCAGGGACCGACCCTGGGGAAGGGAACGCGACAATCCCGCAGGGAGCGACCATGGGGAAGGGAACGCGACAATCCGTCAGGGACTATCCCTCGGGAAGGGAACGCGACAATCCCGCAGGGATCGACCCTGGGGAAGGGAACGCGACAATCCCGCAGGGAGCAACCCTGGGGAAGGGAACGCGACAATCCCTCAGGGACCGACCATGGGGAAGGGAACGCGACAATCCCTCAGGGACTATCCCTCGGGAAGGGAACGCGACAATCCCGCAGGGATCGACCCTGGGGAAGGGAACGCGACAATCCCGCAGGGAGCAACCCTGGGGAAGGGAACGCGACAATCCCTCAGGGACCGACCATGGGGAAGGGAACGCGACAATCCCTCAGGGACTATCCCTCGGGAAGGGAACGCGACAATCCCGCAGGGATCGACCCTGGGGAAGGGAACGCGACAATCCCGCAGGGAGCAACCCTGGGGAAGGGAACGCGACAATCCCACAGGGATCGACCCTGGGGAAGGGAACGCGACAATCCCACAGGGACCGACCTTGGGGAAGGGAACGCGACAATCCCGCAGGGATGGACCCTGAGGAAGGGAACGCGACAATCCCTCAGGGACTATCCCTCGGGAAGGGAAAGCGACAATCCCGCAGGGACCGACCTTGGGGAAGGGAACGCGACAATCCCACAGCGCCTGTCCCTCGAGAAGGGAACGCGACAATCCCACAGGGAGTATCCCTCGGGAAGGGAACGAGACACCCCCGCAGGGATCGACCCTGAGGAAGGGAACGCGACCCCGCCGCTCCGCCGCCCTCAGAGCTCTGAGGGGCGGCTCTGAGGGCGGGCGGCTCCTCCGCGCGGGGACAAAATGGCGGCGGCGGGCGGCGCGGGCGGCCGCGCGGGGGCGCCGCGGGGCCGGGCAGCGCTGACAGCGGGCAGGGCTGAGGGCGGCGGGCCGGGCTGAGGGCGGCGGGCCCGGCCCCGCTCCCTCCCCGCCCGCGCCGCCTTCCCCGCCCGCCCGCCCGCCGGCACAGCGCGGGACGGAGGAGCGGCGGCCCCGCGGTGGATGCGGGAGCAGCGCCGGCTCAGGAATGCAGCAGCCGGGCGGCGCGGACGGGAGCCTCCCGCTGCTGCTCCCGCTGCTGCTGCTGCTGCGAGCGGGGAGCCGCGCCGAGCCCGGCGACGCCACGCAAGGTAAAGGGGGACAGGGCGGGCGGTCCCGGCCGGGATGAGAGCAGCCGGGCCGGCACCGAGGGGAGCCCGGCTGCCCCCGCGCCGCCTCCCGTTAACCAGCTCGGGGTTTTATGCTCGGTCTGTGTTTAATTGCTTCGTGAAAAAAAAAAAAAGCTCTTTCCAAGTGTTGGGGCCGGTGAGCGTTCCCGGCGTAACCACTGCCCGGCGGTCCCGCTTTGCGGTCCGGGATTGATGGTGCCCGAGGTGTGTTACCGCACCGGGGACTTGTCCCGTAGATCCGGCTCTCAGTGCGTGTTTCGCCATCTCACCCCCCCTTGTATCCCTCGAAAATGTTTATTTGTTTATCCGTTTATTTATTTTCAACCAAAAGAAAGCGTCTCCGTTTTGCTTTTAGCGAGTGATATTTATCCCGCGGTCCTTCTGCTTTATCACGGTTCTGACTCCAGCCTTTTTGCGAGGGATTTTTGTGTAAAACATAGCGCAGCCCAGGCATAAAGGGACCGCGGAGTTGGGATAGCTGGAATTGGAAAAAGACTGATTCCTTCAGGCCAAGTCAGTAAAAAGTGAGCAGTGTTTTTGGACGCCTGCATGAGAATTTCACTGAGATCTGGATGTACGTGAGCTCCGGCTCCTCCGAAGCGGTTTGTGGTGGGTACTTCAATCACAACCCACCTCTGAGAAGTGCTGCTTGATAACATGCCTGTGTTTAATACTGAAAGAAGTGAAAAAAAAGTGAACGCTAAAGAGAGACAGTTGATGGGAAAAGCTAAAATTCAACCCAAATTGTAAATACTGTAGGATAACTGCCTTTAAACATGTGCCTGTGGCTAACATTTTTGTCACATCCCTGAGCCTGGGTTTCTGCCGCTGTCCCTAAGGATGCTGTTCCCGGGACTGTGTGCGAGGGACTGCATCTCTTGGAATGACTTCCCCACGTCCCAGGAGTCTCGTGGTGCAGATTCAATGGCTGGATGCGTTCTAGCTTGGGCTCGGAATTCTTCATGACATCTCAATGGGAAAATTTTCAAAAGTTGTTTTCTAGTGTCTCCAGGGAGTGCTGTGTATGCTTAACAAATAGCTGTATTTTTTTTAAAGGGGCAAAAAAGGCTATTTCCCTCCTGTTTTTTTCAGATAGTTTCAAAGCTTTAGGGCAATTCAAGATTTTTTTTTTTTTCATGTTTCAAAGAGCCTGGAAGGGAAAAATAAAACCCCATTAACATAAAGCAACTGATCACACTGGGTCTGAAACGGACCATTTCTTATTTTCTGTGCATTCTGCTGGGAAGTACCTATCAGAGAATGAATTCACCTTTATGTGAATATATTAATATTGTCATTATTAGTCATTATATGTTAATGTAGTCATTACAGTACAGGTCATGTAGTATAAGTCACATCAAGAGGGGTTTCAGCTCAATATAAGAAAGCATTTTTTTTAAATAGTGAGAACAATAACTCACTGGAATTACCACCCCAGGGATGTAGTGGAATCCTCATGGCTGGAGGTTTCCAAGATGAGACTGGATAATCTCAGCCAGCCTCCCTTTCCCACAAAAGGCTGGACCAGGTGATCCTTCCAGCTCCCTTCCAGCCTGGATTGTGATCTGTGATTATGTACAGTTACTTTCCACAGTGAAGTACTTCCTGTATTTTAAATAATATCTTTGGCAAATGCTTATAGTGTGGATTCATGGGCAGATCAAGTGATTTATTTATTTTTCATAGGTAGACATGTATCACATGTTCAACCACATGCTAAGTCTTCCCCCAAACTGGGCTTTGTGGAAGAATAAGGGAACCTGAACTTCCAACACCAATTAGAAAAACCAAACAAAGAAAAAGCCTGTTCTAAAAAGTTTTACAGATTTCTTTAAGGCGACTGTAGTGGTTGGGTAAATAGAATTTGCTCTGTCAGAAACCCAGCCCAGATGGAATCTTCAGTCCCTACCCTTTAACCCTGACATGTTCAGAAAGAGAATGTGGACCACTGTCTCCTGCTGCTGCCTTTTAGTCCATGACCTTTCCTTGTAGGGAGCAAAACAACCCCAAAATCTTTGTCCATTTACTGCCTTTAGGGTGCTCACGGGCTGGCCCGAGCGTTCCAAGTAAAAGCACAAAGGTAATGTCAATTTAAGGAACAGCAGCTCTCCAGCTTGGATATTTTCTGCAGCATGTGGCTCTGGATATTCCCAGTTCAGCTCGATTATTGTTCTTCCAGATCCATGCAACTTTGTGAGGAGTCACAATGAAAGAAGTGTGAGTAATAGAAAAATATTTTAAAAGCTTGGAGTAAACCCACAGATCTCGAGATTGTGTTTTAGATTGTAGGGGTGCTGCTGATTTCCTTGAAAGTTGTGAGATAAAGTTCCACAGCTCTTGATTAGTCCCTGTGGTTAATTGTTTCATCCCTGGGTCACAGGCTGCTGCTTCAGCCACTATCCAGGAATGAGTTTAAAAACAAACAAAATGCTTTTGTCGCCTTAAGCCTCTAAGAGGATGAGGGTAGATGTCACTGTTTGAGGTTGTAGCCTTGTATTTCTTGACAAAAGTGGCTCGAAGTAGCAGCAAATTATCTTCAGGACATCGTTTCTTTGTTTCCATAATTAACTTCTACTGAAACTGCTGTGTTAATTACGTCCTCACAGGGATTTAAAGTGTTGCAAATGAGAGTTAGGCAGGGGAGTATTTTAAAGCTTGTGTATGGATTTAAGTAGGCAAAGAGAGGGGGGAAAAAAGAGTTTCCCTGAGGTGTGACACTGGATCCTGCTCTTTAGAAACAGATGTAGAAATCCAGCAGTCTTCTGGGACTCCAAAGAGCACCTCAGAGCTGAAAACTCTTTTAAAAAATCTCTAACTAAACGCAGCTGCATTACACACAGCGATTGCCTTGCAAGCCAGAAACATGTAGAAAGTTAACTCGGACAAAAGAAAAAGTGTAAACCTTTCCTTCCCCGGGCCCCGAAAAACAAAACCCCTCAGTCATCCTCAACTGCAAATTCGCTGTTGTTGTGTGAAATGCTGTGTCTCAAGAACCAGCTGTCAGGAGCTGCTTGTCTGAGGTGCTCTCACCTCGGGTGGGTATCCCGGTGATGGGCGCTGCTGCTGCCCAGGGGAAATGGCACAGCTGGCACAGCTGGAGAGTCTCACACCGGCCGGGCAGGGGTGGAGCTGTGGCACTCATCACCCCGCCTGCGTTTTGACACACTCCTCCGTATCGAGGTATCTAAACCAGTACCGAATCCAGTTATTTTACGGTTAAGATGCTCTCTTTGATCCAGGCTCCTGCTTTTAAAAATTAGCAAACCCCGTGCAGTGTCTTGAAATCAGCTCCCTAAAGCTGAGCTCAAAGAAATTCTGGGTTTGCCCCAGCCCCAAACAGTTGAATAATGAAGTGACTTTGTAGGGCTTTTCTTGTTTCTTTTTCATTGTAATCAAGAAGATATTGAAAGTCAATGGATCTGCGCATTTATAAATGGAACAGCAGTGAATGTTCCTGCTGTTCAGGAACAGAAATTCAGAGATGAATAAATGAGGGCAGTTGTCAATGATTCTCTGTAAATAACAATAAAATACTGGTGTTAGCTGAAGGATGCTTCTGTGGGGGTGGTGATTGCAGTTTTACATCCTTTATGATTAAGTGCTTTAGAATTCCTGAAATTCTACATTTGGTGTAAAGTTTCTTTTGGTCAGGTGCTACAGAGGAAGTTACAATTTTTTTTTTCTGTTTACAAGCAGAGTCACTGCTGTCCTTGCCAGGAGTGTGGCATGTGAGAGGCTTGGACATGTTTAATGTCATTTAATTGGGCTGGAACGACAGGATAGCCGGGGGTGCTACACTGTGAAGTTTGCCAAGGTGGAAAAAATGAATAATTTCAGCTTAAATATGTATCACTAGTACGTGATGTGATGATAAAGCTCTAAATATTACCATTATTTAATAGTAAAGGTCTTTGAAGTGCACCAGGGAATATAATGTAAAATAAAAGAACTTGCCTATATTTGGACTCTAATGCAATGCAATATTGAAAATGGTGCTCTGCCAAAGTCAGGCAGCTTGGGGAAAAGGAGTAGCTTGAGAAAGGAACCCTTTAGTGAGGAAAGCAATAACCTCAGGCTGCTTCCATGCCAGCATCCCGGCGTGAGGAAGATTGCTTTCCAGGATCTCCTCCTGAAGTGGAGACACTGGAGTGCCACTGTTTCCAAGTAAATCTGCAGGGCAGTAGATGAAAGGAAGTGCTTGTGGGAAGAATCCCATGGTTTGTGTTGGTGGGATGGACACAGATTTGGAGGATGATTGTCAGGTAGGATTCCTGAAAAAATGGTGCAGAGTGGTCAGCAAGAGGAGCAGAAGGCACAGCAGTGCCATGGAGGAGGGACTGACAGGGATAAGTGGGCTGTGTGTGCAGAGTTGCCCTTTCTCTGCTGGTTCCCAACAAGTCACTCTGTGGAGTTTCTGCCCGGGGCAGGAGCAGGACAAAGCTCGAGGCTGCCTTGCTGCTTCACCGAGTTCCGTGGGCTTTTTGGGCTTGGTATCCTGTTCTGACAAACCCCTCTGGAGAGCTGTGCGGGGTCTGGTTGATCAGAGAGGGTAAAGGACAGCACAGAATGGTCCTGCAGGACATGTCCTGGGTCATGGTGTTGGTGGGGGCTGGCTGCTGCGTTCCTGTTGGCTGGAATGTGCCAATTTGGGGGTGCTGGTCCAGGCCTGGCTACACCCTCCTGGGCCCTGCTGAGATTTTCTGATCTCTTTGCTCTTGTTACCAATGGCTCTAGGAAATGGCTGAGGCTGAGTCAGGGGAGGTTTAGGCTGGGTATCAGGAAAAAGGTTCTTCCCCCAGAGGGTATTTAGGCACTACACAGGCTCCTCAGGGAATGGGCACAGCCCCGAGGCTGCCAGAGCTTCAGGAGTGTTTGGACAGGGTGGGGTTGCTGGGGTGTCTGTGCAGGACTGAATGATCCTTTGGGGTCCCTTCCAGCTCAGGATTCTGTGATTCTATGATGTCACATTGGAGACAGGAATCCTGGGTTTGTTTATCATGCCCTGGGAATGTTGAAGGAAAAAAAAAAAAATCTGTCTGTTTTTTTGTGTCAGGGAAAGCTAAAAAAAATAACAAATAAGGCAAGTCCCTGTGTGTACAGGCAGCCACTGTCCCCAAGAGCTGGAGCAGAAGTGCTGGGAACTTTGTGCAGATGTTCCATGGTCTCTGTAAGCCCCGCTGATGCTCTGGGCTGTGCAGAGAAGTACTTTCACTCACTCTCAGATATTTGGGACCAGCTTTAAGTTAGGACTTTGCCATCCCAATACGCACTGGGAAAGTTTCATAACTGGGTGAGTTCTTGAGAAAAGTTCATGCAGGCTCTGGGGGAAGCCTGCATTTTATTAAAAGCTTTTTTTTCAAGCTGCTCAGGTCATATGCTGAAACTGATACGGCACAAGGGCTTCCTGTGACCTTCTGCTCCTTCCCTCCCAGGGCTGTCCCCCTGTCCCGTTCCCAGATGCTCTGTCTGTCTGCAGCACAGCCCTGAACATCTGCTCCAGGCGGATCCAGGAAGGAGCTGGAACAGTGGAGCTGGGAGCTGGAGCAGCAGCAGGCCATGGGAAATGGAGAGATCAGAGATAAGCCAGGGAAAAATGCTTTGTAACCTCCTCACACATTCCCTCCAGAGACTGGGAATGGAGCAGGGGATGCTTTTCCTACCCTGGGAACTTGAGGCTGGCTCTGGAAGGATGTGCACTTCCACAGCCACAGTGTGAACACCCCTCTGCAAAGCTGCTCTGGTGGCCCAATCCCCCCTGAAGATGCTAAGCTGAGCTTTAAAGGATGGAGGGTGGAAATGTAATGAGCTGCCTGAGGCGGTCCGTGCTGTGGCTGGTCCATGTAGAACACCATGGCTGCTCCTGCAGAGCAGGAACATGTGCTGGACAAGGAGGGATTGGGATCTGGGTGGCCTTGATTTCAAATTTCTTGAGGGCCTTTAGCTCTTACTGTGTTGACATCCGTTCCTGTGGAACATTTGAGGTGTAGAGGGGATTTGTTCTCTCTCTAAATTCAGCTTCAGGCATTCTGTCCTCAAAGGTAAGCGTGACTGTGAACACACAGAGGTCTCTAGAAGACAGAAGCTTGGGCAGACAATAAGAAAATTAAATCAATGTTAGAACTAAGATTAGACCTGGTTCTCCTCAAGTGAGGTCCTCTTTGCAAATTTCTGTCACCCTTTCTGCTCATGGAGGGGAATCCTCCTTGCTGTACAGCAAATATCTCACGTGTGGCACCCTTGTGGAGTTAATGGACATCTGAGCCCTGTGCAGTCTGCACTGTATTTTCAACAGCTCTTGCCTCTCCCAGTTTTTCCTGTAAGGGGCCAGTTATCATGGGTGAGCATCTCTTCTCCAAAATTAACTTGGCTTCCAATGAAAGGAAGTGTCTTTATAATTGTTTTGTTTACTCTGAAGTACTTGATGTGCTGTATAAGTAACAAGCATTCTGCGCGTTTTCATTTGAAATTCTTTTTTGTATATGTTAATTATTCATTCCATATGTTTGGATTTTTCTTTATAAAACACATTATCTCTTTGAATTTAATGAGAATCTGTAGCACGATGGAGACATCTCTTTTTCTCCAGAACGTGCTGAGTGGAGAGAGCACCACGTTGAGCTCTGCTTTCAGTGAGTTTCACCTACAGTGACAAGAGGTCATTTAATTCCCAGCTGATTGTCAGGAAGATGGATTTATATCATTAAATGCTTTCAGGAGGCCGAGGAAGAGCTTGTGGTGGACCTTTGCTTCTGCCTGCTGGCATCTCTGAGGCTGAAACACTTCATGCTCACCAGAGGATGTTTCTGAACTGAGGGCCCCTGACTTTTACATTCACTTTTCTTGGCAGCCTGACAGAGCCCAAGTCTGGCAACCTTTGTAAGTGAGATGCAACAAGCCTCACTTATTTCAGCTATTGCTCTGTCACTGTGTTTTTAATTTACTGTAATTCAATAACTGACACAATGCTGGAGTAAATAAATGGGCTGTGAACATTCTCATAGACCTTGGGCGTCCAGCTCAGGGCAAGATTTAGCTTTTAATTAACACTGTCCATGAGATTTATTGTTAAAATTGCATCCTTTTAAATAAGTCAATCTGAAGTTGATTAAGAGATGAATAATTGAAACCTGCTGTGGGGTAACAGAATGCATTCTAGTTGATGCAGCAGTGGAGCACCATTGGAGCTACAGACCCCTTTTCTCCTGAGTTTTGGGTCTTTCCCATAAGCTGGACGTTGTCATTATCTTTTCTGTGCAGGATTTGTTGCTCTGTGTTGAAAAAAATATGTGTTCTTCAATATATTAAGAACAGTAGGATTTTACCTGTGTATAAACTGCATTCTTAGTACAGCAAAGAGCTTTAGGAAGGCCTTGGGACACCCTGGTAAAAACCCTGAAAGGGTTTTTGCTCCTTTCATTCCCCTCTGCTACACAAATTCTCCAAAAAGAGGCCCAGGCAAGGGAAGAAGCTGTAAAGGCATCCTCTCACTGGAGGGGAATCTTATTAGCAAAATTATATTTCATCAGGGGATTAAAAGAAAATACTGACCTGATTTTTTTGTGTTCTATAGGGAGAGATGGTATCTGATTTGCCCTTTTCCTTTTGAGAGCCTTTTTGTACGATGTGATTTATGTTCTTGCATTCTGTTTGTGATTGATCTTTTTTTAAATCCTAATGAGTATTTCTGACCCCTGAGCAGCAGTAAAATGTTCACAAAGTTGAGAGTATTTTATGTGCAGCACTTAGACAATTTTCTCTTAAAATCTGTTGTCTCCTACTTTTCCCAGCAACAAATATGGTCCTGATATGAGGAGCTGTGTGACCAACCCCTCTCATTTGAGGCTGAAAACCTCCAGGGAATGTCAATATCAATAGTTTGTTGGTTGAGCTGTTCAGGGTGAGACAAATTAGGTTGGGCATTGAGTGAACTGGGCCATTCCTCCCTTCCTGAACTGGTTTCACTGGGGAGCCACATTTGGCACTGATCACACTGATCACTCTGCTTTCCACATTTCTGTAGGTCCTAATGGTTCTGGGGAAGTTCTTTGATCAATCTCGAAAACTTCCAAAGTTTAAGGTTGGTACTGGGGGAAAGAGAAAAAGGTGGTCTCGGTGTCTATAGCAGGTACAGTGAATTTTCAGGGAATTCATGCAATAAAGAAGGAGAGACCACCTGCAAACTGACAGCTTTTCCTTGCCACGAGGCCTTTGCTAGGGTAACAATATCTCGTGGTGGAAGTGACTGCTGTAAGCAGGGCACCTTTACAAGGATTTTTGGGAATCTGAACATTTAAGGTTGCTCTGTTGAGTTTATGAGCTGTGTTTGGTTCCCTCATCCAAGAGAGAAGACTCAGTTCTGTTCAGTTCTCTCATCCAAGGTCATTCTGAAAGCTCTGGGCTTGGAGCTCTGAAGCACTGGGTGAATTTTTTGGTATCTTATATTTATTGGGGAGTACCTCTGGTACATCCAACTTTAAAAATCCATGGTTAGCTCTAAGAGCAATCCCCCTTTTCAGGAAGTTTTGACAGAATGCAGCAGCAAAGTCTTAACTGGAGTTTTCTCTGTCAGTAAATGAGTGAAGCTGTGGCCTCAGGCACCACAGCCCATCCAGCAGGGTCACAGCAGGGACAGCAGTGCTGGCACTGCCTCTGCTTTGGGGAAAATCAGAGGTCAGGCTCCTGCACAGGTCTGTACATCAGGTGTTGTTTATTTTGTTGTCAGCTCTACAGAAATCCCCTACCCAAACCCTGTAATTGTCGGATGTTCTGTTATCCTATTCCTGCTGCCAGTTATTATCGCCTGAGATTATCAAGGGTAACTTCACCTGGACTAATTGTAATAACTGACAAGGCCTGAGGGCAAGAATTCTGTCTCAGCAGTGCAAGGAGGGATTAGGTGTGTGTATATTCCATGTAATTTGCTGAGAGGTGTCTATGTACAGATCTGTCAGGAGAACTGTAAAATCGTTTGAAATGTTGCAAGGGATGGATGTGTGGTGATAGGAGGCTCAACTTTCTTCAGCCTTTGTTGCATTATCCCACTGAAGTGAATTTTATAGGCTTTTTTCTGCCCTTCCTGTATAAGCTGGTGTCAGGCTCCTTGAGAAGGCACTTATGTTCTTGAAGGATTATTGTGCTAATTTAGCTTTCATTTCATCAGGTATCAAGGCTTGATTTTATCCTGCTGTTTGTTGCTCTGTTCTTACTGGGAATTACTGACACCAGAGATGTTGGGGATTACACTGAAGATGACTGAGGTGCAGCAGGGAAATAGTTTTTGATCTCTACTTGATCTTTGTCTTAAAGATCCTACAAGATCCTAAAGACCATGGTTATGGCTGAGTCACTCAGCAGTGCTGATTAAGACAGTCAATCTGAGCAGCAGAGCCTGACAGATTTTCTGCCAGAATCCTTTAGAGGATGCATGTAATGAATCTTTTAGTAACTTTAGTGGGCAGTTGCTTTCAGCCAGCTGAAATATTTCCTGTGTTAAGGAAGACAGACTTTCCACGTGAAAGTCATGATGTGCTCACATCCCCTGGTGTGGGATATTATTGCTTTAAAAGAACTCCAAAAATGAACTCAGTCCTGCTAATGATGGTACTTGTTACCAGTACACAAACAAAGTACACTGAAAATTAATTTTGATATATTTTCCTTATTTTTAGACTGAAATACACTCTTTTTTTTACCCCCTAGAAAATGCTTTTGCTGCTTTGTTTCCAGACACACTTCAAATGTAGAGTGTCCTGGAATATTTTATCCTGAAAAACAGGGAAGTGCAGTTCCTCTCATGGACTTTGCTGGACTCAAACTACACGTGGTGCTTAAAGAAAGGGGAGAAATGTTTCGTTCTGCTCCATTACCCTGCTACAACTCCTGAGTGTTTCCCAACATCTCTGGCATCCAAATGGGCACTGGTAGCACTGGGATGGTTTTTGTCCTGTGGGTTGTGCTTTGCCCCTTTCCCAGAGCTGGGAAATGCCCTCTGCAGAAGGTGTGAAACTTGAATCCTTGGGATTTAGGCTGGAGGCAGGATGCAGTGCTCCCTTTGCTTCCTGCACCAAATGCCACGGGAGCAGGGATGGTTTTGATCTGGGTGTGATGTGGGGCTGGCTCAGCTTGCAGGGCTGAAAGACGAGTGTCACTTCCAGCCCTGGCTCTGGGAGCACACAGGGGCTGCTCTTCCAGGCCTGGCCCAGGGCAGGACAAACCAAGGCTTTGCAGACAGGAAAAAAGCTGCTCAGGGGGGGATTGGATTTCTCCAAACAAAATATTATCCAAAAATATTCGTGGGGTTCAGATGGGCAGCCAAATGCAAATGGTTGCACTTTTTGTTCCATATATGTTCTCAGGCTCTCTAGCAACCCTGATGATAATATCCCAATTTTTCCTCCAAAAATGTGCACAAAAGACATCTCATTTGGCTACTAATAAATAATACAGAATTCAGTTACATTCTAATGAAAATACACCGTTTCTGTGAGGAATATTTCTCAGACTGAATGTGGGACTTGAAATAATTTCCAAATTTTGACTCCATTTGTGTGTAAGGAAAACATTTGCAGTACTTGGTGAAAGCTGCTGCAACTTGAGACAGTATTTGTTCTTGGAACCTATATTTAAAAATTTCTTGTGCAGTTCAAGGAGAGCAATAGTTCTCTGAGCAAGAGCTTTTCACATTTTGGAGGAATATAAAGATAAAAATGGAAATGTTTAATGCTGCGTTTTAAAATTTTGACTGGGAAGCAACTCCTGTTTCACTCTATTACGTGGCTTTTTTGGCTTTTATTACTTTTCTCACCACTGCATAGAGTTCTGAAATGAGTGATTTTTGTATACGTAGAGAAAGGATTTTATAATCTTCAGGATTTTTCCATTTTGCCTGAATTTATCAAACATTTGTTCAGATGAAGTGAAAGGGGAGGCAGCTTCAAGTGTCTCTTTCCTGTTGCACAGAGCTTAATCCTCTCCGAGTTCTGCAGAATTTCCCAGTTTGAGCCAAACTAGGAAACATTTTAGATACTTTGTGCTCATTCATCTTTGATGTTTGGGATTTGGGACTTCGGTGGTTTATTTTGGCCATCAGCCCAAGTGAAAATGTGCTGGAAAAGGGGTGCACCTGGCAGGGGAGGGTCTGGCAGCCCTTTCCTGTCCTGCACCAACACTTTCTGCCTGGGGTCAGTTTTAATCCAAGTTATTTCTGGGGTTTCCAGCTCATTTCTGGATACTTGAATGTCTGAAGATGCAGGAGGATCACCTCTGGACAGCACAAGCACTAAATATTTCAAAATTCACTTTTAGTGCCTGCTTGCCAGGGTGGATTTTTTGGTTATTTTTTATTTTCTTGCGTTTTAATGACAAAGTTGCCCTGTGTGGGACGGAGCTGGTGGAGCTTTGGAGGGGAAACATCATGCACTGAACTTTGGGATTTGCTGTGTCTTTGGTAAGAGGCTGGTTCAGAAATGCTGGGAGCTTTGAAGGCACCACCCCACAGTGCAGCTGCTTTTTCACTCACATTCCTTGGGAGGAGCAGAGCCCACTGGGGACTGTGCCTTTGAGCTGCTCTGATGGATCAATTCTATTGGCAATTCAAGGTCCTGGGGGTTGTTTGGGTTTCAGTGGATTCTTGTGTCAGCCAACAACTGCTTCCACGTTTTCTATTAACATCTCTTTCATTCTGGGAACGTGCTTTGCTTAATTGGGTGTTTAAAGCCACAGGAGGATATTTTGACTAAACCTGTTCCTCCTTCCTTACACTCGAGTAAATTTAGAATAAATGCATCCTGTACCCAGTGCTGGTAATGAATTGTTAGAGAGTCCATGATAAATGCTCCATCACATACTTTGCATGCATTTTATTTTTAAAGAAATCTGTTTAAATGCTTTTTTTTTTTGTACAGCTGGAGCAGTTAGAGGTTTACCTGAAGCCCCTGGTGTGGTGTTAGAGATGTGCTGTAGCTCAGCCCTTACATGCACATGATGAACAGCAGAGAAACACAAGCCATGAACTCCTGCAGCAGTGCCAGCTCCTCAGTTGGTTTGTGTTTATAAGCAGATGCTTCTTCTTTAATCTAGGGAGAGATTGGTGCATTCTCCACAGAGGGGCTGATTTACCAAGAGATGCAATCAATTTGTTTCCAAGCACAGACATGTCTGGGCTAATACAACACAGGCACACCAATAACAATGCAGATTTTAATGCTTTCTTCTTATTTTCCATTTTTTACTGACTAGGGTTATTAAAAAAAAAAAATCATCTGTACCACTTTAATTTTCGGGGGAGAAGGGACTGGGGAGCAGGATTACAGATGTTCACATGCCCAGACCTTGTAGGGGTATTAAAAAATGAAAAATCTGCAATATTATTTGCCATGGCAGCTGCAATGATTGACCTGTTTTTACTTTCAGAAACTTTGTTTATATTAGAAGCTTTATATCTCAAATAAAATTAGTTTTATGTGAAGGGGAACTACGCTGGTGATGATTTTGTTTAGGAAATAATGTCAACACCCCAAAGCATTTCTGGTCTTTGATTTTTCCAGTGTCCAATGGAAGCCTTGGGTAGGGGCTGAATAATATCTGGTTCTGACTCCTGTTGCAGCACACAGAGAATGTCTTGACAGCTTCCAAACCAATAATATCTTACTTATGTTTCAATATATGAATAACAGCCCAGGCTTTCTAGAGATTAACTTGCTGTAATGCAGTTCTGTAACATGCTGCAGCCAGATGAATGGAAACCCTTCAGCACTGGGAAGAACAGGAATATATCCCTTTAAAAAATGTGCGTTGTAGCAGGGATGTGCAGGGACATTGTTTCACTAAGCCACACTTGTGTTCTTTTAATTAAGAGGTGCAGTTGGCAGAGCACATGATACTCCTTCCTCTTCATGCTGTTTCTTTCCTCTTTTCTAATCTCTGCTCTCCAGTGTGGTTTTTCTTCTTCACGGTCCTTGGGAGTCTTGTTTTTCCAAAGGGATCCCCTGCTGACTATTCCGAGGTCTGTTTAAGCAGTTTCTTCGGCTCTGCTTTCAAAGAAGTTGTTCCCTTTGATTCCTGAAATCATTCCTCTGCTGTCTGCTGGTGTCTTTGTGGTGCAGAGATGGGGAAGAGGCCAAAGAGCTGTGGTGCTTCTCTGTCCATCTGCTGTGGTGATGCCTCATCCAGCTGGGGTGTCCTTGGCATCCCTGGGCTGTCACCGAGCCTGGGGGCTGTGGCAATGAGTCTTGGCAAGGAGAGGCTGCTGGGAGGCCGTTCTGGGCAAACTGGTGCTGGAAAAGCTGGAAAAGGGCACTGCTGCAGATGTCTCTGGTGCTTCCCAGCAGGCAAATCCTGTGGCAGGGTCTGGTGTTTTATCAGCCCCAGCAAGAAGTGAGAACTCCTCCAGCTGATCTTCTTCCCCAGGCAGTGGCTGTGGGGAGGGAAAACACCTCCAGCTGTTACCTCCTCTCTAGTTGTTTACTTACTAATTTTTAAAGATTATTTAATTTTTTTTTGTTTAAGAGGTTATTATTTATTGAAATAGGTTGATTTGGTTTTCTATGGTAACTCTAGAGCTGTAGGTGTTGTGGTTTTTATCAAAAACTTATTTCTATCTTCACTCCCCACTGGGACAGCACGTCTCTCTCTTACACTGTGATGAGCTTTTGTACTGTGAAGGGATGGAGGCTGTTGTTTTGTTGATTTCCCCTTTCTTATCACCTCCCTTTGCCCCACTGTGCCTTTTTTCTTCTGTTGCCAGTGAATGCTGCTAATTTATTCTCGTCTCAGGAAAATCTTTGAAATTAGAAAATCCCCTTTGCATGTAATATCTGCTGGTTCCTAGATGGCTGTGGTGGCAGAATCTCAGTGCTCAAACTGGGCACATCTGTGTTTGTTCAAGGAGCAACAGGGGATGCAGCGGATGGGAAAGCGATGAAGTTTGCTGAGGCACCAGGAACCGGCAGGATAACTTAAAGAAAGTGTTCAACAACAATCACTGCTCGAGGCCCCAGTCCAGCCGAGCACTTAGCCATGGGCTGGGACTGTAAACAGTGCAGCTGATTTAAGCGGGCCCAGCTCTGTGTTTAGCGTTAGATCCCGCCCGAGCGCCTTCCTGGAGCAGCGCCTAAGCGAGACTGAGACTTGGAGTTGTTTCTCATTTACAGGAGTGAGGCTTCAAAGTGAGACCTGACTGCTGCTTAGTGGTGTCCTGGGGCATCCAAGAGCTCACTGAGGCTTTTTTGGGCTCTGCCCCTGCTGCTGCTGCTTTTCCTGACGCTTGCAAATGTGCTGCTTTTTCCTCTCCTGTTTTCCTGCTCCCAAGCCCAATGACTTCTGCGGAATGGGAATCTGAAAGATGCAAATCACTCGCTGCATGCCAGGGCAGTGCTGTCACTGGTCATGTTTTCCAAGGGCCTCAACCCAGCTTGAGAGGTGGAAGAGCAGAAAGGGAAGGAGCAAAAAAAGCAGTGATATAGAGGTGTCTTTCTCCTTCACTGGCGTTAAATACGTGCACAGCTCTCAGTTTTATGTACATTCACACAAAACTCGAGGTGAGGCTTGAAAATACAAACATAGATAATCTCTTTTGGTGACTCTTCCATCCATTTTAGAAGAGTTTCTTAAGGAAATGGGATTTTTTTCAAGCAATTCTTTCCATATGACTTTGATTAGTGGGAGGAACTTCCTTAGTGGGTTGATCCCACAAACCCTTTCTTTTGCAAGTTGTCTTTACTCCAGAGGGCTGAGTGCTGGCTCCAGGGAAATCTGCCCTTCAGGGAATGACTCTGCTGCAGATTTGCCATGGGCTTGCAACAATCCAACTGGAGCTGGATAATAATGTTTACCCACCTGTGTAATGCAAGTTCAAATCCTTGAATGAAAGGCCTTACTGTGCAAAAATACAAGGTAGCACTATTGGGGGGAGGGGGGCATTCTGTACCTGCAACTTTAGACTATTTACAGTGAATGTAGGGGAGGTTTCACTAAGGAAAAGGTGTAGCTGGTTTGCACTCATGTGGGGTGCAAAGAAATAAAGTTAAAGAACGACAAAGAAATAATATTAGAGAACAACACTACAGTTGTCACTATCTTAGTATTGGCAAAAATGTGAAGGATGGTTTTCTAATCCTTGAAGTGTGGAAATTCTACTCCTGCTGTTCTTGCTGAATATTCCTGTTATTGAATATATATGTTAAATATTCTGTCTGCCTCTTCCTCTCCTGGACTGTGTGTCCGTGTGATTTCTGACTAAATGTCAGCAGCAGGGAGATGAAGGGGAGGTAGCAGAGGAAAAAGGTTTCAACAGCTGCATGATGAAGAGGAGTGAAGATAAGAGTCAAATTTGCTAATCAATAATGCTTCCAGAATATAATATTTATTGTGTGTTGTACCTGTGGGGCCTGGACAAGGTTTATGGCACTGTCCAGGCTGTTCAAACTGCTGGGAAGGAACTGGAAGCTCCTTTCCCTGGAACTTCCACAGTGCAGATCTCAGGGGTCGTGATGGCAGTGGTGAAACTCCAGTGACTAAAATAGGAGTTTGCCCCTCCCTTCAATATACATTCAAGAAAGATGGTGAGGAGCTTTTTACAAGGACATTTAGTGACAGAGCAAGGGGGAATGGCTTCAAACTGAAAGACAGGAGGTTTGGGTTGGATATTAGAAATAGATTCTTGGCTGGGAGGGTGGGCAGGCCCTGGCACAGGGTGCCCAGAGGAGCTGTGGCTGCCCCTGGATCCCTGGGAGTGTCCAAGGCCAGGCTGGACACTGGGGCTTGAGGCAGCCTGGGATAGTGGAAGGTGTCAGGGTTGAAACAGGATGAGCTTTAAGGTTCCTCCCAACCCAAACTCTTCCACGATTCTATGATTCTGTGTGATGATGTGAGAGAGGAGGAAGGGTAGCCTGGAGCAGAGATTTGACCAAAAGTCACCAAACAGGTTAAAAATAAAGTCCAGGCTCTCCCAAGCCTGCAGCAGCACTTTATATATGCACCCCAAAACAATTCTTGAGAAGTAAATGAAAGAATATAGAAAATGATGAAATAAGCAGGAGCTCTGTTACTCTTCAGCCACGGGGGATGTGTGCGTGCAGCACTCACTGAAGGGCCCAGAATTGTTCCTACAGAAGCCTCAGGGCAGGAAATACACCTGACAAAGCTCTAATTTGGAGACCTGTGTAAAACACCTTTCCATAAGGCTTTGTTTCATATTCGCTTGGCTGAATCTTCTGACAAATTTTCCTCGAGCTTTACGTGCACAAACTGTATCGTTGTTTTGGAAAATGCAAGCCTGACCACTGTAAATGGGTTTATATTTCCAACAGGGCAGTTATTTAATTTCCTGTTGGAAGTCTGCAAATGTTGGCACTGTTCACTCTCTGGCAGGGAGCCAGAGGAGAGCACGGTATCATTAACAGGCTACAGCCCAGTGGAGATTTCTTTTGGTTTCATCCAAACTGTTAAGATTGGGCTATAACAAAATATAATTTTTGACTGAACTTCATAAAGGCAGGCAGGGAGATCAGGGGAAAGGGGCTGACAGGATGTTCTCTGGGATGAGAACAGCTCTTGTCCTTCCTTACCTACTCTTGGGCTGGACTAATCCTGGTTTTGCTGCAGATTTAATCTTGCTGTGTAGTTTTCCTCTAAAGCAGCTCAGAATGAAGGCTGAGAGCTAATCCTGGAGTTGGCTCTTTGGATACAAACCCATTCCCTGTGCAGCTACCTTCCTTGGGATCCATGGCACAGCCCCTGTGGAAGGATGGGTGCCCAGGGTTGGGGCTCTGATAGTGACAGTGACACGACTGTAATTCCTGAAGGTGCATTCCCAAAGGATCCCTCAGCATTCAGAGGCCTGAGCTGGCTGGAAAATGCCATTTTCAGACACAACCAAAGTCTTGTAAACAAAAAAAGCATTTTTGTTCAGAGTTTGTTTTAAATACCCCGACTTAAGTCAGCAGGAATGAATCAGACTGGTTTGCTGTGAAGACACATCATTTATTTTGGGTGTCTGGCACAGGCTCTCTGTACCTGATGATGCTTCAGGCGAGGCCCTTTCCCCACGTGGACCTTCTGGTGGTCCATTCCTGCTTCCCAGCTTTGCTCCTGGAATTCTCCATTTCACTGCGGTTTGCAGCGGGGACCAACTCTTAAATCTCCAGCTTGAACTCAAGGGAGCCAACTTCATTTTCTTCTGTGAGTTTTCCACTTTGAAAGGAGCTATTTGTGGAAAACAAATGGTCCAATGATGTGGGAGGCTCTTCATCACTCGGGAGGCTTTAAATCAGGGCTGACTTGGGGAACAATGTGCTCACAGGCGCAGTGGGATGTGTGCAGAACCACTGGATACAGGGAATTGTGGCATGTGTCATGCAGGGGATCAGATTTAGGATTATTGTGGTCTCTCCTAAATCTCCCATAAAGCAGTACTTGAGTGTAATCTGTTTGGATTTCCCCTGCTCTGGGCTGCAGCAGCTGCTTTTTCTCAGGGATCTGGGGATGGAAGAGGAGCTGCTCGTGGAGAAACAAGCACAATTCCTATATTAGAGTCAATATTTGCACTCACTTTGCCTGGATTAGGGGGAGTTGGAGTGGGAAGAGCTGGATGATGGAAAGCAGAAAAAGGATAAAAAGCAGGTTTTGATCACCTGTCATGCTTTGGTGTTGTTTCTTGAATGATATTCTCGAGGCTGATGTGTAGCTTAGGCCATTGGTATGTGTTGAATCAGAATGGGAAGTACCATTGGGAAGTAAGAAGATAAATTTTGTGTGTCAGAAATATTAGGTTGGTTTTTTTCTTTTCCCTGAGTCCTGAGAAACATGAAGTGCAGCTAAAGGAAAAGGCACATAAACCCAAAACATATAAAACATGTAAAAAATGATGTGCCTGGACTGATGCACTGCAAAGATGTACTTTCATATTTTTGTGATAACTTATTTAATAAGATCTGGAGCTTTTCTTTTCTTTTTACTCATTTTTAAACAGATGAATGCACTTATCTGTATTTACATCATCTCCAGGCAACCCAGAGAGTGTTCTTGCCATATGCTCATGGAGCTCACAGCAGTAAGAAGTGTAGAGGGACAGGAGACCCTCTGGTCCTTTACAGTTTCTTCTGGGTGTTGAATTTCATGCAGAAAATATGGTTCTTATTGCAGCTTGGCAGGCATCAGAAAAAAGCAAATCTTCTCAATGTTCCATCAAAAAGAAATACTGAGCGCTCAGTTTTTATTTCTCTGGTGATAGTATCCAGAAGTTACTGATTTTTTTAACAGTAGTTTTGATCAAGGATGCTCAGAACTGTTTACCAACAATTTTGAATTTTTTACTGTGGCTTGCTGTGGGTTATGTATTTTTTTTTTTCCTTTTGTAGAGGAGTACAAGCTAAATCTTGTGTGAGCTCCCAAAAAAAAAAAAAAAAAAAAAAACCACAAACCCCATAGCAGGTCTGGGAATACATTTTTATTTATTTCTTTATTTGAAAGTAGTGTGGGACCTATCTAGATGTGACATATGGAACCATCTCACATACAGGAATCCTTATTCCTGAGCCCAAATTCTCAACCATTGCCTCCTATCCATGTCCTTTCCAATCCTGCCATTCCCAGCTTGGTGGATTTGGGGAGGGGAGTGGGATGTTGATAAGAAGAAATCATTATCAGTTTGCTTTTGGAGGTGGTAATTATTTCAAAACCTGTCACCTTCATAAAATAAATGCATTTTGTGGCATTTCTTGAAATTGCCCAGTGTGGGGTTGAAATACTCTTTTCTCAATTATAAAATGACAAAGTGCTCATAAATTTGCTATTGTGACTTTGGGAAGTATTTTAATGAACAATTTTGAATGATGGGGTTCAATTTTTTTAGGAAATAGGGATGATATAAAATGATCATGTGCTAATATGGTATTTTTATATCATCCCTAATATGATAACATGATAAATATGTGATTTGTTAGTCTAAAGTTCATATCTTATGGGAAGCAAATCTGAAGAGACAAAGTATTTAAGGGGATCTACAGTTACTTATGGAGAACATTATTATACTTTTGATTTGGGAATGCTGGGTGTGAATAAAAGACAGAGAGAGGCCCCGGATAGGAAAGGAAAGTATTTTAAAGAGAGATCAGCACAAAAGTTTAGGATAAACACAGCAACAAAGTCAGAAAAGCTGAGGCACAGAAGGGGATTGAAGCTCCAAGTGATAATGAGGGGAGCAGGAGAAGAGAAAGCCAGGAGAAAATGCTGACTTGTGACTCAGTGCACAGGAAATGTTCTGGAGAGTGAAACCAAAGGCTGAAATCCTTAATGCTCTTTTTTTGCACTGCTTTTGACCCTGCCCTGAAAAACCCAGCAGACACCAGGAATGCAAAGACATCAGCGCTGCAATCTCAGTCTAGAATGAGAGAAAACTGTTAGGGAATGCTGGGATAAATTAGATGTTTTAGCATTTCTCCTGTCAGCTCTTCAAGCTCTGAGGAAGTTGCTCAGCCCGGGTCAGGCTGAGGAGTGAGAGACCCTAAAAAATTGGGAAGGAAGCAAAAAATGAGTGTGAGGATTTCGACATCAATCTGCTTAACAGCAGATAAAGTATTTGCACGCAGCTGGGAGATAACAAGGAGATAAATAGCGAGCTAAAATGGTTTTGTCAGTGCCAAATCCTGTCACACCAACCTCCTTTCCCCTGAGAGCAGCTTGTCGGGCCCTGTGGGGGACACGGTGACGTGTCTGGAGCTGGTGTAAGCTTGTGATGGCAGGGACAGACATGGGGGTGAGTGGAGCACTGGAGTGGTTCCCATGCAGGGAAAACAGAGAACCTCTACAGATCTGGAAAGCCTCGGGCCTGGCTTGGTTCTTCTGGGAGCAGACTGGGAATGGGAGCAGCAGTTGTGCTGGAGGACTCAAACTCAAAATGATCTTGCTCTGAGAAACAGGGTCACACTCCTGTGAAAATTTATACAGTTTAATAGAGAGGACAGTGGGAGACAAAGGCAGTAAAGCAAAGATTACAGCTGGGTGCATCTAGGCACCTGTTATCTTCGGGGGTACCCCTTAAATACCTTTTAATTACATCAGCCTGTTGCATATTCATAGCCCCTTATGCTGTCCATAAATTAGTTTACATTTTCCAGGAGCTATTTTACATGGCCTCGGGTCTGCCTTTTTAGGGCATGTGTGTATTTTGGCTGTGGTTTTGGCTCCTTCTCCTTATCACTTCCAGTTTGGGCCCTGGTCCACGCTGCCTTCAGATGGTGAGTGCTGATAGCTGGCACATCTGCACAGGTGTCCTCATCCTGTTCACTGGATTTTATCCCATCCTAGCAGGCATTGTAACACAAGCACGCCAATATCAGCTATTCCACTAAGCTTAATTAGCAACAGAAATAAAAACTGTATCTTTATAGCAAAGTTACTTTAACACCGCACATATAAAATCCATTCTAATATTTGCGACAAGCCAGTATTATAATGTGTATCTATAACACTGCTAAACTGGAGAAATAGAAGAAATATGATGGTGGACTAAGTGCAACGTGTAAAACTCCTGAAGGAGAAGCCACCTGTGTAAATGACAGCCCAGGATTGGGTTGCAGCTCTTGGGAAGGGATTTGGGAGCTGTGGTGGAAGGGGAAGGGAGCCAAGGCAGCAGAGCAGGCAAACGTTGTGTTTGGCTGGGCAGGCAGCAGCACAAGAAGTCTCTGTCCCTCTGCCCAGCATGGGACAGAGCTCAGCAGCAGGAAAACCTGGGAAGTGCATCTGGAGAAAGGCAGGGAGCAGCTGGAGAGCGGCCAGGGAGAACCGGGAACCTCGCTGATAAGGATGGAGGAGCTTTGAGTGCATCACCAAAAAGGAGGGAAAAGGGGAAAAAAAAGGATATTGATTGTATCACCAAAAAGGAGGAAAAAGGATATTGATTGCATCACCAAGAAGGAGGGAAAAGGAAAAAAAAAAAAGGATATTGATTGCATCACCAAGAAGGAGGGAAAAGGAAAAAAAAAAGGATATTGATTGTATCACCAAAAAGGAGGAAAAAGGATATTGATTGCATCACCAAAAAGGAGGGAAAAGGGAAAAAAAAGGATATTGATTGTATCACCAAAAAGGAGAAAAGGGAAAAAAAAAAAATATATTGATTGCATCACAAAAAAGGAGGGAAAAGGGAAAAAAAATGGATATTGATTGTATCACCAAAAAGGAGGAAAAAGGATATTGATTGCATCACCAAAAAGGAGGGAAAAGGGAAAAAAAAAGGATATTGATTGTATCACCAAAAAGGAGGGAAAAGGAAAAAAAAAAGGATATTGATTGTATCACCAAAAAGGAGGAAAAAGGATATTGATTGCATCACCAAAAAGGAGGGAAAAGGGAAAAAAAAGGATATTGATTGTATCACCAAAAAGGAGGAAAAAGGATATTGATTGCATCACCAAAAAGGAGGGAAAAGGGAAAAAAAAGGATATTGATTGTATCACCAAAAAGGAGAAAAGGGGAAAAAAAAAAAAAAATATATTGTTTGCATCACCAAAAAGGAGGGAAAAGGGAAAAAAAAAGGACATTGATTGCATCACCAAGAAGGAGGGAAAAGGAAAAAAAAAAAGGATATTGATTGTATCACCAAAAAGGAGGAAAAAGGAAGAAAAAGGATAATTGCATCATCAAATAGGAGGAAAAAGGAGAGAAAAAATAAGATATTGATTGCATTACCAAAAATGAGGAAAAAGGAAAAAAAAAAAAGGATATTGATTGCATCACCAAAAAAGAGGAAAGAGGGTAAAACCAGGATATAATGTGAGTTGTAACTACATTAGCTGTTCCAAGGAAGAAGAGAACAGCTTATTCCCAATGGCAGTGATTGCTAAGACAAAAGATATTTGACTTAATTTAAAGCAGAATAGGCTTGATTTAGATATGAGAGAGAAAACTTGCCAGGGTGAGGAGAATAAAGCCTTTCATAGGCTCGGGAGGCTGTGAGGGCTGTGTTTTAACAAGAAATTAGATTTACATCTGTAAGGACAGTTTGGGAGGGGCATGGCCAGAGGACTCTGCCCCATCTCTTTTACCCTGGATATCTTGGTGACTCTAAAGAGATCCCAGAGAAACCAAAGCTTCCATTCAGTCTTTGTCAATATTTCCCTCACCTTTTTATTGAGACCTTTACAAATATACTCCTTAATTAAAGCAATCATGGTATCATAGCTAAGTTTTCTCCTGTCAGACCTGACGAAGTATAAAATTCTTTTTGATATGAGCACTCACAGACAACCAACACGATTGAGACCTAAACTGTGTTCCATGATCCTGAAACCTTCTTCTGTCCTTGCTCCTGGGAATTCCCATAAAAAAGGGAGCTCCTGCAGTGCACATCCCTGCTCCTGTGGGTGGTATTCACTCACCTGTGGTGTTTCTCTCAAAGCCTATTTGTTTTTGCTCCTAGCAAAGTACATTTCTAGTTCTGTCCAAGGAGATGACAAATATATCTACTTTATTAATCACATGAGTCACTCGAGAGCAGCAGAACATCAAACATTCTGGAAGGGTTGAGCATGTCAGAATCTCTCTCATGTTTTTGCTGTATCTGTGTAATAGTCTTTGATTCACTTCTGCCTTCCCAAGTAGTTGGAGTCTGCCAAGAAGCCTCTTCACTCGACACCAGCCCACAAAACTGAATAGACTTGGGTTCACTGTCGTTTTGAGTTAATGCATCAGTGATGAGTCCAGTCCAAGAGCAGAAAAAATCTGTTTTCCAGGGTTGTGTGAGCCATTAAGAGGGGTAGCTCTGCTGGGACTAGTTTACATCTAAGTTAAATACCAGATAGGAGGGGTTGTCTGTACTGAAAAATAAGTAGTCTGTTGTTCTACAGAAAACAGAGGCCCGTTTCTCTCTGGACATGTGTCTAACTCACAATTCGGGCCCCAAAGGATGTGTCTGTTGAAAAGAGAAGGCAGAGATTGCCAAGAAAAAAAGGCATGCCCTGCTCAAATAACGAGTATTGCTTTCCCCTTCCTCCTTCCTCCTTCCCCCCAAAATACACGGAGACACATACAGCCCACCCCTTTTTTAATACTCAATTTTTTATTCAAATGGGCTGACCTGTAATCTCAGGGGTCTGAGGCTGTGTTTAGCTTTTCCTCCTTCCATTGCAGGTTTTTTTTTTTTTTTTTGCCCCAGTAATCTCTGTCTGACATCACCCTGTTTATGAAGTCTGCTGCTGTTCTGGAAAGATCAAACTCAGCCTTTTGATATTTATTAATCAGACTTTAGGTAAGGAGGTTTGTGTCCTGTGTAATGGTGTCAGTCAGTCGTGCCAGAATCCTGCTGTTTTCCAGGATGCAGAATGCCTGAATTTTATAAATTGTGGAATCCTTGTAATGCTGCCCCAGGGAACTTGGGGTCACCTATTCCAACCTCTGCCTTGCAATCCAACCTCTGCCTGTTTTCCCTTCTCTATGGTTCTGTCACAAAGGAAGGAAAAGGGATTTAGGCAGCAATAAATAGATATTTGTTCCTAAAAACATCCCACAAACCTGATTTCTGCTGAAAGGAACGTGAAGATGAAGGGACACAGGAGCAGCAAGGTCAGGGGCTGGCACTGCACCGTCCTGGGAGCACACCTCTAAGATCCTAGAAAAGATTTCAACAAACTGGGCTGAAGCCCTGGAGGAAAAAGTTCAAAATCAATTCTGTGTTTTTATTTTGGGGAAATGAAGCCCTGTTGCAGTGAAGGGGATGATGTTTTTTGCACATCTTTGTGCTACCAGCAGGGACAGGGGTGTCATTTACAGCAAGGCATGACTGTGAATAGAGGGAGCCAATGCAGACAAGGAAACCTCAGCTAAATTCCAGAGTTTCCTACGAGTAAAATCTCTGGGAGTGAATAATCCTGCAAGGGAGGTTATTGAAGCTGCAGTGCTGGAGATGTTTAAATTGGACAGGGCAGAGCTAGGGGGATTATATTCCTGGCAGCAAGTCCTGCCTGGCTCTGGGCTGGGTGCACAGGTTGGTCCAGCCCTTGGGAAGTCAATGGGAGGCTTTGAGCTCGCCCTGGACCAGCCTTTGCTGACTGAAGATGTCTCTGCTGTTTCTGGGATCCCTGTCAGCTTTAAATGTCACTGCAGATTTCCAGGTTTCCTCAGCTGGAGGAGGGGATGAGTGATAGGACCAAATTTGCTGTCACTGTATAATGACCTGAGTCTGCTGCATTGGTATTTTTAAATATATGCATAATAGGCATTCCCCTTTGGAGGTGGGAATGTGTCTTCCCCCCCTCCCCAGGTTTTCATAAACATATTCTTAACCTGCATCTATTTCATTAATCTGAAATTACAAGATGTTTCTGGGTTTTTTTTTTGTTTCTCTGCATAGTGCAAGTCCTTGTAACGAGAGCCTTGGTGGTCTGGGAAGAACCCCAAATATAGATTTAGTCGATAATGTGTAATGTAAATAAAATTAGTAGCATGTGCTTGCCTGTTTGTTTGTTTGTTTTACTAAGGGGAAAAGGTCTGCAGTGACATAATGCACACCAAATCCAGGGCACGGGGAGGAACTGTGGGACATCCTTAGCTTGAGACCCCTCAGATTGTGGGACTGCTCTTAGGCTTCACATTCCAGAGCAATAAAGAGCTGTATTTTTAGTCTCGCAGATTTAAATAACGCAGTGCCATCCCCTGATATTGCTGAGTCTCTGTGGGAAAGAGCTGTGGCACATTGTGTTTTTCCTCTCTCATTTCCCTGCCATCTGTAGTTAATCGAGTAAGAGTGGGTGGGATGCCTGTGCCTGGATGCAGCCACCGCACTGGAGGGAAGTTTTAGGCCCTTTGGCTTTTCCAGTGCCCAGATCTTAGCAAATCAGTTGCTTAAACAATGGAGCAAGTTCCTCCTGGATCCATGAATTCCTCCTGCTGGCATGTGGCAGCCGCCTGCCACTTGGCTTCTTGGCATAGAATTCTGGTCCTTGGGTAGTTAAAGCTTTCCTTTTAATAACCAGCTTTTGTTGGAGCTTATATAACTTTTTGGTATTACAGCTCTCTCTTTTTTTTTTTTTTTTTTTTTTCCATTAAGAAAAAATTACTTAAATCTATAAAACCATATTTGTGTTCCTAGAATTGTTTGGGGAAAATAGCAACTGATTTTTTTTAATTTTGGTTTTGTTGGTTTCTTTGTCATCCTCTGAGCTTTGGCACCGTTGACACTCTCCTACTTCTTTCTGTGGTAAGTGGGAAGAGATTTTTCAGTCCTTGCACAGCAAGGGGCAGCTGCACAGAAAAGGAGACAGCCTGGACCCTTCTTCTTTCTGCCTTGCCCAAAATCTACAGGGCACATTTGTGGCCACCCTTTTGGATCCTCTCCTGAACATGAATTCTTTCCCACAGCCAGTTAAGCATTTATAAATGTCTTTTTTTTTTTTTTTTTTTTTTTTTTCCATTGGAAAGACATATTTGGATATTAAACATGTGCTTGGAGTGTCATCTTCACTGAGGAGAAAGGATTTTAGCTGGGCACAGCAGACTCATTTCAGATTTTCCTGAGGTTCTGTGTGCATCCCCCTGGCTGGCACTTGGGAAGCCAAAAGCTCTGCACCTCTGAGCCCTGGGCTGCCATAATTTTACTCAAATGAGCCAAATGAGGGGTTGTTCAGACTTTCAGCCCAGAAGGGGAGCATTGCTCAGGGGCAGGTCTCTCTCTGCAGGTATTTGGCTGCTGACACCACAAGGAGGGATGAAGTTGGTTTAGTATCCACCCATTTTATTCAATATTGCTGCTGAGCTGAACTTCAAAGCACTGTGGAGTGGTTTCCATATTGATTTTTAGCTAAACCACCATTTTCTCCTATTTTCTGGTCCTCACAGTTCTCATCACTGTAAATACCCCAAAACCTTATGATCATTGACATCATTTTCCTTGTTATATTCTTCCTTAGGCAGGCAAAAAGCGCTATTGCCCTTGCACAGCTGGGAAATGGATCCCTGGACAGGTGAAATGACACCTTGAACTCAGCAATGAGCAGAGGTTTTCCAGCCTGGGGAGTGCTGGATGCAGGGCAGGAGGATGAAGGAATGGTTTTACCTCCTGCTGAAACTTCTTCCTCCTGCTCTCTCCTTCCTCCAAACTCTGCAAGGCACAAGGAGCTCGACCCCACTCCCTTCCAAGCCTTCCAGGGTGGCTTCAAACTCTTGTTAGGAAATTCTCATTCACTTCCTTAGTTATTACCTTTTTTTTTTTCCATAAAGAATCTGATTTTAGTTGCATATCTAGAATTTACAGCAACAGTATTTTTTGCAGTATTTTCAGCAGGTACCTGCCCTGAGTGTTGTTAAAGTACCAGGTCTGTGATTCAGCTTTTAAATCTGACATGGCAAGAAATGATATGTTAGACCTGAGTTCAGTGTTTATCAAATAATTTTCCATGGGGTGTGCTTAAAGCAGTTTTTTTTCATGTATTTTGGGTTAACTCTCCCTGCTTTGAGCACCTTGTGCTTTACATGCCTTGTTCTGCAATGAATTTTTCCAAGGAGTTTTCAGCTGCTCCCACTCTGCCAGCACAGAGTGGAAATCCAGGTTGTGTTTTTATGACAAAACTCCCACACTTTGTCCCTGTAACTGCACCGATAGTGGCCAGATTTCAGGCCTGAGAAGCTGCAGATTAGCCCAGATTTTCAAATAATTGGCCTGTCCATATTGCAGAGTTTGGAACTGAGTTTTGGAAAGCCACGTTGCTTGCTGGCAGTGCTGCTGGGAGACTTTGAGCAGCATGAACAGGGTTAATCCCAGCCCTGCTGGAAGAGTCTCCAGGCTGGTGCTGGGGGAATTGACCTGCCCTGGCTGGAACAGCAGGGAATTAATGGAAGTTTTCTGCTCTATTCAGAGCAGGGTAGTGAAGCAGCTGAACTTCCCACCAAACTCTGTTTTCTATTGTACTTGTGATGGCAGATTGCTGTAGCGCTGGGCTCCAAAAGACAAATATCCTTCCAATTCCAACTATCCTGCATTTAGGCTTAAAAAATTAAAATAATCTGTAACAATACCAGTATTATTTAAACAAGGCGGGGGGAAAGGAGCTTTGCTGCTTGCAGCTAAGAGCATTCAATATGTTTCAGAATAAAGTGTGTAAATAAATAGGGCACACTTAACACTTGTGTGCTGAGATAATCTTATCTCGACTTTTCTCTGGAAGGGAGGTTTTGATTGGGGTGAATGTCATTTTTATCTCTCTTTAAAGCACCTCTGGTATTGTGGTGCTCTGTGCAAACAGCAAAGGCAGAGGACCTGATTTCTGCTGTCAGCTTCTCGCTGCTGCTGTTCACTTACTTCAAGTATTTTACATGAACCTCCCAATAAAACACAAAATATTTGACTTTCATATTAATGGACCCACATGCTCATTTGCTTTTGTGCTGTTTCTCCTGCTTTTTTTTTTTTTGTTTGGTTGTTTGTTTTTTCTCAGTAAACTCATTGCTTTTGAACACTTTTTAAAAACAAAAGTACCCAAAGAAATCTGCTGTAAATTTTACATACACGCAGAGATGAGGACGAATTATATGAATATTGGTAATACACTTGCATAACTTTCTATATTGCAAGAATTTTGCACATTTGTGCCTGGACACAGAGCAGTGTGTGGAGCATGGACAAGGAGACAGAGACTGCAAAAACCTGGATTGCATCTGGACCTGGGAATAACTCCTGACCCAGCCCAGACAAGTGATTGACACAATGAACAAGGGGGATCTGAGCTCAAATACTTGGCAGGAACAAAACTGCCTTGTCCTGACTTTCTGTGATCCCTCAGCTGGAGTCTTTTGGAAAACCATAAGGATGGAGACCCTGTGTTGAAAGACTGTCTGGTAAGATATTGTTGAAAAGAGGCAGGGGGAAGACAGTTTCTGAAGAATTTAGAGCCTTGTTGAGCTACTCACCCCATTGAAAAAAGCAGCTGAAGCAGAAAGTCCCCAAAGGGTTAAGTGGAGGCAGGTGTTCAGTGGACATGATAAACTCTATCCCTTTCAGCTCTGCAGAAATATCCCATTTCTGCTGGGGAATGGGGAGAGCACTGACTCTGTGCACCTCTTTATCCCTAAATGCTTTCCAAGGGCTGATTAAGTTTCCTTATTACCTGTTGTAAATATTCTCATTTAAAAAGAAAAAAAAGAAATAAAAGAAACAGCTTTCTTCTGAGGGCCGGGTGCTTACTGATTAGAGAGTGGGGGATGTTGTTTTTAGTGTAAGGAGAAGTTAATTTGTTGGATAGCAGTGACCTTACATCCAGGACAAGCCTGTGTCCCTTCCACATGACACTCTCAGAACATTGATTTGAATGCACTGCAACAGGAGGGCTTATTTTAGGCTACAGAAAGTTTATCTTGAAGTGAGCATGATTAAAAAAAAAAAAAAATATTCTTTTTATCCCCTTGCCCTCTAGACAAGCTCAGAGTCCTGAGCTTTTCTCCTGGAGCAACCTGCAGGATCTGTGCTGCCTCACCCATCTGGGCTGCATTCACTCTTTCTGTCTTCATTTTACATCCAGCCTGGTTTTCCTTGGCTCCTTGTTCTCCTGCCTCTTTTCAGGCACGGAAAACTGAAGGAGCTGAATTCAGCTTCTCCCTTGTCCTCCTCTGCCCACATGTGCCTGAGTTTTATGACAACTTTGCCACATGGCATGTGAGGAAATCTTGGTGAGGTTAATGGGACGTCAGGAGGAATATTAAAAATCCTGATTTATACTGGGACATCTGGCAAATCTTATTTCCACAACCTCTTTTGGTCTGCAGGTGAGCCCTGAAAAGGCTTAAAACCTCCTCGGATCTGCTCTGCTCCCCTGCTCACAGCAGATATTTGGTGCTGTGTACTTAGATTTTGGACAGAGCTTGTTTGGACTTTATCTGGCACGACACATTATTTCTATTGTTTTCCTCTCCAGCATTTTTAGGGCTGGTTGCATTTAGTTTTCCTTTTTTATAGCAGGCCTGGTAAAAAGAAATAGAACATTTGAAACTTAAAAAAAAAAAGAAAAAAAGAAGAGGGAAGGACTGATTCATTTTTTAAAACTGTTTTTAGTGTAATTTATATAAATTTGAAATATGACTGCACATGTTAACATGAAGGAAAGATCCCAGGAATTTTTCATTTACCAGAATGAATCTGAATTTATCAAAAGCTCCTGACATCTCGAGGCAAGCACGATGCCTCCTTTGTGTTTCAGCCTCCTGCTGGCTCCGGGCCACGGGGTTGTGAAGGATCGTTTTCACCCGAGGCCTCTTGTACTTGGAGGAAATCAATCTTGTGTGATACAGAATTTCTGAGTGTCGGAGGCTTGTCCATCCTCAAAACTTCAAACTCATTCTCTTCCTTTCAGGGCTTTGGCTTGGAGGCAAAGGCTGAGCTCTGCTCTTATCCAAGAAAAATGAACAAGCCTTGTAAAGATGCTTTCTCCTCTCCCTGGCTGTGTATTGAGCTGGAAGATTCTGACTTCTCCCTGGAGTGGGGAAGATGTGGGTGGCCCTGGGCAGAGATGAGGCTGCAGAACAATGGGACCATTGTTGGGGCTGCTCCGGGAGGGAGCAGAGTGTGGCTGTACCGTGGTGGTTCTGCTGCTGGTGGGCTTTTTGTCTTGTAATTAGAACAGTTGGAGCTGCAGCTCTGCCCCTGGCTGCTGCTGATCAGTGAAGGCCATGGGATGCTGCTGAGGTCACTCTCCCTTCACGTGTTAGGGGTGAATGGGGAAGGGAGAATGCAGGAACAGGGAATGGGTTGGACCTGGCAGCTTTTGTGCCCAGCTCTCTGGGTTATGCTTGAAAAGGAACAATAAAAACAAAAATCCAGCAGCCTCCTTGAGTCTGGCACTGTGTGAGTGACTGCTCCTTGTACTGGTGTCCCAGTGGCCAGGTCACCTTCTCACCTCAGGGACTGGAGCACAGATCCCAGTGGCCTCTGCAGAGTGGATTGGCTCAGGCCTCTGGGCTTACTCTCTTTCCTCCTTTTTTTTTTTTTTTTTTTTTAAATTATACATGTTTAATTTGGAAAATGCTTTAATGCAGACTTGTGATTTCTAGTTGTGATTCCTCTGTGCTGTTATTTGGTGTGTTCTCTGCTCAGGGGATGGATGGGCTCAGGGTGGGATTCTTGGGGTGTCCAGGGCAGGGACAGGGGCTGGACTCTGATCCTGATGGGTCCCTTCCAGCTCAGCCTGTTCTCTGATAAGACACCTCACTGAAAGCCCTCATGGTGGAAGCCTTTGGGGTTTTTTTCTGAGAAAATCTGCACTTTGTTCTGTTTCCCCACAGCTGCTTTTGGTAAAAAATGCAATTCCTTCGAGTTACTGTTAAAAAGAGCAAATAAGAAGCTGTATTCTTTTTGCTGGCTTACATGGCATTTTACCTTCTAAATCTGTTTGAAACATGTGGAATCTGGACTGGTATCCACACACTGCACAGCTGTAAGCCCATGGGAGGGGAGATCTGGATGCCACTGAATGTGCACAGCACCCAGGTATCCAGCAGCTCTGAGATTTCACACTTCCTCTCCCAAGATCTGCTGGGTCAATTGCTCAGTGCTGAGTTCTTAAATTAAATTAAATATTTTAAATAATTGCATTTTGATCAAGAAAAACACAAGTGATTTGATTCAGGTAGGCAGCAAAAAGATAAGGATTCTCTTCTCCATGTTTGTCCTGCTCATTTTTTGTTGGATCTGCTGTCGGAGACCATATCTGCAGGATAACTGTGGCTTTTCCCACTCTTTGGAGTGGGAAATCACTCAGCTTGCAGACTCATTTCTCTGCCTGCTCACTGAAGTGATCCTCTGAATTGTGCAGCAGAGTTTGTGTCGTAGTGTCTGCTCACCACAGCTTTTTCCTCTGCTGTTTATTTTCCAGAAGAAAGCAGTGGATAGTCACCCAACAAGAACATGAACATCAGCACTGAGATTTTTTTCCTTTGCTGTGCTTGTGTCAGGGAAGTTGGGCAAAATGTCATAGCCCTGGAATCTGTTCTTTTCTTCTGCTCATTTCATTGCCTGACTGCAGTGCTGGTGTCAGAGCAATAAATCCAAGGGCTTGTCTGATGAGCTTGCAGTTTTTGAAGCCTGTTGCAAACAGAAATTGAAGCCCACGCAACCTCTGAATGGTGGCTGAGTATTGGCCTCTTCTCTTCACAGCAGAAGCTGAGCAAGGACTTGGCCAAACGACAAAATCTGGGCAACAAAAGAAATTATTGTGAGCAGCAGCTGCAGCAACTGGAGGCTCCTGGCTGCAGGGGCAGTGCCCAGACTCAGGCACAGGGCACGATTTCCCAACCAGCCCAGTTTTGGCACTTCCAGTGTCGGGCATAGATCATCATTAGTCTCACCCCAGCAGCCTATGGATTTGCTTTCCTTTATTTGCTGCCTGAAAGCTGCAAGTAGCTCCAGTAATTGCTGAGGATAAATCTGATTTTATCCAAGTGAGTGCCCGGGCCAAAGCCCTGCTTGCCTGGGCAGCTCTGCAGGGAGCCAGGGGCTCATCCACTGGGATGAGCCACTGCTGGAGTTCTGGGTTCAAACTTAGAGTTTGGGCTTGTAGGATATTACAATCCCTCTGGGGCAACATGGAGGTTTTAGGGTGGTGGCAGGTTATTCTTCTTCCTTCTGTGGGTTTGGGTGATATTTTGTAACTGGGCAGAAAAGTCTGCACCACGGACTTTGAGCGATCAGTTATTGGGTTAAAAGTGAAAATAATTTAGGTGTCATTTCTCCATTGGCTAGTTTAGCCTTAAAAGACCTTGTAACAAGAGATAGTTGGCCATTTTGTGCCTTGTGAGTGAAGAACTGCAGAGAGACTGCAACATAGGTAAGAAATAATAAACACCTGAGTCTGAAGGTGAACCATGCAGTGCCTGCAATCCCGACCTCCACAGAGGTGGAAGAAGGAGGCTGAAAACCAGCAAGCCACATTCCAAGCATTATTTCCCAGTGATAAGATCTGTGAAGCTACTGGGACAGTGGTTGTTTGTTACTTGGTTCATAACTCCATTCATTCCCTCCTTGAGCTGATCTGTTCCATCAGGAGCACAGAGCTGTGGAAGGAACTCCTAAGCACATGGAACTCAAATGGCTTTCCATAAAAATCAAACCATGTGGCCTCTTCAGGGATTCTCCCAGTGCTTTTTCCAAAGGACTTGAACTGGATATTTCTAAGGGACAGAAAAGCTGTAGTTCCCTGCATGTCTATATGAATTTGTAGATAAATGACATTAAATTAAATGATATTAAATGTCACACGCTGTGGCCTTTGCTGATGTTGTGTCAATGGTAAAAAATAATCTGAAAGTTTTTACAGACAGCATTTTAAAATTATACTTCTGATTAAAGGAATAACATTGTTTAGAACCTTTTACCCTAATGTTGCTACAAATAGTACTGAAGTTGGTAGTACAGTTACTACTTGTGCTTTTCCTAATTTTTTTTTCAATTTCATAAATTTAAGAATGATGAAATCTACAGAATGACTTGGACATGCCTCTCTTTCTCAGCATAAATTAATTTGATGCTTTCAGACAGAGGATTTTTCCTTGCATTATTCCAATTGAGTTTTCAATGTAAAATGATGTGATCTTGTTCTATCAATTTGTGGTTCCAGATGTTTGTATTTAATTATTAACCATTACCTCTGGTTTGCTTGGAGGCTGTTTGTGTCAATAAGCATAACCCAATCCAGAGCTGATATTAAATACAGATAAGGGCTGTGTAACACACACAGCTTTGTGTGAGCCAGCAGTCCCAAAATCTGAATTTGTAATTCAGCTTCATGGGGTTTTCCTCACTCAGAGGCTGTTTCTTTTCATTTATTTACAGAGAAAGGAAAGTGGCTAAAGTTGGTTAATGCCCAGCTTTTATGTTCAGGTTGAGTGACTTGCTGGAGATATTTTAAAGGGAGTGTTAAATACTGAGGGTTTTTTGATGCCAGGAAAGTACCTCCTTATTGGAAAATAAGGCACGATGGGAAGGAATGCTACTGGATTTTTTTATCATTTGCACAATGGTGCAGAAATAATTGTTTTGGTTTCATTAGAGGTCAGACAGTGGCGAGATCTTATTACTGGTGGCAAAGAAGTGTTTTCCTAAAAATAAACTAGATGAATAACTGCTTTTGTGTTGCCTTTTAAAAGAGCACTGCAATGGAAATGTCAAGGTCATGGTTTCCATTAATGTCATTTAGAGGTGTAAAGAGGATAAACCTAAATGTTGTGTTACTTGTGTGCTTGTCTTTGCCAGGCAGGAGACATTCCAGCTCAGTTGGAAGTTTCTGTCTAAAAATGTCTTTTTCCTTCTCTCTGCTGTTTTGAAATAGTGATGATGTTCATTGTCTTGAGCTGGGTGATCGCTTCCTGCCCTGATCCTGCTCTCACAGCCAGGATTCTCACAGTCATCAACTTGGCAGAATTTCTTTAAGGTACAGGAGAGAAAAATTTGGAGGTCGTGGAGGATTTTTAAAAAAAAATATTTCTGCATTTTGTTGTTGGATTTTTTTTTTTTTTCATTGTCTCTCAAATATTTCTGGGTTTAAAACTAGAGTTTATAACCTTACGTGACTCCCAGTGCACAGCTGGCAGTTCTGGGCCTCGTAGCACAAATTCCCTTCAGGAAGGACTGGCAGAACTCACCTTTTCACCGTGAGCAGCAGAGTGGTTGGAATAACTCCAGCTGAGCTCCTGGATGGACTCATCCTGAATTTCCCTGCCACTGAATCCCAGCGGGAGCCTCTTAGGAATGTGCAATCCTGAGCTCAGTCTGAGTGAAACAGTGAAATGGTTTCTCCTGAGTTTGTGGGAGTCTCTCGGGCACAACAATTGAATAAATATTTGACCTACCCTGGGGGGTTTATTGTAGACTGTCTTAGTTTTACTGTTTATTGTAGACTGTCTTAGTTCTGGCACTCAGGAGAGGCCAATCCAACAAGCTGATGATATTTTTAATTTAACCTTTTGAATTTCTATCGACGTGCTGAATGAAGCCAGCCCGAGTGGCTGCCTGCCTCCTCCCTGGGCAGAGTCCTTAATTGGGGTCAGTTCTGGATAGTTACAATTTATGATCTGCTGCTTGTGTTCATGAATGCTTTGGGAATGTGCTCTTCCCTTGCACTGAGTTTGTCCAGATGTGTCAATATTTTGGTTTGGATGATAGAAAATAAATGGTGGAGATTAACTGCCTGCGACATTGTCTTTTAACAATGAAGTAGAGCCATTTTTCACCTCGGGAGATGTCTGTAAAACAAATATTGAGGTTTGCAGAGTGGCTACAGCAGCTCGTGCTCCAGGGATTTCCAGTAGCCTTTGCTACATCCCTTTGGGACTGTGAGAATCTCAGAGGGAATATGCTCTGATAAAGGCTTCAGGTCATGTTAAGTGTGGTGAGGTTTGGCTTTTCTATTTTCACATTCTGAGCTGCTTTAGTGTGTAATTCTGAGCTTCACATCAGGGGATGCTGAGCTCTCTGCACAGAGCAGGGACACAAAACAATTCCTGCTCCAGCTGGGCACCAAGGACAAATGACCCAAAGCTCAGGCCCAGGAGCACAAACAGCGTGGGCTGGAGAGAGAAAAACAAGCAGGATGGGAGTGCCTGGGCTAAAGCTGGAATGGGACAATGAACTGCAAGGTGCAAATGGAGCAGAGCTGATCCCAGTGAGAGCCCCCGGGAGCGCTCGTGCATTTTGGGACCATTTGGGTTCCTCTTGGCTGCAGCCCTGGCTGGGCTCTGGTGCTGCCCAAGGTGGATCCATGGAGGAGATCCTTTCCATAAATCCCTGCTTTATTCTGTGACTCTGCCCAGCCTCTGCTCTAGGGGAGACCCCACCAAGGCATCAGTGGAAAGATGGGAAGGATCTCCCCAGCTGTTGTGCAGGGAGTTGTGCACAGGAGATGAGCTGGGAGCCAGTTTGGGGAATTTCGTGCTGAAATCAGAAAAGCCATAATGTCATTTAAACTCCTTAGCTGTGATCCAGGGAGCAGGTGAGGTCTCCAAAGGCCGAGGTCCCCCGGAGCTCCTCTGAGCCACCTCCGGTGTGTGGCTTTGTGAATCCCCAGGTGCTTCCATGACAAAGCCAGGAGGTGTTAATGGGAATGAAGAGCCCATTTCCCCTTAGTGCCTCAGTCCTTTCCAGAGGTGTGAGCAGCACAACGGGGCCTCCAGCTGCTTGGAAAAGAGGTGAAAACCCCTCTGGATAACTCTGGGACAGTGGCAGACACCGGGATCCACATCAGGGAATGCCTAAGGCGATTCCCTGCTAAAGACCTGCTCTTCCCTGTGGATTGGGTGGATGTGGAGACCCCCAGAGTGTCACTTGGCTCAGGTGATGGATGGCCAGGACACCCCACTTGGGGAACAGGCACTGGACTCCTGGAGCTGGAACCAGGTTATTAACTTTAGGATTTGACGTAGGAGATCCCACAATGAACCTATTGTAGCAGAGTTGGGGAGAAAGGGGGAAAAGGCTTCACTGGGGCTGCAGGAGCCGTTGGCTGCCCCATCCATTAATTTAAAACAATGCCAAGCAGGTAGGAAGGATTTTCTGCACGAGGCATTCACTGGCTCGGGCTGGATTCCAAAGGAGATGTTTGACAGAGCCTGACTGGGGATCCTGGCAATGAGGTGATGTAAGTGTGAGTCAGCTGACCCCAGCGGGGCCGTACAAATGTACCCTAAATTGGCTACTTTAGGCCTGGAAACACTTGGATTTTTCAAAGACAGAGCTCTTTCCACAGGATTAGGCCTTTGATATTTCTCAGTTGTTCTGTTTTTCTAAGCTGGAGAGCTTTGAGTGTGTAATACCTGCAGAGCTGTGTTCTTGCAGGTCTGAGAGCAATAAACCAGGAAATGCTGCACAGGGAACACTGCAGTTCCTTGGGAAGCAGAATGTTTCATGTTGTGCACTTCCAGTAGGATGGAGGGAGTTCGAGATGAATCTCTTGCCCTGTCTCTTCTCTAATGATCAGCAGTGATAAATAAACCCCTAAACTGGAGGGCAAAAAGGAGTTTTTGGTAAGAAATGTCTGTATCTTGCTCTGAACTCTGAGCTAGAGAAGGAATTTCCTTCTAAAGTTCAGTTTTATCACTTTTATTACCCACACCCTGGGTGTTTTGCAATCTCTTGGTGGCAATGTCATGCCTAAATCAGGAATATTTTATTACTTATTTAAAAAAAGTGTTGCTTGAGTTACTAAAGGTATGGCTGCAGTAAGAAGTCATGCATTTCATTTGAAGCTGGTTACTTTAAAAATATTTGTCTAAGCTTTCATTTGGCTTCTTGCTTACTCTATAGAAGTGACAGTAGTTTAATTGGAAACCCCAGTTTGTATTTATGGAAAGTTTTCACATGCTGTCTTTTCTGAAAGCTGAAGAATCCAAGAAGGAACACAATGTTTCCCACAAACTATACATCTCCACAATTCCACAGGCTCTCAGCAGCTGGATTGAAAAGGTTTTTAATCCCAGTTGTGTGTTTAATTAGGGAAGGGAGCCTTGGCACATCTTCTGACTTACAGTTCATTTTAAAGTCTTCCAGAAAAAAAAAAAAGAAGAAAAAAAAAAAAAGAAGAAAAAAAGAAGAAGAAATCAATCCAATTTGGTTTAATTGTCATATATAAATTAAGAACTCGTTTTTTTCCACTTCACAAAGCTATCTGCTGTGGCCCCTCCTGATGGATTGCACGGGGCAATTGCTTCCAAATGAGGAGCGTGGGGCTGGAATTTGGGGCTGGAATCCGGCGTGGTTCTCACCGGCTCCAACCCAAAACTTGTGCCTCTCCACATCCTCCCACGAGGCACTGCCCAGCCCTCAGAGTGGGAATTTTCTTCCAAAATCTCCATCCCTTTGCAGAGTGGGGAAGGAAAAGCCCATCAGGAGATTCCTGCCTGGAGCATCCATCCGTGCTCTTCCTTCAGACAAGCCTCCCCACGTCCTGGGAATTTCCTATTTTAATTAAAAAAAAAATAAGAATCACACAGAAGATTCGAGCTCTGGAGTTGTTACATGGCAAGCTGGACTTAAAAATATCTGTATTTCTGAATCTATCTCCTAGCAGCCTTCATTCCCAGGATACAGGGTTGAAGCAGCGGGGTCTCACCTTCAGCACGAGGCAAGGCCAGGCTCCCACTGGGGCATCTCCCACCACCCTTCTCTGCCCTTCCCCAACCATTCTGGGGCACAGAAATAATTCCCTTTGTGTGTGGGACAGGATCAGTGTGACAAGATCAAACTGAGAGGGTTTAAGCCACAATAATTTAATGAAAGAGTACAAATTGCCTAGCAGCTCCTTCTGTGAAGTCTGAGGTCTTGGTAACAAATCTGACACAAATGGGGAGGAGAGGAGTTGCTTTGGGAGGAGAGGAATTGCTTCAAGCTGACTGAAATGTTTCAGTGTCTTCATCAGGAAACACACAGCAACAACCCCGAACTCAGCTCCAAGGTTATTACATGGCAAACTGGAATTAAAAAATATCTGTATTTCTGTATCTATCTCCTAGCAGCCTTCATTCCCAGGATATAGGCTTGGAAACAGCTAAGGATGGATCATTCTTATTTTTTTTTTTAATTAAAATAGGAATTTCCCAGGACTTGGGGAGGTTTGTAGCCATAATTATTAACTTTTAAGCTGCCTCACTGTCTCCTCCTCCCCCTCAAGAAACCAAAATGTTCAACTGGTGGAATTGAGTGGATCTGCAGAGAAATCCTTGGATGTCTGACTAAATTTGGTGTGGATCTTGTGGGCTGGGGCAAGTGCTGGAAGCGATTAAAGGGCTGAACAAAAAGCTCCATTCAAGGCCCATCGCCTTCCTGCTGGGGCAATCCAAGTATCCAAAATTCAAAAATATGGGCTACGAGGCTGTGGCTGCCACACAGCAGAACTTCTAAAGGTGTCCAGAACATCCACTCACTTGAAAATGTTGCTTCAGTGGTGTTGGATTAATTTGAAAAATGCAACAAAGCAGCCCAATATAACACATCCATATACATCCAATTAAATCAAATTGAGCACTTTTAATAAAGTGGAGTTTCAAGCTGGGAAAAATTTTCTCCTGTCACTCAAAGTTAGGCCAGGGAAACATTTTTCTTTTGCCTTGAAATAGCTGTATTTATTATATCTGACCTGCTCAACATTGCTGGTTTTACTTAAGAACTAGAAAGAAACAAATGCTTTTCATCGCCCGATGCCTTTTTTTGTAGCGTGAAATTGTTTTCCCGAGAAAAACAAGGTAGAAATGGTTTCCAAAACACAGCCCGGAATAATCAAACAGCCTTTTTAAAAAAAAAAAAAAATAATAAAAACCAAGCTGCTTAATCCTAATTGTTTGAATCTATTCTAAATTATTTACTTTCTGCCCGGCAGCTTGTTCTCATTTTTAAGCTTTCAAGCAGCTCTATTTGGTATTTAGCTTTCAGTAGTTCCTTCCTCCGAGGTGAAAATGCAGAGGGGATTCTTGAGTGCTCAGAAAAACCCAGAAAATATAAACTGATTCAGCTTCCACTGGGGGGTTATCCTGGATTTTAGTCGCTCCCTAATGGAAAATGTCTGGACAGCAGGTGAGCCCCTGAAGTCCAGCCCAGGCTGGGTTTACTTTTAGCAGATATTTTGGCCATATTTTAGTTAAATACAGAATTTTTAGAATATATTTTAGTTAAATGCAGAATTTTTTTTTGGTGTTGTGCCATAATGGATTTGCAGATCTGCTCCAGTCACACTGGGCTGAACATCTCCAGCCATTCCCTGGGTTTATTTCTATTATTTATTATTATTTAGATCATTATTATTATATTATTTCTATTATTTTATTATCGATTATATTATTTATCCTTCATTTTGCTTTAACCATCTCATGTTGGCCTCTGCACTGTGCAGTTGGGGTGGGTGGGAAGCAGATTTTTCTCTCCTGCCTAAATGTGGGAAATATTTTTGGGTTTCTTGCACTTTTTAGTTCCCATGTGGTCACTGTGAGAGGTTGCTGGGCTTGAGAGGTGATTCCCATATTATTAAATCTGTGCATGAAACTGTTGGCAAACTTTTATTTTGTCAAAGCCTTTATTTGCTACTTCTGTGACAGCAGTGGAAGTGGGAAGATGCAAATTCTGATTTGATCCCAGGAATTTTTAAGTTGAAAATTGTAAGGATTTTAAATTTTAAGTTGAAAATTGTAAGGAATTTAATTTTTAAGTTGAAAATTGTGAGGATTCATTTGCAAACTATAGGCTAAAAATCTGAATGCTTTAATTGAAAATTATAATAAATGAGCAACAATTATAGTAAATGAGCAATATGTTAAAATTGTGAAGATGAAAATGATATTAAATGAATTCTTTTATTAATAAATTATTTTATGAAAATTATAATGAATAATAATTGTGATCATTCAGTGTGTGACTGCTGGGCTCGTAGCTGATTGGAATAATTTTTCCCCATGGGATGAGCAGCATGATTTCTAGGAATGTGACCCAGTCACTGGGTCCTTTGGATGTGAACAGTGGTAATTGATTTAAATCGATTTTCTTCTTGTAATTCTTGTTTCTGCCAGTGTTTGCTTTGACAGGGCCACATTTGCTGCAGGTGTTAATTAGTGGATCTTTATGGCCTCCAGTAATCAGCACCTGGCTCCTCTATTTCTGTGAATATTTTGGCAATTTTCCTTATTTCCAGCGTAGCGCTGAGGCAGCAGTGGGGTTTGTGTTACTTCTTGCTTCCATCTTTTGCAGAAATAATGAAAAAACAGGTGCAGCAAGCGCCGTCCTGCTTAAGAGAAAGGTGATTTTCATTTCTCAGCAAGTTAATCATTCATTGCTTCGTTTGTGGCCGCAGCACTGGGAGTGAAATGTGCTGTAAGGATGCACCTGACTGCCCAGAGAGAGCTGAGCTCTGTGACCCTGCCTGGCTTTCAACTCCAGCCCAGGCACAGCAAAAATGGGCTTAAAGTGGAGCTCTGGGACCTGCTGATAATCCAGAGCTCAAGCAAATTTCCAGGTTTTGCATTTCATGGCAATGGTATTCCAGGATTGCTCCGTGCCTTTTCCATTTGGAAACAAATACGTGTTTTCCTTGCTGGTTCTGGTCTCAGCTTTGATCATTTACAAATTTTAAATCCGTAATGTGACTGGAAACCACAGAATCATGGGATGGTTTTTGTTGAGAGGGATTGTAAATCCCATCCAATCCCACCCTGCCATGGCAGGGACACCTCCCACTGTCCCAGGCTGCTCCAGCCTGGCTTTGGGCACTGCCAGGGATCCAGGGGCAGCCACAGCTGCTCTGGGAATTCCATCCCAGCCCCTCCCCACCCTCCCAGCCAGGAATTCCTTCCCAATATCCCACCTAAATCTACCTTCTTCCAGCTTCCAGCCATTCCCTGTGTCCTGTCCCTCCCTGCCTTGTCCCCAGTCCCTCTGCAGCTCTCCTGGAGCCCCTTCAGGCCCTGCCAGGGGCTCTGAGCTCTCCCTGGATCCTTCTCCAGGTGAACATTCCCAGCTCTCCCAGCCTGAGCCAAACAGAGATTCCAGCAAATGTCAGAAATTTGCTATTTTCCTACTGCAAATGCAGGCACCCCAAATTCCAGCACTGGAATTAAGTGTGGGCTTACAAGCTTTGACCCAAAGTCTGCTGGGTCAGCATGAGGCTGGCATTGACTTGCAGTGGATTTTGATCAGTGACACTCAGTTTATCAAGTGATTTCCCTGCTATTCTCTTTCTCTCCTGTAAAGTTCCCAGAGGAGCTCCCAGACTGGAATCCTGTGCCAAAGTCACGTGCAGGGGCAGGTTGTGGCATAAATGAGAATATCCAGTGGAAATGTAGCTGCACACTGGGCAAAAACAGGGAAAAGAATTCCTGTCCTTCCACTTCCAGAGCTGCCTGTGCCTCTGCTGTGCTTTCATGGAGACACCATTCCTGTGCTTCTCCTTCACAACTTGTCTTCTAAAAAATGTCTTACTGCAAAATGAAAAAGAAAAGCTCGAGCTGTTGGTTGGAAAGTGTGGAAAGTCTTATTAATGCCTGGCAAATTCACGTGGATTTTGTGTCTTGGTTCAGGGCAGCTTCCTCTAACTGGATTAAAACTTTAAAAAAAAAATCCCTTAAAATCTATTTGTTCCTGGAGATAACAACAGCATTATCTTCTTCTGGGGTGTTCAGGGAAGAGCTGCAATGTGGGGGTGTCATACAGGGCAGGTGTGGGCTGGATGTCCATTTATACAAGAGTCAATTAGTATATACATGTCTTATATATTTACATATATATAAAAAAATTAAACTATAAGTAACTCTGCCTGCAGAGCTCCTCATGAGAAGGGATCCACAGGAGCTGTGCTGGCACACAAGGAAAAGGTATTTTTCCTCTTTCCAAGCTGGCAGCCTTTAGTCACTCACTTCAAAGGGAAAACCAGGTCTTTATTGCTGTATCCCAGTGCCTTTCACCCCTCAGCTAATCCATAGGTTTGGGAGACTTATCCCATGGCTAAACCACAGAAACTGGGATATCATACAGAAAAATGTAAAGGGTGGGGTGGTGAGAAACCCAGCAAAAGAACTTGAAGGTCACAGTGCTTCAGGAGGATTTGATTTTATTTCTGCCCTGACAAAGCTCTTCCTCGTTTTGATTGAAGAGTGGAGATGGAAAACATCAGGGAAACTTCCTTTGCTGCAGATAACAGAGCCTTTGATCCAGGCTGTGCCTAGAGCTCAGTCCAGAGGGATGAGGTACAAGGGAATTAATTCCTCATCATTTTGGGGGATCAGAATATGGGCAGGAGTAGTTCCTGATGGGGAGCAAGCTTGTGCCTCATTTTGTGTCCAGAGCCTGACCAGGTTTTCCTCCTTTCTGCTGCTTCCTCAGAGGGGTTTTCCCGAGGTTTTCTCAGCTTTGTGGTTTTTTGTTTGTTCTGCTCCGCTGTTTTTTTGCCTTGGGTTTGTTTGGTGAATGAAAGGCTCCATTTCCCTGAGTTCAGAGCTCCCTCCTTGCTTCTGGAATCACCACGAGTGGTTGAGCCCTGTCTGTGCACAGCCACCCAAGTCACTCACTCTGCTGTTGATTTGCATTTTCCATGGAGTCCTGAACATCCCCAGCTGCTCCCAGCGCTGGGTCACCTTCAGGGAGTCTCCATCAGGATTCCCTGGGGCATCCTGAGTTCTCCTGGAGGTCTGTGCCCTCCTCTGACCCCAACACAGCCTCAGGTGTTACTACTGCAGGAACACCTGTGCCATGCTTTTGGTTTTCCTACTGGATAAAAAAACCCCTTGGCTTCTTTTTTTTCCACACAAATTCCATCTAAGCACCAGATTTTCATCATTTCAGAGGTAATAATTGGAAATGACTTCATTTTGCTTCCACGGGTAGCAATCAGGATTTAATAAAGACTCACTTGACAGGATTTATTGCCCTATCTTCCAGGATTTTTGGGATATTTTGTAAGTCCCGGGGTACTCAGAGAGGCACAAGACTTGTACCTGTGTAAGGTCATGGCATGTTTTATCCTTGTTCCAACTTGTTAGGAAACTCAGGATTTTAATGCCTGCTTGGAAGCTGTTCTTATTGCTCTTGCCTCTTGATGTTTGCTGGCCAGTGGGAGATCATTTTACCTACTACAATATCCTTTATATACATATATATGGATGCAAGGGATAATTGCAAGGCATTATTAACTTTGACACCTTATTTATAGTTCCACTACTTTTCTCCTGTATTAAACCAAGCTAAACTGATGAGCAATATTTGGAAAGTTTATTATTAAAGGCCTGTGGTTTGCATATCTTATATATTCAATGTCTTTAAAGATTACTGATGAATAAACATAAAATCACAGAGCAGCTGAGGCTGAATCCCAGACTGGTTTGGGTTGGAAGGGACCTGAAACTCATCCAGTTCCACCCAGGGACATCTTCCACTATCCCAGGCTGCTCCAAGCCCTGTCCAACCTGGCCTTGGACACTTCCAGGGGTGTGGATCCACTTTTGGACACTCATAGGTTGAACACTTTCAGTCTCTGAGCTAAAATCCATTTGATAGGTGACAACACTTGAAGTTAAGAATATTTCCTGACCCCTTGATAGCCTGGAGCAAACCTTCTGGATGTGTCCCATGTTCCAGTTGGAGTCCACATTGTCCCTAATCAGCTTTCCATAATGCAGCTTTTTTCTCCTGACAATGGATCAGGGAGAAAAGGCAGCTCCCCGGTGATTAAATGTCACTTACTCTGTGCTCTTTATTCAGCTCTTCCCCAGTTCCTGACAAAAGGTGCTTTCTCTGAATGCAGAGCAGCAAGCTGAGCTGGTAAAGTACTGTAAATTCCTCATGCCTGGCAGATAAACCTGCCTGAAGCATTAAATTCAGGGAAAACATCTATTTCTTCATTATAAAACAAAGTTTTGTAGGAAATTATACATTTCAAAATGTTTTTTGGCCATTTTTCCTTTCAAGTTTGTAATTTTGATTCTAAATTTTAATGAAGCGCTGAAAACTACATGGAAATATTTCCATTTTTGCAGATTCTACATGGGAAGAAAAGCATTTCCTGCCCATTTATGATTTAAACCTGCACTCCCTCAGTTCCCAAAGCTCGTGTTCCACGGCAGTCCCTGTTCCCTGAGGATTTCCCCAAAGGACTGATGTATTTAATGAGGCATTTGCAAGCAGCAGGGAATACATTTTATGCCGTGCACCTTGGAGCAGGAATTTTGGTGTATTTCAGGTGCATTTGGAAGCTCTGCTCCTTCCAAAGCTGCTGCTGTGCTTTCCTTAGGGAGCACTGGGACAATGTGGTTGGAGATAATATCAGTATCTTTAATTAAAGACTTGCTGGAGAGACAAGGGCACCCTGCCAGTCCCCAGAAATTCCATCTCAGGCACAACTGTGCCACCCCCTGCTTCCAGGTATGGATTTATCTCCTCAGGACTCGTGCTCACAAAGGATGTGGCAGTTTTTTACTTTTCTCTTCAGCCCTCATGTGGTTTTCATTCCCCTGTTCCCATTGTGTCCCGGGATTTTTAGCAGGGAGAATTGGTGCTTTAGTTTCCAATGCCCTGTCAGCTTTGTGACCATAAATAATCCAGAGTGGAGCAGGGAATTGCATTTTCCTGGGAGCTCTGACTGCCTTTGCACTGGACATCCACCCACGGCCTTGCCTTTGGCATTTGAGTGATTCCTATTTCCAGTTTATTTTAAGGAGTTGCAAAGGGACAACTTTTTCAATGGTTTGTTATTGTTTGTTAAGTTGACTCAGTATTTAGACTTTTGCATTTGTGCTTTCAAGGGACTGCAAATTAAAACCAGTCTGAGTCAGGAATGTGTGTTCACTGCAGCTTTGGAACATGTATGGAATCCCAAGTTTATGGCTTTGAAAGCACTTGCCCTCTTTCAAATGTTTCTAATAAGATAGAGGGTGGTGATTTACACCTCTGGAGATATTGAGCTGCTCTCCAAGAATGTTGTTTGGCTCTTAAAGAAAGCAAGCATTGGTGGGCCTGATTTTGGGGAAGGAAAGAAAAAAAAGAGCTGCTGTGGTTTCATTGAGATTTAAGCATTAAGAGAATTCTTTATTTAACACTTTCCCTGCACACCACGGTGCATTTGGGATCTGGGAGTGTCTGTAGAGGACACAGCCCTTGCATGACCCCTTCTCCTGCTGATCCTCCTCCTGCCCCAAAGCTTCTCCTCCTGCCCCAAAGCTTCTCCTCCTGTCCAAAGCTTCTCTCCTGCCCCAAAGCTTCTCCTCCTGTCCAAAGCTTCTCTCCTGCCCCAAAGCTTCTCCTCCTGTCCAAAGCTTCTCTCCTGCCCCAAAGCTTCTCCTGCCCCAAAGCTTCTCCTGCTCCAAAGCTTCTCCTCCTGCTCCAAAGCTCCTCCTCCTGTCCAAAGCTTCTCCTGTTCCAAAGCTTCTCCTGCTGCCCTAAAGCTTCTCCTGCTGCCCCAAAGCTTCTTCTGCTGCCCCAAAGCTTCTCCTCCTGTCCAAAACTTCTCCTGCTCCGAAACTTCTCTCCTTCCCCAAAGCTCCTCCTCCTGTCCAAAGCTTCTCCTCCTGTCCAAAGCTTCTCCTCCTACTCCAAAACTTCTCTCCTGCCCCAAAGCTTCTCCTCCTGCCCCAAAGCTTCTCCTCCTACTCCAAAACTTCTCCTGCTGCCCCAAAGCTTCTCCTGCTGCTCCAAAGCTTCTCCTCCTACTCCAAAACTTCTCCTGCTGCCCCAAAGCTTCTCCTGCTGCTCCAAAGCTTCTCCTCCTACTCCAAAACTTCTTCAGCTGCCTCAAAGTTTCTCCTCCCCCCCCAAAGCTCCTCCTGCTCCAAAGCTCCTCCTGTTCCAAAAGGCGTTGCTGCAGCAGGAAAAGCAGATCTGGCTCAGCTCCCAGGGGATGCTCCCTGTCTCTCCGTGGCTTTCCCAGCAGGTCAGGGCTCCCAGCTTGGGGGGCTGAGGCAGTGCCTGGCTCTCCCAGCTTGGAGCAATCCCCAGCAGCTCCCAGTCAGGAGGGAAGATCATTGGAAACAGTGAGCTGGGATTTTTTACAGTAATTGCTCTCTTTTCATAGAAGCCAGGGTGTGGAGCTCTGAAGTGCTCAAGGGTGTGTTTCAGCCTTGCTGCAAAGAACGAAGCCTGGGCAGGGAAAGGGAAGGGAGAGAGGGAGCAGGATGAAATCTCACTCACTGAAGAGAAAGGACTTTGAAAAGGGTATTTTGGAAGAGCTTCTAGGGATAAGAAACAGTGTCTTGGGCATCTGGGTGATGTTTTAAGCACATGGTGATGTTTTAATTTTATAATTAAGGTGGATTTTTTTAAATGTTGTAATTAAGGTGTTTTTTTTCTGACATGAAATGGAGAATTGTGATTTCTGTAGATGCCCTACTCTCCAGCCCACCCCTCTGGGCCAGCCCTGCTCCTGCCCAGCTCTCCCTGGCTCTCATTAGAGGTTATTGAATTACACGTGCAGATCCTGAGCTGAGCTGCAAATGATGTGTTCCCATTTTCCTGTTCACCAGACTGGAAGAACTGGGGAGGGGAGGCCTGAGGAGGTTCAGGTCTGTCCTGGCGAGTGTGGTTCAAGTTTTAATCAGTGTGGTATTTCCTCTTCCTGGGGCCACAGGAACACCTGTGTTTTTCTTTCAGTATTCCAGGGGACAGTTGATGGGTCCCGTCCTGTGGAAGGGAATCTTGTTAAAGCCCATCTGCATCCAGGGGCTTCAAAGGATGTGCACAGGGCTCTGGCTGATAATTGAAAGCAAAATCAGGGTGAGATGTCTTCATGGAGCTGAGGGCTCCAGTTAAACTGCTTTAACAGAGCATCCATCTGGAGAGGAGACCTCAGGGTTGATCTGAAAGCTTTGTGGGATGAAGTTTTAAAGCTAATTCAGGGCTACTTTCTTGTTTTGAAGTTTTGTTTGGTTTCAAAGGACAAACTATTCTTAATTTCTTTCTTTGTTTCATACAAACCTGTGTTAGCTGTAAAACTCCATCTGCTATTTTCTCTCCTGGATCTGTTTCCACTTCTGGGAGCTCCTGTGGGAATTGTTGCTCCCAGGGCAGCACAGCTCCCAAGACCCCTTGGGCAGGGGTTCAGCAGGGCAGCAGCACAGCAGTGCTGTATCCACATCCTGGTGATGCCTCAGGTTTTGGCTTTTATGTTTTTCACATTCTGTGCTGCTTTAGTGTGTAGTTCTGAGCTCCATATTATGGGATGCTGAGCTCTCTTCACAGGGCAGGGAGGCAAAACAATTCCTGCTCCAGCTGGGCACCAAGGACAAATGACCCAAAGCTCAGGCCCAGGAGCACAAACAGCGTGGGCTGGAGAGAGAAAAACAAGCAGGATGGGAGTGCCTGGGCTAAAGCTGGAATGGGACAATGAACTGCAAGGTGCAGAACTTATAAAAACGTGAGATCTCGTGACCAAGCCCTCTTTTGCTTCCATCTTGGAGCCATCCAGGCAGAGCCACGACTGTGGCTCTGGTGCTGCCAGGGCGTGGCCTTTGAAAGCACTTCAATAAATATCCTCTTTATTCCTCTTAACTCCATCTAGCCTCTGTTAGGAGCTATTCCAGCTCCTAAAGGCATTGCTGGGAGCAGCTCCATGAAATCTGCAGGAGCACCAAGGCAAGCAGGGAATCTCTGGAATCCCCAAAAGTGGGAACTGCCAGCTCCTGCTCTCCCCCGTGGATTAACTTATTTGTGTTTTTAAAGTTGTGTGGGGAACCACTGAGGCAGGGCTCGAGCCCTGCAGAGCTGTGGGGCTGTTGGGGGTTGCAGGAGAAGCCAAACCTGTGAAATTCCCTGTAAAGGGAACGGGGCCCTCACTCGGGGCGTGTGGAGCTGGGGCTCCCTCCGACACTCACAGTCCTGGGAACGAGGCTCCCGAGCTCTGGGCTGCCCTTTAATCTGCCAGGTGGGCTGAAGGGAAGCCAGGAAAGTGGGAATCTCAGGAGCCACGGCTCCAGAGTGTCTGCCTGAGCCAGGGTTGCAGGCTCTGCCTGTGCAGCAGCTCCGGATGGCGAGGCAGAGCCCTGCTCCCAACACCCTGCAGCTCTGGAGGGGCCAGCTGAAAACTGGAGGCTCTCAGGAACAGGAGGGCCAAATCCCAGTTTCCCCAAATCCCAGTTACCCCAAATCCCGGTTACCCCAAATCCCATTTATCTCAAATCCCAGTTACCCCAAATCCCAGTTATCTCAAATCCCAGTTACCCCAAATCCCAGTTATCTCAAATCCCAGTTACCTGAAATCCCAGTTACCCCAAATCCCATTTATCTCAAATGCCAGTTACCCCAAATCCCAGTTACCCCAAATCCCAGTTGCCCCAAATCCCAGTTGCCCCAAATCCCAGTTACCCCAAATCCCAGTTATCTCAAATCCCAGTTACCCCAAATCCCAGTTATCTCAAATCCCAGTTACTTCAAATCCCAGTTACCCCAAATCCCAGTTATCTCAAATCCCAGTTGCCCCAAATCCCAGTTACCCCAAATCCCATTTATCTCAAATGCCAGTTGCCCCAAATCCCAGTTACCCCAAATCCCAGTTATCTCAAATCCCAGTTACCCCAAATCCCAGTTATCTCAAATCCCAGTTACTTCAAATCCCAGTTACCCCAAATCCCATTTATCTCAAATGCCAGTTGCCCCAAATCCCAGTTACCCCAAATCCCAGTTGCCCCAAATCCCAGTTGCCCTCACAGTGCTGTTGCTGGGGATTGGAGTCAGCAGGGAGGGTCTGCAGCAAAAGTGTCAGTGCTGAACCCTCTCCAGGTAATGTTTGGATTGTGCAGCTTTGGCGTTCACCAGTGGAAACTCGCTTTATGAAAGAATTTCTGGTCAGCGTTTCTAAAATCCAAGGACTTTTTTCCTTTTCAAACAAATTAATTCTGTTGATTAAACCCTTGCTTTGGTAGCAGTTCAATCACCTGGGTGTTCTTTTCTTCCTTTGTGCTGTTGTTGCTGTTTGTTTTTCGGGATTTCTGGTTAGTTTTCCATAGCAAATGTCCAGGAGGGTGTTAAATGCATCTTCCCTACAAGAGAGAATAAATTCAGTCACCTACAACGTGGGGAAAACCTGCTTCCCACAACAGTCAGGACAAATTTCAGGGAAATTGACTTTACTGCAGCACGCCAGGAATAGAAATTAGGCCCTAATCACGTCATCAAATTCCGTGCAATGGAATTTAGTCCTTTAAAATGTGACAGAGAAGATGCCTCCTCACTTGGAAGGTGTGTTGGCAGCACTGCTTGTCATTAGATCAAGAAATTGCACCTGAAGTGGGGAGAGCAAAACAAAACCAACCCCAAAACCAAAAAACCCCGAGGACCCAGGGCAAACCACTACCTGTGCAAACCTCTGTAAACTCATATCCCGAGACCTCCTGATTGTTTGCAGTTGTTGGGTAAACACGTTGCACAACAGCTGCGCTGTTAGCAAAACACTCCAACACGTCCTTGCAATATTTCTTGGAGCAGCTCATACCACAGGGATGCTCACATCTTCCCAGGGACTTTGCTGGCTCTTCAGCCAGAGCAGGAGTTGGGAAACTCCTCACACAGAACGTGTGTGCTCGTTTTTGGAGAGACAGACTTCCCAAGGCTGCAGAGTTCCTTTCCCAGTGCCAACATTATGATGCTGGCTGTTTTTTTCTTCATCTATAGCCCTTGTGCCCTGTCCAGCCCATCTCACACATTCTCCTTTAGTAATGGGATCCCTCTCCTCCTTTCATGCTCTTCTAGTCCCCATCCTGATTTTTCTCTCCTCATAACCAAGCTCTAATTCCCACTTGTGCCCACCATGGAAGTTGGTGATTCTTGATGGAAATTACTGGTCCAGTCTCAGTTCTGGCCCTCTGAAAGAAGCTTTTTATTCCTCACAGTTCCTAAGAACCCTTTTCCTGTGCTTGCTTTTTGCCCCTAGGAATGTTTGCTGGATTTCTCTAAGGTAAGATTCTGTCCTCTGTACACTTTCCATTTTGGCACTCGTGGAGAACATGGAAAAAGGAAGGGAAATGGGAAAAAGGAATGGAAACTGGGAATCATCCCTGTGGGCAGGCAGATGAACAGGAAAACGGTGTCCTGGGGTGTATCAGGGAATTGATATTAAAACAGTGGAGCAAGGGAAGCAAAAGGTTCTGGAATGACCTCTGGAATTCTCTGCACAGCTGTGCTTTATGATTCTGGAGACCACCACGGATCTGGCCAGGCTCCTTGGTGAGGCTGCAGGTTGGGCTTGTTCAGTCAAGCCAAGGGAATGTTCCTGCTCTGTGAACACGGCGTTTATCCTCAGGAACACCGGGAAGGCGGGGAACGCAACCCAGGCACGCAGTAATGCTGATGCAAAGTTCTATTTGTCTAAACTGGCCATCAGTAGCTTTGAGTTGATGTTTTCCAAGTGGAAGAGCTGTGAGGCACTGGGATAGCTTTCCAGCAGGAGGAGTTTGGGCAAGAACCTTAATTAGCTCGACGATGGCACTCGTTCAGTTCATCAGCAGTGCCTGCAATAAAGGAGACTGTGCTGAGCCACCCGACATCCTGCAGCCTTCCCTCCTCCAGAGGTTATCCTGGCACATTCCAGCCATCCACAGCTTCCTGTCCATCCCTGCTGCCAGCAGCCCACCCGTTCCCCGTGCTGCTCAGTGAAAGGACATTTTGTGGGCTGATTCACGGCTGTGTTTTGCCTCGTTCCTCCTTTGTGTAATCCGTGCTCATCCGAGCCAGCAGCTTCCCGTCAGAAGGTTTGCCAACAGCAATTGTGATCTTAATATTTCATGCCAGCTTCATCTCGCTGTCCTTGCAGGATAAATGAGGCTTATGTGCACTCCAGAGTGCAGCTTGCCTTTTGTGAGGCCACAGTTAATTGCAATTAAGCAGTCAGCCTTTGTAAAATTAATATTATTGTTGCTCTGCCCTGCGTGTGCTGACACTTGGGGAATGGCTGACAAATGTCAGGCAAATGCAAGTGTGGCCCTTTGCTCACTGGGATTTTTAATGTAGTTTAATCACCTGTTTGCCTTGGCAAAAAAATGTGTATTTTAGATATTCAAATCAGTGGGAAAATAAACTGGTAACTTTGTTTAGGGATAATCTGACATCTGTTCCTTTCTTCTGTTCAGCTTCCTTCATTATGCTTCTCCAGAGCTCTCTTTGTTCTCAAATATGGTAATTCTTGGGTTCTTCATACAATACACCTAAAATGTGGATGGTAAAGTGTTTTTGTAGATTTTGAAGTTGCTCTTACTATTCCCAATCTCAATTCTACCACCACTTGTACATGTACAGAGTTTATGGGCACATCTGATGTGACTGGGTGACCATCTGAGGGCACTTCCAGCAGCAGCTGGTTCTCCTCTGTCACCTTTCCCAGCTCCCTTTTCCCAGCATCTGTTGTTGCTGCTGTGTGGAGCCAACTGATCCTGATACTGGGGCAAAATCACAGAATCCTGGAATGGTTTGGGTTGGAGGGGACCTTAAAGCCCAGCCAGGGACACCTCCCACCATCCCAGGTTGCTCCAAGCCCTGTCCAACCTGGCCTTGGACGCTTCCGGGGATGGGGGAATCCATACGGCTTAATCCCAAGAGGGCTTTCATATCCCTCTGAATTCCCCTCATATCATTCCCACAAATGGCCCTGTTGGAAGCCAGCGTTCCTTAGGAGAAAAACCCCAGGAACCCCAGGAAAAACCCCAGGAAAAACCCCAGGAAAAACCCCAGGAACCCCATCCTGAGTGCAGCCCTCCCACCTGGGCCGGGGGTCACGGATGTGGTGCCGAAGGAGCAGGGAGGGCTCTTTGCCCAGGCTGGAAGTAGAAAGGATTTCAGTTCCTAATGGTTCACAAGTACACGTTTCTTTCAGAATTTCAGAGAAGAAAAACTGTGTTTGGAGTAAGGAATGCAAGTCCCTCTCCCCGCAAAGAGATATTTATTCAGAAGCTGGAGCGGGTCCAGTTCAAATGTTGAGCACTGAGCCAGCACAGAGCAGTCCAGCACATGTTCCTCACCCTGCAGGTGCAGGGGGAGAGTGACTTTGGGCCTGAGCCCTTGTGAAATACGACTTTTACCTCCATGTTTGACATTTTCTTGCTCTTTTATAAGGAGTGATGGAAACGTGCGTTTTTCCTCCTCGCACAACGCGAGCTCCTCGCTCGTTAAAGGCTCTGGATTGACAAGCACGGAGAGCGGAGTCCTGTGTTTAGCCCGGGTAAGCACGGCCTGGGAAAGCTCCAGTGCAGCCTGGAAAAGCTTCCTTGGGGTGCAGCCTTGCCCTGGGCAGGAATTCAGCCATTCCACTCCAGCTTTTGCATCCCGACCTCGCCGCGAGGAGTCGGTCCTGGTGCCGCTGTTGCTCCTTTAAGAAATTTCTTGGATCTAAACAGACCACCCCAAAGCTGCCTCCGGAGCAGGAGGCAGAGTAACCTCATCATCTTCCCTCTCCCTTTGTACACACAAAACTGAGCACGGCTTTGATGGACCCCAGGTGAAAATTCCGAGCTTGCCATGAAAAATAAGGAGCAGGAAAAGATGACTAAATGAGCACATCCAGGGAGAAAACCTCAAACTGACGCCTCGTTTTCCTCCTCTGCTCTTCATCACTGGTGGATTTGTCCTCCACAGTCAGGGAATGGCTGAATTTTAGAGTAATAATAAATAGGGGCTTTGCATTAATGAGCTCTGGGCTACAAACCCCAGTAAAAGGGAAGGGTTAAGTACAAAGATCTTTGCACTTCACTCATTTTTCCAGCTAGGAGAAAAAAAAAAAAATTAGACAATTTAACTTTGGAGAAATATATGACATAAAACCTAAGAGGTTGTCTCCAAATCCAGTTTGTAATGATTGTCCAACTTCCAAGAGGAGAGGTAGACAAACACTCCAATCCAACAAATCACTGAAGGGTATAAATTCATGTGTAACAGTGATACTGCTGACCTCAGAAATGGAACTTGCCAGCTAATCTTGCTGTAGACAAAATTTTCATTACTGCCCTATCCTATATCCTGTTTTTTTTTTAAATATTACTATTTCTGTGGAGAAATAAACTTCAGTAAAGTCTCTTGTGATGAAACTGGCAGCAGTAAGATCACAGCATGATAAATAGCAAATTCCTTGAGCGCAGATTTAGATAAAGTAATGCTAGAAATGATTAATTTTGGAGGTTTGGAATAAAAAGTGCACTCGTTTTTTTTTTTGGGAACACACTCCCACCGTGCTGTGGGTCTCTGATTCCCTCAGTGAAGCACATTCCTACAATCCTCCTGGGAAAGGGACAACTGGGCTGGAAAAAAAGCTTTTCCCCACTTTATCTTGGGCATTAAATGCTCTTGGGGAAAAGATTTGTGCCAATGGGATCCTGAAGGACAAGAGCCCAGCTGAAGAGGAATCAAGGAGGATAATTTGCTTTTGGGAAAGGGTTAAAACATCAAAACTTCTACTTGAAGATGTGGAAAACGGTGAAATGTGGAGATGGTTTTGAGAATGTTTAGCTCAGGCTTTTAATGCTGGGGCAGGAATTCTCAGATAAAACTTCCAGACGTGAGTTCTGCTTTAAGGCTTGGCCAGAACCAACATTAAACAACCTTAAGTACACATCTATTTTTTTTTTTAATATCATCTTGATAGGTGGTGTTATTAATGTAGCTTTTAATTTCATGTCAGAGTAGAGATAAAACCCCCTTGGATAAGGATCACCGTGGAAGTGCTGAGCTGGTGGATTTTAGCTGTGTCACACTGGGCAAGGGGAAAAGCAATCAACTGGGAGAGGGCTGGAACACTTCAGGGTTGTTACAGGTCCCATCTGGTGAGAAATCACTTTTTTGGGCCATTTTCAAGAGATAGTGCTCTGATTTCACTCCTCCACGTCTGTCACCACATCATGCAGTGTGGAGACCAGCACGGAGGAATGTGAGATGTGAATTTAAGTGCTGAATTCAGCATGCTTGGATAAATTAGCTTTCATATACTTCCATTGAAACTTTTTTTTTTTTTTTTTTTTGGTTTGAAGGTAAATATTATGCACTTTCAAGAGACCTTTTGGTGACTACATGGGAAAAGTGTATTTCTGTGTGTGGTTTTTGTAAGTTTATCTTTCATTGCTGGTTCGTGGCCGTCAGAGCTCCCATGGAATAATGACACAGGCGTTTCTCTTCTGTCACACCTGCTTGGTTTGGCTTTTCCTTCCACTTGGATGCAGAGATGCACAAATCTCTCAAATTCACCAAAACATTCACCACAGAAACTGCTCACGTTCCTGTTCCTCAAGGAACAAGGAGGGGTGTCCTTCTAATTAGAAGCCTTAATAATTTCTGCTCTAAAATCCCCATATTTATATATTATAAAAATCCCCATATTTATAATATCCCCATGTGATATTATATAATATCCCAATGTGAGAAAGGAGGGTGTTCAAACCTCCTCATACTTGTCTGGTAACTTCACCCAGATTTGTTTTCTGGATGTTTTTAGATCCACTTTTATGCTTTATCACTAAGAGCTTCCTTCTTGTTCCTTCTTGTTCTTCCCAATACATTTTTGGAGAGAATTAATGGAAATTCTGCACTTGGAATGAGCTCACTTGGGAGGAAAGGAGAACTTTGGAGCGTTGAACAGTCTGAGCCTTCGCATATTGATAATTCCTGCTCTGATTACCTTTCAGATACCCTTTCCTTCATTACTATTCAATGAAAAGATGTCGGAAACCAATAGTAAAATAAGAGTATTTGGCTGATTTTTATGCTTGTAAACCAGTTACTGCCCAGTCCTTTTGGTAAATGAATAGTTTCTAATTTCTGGACCAGGCTGTGATTTTAGCAGGGCTGTGGAGCTGGGAAATCTTTGCTCCCTGGAGCAGCAGGGTCTGCAGGCCGTGTTGAGGCACATTCTGCCTTCCAGTGACCTTTCCAAGAATTCCACACTCGCTCTGGGCACCGGCTTCCTCTGCAGGTTTGCCCTGAAGTGCAAATCCATATGTTTTAGGTGAGGGAAAGCAATCAACAGGTTGTACCCTTAACCCTTAAATCCCATATCTGGGCCCAGACATTTTTATTGCGTTGCTTCACTCTGTGTGTTCCTCTCCTACCAAGTGAGAATTTAAAAGCTCGATACAAATGCCTCTTGAATAAGGTATTTTTTTTTTTTTTTAAGCTTGTTGATTGATATTTATTCCAGATGTAGGTTGGGCTTTATTTATTTATTTCATACCTTTCATAACTGAGAATCAGGAGCCACTTGGGGAAGGTGGCTCTGCTGGTGGGGGGTTAAGGCACATTTCAGGCTGTAAATGACAAGTGGAAGTGCCTGTGAGGTGGCACTTCATGGCACAGATGCTCTCCAGCTTTTATTTACCAAAATTGTCCTGCTGGTTACTTTCTATTCTGCCAGCTGCAGCACTGTAGGAGCTATTTAGTGTCTAAAGAAAACACAGAATTTTCTCCAGCCAGTGATTTCCCTGTCTCTGAGGGAGAAGTGCCCTCTCTGTCCCTACTCAGAGAATTAGATCTTACAACTGATGGAAAGCAGTGGCATAAGCTGATTAATGGCAGGGCTCACCAGAGTTGACATTTGGGGTTACATTTTTTGAAAGACACTTCTGAAATTGAGCCTCTAATGTTATTTTACAGCCCTTTTTTTATGCTTTGAAATTCCTCTAGCAATACAGAATGTTATTTTTCCTTTTTATCAAATTTTAAGGGTATTTCAGCAATTAAACTCGGTGTGCTTCAGCCAAAAAACATAAGTGCAGTCAGCTTCTTTGGCTTGTTGGATAACAATGCTTCCTGTGTTAGCAACAGAGGAAATAATTGCTTTGTTTGGCACCTTGTGAAAAGAAAAATTCAGACGAAGATGGGAAAAATCTGCAAGACTGGGACAACATTTGACATGGAAGCTGGTGGTGAACATAAAGTGTTTGGTGCTACTAAATTTAGCAGAGCAGTTGGTGAGGATCTGTCATGTGCTTCCAAATGCATCCTGGAAGGGAAGTCCCACTGCTCCCACATTAATTGTTAACCCTGGACTTGCAGATTTGTTGTTTATGATCAGAAAAAAGGAAAGATGGGAATGGAAAATGCTGGCCCCAGAACCAACCTGCGCTTGGGGAGCACAGAAAATTGGGTTATTTTCAGGAAAGGTTTTCCAGGTTTACCTCACTGCATGGACTTTTGGATAATTTGGACATGAGGCTGAGCTGCTGTCTTCTCCTCCATGGAGCCACGTGGCATTCCTGCTTTTCAGCAAACATTTAATCAGGATTTGGGGCTCCTGCGAGTCCCAACAGCCAGAGAGATTTTGGATTGAAGACTCCCAAAATACTCATTGGTGCGACACACTGCAGCTACTTGCCTTTAGAAAAATCCCTGAACCAGGTTGGCCGTTCAGAATTTTGGATGTCCTCTGGCTGAATCCAACCTGTGAGGAGATCCCTGCTCGTGCAGCTGGGCCAGGAGGGATCTCCCAGCTCGGGGCTGAGCTCCTGCTGAGCTGTTCCTGCTGTGCCTGAGGAGCAGCCTCGGGAAGGAGCTGACTCCGAGGAGTCACGGGTCACTGCCTGACCCTGTCTGCCTCACACTCCGAGGGAACAGCCCAGGAACAGCCCAGGAACAGGAATAACCTCCTCTCTCTGGAGAGCCAGCTCACCCTTTTTTTCCTTATCACAATTTTTTCGTGCAGAAGAGGCAGCAGAACTTCTTTGAAGCCCAGCTGAGCTCAGCAGCTTTTTGCCTGGATGCAAATAGTGCAAGGGCACAGCTGATCCATGTCCAACAAGGCAGAAACACTTCTCTACCTGTTTCTTTTCCAGCATTCTTCCCCATGAGCAGGTATGGAATCACATTCACTTAACTTAGAAATTTAAAGGTGTAAGAAATGTTGAGCTTGTTTGAACTCATCAAAACCACCGCAGACTGGAAAATGGACCCGGATTTTTTTCACAGCTTGTTCACAGGGCTGCAAAATCAATTCCAGCTGCAGCATCACCTCTGCAATTCCATGGTTTTCAGGTGATGCTCTGTGTTGCATCCTCAGGGGCAGGGAGAGCTTTGCTGTCACAGGGATGAAGGCAAGGTCAGTGCTGGGTGACAGGCAGGAAGCAAAGGTAAAGCACATTCCTGGGGAATTAATGGCACCGTTTTAGCTCTGGAATTCTCTGGCTGGTGCAGTTCCTTGGGGTCCTGCAGCAGTGCTCTAACACTGTATTTAATGTGGATTCGGGACAGAATTTCCATGTCTTGGCGTGTGCTCGTTATCATGGTGCTTAGCTATAAATTCTGATTTCATTTCAAAGGCTCCATTTTATGTGGGGTTCTTAAAAAGCCCCTAAGTTGTCTTTAAAAAGCTGCTTTTACTTATTATTTTTAATAATCATGCTTCCATGCTATGCTCTGTAGGAATTCTTGAGGGATTCCAGCAAGGCGAGGATTTCCCTCTATGTTTACACCTGTGTTTAAAAGTGTTCTGTTAAAGGAAGTGTCCAGGTGAGCTTTCCCTGAGGAATAACACCTTGGAGAAGCTGCCATGGGATTTTGGGAAGTGGCTGTTGAGTCCAGCCCAGAGCTGTCAGTGAATCCCAGACTGATGACACATCTAAAGTGACTTTGGGGTTCTCTTAATTCCGTATTTTCCTGACCCAGCTCCACGTGGCACGGAGCATTTCCTTTGGGAAAAGGCCTGGAAATGGAGCTGCCTTTCATCTTCCAGCCTTCCTGGGGAAAACTGAGCATGTTAATGGAGTAGTACTTAGCAAAGCTGAACTGCTGCAACTTGTGCTTTTAATCTATCATGGATAAAAATGGACTGAGCAGTTTCCCAGAATCAAACTTCATTTAAAAACCAAAAAAACAAAAAAAAACCAACAACAACAAAAAAAAGAGTTTAGCTGTCTAGAAAACAACATGTGTACCTTGTTATACAAATATATATAGACTGTTATATAGAACATAAAATCATGGGACTTCAGTGCTTCATTGAATACATGAACATTTATATCACTGCTTTCATGGGACTTCAGCATGAATTCTACCTAAAAATCCCACAAACAGAAGGTTTTAAGGATGAATTTTGTATTTCCTGATATATTTGGTGCTCTAATGTCAAATTAAAAGATGTCACATGTAGCATTTCAGGTAGAAATTCTGATTATTTGCCAGTGAGTCACCAGAGAATGGTTTCCAGTGTTGTTCACAAATTAAACAGTTTGCTCTTGTGAGTTTGTTTTACTTATTTATTTTTAATGTTGGTGTTATTTGTAAGGTCAGGGCACAGTGAGAGCTTCCCCGAGGTTCTGTCCCCAGCACTCTGAGGGTAGGCAGAGCTCTGCAGAGCTCTCCATAAACAAGCTGTCAGGACTGTTTGGATAAGAGCTGGGGAAGGACAATAATGAACCAAATGTACAAGACAGTTTGAAAAGCCAACTTTTCCCAGATTGTTTGTTTTTAACGGGATTCCACCACTAGAAGGTGCTTTTATTTGTGATGCAAATAAACACCATGAGTGTGCAGGTCTTCAGCCACTGCAGAGCCTTGGGAGTTGAGTCATTTTGCAAAATATAATGAAATATTGGCTACTCCTGCAGAAAAAATCCTGTCTGGCACAGGAGAAAATGATTTGTCCGGTCTCTGATTTAAAAGGTAAATAAAGCCTGGAATCCCCTGTGATTTCTTTGGGAAGTGCAGGCAAATCCAAGGCTGTGCAGGTGGAAAGGGGATGTGGCATCACAAGGACATTGGCAGGGGCTGCAGCTGCCCCTTTTCCAAGGAGGTGAAGTCCCCTCCTGGATCAGAGGTTGCCAGGTCTGGTTTTTATCATTTTCCTGCCCAGACTAAATAGAAAGAAATCCCAGATTAATGCCATGTTCATCAAAGGAAGCAGTGAGGAGTTTGCTAGGGGTGTTAAAGCCAGGCTTTCCCTTGTGCCAAATCCCCCAAATCCTGCTGCCCTCAGGAGCCTCCCAGGGCAGATCCCAGTGGGGCTGGGAATGCCCAGGGTGCCCTGAGCACATTCAGGGGACTGCCCTGGGGACCACCTCCAGAAGATCTGTTGGATCTCCACCCTCTGCTCGTGGCCATGACCCTGTGGGGTTTGGGGTGAGGGTTGATCCTGGAGTTGCTCTCTGCATTCCTTGAATCCCTGTTCTCTTTTCTCAGTTTATTTTTAAATAATATATATATTTTTTTTAAGAAAAATAATAATAATAAACGTCATCAGAGAATTGTTAAGGTTGGAAAAGACCTTTAAGATCATCAAGTCCAACCATCAACCAGAGCAGCAGCACCATGGTGAGCATTGAACTGTGGCCCCAAGTGCCACATCCACGGGGCTTTTAAATCCCTCCATCCCTCTTTGCTCCCTGGGCTCAGCTGAAGGGTGCTGTGCTGGGATCAGCTACAATAACAAATCACTCGTGCACTTTGAGGTTTGGACCTCGACTTGGATCCCTCATCTTGTTCTTTGAGCAGAGCACACAGCTGAGAGCTGGCAGCTGGTAGCTTTTTTTTTTTTGAGATGTAAAGCTTTGGAGCGTGGAACCAATGGAAAATGTAGAAATAATTGTTAAAACGCTGGAAAAAAAGATTCACTTTGACTCAGAGTATTTTATTAGAGAAAACCAAACCATCTTGCTGGGTTCTGACTGTTTTAAGTTTTCAATTGTGTTCAACAATTTGAAACGAAAGGTCATTTCAGCTGAAATAATGACTCTTCCCCTGAAGCCATCTAAAAAGGATTCACAATGGTATGAAGCTTTTGTTTTTACATAAACAATTCATTAAGATCATGAACCTGCAAAAAAAAAAAAAAAAAAAAAAGGTGCCATCAATCAACATGTGTTTTTGCTTTAAAAAAAAAAAGAAAAAAAAAATCCTGTTCAAACCAAACGAAGAGATGTGGGTTGATTATTTTGCACCAGCCCAGATTTATGGGTGGCTGTAAATCAGCTTTCCCCTCCCAAGCTGTAAAGGGGTGATAATGCTGCTCTTGTTCAGATTCTGGCTTTGGAGGGTCTCCTGCAGGAGTGGGGGCCAGCCTGGGTCCTGCTCAGCCTTGTGTCTCCCATGGATAAGAGCAGGAAATCTTGGACTCGCTCCCCTTTGGAGATGCCAACTGCCTGCCACATCCCAAAGAGGCTTTTTGTAGCTTTTTTAGCTTTCTTTAATAAAACCACCACAAACGGTGAGAAACGTGGGCTCTGTTCCTTGCCTGCGCTGCCTTCAGCTGGGAATTAATTAATAACTCTCGGAGGTTATTTTTGTAAGCCTTAAGTAGCAGGATATTATCTGCTGTGTCCCGGGGCTGCACCTCCTCGGAGCAGTAGCCAGGATGTCTGAGAGGGCTCGCAGGGCTTTTTCTCCCCCTCTCAGCCCATCTGCTGCCTGGATGAGCTGCTCTGGGAGTGGGCTGCTCTTTGAAGTTTGTTTGGAGTCCTGTCTAGACTCCCAAAAAATTCCTTCCTCCCCAGCTTTGCTTTTCTATTAAGCAAAACGAAAAAAAGTTTTTAAAAGTTTTGCCTTTGAAAAAGGTCATTTCTCATGCCAGTCCCGACTAAACTTCTGTGAAAGACAAAAGCTTTTGAAATTCATGTGGTGGCCCCTGAGCTGCTTTTTCCCCTCCTGGTTTAATAAACCCACCCTGAACGACTTTCTCTGCTGGCAGAATTAAAATCCCTGTACCTGCTGTGTTTGGGTTGCATATGCAGGTCAATGAAACACCAAATTTGAGAGTTTGGCTTGGTTTTGTTTCAGATAATGCTCATGGTTAATCTCACCCACAGATACTGGAGGAAGAGAAGCTTTATTGCTTTAAAATGGGCATGGAAACACTCTCTGTTATTTCTCATTCTTCAATTTCTTAATATTTGTTCACATAGCCAAAGATACTTGGGTTTTTTTTTAAATTATAATGAACTGGAGAATTCAGAATGAGCTGCAGAATGTTTTTATAGATGTCTCCCGTTGATTTTCCTTAGAATGTTTTTTAATCTTTGTGCAGTCATTATTTCCTGGAGGTTGATGCTTCTAGTGTTTATTGGAGATTTATGTTTAATCTTCATTTCAAAGAATCCTAAAAATTATGAATGCTTTTCTTTCAACCCAAGTGCTCATTGCTAGGAAAAATCCGTGCTGCTTGGAGCTGCTCTCCAGCCCCACACTCGTGGCAGTGCCCATCTTCTTTTAAAAGAGGTTTTGTTAACAAGCTCTGCAGGTTCTGCTCTGAAAGAATCTCAGGAACCATGAGAACTGTGCTGTAGCTTTTTATCAGGCTGATCCAGATATTCCCAGAAGCTTTTTTTGGAGCAGAAATCATAGTAAAATTTTGAAGTTAATTCTGTTTTATATCTATGAAAAAAAAAGTGAACTTTTCCTGACCCTTCACACTCTTCATTTGTGCTTGAAGCTGGCACAAATTTCATCTCATAACTCTCAGAAGGGACTAAAATATTTTTACTTTTTCCCCCCCCTTCCATTCTTCTCCCCAGTCAAAACTTGTCCCAGGTCCAAGGACAATGTTGCTCCAGTGGAACAGAGGTTTAGGATAGAGGATCCTGGAAGCCTAAAGCATGAGCAAGAGCAGTAGATCAGGGGAATTCTTAGGTCTAAAAGGCAGCAAAGGAAGTGATTTTCATCAGATTGTGTGGCCTGAATTATTTGGAGACAACAAGTGGGGCTGTGGAAATCTGAGCACAGAAGCCCAGAATTATTTAAAGTTGGAAAAGCCCTCCAGGATCACCCAGTCCAAGCTGTGCCTGGTGCCCACCTTGTCCCCAGCCCACCTCCAGGTGTTCCTTGGGCACCTCCAGGGATGGGGACTGCACCCCTGGCTGCTCCTGTCCTGCCTGAAAGGGCAGCACAACGGGGCTCACACAGCACAGAGTGAGGAACCTCTCCCAAATATTTCCCACCTGACCTATCTCCCCTTCCTGGGAATGTAATCCTGCCTGGTTACAAATCCTTACTTCAGCGTTTCCCAAACTTCCCTTTCAATTAAACTCATTTGATTTCCCTCACTTGACTTCTTATCTTTCCTCCAGCTCGCACAGACTTCCCAGGTGGCCAAATCCGATTTTCCACTGGATCTGTGAGGTCAGAACAAAAGCAAGGCGACTTTTCCTTCTGGTGGCTGACTCAGGAATTGGGGAGTTACTCGGGGCTGGGCAGGGTTTGCCAAGGAGAAGCAGCAGAGTTCATTAAATTTGGGAAGGCCTTTCCAGGGCTGGGTGGGGCCCGCAGGGTGCTGGCCAAGTGAGGAGGGAGTTTGGCTGCAGGGAAATTGGGATGTGCTCCCAAACTGGGCTGGCAGCAGGGCTCAGGCAGCTCTGCTCACCTGGGCAGGTCAGAGAGGGGCAGGACGTGGCAGAGCTGCCACGCTGATAGTTCCCATTCCCATTCCTGCCTCCCCTATTTCCAGGATTTCCTCTGCTGGACACTGTCTGTGCAGGGGGAAGGCACCTGGAGTCATCCTCTGGGGCAAAAATCCGCAGGGAGCAGCTGGGCTGGGCTCACTCTGCTTAAGGAATTCCTTTTAGTGCTGAAAGATGTGTGGAAAAAGGGAACCTGGCAAAACCAGAGCAGTCTGAGGGGACAGAAAGGGTAGGATAAATGCCCACACCTAAGGATAAATAATCAAAGTTTATTTTTATAAAATTGGACAATTTAAATGAGTGTGTTTTCATCTTGAAAAAAATTCCAAACGTGAATTTATGAGGAAAAAAAATTTGATGTATTTTAGGTTATTTTTATAAATAAGTGATATAGGTTTGTAGTCTGGCTTTTTAAACCAGTCTGGCTGGTTTAAACTTGTAAAAAAATACATGTACCACTAGGACAGGTTTGTAGTTAAAACAACTGACTTCTGCCTTGCTTTTGGGTGAAATATTTTAATAATTTTTATAATAATTATTTTTATACTATTTTATTGGGTGTGTTGTATTCCTACTTGTTTGCCATTTGAAAGTTAAAGGCAGGGAATTGTACTTTGGGGTGCATATAGAGCACGATTTTCTTTAGGACTGTTTTCCACATGGATTCTGGTGGTGCCAGGAGGTAAAACCAGGTCTCCAGCCTTTTCCTGGATTTTCCAGGCTGGGATTTGCCTCCTGTTCTCCTGCCCTGCCCTTTGGTGTCTGAGCCTGCCCACAGCAGTGGGGAAGGGGAGCATCCTCCAGCTGCCGAGCCAGGGAACGTGCCTGGGTGAGCTTTGTGCTGTTCAGGGACTGCACACAAAGGATTGGGGATGGCAAACACAGCTGGGTGTCAGAGGCCATGTGTGGGACACACAGGGCCAGCTGATGGCACAGCCTGCTGTGACAGCCAGCCCCAGGGAGGCACACGAGCTGCGTGGATCCCTTCCCTTGCCCTGGAAAGTTTTGGCTGTGCTGCTGCTGTTGAAAGCTGTGTGGGATGTCAGCCCTGCAGCTCTCTGGAAGCTGATATTCCCATACACTGCCAGAGCTGCAGGGCTCACTGAAAGGCATTTTTGGAGATCCTTTCAGCTGAAAAAGCTTTTCTCCTGGAAGAGATCCATGGGATGGGGGTAACAACGTGCTAGGAGTATGTGTATAGATAGATAGATAGATACATACATACATACATAAACATAACCATTAAATATAAATATTATAAATATAAATATAAATATAAATATAAATATAAATATAAATATAAATATAAAGCTCTGTGGAATTCACAGAATTACTGGGTTAGAAGAGACCTTCAAGATCATGGAGTCCAGCCCAGCCCCAGCACCTCAGCTAAACCCTGGCACCCAGTGCCACATCCAGGCTGTTTTAACACACCCAGGGATGGGGACTGCACCACCTCCCCGGGCAGCCATTCCAGAACTTTATCACCTTTCTGGAAAAGCTTTTTTCTGATATCCAGCCTGAATTTCCCTTGGTGCAGCTTGAGGCTGCATCAAGAAGCTTGAGAAGGTTGGTGGTAGCTCCCCTTTCTGTTTACTTTTAAACAAGTAGATGGCATATCTGTAAGGCAACTTCAAGATTCCTTGTGTGATGGTCTAGTCATTTACTATCTGCTCTAAAATCACATCTTTATTTCCTGGTTTTGCCTGGGGATTCAGTCAATCAGAACTATATGTGCATATTCTAAATCTTTCATTTTTTATTGTCATGCTTCCTCTCAGAATAGTAAAGTGTGCTCAGATTTACTCAAATCTGAGTATATCTGAAGTAAATCAGATAAGATTTACTTGAGTAAATCTAGCTCTTATGTGAAGAACATGAAAATAACAAGAGGTTTCTAATTACACGAAGAACAAACAAGAGAAAATAGTAACGTCACCACACGACGCTGCATGTCATCCAGATATGTCCTGAAATAGTGGGACATTTCCTCACACAAACACAAATCCCAAACCTTGGTTGTGACCTGTGCCTGTGCCAGGGACTGGCCCAAAACCAGCCCTTGGTGCTGGTTTTGAATGGGAGAATGGTTTTGAAGTGGGAGAATGATGGAGGATGAACAAGTGACAAGAGAAGTGTCACATTGCTCAGGGACCTGTCTGTCAGCCCAGCCTGGTTCCTGTCTAACCTGTGCACCTTTATCCTGGAGAAAAGGAGGCTCAGGGGGCCCTTGTGGCTCTGCACAGCTCCTGACAGGAGGGGACAGCCGGGGGGGTCGGGCTCTGCTCCAGGGAACAGGGACAGGAGGAGAGGGAACGGCCCCAAGTTACACCAGGGGATGTTTAAATTGGACATCAGGGAAAATTTCTTCACAAAAAGTGTTGTCCAGCCCTGGCACAGCTGCCCAGGAGTCCCCATCCCTGGAAGGATTTAAAATCCCTGTGGATGTGGCACTTGGGGACATGAGGTGCCACATCCACAGGTCTTAAAGGTCTTTTCCTACCTAAAAGTCCCTTAGGATTCCATCTGAACCAGCTCAGCTTTGACTTTTTCCTCAGTAAAAAAAAGACTGGAAATGTCACCATGTCGGGCTCTGCTCCCAGGAACAGGGACAGGAGGAGAGGGAACAGCCCCAGGCTGGGCCAGGGCAGGCTCAGGGTGGAGATCAGCAGGAATTTCCCCATGGAAAGGGTGCTCAGGCCTTGGAACTGCCCAGGGAGGGTTGGAGTTCCTGTCCCTGGAGGTGTCCAAGGAATTCCTGGAGGTAGCACTCAGTGCTCTGGGCTGGGGACAAGGTGGACACCAGGCACAGCTTGGACTGGATGTTCTTGGAGGGCTTTTCCAGCCGTAATCATTTCCTGATTCTGTGATTCTGTAATGAAATGATGTGGAGAAGGCAGAAATCATGGAAAATGTCAGTGGGAATGAGCCATGGGAGGTCACCTCCCCCGAGCTCCTGTCAGGGCTGACTTCAGAGTGCTCTCACCTGGCCCAGGGTGTAACAACTGCAAAGGTGGAGGTGCTCCAGCCTCTCTGGGCCACAATTCCATGCTCAGCTGCTGAGGAAAAATGACCTTTGGGATTGGATGCTGACCTGTCTTTCCTCACGCAGACCCTGGGGACCTGGGGAACCGGTGCATCTGCAAAGCTGCTAATGACCCTTCATTCCTTGTTTGTACCCCCCATTAGGCTGCAGGCTCGGGAATTGTCTGTTAATGTGTTTAGACAGTGGCCAGGGCTTCAGCAGCCATCCTCAGGTACAGACTGATCCGAAGTGACAGCAGCAAAGACAAAAAGTTGTGCAAATATTTCGGAGATGAGCTGAAAATGCCCTGAGTTGTTCGGTGTCAAATTCTTTAACTGCCTGTTCTAAACATTGAAATATTATCCTTTTTTTTTTTTTTTTTTTTTAATATGGCAGATTTATGAAGCTCCATCTCATCAGTGGTTATTAGGAGTGTTAATCCTTCTTATTTCCCTTTTCTAAGGAAAATGGGTTTGAAGCTGGTGTTGAGGCAAGAGGGGGAAAAGATGCAGTCAGCCTGAGGTTATTGGGAATACAATGGTATGGAAGTGGTTTTCCTTTATATAGGGAACTGCTAATTGGGAGTTAGGGGCTGCTAACTTTATAGTCTTGTAAAACTGCACTGACTGGGGCTGACACTTGTGTAAAGTCTCCAGGGGGAAAAGCCAACTTTTCCTGTCACTCCACGGAAAAGGTTAGGAAACCAAGGGAAAGGGCAGTTGTTTGTGCTTCAGGATTTCACAGGTCTGTAATTTAAAAGCAAGATTTCGGACATCCTCATGGTGCTTGCAAGCTAATTGTAAACGTTCTTTCTGAGAACAGCAGAACGAATTTTAAAATGGCCTAAATTTCATTTGCACGTGGCCAGACTCAACTCAAATTCCCGCTCCTGTGGTTTTCAGAGAGCCAGCAAGTGGGAATGCATCTCCTGTGAGCTGGTGCCAGCAGCAGCCAGGCAGGGGAGCGGCCCAGAATTTGTATCTTGGGCACAAAAATGGGCAAATGCAGTTTTGTCAGTATTTTCTCCTTACAGAGGTGGAAAGAGTCTGTTGTTTTAAACACAGAGCACTCTTGTACCTCTTTTCTTGCCTGAATAACAGGAATTACACAGAACAGGTCTTGAGGATTTTTAGAAATCAGATCATTCTGAGGGGAAAAAAAAAAAAGGCATCATTTCCTTAACTTTTTAAGATGTGTTAAGAGTGTATAAATCTGAGTATTGGGCCTTGAGGGAGTGCAGTGCTGGGCTTGTGCAGGTGCACACAGTAGTAAAGGCAATAAAACACCCAAATGCTCAATGCTCTTGGTTTATTCAGATCAGTTACTGAGTTCTGTATGGAAACTGCACCAGCAGAGATGTCCCCCTCCCTGGAGATGATGGAATGGGACAGTGCTCCTGAAGGCTGCATGCACAAAGCTCAGGGTGGTGAGGTTAGGGAGAAACCAGCTCTAGGTTCGTTTTTTTTTTCTGAGATAGACCATGAAAATGTCAGTTTTGTAAATAAAATATTGCTGTTGGAGGTGTGGAGTGCTTCCCTCCCACTCTGCTCCCTGGGATACCATGGAAGGGGCATGGTCAGCAGTGGTTTGGGATGGTGATTTATGGCCTTGGACTGCCACAGCCAAGTGTCTGCACTCAGAAAGAGAGAAAATGCCAGCAGAAAGTGGGTGAGAGGTGACAAGCGTCTTCCAGGTGACAAATATCTGTGTGTCCCTTTGCATTTGAGAAATTGGTAACGACTAAATGATGGTGGAAAAAACATTTTGTGCATTTGGGGGAAAACCTCAAAGCTGTGATGCTTCTGGGCGCTGCAAATCCTTGATTGTGGGTCAGGGATAACCCCTCACGCTGGAGCTGTGGGGAAATGATGATATTATGTTTAATATCATATCACCAGATATGATATTTATCAGGGTGAGTCTTTCCAGCACCTCACAGCTGGCCAGATGTGCATCCCTGACTAGAAGAGAGCAGGAGAGCCAGGGCCAGCCTGGGCACCAGACATGACCCTGACATCCCTGTTCCCAGCAAAATCCCCTCTGGAAAGAGGGGTGAGGCTCCCTAGCCAAATGTGCTTTTCCTCTGATTATCCAAGCTCTGCAAGGATTGAGATGGGACTGAGAATTAGGCCCTGCATGACTTAGCTGAGCAGAGCCAGAGCCTTGGCTGGCTCTGCAGGGGCCATCAGCCCTGGGCATGCAGAATTCCCAGAGCCTCCCCAGCTCCAAAATCGAGTGGAGCTGGAGGAAATTGTCTCTCTGATGCCTTGTGGGGTCTCCCCTAGAGCAGAGGCTGGGCAGAGTCACAGAATAAAGCAGGGATTCATGAAAAGGATCTCCTCCATGGATCCACCTTGGGCAGCAGCAGAGCCCAGCCAGGGCTGCAGCCAAGAGGAACCAAAATGGTCCCAAAATGCACGAGCGCTCCCGGGGGCTCTCACTGGGATCAGCTCTGCTCCATTTGCACCTTGCAGTTCATTGTCCCATTCCAGCTTTAGCCCAGGCACTCCCATCCTGCTTGTTTTTCTCTCTCCAGCCCACGCTGTTTGTGCTCCTGGGCCTGAGCTTTGGGTCATTTGTCCTTGGTGCCCAGCTGGAGCAGGAATTGTTTTGTGTCCCTGCTCTGTGCAGAGAGCTCAGCATCCCCTGATGTGAAGCCCAGACCCACACACTAAAGCAGCTCAGAATGTGAAAATAGAAAAGCCAAAACCTGAGGCACCATCTCCATCAGCTGTGCAGGGAGCAGCAATGTTCCCATCAGTCCCACAGCCTTCCCCATCCCTCCATGTCCTCAGCAGTGGCACTCCCTGGCTGGGTGCCAGCTCTCTGGGAGGAAGGAGGGCTAAATCCCGCTCTTATTCTTAGTCAGGGAAGGAAATGAATGATTAAGTGTACATGGGACTCACGAGTGTCCAACTTATTATCAGTGCTGGCATTCCAGCTATGCACAGCACATGGATCAGGGAGAGGGAAAGTATTTCCTGATAGCTGCCTCTGCCTTTCTTCTGGCCTGATGCAGAGATAAGGCCCTGCCCTGATGGATCTGTGCTGGGAGATACTGAGATTGATTAGGTCTGTTACTGAGGGAATAGGTCAGATCCCCCCAGTACAAAGCTCAACTTCAACTTTGATAGCTCTCAGGCTGTGCTTTTATGTTTTTCCTCCCCTCAAAAAGGGCTTTTATACCTACAAAGAGATGTTGAACTCCTTGAGAAAAAATCTATTTGCAGAATCGAGATGGAGAAAATAAGACAGTGCTGGTGCTTTACCTACAAATCTTCGTGGCTTTTGTAGTGACATTTAGTCTGTGCTTGAATGTCAGCTAAACCAAGGTGATGAGCATCTCACACAGACATCCTGTTTAATGCTGGAATGACATCTTCCCTCTCTATTTTTATTTACTTCAAACATTAAAACAGAGTTTAAATTATTTAAATATATCTACAGTTGTAGTTCAAAGGTTGTTTCTTAGAGGGATGCTCACTTTTAAAACTGACTTCAGTAAAGTTTGTGCCACACACCAGCTGAATTCACAGCTCCAAGCACAGGCTTGAAGAAGTTGTTAAAAATTATCCACTTTGCAGTGCAGAACCTCTCCCAGCCCTGTCCAGGTGTCTGGCTGTGCTTTCATAGGTTCTCCAACCCAGAATCAAAGTGCTCAAGTGGTTTGTGGTTCCTCAGGACACAGCCTGTGGTGCCAACAGGAGCAGCTGTCCCTGGCTTCATCTTCTAAAGCCCGAAACCACTGTCAGGACTGACAGGAACCTTTTCTTGGATTTTTAAATGGGTAATTTTTAACAACTCATCAGCAAAGTGATGTGCTTGTGGTACAGAGGGAGGCTGTGAGGAATCAGGAATTCAGGAATCCCGTTGTTCTCGCTGTCCACATAAAAGTTTGGTGGAGAGGGTCCAAGGAAATAGCAGCAAGGTTTGGAAGCCACAGCTTTAAAAGTATGGATTGAGTGATGGGAAATGTTCTCTGTGGTCCAGCATGGTTGTAAACAAGGAAAATTACTTTCCCACTGAGAATAATTTACTGCTGTGCTCTTCTTGTAATATTGTGGAATATGAGCTTCTGCTGTCCCTGAAAAGTCCCAGGTGATTTGGGAGATTTGGGACATTTCTGAATGGGGTTTGCACGGCACATAAACTGCTCAGTGTGGAAAATGGATTTGTAGAAAATTCTCAATGCTGATAGAGAAGATAGATCAAAGCTGATAGAGATGATAGATCATAGTTAAATGACTTGTTTAAAAAATAGTTTTACACCTTAGCTAAAAAAAAAACTTGACAAAATAAGTTTATATACATGAATTATTATAGTAACAATGTTAGTAATAGTACTTCGTGTACTTCACTGTACATGATAATCAATAAACAAAACCATCAAAGAAGTTTTTTCCGTTCAAGAGAGAGGGGGAAATGTGGGAAATGGATTTGTAGGGAATTCTCAAAGCCTGACAGAAGGCTCACACAGTGTGCATCTGTATGCAAACCTTGAGACAAGAAATGCTGGCTTAGAAATGCCATGGAATAGGACAGACATTGCTGAGAGAGAAATGGAGCTAGAAACAAGTTTCAGAGGATGGCCCTGCAAATGAGACTGGATACTCTGGAGAAACAGAACTGTGAAAGGTGCATTGCAGTAGGACCCACGAGGGGTAATTTTAGAGGATTGGCTTTAAGGCATTTTCAGCATGGTGTGACTAAAGCTGATAGGCCAAGAAACACTTACAGTGTATTGTAATTAGGAAAGAGTTGGCTTCTGATTGTAACAGAGTGAATTACAACGTCTGGATTGTCTCACCCTTCTCATGAGACTGAAAATAGAACAAAAGTTTTTAAAACACCTCTCAGTTACCCCATCTCTGGGTCAGAAAAGGGCTTAATCCGACACTACCACCGTGCTTTGGAGCAGTTACATCCTTGTGAGCTCTAAGCTGGAGTTCCCTGTGGAATACCTGCTCTGGCAGCCCTGGGAAAGCCTTCAGAGCTCCCTTTGGCATCCTTTGGTCTTTTGTGGTTTTGTTTGCTTTGCATCTCACGTGCCTGTTTGTTTCCCAGAGATGTGGAGTTGTTTATCTGGATCATCAGGGAATATCCAATCTGTTGACATGTAAATACAGCAGCTGTTATTTGTAGAGCTTTTGTGGTCGCTGATCTACAAATTATTCCCAAGTTGTTATCTTTGCTATTGTATTGCACTGCTCGCTCTTGTAAAGTGCATTTATGTGGTTTTAATGTGTCCTGGATATTAAAAAAAGGCAGGAGTGAATTGTAGTCAGATAATTTCTGGGATAGTGGAAGGTGTCCCTGCCTGTGGAAGGAGATGATCTTTAAAGTCCCTTCCAACCCAAAGCATTCTGGAATTCTGTGATGCAAATGAACCCCAGCTGATCACATCTCTGCTCTAATGCTGTCAGAGCTCCCCTCACACACGGTGCTACCTGGGAAGGTGATTTTGGGGAATATGTTCATCCTTCTGCTGTGCAGGGGTCCTTGGAGTGGAAGTGTTTGGGCAGCTGAACCCAAATCCTCAACCCCAACTCACGGAATCTTTTGGAGTGGTGGCTGTGGCTCTACCTGGCTTCTGCAGGGAGATGTTTGGAAAGAGGAAACCACTCTGGCAGGATTTATCAACAGAACAGTCACTTTTTGGTGTCCTGCAGCAATCTCTGAGACCATGGCAGGATTTGGAGGCCTGGAGTCGCAGCTGAGGCTGGGCATGGCTGCAGAGCAAAGCCCCAAGTGCTGAATTGCACTGCTGGAGCCAAGTTTTGTAAGCAGCCTCTCAGTTTTTCCTTTCCATCCATTATCTTTGCCTCAGGGAGATGACTCACGAGGTGAAGGTTGCTGATGTGGCTCAGGTTTGGGGCCAGGCCCATGGTGTTTCCAGGCTGCCGGATGCCGGGGTGGCTTCACGGAGCAGCGCTGAGCACCGCGTTGTTGCAACACGTTAAATTGCTTTAAACACAGTCAACCTCCCCATCATGCTTGGGGTTGATGACTGCCATATTTGTAAAAGGGAAGCTGAAGACATTTTCTTGGCACGGTCCAAACTCCACCACACAACCCCGTAACGTGATCCGAGGAGCTTTAGGACTTGTAGGGAAATGAACCCTGGGAGCCTCAGCGTGGGGATGGTGAAACCCTCAAGGATGTAAAGACTTTTAAAGTAATAATTTCACTTTAGAAGTAATTTCACTTTAGACTTTTAAAGCAGTAATTTCACTTTGTTGAATTAGGTTTAGGCAGTTTTACTTCTAAGACCTTCCAGGTTCATTCTGGTTATCTCAGAGCCCCGTGTGACACCCCCCAGATAACATAAGTGGCTGCAGTTTACTTTTGCTCTTAAACTCTGCATTTAAAGAGAGCCTGGAGGTGTGCATTTGTTTTTATTAACACTTGGCATAGCCCAAAATGCACAGTCTTGATAAAGACGGGGTGGCTGTTAACTCCAGAGGTCTCTGCATTTGTTTTCCATCCATCCCTCACAGATCCTGCAAAGGGAGAGCTCCAGCTGGCTCGGGAAGCTGTAAAAGAAAAGCTCTGAGGTGAATACACCAGATTATTGTACTCAAAAACCTCAAATCTCATTTGTCAGCTAAACACAGCATTAGAATTAAAATACAAAAAATAGTGAAGGATAAATATTTCGGCAATACCACTCCACTGAGGAGACTTTTCTGCATTACTGAACACCACCACCACATATTTATAACAAAATGTCCCGTGGATTTCAACAATGCATTCAGTCATTTGCTTAGGAGCTTCTGGAATACCATTGTTCTCAGCCATGACTTTATTTTGTAGGTAACTCTCAGGTTTCAAAGCTATTAAATGTTATTATTCAGGCACCTCTCCTCTCCCCCTGCCATTCTCTCAGCATGCCTGTGCCACTCAGCAGTCCCTCTTGATTAGACCCTGTTGAGAAACGAGCAGGTGAATGAGCTTTTTGTGCTCTTGGCCACTGGGATTTGGGAAGCCAGGAATGAAGGTTTCTACTGCCCCAGCGGGTTTTTAACTCTCTGAATTCCTGGCTTGGGACAAGGTGGGTTCAGCACATCCTTTGTGTTTGCTTCTCCTTGTGATGGAGCCTCTTCTGTTCCTGGGAGTTCTGTAGGAATCCTTCTGGCCACTTGAGCAGGAGAGTTTTGGATTCCAACCTCGTAATATTTTTTCCCCTCCTGAAACACTTTACATTTTCACATCCTGTGGTTCTGCTGTCTTTTGGTCAGGTGCCAGGCCTTGGTTTGGGAATTGGATCAGCAGGTAGGTGGTCAGCAGAGAAGAACACCAAAATACCCAAGTTAAATTCTGGAGGAAGGAAGGAAAAAGGAGTTTATACTGCAGTCTTACTAATGCCTTTAGACATGCTCAAAAGTGAGACATATGAACTATAAATAAACATGGGCTAATGGGTTCCCATCATGCTATCATGCTTTGGGGTGATACTGTGCTATAAATAAAGTGATGGATATAAACAACAAACAAACCCGGGGAATGGCTGGAGCTGTGCCCGGGGAGGGTTCGGTTGGATTTTGGGAAAGGTTCCTCAGCCAGAGGGTGCTGGGCACTGCCCAGGCTCCCCAGGGAATGGGCAGTGCCCTGAGGCTGCCAGAGCTCCAGGGGAGCTTGGACAGCACTGCCAGGGATGCCCAGGGTGGGATTTTGGGCTGTCCTGGGCAGGACCAGAAGTTAGACTTGATGACCCTTGTGGATCCCTTCTAACTCAGGATATTCCCTGATTCTGCACGTAAAATATCCCAAAATTTGCTGCAAAAAAACCCCCCCATATTTTTCTTAATTTTCCTTAAAATCACTTAAAATACTTCCCAAATCTATCTGGAAGCTCTGAGAAACTCATTTGAATGAAAGAAATGAATGAAACAAACCCCCCAGATCAACACCTGTCCCTCAGCCTCAAGGCCACACAGTTTTCCAGCACTCCAGAGACTTGGAGAGCGGGCAGGGATGTACAGGGATGTGTTACCTCAAAGTATATTTGTAATTATTATGATTCAGCCTTTGCTAATGGTTACCACAGGGTGTCATTTGAGATGCCACGTTCTCCCCTCCAAGCTCAGCTCTGTGGGAAATGCTGATTCCCTTGAAGTGGGCGGTGTTGGATAGGAAAGGGAAAAGCCAAGGGGAGAGAGGAGCTGTTTTAACACAGTCCAAGGCAGTGCTGGGTGAAAGTGAGAAATGGAAAACACAGAGCAAGTGTCAGGAATGAAAAATCCTCCTTGCAGGATTTGGTAGCCTCGAGGATTAACTATAAAAGTAGGTGGTGGGAACTCTGTGCTTGGTTTAGCTGCAGCAACATCAAATAAACTTTTCAGAGAGCAGGAGGGAATCATTTTGCATAGGGAAGAGGCAGGAGTAGATGGAAATGTTGCTGATTTCCCAACAGAAGAGGGGAAAGTGAGACTCAGACTGGTTCACTGAAGTTTCAACATGATTTCACTCCATGCTTGTTGCCAGGTTAACCAGCAATTGTTGATTAAACAAACTGAAAAGCATTCTTCTGGCCAGGTCTGACCATGTCACCATTTTGGGGCTTTTTATAAAGTGTTAAATGAGATTCTGACATCCTTGGATGTGCAGATGGGCTGATGTGAGCCTCAGAGACCCCGAGGGTCTGACCTGCCTCACTGGGACTGTCAGGACAGCAAGCTCATGCATTTTGGAAGCTTTTTGACAATTTAAAAAGCACTCAGTCCAAATAGTTAATCTGTCTGTCTCTCTCTTCCCCCTCCCCAAGATTCAAAGAGAAGGGAGCCAAGGGAAAATTTATTAGAGCACAGCATGCCCGTTCCTTTTTCTAATGTTAACTAGGAGTGTTGGATTCAGTTAAAATGGAGAGAGATTTAACCTCTTACTTCCCAGCAGTGAAGAATCAACATAATGCCTGTGCCAGGCACAGCTGATTTGTTGGTTTTAGGTTCAAAACCACACATTTTCACCTGAAGGCGCAGTGGCTTCGGCCAGAAGAACCATTCAAAAGCAGATGAGCTCTTTAGGCAGCAAAAACCAATCTTCAAAGACCTTGGAGTCAAACCGTGGAGCATCCAAAGCCGTGTGGAGTGGGGGCTGCAGAGCCCCTGACCTGCAGATCAAAGACTGGTTTGAAGCCTTGCTCCAAGCCCCAGTGGGGCATCCAAAGTCAGCACCTCCAGCCCAGCTCCTCCAAGGGCAGCACTCGGGGAATGTGCCAGGGGCTCCTTCCCTCCCCCAGCTCCCTCTGGAACAGCGTTTCCATTGTAGGGAAATGAAACCAGCATCCACCTCGCCCGTGCTCTGATCCCAGTGTTTGGTCATTACATGTCTCTTGCCATTTCCAGGCACAGACGACACCCAGAGGGACATTTTCCAGCACTCCCCTCTTTGCTGTCAAACACAACGAGTGTTTGAGCATCTCTTACCTGTAAAAACCTATAAATATAGGAACAGCAGAGCTATAAATATAGGAACAGAAGAGCTGTAAATATAGGAACAGAAGAGCTGGCACGTGGAGGTCTGTGCTCCTCCTGATCTGCACAGGCTGACAGACTACACTGGAATTAATGGGGTTTGGAGGAACAAAAAAATACCCCAAACCCCTCCACCCCCTGCTGTGCTCCTGCTCTCCAGGAAATCCTTGGCATCAGCAGGAATCACTGATAAGGACACTAGGGTGGCCTCCTTTGGAGCCTTGCTGGGTTTCAGCTGGAGCCAGGGAATCACCAGAGCACACTGCTCTTCCCTTTGGCCAGGTTTAACCCTTCCCTCCCCCAGGAATTGTCCAGCATGAGCAATGTGGAACAGCACCCAGTGTGAGGCATGAGCCTCAATAATCCCTAGGGATTTATTCCTTATGGCATCCACTGCAGCCTCAAATGGAAAGCCCTTTTCACATCTGGAGCCTTTAAAAAGCACTTTTTTTGCCACTGTGGAGACTCTGGGGTGTTTGTCAGGGCTGAGCTCACAGTTCTGTCACAGCACTTGGGGGATTTCTCTCCTTCATCCACCCATTTGTATCAGCAGGCAGGAATTTCCTCAGGAATCCCTTCTGCTCCTTGGGGAGTACAGAGTCAACCCAGAAGGGGTTAAATAGGGCTGGGATGCTGCAGGAGGGCAAAATTTAATTGTTCAGCCTGCTTTGCCCAGCTCCATCCTCTCCGTGTGCTTTCCTCAGCTCCATCCAAGACAAATCCTCTCCTCTCCTCTTCTCTCTTCTCTTCTCTTCTCTTCTCTTCTCTTCTCTTCTCTTCTCTTCTCTTCTCTTCTCTTCTCTTCTCTTCTCTTCTCTTCTCTTCTCTTCTCTTCTCTTCTCTTCTCTTCTCTTCTCTTCCCTTCCCTTCCCTTCCCTTCCCTTCCCTTCCCTTCCCTTCCCTTCCCTTCCCTTCCCTTCCCTTCCCTTCCCTTCCCTTCCCTTCCCTTCCCTTCCCTTCCCTTCCCTTCCCTTCCCTTCCCTTCCCTTCCCTTCCCTTCCCTTCCCTTCCCTTCCCTTCCCTTCCCTTCCCTTCCCTTCCCTTCCCTTCCCTTCCCTTCCCTTCCCTTCCCTTCCCTTCCCTTCCCTTCCTTCTCCCTGCTCAGTTCTGGTTGATGCAACAAGAAATCAGGAGAGTTAATTTTTAACTGGTTGTCTCAACAAGATATTTAAAGAATTACCTTTTAAAATTGTATTAAATGTATATATTTAAAATATTATAAAAATATATTATTTTTATAAAAACCACTATATTTTATAATAAACATATATATTATTATTGAAAATGTTATTATAAAACAATCTACTTTATATAATAATATTAAAATATAAATATTTTATTTATTCAATAGAAAATACATTGAATATTATATTATTTATTATAAAATTTAGAAATATAATTTAGAAATAATAATTTAGTATAAAATATATTTTAATAATATATTATCTATATTAAAATATTGTTATATTATTAATATAATAATATGAAAATACATATTATTATAATAATATTGTATATATGTTAATATTGTGTATACAATATTATTGTGTACATATGTTGTGTATATCTTAACATGCACAATAATATATTAAAATCTATTTATTTTATATTTATATATAAATATATTTTTAGAAACTATGCAGGAGCATGAACATCCAGCAAGACAAGTGGCATTTAATCCTGACTTCTCAAAACCCAAATCAAAACTTTTTGTGATGCCAAAGGGGTGAATTGTTACCAATTGTTCTGATTTCTTCTTGTTGCATTGACTCCCTCAGCACTACACCACGCTCCCTAAAATGCAGCATTTTGGAGCAGCCAGAGGAAGCAGCTGCAGGATAATTTTCACCATCCAGGAATTAAGTTCAAATAGTCCCAATATTTCTCAGTCAATGTCAGGATAAATTTATTGGCGAGCTGAACTGAAATTATGATAGATCCATTCCATACCTGTTGTTTCTCTTCCTGCACTGTGTGCTTTTTCTTTCCTGCAGGTATTAAATAGCTCCATAAATCCTGGTAATCCTTCATTCATGGGATTTAAGGGAAAAAAAAAACCAGGAAGAAGGCTGTCAGGAGAATGGACAGTTATTTCCAGAGCGTGTGCTGCCAAAAAGCTCATTGCTGGAGTGTGAGAATGGCTTCTGTCAGAAAGGAATCAGCTCAGGGAGGTGGTTTCTTTTGCTAAACCATTTCACTTGATTCAGTCTCACAGCAATTTTATTTTTTTAATAATAAGCATCCTCCTTAGTTCAGGGGAATTTATTTCCCCTAAATATGAATTACTGTGCCACTGGTGTGGGCAGCCTGGAAAGCTCTTTTAGGGTGGGGATGAATTGCCTCACAAATTTTAGTGATTGTTGGCCAATAAGAAAAAGGTGCTGCTCCTTTTTCTGCAGGTGGGGTTAATGGTGGGGATCTGTGCAAACCTGGGAAGAACCTGGAATAATGAGCAGCCACTGTGAGAGTGGAATTCCTAAGGATGCCCTGCATCAATATGGCAATTAAACAAATCTGAGTAATTACAGAAAGCCCATCGTGCACTTTATGAGCTGTTTGAAAATCCCAAAGTGGTTTGGGTTGGAAGGGATTTAAAGCCCATCCGGGGACACCTTGTGCTGTCCCAGGGTGCTCCAAGCCCTGTCCAGCCTGGCCTTGGACACCCAGTTCCTCTGGGAATTCCATCCCAGCTCCTCCCCACCTTCACAGGGAACAGCTCCTTCCCTATATCCCCTTTAACCCTCTTACACAACACTCTCATATTGCAGCCCAATCCAGGCTTCATTAGAAATGTGGGGTTTAGTTTAATCTGAATTATTTTGACTTTTACAGCTTTTCCCCAGGTTTGTATCAGGGATTTAATAACAAGTCCTTTATTTCTGTAATTATTCGTAAAGAGTGGAGAGGGCCAGATTGGAGCCCGGTATTTAATTTTATTTCAAAAAGTCTCAGTGCTGACCAATTATCTAAAGCTGGAGCTGAGCTGTCCTTTTCCCTCTCTGGGCCAATCTCAGTTCAAATAGATGCTATAAATAAAATTATAGCTCAAAGCACTATAAAGTGGAAAATAATTCTTCTCATCTCCATCCTCTGCTCTGCACATTTAAGAAGATTTATTATGACACAGGTTTTTCTGTGAATAAATCTTCATTTCCTAGAATGCTCCTTGGGTGTAATGCTTTAAAGCTCACGTATGGAATGTGAAAGAAACCATGAATATAATCCCAAAACCAGTTTAGTGGAGGAGCTCTGAGCTGGAGCAATCCTGATCCGTGGAAAAGCTCTGGTGCCTTCAATGGATTTTGGATCTTGGCCCACGGTTCTGCCTTCCCACCTTGTTCCCAGCTGCTGAAGTGCCTTAAAAGAGGCTAAAAATACATCAAATACTTCTGGAACATTATTTTGTGTATGTAGGAAGCTGTTTTGGTTGCCTTCTTGAGCTGTGGGTGGCCCGTGGCTGTCTCTGCTGGGAGCCTCTGGAGTGGACAATTCCCAGTCAGCCAGCAGAGTTTGGAGACAGGAACTGGAGAGGAAAAATGGATAGCGAGTCTGGTGTGGAAAAGAAGCAAACAAAAAAATGTTTGATTCTAAAAAAGGAAATTTTGGTTTTTCAGGAGAGAATGCACCTTCAGGAGGTGGGAATGTAGGGATGATGGGAATGATGGATCAGACACATTTGGGTGTGGGATGTCCCTGAGCTCTCTCATCCCCATCCTTTCCTCCGAGGCATTTCTCTTTCTGAATGATGAGACACAAAGACTTTATTGCCCAAACTGGTGGCAATGGAGGCACCAGTCTGAAAAATACAGATTTTTTCAAGTTATCTGTTTAAACTGTTGTCCTGAGGTGTGTGGAGTTTTAATTTTTTTTTTTTTTTGTTAGGATTGGGATTTAATATGTGAGATGGTATTTTCTGTTTGGACTTAGATGTTTATTAGTTTTTATTTATATTATATTCTTTAAACCGTGAGTTCTACAGTATTTTATGCTAATAAATTAAAAATGGAGTTGTATCTCTCTCTCCATAAGTTTTTTTAAGGATAAACTGTTTAATTAAGAAATTACACCTAAATTATTTGTATTTTTAACTTAATAACTAACTACTCATGGTTTGTAGTGTGGACTTTTTTTATCTAATTATATAATATTACTTAAATTCATGAAGAAGAAGGTGAAGAAGAAGGACTAGTTTCTGTCTTAAAATTTCCATCTTGCTTTAGCATGATCTGTTAAAGTCTCTCCCATCCCAAATCAGTCTGGGATTCTCTAATTCTGTGAAATCAGCAGAGAATTCTCTGAATTCAGCACAACTTGTGTAAGACGTCAGATTCTTGGGATTTTTTTGGGAAAGGTGTGGTGCTTTTTGGGAAAGGTGATCTCGGAGGGCTCAGCTCAGGAGGACTAAAGGGTGGGCGCTGCTTTTAAGTCCAGCATTTTGCCAGACCACTGCTGCATCCATTCCCCTTCCTGGGCTTTATCCATTCAGATCCTGGGTTCTTTTGGGCAGGGATGGATCCCATCCTCTCTCAGGCAGGCAATTCTGGTGGCAGCAGCACCAGGGAAATTTTCTCCAGCCTTGTCTCAGGAAATGCTTGACAAAAGGCAGCTGTAGCAGTTCCCAGCTCACAGCATTTCTGAATCATTTCAGCCATGTATCAGGACAAAACCCAAGGATTTGGGATAACTCTGAGCTTTGGGAAAAGCTTGATTCTGCTCTAAACTTGAGCACTGGTGCTTTACTCTCTGGAATAAAAGCCGTGCCCGTGAGCATCTGTGAACTCTGCACAAGTTCAAAAACCAGAACCAGACCCACACTTTGTGGCTTCAGCCCATCTTTCATTCATTAATTTCTAAAGTATTTTATGGCCTTGGTTATCTGGCTGCTTCCTGATGCCTTTAACAGCTTCCTCAGAGCAAGTGAAGGTAATAAATTTACAATCCCCATTCTTAGGGAAGTCTAGAGCAGAGTCACTTTCTTTAAAATAAAATAAAAAAAAGAAGGGGGGTTCATCGTTTGATCTCTGGATGTCTGGCAGCTGGTAGGGAAACAATGCAAATAATGACTGTGACTGATGAAACAGAGAGGAAGAAAATCTGATAATTGGGCATGCAGGGAAATGTATGAAGTGGAAGATGCTGGATCAATCACTGGAGCTGGGCTTAGGAAGGGTATTCCCAGCAGCATTCCCAGCTCAGGGCCCTGGTGGCAGCACAACTTGTTAATCATCACACCATCAGCCTGGCCAGAGTGCAGCTCCATAACTCAGCCTTTTGTGTTGCCCTGGATGCTATCGAAGCATTCCTGGAACAGTCATTTCCTTCTCGACCTCCATGGAAACAGCCATAAAACAATTCTGAAAATGTCAGGAGAAACTGCATCTAATGGGGCAGCTTTGGCCAAAGAAAACATACTCCAGTTTTGAAGCGTTCCCACCAAAACACTGAAATCTTAAAGCTACTAATAGGCTGTGCATCAGTGCCTGAGCGCTTTAGCGTGACATTTAATAAAATGTAATTCATATCCCAGCCCTGCTGAAGTCACACCAGCCACCAAGGGACACTGGAAACTTTCCAGAAGGGATCACACAGAGAGGGAAGGGCACCGGGCTGGCTCGAGTGTGCCACCAACATCCCAGCAGGAAGGGTGGCAAAGGCTCCAAACCACCCCACACTCTGCAAATACCCTGGGAAGGAGCAGCTGGTGCTGTTGGTCAGTGTGGCACACAGCTCGTGTCACAACAAGGAAAATGTGACACCTCGGAGCGAGCCCGTGCTGACAGCAGCAGGGCCTGTCCATGCGTTTTGTTCCCAGAATTTGGCTTTTTTTTTCTGATGCTGCTTCTTGGCAGCAGGGAAAAGGAGAAGATTGTTCATGATTTAAGTTGCCTCTTGAAAAGCAGGTCTCTGGGTGGCACCTCTGGGATTTGTTCCACAAATTCTGCAATTCTCTTACTTTTCCTGCTCTTATCCCTTCGTCAAGATGTTCAAATTCACAGGCTCATCCATTTTCCAGTATGATTCCATCAGTTCTATTTCTGCCACCCCAGCCATGGATCAGTGAAGTCCTTGGATGGACAATCCAATGCTCCACATGAACAGGAGAAGCTCCTTCTTATTTTTTGGCCCAGGACAACTCTGTGCTGTGGAGTGCCCACAGTTCCTAACTCCCCGTGAGGGGCCATGGGGAAGGGTTTGACAAGCACTGGGAATGCTCTGTGTGCCACAGAAACCCCATTGACAGCAAAATCCTGGAATGGTTTGGGTTGGAAGGGACCTTAAACATCATCCCATCCACCCCTGCCATGGGCAGGGACACCTCCCCCTGTCCCAGGCTGCTCCAAACCCCATCCAGCCTGGCCTTGGGCACTGCCAGGGATGGAATAACTTCCCTGAGGCACAGATGAAGCAGAAGATCTTCCAAACTTCTCCTTTCCCTCCTCCACTGGAAGGCACCCACCATAAAGAACCTTCCCAGGGCCCTTTTTTCCATCACCACAGTCCCTTTTGATGCTCTTTCTCCCTAAAAGCAAACTCTGAGGGACACTGGGACCGATAAAACACATTTCACTGTGGAAGGAGGAACTTGGAATGGTTTAAGCGTATCCATCCCTGTAACTCCTTAGAAATACTCAGGAGGGTCAAAGGTTGGAGCCAGTCCTTTGAAGAATCCCATACTGCTGAACTTTTCAGGGGATCCTGGCAGGAATGTTAATTGAGTGGAGTCGCACGTGGAACGCGCTTCATGTGTTGTGCACCCAGTAAAACTTCAACAAAAACCCTCAAACCCATTCTTCCTGAATGTATTCCAGAGCCCAGGCCAGCAGAGATTTTAAGTGACTTTAGTAAAGTTTAGTTTAGTTGAGTTGAGGCTTAGGTTTGTGCTTAAATACTCAGCTGTAAGAGGGTCCCTATCCAAAAGGGACTAGAACCACAAAAACCCAGCCCGAAATGCCAAGGATGCCTGATGATCCCGAGCTCCTGAGCTTGAAGGAAGAATTGTTGTGAATCCCTGTCCATATTTATCTGTTCTAGGAGCATCTTGCAGTGTATTTGTTAGGTAAATGGACCATGTTAACTGAAAATCCATGCTTCTCTGCTGTGACACACACAGTCCATGCCTCTCTTCCAAAATACTTCATATTTATAAATATGAGTTATTTCTAGGTTCTTGTTTATGTAAAAAAAATATTGATTATAGGAGAACTTCAGACAGTTTGTCCCAGAAGTTCCTGTTTAAATTCCTTTTCCATTAACAACACAAATACTGCTTTTTTCCTTTTTTTTTTTTTTTTTTTGAGAAAAAAACTACGAATAACTAAAGGTTTTCACCGTGTAATTAATACATCACCACCTTGAAAAGGCTCAAACTTTCCTCAAGGTGCATCAGCAAAAGCAGACAAAACATCCTGGAGTTATTTTTCCAGAGGATGGTCGGAACTGGCGTTGCAGTAAATCCCAAATGCCAGTGCAGCCGTGCTTATCCTCCTTTTCCAAGTGAAGCCAGCTCGGAAACTTGGAAGCCCTTTTGGGGGACAGCCCTTGCACCAGCTGCTCCTTCCCAAGCTTTGCAGGGAGGGATTATCAGAATGTGGCCAGTGAATTAATGGGATGATGGCACCAGCAAAAAGAGCGTCCTCAGCTGAGAAACAGCTCGGAAAAACTGAAGGGATGTGGCCACATCCAGGGAAACATTTTCCCAGGAAAAGCCTTGGTGTGGGCTGGGAAGAAGATTCCCGCTCTGTTCCAGAGCTTTTGGTGGAAATGCTGCTGGGGGGGTGTTGGTTCCCTGTGAGCACCGGTGGAAAACTGGGATTTCCTGCCAGATGCCAAAGCAGGAGCCCCATCCAGGAGCTTACTTGGACTAAATAAAGTTTCTAAAGAAAACCACAATTCTTAACATGGGAAAAAGTGGGAGAAGCTTGATGTGGGGCCCCTCACAATATTACTTTGGCTCGTCCTTAGTAATTCTCTCTGAGATTTATTCCACAAATTCTGCATTTCTCTAACTTTTCCTGCTCCTATCCCTTCATCAAGATGTTCAAATTCACAGGCTCATCAGTTTTCCAATATGATTCCATCAGTTCTATTTCTGCCACCCCAGCAAACAATCAGTGGAGTCCTTGGAATTGCATTACTCTCAAATGTATAATTAGAAATATTTTAATTGCTGTCTCTCATGGAGAGGAAGATAACTTATCTCTCCTAAAAATAAACAAATCCAAATGGAAAGAATTCATTCATCATTAAATCATTCTCTCCAGAAAACCTACAAGCAAGATGGATGATGCAGGGGAGAGATAAGAGGATTAGAAATATAATTTTAAAATTGTCTTAAGGGGGAAAGTTTACACCCACAGGAGTTAAATGATACCCAGATCAGTTACAGAGAATTAGCTCAGCTCAGCCCCAATTAAACAAAGATATTAGCAAAATAAAGCTAGAAAAATAAAATTATAGGCAGTTTCTTTCAAAGCCATGGTGTGTTTCAAAGAGCAGAAACGCTCAAGAAAGGAGAAATGAAATATTTGACAAATTCAGAAGGTTTTTAAGTGGAGTTTAAATATTGTCTGAGTAGGTTAACATAGAATTTTTTAATCCTTTCCACACGTTGTGGAACAGGGTATGAAATTGTGTATTAAAATAAAGTACTCCAGGTTGACAAGTTGAAGACTTGACAATCTGGAGCTCCCAGGAACTGCAGGAACCAGGGATAAATGCAGGAATCCACAGGACAGCCACTGAAAAACTGGGATGTGGGAGCTGCTTCTAATAAAGAGCCCACTTAGGCTTTCATCAAAACCTTGAAACTCACCCAAGTCGTGGCCAAACTGCTGAAATTGGGTTCAGTGCTCTCATCTCTCAGCACAACTTGATTTCAGGCAATAATCTTTGGGATGGCCACTCCAGCCTTGGAAGATGCCAAAGGTGAGCACTTCCAGTCCCATCATCCCAAAGAGAGGCACTTCCAGAAAACTTCCAACCCACATCAAGAGCAGCAGGGTGAAATTCTGTCCTTTGGATAATCCTCCAGCCCTGGCACAATGCAATATTTTGTTTCAGATGGATGAATTTTTTTTTTTTCCCCTTTTCTCTGGGGCTTTTCTGAAATATTGACATTAATCTGCTCAGTTGGAAGCGACCCAAGCTTCCGTATTTCTTATCCTCCCCGCTCGTCTGCACTTCAGAGATGTTTACCAAACGGCCTGGATTGCATTCCCATAAATCCTGGGATTCAGCTTTGCTGTGATATTAATTTATTGGTGCATTTTCAACATCAATTACTCTCTATCTCAACAGACATAATTCTCTCTTCAAAGCGCAGAGAGAACTCTGCAGCCCTTGGCTTTCCTCATCCCCTCCCCTCCCTCTGCTCTGGAGGCACCGGGGATGTGGCTCTGAGCAGCAGCAAAGGCATCAGTGGGAAGGGTCCCTGCTCCAGGGGGATTTTGGGTTTCCTGGAATGCTGCTCCAGAAGCTGACAGCAAACCCACGTTTGTGCTGGAATTTTGTGGTGGAAGCTCAAACATCCAAATGGGAGAGCAGGAGGGGGCAAAGGCTTTCCAAACGCCAAGGTTTTAAACCAGTTTTAAGGTTTTAAGCTGAAAGAGAGGCCATCAACTCTTTCCTTTCTTAAACCTGCACAGCAGGAATAAATACCTACAGATGTGCACATCTGCATTCCAACCCAGAGCTCCCCACTCCACCAGGCACTGCCCGTTAGGGGAGAACCATTCCAAGTCTTGACTCCTGCAGATGAAAACTGGCAGAAGGCAATTCTTTGAAAAAGATCTTCATCCCACATCTATTCCCCCTGTCCTAATATTGCAGGCAGAAGTGATGGGAGGGGAAAAACTGCTTTAGTGAAAAAGAGTTAAGTGCCTTCATTTTCTTCCTTCTGTTGGAATGTAAGTGGGGCCTTGGAAATGAAAAATAACTTCTTTTGTAGTGACCTGGTTCAGCCTGGAAGTGCTGTTGCAGTTTAAGAAACGCCTGTCAGCCCATCCCTGATGCAGAGGGGGAAAATGAGAAGCACATGGGGCTTTGATCCCAAATCTGACAGAGTTTTCCCCTCATCCCCTGCCCTTGGAGGTGCTCAGGGTGGGAGATTTGCAGCCTGTGCTTTCCCAAAAGTGGGAGCATTTCCCTGCTACTTTTGGCCAGAATCAATTATCGTTGAATAAGAATTATAATTATTGCCCCTTGTTTTTTCACTCAGCATCTCAGAAGTTTTCAGTTCTGGGTAGTGAAATGAGAAAGTCCCAATTTTCCTTTTTTTTTTTTTTCCTTAAAAACCCAAATCCCTTCCTTGCAAGGGGAGAGAGACCTGCAGGTGCTGTGAGGGGATTCCAGAGGCAGAAAACCCCTAAAATTTTCTCACTTTTTTTTTTTTCCCCAGTTGCCCAATCAGCCCAGCCAGAGCTGGCTCCCATGAAATGATGGAAAATTCTTATTTTCAGCCCACCACCCCTTTGAGATTTATTCCTGCGCAGCTGCCACAGGAATTCCAGCCTCTCTTTTAGCCTAATTTTTCCCTAATTTCCCCCCTATTCCTATATACTTTTTTTTTTCTCCCCAGTTCTATATATTCTATTTATATATCTATTTCTCAATCATTCATTTAAATTCCCCTATTTTGTCCAACAGTTATTCTTTAGTAGGTTATTAATTCCAGGGGAAAGGGAGTGATTTTTCTGCAGTCCCTTTCCATTGGGATACCTTTCCATCTTGCCCCACTAAACTGCAGCACAGATGTTAAGCACATTTCACTGTGCAGTCAGCGTGTGCATATTTTTAACATAACTTGTCTTGAAAATATTTATTCAAGCCAAGACAACAGAAAATTAGAGTAATTTGATTGCTCAGGCTTAAGGAATAGATTACTACTGTTCCAGATGTAAGGAACAACAGACTACTTGCTCTCTCCAGGCTGAAAAAAAAAACCCCTTTGGCTCCTGATCCCAACCATATTTGCTATTATGTTCCCAGTAAATCTTTTAAAAACTGAACACTTTTAAAGATTTTCACTTCCAACTTCTGCCAGCCGGCGTTAGGAGAATTCCAGCCCCAAATCAGCTCGTTAGCAAGGGGTTCAAAACGGGCCCTGCTCCAAGGGGGCAATTCCAAAGTGAGGTTATAAATCATCCCTGCTGGGGAATCAGGGTGCCAGATATCTCTGGAGCTCACTTGGGGCTTGGAGCATTCAGGGTTTTCAGCAGTCAGGGCTGATTTAATTCCAAAATGAGGCATTTGGCACAAAAGTTGCATAATCTGGTTTGCAGGTTGTTTTTTTCCTCTTCTCATCTTCAACTAATTTTTTTTTTGGTTTTGTTTTTGTTGAGCTCTGCAGTTATCACTCCAATTTTGGACCTGTTTTAATTGGGTTTTCCCCCTCTCTCTGTGTGACTTACCTGCAGTTCCCATTTTTATGCTGATTCTTTGTAACGCTCCCCGTGTTTCTGAGTGTGTGGAAATGTGCAATAGCAGAGCAAGATTTACTGTGAAAGGCACTGATTTGCCTTCCCAGGATTTAAAAGACACATTCCCAGCAGCTTGTGTTAGTAAGTGCTTGTGTGATCAGACATCAGGAGATTGTGGGAGGATATTTTAAGGTGAGCTCCTCTTCATGTGAGAGCTGCTGACACAAAACCAGGGTCACAGCTCCTCAGCACAGATGATGGGCAGATATTTTGCTAAAATTACCACTTTGCTATGGGTCTCATCTCCCTTTTCCCCTGAGTACCATTTTCCTTTATTTCTGTGGGTATTTGCCATTTTTATCACTCTCAAAGACAGAAAGTCAATGATTAATAAAGAAAGAATTAAGCTGGAAGGTCACATGTTGTTAAAGAAAGGATCATTCTCAGGCTGTCTCTGGTGCTCCCTTCAAACTCTCTGCTGATCCCTTCTCCATAGACTGCTCTGTTTATTTGGAAGATTTTTTTTCAAGGATTAGCTTTTTCTTTTTTTTTTTTTTTTTCCTCTGACATTTTTAAACAAAAAAAAGTCTGTGTAGGGTTTTCCAGAGCCTGCACCATGCGACTTAAAGCACTCTTCATTCCAGATCCCCCTCTCTGTGCCACCAGCTGACTCTGCTCCAGCAGGGCATGGAAAAGACACAGAAAACCTTTGCTCCAGTGCCTGCTTTTACTTCAGGAATTTTCTCATTTAGGGTGAAGATGAGCACGAGGAAATAGCCAAGAATTGCTCTTGTACAACAATAATTGTTCTTGTACAACAGCTCCCCGGGTTTAAAATGATTTCCTTAAATCCAGCCTTCTTTTCTGTATTCTGGACAGCAGAGAATGCCAGATATTTCTGCAGTAATGGCAGATTTTTCTCCTGTCAGAGCTGAGTGAAGGAGTCACTCAGTGAAGTAAAGCACCAATTCTGCTCCTTTTTGGACAAACCTTGGGCCTCCCTTAGCCTGGGTGTAACCATGGGTCCTGAGGTTAAAACCTGGCTTTAAGGAGGATCCTGTGGGTCCATCTTTAAAGCCAGGTTTAGTGAAGAGCAGCCCTTGGAATCACAGCTCCCTCGATCTGAGGCGATGAAAGCAGAATCTATGAATGGAGAAATGGATTTGGGCTGCTGCTGAGGTGTGGGGAGCTCTAACAGCTCTGTGTGGGCTCTGGCAGCTGCAAGTCTGAGCTGTCTGAAGGGAGAGCTCCTTCCTTCCTGGCCTTCCAGGGCACCTTTTGAGGAATACAAATGTTTGTGTATAAAAGGTTATAAAAGGTTAGGGGCTGAGCTACTGCTGAAATCCCAGCACCTTGTGTCGTTTCCCGCATAATAACCAGGATGGGGCAGAGCACCCTCGGCAAGGGAACTGCTGCTAAATGTGAGCTGCCAGCCCAGTGAAAACAAAAGGCTTCATTTTCCTCATTTGTCTGCTTTGCACCCAGCCAGGAACTGCTCCTATTAGATCTCCAGGAGAAATCCTGGGATTCTAAAACTGCTGAGTACACACGAGCGGTGCCACGGTGTCCTCGCCCCGTGCCAAAGCAAATCCTGCAGTTGAGCAATTCTTCTGCTCCGTGTTTGCGTGAGCTGGAGCCTTTGGTGGGGCTGAGCTGCTTGCAGGAGGAGCTCACCATCTCTGCAGGTTATCAAGGTGCCACCAGCGAACTCTGCTGCCTTGGATTTCATTTCATCTCATTTCATTTCATTATTTCATCTCATTTCATTTCATTTCATTTCATTTCATTTCATTTCATTTCATGTTACGTCATTCCATTCCATTCCATTCCATCCCATCCCATCCCATCCCATCCCATTCCATTCCATTCCATCCCATTCCATTCCATTCCATTCCATTCCATTCCATCCCATTCCATTCCATTCTATCCCATTCCATCCCATTCCATTCCATTCCATTCCATCCCATTCCATTCCATTCTATCCCATTCCATCCCATCCCATCCCATTCCATTCCATCCCATTCCATTCCATTCCATTCCATTCCATTCCATTCCATCCCATTCCATTCCATTCTATCCCATTCCATCCCATTCCATTCCATTCCATTCCATTCCATTCTATCCCATTCCATCCCATTCCATTCCATCCCATCCCATCCCATCCCATTCCATTCCATCCCTTTCCATTCCATTCCATTCCATTCCATTCCATTCCATTCCATTCCATCCCATTCCATTCCATTCTATCCCATTCCATCCCATTCCATCCCATTCCATTCCATTCCATTCCATTCCATTCCATCCCATTCCATTCCATTCTATCCCATTCCATTCTATCCCATTCCATTCCATTCCATTCCATTCCATTCCATTCCATTCCATTCCATTCCATCCCATTCCATTCCATTCCATTCCATTCCATTCCATCCCATCCCATCCCATCCCATCCCATCCCATTCCATCCCATCCCATCCCACCCCACCCCATCCCATCCCATGCCATTCCCCACCCCACAAACTCCGCAGTGGGATCAGGATCAGCCCCTCTGGCTCCTGCCCTGGCTCAGTGGGTGCTGCTGGGCTTTGCTCCCGTGGTTCTTTTGTGTCTCTTAGGTCACAGCAGGAGGTTCTTGATGTGCCAGAAAATTCCCCACCAAGAGTCAGTCAAAGCTGTGGTTCCTGCCCACACCACCAGCCCAGATCACTCCGAATTCCATCAATCCTGGCCTTATTTTATGTCCCAGGCTGCCAAGCTGCCTCCTCTTTCAGTCCCCAAAGCTCAGTGAGGTGGCTCTGGTGGCTGCCCAGCCCCTCTCCTGAGCTGTGTAAACAAACATTCCATTTAATTCAGTCCTGGAGCCTGCTGAAGTGGCCTGCAGCAGATGAAAGGGGCTGCAGGCTGTCAGCCTGTGATGGTTTGGAAGGGCTTTCAAACATTTCTGTGCCTTTCTTTGCTTTTACTTTGCTGCCTTTATTTTCCTTGCTTGTAGCTTTAGAGCAGTTGTGAGCTAATAGCTTTGTAAGGCACTTCTCCTGCACTTGTGCAGCTCTCAGAAGTGCTCAGCATTTCCTAATTCAGTGGCAGCTTTTCTGGAGCTTTTCTCAATGGGAGCAGCAGCGAGCCCAAGTGCCTCTTGAAAAACCACACTGCTTTCCCTGGAGTTCTGTTTGACTCTTCACAGAATAAAGGCAGCAGCATCACAAGTGATAATTGAACCCGTGGCAATTCCAGCACATTCCTGGATGTCTGTTTGATCCCAGTGCCACCAGCCACTCCTTTCCACGGGGCTGCAGTCAGGGCAGGGGACACACAAATGGTAATTTGTTGTTAAGAGTTAATTGCTCAGGAGGAATCCCTGCTCAAGTCAAACATGTCCCTGGGAAAATTCCTCTTTTCTCTCGCTGTCTGTTGGTTTTGCTCCAAGTTTTAATCACTCAGGGCAGGGAATCTCCTGGCCTCTCTCCAGCCTGGCTCTTTCCCATCACAGTGACACTTGGGACCGCTGGGACTTTCTTCTGAACCCAGCACATGAGAAGCCAATCCCACCACGCTGCTCTCTGCTGACTTCCAAGGGTTCTGGAGTATTTTTGTGTTTATTTATTTGAAATGTAAACCCACCTGCACTGCTTTCCATAAATACAAGCCGGGGTTGCCAGGACTGCTGTGTCTGCAGCTCAGTGTTTTTCCATTGGAGCTGAGCTCGGGCTCTCTGGGCCTGGCACAGAGTCAGGGATAATGGCACTCAGGGACAGTGGCACCCAGGGAGCCAAATCTGAAAGCTGGTGGCACTCCTGGATCTGTGCCCGTTGGTCAGAGCTCCCTCAGCCACAGTGGGAACACTCCCAGAAGTGGGAAGCTCCACATGGATATGGGCAGGAGCTCCAGGGGGAGAGCTGGTGGCACTGCAGCCAGAGCTGGCGAGGTGGCCCTGGCCCCAGGAGGTCACCTGTGCTCATGTCTGGAGGCTGGCCAGGAAAAGAAAGCAGCTTTTTGTCCTGAGGAGCCAGCAGTGTCTTTAAGGTGCTGCTGTTTGTGCTCCACAGTGTGGAAATGCAGCGAGTAGAGAGCGCTCCTTTTCCTCTGCCACACTTAAAGAGCTTCAGCTACACAGGGAGAGCCTTGCAAGGGGCAGAGGGAGGCTGGGAAATTGCCAGGTGCCTCTTCCCATTCCCCACCTCCATCCCCTCCCATTCCTTGGAGGTAGGAGTTCATCTTTGGGCTGATACAAAGTAGGCAGGATATCTCTGATTCCACTTCTCAAACTTTGTTTAAACACAGTGAAATGTTCAGAGGAGGTTGGGTTCTTTCTTTGACATAACTGAGATGGACACAGTACAAATACGCCCCGTTTTCAGAAGGCTTCAAACTGTTTTTATTCTGGCATGCATGCTTTTTGTACATTCTTACAAAACTCAGGAGTTTACACTTTACTCATTGGTCACGAGACAAACAAAGTGCTCATTGGAAAGGGCAGTTGCAGGTTTCTCTTATTTATCCTTCTTTCTTTTTGGTTTCTGTGTCAACAACCTTGGCAGGAAATCCTTTCAGGGGTGAACATGGATCCTCTTATCAAACATGGATCCTCTTATCAAACAGGGATCCTCTTATCAAACATGGACCCTCTTATCAACTTCTCTCTGGCTCACAGAGGTCACTGTAAAACCTCTTCCACATTTCTTGGAAGGTAAAACTGGGAAGGGCAATGTCCAGGGCTCACAGGGGACTGGTTTTGCTGGCACAGACAGCAGCTCTGCCAGCTCAGGTCACCTCTTTCCACATTGGTCTCTTGGATTCACACACCCCACTGCAAAAGTTACCCCTCATTTACATCCCTGTGCTCATCTTTGCATTAGTAAAAACTGCCCAAATATGTTTAATAATTAATTCCATCCTGGAAGGGTATAACAGAGGTTCTGCTCATTGCTGACAATAAATAACAATTACATTTATTGCTTTGGATATGACACTGCAGGTGACTAAAATTCCATGTCTTTGGAGGGCTCAGGTAGATCTGGACAAAGTTGTTGCAATAACTCCTTTTTTCTAATGAATTTTAGCTTGAAGGAGCAGCAGCAAAGCTGTGATAGCAAAAATCTCCACACTCTCTATATCAGTCACATGATTAAAAGGCATTTTATCAGCAGTCAGAGCTTCTGGGCACAGGAAATGCTTCTCAGTGAACAATGGTGAGAAGTTTGGGATGTGACAGCATCCCAGATTCTGCATCCCAGCCCCAAAGCTGGCTCTGCTCAGCTTTGTGTGCACTGTGTCAGTGGGAGTGTGTTTGGGTAGGGATCAAATGCTCCCAAAGCTCCAAGGCAGTAATGCAAGGAAACCAAAATCACAGGGCACGATTTGCTCGTGGTTTGGAGGGAACCACATCTCCCAAGAATTCCCACCTTTGGCATGCCCAGCCCAGGCATTCCAAACAAGAGCCAATGTGCTGAGAAATGTGGTGAAAAAAAGGCACTTTTGGGTGAAAAAAGGCACTTTTGCATGATTGGGATTTGCAGTTTGTCTACCTTTGCACGGTCCCAGTGGCCCTGCATGTGGCAGGAATAATTTGATCCCTTTACTCAGGGTATTCCTGCCTGTGGAATCCAGTCCTGGTTTAAACACATCTTTTTGTGGATATGGCTCCTACTGCAGGCATTTTTCACCCTGCCTTTGGCATAAATTGAGAATATTTCTGACAGGTTGGCATTTTTCACCCTGCCTTTGGCATAAATTGAGAATATTTCTGACAGGTTGTGGACTCCTCATCCCTGGAAGTGTCCAAAGCCAAGTTGGACACTGGGGCTTGGAGCAACCTGGGATGCTGGAAGGTGCCATGGGCAGGGGATGAACTTTAAGGCCTCTTCCAACCCAAATCTGTTTGGGATTCTCTGATTTTTTTCACTATTCCACTTCCACTGTCCCAGGGTGCTGCAACCTGGCCTTGGGCCCTTCCAGGCATCCAAGAGCAGCCACAGCTTCTCTGGGAAAACCATGCCAGGGCCTCCCCACCCTCACAGGTGACAATTTCTCCCTAATTTTTAATCTAAACCCGCTCTCTTTCATTTTAAATCTCTTCTCTCATGCCCCTCCTGGTTTTTTTAATAGCTAGTATTTTTAAAAGATTATTGTAGTGTTTTAATCTGCTATCCCCAGCCTTCTATAAACACTATGGGTAACAGCAGCACACAAACCCCCTGTCAGAGGTAATTAATTTGGGAATTTGGGTGAGAAAATACACAACTTGGCAGTGCTGTGCTTCAGGAGGATTAAAGACATGCACAAACCTGAAACAGCATCCAAAATCATTAACTGATGCTGGATTTTCTAAGTATCTCAGTAAAATCTGGATTGGGTTCAAATATTCCTTGAACACCCATGTGTTAAACAGTGGAAAGATTTTAGTCTTTTAATGCCACAGGGGAAGGAGTTTGGTTACTTCAGCACTTAAATTTAAATTAAACAGGTGTTAGACTGTGATATTTGACCAGAATCCTGAGCAAGATAAGGGAATTGCCAGAATAAAAGAATGCATCTTTCCAACATATTTCTCCTATTACTGATGGAGTGTTTAGACTTTGTGCAATCAGTGCTCTGTATCTCTCAGGCAGGAATCCTCCCAAAAATCCTCCCTCAAAATAGTAGAAATGCACCTGGGAAAGGTCTGTGTCCATCCTTTATCCATCAGGATTTTCTGTTTTGGTAAAATGGGGTCTTGCACATGATGGTGAGTGGGGCAAAGCAGAGGCTGAAGCTCCTGGCAGCGTGGGGAAAGGACCTGGAAATGAACTTTGGGAAACTTGAAAAGCCAAACAGCACAAAAATCTGCCTTGACCACAAGGAGTGCTTTGGGAACTCGTTACAGATGAGTGGAGACAAGCTGGAGGAGCAGGCTGTAAATATTCCCTGTGAAATGAGGGAGAATTCCACCATCTCCAATTCCCGGTGTCATGTTTGCTCCGGAGCCTTCAAGGAGAAGCTGTGTTTTCCTTGCCCTGGAAATAATCCACACAAAATCCTCCTGGATGCTCCCAGAGCTGAGGGATGGCAATGAAGCAGCAGTGAAATGGAGCCCTGAAATGAGTGTGTGAGCATTTGAGCTCAGCACCATCCCTAGGTCGAGCTTACTTTGGCAGCCACTGGCTCTGATCACCTGCTGAGCTTGGGATTGCTGCTCTCCTTTTCCTGGAGAGCAAGGGCTGGGAGCAGCCACCAAATCCCTGGCACTGCTCTGGGCTTTGCTCCTCAGGGGGAAAACTGGGGCTCCTCTGGAATTTCCTAAACCCTGGCACTGCTCTGGGCTTTGCTGCTGGGGAAGGAACAGGGGGTCCCCTAGAACTTCATAACCCTGGCACTGCTCTGGGATTTTCTCCTGAGGGAGAAAATTGGGTTTCCTCTGGAATTTCCTAAACCCTGGCACTTCTCTGGGCTTTTCTCCTGAGGGAGAGAAGAGAGGGTCCTCTGGAATTTCCTGGCACTGCTCTGGGCTTTTCTCCTCAGGGGGAAAACTGGGGGTCTCCTGGAATTTCCTAAACCCTGGCACTTCTCTGGGCTTTTCTCCTCAGGGAGAAAACTGGGGTTCCTCTGGAATTTCCTAAACCCTGGCACTGCTCTGGGATTTTCTCCTGAGGGAGAAAACTGGGGGTCCTCTGGAATTTCCTAAACCCTGGCACTTCTCTGGGCTTTTCTCCTCAGGGAGAAAACTGGGGTTCCTCTGGAATTTCCTAAACCCTGGCACTGCTCTGGGATTTTCTCCTGAGGGAGAAAACTGGGGGTCCTCTGGAATTTCCTAAACCCTGGCACTTCTCTGGGCTTTTCTCCTCAGGGAGAAAACTGGGGTTCCTCTGGAATTTCCTAAACCCTGGCACTGCTCTGGGCTTTTCTCCTGAGGGAGAGAAGAGAGGGTCCTCTGGAATTTCCTGGCACTGCTCTGGGCTTTGCTCCTGAGGAAGGAACAGGGGGTCCCCTAGAACTTCATAACCCTGGCATGCTCTGGGATTTTCTCCTCAGGAGAAAACTGGGGTTCCTCTGGAATTTCCTAAACCCTGGCACTTCTCTGGGCTTTTCTCCTGAGGGAGAGAAGAGAGGGTCCTCTGGAATTTCCTGGCACTGCTCTGGGCTTTTCTCCTCAGGGGGAAAACTGGGGCTCCTCTGGAATTTCCTAAACCCTGGCACTGCTCTGGGATTTTCTCCTGAGGGAGAAAACTGGGGGTCTCCTGGAATTTCATAACCCCTGGCACTGCTCTGGGATTTTCTCCTGAGGGGAAAAACTGGGGGTCCTCTGGAATTTCCTAAACCCTGGCACTGCTCAGGGCTTTGCTCCTGAGGAAGGAACAGGGGGTCCCCTAGAACTTCATAACCCTGGCATTGCTCTGGGATTTTCTCTTCAGGGAGAGAACGGGGTATGCCCTGGAATTTCCTAAACCCTGGCACTTCTGTGGGATTTGCTCCTGGGGAAGGAACAGGGGGTCCCCTGGAAGTTCATCTGGATGTGCTGCTGTGCTCAGCGTGTTTATTTGGATTGCCTTGCCTTCCAGAGGGAGCCCATATCCATTTCCAGCCTAACGAGTTCCTTAAAGCATGGCAGTTGCCACGGCTTTGAAACCTAATCCCTGTGGCTCTGCAGTAGCACTACACCAAATGCTGAGCTTCTTGTTTGTTGAGCTAATAAAAAAATCATCAGTGGTTTATCCTTCCGTGAGGCTTCCGCGGCTGCTAAAGCAGTTAGGGCTGAGCAAGCCGACTGTGCCCTGCTCCTGTTGATTTTCCATTGTACAGGCTATTAACTTTTAGAGACTGTGGGCTGGGTTTTTGTGGCAAAGCCATTACGGGGTCACAAGCCCACAGACGTTTGTGCTGCTGGGTGCAATTAAGGTGACGGCTAGCGACGTCTTAATTGTGTTTTTTAGAAGTGGCTCTTTTGCACCGACAAAACCAGCCCTGGCTGAGCTTTGGGAATGCAGAGGGATTGCTGCCTAGTGTGAGGATTCAGGAGATTGATTTTGTCGGACCTTTGGATGTGGTGGATGTTGTTAGGCTGCCAGCACGGGGCTGGCAGTGCTGGGCTCTGCATGCCCGGGATGGGTTGGGATACCCTGGAATATCCTTGGAAATCATGGGGAATGCAGTGCAGGACCACGCTTCAGCCACTGATGAAACTTAAGATCCCCAAAAAGCAGCAGTGAAAATAAATTTGGTTAAGTTTGGATTTAATTTTTCTTGATGTTAGTGAGTACCTGGATCCAGAAGATCCCGCTGCAGCTTGAATTTAGGAAACTTTCTTACAGTAAATAAATTGTAACTGTGGCTAAATCAATTCACTCCTTCCATCAATGAAGGGATTAAAAAGAAACCTCCGGAGCACTGATGTAAACCTTTTGTGCAGACTAATTACCTGCATAATTGCTTTTGCTGGCTGTGTGAGGACAGCCTGGATCAGAAGTGCCATGAGGGCAGGACAAGGGGCAGGACAGGGACAGCCTGTGCTGTGATTGAAACCCAACCCAGAGCCATGAGAAGGGAGTTCGATCTTCACCTCCCAGAGCCCCTGCCCTCTCTGGAGGCTGCTAATGAACACAAATTAGCTGGAGGGCCTTGCTTTGGATTTGTCTCTGGGGGATGTGGGTCAAGCTCCCAAGGAGACCTGAGCTGGGCCCAGCTCTCCACAGAGCAGCTCTTACAAGTGGCATCTGCTCGACTCGAAGCAAAATTTAAGAAAACAGCCTTTTAGCAGAAGAAATGAAGTTTTAAATCCACTTTCTGAGCCTGTCTGAGATCAGGCCTGTGTGGGTTTTAGGGTGTAAGTTCCTCCTGAACAATCAATGTAGCTCAGTCCCGGCTTGGCCAAAGCATCCAGCTCTGGCATCAGTTAAATATTTACATTCCCCCCTTTTTATATAAATTGTGCTCTATTAGCATAGGTTTCACAGTGTGGCCTTGTCTTTCAGCCTCTGGCTGCAGTTGGCAGTTTGTGCATTAATCACCATCGAGCCATGTAAAATCTGAGGCAGGAGGCTGCAGCCATCAAACAGGCAGCATTTACTGCTCCATCATGGGCAGCCAATAAGTCATGGGGCAACGTCTGCCTCGTACCACGAGGATCTGCAAGAAAAGGGAGCGTGTTTACACTGGGGAGACTTCTGTGTATTTAAGGAGTAATTGTTTCGGGCCCTCCCATTAATTCATCGGCTGACACGGGCCCCGTTTTTCGTCGCCGCAACAAAAATAATTATCGGGCTCGAAAAAGTCATCGTGGATTTGCACATGGCAGCCTTCTGCTGTAATTTTCTGCACAAGTTATAAGGGTTTAATTGTGGCTTGCTGGTCTCCTTATCCTCTGCAGTCGGTTGCGGCCCCCGAGCGCTGAGGTGCGAGGAGTTACGGCGTGCCGCGATTTATGGGGGATGTAAATGATTTCTTGTTTGCCCTCCCTGGGCTTGGCTGCCTTTGCCTTCTTTCGAGCCTTTGTGGGTGGATTTAGTGCAGTGGCACTGATGGAAGCCAGGGACAAGCCAGCAGGTGCAGCCCTGTCCAGCCACTTCATCCTCGTCTCCAAACACGTCTGTCCCGAGCACACGTTCTGCTGCTGGGGAGGGAAATAAATGGGAACCTGTGCCAGGAGAGGGGCAGGCCCCCAGGATGCTTGTGCATGGCATTGGTGCCTTCAGGAAAGCAAATTCCGTAAGTAAATGCGGGCTGTGGATCACTTGGAGTCACAAGGATGTGTAGGTGTGAGGAATGATACTCACTTTAAAAAAATTTAAAAGGTTTATTAAACCCTTATCAAAAATAGAAGACTGAATAGAGAAAATGTTACGGATCCAGGAGCAGAGGATTTTTCCCAGCGTGTGCTCACCCTCCACACAATGGAGGTTTTGCCTTTTAACCCTTTATCCCCTCCCAAAGTTCTGTCCAGTGCTGGAGATCTTCCTTAAATCTTCATTGGAACTCAGCTGTTGCCACAGTGACAAGCTGACCCTCCCAAATGTCCCAAACCCAGGCCACCCCCTGATAACAACACAAGGGGGGTAAAACATAACTGCAAATCTATAAAACTTCTCCCAACACACATACATGATATCTGCCTGTTAATTGTGAGAGTCAGCCATGGCATTACTCATCGATCACAGCAGGCTTTGCAAGGGAGGCTCTGGAGGGATCTCAGCACTTTTCAGGCTCCAGAACTTTTGGGAGGGGAACGTTCTTCCTCTCGGACAGCCCCTGTGTTGCTGAGCCTCAGTGTTGCCTCCCAGTGCTCCTTCCATCCCTCCCTGGACTCTTCCTCACCATTCCTGGCACTGAAGAATCTTCACTTAACCGTGCCCCCAGGACATCCTTCTCCTTCTCCGTTCCCTCATGATATTCCGATGGGTTTTTGTGACTCCTCTGTTTCTTGTCACATCCACCTCTTGACAAGCCCCATCCAGTTAATTTCTTTCTGCTTTTGTCAGCTTTTTGCTTCCTTCTCTTGCAGTCGTCCAATTTTCTTTGGGTGCTTCCCATTTCCACTTTCTCTTCTCTCTTTCTGCCAGGCTGAGATGCCCAGAAAAGCTCAGGGCATGGAAAAAAAAATCCAGGTAGGTTTGCAGAGATGGGAAATTTGCATTTATTATGTAAATTCCCAACCTTTGTAAATTTGCCTAACTAGCAGCTCTGCTGTGCCCTCTTCCAGTGTTACAACGACCAAGGATCCACCACACTCTATCCATTAAAACATCTTTTCTAAGGGCAGGAAAACACCGTGCTCCTCCAACACCTTCCTTCCTCATCCCTCGTATTTCAGACTGAGCAGAGTACAAATAATAATTCCTAGGAAAACCCGGAGGTTCTGTGAGTTGGTGCAGTGCAGGATCGCCTGAGCGCTGCCATCCCAGGAATGTGGTGCTCCAGGTCTGCTTGAAGTGCCTGGGAGAGCCTTCGTGGCCACATTTCTGCAGCTCAGAAGCACAAAGGCTCGACTGTGAGCTGCGAAATGCTGGCCCTCGGCCAAGTGGCCATTTCTTTTCTTCATTCCCTGTCATTAAAGCTGTGGCTTGCTCCAGGGCGCAGTGTTTTGCTCTTCTTAAGTGGAACTGTTAACGACCCAATTTGGAGTAATGTAAAGTGCACCCAGATTCCACAGTGACTTCTAAATCCATCTAACATTAATGATAATCTGTAATTAATAGCTGCAGTCAAAAGGAATTGTCGGGCGGTAATTAGAAATTTAGGATTAAGGTATTAGCATATAAAATGGGCCTCTTAAAAATCTCTTCTTCCAAGAGATGGCTCCGATCCGAGGAAGAAAACAATTTTTAACTGATATGACCTTAGCCAAAGATCAAGTTACTAAAAATACTGACTTGAGGAAGGCACCAGGCTGCTGCCAAAGCATCTGAAGGTATTTGAAGAGTTCGCAGAGACTCAGACGTAGCAATCACATCATTTTCTGATGACTTTGAGATTCAATAACAAGCCTTAAGAATGATGTTTTTGAGAAGGAGTTTTAATCTCCCCAGCAGCCTTTTGGGGTGGGTTTTATTGGAACCCCCAGTGGCTGCTCCCCTCTGGGCCAAAAGCTGGTGTATCCTCGTGGGAGAGAGCAGATCTGCAGGAAAAGGGAAGGCAGAGGGCTCAGGTGCACGAAGCACTTTTGGCTCCCTGCCCTGAAACCAAAAATAGAGCACTGGGATTCTTCCTGATGGTGCATCCTAAACGGGTTAATCCTTGCCTTTATCTCCAGCCCTGGTGAGCTGCAAGGTTTAGAAAGACTGCCGGGCAGAGAGGTCCTGCTGATGACAGTGCCAGTAGCAGAGCTGAGGTGCTCTGATAGATGGGAGAGGTGGGATATAAATGAAGTTCCTAACAATTTCCAGCCCCGCACTAAATGAAATCAGCCCACTGCACGTCTCCCTTTTGAAGCTGGAAATTAATGTCTCGTGGATTTGAAATCCACAGAGCCTGAATTGTTCACTGGTGTTGAAAATTTCCCTATCTAATGGCAATCATTAACCTGCCCAGGGCTATCAATATTGATAACACTGCAGATAAAGAACAGGTGGATGTGCAGGACTTTTACATTTTAAGAGCTGGAACAGAATTAACCATTTGAAAGTTATTAGCACCCCACAGCTTCATCTCTGCCCCAGCTGCATGGAGCAGCCTGGAGCTCTCCAGAGGGTCCTTCACCAGCAGAAAATGCATTTTGGACATGGTGATGACAGTTTGGAACTCTGGAGGAATCATTTAAGTCCTGTGAGGAGCAGCTGAGGGGGCTGGGAAGGGTCTGGAGCCCCAGGAGGGGCTGAGGGAGCTGGGAAGGGGCTCAGCCTGGAGAAAAGGAGGCTCAGGAGGGACCTTCAGGCTCTGCACAGCACCTGACAGGAGGGGACAGCCGGGGAACAGGGACAGGATTGGGAACGGCCTCAAGCTGTGCTAGGGGAGGGTCAGGCTGGATACTGGAAAGAATTTCCCCATGGAAAGGGTGGTCAGGACTGGAAGGGGCTGCCCAGGGAGGTTTGGAGTCCCCATCCCTGGAGGTGTCCAAGGAATTCCTGGATGTGGCACTGAGAGCTTTGGGCTCAGCACAAGGTGGGCATGGGGTACTCGGAGGATCCTCCAAGTCTTTTCCAACCTCTGGGATTCTGGGATTCTGTGGTCTGGTAAACTCTTACCCTCTGGATCTGCCCAGGCAAGGTTTTGGCAGAACCACCTTTCCCTTGGCTTTCTCAGCCATGGAATCAGCAGGTGGAGCACAACTAACTGGGGAAATGCCATCCTGCAGCATTTCAGCCTCCTCAGCACGGACAGCTTTATGAGGTCTGCTGTGGGGCAGATTTTCTTGTGTATAATTGTAGGCTCTTGTCATCCAAAATATTCAAAACGGCAGCTTCACCTGAGCATGGACGGTGGAGGCATCTTGCAAGAGTATATTTTACCAAGGGCTGGTTTTTAAAGTAATCCATGGAAGGTTTGTCCTGTGGGATGAGGATCAGTATCCACAGGGTTTGACCTGTGCTATCACAGACTATTAAAGGCAGTAGATTCTCCTCGAGGGACACCTGCTTTACTCAAAGAGCAGAAAAGCTCGACAATTCCCCATCTTCTTGCACTTTTCCCTCACTCAACTGATTGAAGTATTCACAATTCCCACCTCCTTTGGAAAGAGGGGAATTCTAATGCAGTCAGAGGGGAGCTGATGTCCTGAAAATCCTTCCACATATTGAAGGTATAAGCAAAATTTGAGCTATAAAATAGAAATTTCAGGATGGTGCCAGCTTTTAAACAGACAAGAAAATTAGTAAATAATGGATTATATCCATTGCAGTCAGTGTAAATTTCCTTCAGCAGCTCCGGGGTGGGCTGGAAAGTGGCTGATTGCAAAACGGAATATCTGGGGAGATCGGATGGAAACGTGTGGGGAGCTCCCAAAGGATCAGGGGAACAGAGAATGCAAAAGGCAGAAAAGGAAGATGAGGGAGATAGGACTGAGAGGCAAAACAGCCAGGAGGCAGATCTGTGGGAAGATCCTGGAAGGGATCAGTCAGGTAGGAACCAGACAGAGGGAAAGATGAAGTGTTGGTCTGGAATGTGCAGAAAAGCAAAAAATACCGAGCACTTAGGATAATGAGCTTTTCTCTAAGTCTGTATAACTTTATCTGCCATTCCTGTTTTCCTGAAGTTCTATCCAAGTGGGAGAGCTGAGGAGTTTGTTTGCTGATGATTTTATTCCCCTTTTTAAGGAGGAAGTTGACGTTTCTGGTACATCTGCAGCTATAAAATGTTCATGGGTGATTTGGCCAAAAAGAGCTGTGCCTAAATCCCCTGTGAAGTTGTCCTGCCCTGACCCTGCTGCCAGCGTGGGATAACTCCCCGTTGGTGTCTGCAGTCCTGTCTTGCCCAATCTTGTTTTTAATGTCTCGGGAAATTGGGCTTTTATCACTTCCTCAGGCAAATTCCTTCACAGGATAACAAAGCTCACTTGGGGAAGGCTTTCTGCCCAGATTCAGCGAGAGGCTTGCAAATGGAAAACTTTTTCTTATGTTAAACATGAATTCTGAATGGCTTATCTTATTATTCAGACTTCCAACTCCTTCTCCAAACACCTCCTTGTTCTTTTTGCTGCTTTGGGTATCCCGCAGTGAGACCTGAATTGCAATCACATTCATTTTTCTATCAGAAAAAAGAAATTACTCCTGATTATAGACATAATTCTATCAATTTGGTGTAGCATCTGGTTATAGAATACAAAGGATGCCCATGAAGAAGACTTTGAATTTTTTGCTTGCATGTTCTAAGAGGACTTATTTTCCACCTTAAAAAGGGTGGGATTTCCACCTCTGCCCCAGAAGAAAGTCCATCCAGGCCATGCTTCCACTGGATGTGTGCATTCCTCCCCCTAGCATCCATCCATTCCTCGTGCTCTGGATTCTGGCAAGCAGGATATCCTCATTTCTACATTTATTTTGCTCTCTCGTTTTTTTTCTGTACAACAGATTTATTCCCCATTCAAATTTTCAATTATTTCTGGGCTTGATGTCATCTCAGTTATCTTCTTTCTTTGACTTACAGTCTCCAGTTCATCTTACAAATGCAGGTACAGCTTTTTGTAAACCTCACTGAAGTTTATTTAATCACAAAGGCTTTACAAGGCCTGACGTGTGAAATTCACTCCGCACTTGTGCAATACGGTGATAAAATCAGATCTTGGCCAACTTCTCTGTGGGAAGTGTGTTTGAATACACTTTACTTGCCTTTTCACAGCCTGTTGTGACTTCTCATTAACTTAAACCCAATGTTTCTTCATAGGTTGGAACAGATAATTATCTTGCCAGTGTTAAGAAGAGTCATCATTCATCTGGAATTATTCCATGGATAAATAAAACCTTAACAGGATAATGGCTCTGTCTGCTGATCACATTTCTCAGGCTGACTCTTCTTCCAAACAAATCTAATTGTTCAGGTTGAAGCTGGGCATTAGGGAAGTTTTAAGAAGTTAGAATTCGTTTTTAAACTCCACATTCAAAATTCAGTTGCAATATTGAAGGGGCAAGGAGAAACAGCCTCAGGCTGTGTCAGGGAAGAGTCAGGTTGGACACCAGGAGGAATTTCCTCATGGAAAGGGTGGTCAGGCCTTGGAAGGGGCTGGAGTCCCCATCCCGGGAGGTGTCCAAGGAACAAGGATGTCAGGGCTGGTGACAATGTGGGGACTTGGAACTGATGACCTTGGAGGGCTTTTCCAACCCTGTAATCCTGTGATTCTGTGATCTGATACCAGATTTTCCCCCCTATTTTGAGGAGGTGACAGCCAATGGGCAAGTCTGTGCCAGTGCCCCGAATGCTGTGAGCAAATCCCTGACTCATCCCTTCCCAAGGCTGGCTGGGAACTCACCTGGAATTCTCCCAGAGCTTTTCCAAGGGGAGGTGGCACCACTCTCACTTTCATGGCCAGCAATCCTGAGTCATCACAGGCAGAAATGGAATTCAGGGATGTCTCCTGGACCTTTTTTCTGGGATGTTTTCTTCTCCTGCATTGGGATGGTTTGTTCCTACACGGTGTAGCTGCTCTGTGAGTTCCCTTCAATCAAATGAAGTGGTTTCTATGGGCACAGTGATGCTTTGAACTTCCTTGGAACTTTAATTGAGGAATATCAGAAAATCATCAGTCACCAGCCTGCAGAACTTCCACAAATGGGAAAGTTTGGTCATCTAATGTGGTTTCTCCTGTAGATGAGCTGAGGGGTGTCTGCTCTGTGAGATTCATGGTCATGTTTTCAAAGCCTGGTTAAGAAAACATCAATATGGGCACTCTGGAGTTTTAAAAACCAAAATACTGCGTGTGGTCATTGTGCTGTCAGTTCTGGAGTTTTAAATAACACATGCTGCACGTGGTCGCAGTGTTGTTAGCACTGTCTGTTTAATTTTGGTTAATGTGTGTTACCTGCTGGCAGAATACAGTTGTTCTGTGGGCTCTTCACACTAAAATATTTCCAGGTGAGCCAAAGTAGCCACAGAAAACCCATTGTGGAGTGCCAAACGTGAGTGTGTGACTGAGACATTGTCTGTGGGCATGAGCTGTGCCTGTGGACACAGGGATGAACCACTTTGGTCCCAGTGATACCACCTCAGATCCCACTCTTGCAGGGGTTTTACCACAGGAGTTGTCCCATTTCTTGGCCAGGAGAGCTGGAAGGGTAAGGAGGGGCAGGGAACCGAGCATCCCAACCTCTGGCACAGCCTGACACCCACCAGCCCCTGGGCAGTGTTTGGCCACTGGTTATTTTCACCTACCCCCCATGACAGCAATACTGCCACTGGATCTGCTTTTTTTTTTCCCTTAAACCCTGCAAGTTTAAGCCATGTGGTCCCAAAAATGTGGCTTACAGAAGGGTTATGTGGGTTAGACAAGCTCAGCTGTTAATTAAAAGCAGAGAATGAGAAGGGATGGACCCAGTGGGCCAAAATCTCAGCTGGTGCCATCGGGTGCCACCGCTGGCTGTGCCACTTGCCAGGGCTGTCCCCAGCAGTGGGTTCTGCCCTGGGGATCTGCACAGGCCAAGGTGTGCTCCTGGGGGAGTTTAATGCTTTCAAATCCCATGTTTACACTGGGAATACTTGGCAGAGCATTGGGTAAGCTGTGCTGCCAGGTGGGCTTTTAAGCCAGGCTTTATTTATAAAGAGGGCACTGGCTGTGTCTGAACCAAACGGCTTCGTGGGTTTGTACGACCTGGTGTTTACAATTCCTTGTGATTTTTTTTTTTTAATGAAATAGAAGAGTTGCCAGCACATCAAATAAAGGCAGAACATCTTTGCATGCCATGTTTTATGAGTGAAATCTGGGAATAAGCTAAAGGATGGTGTCAAAGCAAAGTGAATGCCCTTCAGAGCATTCCTGTTCTCTAACTCACAGCATGCCAGCTCTGCCTTCCCTGTGCACCTCTGAGATCACCCAGCACTGGGGGTCCCTCCAGGGTGCAGGACTGGGCTGTGGGATGCTCATTTTCAGTGAATGTTTCCAGGACTGGCACCCTGAGCACTGCTTGGTTTGATTTCACCATCCCTCTCCCACGCTCAGTGCCGTCCAGCACCGCTCTCCTCCTTCTCCAGGTCAGGATTCCCAGGGCTGGCTGGACACAGGGAATTAGGAGGTGCTCTGCTTTCCCATGCCATGGAATGTGTGTGCACACCCCTTCTCCCCAGCCTCCCAGCATCACTCACTAAAGCTCATATAAATCTATTTCTCCCTGGGGGATGACTCCAAAAGCCTTCCCCGATGCCTGAGCAGCCTCACAGGCTGCAGGTGGATCTGCTGTTATAGGGACACAGTAAATCCTGGATGAAGTTTGGGTACAGGGAATGTTCTACTGTGACCTAGAGCTGAGGCAGGACATGCTGGCTTAACACCACCCTCCCTGAGATTTGCTGTTTAAAATATAAGTACAGACTTAAATCTCCATTCAGCTTTTCTTGGAGAGTAAGGAATTCTCCCAGGAAGGAGCAGGTGCTGCTGGGGTTCACATCACTCCTTCCATCCCTGTTTCCAGGAGTTTTCATACAAGAAACCCTGTTAACTTCAGTGTGTAAACCACATCCCTTCTCGTGCACATGGGCTTGCAGGATTCAAATAGCTTGTGAATATTAACAGATAACATCTTCAGCAGCCTCTCAGCACTGTGTTTCCCTCAGCTCTACCACTGCAGAGTCCTTCTGCCTCTCTAAAACCCATGGGGAGATTTTAGGGTGGGTCAAGTCCATCCCCAAGATTAGCTGTGATGCCTCAGGTTTTGGCTTTTATATTTTCACATTCTGAGCTGCTTTAGTGTGTGGGTCTGGGCTTCACATCAGGGGATGCTGAGCTCTCTGCACAGAGCAGGGACACAAAACAATTCCTGCTCCAGCTGGGCACCAAGGACAAATGACCCAAAGCTCAGGCCCAGGAGCACAAACAGCGTGGGCTGGAGAGAGAAAAACAAGCAGGATGGGAGTGCCTGGGCTAAAGCTGGAATGGGACAATGAACTGCAAGGTGCAAATGGAGCAGAGCTGATCCCAGTGAGAGCCCCCGGGAGCGCTCGTGCATTTTGGGACCATTTTGGTTCCTCTTGGCTGCAGCCCTGGCTGGGCTCTGCTGCTGCCCAAGGTGGATCCATGGAGGAGATCCTTTCCATAAATCCCTGCTTTATTCTGTGACTCTGCCCAGCCTCTGCTCTAGGGCAGCCCTCACAAGGCATCAGCTGCTTAATTAGCACGAGGCCTCACCGTGAGCAGCACTGCCAAACCAACTCCAGCCCTGGCCCTCTGCCTTTTCCCCCTTGGCTGCTTCTGCTGCCCAGATGGCTCAGCCTGCCAGCACAGAGCATCAAATCATTTTATTCCTATGACAGCAACTTGATTCCTGATGATACAGAACCCATGGATTAACAGCATCTTGTGGTTCTTGTCTTTTCCCCTTCCAGGAGTGAATTCCTCGGTTGTTGCTGATTTCATGCCCACGTCGTCATGGAACATCTCAAGTGAATTAGACAAAGGTAAGCAGGCAGAAAAAAACCCCAAAACCACCTGAAATCAGATTTTAAAATCTCCATTTTTATTGACTTGACCAAATCAGCAAACAAAGGGGGTCAGGGGCTATTCAAGATAAACCTCATTTGCCTTGGGATCCTCTGACATTTAATTCCGTGTGATTCTGTGATTTCTGGAGATTGCTGTGTTCATTTCTTGTACCGAGAAAATGTTCCACAGGGCAAAAATATTTCAAGATGATCTGTCACACGTTTTTTCCTGGTGGATCTTGGGATTTGAACTCAAAATTCACAAGCATCAAGCACTCAGTTTGCTCTGATGTGTTTTATTACAAACTTTTGAGGCTTTAATAATACAAAATACATTTGCAGGTGGTAATTAGGTGTAATTTGGAGCTCTCCAAGGGGTATATATTGTAAAAAAAATGAGAGATTTATCATTCTCCTTCATTTTGTAAATTAAGCACTGCTAATTTAAGGCAAATTGCTGAGATTCCCTCATTGCAAGGCAGTGGCTGCAGCTCCTGAGTCAAACCTGTGCAACTTTGAGGATGCTCTTAGCCACCCTCACTGTGCAATTTGTCAATCACTTTTCATTTGCCAGCCATTTACTGCTGAGATGGAAATTTCCCACAGCAGAGTTCTACCCCAGATGGTTTTCCCAACTGTTTCTGTCTTTGTTTTGTTACTGTTTTTTGAACATGTGTTCGTAATGTTTGATGTTTATGCCTAAATAAGTTTTCTGTGCTTAAGGATGAGGAGAATATGTAATTCTGGGTACTTTGGGTTGATTCTTTCACATCTGCCTTCCCAGCAGGGAAGGAGCAGGACTTTGTGGTGATCCAGGACACAGTGGAGAAGATGAAAGTCAAAGGGCTGGTGCTTGCTGGTGGGAAAGGGAGAAAAGCTTGTGGTCATTCAGCAGAGAATTCCCAAATCCCAGCAAATTGCTGAGGGGAGGTGTTGACAGAATGGAGTCCTTATCCCACTGCAGGGATTCATCCACGTGCTCATGGCAGGTCCGGGCTGTGCTCAGAGAACATCCCAGAGCTGGGGAGAAGTGAAGGTGGTGCTTCCCCCAGGCAGGAGCATGGAATCACAGCGTGCTTTGGCTTGGGAGGGACCTTAAAGCCCACCCAGTGCCACCCCAGGGACACATCCCACTGTCCCAGGCTGCTCCAAACCCCGTCCAGCCTGGCCTTGGGCACTGCCAGGGATCCAGGGGCAGCCACAGCTGCTCTGGGCACCCTGTGCCAGGGCTTCACCCTCACAGGGAAGGATTTCATCCTGATATCCCATCTGAACCTCCTCTCTTTCCATGTTTCTTCCCTGTTTGGCAGTTTTTTTGGTTTTTCAGAAAGCAGGAAATAATGAAGCGGCCTAGAAAATAAAACTCAGAAGTTTGGAAATGCCAGAGAAGGCAAAACTTTGACTTGGGAGAGTCCAAGCACTCTGTGATTGAACCATCTCCCCACGGTACCTCCGTGGCACCTGTTGCTGAGCCGGAGATATTGTCAGGAGCAGGTATAAAACGAAGTTCCCGGCTTCTAATCCACCTGGAATGCCGCAATTAGCAGCTTGGGCTGAGTCCCGCATTCCTGGGGGATTACCGGCCCCTTTGCTGCGGCTCGTTAGCATTTAGAGCGCTGGCAGCTGCCACGCCTAAACTCGGATTTACATACGGGATTAAAACAAAGCGTTTGTGCCCGAAAAGCTTCGTCAGAGGGGCGGCTTCTCCCGGGGCTCCTGCCAGCAGAGGCACGCAGGTTTTGTCTTGTCTCACCTGGGCTTTCATGTGGGAGCTGCTGCTTCCCTCCAAGCCCTGAAACTCCAGCTTGGATCAAGCCGAGCACACGCTGGGCTGGGCAGTGGAAACCTCCGAGGAGAAAATGAGGCTCAGTTCCCATTTGTTTTGCATCTCAAGGAGTGTCTTGGTTTGGACAGGTGTCCGCTAAGGAAGGCAGGAGCTTCTGTGAAATGGAAAATGCAAACCCCCTCCCTCTGAATTGTTATGATTTTGAAATTAAGGGGCTCTCAGGCAAAGATGTGGGAGCAGGAATAACAGTTCTTTACCAGGGAAATTAAAAATACAAACGCAATAGTACAAAAAGGAAAACCAACCCTGCCAGAGTCAGAAATGCCCTGACCCCCTGTGGGTCAGGGAGGTGGCAGCAGTGCCATTCCATGGGGGCTCAGCCCTCCTGCAGTGCCAGCTGTGCTTCTGCTGGAGCAGGATCCTGGACAAGGCTGGAGTTTTCCTCTGGAGCTCCAGGGCTGCTGGAGATGGGCCTGGGCTTCCTCTGGGAATGCAGTGGGGCAGAAAGCTGCTCCTCTGGGAATGCAGTGGGACAGAAAGCTGCTCCTCTGGGAATGCAGTGGGGCAGAAAGCTGCTCCTCTGGGAATGCAGTGGGGCAGAAAGCTGCTCCTCTGGGAATGCAGTGGGGAAGAAAGCTGCTCCTCTGGGAATGCAGTGGGACAGAAAGCTGCTCCTCTGGGAATGCAGTGGGGCAGAAAGCTGCTCCTCTGGGAATGCAGTGGGACAGAAAGCTGCTCCTCTGGGAATGCAGTGGGCAAAGGCTGCTGTGGTGTCCCAAAATCTCAGATTGTATCCAGGTAGGAATGCTTGGCTCCTCCCCCTGGAGCATCTCCCCATGGGATGATGGAATTTTCTCAGCCGTGCAGGGACACTCAGTGGCCATGAACAGGAGATAATTAATAATTAATGGCCCATGAACAGAAGAGATCTCCTGGAGGGAGGATGGGCTGTGGCAGAGATAAAGAAAACTGCCCCATGAACAGCAGAGAGCTGCCCCAGCTCTGACAGGTGGAAATAGGATACACATCCCCACCCACACCTTGCATTTCCAACCCAAGGAGTCAAAACCCACTTGTCTTCCAGGAGGTGCCGGCGTTGCAGTAAAACTCATTTTAAAGCCTGTTAAGTTCACCACATGAAAGTGGTTTCCAAGCAGATTTCCCAATTAAATCCCTGCCCGCTCTAAGTGGCTCCAACTCTACCTGCTGCCTTTTGCAAACGAGCATCTCCTCCTCCAGTGTGTGCCCCGTGCTGGGGAAGGAGGAACAGCTTCATAATAATATTCTGCATTTTAAAATAATGACTTAATTTGGTGCTTTCCCTCGCCGGGTGAGTTCTGCAGTGATTATCTTACAACTGAGCCCTATTCAGGTTTCAATTTCTATTAAATAAGCTAAATCGACAGCATTAAACAGTTGCCTGTTTATTCTTTTTAGCAGGAAATGAATTTAAAAGAGACGCAGCCACCCGTGAAGAGCTGTTGAAAGCAACGATTGATGGGAGGGAGGAGGTGGTTTCTCACCAAAACCTTAAAAAAACAAACAAACCGGGCATAAAAAATAAAAAATAATCACTTTTTAAAAGGGGGAGATTTAGCTATAAGCATTTCTCTCTCTTTCTCTACTGGTAAACCATGGTGTGCAGAGGGAATGCCACGAGGGAGAAAGAGAAATGAAAATATGATCCTATAAATATTTAATTCTATAAGAAGAAATAAGTGAAGTTGAGGGGAAAAAAGGGGGCTGTGGTGGTAGGAAAAGCCCCGTTCCATGGGGCTGGTGGCAGCACGTGGAGCTTTTCATTCCCAAGTTTTTTGAGATTCCCTTTGGTGGGGAGAGCCTGGAGCACCCCAGGTGGGAGATCTCCCATGGGACTGTGGTTCATCGCTCCAGGAGGTTGGGAAAAGCCTCATCCGTGTGTGCTCCTGCACAGCCCCAGGGTGTGGCACGGGGGTTTCTCCTTGGATTTCTCCTTCCCTGTGCATTGCCTCCCCTTCTGTCCCCTCTGACCACCAGCTCCTGCTCCAGCTCTTTGTTTGGGAAAGCTCCCAGTTTCCCATCTTCTCTTCCTTCTTTAGAAAGGTGAAGAGCCCTCCATTCAGCTGCTCCTGTCCCACAGAACAGATCATGGAAGGAGAGGTTTTTCCTTCTTCCTTCCATCCCATGTCAGTTTATTTACAAAGAAATAGGCCTGAATTGGAAGGAGAGCCTATTTACATCTGCTACACTGGAGGAATTGTTTGGGATCTCTTCATCCTTAGGCAAAGATAATATTGGAGTCCTTGCCAGGAAAGAGTCAGCTTTGGATTATTATTTTAACTGTGAGTGGGACTCGGCTTCAGTGGCCGTTCATTCTGCAGGGCTGATAAGAGAATGATGCAGCTGCCCTGGAATGGGTCCTCCCAGTGCCCCCACTGCCACCTGCAGCCTCCTCCAGAGGCACAGGGATGTGTCCTGGCTCCCAGTGCCCCCACTGCCACCTGCAGCCTCCTCCAGAGGCACAGGGATGTGTCCTGGCTCCCAGTGCCCCCACTGCCACCTGCAGCCTCCTCCAGAGGCACAGGGATGTGTCCTGGCTGCGGCTGAGGGCACTGGGGCAGGGCTGCAGCTCATTTCTTTTGTTGGTTCCTCCTCCTCCTCACAAGATCTCTTCCCTTGGTCCTTCAACTTCCAAAGAAAACCGCTGCTATGAGTTTTTGCCTATTTTCCTTTTCCTTTCTTGGCCTATCAGCTCTGGCAAAGCCTTGGAGCTTGGGAACCGTTTCCATTTCCAGACATCCAAGATCCCAGGCCCAGGCTTTGAGCCCCCCACAGCCTCTGTGGGGCACAGCATTTCCCAGTGCCTGCAACAAACATTCCTTGGAGAGCTTGGCAGCAGGAGTCAGGATTTGACAGTGGAAGATCCAGCTGGGATTTATCCTTAACATTCAAAGGCATATCAAGGATCTCTTGATATCAGTGATCTGGGGATGCACAGTCCAAAATGAGCGTGGAGGGTCCAAACAAGGGGTGGGAGAGCTGCAGCATTTGGGACTGCGTGCCCTGAACTTCCTGGAGATCCTGGTGTGGGCAGAACATTCCCTGGAAGGGCTGGAGAGCAGCTCCAGCACAGCAGCAGGGAAATGCAGACAGGAGGGTCTGCAGGACATCAGGGGTGCAGCCAGCTCAGGGAGCCTTTGGCTCTCCCTCACTGAAAAATCCAGGCTGAAGCTGCCACCTTGGCAGGCAGGGAAAGGACCTGGCTGGGAGTTCTTTGAGGGAAGATCTCGGTGATCTCCCAGGGAGGATTTGACTCTCAGGCAAACTACATCCCAAACATAAACACAAGCAAACGTGGGGAAAACCAGGTGGGTCGAGGCCTCCTGCCTTTGGCCCCAGTCCTTTAGAGATTCCAGATTCTCCTTTGAAATCACTGGATGCGAATTTGATCCTTGTGCTGAAAGGGGAAGAATTACAGCTTTCACATTCATGCACAATTTACCTTTCTATTTTCCTTTATTATCTGGGGGATATGGGGTAAATCAAGCTCCCCTGATGGGGCTCGGGGTTCTGATTCGATTTGTGGGGTCCCATTAGTAGCAGGGCAGTAAATTGCTGCTACTTTGTTTGAAAATTTTTTTAGCCACAGTACATTAGCTCCTTTTGTTTGCTTTTCCACTGACGGAGCGCACGTTTTTATTTGAGAATTTGTGTTTCTTGAATGTCTCATTTATAAATAATACAGGGTGTGAAATTTGAAGGTCACAGAACACAGCCTGAAAATGAAACCACCCTGAGTCACTTTGGGCTTTCATGGCAAAATCTTCCACAAAAAGCTTCACTTACAGCAGATTTTTTATATAATCTGAGTGTGTGCAGTGAATATTGACCATTATGCATAAGGTAACTATATATAATAACCTTTTCCTGGCTCATCCAGCTATCTTTGTTTATTTGAAAGATTGATAGATCAGAGGGTCAAGGGACGTGTTTTATTGTACGTTTCTGTTCCAAATTTCCTGACATTTTTGGTTGAAAAAAAAAAATAGACCTTTAAGAGGCACAGAAAGGGCTAATAAGAACCAGATCCTAAAGTGATGCTATGTCAGGATGTCAGAAATAACAGCTTTTCTTTGACTCCACTGCATTAATCTTGAGGCACATACCTTTCCATACACCCTCCCTTTAATGCTTGAGTTTTTCTTTGTGGCTCTTTACTGCAGAGCAGCTTCTAAAGTGACAACAAAATCCCTTGATGGTTTTCAGTAGTTAGCTTTATAGCTGGATGTGGACATTTGTTTACCTATTCCAAATCACTTTTTTTTTTTCTTTTTGGTGATAAAGTGTAGAGGTTTCCTACTTGGGCTATAAAACTGGTTCCTGAGTAAAGAAAAGCTTCATTTCCCCTCAAAGTGACCTCTGAGACATCTGTCCTTAAACCTCAGAGCTGTCTGATGAAAGGAGGGGCAGAAGCAACTCTCAAATGCATCCAAGAGTTCATGCAGGGTAGGGAGTTGCCCAGTTCCCACCCAAAAGCAGTGGGATTCAGGCTCCAGATAATTTTTTGGAAGTCTGGTTTCCCTCCACAAGCCCAGCTGCTTCTCCCAGCTGCCAATTACCAAAATATCAAAATTAATTCTGAGAATCCCAATGACAGTCACAGGTGGAGATCTGCAAAGCCGTCAGGCCTCGAGCTGTGCCCTGCCTGGTTGAGGTCAGGGCGTTATCCTGGGTGCCACTGAACCCTCTGGATGGAGTCTGGGAAGGGAAAGTCCAGGGCAGAACTTCCATGTGCATCCCAAACTGACTCTTGCTCAACTCTGAGGAAACCCACTGGAAGTAAAGCTGGGCAAGCTGAGGCAGCAGAAGGTTTCCTTTGTCCCAAGATTGCAGACATTGGATATTCCCACGTGATTACCTGGATTTCTTTAATCCTGATATTTTTCAAGAGTTGCCAGATCATTACTTGAGTGCAGCATCTCTTCCCTCCCACTGTCATTCCTCTTGTTTACTCATTTAAAATAAGCGAAATTCCAAGTGGGAGTTTTCCTTTTACCCCTTTTAATAACAAGGTCTGGTGATCAGACCCGCGGGGAATTGTCTCCCTCTGTGAGTTACGGGCAGATCCAGCAATCCACGGTGAATCCTTTTTTCCAAGGGGATGTGTATGGCCATGCTTCCATCAGAAATCCTGCTGCTTCCTTCCTCTTCATGGAGCAGCCAGCAAGCCCCTCCAGCATCTTCAGTCTGGGTGGACTCTGTGTGGCTGACCTTCTCCAAAGACAATTATTCCATATGGAAGATTCCCAACGGTGTGAGCTCGGTGGCGGTGCCGAGATTTGGGAGTATGGAGCACATCCAGGTGTGGCACCACACGATTTGTGGATGATCCAAGGCTCTGAATGAATGAAATGCAGCTTTCCCTGAGACACTTTTGGGCATTTTTCCAGTGTGTGCAGTGACGAAGAACCGGGGAGCTGCCAAACCTTTCAGTTCACAAACATAATTCAAGGCCAGGTTCCACAGAATTCCCAGAATCACTGGGTTGGAAGAGACCTTCAAGATCATGGAGTCCAACCCAGCCCCAGCACCTCAGCTAAACCCTGGCACCCAGTGCCACATCCAGGCTGTTTAAACACATCCAGGGATGGGGCTTGATCAGCCTGGTCTAGTGGAAGGGTTTGGAATGAGCTGAGGGTTGAGGTCCCTCCCAGCCCAAACCATTCCAGCATTCCATACATGCAATAAGCACTGGAATGTTGGTGTCCCAGTGCCTTACTCCAGCCTTACTCCTTACTTTCTGTGCTGCAGTGCAGGTTTGAATCTTCAAGTCCAGAATTAAACAACTTCTCCAGGCCAGCAGCTGGAAAAGGTGTCCCCACAGCTGCTGGAGGGAAGGTCTGGAGATGTTTGCAGAGAACTGTGTTGTTCCCCATCTGTAATGGAAGGAACTTGGCTCAGCAGCCTTTCTTGTGCACCTGGATTAAAGCTGGTTTCGGCTTGAGCAGAGACTTCAATTTTAGCTTTTCTTTGAATATTCCGAAAGATCAGAAGAGAGCAGAGAGAGAAGGATAAATGAAACAACAACTCTTCTCATAAAATGACCCTTCCAGGGTCTAATCCTGCGTCCCCATCGTGCTTTAAACACCTTGTGAAATCAGAAACACGCAGCGCACACGGTGCTGGGGGGGAAAGGTCTCGCTGTGGCCAGCAAAATCCTCCTGCAAGCCAAGAGGGTGCTACTGCTCTAAGCTGTGTCTTTGGTAATTTAAGATAGAGCAGCCATGTGGTCACAGAGCAGATTAACGTTCTTCGGCCGGCCGGGACGAGCTTTTATTTTGAAAGCCACCTGGGCTCCACTTAAAAGTAGTAGAATAGAGGAGGATTTATTAGGACCGGGCAGGCTCCTATTTAACAATGTCAGGGCAGAGCTGTGGAAATACAGACACTTTTCTTCTTTGGAGACACGTAACGCTCTACGTTCCGTCCTTGCACAGCTGTTGCTGTTCTGCAACATCAAACCAGCACAAAGTTTGGCCTTGAAGGATACCCAATATTTGGGTTTTATATGCAGTGTCTCCAATTTATGCGCTCAGGATCATGAGGATGACTTATGATGTGTTGTGTTTGCCTTGGCAATGGCTCAAACCCAGAAATGTATTTCAGGCTTGGCTTTCCAGATATTATCTCAAGTCATTTAAAAGTTCATTATAGGGCACCCGCTAGTGCTGCTCTAGTAAAGGGGCTGTCAGCATTTTTCAAGGGTTTATAACTCAGCCATTAAAAAAAAAACTCTCTGTGGGCTGAAACTTGGCATTCAGGGTCTAGGCCCAGCAGTAAATTGTTTTTACAAATTAAAAAAAAATCAGTTTGACTATTATTAAATTATAGGTGGGCTAAATTTTATTTAGAACTCTTTCAGGCTATTCTCCCGTACTTCTGTAAATTAAAACGTTTCCCAAATGTTTTTATAGAGTGCTACTCTAAAATATGGACAGGCTTTTGTTCTGTGCTCGAAACCCTGAGATTTAACTTAAAATATAATAACAGTGCTTATCCCAGCATAGCACTTTTCACCTTCAAAGTGCTTTATGAGCATTATCTCATTAATGTACATAGCAGCCTCCCCATGATGTAAGAGGGATTATTATCCTCACTTTATGGCTGGAGACATCGAGCCAAAAGGTTTAAGGCTGTTTTTAAAAGGCCTTAGTTGCACAAATCCCATGTGAGCTTTGATTGGCTTTGGGTGTCTACTTCCCCTTGGCTCTTCTAAAAATCACAACTGAGCTGATTCACCCAAGGTTGCTCCGAGCCAGGATTAAACTCAGACTTTCCAAAGGCCAGTGCCACCAGACTGGATCATTCCCAGTACACAAAACCCATCCTTTTTTTCTAAGAAATTGTTCTTTAGGTCAGAGGGAGTCAACTCCATCTGGAGGGCTCTTGGATGGCAGGAGAGGGTCACATGAATTATGGTGAAATGGTTTGGATTGGAAGGGACCTTAAAGTTCATCCCGTTCCACCCCTGCCAGGGGACACCTTCCACTGTCCCAGGGTGCTCCAACCTGGCCTTGGACACTTCCAAGGATCCAGGGGCAGCCACAGCTTCTCTGGGAAAACCATGCCAGGGCCTCTCCAACCTCACAGGGAAGAATTTCTCCTTTGATAGGCTTTGGAAGGTGAGAGACAATAAAAATACAACTGGGCTTCTCTGCATCCCTTCCACCCCAGGCAAGGGCAGCAATGGAGGAGTTTGGTGCATGCCAGGGGAGGGATGCTCATCATTTTGTGTGCCTCAGCAGCAATCCAACGTTTTTGGGGAGTTTATTTTCAATTCCAAAGCTGCTTTATCTGTGAGAAACATCTGCCAGAGCTCCCAGCGGCTTCAAACCCACCCTGTTTAAATCTCATCTCAGGTGAGCTGCTTGATCTGGTGTATGATTCAGATGCCAAATGTACGGATTTGAGGACTAATCTAGGGTGAATTTAGGAGATGAATTTGTTTTAGTCTTTCTGCAGTAGCTCCTGGAGGAAGGTGGAGAACAACCAGAGGAGTCAGCAGCTCCAACTTGTGTTGGTACTTACAGAGAAGTTGCAGCCACACTTTTTCCACTGACTTACCATTTCTATTGATACTTCAAAATCCTTTTCCAGCCTTTGGAAACCTGCCCTAGATCCTCACTCCTTTATTTGCCTCTCCTGTGTTCCTCAGGCCCTTTAAAACCTGCTGTTCACTGTGCTGTTTGCCAGCCAGCCCATCCCAGGGCTGTTTCTCTCCCTGTGAGGCTGGAGATGGCTGAGGGAACATTATCAGGAATTACATAAATGGCTGCGGTTCAGAAACGTTACGTTGGGTAATTAACTGCGGTTCTCCGGTCCCGGGCTATTAGTGGGGCTTTATTAAACCCAGGTTGTGCAGAGAGCCCAGGAATCCAAGAGCTGGCTGGAGCTCTGCTTCCCAGGGAGGGTGTTAGGATGGCAGGGCAGAAACCTGCCTTGGGATGGAGCTTGCAGAAATGGTCCTGGGCAGCTGAGGAGCCATCGGACACCCCTGAGAGAGACTTGCACCCTGCTGTCTGTCCTACAGGGTCTCTGCCCTTTGAACCCCATCTACAGGTTTCCTAAATAATTGGATCCATGGGAGTGTCAGAACAGCTGTATTTTCATGGAATCATGGAATATTCAGCTTGGAAAAGGCCTTTAAGATCACCAAGTCAAACCAGCACCATGTTCGCCACTAAACCACGTCCCCAAGTGCCACTTGCACATGTTTTTTTGAACATTTCCAGGCATGGTGACTCCACCACTGCCCTGGGCAGCCTGTTTAAATGCTTTACAGCTCTTCCCAGGATGTTTTTTTCCCCTGATACCCATTCTTAACCTCCCCTGGTGCAACTTGAGGCCGTTCCCTCTCATCCTGTCCCTTGCTCCCTGAGAGAAGCACAGTTTTCACACCTGCACATTAGAACTTAATTGAAAAAATACACGTGGGGAAAAAAAAAAAATAAAAATCTGTGGGCAGAGCCTCGGTGCCAAATGTTTGTCCCAAATGGCTCCTGGGACCAGGTGAGGACAGGGAGCTTTGTTCAAAGTGCTGTGCAAACACAGGGTAAGTTGTGTGCTAAACAGATTAAAAACAAAGGCAAGAGATACTGCTCTCCACAAACCATAATGAAGGGAGGAGCTGGGCAAGCCAAGATTACAGGAATAATTAGGGAAGTGGCTTACTTAAGCAGGTTGGGTGGCTGAGCTAGTTTGGAACATGCTGGAGGGTTTTTTCACACTTTTAGGAAGGTTTCTTGCTGGAGTGAACTGCAGATGGAATTGAGAGTGATGGAGCACAAGCAGCACAGCACAGATTTGGGGATGGAAATGTCCAAGGCCAGGCTGGACAGGACTTGGAGCAACCTGGGATGGTGGAAGGTGTCCCTGCCTGTGGCAAGGGTGGAACTGGATGAACTCCAAGGTCCCTTCCAACCCAAATAATTCTGTGATTCCAAGGTCTCTGACTGATTCTGGCTTTTCTTGACCTCCTGATTTGGCTCTGAGAGTTCAGGGGCCAGATGCAGTCGGGATTTCTCATTCCTTGGCCACCCTGCTGGGACAGCCAGCAGCTGATGGTGGCTCTGGGTACAAACAGCACTGTTAGGTTGGAACCTCTGACATGGAGATGAGAGCCTGAGGATTCCCTTCCCCATCCCCAACCCATCTCCCTCCCTGCCTCTAAAGGAATTGATGAAGTGGTGAATACAGTGAATGAGGAATGGGCCTCTTCCTGAGGGATGCCCAGTGAAATAGCCCTTGACAGAAGGCAGGGCTCAGGAGTGGGTTAGGAGAGATTCATCTTTGTAATTGTCATTTCATTTTATTTTTCAGTCATGAGCCCTATTTCAGATTGGAGGCAATCTTCAGTACTCTTAGCCATGGGAATACTGAATGAGAATAAAGTCTCCTTTCCCAGATATGATCCTTATTCCTCATCTCTGCAGCTGATGCTTACAAAATCATGGACAACACGCTATCTGCTCAGTGAGTCACTCAAAATGCCTTGGAGACAGGATCACAGAATCCTGGTTTGGGTTGGAAGAGACCTTAAATCTCATCCAGTGCCACCCTGCCATGGGCAGGGACACCTGCCACTGCCCCAGGCTGCTCCAAGCCCTGTCCAGCCTGGCCTTGGGCACTGCCAGGGATCCAGGGGCAGCCACAGCTGCTCTGGGTAACAGGATTTGCACTTCTGAATGATTCTTTTCATATATTCCTACATTTGGTGGATTCTGGCATGAGCAGAGGCAGGTCAGCATCAAAAATGAGCACCTGGAGTGCTGAGACGTTTTTCCTGTGTTTCCATTAGGAAAAAGAAAAAAGAGCAGCAGTGGTTTTTTTATTCTGTGCTAAATGAAGCCAAAGAGGAGATGTTGAAACAGCAGAGGGAACCCTCCCATCCACCTCCTTTGTGTCTCATCCAAAGACAAGCAGGAGCTTTCTCCACAGTGACATTCCCCGCTCTGGAGTCCTTCATTCCCCTTCTTTTCTCTCCAACCCCAGATTATTTCCTGACGCTGGACGAACCCATGAACAACATCACCACCACCCTGGGCCAGACTGCAGAGCTGCACTGCAAGGTGTCTGGGAACCCCCCTCCCACGGTCAGGTGGCTGAAGAACGACGCTCCCGTGGTGCAGGAGCCCCGCAGGATCTCCTTCCGAGCCACCCCCTACGGCTCCCGCCTGCGGATCCGCAACCTGGACACCACCGACACCGGCTACTTCCAGTGCGTGGCCACCAACGGCAGGAGGACTGTTTCCACCACCGGCGTGCTCTTTGTCAAGTTTGGTGAGTTTTCTCCTCCCAGACCGTCCCAGCTCTTGCTTAGGAGAAGGTGTTTATCCAGGGGAGAGCGGTGCGCTGGCGTGGTGGCCTCGTGGAATTGCTGAGGCTGGAAGAGCCAAGTTTGTTAAAGTTTATTAAACCCGGGTTGTGCAGAGAGCCCAGGGATGCGTGAGCTGACTCGAAATGGGCTTCCCGGGGAGGGTGTTAGGATGGCAGGGCAGAAACCTGCCTTGGGATGGAGCTTGCAGAAATGGTCCTGGGGAGCTGAGGAGCCATCGGACACCCCTGAGAGAGACTTGCACCCTGCTGTCTGTCCTACAGGGTCTCTGCCCTTTGAACCCCATCCACAGGTTTCCTAAATAATTGGATCCATGGGAGTGTCAGAACAGCTGTATTTTCATGGAATCATGGAATATTCAGCTTGGAAAAGACCTCCAAGATCATCAAGTCCAACCAGCACCCAGCACCACTATCATGTTCACCATTAAACCATGTCCCAGGTGCCACATCCATGTTTTTTGAACAGTTGTAACGAGGGTGACTGCCTTGACTGTGACTGTTCCAACACTTTTGGAGGAGAAATCTTCCCAGTATCCAATCTAAAGCTCCCCTGGAACAGCTTGAAGCTGTTTCCTCTTGCCCTGTTCCTCTTCCTTGGGAGCAGAGCCCGGCCCCCCCAGCTGTCCCCTTCTGTCAGGAGTTGTGCAGAGCCACAAGGGCCCCCCTGAGCCTCCTTTTCTCCAGGCTGAGCCCCCATTAATGGGGAACCCGGGTAGATGCAGACCAGAGGAATAAAACTCCTTTATTCTGAGCGACCTCTGTGTCTGGTGAGTGAGAAACTTCAGCTGGCACTGCAGGCTGAGGGGCTGAGATGAGACACATATATACCTGTCAGGGAAAATAAGCACTCGTTCTCCCAAGTTTATATTGAGATAACTGCCTTCAAAGCTGATCTTACCACTCAGAAGATTCCAAACAAGAAACAGGTTTTGTGTGTCTTCTCCCCCTCCTCCTCCACTCTCAGGGGGAAATAATTCACCGAGATGGAGATATTTGCACACAGTCCTGGTTAATCCTCTTTGGAGCTGGACAAATAACACGCAAGGAATGATGGATGTGATGAGTTTTTTTCATAAATCTCCCATGTTTTCTGATTTCTGATAAGAAATTAATCATTAGGTGTTCTCCTACGGCAGTTTCAAGAGGAGGGTGAGTTGCTCACCTGTTTATTGTCCTCGTGTCATGTTCTGCAGCCAACACAGGCTTGTCTTTGGTGCTGAGGGACTGCCACTCCTCTGTTCAACTCCATAAACCACAGCCAACACCACAGACCGGTGCTTTTATCTTGTAAAAGGTTTTCAAAAGCTTCCTGCTTGCTACCTCGCCGTAACTCATCCTGCTGTTTTTCTTCTGTCACTTTTCCAGGTCCCCCGCCAACAGCAAGCCCAGGATCCTCGTAAGTCCTTTCATGTCTCTTCCGTGCCTTCATTAATCTTGCATTTCAGCAGTCAGAAGTTCATTTGTCATTTGGTGTGACAGGAGCACTTTTCCATTCTGCTTTTTAAGTCAGATAGGATGGTAATTTATTGTAACCGAGTTATCTGTCTCGCAGTGGTATTTTCATGTTATCGTGTCAACTCCTATTTCTTACCCCAGACTTCTTAATTTCCAGTATTATTACCTTTGGATCCTCTGGTGCCTTCAGTCTGTGAAGTGATTTCAGTGCACCTACAGGTACCTCATCCATGTCACAGCCCAATCTGGAAAATATTTATCGCTACAAGCAGATTTTACTACCCAGGGGCTTCTTGCTGATTTTAAGGGTCATAAACTGTGTCTGTCTCTCTGTACCTGTATTAATAAACTGCCTGAAAAGATTTTTTAAAGATTTTTTTAAAGATGGAGCAGGTGGGTGGGAGCAGGGGCTGTTTGTACCACAGCTCCCTGGGTCCTGGAGCTCCAGGTTTGGCTCCTGCTGCAGGCTCTGAGCACTCCCCACGTTGTATTTTGGCAGTGAAGCTTCTGTCTTGGGCAGTTTTTGAGAATATTCACTTGTATCTCTAATTTCAAAATACCTGCTCAAACCTGCTCACTCTTCCAGTGCCTTATTGTTCTCAAGCGTGATCTCTGGCTGTCCTGAGGTTTGGAATCAGTTTTGTGGTGCTTATTCACATCTCACATTGCGGAAAAATATTGAAAATCCACCTCTCTTGGCGAGGGGAGGGAAACACAGAACCACCCAAACCAGAAAATCCATCTGTTAATGCAATGAATGCAATTACAAGGGATGCAAAAACCTTGTGTGTGTGTGGGGGGTGTGAAAGTTCCTGGCTCCTCATGGAAGATCTTCCCTGAATTATTGCAGAGGATATAAACGAGGAGAAGCATCTGACCACAAAAGGATGTTGTAGGATGCCCTCTAATGGAACAGCCTAAAATGTGGTTTTACCTCCCGTTGTGGAGGTGCCTGCTGTGGAATCCTGGGGTTTGTTTTGGAAGGGGAGCTCCTTGCTGGCACTGCAGCTCCGTTCGGTGATTCCGTGGGGTGCTGGGGAGGGAATTTTCCTGCTGCTGTGGGATTTGGGGGATGTTGGGCTCTCCAGCAATTTGGAGACTTAATGAATGAGGTGAGAAAATGGGGATTTTGCGCTGCTCCCGCCTAGTTTGGGGTTTCTGAAATTCGTGGGGTTAAACAACTCCTTGGTGGTCAGAAGCCACGTGGGAGCAGTGTGAGCACAGAGAGCTGGGCTGGAATTTCACTGTCTGGGCCACTCAGGATTGCCTCACTTTTTAAAACAAACTACATTTGGGAATCTTTTTTCCCATTTTTTTCTTTCTGGCAAGGGGTTTGGTGTTTTTTTTGCTCCCTTTCCAAAAAAAAAAAAAAAAAAAAACCAAACCACAACTTAACCAGCTAAAATACACACAAAGGATGTGAAAAGGTGAAAAGAAAGGAAGATGTTCTCTTTAATAGTTGATTTTGTAGTTGTAATAATTATGATTTTTGTAACCAAAAAAGAAATTTCATCACGCTTCAGTTGCATGTTGTGAAATGCAGGAGGGAAATTACCTGGAATTCTGGATCTTTGTGTTTGCTGCTCCTTCCATGCAAAGAATATCCTGGGGACTGGACTGTGTGACTCTCGTGTGCCCTTCTCCCTGTACAAGCTGAAAAATGAATTTGTAGCTATGAAATTAATTTTTCTGGGTTGTTTTTTTTTTTTTTTCCCTGTGCAAACCAAGCCCATCTGTGGCAGTTTTCAAGCTGCAGGGTGAGAGATGAAGTACCTGGCTGTCCTCCCTCATCATCCTCCCTCCGGGGAAACACTTTCCTTGGGAATAGCCTGGAAGCTGGGTCAGAAAATTCAGGAAAAAACCTGATGGCAATTTCCTGGGCCTGCTGCTCCCATGTCTTTATCAGTCACCCATGAGTGGAAGGTGCTGTTCATTTACAGATTTCATTTGAGGATCCTGTTTTTAAAAATATCCACACACTCAGCCCTTTTTCCCTCTATAGGTGGAGAAAAAGAGATGGGCCAAGTGTGAATGGGAACGGCAGACGATGATTTTGTGAAAGGGATGGATAAAACAGTAATTCTTGTGTGTTATTTTTTATATTTTTGTATAAAAGAATATATTTTTTCTATTATTATATTGCTTTCCCTGAGCTGTGTCAGAGCCAAAAGTCAGATTTGGGAGTCAGTGTGAAGCAAGGTGCAGCTGGGGAAAACAGTAATTCTTGTGTGTTATTTTTGATATTTTTGTATAAAAGAATATATTTTTTATATTATTATATTGCTTTCCCTGAGCTGTGTCAGGGCCAGAAGTCAGATTTGGGAGTCAGTGTGAAGCAAGGTGCAGCTGGGGAAAACAGTAATTCTTGTGTGTTATTTTTGTATAAAAGAATATATTTTTTCTATTATTATATTGCTTTCCCTGAGCTGTGTCAGAGCCAGAAGTCAGATTTGGGAGTCAGAGTGAAGCAAGGTGCAGTTGGGGTGGGCAGCACTGCCTGCCCTGAACCTCCCTCCTTAACTCTGCCCCGCTGGACCGGCTGTAAAATATAAAAATAATAGAAAATACAATATAAAAATAATATAAAATATAACTTTAAAATTATATAAAATATAATATAGAAATAATATTAAATACAATATAAAAATAATATAAAATATAACTTTAAAATCATATAAAATATCATATAGAAATAATAGAAAATACAATATAAAAATAATATAAAATATAACTTTAAAATCATATAAAATCTAATATAAAATACAATATAAAATACAATATAAAAATAATATAAAACATAATATGAACATAATATAATAGGGAATTATAATGTAAAATATTTAGAATAAATATCATATAAAAATTAGAAAAATAATATAAAATATAACATAAAATATTTAGAATTAAATAGACTAGAAAAGATAAAAATAATTTAAAATAATAGGAAAATCTTTAAATCTTATATAAATATATAATAGAATGTAATATAATATAATGTAATGTAATGTAATGTAATGTAATATAATGTAATGTAATGTAATGTAATGTAATATAATGTAATGTAATGTAATGTAATGTAATATAATATAATGTAGTGTAATGTAATGTAATATAATATAATGTAATGTAATGTAATATAATATAATATAATATAATATAATATAATATGATATAGTATAGTATAATATAATATGATATAGTACAATATAATATGATATGATATGATATGATATGATATAATATAATATAATATAATATTATAATATAATATAATATAATATAATATAATATAATATAATATAATATAATATAATATAATATGATATAGTATAGTATAATATAATATGATATAGTATAATATGATATAATATAATATGATATAGTATAATATGATATAATATGATATAGTATAATATGATATAATATGATATGATATAATATAATATAATATAATATAATATAATATAATATAATATAATATAATATAATATAATATAATATAATATAATATAATATAATATAATATAATATAATATTATATAATATAATATAATATTATATTATATAATATAATATAATATAGAAGAACATATAAAATTTAAACATACAATTTAAAATACTATATGAAAATATAATAATGACATATATATGCTATTATTCTATCTTTGGGTGCTGCAGGTGCAGGGCCGTGCCCTGGCAGCTCAGGGCTGTGCATGCCCCTGTCCCAGCCCTGGCTGTGTCCCCGGAGAACGCTCCAGGCTCTCCGGCTGCCGGAATCGTTTCCACGCCGTGGATGGTGCCAAGGGCACCTCCCCAGCAGCCTGGGGGGGGCAGAGAGGTCCGGCAGCTCTGGCTGCAAAAAGCCACCCTCAGCTGATGTAGCTCCTTCTTTCAGCCAGGGATTTCTGAGTGCAAACACAAACTGGCTTGAGTGGGTAATTCTGGAGAGCTCCAAGGCAGCGGTTCGGTGCTTCACTGCTGTATTTGTGCAGTGTGCTGTGCACGCAGATTTCTCACAGAATCCCAGCTGGGTTTGGGTTGGAAGGGTTGGTCCCAGTGACCCATTTCGACCCTGGCTGCCCTGTGCCTTTCAAGGGGTGTCAAACAGCAACAGCTTTTATTCCCCAGAATTTTTCCCTAATTTACACAATGACATGCAAGTCTGGGCAGTTCTCTTCTTTTTCCAACCTTCCTAATTCCAACCCCCTGCCGTGGACACCTTCCTCTAAAGCAGGAATTTGCACTGTAGCCATTGCTTCTCAACATTTCCCCCAAATCTCAGATTTTTAACACCATTTTTGAAGTTCCTGTGCTCCACATCCCCTTTGAAAGCCACTTTTTATCCCTCATGCATGGCAAGGTTGGTCCCTTAAGGACACAGAAATGTGCCTTCACCTCAGGGGTGGCTACAGAGATCAGAACCAGAACAGAACGAGCTCAGAGCACAGCAGAGTCCTGGAAAGGAGAGGATTTAATGTAACCACAGAGATCCTTTGGCCTGGGAAATGCTTCTGTGCCCAATCTTTCTGTTCTTTTTGTCTCCTTCTCCATTGTTCCCCTTACCCTGAGCCTTGGCTTTGTGCTTATCCCAAACTTCACCCACTGCAGGAGAAATCCTGGGCACAAACCACTGAAATGAGAGGTGGTGGAGCAAGAACTTCCACAAGAGCTGCAGTGAGACAGAAAAGGAAAATGCCAGTTTACGTGGGCTGGTGTAAAAATGAGCTGGAAAAACCCTGCTGGAGTGGAATCCAGTGGGAAGAGTGCAGGAAAATGCTGTGTATTTATTATTTATTGTGTTGTGAGCATGTTCTGAGGAGGTTCAACCTGGATGTGCATGGCAGGGATGTATTCCCAAGTGGAATGTGTACATGCTGGTGCCAATATTCCTCTGGAACAGTCCTTTTGTTCTTCATGGAGCTGCTTCTATATATAAATATCCTAAATATGGCATTGTTTTGTTCTTTATTTAACCACTGGGAACGAGGAGAGGGGAAAAGAGGAGACAAGAGGGCTGTAATTTTAAGGAGCATCTGATTCATAAAATGAAATGGGGTTTGTGATTCCCAGAAATAAATAGCTCACAAGGCTTGAGAAACCACAAACCCCCCCTGGATTTTCCCATCTTTTTCAGTGATTGAGTTTTTTTTTTCCTTATTTTTTTTTTTTTTTCCTTTCAGCTAAACACATCTGGGTTTTTTAGTAAAACAGATCTTTTGTGCAGTGGCTCTGTGTGCCAGCAACAAGAAAATGTGTAAGCACTGGCCAGCATCCAGGTGAGGCTTGGCCAGCTGCGTGTGTGATTGTGGATTTCAAAGAGGAACACAGAGACTTTCCTCTTTTGGCCACAGAAGGTAAAATTTAGAGAAGGAAAAATGCCAATCAAGAGGCCAGAACAGATTCACTGCTCCAGCAGCATCCTGGGAGTGATGTCCCTGCACTCTGGCTGCCAGCTTTGACTCCTGGAATCAAGGAATTCCAGCCTGTCCCACATTTTGTGGCTGGCACAGAAACGCCCTCCTGCTGTTCAGTGATGGAAATTCTGAATGAAACCTGGACACAATTCCCAGGTGTTTTGCTGAGGGATCTTTTACAGTCCCACTGTGTGCTGGTGCAGCAGCTCGTTCCTACAACCCTGTGGGATCTGAGACAGCCCTGAAGTGGGATATTCCATGCAGAGGCCAATTTCAATACATTTTGGGGGAAAAGAAGCCCCACATGGTGCGAGGTTGGAGCCTGAGTGGCTGATGCTGACACAAACCATGTTCATCCTGCTGCATGACTTCATCCCAGGGAAAATAATCCTCCCTCAGCTTGCCAGGGGCTCGGGCAGGTTATCTGCAATGGGAATGTTCCTGGGGAGAGCTGGCCTTGTCCTCTCCACGGGCTCTTTGATCTGCTGCACACTTATCTCTCGTGCCACTGATGCCTCAGGTTTTGGTTTTTCTATTTTCACATTCTGAGCTGCTTTAGTGTGCGGGTCTGGGCTTCACATCAGGGGATGCTGAGCTCTCTGCACAGAGCAGGGACACAAAACAATTCCTGCTCCAGCTGGGCACCAAGGACAAATGACCCAAATCTCAGGCCCAGGAGCACAAACAGCGTGGGCTGGAGAGAGAAAAACAAGCAGGATGGGAGTGCCTGGGCTAAAGCTGGAATGGGACAATGAACTGCAAGGTGCAAATGGAGCAGAGCTGATCCCAGTGAGAGCCCCCGGGAGCGCTCGTGCATTTTGGGACCATTTTGGTTCCTCTTGGCTGCAGCCCTGGCTGGGCTCTGGTGCTGCCCAAGGTGGATCCATGGAGGAGATCCTTTGAATGAATCCCTGCTTTATTCTGTGACTCTGCCCAGCCTCTGCTCTAGGGCAGCCCTCACAAGGCATCACCACTGTCTCACCTTTCCTCTGGATTGTTCTGCTCTGGCACTGGGGACACTGAAGTGGCTGCTGAGAGTGCTCAGGTTTTTGGGAGTTGTGCTCTTGGTTTTTCCTGAGTGAGCAAAAAGAACTGAAAACCTCTGGGTAAATGTAATACAGAATTTGGGAAGGCACAGTCGTGTCTTGTATGAAGTGAATTGGCTCCAGGGCCTGTTCCAGGGTGTTTTATCACCTCAGGGTACTTAGGTAGCTAAATATACACCTTATCTGGGAATCCCAGGCTCCTTTGCCTCTCCACCTCCCCTTATCTGCCAGACATGTGGGAAGCTGAGCCAAAGTAAGATTTAAGGTGTGTTAGAGGGGCCTGAACTGGAGCTGGTGCAGCTGGAGGGCCACTGGGCACCTGGTCTGGGGGGATCAGCCCAAACTATTGCAGGACTGGCCTAGGACAGAAAAGAGAATGGAATCATTCATTCAGGGTGGGCTGGGCTGGACAGGAAAATCCCTTAAATCCCACCCAGTGCCACCCCTGCCATGGCAGGGACACCCCCCACTGTCCCAGGCTGCTCCAGCCTGGCCTTGGGCACTGCCAGGGATCCAGGGGCAGCCACAGCTGCTCTGGGAATTCCATCCCAGCCCCTGCCCACCCTCCCAGCCAGGAATTCCTTCCCAAAATCCAACTGCTCCTGTCTGCCGTGGCCTTGCATCACCCACTGATCTTCATGTGGGCAGTGCTGCAAACAGCCAGGTTCTCTGCCACCAGGAGCCTTAAATTGTATTTTGTTACGCTGTGGCAAACCTACAGAAAAGAAATTGGCCTGGATTTTGGTGAAAGATTGACCTTAGAAAGTGCCTTTGACTTCTGGAAGGGTGTCTGATAAGTATTTCTGCAGATTCCAGCTGAAGTGCTCCCTTATCTGTGGGCAGTGCAAACAGAAACCCCTCCTGCCCACACGTGGCGCCGGGGAAAGGCCCACGAGACAGAGCTGCATTATCTGAACACAAATTAATTACAGAGGTGTCAATATTTTTTTTAAGCAGGGAGTGAAATGCGTTAGAACTGGGGCACGGGGAGCACAAAGGGGAGAAAATGTGCCATTGAAAGCTGGCTTGGTTTTCCTTCTGTGCAGGGTCACCCATAGCAACTGGAGATGGGAATAAATGTTTGGGGTGGAGTGGCCCTTGTGGAATGCTCCAGGCAGGGTTTGAGGGGTCTGGGGTTTGTATTTCCATCAGACTTCCACACAGTCAGTATTCCCTGGCCTGGCATGTGGGATTTGTGGCCAGATCCACGTGAGCTGAGAGTGAGGATAACGCTGAAAGAGGCATTTGTGCTGTCATTCTATCTTTGTTGCCTTTATTTATATATCAGTGACTTTATTTATATTCATATTTATATATATATATATCAAGACCTTATTGCCTTTTTTAAGCCTGGATCCAGGAAATTCTCAAATCCCTCCCAGGGTCCTGGTTATTTATTGGACTCGGAGATTTTTGCCAACCTTTATAAATCTGTGATTCCAAGGGGACTGATAAGGAAGGTACAGATATAGGATAAACTTTCCTTTCTCTAATTGGATATCTCAGTTCTCGGTCTTTGCACAACACTGCAGAAATCCTGTGATGACAGGATTTGACCCTGAGTTACAGACTCTCTGCCTGTTTTCCTGACTGATTTAAAAAGGAGCAAAGTGAGGATCATTTTGAAGTTTTTGACAAGAGAAAGGCAAAAAAAAAAAATAAATCAGGAAAGGCTGGAAAGTTGCATTACTTCTGCTGATCATTTCCTCCAGGCCCTTGTGTTCATGGAGATATTCTTCAACTGTTGTAAAAAATAATAAATATCATTAAGCCCAGCTGGCAGTCTGGGTCTAACTAACAATAAACCCAGTCTTGTGAGTTAAACCAAACGGCCCAACCTGCCAAATATTGTTGCCATTTGTTGGAACCCTGGTTACTGAGAATTTCCGACTTTCTGTACTAACACTAACACTGCATTTAGCCTAAAACCTTAAAGAAAGCTTCCAAAATTAAGTAATAAAACTAAAATTAGAAGTGTGTCGTTTAAATAGAAACGTGTAATATCACGTAGTAGAAAACTTAAAGTTTTAAAATATAATAATATATGCAAAACAAAATGAAAGTTTTAGAACAGAAGCTAATCCTTCTTCTCCACAAGTTTAAGTAATATTGTATAATTTAATAAAAAAGTCCACATTACAAACCACAAGTAATTAGTTATTAAGTTAAAAATAAAAACAATTTAAGTATAATTTCTTAATTAAACACTTTATCCTTTAAAAGCCTTAAAAAGAAAGAAACACAGCTCCATTTTTAGTTGATTAATATAGAAAACTCACCGTTTATAAAACTGTAATATAAATAAAAACAAATAAACATCTAAGTCCAAACAAAAATACCATCTCACACATTTAATCATAACAAGAAAAAAAAAAAATCAAACCCAACACTCATTAATGCTTTGATGTCACCCTTTTTCCTGGGTGTCACCCTTTTTGTGTGGGTTGGAATTCATCCCCCAGGACAGGGGAGCTCTGTCCCTAAACTCCACATTAAGGCTGCAGCTAAGCCTGCTTGGAAACAAAACTATTGGGTTTGATTAAACATTCTGAGCTCCCAAACGTTGCTTTTATTATTTATTAATAATAGATATAATTACTAGTAATATAATCGTTATTATTCATTAATAAAAGCAAACTGTGTTTTTATTATATCATAAAGATATAGTATAAATTGTATATATTTATTATACATAATATAATATATTTATAGTAATATATATACTAATATATAGTATATATTATAATAAATAGTATATTTTTTATAAATAATATATCTTTTATTATATTAAAATAAAAGTTGCACAGCCCCTCACCCAGCAGAGAGGAGGGAGATGCTGGCAGTGCTTCAGAGCAGAGGTATAATCTGCTTTTCCCAGATTTCATGTGGTCATTCCAGGTAACAGCTCTTTTGAATCCAACCCCAAAATCCCTTCAGTGGAGCTGCTGAAAGCTTGCAGCAGCACCTGGGGCCAAACCACTGGGTTTTTGTGAAGCATTCCAGTGCTCAGGACGTGGGGTTTGCTCTTTAAGACACTTTTAATCAAAAAAAAAAAAAAAAAAAATCTCGTTTTGCTCTAATCAGAAGGACATTTTAAGTGGCTTAAAGGGATTTCTTTGAGCCTGAAGGCTGTGAGGAAAGATCTGACAATGGATTTCAGCCATCCTGGCCTGGGTCAGCTTTCAGTCCTGGCTCAGCAGAGCCTGGCTTTGGAAGGACTTGGCCTGAATGTGTGTTGTGTGCTCAAAGAGGACTCATAAAAAACCATGTTTTAGAGAGTCTCTAATTCATGTGAGATTAGACCTGATTTTTGTTATGCTTGAGGCAACACAGGAAAATTGCTCATCTGTTGTTTGATGTGTAAATCCAACCCAGTTCCTTCTTCAGAGGCCTGTCACTGCAGGGCTGCTAAAACAGAGGTGGGAAGTGTTGTTTGGGGGACAAAGATTGTATTTTAAAATGGAAAACACACCTCAGTCCCAGGCTTTGGGAGCTTTCTATTCTGTTTTGGGCGTTTGCTGGTCTACCTTATGCAGTTAAAAAATAAACTGCAACAAAAAGTTAAATTATTTGAAACCAAGGTCCTTGAGTTCCCTCCCCACCAGCCTGTGGTGGGTTCAGAGTCATTCCAAGGATTCAATGCTGCAGGAGAACAGATAATTTGAGTTTTTCTGGTCCCCACTGCCTCTATTGCCCAGTGTTTTAGTCCTGGGGAAGAGTGGAAAGGGAGGAGGGAAGAAGGGAAATAATTCTATAACCTGGGTGTAAAATGGTGTAAAGTGGTGTGTGGCTGTCGTGAGTTCAGTGTAACTGAGTCAGAAAACTGACACATGAAATTGTGACTGAATTCCGATTTTCTGGAAGAGAAAATGGAGCATTTCTCAGGTGGAACAAGTGGCTTTCAAAGTCCTTGTTTTGCTTCAAACCCTGCAGTGTCTGGTGACCAAATGCTGCTCTGGGACTTCCCTGGGAGTGGCTGGGTGGAAGGGAGGAATAAAGAACTTCTCACACATTTCAGAACCCACTTTCATATAATATCTGAGGGCATCTCCGAGGTTCCCCTGGGCCATAAGGCCTTTAATTATGAGGGAAATCCCATTTAAAGGCCTATAATGTTTCTGTGGTCACAGTAAAACCCCTCACACCAGCCAGCAGTAAAATCTCAGTGGGCAAATCTCAATCTCTGTCTCTTTTTGTGCTTTTACTTCAGTGCCCAGCTGTTGCTGATATTCCTTAAGCAAATCCTCTCCTGCTCCTTTGGTTTTGTGTTGATGGGGAGCCAGGGAAAGGAGGAGCACTGAGGGATCTGCTGGAGCTTCAGCAGAACCAGAGCTCAGCCCTGGGCACAGCTTCCAGCAGGTTTTTGGTTTATCTGCCAGCCTCACTTCCCGTGGGCTGGAGAATGAACGAAGATGAATTTCAGTGTTTGAAGTTCAAACATTGCAGTAGTGAAAGCTCCGGTTGCTTGTGGTAGGAATTATTCAGGAGAACAAAAAGTGGGGATAATATTATTATTATTATTATTAATAGTAATAGTAATAGTAATAGTAATAATAATAATTACAGCCTTGCAAGCCCAGGGCTCTGGCAGGGGGAGAGGCAGCGTCTGTGGCTCTGTGGGATGGATTTGTTTCCTGTCCTTGGCGTTCTTTCAGCCACATGAAAAGTCCTCTCTGTCTGTATGGAGCTCCTTCCTTTCCGTGGGCACTTTGGGGTTCTGCTGCCCTCCAGACAGACTCGGAGCTGAGCCTTTGCTCTGTGCCTGCTGAGACACCCCAGGCTGAGACATCCCCGTGTCCCTGGAGATCCCTGTCCCAGCTGGGAGCGGGGCAGCTGCAGAGCTCCCCTCCCTCACAGAATCACGGAATGCTTTGGCTTGGAAGGGACCTCAGAGCTCATCCCATGGCAGGGACACCTTCCACTGTGCCAGGCTGCTCCCCACCCTCCCAGGGAACAATTCCTTCCCAATATCCCATCTAAACCTATTCTTTTTTCAATTTCAACTCATCCCAAACTCAACTTAAGACTTTACTCCAGGCTTCTGCAGCCTTCAGGAGAACCAGCGTTGGGACAAGTGTTTATTCAGCCTAGTAAAAACATTAAAAGTGGGAATAAGTCTGTAGTGACCCAAGGGGCTTTCATTACTTCAACAAGGGTGTACAGCCTTGGGAATGAGTTTTCCTACAAGGATAACATCACTGCTCAGCCAGCCTGCGTGTAGTTACTACTCACTCCCAGTCTGTGCAGCTCCATCACAAAGTCCTGCAGTGCAAGGGAGAAGATTATAAGGTGTTACATTATTTATCCTCATAATTAAAACCACTCCTGACGTTCCAGCTCTGGCTGTTCAAAGCAATAACCCCAGGCCACCTCAAATACTGTAAAAGGAGTTAATCATCCATTTCTGAGTGTGTCAAGTTTATTGATCTTGTTAACAGGAAAACATGTGTGGTTACCTGGGTGAGGAAGGAAAGCACTTATCATCTGAGCTGGTATTTGGATGCTGTTGTTGGTGCCTGAGCCAGCCAAGATCAGTGCTCAGCAAAAATGAATCACAAATGTTACCCTGCCGTGGTTCCCCAGCCAAATTTCTTGTGTGGGTGAATTTACTTTAAACAAAGAAATTTTCTCTCCATCCTGATTTTGCTCAAGGTGAATGGACACATTATTTTGCCACAGTTCTGCCCAGCAATTAGCACCAAGAACACTTTGCAAGTCCCTTTCAAGGGTCACAGCTGGTTTAGAGATTTGGGGAGCTTAAAGTGAGAAGGGACTGATGCCCTAGAGCAGAGGCTGGGCAGAGTCACAGAATAAAGCAGGGATTCATTCAAAGGATCTCCTCCATGGATCCACCTTGGGCAGCACCAGAGCCCAGCCAGGGCTGCAGCCAAGAGGAACCAAAATGGTCCCAAAATGCACGAGCGCTCCCGGGGGCTCTCACTGGGATCAGCTCTGCTCCATTTGCACCTTGCAGTTCATTGTCCCATTCCAGCTTTAGCCCAGGCACTCCCATCCTGCTTGTTTTTCTCTCTCCAGCCCACGCTGTTTGTGCTCCTGGGCCTGAGCTTTGGGTCATTTGTCCTTGGTGCCCAGCTGGAGCAGGAATTGTTTTGTGTCCCTGCTCTGTGCAGAGAGCTCAGCATCCCCTGATGGGAAGCCCAGACCCACACACTAAAGCAGCTCAGAATGTGAAAATAGAAAAGCCAAACCTGAGCCATCAGGACCATTGCAGTCCCCAGTGCTGTAGAACTTCTCTCTTTGGCTCAGTTCTGGGGATTTTCAATCAGCTGGGGCACATCTTTGGGGAAAACAACGTGTCATGTCCATTTGATCTGTCTGTGACTTCTGAACACGCTCGTGCACGGGGTCAGATGCCCCTTCAGGATCCTAAATGTACAACCACTCCTCCCTTTGCAGCCCAGCTCTTGGCTCTGCCAAAGTGACCCTGAGAGGTCACTTCTCCACAAGCTCCTGGGAATTGCCCCCAGCTCTGTCAGCACCTCCACTCCTGGGTTGTTTGGGCTTCATTCCAGCCATTCCATGGCTTGGCTTGGGTGCAGACGTGGAGTGATTTGGGTTTTCCCAGGATGGCTGGGAGTACGGACAGCCCACGATACCCTGCAGAGATCATGGGCAGGTTTCTCCTGCAGCTCTGGGATGGAAATTGCCTCAGCCTGCCTGTGTTTAAATTCCTTTAGCAATTCCTCTCTAATGTCTTCTTTAGCTACTTTCGGAACAGAAACTATTTTATTGCATTTCAATGATAAATTTAACTCTTTTAACACCTTTAACTCTGGTGACAGTTCCACCATTTCCATCTTGTGAGAAACAAAAATGAATTACAGCAGAAACTCTTCATCTTGGACTTGAAAGCATCACAAAGCCTCTCTTGCACTGTTGGCAGCTCTGGCAGTTTTGGAAACCTCCTTGTCTGGCTTTTGCTCCTGGTGGTAATTTTTCAGCATTTATTTAAAATTTGGTGGTGTCAGTTTTTCCTCCTCAATGGGTACCAATTAGCCCAGGAGTATCAGATGAGGATTTGCCCTTCCAGGAGTGCTCCCATCTTTTGGAGACTGGGAAGGAGCAAGAGATAATGAGAGAAAATATTATTCCAGCAATGATAAACGTGAGGGAAGCCCTGGGGAGTGTTTTGGGGTCTGATCTCAGCTCTGTGGGGATAAACCTGAGGAACTCTGGGCTTCAACTCCGTATTTTCCATGAATAACATGGATTGTTACTCCATCCTTGGCATTGCAGACAAAACAGGCAATTGTGGCCTTGCCAAAATAAAGCTCCTAGGCTGGATCAAAGGAGCAGCAGGGTAGGAATAGCAGGGTTTCCTTTGATTTCCACCTCTAAATGCTGCATGCTTGGGGGGTGTGCCTGCCTTTTAAATGATGTTTGGGGGTGTGCCTGCCTTTTAAATGATGTTTGGCTTAATCCTCGGGGTTTTTGTGCAGTTGCAAAATCCATGTTTTTTATTACAAGAGCACGATAAGAGTGAGTATTGATCTGAGAATTTCACCCACTCCGAGATAAAACCCAGCTTTAAAATTTGATCCAGTGCAACTGCTCGAGTGTGCAAGAACAGATGTTATTAAAACAAGGTTCGAGAAACAAGTCTGTTATCTTAAATAACATTTTTCCACAGGGAGAACGCATTAATATCAGCCATATCAGGCATCTGAGCTTATCAATGCCAATTAATTCCAGATTTGCAGCTGAAATGTTGGTGGGACAGGTAGGAAGTCTGTCAGACATGCTTTAATTTGCATCAAAACACCCCAATAATCATGTGTAAAATGCCTTAAAAAATTGTGATCCATTCCCAGTGGTACATTAACATAATTCCTTCTAAAGCAAACCTCCAGGGAATTCGTATTCTCAATTGCTGGCACACCAGAATAATAAAATAAAACTAAATAAAGCAATTGGCATAGTTTTATGTGTTGGGAAATATCAATAAATTCCATATCCTAAAACTTAGGTCCAGGAAAATGGGTGCATTTTAAAATTAATTTTAAGATGTGCTTGTGGGGAATGAAAAAGGGTTTTTTTCACCTTGAATACCAATTATTGGCTGTAAAAAGGTTGTGAAGGGACAGCATTTTAGATGTTTTTCTACAGACTCAGACAAACAATTTAAACTTGTAGAGTTTCAAACTGGTTGGCCTTGAAAAATTAGATGTTTCCAACAAAGAAAAAAAAAGGTTCAGAGTTTACTTAATAATTCTTTTAATGCTGCTGCCAGAAAACAGGCAGGAAGGTGTGTTGGAACATATTCACTTTTTTTGGGCTAACATGAGGAAGAGGCAGTGACTGGCTGGGGTTTTTTTTCCTAGAAACTGAAGTTTTGGGAGGGATTTGTCCCATTTTAGAGTAGAAAACTGCCATTTTTTCACAATTCTTTCCTCAAAGCAGGATTTTCAGAACTTAGGGCTGGGCATCCTTCTCAAGGCTATCCAAAATGTGAATAATTGGGCACTAAATTCCGAATATTCCAGGCCTCCCTCCTGAAATGTGAGTGGATTGGTCCCAGTGTGGTTGCTTCACTCGGGTCTGAGCAGCCTCTGGCGGGAGGGAAAATGTTTTTAAGGAAAACAAACAGGTTTTTTTTTCTCCATGCCTTATCCCATTTCCATGAGGGCACAGAGGGACAGCTCTTCATTCCCACTGGAGCCAATTTTCCCCGGTGTTTATTGTCTTAAGAAGGAATTTCTCATCTCCCAAAGGATCTTTTCCACAGCCCATTCCCAGTTTGGGATCCCTTTAAAGCTCTGGCCATTCCCAGCTGAGGAATTTGTGGGGCTGGATTTGTGGGGCAGATTTATGATGGAGCTGCAGTTTTTGTGAGCTTCCAATGTTTTCACTCTTGTGAGGCTTGACCAAATAATTCAGAGAGACCAAGTGCTTAAAATGGGTTTTAATCCCCAGCTCAAGCTGGTCATGCTCCTAAACCCAACAATGCTGAGGAAAGCTCAGTGTTCCCACTCAGGCCTAACTCCCAGCAAGGTTCTTGAGGAAAATCCATTTTCTTAAAGCACTCTGGAATTGCACAGAGCCATGGAAAAGCCCTCTGAGACGGAGTGCAGCCACCCCCAGCACTGCCCCACGTCCCCAGGTGCCACATCCACGGGGATTTTGAATCCCCTGCAGGGATGGGCACTCCACCAGCCCCAGTCCCAATGGCATTCCATGGAAAAATATTCCCAATATCCAACCTAAACCTCTCCTGGCACAGCTTGAGGCTGTTTCCTCTCATCCTGTTCTCCGGGAGCAGAGCCTGACCCCCTCTGCCTGCCCTCTCCTATCAGGGAGATCTTTTTATCTGTGAAATAAAAAGAGAATTAAACCAGCTAATTTTGGTAACTTGGAGCTTGCTGTTATTTTTGCAGCAGTTGTGGACTCCATTTATTGATGGGTGCAAATTTCTGGTCAAATAATAGCTTAAACAAGCTAACATTATAGGTATTATTTTTAATTAACTTGTGCTGAGGTATGTGTTTCACTTTTAATTCAAGTGTCAGGCTTGTGAAGTCTGTTTCTCATCATGCTTAAGGTTAAAATATTAGGTCACCAGAAGAAAGAACTATTTGAGGCACAGAAGACAAATTAAATGTTAGGAGGAAGGAGAGGGGAGGGAGGAGCAGAAATAAAGCTGTGACTCCAGAAAATAAGGGAAAGCAAGAGAGAGTTAGGGAGAGATAAAATGGGCTGAAATTCATTTTGTGGGGCTCAGTATTGCAGGTTTTTCTACCAGTTTGAAGAGTTCAAAGCTGCATTTGCAGTGTTCTGATACCCAGGAAGGGTTGGGATGTTGCTTCCTAGAACATCAGAATGTGAATTTTCAGAATTTAGGGCTGGGCAACCTTCTGAACTCTAACCAAAATGCGCATAATTGGGCCCTAAATTCTGAGTATTCCCTCCCAGCTAGGAGGGATTTGGACACAAATCCTGAAGGATGTGGCCAAGCTCTTAGAGGAAGTCTCTTCCCTTTGCCTTGGTGTCCAGTTCCCAGCGGTGTGTAGGACATGGATGAGGATGGGATGGGCTCCAGCCCCCTCCATCCCCTCCCAAGGCCCCTCAGACCCTCGACCACGGGGTCTGGGATCACTCAGGGCACAGCAGCTGCAGATTGATGGGATTTTTTGGCATGGAAGGATTGGCAGCTCCACCCCGACCTCCTTCCTGGAGCTCCGTGCCCAATGAGAGGTGGGCAAGGGTGGCTGAGACCCCTGTGGCTCCAGGAGGGAATCCAGCAGGAGGGAGGGGATTTTTCTGGGGGTTTTCTCCTCTGAGAGAGGAGGCAACATTCAGCACACGTAATCCTGTCCCTCTTGACTGCTCTTCAAAAATATTTCACCTTTTTTTCCCCCCTCTGCCTTTCGAAACTTGGACGAGCTGAGCTTCCAAACGTGACCTGAAAATGGCTCTGTCAAACAAACCACCAGTGCCAGGAGTTCCTGCCATTCCCGTAACTCTGCAAAGATGATTTGCAGTTCATCCTGAATAACGGTGTCAGGAATCTGCCAGGACAGAGCCAAACCCTGCTCCCAAGGCTGTTCCCTAAGCAGCTGCAGCTGCTGAGCCACCCCACCTGCAGGGCCTGCCCTTGGCCTTTGCAGGAGCTCTGTCAGCAGAGGGACATTTAGGAGGGAAGAACAGCCCTGAAGCTGAATCTCAAGGCTGATTTATTGATTTTTTTATCAATATTTAGCTCTAATTTGTGGCCCTAATGTGGCCTGGGCTCCCTGCTGCCGTTCCCACTGCAAATCCATTCAACCAGCATGCCAAACCCACGGGAATTTTGGATTATTTATGCATACCTGGATTGGAGACATCATTCAAAGCAACCATCAGTCTGAACAGTGAGGTAACAACTCAGCAAAGCAATTCCTCAGGCAGATCTTATTTAATTATTTATTTAATTATTAAAATATTTAATTATTAATTATTTTTTTAATCACAGAGTCCTAGAATGGTTTGGGTTGAGGAGGACATTAAAGATCATTTTATTCCCTGCCAGAAGCAGGGACATCTTCCACTATCCCAGGCTGTATTATTATTATTATTATTATTATTATTATTATTATTATTATTATATTCAGAAGTGCTATGGGACTCTATAATGATGTCAAAGCACAGCATAATGAATTTTTTACTTTCTCTGCTTTCCCAGTGACCCATTTCAACCCTGGCTGCCCTGTGCCTTTCAAGGGGTGTCAAACAGCAACAGCTTTTATTCCCCAGAATTTTTCCCTAATTTACACAATGACATGCAAGTCTGGGCAGTTCTCTTCTTTTTGCAAAGTGAAATGCAGGAATTTGCTGAAATATAATCATGAAACAGAGCCAAGGTGTTCCCATTTTCCAAGTGAGGCACAAGGAACTGGGTTTTGCTCTTTGGAAAGTATGAGAGGATTTTATTCATCTGTTTGCTTTAAGGGAGATCTGCCAAGTCAAAACCCTTTCATTTCATCCTGTGTGAGGCTGGAACATGAGGAAGGAACAAAATATAATTTATTTAACAATGTACAAATAATTTATACAGAGAGGGGGCACCGGGTGTACGTAGCCATAAAAATAATTTATTGCTACACCTTGCAATTAGACAAAAGAAAGACAAAATGTCTTTCACTTTGTCAGTGAAAAAAATGTCTGCAGTCTTCACCCAGAGCCAAAACTTTCCCATCTCCACTTGGTAGATCTGGGAGATAATTCAACATTTATTTGCTTTTGCTCTTCAGATTGGTTAATTCTCATAAATCAACCCTCTCTGCATTTACCCCTTAATTCATGCTGGCTTTTGGGACACTCAAAGCATTTGGGACTTTGTCCTGCCTTGTTCTGTTCCCTCCTTTGGCCATTTTTGCTCAAGATATCCAAATTAGTCCTGTATTTATGATTCTTTCTTGCAGGGTACTCATTTAAATCCTTCTTAAGGCAAAAAGGGGAAGAGGAAAGGGAAAAGGAAAAGGGAAAGGAAAGGAAAAAGGAAAGGAAAGGAAAAAGGAAAGGAAAGGAAAAAGGAAAGGAAAGGAAAAAGGAAAGGAAAGGAAAAAGGAAAGGAAAGGAAAAAGGAAAGGAAAGGAAAGGAAAGGAAAAAGGAAAGGAAAAAGGAAAGGAAAGGAAAAAGGAAAGGAAAAAGGAAAGGAAAGGAAAGGAAAGGAAAGGAAAGGAAAGGAAAGGAAAGGAAAGGAAAGGAAAGGGAAAGGGAGAAATCCATGGGGTGTGGTAGCAATGACCACACAATTACAGCACCTCTGGAATATGCTTTTGTAATATATTGGATTGTAAAAATAAATACAACATGATCTCACAGGTTCATTTTTTCTATCAATGTATGAAATTCTTCTAAATGAACTCACATTAAAGCCTGGTTACAAAGCTTTTGCTGAACTGAGTTCCTGGACTTGTTGTTGGCATTTGCTGGAAATGTTGTTTGAATTTGGGCAATTTCTTGTAATTTAGAAAAAAAAAAAAAGGCTGGCAAAGAAAATTCAGGATGTTGGGAAGTGGAGTTTGACAGAGAACCTTGCAGAGATGGTTTGTGTTTAGGAACCAGTTGCAGAGGAAGTGATACCACAAAGCCCCTCCAGGCTTCGTGTGAGCCACTGAAATCAATATTGCAGTCTGATTGTTATTGCTTCTCTGCATGGGGATGCCCAAAAAGCTGCAGAGGCAGAAATTCTGCCCAGTTTCAGAAAGGAGCTGCTCTGGGAGGGGGATCAGCCTCTGGATTCACTGGAGCCTCGCACCAGGAGCAGCTGAGATAAAGAGATGGAATCAGAATGGGCTGGGCTGGAGGGGATCTTAAAGAGGTTTTGGCTCCTCCTTGGTTTTCTGTGAGTTTGAGCAATCAGATCCTCAGAGACACCTGAGCACGGTGTAAATCAATCCTTGGTGCTATTATTACACCAAGCCAGAGGTGTTGTCACAGGGGGAAGTGCAGCAGGATCCAAAAGCAATGGGCCAGCTCCAAAATAAACACGCAGGCTGGAAATATTGACAGAGTGAAACAGAAAACGGAGTGGAAACCAAATCTGAAAAGAAAGAATCTTAGCAGTGCTGTATCATCTGTTGGTCATTAAAGCCCAGCTCTTTGTCCTGTGCAGCTTTCACCCATTGCTCAGAGGGGCCTTGTGGGGTTCCAGCAAGGAGCAGGAATCTGTTGGAACCCTGGATGCTGAGAATTTTATAATTTCTGTGCTGACAGGCTCTGACCCCCAGGAGAACACTGCATTGACCTGAGGCCGTGGAGAAAACTCCCAAAATGGAATGACAGAACTGGGATTGTGGGTGTGCAGTTTGAATAGAAGTGTGTAACGTCACAGGGTGGAGAAAATTAGAGTTTAAGTTTTATATATTTATTAAATTTATTTTATTTAAAATTTAACATATTTAAGTATTATTTATTTAAACTTAGAATTTTACATTTTCTATATTAATAGAATAATAGAGTTTTAAGGTTTGTGTATTACTAGAATACTAGGTATATATAGTAATATATATCTAGCAAGATGGAGGTTTTAGGATGGAGCCTGGTCCTTCTTCTTCACCTTCTTCTTCACTTCTTCTCCATGGGTTTGGGTGGTTTTGTGTAATTGGATAAAAAGTCCCCATTGCAGGCACGGGTGGTTGGTTATTGGGTTAAAAGTAAAAATAATTCAGGTGTCATTTCTTAATTGGACAGCTGATCCTTCAAAGGCCTTGTAGAGAGAGGGATGGGGCTCCATTTGTAGTTTCTGCAGAACTCAGGGTTTGTGAGACAGAGATAAGAACTAACAAACATCTGAGTCCCAACAAGAAATTCCGTTTTGTGCATTTAATCCCGACCCTGGCTAAAAAGAAGCCAAGACTCCACAGGAATCAGTTATGGGGCAGCTCCCAGACCCCAGATCCTGTGCTGTGGTCGGGCTGGAATTGTTCCTGTCCTCCCCACTCCAGCCAGAATTTGCAGAAGTGATTCAAGCCCATCCACAATCAGAAACGCCCCCGGGCTTGCGCTGACTTCCAGTTCGTTAGGACTCAATCATTAGGATTTAAGCTCGGCCGTAAGTGTTAACACGTTAATTGCTGGGTCGGGCCAAATTTCCATCCTGCTGGAGCCAAAGGGACCTTTCCTTGTGCGGGATCGGGATCAAGAGGCAGAAACACATCGGGAGGAGGTGATTCCTTACGCAGAGCAGGTGAGGGATGCCAAGCCAAACACGCGCTGTGGGAAAGGAATGCGGGCTCAGCCTTGATCCCAGGAAATTGAGAGCTGTGCTTAAAGCCAAAAACTGATAATAGCTGTGTTTAACGCAAAAAAAAAAAAAAAAAAAAAAAAAAAAAAAAAAAATCCGGTCGCTGTGTTTAAAACCAAAAACCGATCGCTGTTTTAAAACAAAAGAAAACGATTGCTGTGTTTAAAACAAAAAACCGATTGCTGTGTTTAAAACAAAAAACTGATAGGTGTGTTTAAAGCCAGAAACCGATGCTGTGTTTAAAGCCAAAAACTGATAGGTGCGTTTAAAGCCAAAAACCGATGCTGTGTTTAAAGCCAAAAACTGATAGGTGCGTTTAAAGCCAAAAACTGATAGGTGTGTTTAAAACCAAAAACTGGTAGGTGTGTTTAAAACCAAAAATCGATGGCTGTGTTTAAAGCCAAAAGCTGATAGGTGTGTTTAAAGCCAAACCTGATAATAACTGTATTTAAATCCAAAACCTGGTAGGTGTGTTTAAAGCCAAAAACCGATGGCTGTGTTTAAAGCCAAAGCCGAAAATAGCTGTATTTAAAGCCAGAGCGCTGCCAGGGGGCAGCAGGAGGTGGGGAATGTGTTTGAGCTGCAGGAGCCCTTCACGGTTCCGTGGGTTTCGTGTCGGGCTCTGGGTTTGGATGGGGTCGGACGGAATGTCTGGAAAGCACAGGGTGATCACCTCGGCAGCATCTGTTCAGTGGGAAAGGGTTTGGGGAGCTGCGGCCGCTCCCCAGAACCGCTCTGTTGTGGGGAGCAGCGGCTCACGGAGCTGCGGTTCGGCAGAGGAACCCCCCAGCCCTTTTTGTGCCACCCCCGAGCAGAGGCCAGGGCACCGCGGAGTCTCAGGGTCCCTCTGTCCTACCCTGATGCTTCTGTTCCTTTCGTTTGTTTTCTCCTTCTGCCCCATTATGGAGCTGATTTCCAAAACAATCCTAAGTAGTTCCTGCTCCTCAGGAGCTCCTAATCTGCTGTTTTCCCTGTGGGAATTCCCTGGACGCAGCCCCAGGGCAGAGCTGGTGGCATCCTGACCCTTCCTCTTTACTCTAATCTTCCCCTCCTGGGATTTTCTGCAAAATCCCGCTCCTCAGGGCATTTCCAGCCAGGTGAGCTGGTGTCCCTGCTCACTGCCAGTCCTTGGGGGAGCCTTTCTGTAGTTCCGGAGTGAAATTCCATGATAAATTTATCCTGGAGAAAAGGAGGCTCAGGGGGCCCTTGTGGCTCTGCACAGCTCCTGACAGGAGGGGACAGCCGGGGGGGCCGGGCTGGGACAGGAACAGGGACAGGAGGAGAGGGAACGGCCCCAGGCTGGGCCAGGGGAGGCTCAGGATATTGGGTAAATATTGGATATAAATTGGATAGACACAAATATTGGATATTAGGGAAAATTGCTCGTGGAAAAGGAATTGCCCAGGGCAGTGCTGAGTCCCCATCCCTGGGGGGGTTTTAAATCCCTGTGGATGTGGCACTTGGGGACAGGGGGCAGTGCAGGTGGAACAGCTGGACTCGATGACCCTGGAGGACTTTTCCAGCCCCAGGGATCCCCTCATTCTCTCTGGCCATTGCCAATTTGCCCAGTCTGGCCTCTCCTCCCTGGTGAGGAGCTTCCAGCTGGTGTTAACATCAGCCCAAGTGTTTGGAATCCCTGCAGGATCAGAGCAACACCTGGATACTCCCAATGGCTGCATTCCATTGGGGGAACAGGGACAGGAGGAGAGGGAATGGCCTCAGGCTGGGCCAGGGGAGGCTCAGGTTGGATATTTTGGAAATTTGCTTTAGAGAAAGGGTGGTCAGACACTGGCACAGTGGTGGTGATGCCTTATGAGGGCTGCCCTAGAGCAGAGGCTGGGCAGAGTCACAGAATAAAGCAGGGATTCATTCAAAGGATCTCCTCCATGGATCCACCTTGGGCAGCACCAGAGCCCAGCCAGGGCTGCAGCCAAGAGGAACCAAAATGGTCCCAAAATGCACGAGCGCTCCCGGGGGCTCTCACTGGGATCAGCTCTGCTCCATTTGCACCTTGCAGTTCATTGTCCCATTCCAGCTTTAGCCCAGGCACTCCCATCCTGCTTGTTTTTCTCTCTCCAGCCCACGCTGTTTGTGCTCCTGGGCCTGAGCTTTGGGTCATTTGTCCTTGGTGCCCAGCTGGAGCAGGAATTGTTTTGTGTCCCTGCTCTGTGCAGAGAGCTCAGCATCCCCTGATGTGAAGCCCAGACCCACACACTAAAGCAGCTCAGAATGGGAAAATAGAAAAGCCAAAACCTGAGGCATCAGTGGAGTCCCCATCCCTGGAGGGATTTAAGATCCCTGTGGTTGTGGCACTGGGGGACGTGCTCAGTGGTGGCCTTGGCAGTGCTGGGGAATGGTTGGACTCGATTTTAGCGGCCTTTTCCAACAGTAAGGATTCTATGATGCTATAATTCCATAAAAATACTTACTTGGTAATTAATTCTATCCTCTCTGGGCATTTAATGATGAGAAGATGAACTCAACTCCAGAGCCTGCAGTCGCTGTTGGGGTTTGTCAGCTCAGGTTTCAGTTTTTCTCTTCAAGAGCCAGCAGAATAAAGATATTGTCACCAGAGTGACTCCCTGCAGGAACCCAAGGGTGTGGTTGTGGATCCCTGCTTGTATCTCAGGTGTCTTTGTTACCTGAATCCCTGAGGCACCTCAGCCTTCCCTATTAAGGGGAGCTGTTAATGAAGAGTTTAATTGGCAGTTAAAGTCCTGCTTTTGCAACCCAGCTTCCAAGGTGCTTGGGAATACCTTGGGACTGTCATCCAGGGAAACCTGGAAACTTTCCCACCGATTTCCCAGTGATGAGGTGCCCGTGGAGGAGGTTCCACAGAATCACAGGATCACTGGGTTGGAAGAGACCTTCAAGATCATGGAGTCCAGCCCAGCCCCAGCACCTCAGCTAAACCCTGGCACCCAGTGCCACATCCAGGCTTTTTAAACACACCCAGGGATGGTGACTGCACCACCTCCCCGGGCAGCCATTCCAGAACTTTATCACCTTTCTGGAAAAGCTTTTTCCTGATATCCAGCCTGTATTTCCCCTGGCACAGCTTGAGCCTGTGTGCTCTGGCTCTGTCAGTGCTGCCTGGAGACAGAGCCCAAGCCCAGCTGAGCACAGGCGCCTTTCAGGAGCTGTGGAGAGTGCTGAGGTCACCCTGAGTCTCCTTTTCTCCAGGCTGAGCACCCCCAGCTCCCTCAGTGGTTCCTCACAGGGTTTGTGTTCCAGCCCCTCTCCAGCCTCGTAGCCCTTGTTTCCATCTCTCCCATCCCTCTTTCCCAGCCCTCGCCTTCACACTCATCAATTACCGCGCTTAATCCCTGGGGTTCGGCTCCTCGCCGTGAACGCTGCGGGAGCCCCGGGCCGCTGCTCTGGGAGCCGGGGCGATGTCTGGGATGTCCTGGCGGGCGATCCCAGCGCTTCTCCCCACTAATCCCATTAGCCGCCGCTGGCCGCGGTGTGGGACACCGGGAGCGGCCGCTGCCTCCGCGGCAGCGCACAAAGAACGGGCGACTTCAAAGAGCCCCCACGGCATTTGCATTTCCAAGCTCTCACAGCCAAGGTCTTCAGCAGGGGATGAAAGTGGCTTTTGTTAAACTTAATGGCAGAGTTGATTTTAAAAAAATCTGATTTTTTTTTTCCCTTATTAAGGCGTAGTGTGATTCCGCTGTTGGGTTTTTGGCATCTGGGGGAGGGAGAGTTCTGCACACAAAGGAAGTAACCTGTTCCCTACGCGGCTGTCATCATCCCTAGGGATATTCCAGTATCATTTATCCCAGTTTGAGAGCCATAGAGGAGCTGGCTGGGCAGGAATAACAAAGAAAACATCAGCAACTTTTCATTAAGCTCCTCCTTTTTTGCTGGGAGCTCTAGCAGAGCCGTGGTGTCTGCCCAGAAAATCCAAGTGCAAAATATCTCCGAGTGGATCCTCAGAGGAAGGAATTGAAAGGGCTGATTCATGCAGTTGGGATTTCAGGGACCATGTACTCGAACCCCTCCTCAAAACCCCACTAAAAGTCCCTGTTCAGAGCTGATTATTCAAAACACCCAGTGTCTGCCTGGGTCTTCAGTAATTTCCTTTCTTTGCTTTGTTTGAAGAGCACTGGCAAATAATTTCCCATCTGGATTTCTGGGTTGAATGTCTCCTATATTGCCTAAAAGAAAGCACCTAATGAAAGAAATGTGTCTGTAGAACTCCTCTCGGTTTTGGTTCTGTTTTAGCAGTAAATGTTGCCACGCACGGAAGGCTGAGCAAACATTTCCTATTTCCTGGGTACCACTGCTGGCAGAGGTTGGATTTTCTATATGCACTTCAAATTCTGCCCATATGACTCTTCCTGCTGTGTTTATCAATATTAAGCACAAGCTTGGTTCAAAAATAGAAAACTATGTGTTAGCTGCTTTAAATAAACATCAATCCTATTTTTCCAGGCAGTTTATATTTCTCTTCTAATCAAGGCTGGGTGTATTTCTGAGCAGAGCCTTAAAAGCACTCATTTAATGCAACATTAATGTGTATTTTGGCTGAGCTGAAATGCCACTTTTTACCAGGCAGATGAAAGGGGTTTATTTAAACAAACAAATATTCAAGATCTTTTTGAATAGAATAAAATAATCCCAATTGTTTTCAATATTTTACAGTCACCTTTTTGTGTTTCTGGCTGGTTTCAGGGATGAGTATGAGGAGGATGGGTTTTGCCAGCCCTACAGGGGCATCGCCTGCGCCCGCTTCATTGGCAACAGAACCATCTACATGGAGTCCCTGCACATGCAGGGGGAAATAGAAAATCAGATTACAGGTGGGTCAAAACACCTTGGCTGCTTCCCCACCCAGCTGTCTGCTCCCAAAGAGCTGCTGGAGTTTTATAAACAGCGATGTTGTTTTGCTTTGCTTTATTCCCTCTTGCCATGAGCTCGTCTGGGTGTCTCTGCTCCTCCAGCTCCTCCCAAAACACATGAAAAAAGAAGATTTTTCAAGGAAAAGAGGTTGTGTGTTTACAGCTTCCGGGAGACTCAATGCTGCTGTTACCCCAGCAGGTTTTGAAAGCAAAGGAGGACAAACTTTAGCTGATTTTACGTGGCTGGAATAATTCAGGTGCTGGGAAAGGCTGCATAAATAATCCAGCAAGCAGTATTATTCCTTTGGATTTAGGGGAGAACCAGTTGCCATTAGTTTTGTGGGATGTGCTGATGGTGTTGCTGAATTCACAGGTATCATAGATACCATGATATTCTCTATTTTTCATATAAATTAACTTGGCCTGATCCTAGCCCTGGTAATCATCTCTATATGCAGATTTTTTTCCCTTGCTGTAGGAATATCCCAAATTTCTCCCCTTGTCTTCAAACAAAGGCTTTTTGCAAAAAAAGGCTTCATTTCCCCAAGAAAGGCAACGTGGAGCCACCAGTTCATAATCTTCCAGCATTTGGTTTGAAAAGTTATTTGGGATTGTATTGGGATTGTCACCTTCCACGAAGGAACCAGTGCAGGAATTTGGGGTTTAGCTGTTGGACTTCCAAATATTACATGAATTTTTAAATTATTCTAAGTTATTTGGGAGGAAAAAAAGGAATTATTAAAGGAATAATTACATTTGGGGGTTGAGTAATGAGCTTAGCATTAATCCCCTGATGTATTTTCCTTGTCAGTGAAATCAGCATGGTTAATGACTTCCAGTGTAATTAGTGCTGTGCATTCCTGTTCATCCCCTGCACAGCTGCGGTGGGAAGTGAGGGTTTTTTCTGGGAAGGCGACAGCCCAGGGAAGAAGTTCCCGAGCCAAAGCCCTGTGTTGTGTTTTCCAGCTGCCTTCACCATGATCGGCACCTCCAGCCACCTGTCGGATAAGTGCTCCCAGTTTGCCATCCCCTCGCTGTGCCACTACGCCTTCCCCTACTGCGACGAGACCTCCTCTGCTCCCAAACCCCGGGATCTGTGCCGGGACGAGTGTGAGATCCTGGAGAACGTCCTGTGCCAGACCGAGTACATCTTTGCCAGGTCCAACCCCATGATCCTGATGAGGCTGAAGCTGCCCAACTGCGAGGACCTGCCCCAGCCCGACAGCCCCGAGGCCGTCAACTGCATCCGCATCGGGATTCCCATGGCTGATCCCATCAACAAAAGTGAGTGCAAAACGTCTGCTTTTCCATGGAAAACGTGCTGCTGTGCCAAGATTGGCTGCAAGGGCTTGTTGCTTTGACGGCTCATGGGTGAATTTCCCAGCTTGTCCAGCAGGGGTAGGAATTCTGGAGGATTTCTTGAGGAATTCTGGAGGATTTCTTGAGGAATTCTGGAGGATTTCTTCAGGAATTCTGGAGGATTTCTTCAGGAATTCTGAAGGATTTCTTCAGGAATTCTGAAGGATTTTTCCAGGTCTTTTCTAAGTAATATTGGGGTTGGAAACTATGGAGTGCGAGCATTTGGATGCTGAGGAATATGGGTGGATTCATCCTCCTCCCACCTCAGCCTGACGTGCTCCCAGAGCACCACAGGTGCACTGGAGGGATCCTTGTCAGGAGGAACATTTGCAGGGCTGTCCTGCCTAAGCCAGCCTAATTTTAGGCTCTGGCTGAGCCCACTCTTTGATCAGGCAGGGCTGCAGCCCTTCCACATCTGAACAGTCAAATATAAAACGTGGCTCCCGCAAATTGTCCACCTTCCTATGAAAAGAATGGCTGCAATTCCATTTCCCACTGTACTTTTGCCTTCTTTTGTGCACCTCAGATTAAAAATGCTTGGCAGAAGCTGTTTTCACTACAGGAGCATAAGCTTTAAATCCTCCCAGGAATGTGAATGCAAAGCAGGCCCTGCCTTGCAGCCACACCAAACTGGGAGCCCACGCTCCCAAACTGGGCCATGCTGGGAGATGCCAACAGCTCATTCTGAGATGCTGCTCTGCTCCAGAGCCTGCAGCTGCTGTTTGGGGTTTGTCAGCTCAGGTTTCAGTTTTTCTCTTCAAGAGCCAGCAGAATAAAGATATTGTCACCAGAGTGACTCCCTGCAGGAACCCAAGGGTGTGGTTGTGGATCCCTGCTTGCATCTCAGGTGTCTTTGTTACCTGAATCCCTGAGGCACCTCAGCCTTCCCTGTTAATGGGAGCTGTTAATGAAGAGTTTAATTGGCAGTTAAAGTCCTGCTTTTGCAACCCAGCTTCCAAGGTGCTTGGGAATACCTTGGGACTGTCATCCAGGGAAACCTGGACTCTTTCCCACCGATTTCCCAGTGGTGAGGTGGCCGTGGAGGAGGTTGCACTGAATTCCCAGAATGACTGGGTTGGAAGAGACCTTCAAGATCATGGAGTCCAACCCAGCCCCAGCACCTCAGCTAAACCCTGGCACCCAGTGCCACATCCAGGCTTTTTAAACACATCCAGGGATGGTGACTGCACCACCTCCCCGGGCAGCCATTCCAGAACTTTATCACCTTTCTGGAAAAGCTTTTTCCTGATATCCAACCTGAATTTCCCTTGGCACAGCTTGAGCCTGTGTGCTCTGGCTCTGCCAGTGCTGCCTGGAGACAGAGCCCAAGCCCAGCTGAGCACAGGCACCTTTCAGGAGCTGTGGAGAGTGCTGAGGTCAGCCTGAGTCTCCTTTTCTCCAGGCTGAGCACCCCCAGCTCCCTCAGTGGTTCCTCACAGGGTTTGTGTTCCAGCCCCTCTCCAGCCTCATTGTTTCCATCTCTCCCATCCCTCTTTCCCACCCCCTCACACACTCGTAAATGAAGAGTGGCTTTGTCCTTTGGCTGTCTTTGCAGATCACAGGTGCTACAACAGCACGGGCGTGGATTACCGGGGCACGGTGAGCGTGACGCGCTCGGGGCGGCAGTGCCAGCCCTGGAACTCGCAGTACCCCCACACCCACACCTTCACTGCTGCCAGGTACCCCGAGCTCAACGGGGGCCACTCCTACTGCAGGAACCCTGGCAACCAGAAGGACGCCCCGTGGTGCTTCACCTTGGATGAGAACCTCAAGTCAGAGCTCTGCGATGTCCTGGCCTGTGGTAATGCCTGACCTGGTGTGGGCTGGAGCTGGGGGCAAGGGGAAGGGTTTTGATGTCTTGTGCAGGCTGATCTAGAGCAGAGGCTGGGCAGAGTCACAGAATAAAGCAGGGATTTATGAAAAGGATCTCCTCCATGGATCCACCTTGGGCAGCAGCAGAGCCCAGCCAGGGCTGCAGCCAAGAGGAACCAAAATGGTCCCAAAATGCACGAGCGCTCCCGGGGGCTCTCACTGGGATCAGCTCTGCTCCATTTGCACCTTGCAGTTCATTGTCCCATTCCAGCTTTAGCCCAGGCACTCCCATCCTGCTTGTTTTTCTCTCTCCAGCCCACGCTGTTTGTGCTCCTGGGCCTGAGCTTTGGGTCATTTGTCCTTGGTGCCCAGCTGGAGCAGGAATTGTTTTGTGTCCCTGCTCTGTGCAGAGAGCTCAGCATCCCCTGATGTGAAGCCCAGACCCACACACTAAAGCAGCTCAGAATGTGAAAATAGAAAAGCCAAACCTGAGGCATCAAGTTTGGTGCCCAAAGTGTCTTTGAGTCCCTGGGAATGGAGCTGTAGAAAACCCTGGCTGGCCCTGCTCCAGGAGACATTAGAGCACTTTCTGCCCCTGCAGTGACAACGTGGTGCCATGGAAATAATTTCCTGGGGATGGCTGGGGACCAGCTCAGGTGTTCCTGACTTTCCACGTTGTTGTTCCAATCAGTATAACTTCTTAGGCCAGATTAAATTGTAGAAACATGGAATTGTTTAGGTTGGAAAAGCCCTCCAGGGTCATTGAGTCCAACCACCCCCAGCACCGCCAAGGCCACCACTGCCCCATGTCCCCAGGTGCCACATCCACACATTTAAATCCCTTTTAAAGTCCCTTTTATGGCCCTAACACTGCCCTGGGCAGCTGTGCCAGGGCTGGACAGCCCTTTCAGTGACGAAATTTTCCCTGATGTCCAATCTGAACATCCTCTGCTGTAACTTGGGGCCGTTCCCTCTCCTCCTGTCCCTGTTCCTGTCCCAGCCCGACCCCCCCGGCTGTCCCCTCCTGTCAGGAGCTGTGCAGAGCCACAAGGGCCCCCTGAGCCTCCTTTGCTCCAGGCTGAGCCCCTTCCCAGCTCCCTTCCCTTCCCTGGCCATGCTCCAGCCCCTCCATGGCTTTCTTCTTGTGGGGGGCCCAAAAGCAGGGAGAGGGTTTGAGATGCACATGATGGAGCCCAGACTATCTGCCTCCCCCCTGATCTACCCTTTCAGTAAGAACATGATTTAGATCCCATTTTGGCATCGATTCCCATCTTTCCATTAATTGAAAAAGACTTTGGAGCAGACTCAGAACATGTCTCACTGCAGGAATGTTCATAACCATAACCAGAAAAAATGTAATTTGGTTCTGGCTCTGGAGCAGGAACATCAAAGGTATCTCCTTTCCAAAGGGAAAGGTAAATGTTACTGTGACAACTTGTAGGCAACATCAAATTTGGTGTGAAACTTTGAATTTCCACAACATTTCTGGGTGGATTTCTGGCATGTCCATGCAAATGGCTGTTTTTTATTTTCTTGGCCTGTTATCAATATTGTTATTTCTACATGCAGATTAAACAATTAGGACCCATTTGTTCAGGTCCTCCATTCCCTTCCCCCCAGGTCTCTGAAAAGCAGAATGAAATGAGAGCTGAGTCTCCTTTTTTGTTCATTTTGCAAACCCAAAATGCAGCCAGGGCAGTTCTGTAAACACAAATTTCAAATCCATTTTAGAGGACCTGGCAATGTCACCTCTATTTTTCAAACAAGGCCTGAGCTGTGTTGGCAGTGCTGGTTTCAGAGTTGGACTTGCTGATCTCTGAGGGCTTTTCCAACCTCAGCAATTCTGTGATTTTCCCTACACTTTTTGAGTCCTGTACCTCTTCTGCTGTTATTTCAACAGAAATAACAAAAAACTATCCTGAAGATTCTTGTGCCAGTCCCCTCTAGATGGGCTCTGGGGTGCCAGGCCTGGCTCAGGCTTTTGATCTGGGATACCAGGACTCATTTGGAGCCAAACTCTCTGATTTTCAAGCTTTGCTTGATAACAACTGAGATAGGCTGGCTGGGCTGGAGAATTCCTAACAAAGTTTTTAATTGCCAAAACCTCTCAGCGCTGCCTTAAATGGTACTCGTTGTTCTGTGGCTTTATTATTCTAAATAGGAACAGAGCTGGATCAGGTGAGCAGTAATTGAATTGTTAAGTGCTAATCTGCATATTAAAACCAGAATACCGTGTGGGACTTGCATTCTGCTGGTTTTGCCCCGGCTGAAAGAGCCATTTCAGGCCTGTTTTAATCAGTATTGTGCATTCTGCCTCACCAGGACATGCCTAGATGGGAAATGGATTTAATTAGGGTGGCTCCCAAGAAGCCCATTAACCTAATGAGGCTTCACAGCGGGGGCTGCTACTTAATAAGAATAATAATTGCCTTTGACTGGAATAGCTCAGGTGATGAACTGGTGCCCAGGTCTCCCTCTGCCTCGTGCTGCTGCTTTCTTTTCCTTTCTTCAACTGTATCTCACAAGTGGTGAGAGGTTTGTTTCATCAGAGTTTGTCAACCCGATTGTGTGGAGATGTGAAACACGGGGGAACTCGAGCATGAGGCTTAGCAAAGCCCAGCCTAAGAAGGTTGGGAAGGGCAGCGTGTGAATCCCTGCCTCCCTGGGAACGGGGATGGTGCTTTAGTCCTCTCCCGTTTCCCAAAGGCTGCAGGAATATTTGGGCCACCCCTCCTCTCAATTAAAAACCAGATGGCACAACTTAATCTGAAAGGAATGATCGGAGAGGACGCGGGGGGAGCGGAGGACAGCGTGAGCCTGAAAGAGGAGAGGGGTTATGCAAAGTGACATCCAGAACCATTTGAACTTTGCCTCTGTCACAATTTGAGTCAAGCCCAAGCTTCAGATCAAGTTCATGTTTAATGAAGTGCATAAAAGAGATCTGTGTGGGCTGCTAAGCACTTGTACAAATCCAGCCTGGAAAACACAGACAAACAAACTGGAGTGACCCTGCAGGGATAATAAAACATTCCCCGTTCTCCCAGAGTCCCCGAGGCAGCCTCAGGCATTCCCAATTCCCTTGGAAACAGCCAGGCTGCCCTGGGCTCCGGGGATCCTCCGAGTCCCCTGTAGTGAGCGTGTTAATCCGGGTGTAATTCCACCCTAAACCTTGGGAATGCTCCTGGGAAGTGGCAGAGCAGGGCAGGCTCTGTGTGCCCTGCCCAGGGCTCTCAGGATGGGGGATCTGTCCCTGTCCCTGGGGCTCTCAGATTTGGGATCTGTCCCTGGGGCTCTCAGGATGGGGGATCTGTCCCTGTCCCTGGGGCTCTCGGGATTTGGGGTCTGTCCCTCTCCCTGGGGCACTCAGGATGGGGGATTTGTCCCTGTCCCTGGGGCTCTCAGGATCTGGGATCTGTCCCTGGGGCTCTCAGGATTTGGGATCTGTCCCTGGAGCACTCAGGATGGGGGATCTGTCCCTGGGGCACTTGGGATGGGGGATCTGTCCCTGTCCCTGGGGCTCTCAGGATGGGGGTTCTGTCCCTGTCCCTGGGGCTCTCAGGATTTGGGATCTGTCCCTGGGGCTCTCAGGATGGGGGTTCTGTCCCTGTCACCCACGGGGGCTGCCTGAGCTCCTCCCAAATCCTCTCCCCTCTCCCACTGCTTTTCCCTCAGCAGCATTTCCTGGGAGGCCAGAGCCAGCCAGGGGATGCAGTGCTGGATATCCTGGGCAGTGGCAAAGAGGGGATCCAGAATGTTTCCAAAATGCTCTGGGAAGAGCCCTGAGAGGGAGCAGGGGTTGCAGGGAGCCTTTGGGCTGTGTTACTCCATCCTCCTTCCCAACTCTTCTGGATTCCTCCTTCTATCCCTGCTCCAGCTTTCCCAGCACCTCACCCTGCTTGCCTGGTTCTGCTTGCACTGAACTGTTCTTTTTTCACTTCCATCTGCTTGTACCCAGTCCTTTTTGCTGGAAAGGGGTTGGTTGAACCTTTGAAGGGAGGCAGCTCAATCCAGAGTGTTCTCCTTTAAATTGTCCCAAACCAAGACACAAAACAAGGAGATTGTATTCTTGGAATCACAGAATGGTCTGGCTTGGAAGGGATCTTAAAAATCACTTAGTTCCAACTCCCTGCCACGGGAAGGGGCTCCTCCCACAAGCTTGTTCCATAAGGTGTTTTAGAAATTCCTTTTTCTGTGGATCTGTGTTAGGCCATGACTTCCCTTCAGCCCAAGCCAAGGCCACGTCACAGCATTGCACTGTTTCCTGCCCATCAGTAGGTTTGACCTGGCAGGGACTGCTCCTGTGTGTCCTCACAGAACTGTTCCTCCACAAAAGAATTTTTCCTTTTAATAGGAATTAAATAAAACAACATTCAAGGTGGATTTCAGCAAGATAAAAAGGATGTTTTATTATTTTTAACACTTTTAGTTGACCCAGGGATGTGTTTGACTCCGTGGGATGCTTCATTCCTTGTTGGGTTTTCTTTTTTTCCTTTACGAACCAGATTACAAGGATTCCAAGGAAAAGAATAAAATGGAAATCCTGTACATCCTGGTGCCAAGTGTCACCATTCCCCTGGCCATAGCCTTGCTCTTCTTCTTCATCTGCATCTGTCGCAACAACCAGAAATCCTCGTCCCCCCCAGTGCAGAGGCAGCCCAAACACGTCCGGGGGCAGAACGTGGAGATGTCCATGCTCAACGCCTACAAACCAAAGGTAAACCCACATTTCTGCTTCCACATCCACAGGCAGGGAGGGAAATGCTTCAAAAATCCCAGCACTGAGATATTCAGGTGTTTTCCAGCCTGGGATTTGTGTGATTTTTGTGAGGCTTTTCTCAGCAGCAGCAGCAGCAGCATGTGCTGGACCAAGGGGGGGATTCCTGTGTGTCAGTGTCCCTGGAGAAATAATGGAGTTTTTGTGTGATAAAGCAAGAAAACCCTTCCTGAAGCATCTCTAAAACACCTCATTTAAGTGAGAGGGTAATGCAGGTAAAGAAGTGATTCAGCATTTCCTCAGGAGAGCTTTTCATGGCTCGGCTCAGTTCATCTGTCACCTTTCACTCTCAGTTAAGTCACCTTTGGAAAGATTTGTTCCTTGGGTTTTCAGACTTCCCCATTCCCTCAGCTAAAAGCAGAAATGTCTGAAACAGCCTCAAAGCTCTGCCTTGCAGCACAGCTCCTGCTGCTGCAGTTTGGCTTCACCACAGCCCCACGTTCAGGAACAATTTTAAAAATCATTTTGATTTAAGTGTGACCAACCTCGTGCTCCTGATTTCCTGGTGGGATGTGCAGACCAGGGCAGGGCTGGAGGTCATCCACGGGCACAGGAATGCCCTGCAAGAGCATTTTTGTGTTCCACACCATGCCAAGGCTCTTGATCCTCAGGAATCCCTTCCAGCTCAAGGTATTTTATGGTTCTTCAAGAACTTGATGGGCTTTGCTCATTTGGAATTTGGCAGGCTTTCTTCTTTTAGAGTGAAAACCTGTGTCTCAATCCCACACACACTGGCCTGGTGAATTTATCTTCATTTTCCTTGGAAGTTCCCAGTTCCAGCTTTCCTGTACAGCTTGGAGTGGTTTGTAGCTCAAAATGTTGGTAGCAGTAAAACAACATTTAATAAAGTCAGTGTCCAAACTGCATCTTGCATCCAACCTCCTGGAATATTTTGTTAAATTTGGGGTTGCCTCTTGCTCCCTGTTCTGCTGGGAATTTGGGGTTCAATCCTGAAGATAATGGGAATGCCAGCATCCTTTTACTGAGGATGCAATTCCCACCTTTCCTGCTGGCACACACAGCACAGGAAAGCAGAAGTTCCTGGAAATGTTTACAAATATTGACCATTCTCTTGCCTTTCAATTTGCAAGTCATGTGCTGCAGGAATATTTTCATTTTATTAATGCTCATTCAGGTTTTTCCCACTGGGAAAGCCAGCTCTCCCTGTCTCCACTGTTTTGATTGCCTTTCAAACAATATTTTCAAGGAAAGGAAATGGAATCTTATTTTGAAAATTGATGTCAGCTTTGGGTGAAAACACATTTAAGCTTCAAGCTCCCACTGAGGCAGTTGTTTGCTTGGATAAATAGGAATGTTAGCATTTCCTCCAGTTTTAAGGGATTTTAATTGCCTTCAAAAATATAATAAATTAAGGACATCTTGTCCTGGAGCTGAAGAAGAGGTGGAAGGGGTGGGTTTCCCTCTCCCTTCCCCCTGACCTGCTGCCTCTTGTGTATTGTGCACTTCCCTACATTTTGGACGCCCGTGTGTGACAAATACTTGTCAAACAAAAGCTGAGCAGATTTACAACTGCTCCACTCCAAATGAGCCCTTCCTGCCAAAACTTTATGACTTCATTTTCTACCCCCAGTTTTCCACTCTGTTGGTTCAAACAGACGGACCCAGGCTCAGGTCAGACAGAGGTCATTTCACTTTCATTACTAAAATATAATTTACAATATGCCAGACCTAAACAAGTTTTAACCTAAAGGATTTGGGTAATATAAACCATCTGTTCCTCAACAATATAGCTAATTTCCTGCCATCACTGTGCAGTCTACTGGGCTGCCTGCTTAAATGGCATTATTATTATTATTATTATTATTATTATTATTATTATCATTATGGTGATTATTAATGCAGTGTTTGTATGAAAGTCATAAGTGATCAATACAATTAGAATTAATTCATGCAGAAATGGCTTTTTGCTCTGATTATTTGAAGTGTCAGGGTTTTTTCCCACCTTGCCACTGGAAAGCTGGCCTTGCATGATTTCAGGAATGCAAATGCCAATGTTTACACTAATTTACAGAACCTAGATCCCAAACTCATTAACCTTAAATTACTACCTGTGGATTTACTGAGGGCCCTAAATGAGTGGGTTTGGGTGTTACAAGCACAAGTGGAAGTTGGGAATAATGCAGGTTCTTTATGGCCCAGGAGTGAATATCTGCACACCAAAGGGCAATAAATGTTTAAAGGGTTTGCCTTTCTCCTTTGAGAAACTCACTGTCAGAGTTTCAGGATGGAACAGAAAAGTGGGAGCAGAAACAGGCTCTGCTGTACCTGGAAGGGTTAACAGCAAAGTCAAGGGAGAATTGGCTACAAGGACATGGTTTTTAAAACAAAATCATTTTTTTCCTGCTGGAACTCCAGGGCCTGGCCCAGAAAACACTTCAGCATGGACCTCTTAGAGCATGGGAATTGCCTCAATTCCTGAGATTAGTCACATTCAGTTGGAAGTACAGAAATGCCCAAGGCCAAATGCCGAGATGCTGATGGCTCCTGCATATATGTGGATCCAATTCTTGTTGTGTTTGACCTTGTGGAGAGGATGGGAAGGAATTTGTCACCTTTGGGAGCGTGGTGACCCCGCTTGGATCCCGGTGTCCCTCGGGCTGTGCCTGCCACCAGTGGGATCATTGCTCCTGTGTCCATCTCCTTGGCTCCCACACAGGCTGCACTGAGAGGTTTCACTTTAAAAAGGCTCTTTTCAGTCCTGACCTGTCGTTGGTGTTTCTCTCACAGAGCAAAGCCAAGGAGCTGCCCCTCTCCGCCGTTCGCTTCATGGAGGAGCTGGGGGAATGTGCTTTTGGGAAGATCTACAAGGGCCACCTCTACCTGCCGGGCATGGACCACGCCCAGCTCGTGGCCATCAAGACCCTCAAGGACTTCAACAACCCGCAGCAGTGGGCTGAATTCCAGCAGGAAGCGTCCCTGATGGCCGAGCTGCACCACCCCAACATCGTGTGCCTGCTGGGCGTGGTGACGCAGGAGCAGCCCGTGTGCCTCCTGTTCGAGTACACCAACCAGGGCGACCTGCACGAGTTCCTGGTCATGCGCTCGCCCCACTCCGACGTGGGCTGCAGCAGCGACGAGGACGGCACGGTCAAGTCCAGCCTGGACCACAGCGACTTCCTGCACATCGCCGTGCAGATCGCCGCCGGCATGGAGTACCTGGCCGGACACTTCTTCGTCCACAAGGACCTGGCAGCCCGCAACATCCTGATCGGGGAGCAGCTCCACGTGAAGATCTCCGACCTGGGGCTCTCCAGGGAGATCTACTCGGCCGATTACTACAGGGTGCAGAACAAGTCCCTGCTGCCCATCCGCTGGATGCCCCCCGAGGCCATCATGTACGGCAAGTTCTCCTCCGACTCCGACATTTGGTCCTTCGGGGTGGTTTTGTGGGAAATATTCAGCTTCGGCCTTCAGCCCTACTACGGATTCAGCAACCAGGAGGTCATCGAGATGATCCGGAAGCGCCAGCTGCTGCCGTGCTCCGAGGACTGTCCGCCCAGGATGTACAGCCTGATGACGGAGTGCTGGCACGACCTGCCCTCCCGCAGGCCGCGCTTCAAGGAGATCCACGCGCGCCTGCGCTCCTGGGAAGGGCTCTCCAGCCACACCAGCTCCACCACCCCCTCGGGCGGCAACGCCACCACCCAGACCACCTCGCTGAGCGCCAGCCCCGTCAGCAACCTCAGCAACCCCAGGTACCCCAACTACATGTTCCCGGCGCAGGGCATCCCCCAGGGCCAGCTGGCGGGGTTCATGGGGCCGCCCCTGGCGCAGAACCAGCGCTACATCCCCATCAACGGGTACCCCATCCCGCCGGGCTACGCCGCCTTCCCCGCGCCCCACTACCCCCCGCAGGCTCCCCCCAGGGTGATCCAGCACTGCCCCCCTCCCAAGAGCCGCTCGCCCAGCAGCGCCAGCGGCTCCACCAGCACGGGCCACGTCACCAGCCTGCCGTCGTCGGGGTCCAACCAGGAAGCCAACATTCCCCTGCTATCCCACATGGCCATTCCCAGCCACCCGGCGGGGATGGGGATGACGGTGTTTGGCAGTAAGACTCAAAAACCCTACAAAATTGACTCCAAGCAGTCTTCCCTGCTGGGGGACTCCAGCATCCACGGACCCAACGACTCGGTGATTTCGGCGGAGTTGTAAATACGTGAGGCCTTTGTAAATAGAACCCTTTAGACGCAGACTCGGAAGGGGTAGGAGAGATTTTTTTTTTTTTTTTTTTTTTTTTTTTTTTTTTTTTTTCTCCCTATTCAAATATTTTATTGAAGATCCTTTTCTGGTTGTTGGGCAGACATTGCAGCAAAGTGTCTTCTGTGAAGTTTCACTGCTCGCCAGGATGGGCAGGCACAACCAGAAGGATCCTCGTGGTGGGAATCCTCAGCCTGGGCCACGTTTCTCCAAGTGCCACCAGCAATTCAAAGAGGGGCAGAGGGCATCTGAGGGGTTTTGTTAAAATAAAAACATTTTATCTGATGCTTTTTCACAGCTTTTTTGAAGCTCCGGCGTGGTTTGAATCACAGGAACTTTTTTTTTAATGCTGAAAACCATATTTTAATAATTGTCTCTTTTTTTAGGAGATGCAAAGATTCGGAGATCTGGGTGTGCAATTTCAGTGCCAACAGGGAAAATATTTGTAAATGTTGCAGTCGAGGATTGTGTTTCAAATATGTGATCTGAGAGCTGAATCAGTTCCTTCAGGTGGGATTTTGGTCTTTGGTTTGGTTGGGAGTCTGAACTCAGATTCATACCAAAAAAAATGTCATTTATGTGACGGCACAAGTGCTGGAGTTATCAGCTTGCAGTCTACAAACCTCATCTGCTGCTGGCTGCTAAGGAGAGCTGGAGCTCTTAAGGAATTGCCTTAAAGGAAATGAAATTAAAGGGCTTTAATTTCAGAACCTGAATCAACTTCTTCAAAGATAACGTTTGGTGATCTAGTCGCTCAAGCAGGAATTTTATATCCTTTTGTTGCTATGCAACTGTGTAATGGAAAAGCGCCAAACCACAATTTTAGAGATGACAATCAGTTTTCCCAGGAATATTTATTGTGTCATTTCAGTGACTCTGACTCCAGTAACCCTGGAAAAAGGGAGGCTCACATTCCATCAGGCAGCAAACCCATCGATAGCAGTTGTGTCTAATAATGTGAATTAGTGCTGATTTTCCACTTAGAAATGCACCATTTGTGTCATTAAAAAACCCATTCAGGTAGAACCAATCGAGATTCTTCATTTGAAACCACTTTAATGAGGTACACACGTGCTGTGTACGGTACATTTTCCACAGACTCTTTTTATTTTTTTTTTTTTTGTACTGAATAATATTTTTATTGTCCACAAAAACAATCTTTTTGCTCCGTTGACAATGTTGTATAATAGGACTTTATTTTTATCTTTTTGCACAAAAGTGTGATGATGTTTTTGTACAGCAGAAGTGAAAATACATCTCTGCATTTTATATCTTGGGGCTGTTTCTTTTGATTTTTACCCTGATGTAGATGTTCCTGAAATATATTATGGTGATACTCAGCCACTACCTTATACAAATATCTTTCTTTGTTTTCACTGCATGCTTTTAATCACTGTATTACTTGATGATTGAGTTATTAATTACGGGCATTTCAATTAGGCAAGCATGGAAAAAAAAAAATGTAATAACAAAGGCTATTTTATAACTGAGATATGTGCATTTTTGTATTTCACGTGCCAGAGATGATATTAAACACTGATTATTTTATGCTGCTGTTTATTAAAACGCTGTTTTACCACGAACACGTCGGCGTTTCCTCCATCCTGAGGGACATGGAAGGATCCACGGCTCCCAGTTTCCAGGGAAGCTGAGCTGCTGTCAGCCAAGCATCCTTGGCTTTAATCAGGAATTAGGAATAACCAAATCCTTCAGGAGCAGCAGTGGGATCGTAAAATAATCCCTCACACACTTTGTGGTTTTACGTTCAAACCGCTCACGGCTCAGTTTGAGGTTTTTCCTTTATTTCAAAGCTGAGGTTAAAGTATTTTTAGGCATGAACCAGCTCTGAACAACACACCTGGAAAGCCTTGGGAAGCCCTCTCCCTGCCCTGCCTCCCTCTCAGCAGGGGAAATCTGGGAATTCTGAGGCTGAAATCACAGCCTGGCTCACGCCTGATGCAGAGGGAGGTAACGCAGAGAGGCAGGAGCTCCTCGGGGAGAGATGAGAGGGAAAAACCGAAAGGAACTGATGAGGTAATGTGGAAAATAAATGTTGCCAGAAATGGAGGAGTCCCCCCCTCAGGTGGGAATGCAGACACAGGATGAAAGCTGGTTTTGTGGCAAACAAAGGGGGAGGGAATATTCCAGATGCTAAATCATCATCCCTCCCTTCTTCAAGGAGAGAGCACAGCCAGGGCTGTTGGAAATGCAGCAGTCTTGGCTGGATGGAGGAGCTCTGGAGGATTGGGAATAAAACTCCGGATGAACCGTATTTACTGAGCCTTCACTCTGGACAATCTCATCCCCTCCAGCCTGGTTGTGTCGCTGTGAAGGAGAGTAAATATTTGCTGATGTAAAGACCACTGAGGCAGAGGCTGAAATGGGGATTTGGTTCCTTTGTTCCCACAGAGGAGTGACTAGGCTGGAATTCTGCATTCCCTGAGCTGAGAGGAGAAGCCCAGAGCTGCCTGTGCAGAAATGAGGGCTGGAAAGCTCAGAACTCACCAGGATGTGCTTATTCAGGGATGCTCAGGAGGGAGTCTGTGCCTTGCTTTGCAGGAACAAGGATTTCCAGGGAGGTTTGGAAATCCTCAATCCCATTTCCTTGTCCCGTGATCTGCGTTCACCAGGAGAGCCCTGAAACAGCTCCAGGCTGCCAGGAGAACGCTCCAAGCACAAACTCCTGCTGGATCCAAGGCTGTGCAATGTGTGCTTACCTCCCACATCCATTGGCTCTCGTTCCTGCACGTTCATCAGGAGGAATTTGGCTTTTGGGCAGGATCCACCTTTGGGGTGTCTGAGCTTTGGCTTTGCCTGCTCCAAACGGGGTTGGGCATCCAGAGGAGATGGTTTGGCTTGGGAGGGACCTTCAATCCCACCCCATCCCATGGCAGGGACACCTCCACTGTCCCAGGCTGCTCCAGCCTGGCTTTGGGCACTGCCAGGGATCCAGGGGCAGCCACAGCCGCTCTGGGAATTCCATCCCAGCCCCTCCCCACATCCCAAGGAACAATTCCTTCCCATTATCCCGTTGATTTGAGGGATTTGATGGTGCAGCCCCAGCTCCCAGGTGCTTCTGGTGTGAGCACAGGGTTTAGAAAGCAGAGTCCTGAGCCAGCAAAAAGAGGCATTTTGAACACAGTTGCTCTAAAGAACATTTTTGCACAAACAACACAATATTTTTTCAAATCCACTAGATTTAAAAAAAAAAAAAAAAAAAAAAAAAAAGTCGATTTTTCATTTGCAGAAAAATTTGACGGCATCTTTCTTGTGTGTTATGATATTTTAACCAGTGTTTCTTTATGAATTACTGGTTCTGTGGTCAGGGGGTGGAATGAGCAGCTGGTTCTGCTGCAGAACATCCATGGGAAAAAATGGGAAAATCCCCTTTCCATGGGCCTGGAGCCTCTCAAAGATGTGATGTCTGCACAGTCCAAGCAGCAATTTTTTATCTTGCTGTGGGCTATCTTTTATGGGAGGAGGGAGAATATTGCCCCCCAGTTGGTCACTCTCCAGCCCATGGTATTTCTGCCTGTTTGATCTCCCCCAGATTAAAGTTCAGCCCATTGCAGGACAGTTTATATTGCTGAGGTAATAGAAAATTATTAAAACCAGAGAGAGACACAATATTGGGGCTGCACATCAAAAGCTCTTTAAGACAAAGGAGGGAAAATTGACTCAAAACTGGAATTATTGGAAGCATCTGTGGTGTCCTTTATTTCCCATTTAACAGTGCAACACATTTGGGAGTGGTGTTGGGCTGGTTCTGGGCCTTAATTTGCTGAGTTTTACCCTAAACCCTGTGGTTTATCTGCTCCTGCAGGGGGAACAGCAGCTCTTGGTAAATGAATTTTGACCTTGAGACACAAAGGAGGATTCTGCAGTGCTGCAACCTTCTTCAGCTGTGTGGAGAATTTGGGTTCTTTTAATGGAATTTAAAAGCAGAAACCTCTGTTAGATTTATAAGGAACATGTGGGCTTGTAAACCACGAGTGGTGCTGGGAGCAGGATCTGTTGGGGCTGTGGGGAATATCTGTGTAAATCCAATGGGTTTGCTGGGCATTTCCAGAGTTCATCAAAAACCCAATAACATTTTGGAGCAGCAAGGATAACAAGGATTCCCAATCCCCTTCCAATCCCTGAGCCGTGGGATGGGTCCCCATGGAAGGGGCAGTGCTGGAGTGCTGGGATTTGGATTTTGGGGTGGTCAGCCTCTGGCTCCAGGTGGTTGGAGCCACTGGGGAATGGGCAAAACATCCCTTTGGAAATGGGAAAAATACCCTTTCAAGGGAGCTCAGCTGCCCTTGCTCAGCGATTCCTGCAGCACAAAGAGGTGGAGAGAGCCCTGGGAGGAGGATGTGGGTGGGGTGGGTGAGGTCCACCTGCCCCATCCCTCTGTGCTGGGATCCAGAACCTCCTGAGCTGCTCTCCCAGTCTGGGCAGCAGAGGGGGAGGAATTCTGCCCCTCTCAGGTGAGGCCCCACCTGCAGAGCTGCCCCAGCCCTGGGCTCCAACATCAGCAGCACCTGGAGCTGCTGGAGAGAGCCCAGAGGAGGCCCCGGGGCTGCTGCAGGGCTGGAGCCCCTCTGGAGCCAGGCTGGGAGAGCTGGGGGTGCTCACCTGGAGAGGAGAAGGATCCAGGGAGAGCTGGGGGTGCTCACCTGGAGAGGAGAAGGATCCAGGGAGAGCTGGGGGTGCTCCCCTGGAGAGGAGAAGGATCCAGGGAGAGCTGGGGGTGCTCACCTGGAGAGGAGAAGGATCCAGGGAGAGCTGGGGGTGCTCACCTGGAGAGGAGAAGGATCCAGGGAGAGCTCAGAGCCCCTGGCAGGGCCTGAAGGGGCTCCAGGAGAGCTGCAGAGGGACTGGGGACAAGGCAGGGAGGGACAGGACACAGGGAATGGCTTTAATGCTGAATTCCAGGTTCCTGCTGGAATGACCATCCCACAAACTTGCATCTAAACTTGTGCTGCTCCACCTCTGCTCTCAATCTGCTTTTCAATATCTTTGGGCAGCTTTACTGCCTTGGAAAACGCCTGTGCCAGGGGATTGAGGATATTGCTGGGGAAGGAAATGGAACCAGTGGATTTTTAATGTGACTCCACACAGCCATGCTGCCCTGTCCCCCTGGAATGGGTCATTCCCTCCTCTCCCAGCTGCCTGTGGAGCTGGATCATTCCAGGAGCTCCCAGGAGGAGTTCAGGCTGCTCAGAGGGCAGCAGGAAAAGCCCCGTGGGATGTGGGATGCTGAGTGTGGGGAACCACCCTCATCCCAGCTGGAAAACTCTGTCTGTGTGTCCTGTGTGCCAGAGTCTGAGGGGTCAGATCCAGGGGAACCACCTTGGGAGTGCAGGATAAATAAAAATAAAACCTGCCTGGACACTAAATTATGGCATAGAAGGAATCAGTGGCAGAAATGGAATAATTATTTCAAAATAAGCTCGCGTAAGTCATAACCTGAAAGAGGGATGTTTTCCCCAAATGTAGTTGGCATAAAATGGACGGGATATTGGATAAAAGTTAATTTTAACTTGCGTTGGACAAAGTTCTCTCCTGCTGACAAAACCTCTGGCCCTGAGGAAGCGCCTTGCTCAGCAGCCAGGCTGTGGGATTGCACAAGGAGCCACAAATCCGGCCTGTCCCCGTTTCCCAGCTCCTGAGAGCTCAGCACTGCACAGAAACGCCGCTCCTCTCCAGCAGGGCTGGGTGGGCAAGTCCTCTGGGACCTTATTTCCTTGTCTAATATTTTATTTATGCCTTTATTTCCTTGTCTCGAGGTCCCTCTCAGCCCTGAGAAGGGGCAGATGGCTCAGCAGAGCGGGATCAGCGCTGGGGGTGCTCTGATCCTACAAAAGCTGTTTGGGGCGGTGCTGGATCACCCCAGGCTGCTGCTCGGGGATGGATCATGCCCTGCTTCAAGGATGGAGCATGTCCTGATTTGGGGACAGCCTGTTTTGCTCCCACTGTTTTCCCTGGGGTTTCTTCCCTGCTGGCACTTCCCGGGGGTTTGTGCAGCTCCCAGAAATGTCCCTGTTCCCAGCAGCCTGTGGAGGGTGACAGGAATGTCCACATCCAGGTGTTGCTCTGATCCTGCAGGGATGCCAAACACCTGGGCTGATGTTAACACCAGCTGGAAGCTCCTCACCAGGGAGGAGAGGCCAGACTGGGCAAATTGGCAATGGCCAGAGAGAATGAGGGGATCCCTGGGGCTGGAAAAGCCCTCCAGGGTCATCGAGTCCAGCTGTTCCACCTGCACTGCCCCCTGTCCCCAAGTGCCACATCCACAGGGATTTAAAACCCCCCCAGGGATGGGGACTCAGCGCTGCCCTGGGCAATTCCTTTTCCATGAGCAATTTCCCCAACATCCCCAAATCCCAACAGCGACTGCAGGCTCTGGAGTTCTTCTCATCATTAAATGCCCAGAGAGGATAGAATTAATTACCAAGTAAGTATTTTTATGGAATTATAGCATCATAGAATCCTTAAGGTTGGAAAAGGCCGCTAAAATCAAGTCCAACCATTCCCCAGCACTGCCAAGGCCACCACTGAGCACGTCCCCCAGTGCCACAACCACAGGGATCTTAAATCCCTCCAGGGATGGGGAATCCACTGATGCTTCAGATCTTGGCTTTTATATTTTCCCATTCTGAGCCGCTTTAGTGTGTGGGTCTGGGCTTCACATCAGGGGATGCTGAGCTCTCTGCACAGAGCAGGGACACAAAACAATTCCTGCTCCAGCTGGGCACCAAGGACAAATGACCCAAATCTCAGGCCCAGGAGCACAAACAGCGTGGGCTGGAGAGAGAAAAACAAGCAGGATGGGAGTGCCTGGGCTAAAGCTGGAATGGGACAATGAACTGCAAGGTGCAAATGGAGCAGAGCTGATCCCAGTGAGAGCCCCCGGGAGCGCTCGTGCATTTTGGGACCATTTTGGTTCCTCTTGGCTGCAGCCCTGGCTGGGCTCTGGTGCTGCCCAAGGTGGATCCATGGAGGAGATCCTTTCCATAAATCCCTGCTTTATTCTGTGACTCTGCCCAGCCTCTGCTCTAGGGGAGACCCCACAAGGCATCAGGGGGACAGATTGGAGTGAAAACAAAACATTTTGGGCCAAGTCTATTTTATACAAAACAAAGCTTTGAATCAGCCCTGGCTCTGGAATCCCTGTGATCCCGTTGCTGTCTCGCCCTTCAGGAAGGCACAAGGAAGGGAAGACTCTGAACAAACGTGGTCTCCTGAGCTCCCTGATCCACATTTTGGTCTCTTTGATATCCTTCCAACCTGCCTTGTCATCCCTGCCCTGTAAAATGTCAAAAGCTGCTTGCCAGAGGCCTTTTGCTTTTAGCAAAATTGGAAGCTGTGTCTATGAAAGGAAACAATTCCATCACAGACCTTTAATTTCCTTCCTTTTCACGTTTGGAATTTATGATGAAACCGCTGGAAGTTCTACCTGAGCATCAAAAACACACGAGGCCAACCAGGATTTGAGGACAAACTGGAGACATTTGGGGTTTGCAACCAATCTGGTTCTCTACCTGAGCAAAAACCCTGCACTGAAATCCCAATTCCACCGGTGGGAATTAGAATTTAACTCCAGCAGGGCCAAGTTTTTTATCCTCAGTGTCCCAGCCACATCCCCTTTTCTGAGTCTGGAAATAGACTGGGTTAGGAATCCACTGCTCTTGGATTACCAGGGCTGAGAACTTCTTGTCCGTAAAAAAAAAAAAAAAAAAAAAATTGTCAGCAGGCCAAGGACTGCCAGATTCCAGAGGGAACCAAAAGCAGCTGAACCAGGACGAGGAATCTGACTCCATTTGCTCATTTGAAAGTTAATTTCAAGACTATTTGAACACTGATGCCACACACACAAAAAGAAATGCACCATAAAAATGAGCCAGGGTTTTGTTTTCCTCTGAGAGAATTCCCTGCTTTCCCCATGCTGGTTATTAATATTACAAATGCCCTTGGAATATGCATTGCCTGAAATAAATGTCATTGATCAGGGAAAATGAAAACATCACCGGGCCCAACAATGACAAATCTGCTGCTCCTGCCAGGCCAAGAATTTGTTTCATTTAGGAGCAAGAGCTGCTGGCAGGGGCTGGGGAGGGAACTGCTTGCCAAATGTCTCCATGGGAAAGGAAATAATTGGGAATATTCACTCAGAGGGCAAAGAAAATCATTGCTGTCTTTGGTCCACAGACCCAAACCTCCTGGAGTTGGGCTGGGTTTTCTGAAATGGTGCCAGAGGGAGCAGAAATTCTGTTGAGATTTGTCCCCTGGCACAACCAAGGGGACCTTTTAAGTGGCTGGTGGTGCTTCAGTGAAGAAACAGAGCCCTTCCCAATCCCTGGATGGCCTCCAGTGGGAAACAGGGCCTTTTAAAGGGTTTCTCATCCAGATCCCTCTGCCACAAACTGATTCTGCTCAGTGGAGCTGTGCTGACTGTGTCACACAGGAGGAACTTCCTCCTGTCCTCTCAGAGGATGCTGCAAAGTCTCCACTACAAAAATAAACATGTTTTAAATATAAACATGTTTATAAAACATGGTTATAAATATAAATATAAGCATGTTTTAAAAATAAATGTTTTATCTTTACAAAAATAAAAGCTGCAGGAAACACCAACATAAAAAATATCCTCTGCAGGCCGAGGCAGAGTCAGAGCTCTTGGCTGAGTTACTGGATTTTGTAAGAAAATCATAAAATCTTGGGTTGGGAGGGGCTTTAAATCCCACCCAGTGCCACCCCTGCCATGGCAGGGACACCTCCCACTGTCCCAGGCTGCTCCAACCTGGCCTTGGGCACTTCCAGGGGTGAGGCAACCACAGATTTTTTTGGGAAAACCATTCCAGGGCCTCCCCACCCTCACAACATCACCGGACTCTGGACATTTTGTGCCGCTGGAGCAAAAACCTGGGATCCATCCCTGCTGCCTCCCCCTTCCCGTGGTCACCTGCTGAGCAAAGTGAGAGAAGTTCTGTCACCAGGCTTCCCTCCAGGACACCCCTTCTGGCAGCTGATCCTGTAAAACAGAAGCTCTGGGGTCCCTCAGCCACCCTTGGGAACGCTTGGAGAAGGGGATTCAGTGCTGGGAATCCCAGGGAGGAGCGTTCCCTGCGGGAGGACTCCAGGGCTGCCCAGGAAGGAATGGCAGAAAGGGGCCATTCCTTTTGTGAGGAATTTTAGGGGGAATTTATGGACCTCCCTTTGGGAAAAAAAAGGGGTTTTTTTTCCTCCGTTCCTCCATTCCTCAGAAACACCTGAGGAGGAGCAGACTCTTGGGCAAGGGGTTTTAAAAGGACAGAGTTTTGTTTTCTCTCTATTCCCTTGAAATCCAGCTGGTGATTTTGGATTTGAGCTGGGCTGGGGGGTGGAGAACCCAGCTGGGGTGTCAGGGAGAAAACACCAGCACTTCCCAAATCCCTGTTTGGTCCCAGCTCTGACCTCCAGGACACTGGGTCTGATTCCCCACTACAACTTTTGCTTTCCAAACTCAACTTCTTGTCCATTCATTCCAATAAACCCAACATTCAAATGTACAGCTTCAGCAGAACTCTGTGAATTCTGTGAAATGTACAGGTTCAGCAGGCTTTAGAATGGTTTGAGAAGTCTGAATTATTCTCAATATTGATTTAGGAATAATGAATGTGCTGATTTTGTTTCTTAAACATATTTTAAATCATTTAAAAATATTAGTATTAAATAATAAATAGTAATTTTAAAACCAGACAGTGTTACCTTCTTGGTGCAGACTCTTTCAAACACATTGCAAAACTATTTCCCTAAATTAAATTATATTGGTTTTTTTTCCCCTTTCTGCTCTGCCTGTTTGCTGTATTTTCTGCCAATGCATTTGAAATCACCCCCTAGAGAAACCAGAACACCCAAGGCTCTACAAACTCTCAAAGCCCTGATTTCATTCTTAATTAGTACAATTACACAACCTAATGTGCTGCACTGGCTGCTTTCTGCCCACAATAATCACAGCGAGCTCTTCGTCTGGATCTGGATCTTCTCACTCCTTTAATTTCCCCCTCATCCTGTTCTAATTCCCAGGGAAGAGCCAGGAGCGGCACACGGCTCCACAATTTGTTTTAAGCACCATTAAAACGAAGCTGTTTGGAAAAATCCTGCAGACATGGAAGGGAGAGGATCATTTCATGTGGTGGGAACGAGGACAGGAAGAAAGGCCAAGAGTGCTCAGAGGGAAAAAAAAATCTGGATTAATTTGTCCTAAAAACCCCCAAACCCGACAAAACCAGAGGACGGGAAGTAACAGAGACCCACGTGGCAAAATAAAACACTTTATCACCCATCCTAACTCTCATCCCCCCACTCCTGATCCAGACTGACAATAGCAGAGGCCAGAAAAGTTAAAAGTGAGATTATCAGCTCTCTGAAGTGCAGAGAGCTGGTGGGGCCCTGCCTCTGGAGCAGCTGACTCCCAGTGGATAATGGAGTGTAAATCCAGGGATCAAAGGAAGCCCTTCCCTGGGGTATCTGGAAAGGAGTCCTGGCCACAGCTCCAGCCCAGCCGCTCCTGTCATCATCATCATCATCTGCTCCCCCTGGGCTGCAGGAGGGAACGGGAACGATTCCTGCCTGCAGAGGGAACAGCATTTTAACAGCCACAGCCACTGCACAAAATAAATCTCGCTATTTTCCACCAAAGACACAAATCTCCATTAGTTTCCTCACCTGGTCACAAGTGAAATATTCATTTTCTTCCTGCTTCTCAGATCTGCTGAGGAAGCCAATCCATGGCTTCCCAAACTGATCCACGGCACGAGGGGGAAACATCCAGCCCCTGTGTGACTCCCAGATAAAGCAGCTTTGTCACCGGGCACCAAAGGGACCAGAGGTTGTTTGCAGTGCATATCTTGTATTTTTAAACAACTGAAACTTTCTGTCTCTGGGGTGTTTGCCTGGTTTCCCAGATAAATCCCAATTTTCCTACGCAGAATAGATCTCTCCTGGCAGGAGCTGTTACTTTACCCAAGCCTTTTGGACATTTAATGGCTCTGCAGCTCCCTCCTGTATTTAAGCAAATGCTGATGACAAATTCCCTGATAAAGTGAACAGAAACATGGAGCAAATCCTACCTGGAAGGTGCCCCTGGCTCCTGATCCTGGAGGGAGACACGGCAGAATAATTTAGGGATTCATTCAAAGGATCTCCTCCATGGATCCACCTTGGGCAGCACCAGAGCCCAGCCAGGGCTGCAGCCAAGAGGAACCAAAATGGTCCCAAAATGCACGAGCGCTCCCGGGGGCTCTCACTGGGATCAGCTCTGCTCCATTTGCACCTTGCAGTTCATTGTCCCATTCCAGCTTTAGCCCAGGCACTCCCATCCTGCTTGTTTTTCTCTCTCCAGCCCACGCTGTTTGTGCTCCTGGGCCTGAGCTTTGGGTCATTTGTCCTTGGTGCCCAGCTGGAGCAGGAATTGTTTTGTGTCCCTGCTCTGTGCAGAGAGCTCAGCATCCCCTGATGGGAAGCCCAGACCCTCACACTAAAGCAGCTCAGAATGTGAAAATAGAAAAGCCAAACCTGAGGCATCACCCCAACCCAGGATTTTTATGGAGGCAGAGTGATGAGGAGGAGCCAGGGCAGAGCTCCTGGCTGTCCCTGTGGAGATGAATCCCGTGGGATTTGCCAGGTTTGTGGTGGGGGCCAGCAAAGGGAAAATCTATAATTTTCCTCCTTCCCATAAAAATGTCCTGCTAAAGAAATGTTCTGGATTCGGGGCTGTTTCAGGAGTGCTCTCAGGTGGGATTGAGGACGGTGGTCTGAGCTCCCAGGGGGCTGATCCAGGTGGGATGAGATAAAGCAGTGGCTCCTGTCAGGAAGGAGAATCCCAGAATCCTGGAATGGTTTGGGTTGGGAGTGACCTTAAATCCCACCCAGTGCCACCCCTGCCATGGCAGGGACACCTCCCACTGTCCCAGGCTGCTCCAAATTTCAGTGTCCAACCTGGCCCTGGGCACTGCCAGGGATCCAGCTGCTCTGGGAATTCCATCCCAGCCCCTCCCAGGGAACAATTCCTTCCCAAAATCCCATCTCAATCCCACCTCGTTCAGTTTAAAGCCAGTCCCCCTTTTCCTGTCACTCTCTGCCTGTCTCCCCCCTTTTTAAATTCCCTTTCAAAGACTGGAAGGGGCTCTAAGCCCTCCCTGGAACTTTCTCTTCCCCAGGGTTTTCCAGCCTGGAGAAGTTCCCAAGCTGGGCTCTTTAATTTCTTTTTTTTTTTTTTTTTTTTTTTTTTTTTAATTTTCTGATGGCTGATCCCTCAGTCCCAGCGGGATCAGGTGGAGCTGGGGAGGGATAGGAATGTGGGGATAAAACCGGGAGGGATGTGGGGTCACAGCAGCTCCAGCTGGGCTCTTCAGGCCCTCATGGAGCTGGGAATTGCTTCACCTCAGGCCGTGCTTCCTCTTTTTTGGTTTAGATAACTCAGGAATGGAGCAGGCCCAAGGCAGGATCCAGGTGGGGTGGGATGAACCACAAAAGGAATCAAGGTGAAACAGAAACTTTTCTTCATTTATTTCCAGTGTTTGTGCAGTCACTTCCAAACCCAGGCAAAAATCTCCTGGGAAAACACCAAACGGGTCTCACAAAACTCGACCTCATGGCAAAAATATTCTTCCCTTGGCTCTGCTTGGCCTCATGAATGATTTTAAACAGAATTTTATTTTCCTTGGAGGAGGCGGGAAGGGCAGAATATTAAAATAATCTTTGCTTGTGCTTTTCACAGCAGAGCAGAACTGACAGAGCGAGTCCTTGTGGAAGTCCTTCCCCTTGGGGAGCTTTGTGCACCCTTTTCTTTCTGCCACTTTCCACCTCTTAATAATATTAATATTTAAATTATTCAGGGGTTTAGGTCACCTTCATCGACTGTTACCTTTAGTGGAAGTTACACAAGAGCCTGCTTTAACCAAGAAATTCTGCTGTGGCCAGAATCTCCTCCCTCCAGCTGAGGAGGTGATAAAGGCTCTTGAATTTTGCTCCTGGATTCTCCTGTGGCTTAGCAAGCAGGGAAAAAAAAAAAAAAAAAAATCAGGGAATTTGCAAAGCCAGGATGCTCCTGGTGTCTCAGAGGGGGTTGGAGTTTTCCTTGTCCAACGTGGCAACTCTGGAAGTGTTAAAAAATCCCTTTTTCCCTTCGGGTCCCATTTGTTTCCAGCAGCCCTAGGAAGGAAGGGAACATTTCAGGGAAGGACAGCAAGCCCCGAGCTGAAATTCTGGGCGTTTTTTCCCCTCTCCCAAGAAGCCCCCGGAGCACAGAGTTAATTTTCCTTTGCTGTGGCTTCCTCGGGCTCGTGTCCTTTAACAGATCCCCTTTGTTGGATGCCTTTGGAATTGTTTCACCCTGCATCCTCCGGGATGTCCCTTCTTGTGCCCAAAAGCCTGGATCTGCTTCCCGGGAGGGGAGAGGGGATTATTTTCTCTCCCTCCCCCCACTCAATTCCTAAGGATCCGAGAGGAAATTGCAACTTTCTGGATTTTGGGAGGGTGAGGCGAGGCCGTTGTGCTGCTGGGAACGGGAACATCTCGGTGCCACCTGGCGGCAGCAGATCCCGGGATTTTGGGAGCTTTTCAGGGGATTCCTCCTCGTCCTTTGAAGTGCTGAGGGATCAAAGGCGGGTCCGGGCACTGGCTGCAGGCTCAGACACGGGGTTGCCTCGCGTTTTTGGTGTTGTTTTCGGTTCCTCAATTGCAAACAGCTTCCCAAAAGTCGCCGGGCTGCTCAAAGCTCCTGGCAGGGGATGAGAGAGCAGAGAGGCCAAAAATCTGCTGAGAGCAGAGCAGCGAAATCTTCATTTCGGGGCTGCAAGAAGGCGAGTGTTTGTGCTCAAAGGCCTTTTCCTGGGGAAATGAGGGCTCTAAATTCCCTTACTGCTGTGGCAGAGGTTGGAAATCCAGCTGGGATCGGTGTAAAACGCTTCGGGTTCCTGGGAGCGCCGTGCCCCCGTGGGGTTTTCACATCTTCACTGATCCCAGCGGCACCGAGTCGGGTTTTCATCAGTGCCAGCCCCGGGGATTTGTCCTGGTGGAAGGAGCAGATCGCTGCACACCTTCCCCAGGGTTTGTGAAAGGAATGAGGGGGAAACTCGGGGAAACGGGGATGTGCCAGGAATTCTCACTCGGGGAGCGTTCAGGATCACGGGGTGGGAGCGGAGCGGGTCCGGGACCAGCACAGGCCGGGAATTTGGGGACTTGATGGGGACTGAAACCCACATTTCAGAGAGCTCCCTGAGCCCACGGAAAGGCCTGGAGGGGCAGGAGAAGGGGAATGATTCCCACAGCCAGAGGGAAGTTTGGATCGGATTTTGGGAAGGAATTCCTGGCTGGGAGGGTTGGGCAGGACCTGGCACAGAATTCCCAGGGAAGCTGAGGCTGCGCTGGGTCCCTGGCAGTGCCCAAGGCCAGGCTGGATTTTCCCTTTTCCCCCTGGGATGCCCCCGGGCCCCGCGGGAGTTCGGGAAGCACAGCCGGGCGGGGTTTGGGGTGGGGTTTGTGAAAATCCCCGGAGCCGCGGGGATTTCTCGCATGTTCGAAGCTCTTTTGCCATCTCGTGGCTGCCGAGGGAAGGGAGGGAAGGGAAGGGAAGGGAAGGGAAGGGAAGGGAAGGGAAGGGAAGGGAAGGGAAGGGAAGGGAAGGGAAGGGAAGGGAAGGGAAGGGAAGGGAAGGGAAGGGAAGGGAAGGGAAGGGAAGGGAAGGGAAGGGAAGGGAAGGGAAGGGAAGGGAAGGGAAGGGAAGGGAAGGGAAGGGAAGGGAAGGGAAGGGAAGGGAAGGGAAGGGAAGGGAAGGGAAGGGAAGGGAAGGGAAGGGAAGGGAAGGGAAGGGAGGGAGCGGCTGCTCCGTCCCGAGCAGCGCCAGGCTTTCCTTGGGAGGCGTTAATTAAACATCTCATCAACGTTCAGGAACTGCTTCCCTCCGCTGGAAAAATTAAAATTCCAGGAAGCAGGAACATAAAAAAAAAAACCCTCTGAAAGCCCAAGCTCTTGAATTCCAGAATGGTTTGGACTGGAGGGACCTTAAACCCATCCAGTGCCACGGTGGGGACACCTTCCACTGTCCCAGGTTGTTCCCAACCCCGTCCAACCTGGACTTGGAATTTCCAGCAGCAGCTGGGAAGTATCAAATTAAAATTGCCTGAACGTAAATAATATAAATAATACAAATAATGCAAATAATATAAATACTACAAATAATGTAAGTAATATAAATAATATAAATACTACAAATAATGTAAGTAATATAAATAATATAAATACTGCAAATAACACAAATAATACAGATAATATAAAAATATAAATAATACAAAACCACAAATAATATATTTATATATTTATATGGTATATATATATTTATATATAAATATATAAATACACATATTTATATTATATATATTAGTATTGTTTATATAATAATACAAAACAACAGATTATCTATATAATTTATATTATATTATATTATATTATATTATATTATATTTATATATATTTTTTATATATATATATATAATATAAAATTAAAATTGAACAAATATAAATTTGAATATATATAAAATATAAAACGGCCTGAGAGAAGTGTCTGCTAAATGGATTTGATCCATGAAGCCGTGGGTTTTTTTTACAGCTGCTCCCATTTTCCAGGAAAAGCAGCAGTGCCACAGCAATTGATGTGTCCCAGGAATATCCACGACATGATTTCCCCTCTGTCTTTCCCCACTGTAAATCTGCCACAGCCTCGTTAGTTTTCCCACTGTTGGGAGGCTCAAACCCGATATTTTAATGTGGATTTTTTGTGGATTTCAATGTGCTGCACCCAGGGGGAAAAATCCTCCAGGAAATTATGGGCAGAACCAGATGCTATGGAACAAAAATCAGTGCTGTTATAAATCCACGTGCAGCTCCCCAGGATGTTCCTGGTGGTCATTTTTTGACCTATTCAGAAGGGTAAATGTGAACAATTTATTATCTTTGCTGCAGTGAGAATTGGCCTGCTCCAACCCAGGCTCTACATCTTGGTGTGGCTGGGGTTGGTAACTTGGATTTTTCCCTAATAACCAAAAGGCATCAGGATTCCTTTTGTGATTTAAACGATTAAAGGTGATTTAAATGGAAGAAGAATTGGGTTTTACGTAAGTCAGGAGGTGACTTACACACTTTCATGGTTTACTTTTGAATTTTTTAAATCCACAGGGGAAGAAATAACAGATATAAAGTTGAGAAACTGTTGGAATACAACTGCTACACCTTGATTTGAAATATTTGTTTCTTCATGGGAGCTCTGTGAATGGCTTCCCAAAGTCCCTCCTTGTCTCCTGAGAAGGGAATTCTCCTGGTATTCCTGGTGTTTTTTTTAATTTGACCCAAACCAACCCTTCTTTGATGGATAAAGTATAAACCCAGGCAGCATCGTGTTGGTTTATTTCAAATGATTCAGTGTCTAAATCAGGGGGAGAAAATATTTTAAAAAGAGAATGCTGGGAGAAGATTTTCCTCTCAAGGGTTAGACCTGGAGGAGAACTTGAACCTCACACAGTGAGGGGGAAAATCTTCCCCTTTTTGTTGCCCAATCCAAGCAGTCATTGGGAATGTGGGATGTCTGTGGCTCCCAGGGAGATCCCAACCCAGCAGGGCTGAGCTGGGACTGGGAAAACTGGGACAGGAGCCACCCCAGAGCTGCAGCCACTTGTGTCATCTCCTGAAAAAAAAAAAAAATGGGCTAAAAGGGCTGAAAAGTGAAAAATCCTGGCCAGGAAATCACTTCATGCTCTGGAGCAGGAGCAGGATTTGGGGCTGGCCGGCCAGGAGAGGGGAGGAGCTCACGGAGAGAACCTCACACTTGGTTCCACTGTCCCACCACTGCTTTTTCCCCTTAAAATCCTGGTTTTGTCAGAGAACAGGTGACCGTGGAGATGATTCTGTCAATACCTTAAGGAGGAGGTTGGAACTAAATGATCTTGGAGGTCCCTTCCACCCTAAACCTACAGAGATCTCCCCAACCCCTTGGGCTGTTTCATAACCTGAAGCATTTCAGCCACACCTGAAAAACATCAATTCCCTGAGCCCTTTCTTTTCCCTCACTTTAGCACACACAAGAAGAGTTCAGTGGTTTGGAGCATTGTGATTTTCTGACATTCAAGGCCCATGACATCACTAACTGGCTGCAAATTAGCCAGAAACCCCATTTAAAAATAGCCCCCTTTTCTCAGCAGATCCGGGCCTTGTTTGGGTTGGAGCATCTGGGCTGGATTACCCGACAAAAACAAATTCTAGCCCTGCTCACGCAGCACAGCCCTGCAGCCAGAAAAGAGCAAAAGGGGTGCTGCTGACAGAATTGTTAGTGTTGGTCATGCTGGGAGGGAGATTTCATCCTCAAGCGACAGAGCTCTGGAAAGGAGCTTGATTTGGGACAGGTTAAAAAGGAGGGATTTGGGAAAGGGGCTCAGATCAACGGGCAGATTTGAGGCAGAGCTGTCGGGCAGATGAAAAATGTGCTTTATTGCATCATTCTGCGACTTGTTACACGAACATTTCCCTATTTACAGCCCACGTGAAGCCGTGTGCTCCCAGCAGATGCAGTTTCATGGATCAGGACAAATCTGGGGCTGTGTTTAAAGTGAAAATGATCGTTTGGCTTGGTTTAGGATGGTCCTCTCCCCTTTTTCCTGGTTTCCTTCAGTCACTGCTGATGGTCCTGGTTTCAAACCACCAGTGGGATGTGCCTGAGATCCTCTGGGGAAGGCAAAGAGCCGATGAGGATCACGCTGTGGAAAAGTTGCACTGCTTCTGAAGCAAGGCAGGAGCCTCAGAATTTACCAAAAAAATTCACTTTTCTGAGAAAATTCCCACATTAGCCTTAGGAAGACTCGAGGAGTTGCTGTTGTACTTTGTGTTCTCTCACCTCTGCTGGGCTGTGGCAGCTCGGAGTGGGCGAGGAGCAGGGATGAGCTGTGCCTGAGCACCTGGAGCAGGGAATGAACAGCAGGTCCGGAGGGAAGCATCCCTTGGGTGGGGATCTCCAGGGGCAGATCCCACCAGGAATGCCAGCAGTCCATGCCCGAGGGAAGCTGGGCCCAGAGCAGGTGAAATCCCTTTAATACCCTTTAATTCCCTGTGGGAATTAATTAATTTAATTCCCTGTGGGAATGAACCCTGGTACCAACCCCTGCGCCTTTTCCGGGGAAAATCCAGCTCCAGGATTTTCACCCGCACAGGGATACGGGACAAGGAACTGAGCTTTAAATTCCACACTCTTTTATGAGCCCTTATCTGCGCCCTTTGCTCCGGGGAACCTGTCCCTGTGCGGGCACAGCTCCCAGCCCGTGTCCCTGCCCTGGGAGGGGACGCCTGTGTCCCACGGGGTGGCGTTCAGGGACATCCCCGTCACCTGTGGAGAAACCTCCCAGCTGCAGCTGCCCTCTGCACCTGGCTCTGGGATTCCTGGAACCTCTCCAGGTGCTGTGGGTGCCACCAGGGCTGCCCAAGGATGAGAGAACTCCAGCTCCAACTCCTTTGTTCTCCGTATTTCTCCTTCTCTTCCCTCCTCCTCCTCCCTCTCCTCTAGATGGCCCCGTGGCCCTGCCTGGGACACACTGCTGCTCCCGGCAGGACAGAGGGATGGATGGATGGATGGATGGATGGATGGATGGATGGATGGATGGATGGATGGATGATGGATGGATGGATGGATGGATGGATGGATGGATGGATGGATGGATGATGGATGGATGATGGATGGATGGATGGATGGATGGATGATGGATGGATGATGGATGGATGATGGATGATGGATGATGGATGGATGGATGATGGATGGATGATGGATGATGGATGGATGATGGATGGATGGATGGATGGATGGATGATGGATGGATGGATGATGGATGGATGGATGGATGGATGGATGGATGGATGGATGATGGAAAGATGGATGGATGGATGGATGGATGGATGATGGATGGATGGATGGATGGATGATGGATGGATGGATGGATGATGGATGGATGGATGATGGATGGATGGATGGATGATGGATGGATGATGGATGATGGATGGATGCATGGATGAATGGATGGATGGATGGATGGATGGATGGATGATGGATGGATGGATGGATGATGGATGGATGATGGATGGATGATGGATGGATGATGGATGATGGATGATGGATGGATGATGGATGGATGATGGATGGATGATGGATGGATGGATGGATGGATGGATGGATGGATGGATGGATGATGGATGGATGATGGATGGATGGATGGATGATGATGGATGGATGATGGATGGATGGATGGATGGATGGATGGATGATGGATGATGGATGGATGATGGATGGATGGATGGATGATGATGGATGGATGATGGAAAGATGGATGGATGGATGATGGATGATGGATGGATGGATGGATGGATGGATGGATGGATGGATGGATGATGGATGATGGATGGATGGATGGATGAATGATGGATGAATGATGGATGGATGATGGATGGATGATGATGGATGGATGATGGATGGATGGATGGATGGATGATGGATGGATGATGGATGGATGATGGATGGATGGATGGATGGATGATGGATGATGGATGGATGATGGATGGATGATGGATGGATGGATGGATGATGATGGATGGATGATGGATGGATGATGGATGGATGATGGATGGATGATGGATGATGGATGGATGATGGATGGATGGATGATGGATGGATGGATGATGGATGGATGGATGGATGATGGATGGATGGATGGATGATGGATGGATGCATGGATGGATGGATGGATGGATGGATGATGGATGGATGGATGGATGATGGATGGATGATGGATGGATGATGGATGGATGGATGGATGGATGGATGGATGGATGGATGGATGATGGATGGATGATGGATGATGATGGATGGATGATGGATGGATGGATGGATGGATGGATGGATGGATGATGGATGATGGATGATGGATGGATGGATGGATGATGGATGGATGATGGATGGATGGATGGATGGATGGATGGATGGATGGATAGATGATGGATGGATGGATGGATGATGGATGATGGATGGATGATGGATGGATGGATGGATGGATGATGGATGGATGAATGATGGATGGATGGATGGATGATGGATGGATGGATGGATGGATGATGGATGGATGGATGGATGATGGATGGATGGATGGATGATGGATGATGGATGGATGATGGATGGATGGATGGATGATGGATGGATGATGGATGATGGATGGATGATGGATGGATGATGGATGGATGGATGGATGGATGATGGATGGATGGATGATGGATGGATGGATGGATGGATGATGGATGGATGGATGGATGGATGGATGGATGATGGATGGATGGATGATGGATGGATGGATGGATGGATGATGGATGGATGGATGGATGGATGGATGGATGGATGATGGATGGATGATGGATGATGGATGGATGGATGGATGGATGATGGATGGATGGATGGATGATGGATGGATACCCCTTGCTCTCAGGAGCTCCTTCTTGTCGTGTCACCTGCCAAAAGGGTTCAGTTCTGCTTTTCACAGTCTGTGGGATGACAGAATCACAAAATTGTTTAGGTGGGAAAAGACCTTTAGGACCATCGAGTCTGCCAGCACTGCCAAGGCCACCACTGCCCCACGTCCCCAAGTGCCACATCCACAGGGATTTAAAACCCCTTCAGGGATGGGGGCGCCACTCTTGTCCTGGGCAGCTGTGCCAGGGCTGGACAGCCCTTTCCATGATGAAATTTTCCCTAAAATCCAGTTTAAGCCCTGCTTAAACCTCCCCCTAAATCTCCTGGCCTTTTCACCAGGTGAGCGTGGCGTGATCTGAGAAGAAGCCAAATCAAACGACAGCAACACTTCCTATTAAAGACAGGTTTAAGATAGTTTAGAGCTAATGGGGACATTTCCCAATAAAGACAGGTTTAAGGTGGTTTAGAGGAGTTAATGATGACATTTCCCAATAAAGACAGGTTTAAGGTGGTTTAGAGGAGTTCATGGTGACATTTCCCATTAAAGACAGGTTCAGAGGAATTAATGAAGTAGAGGAGACCTCGTTCCTGGAGAAACAAGGCAATAAAAGTCTGTTACTCCTGGGAGCAGCTTCCACCTCAGAGTATCTGTAACCACGGGGGTTGCACTGCCTGGGTAACTCGTTCAGGAGATATTTACCCCTCTCCACAGCCCTGTTTTCCCAGCTCTGAGGGTGACCTCTCCCAGAGCCTGGCCACGAGCTCAGGTGACTTCAAAGCGCTGCCTGAAACTCCAGGGGTGGCTGCAGGGCTCCTTCCTCCTGCTCCTTTTCCCACCGCGGGTGTCCCGTGGTTCACATCCGACAAGGAGGGTGATCAAAGGTACAACAACCTCCACCAGCGGTGGGAGAACGCGGCTGGGAGAGCTCTTTTATCTCGGGCACACTCTAAAATATGTTAATAACTGCGAGCATCCAAGGACAAAAAGGTGGCACTTGAAAGGGAGGTGAGAGAGAGTTTTACGAGGGCTGTTTGCAGAGCAAGGCAATCAAACAAATCTTTCGTTTGACTCGGAGCATAAGAAAGACGTGTGAAGCAATTCTTAATGAGATTGAAGCCCAAGGCAAAGTGCTTTCTCTGGGTCTTTTTTTTTTTTTGTTTTTTTTTTTGTTTTGTTTTTTTGTTTTTTTTTGTTTTGTTTTGTTTTGTTTTGTTTTGTTAATTTAAGTAAAAAATAAAATAGGGGATGATCTTGAAATCCTGAGGCCAGCTGGTGTGAACAGCCCTAAAGTCTGAAAGGTTTGCCTTGAAGTGGAGCCCGGGCTGGAGGGCTCTCTCTCAGTTTGGAATCTCCTGTGGCTCTGAGATAACCAGGAATTCTCCTTGGATGCTCCACAGGGCATCTCAGAAACCCCCAGAATTTGGGGCATGACAGAGAAGCAGTTTGATGCTTTATTTTTGTTTTCCTGAGAATAATTCCCTGTTCTCCTGACAGCACCGATTTACTGACACCCTGTATGGCACCCTGAATTAGTATTTGGGGCCCCCACCCACCCCAAACACCTTCCTCAGGTGTGTCCCTTCTGCAGGAGCTGCTCTGAGCCTTTAAATCTGGCCAGTTTAGCAGCTCTGAGCACAGAATGCACAAGGACTTTCCTCTGCAGGGCTTGCTGATTATGAAAATTCCATTTTTTTTTTGGTGCGCTGGGTGAGTTCAGAGCAACTTTACAACTTCTTTAGCTTTTTATCTGTATTTAACCAGCCCCTGGCTGGAGATAATGTTGGTTTTTCAGGGTATTTGGGTGCACTATTTGAACAACCACACGCTTCTCATGGATAATGAAAACAGCAAATATTCTACAGATCTTTTATCCTAAAGTCAGGAGAGTCCTGAGTAATGTGGGGAGAGGGTGAGGAACCCACCCAAGCTGGGCAGAGGAGTCTCCCAGGTGCCTTAGAAATCTTTCCAGCTCCTCCCCACCCCTGCTGGATGCTGCAGCTCCCATGGGTTCCGTGTGTCTGCGGAGCCAGGGCAGCTGTGGGGTGGAACCACGGAGCAGGAATTGCTCAGTGACAATTTACTGCCAGGAAATGCGTGTCGGTGCCACATAAAAGCCCTGCTAATTTCTCACGATTAATTGCAGCAGGAATATCAAATGAATGACTGATTGGGCTCTCATTAGCACAACAGCTGGCTGGTTTGGGAGAGCTCTTCCCCTTGTCATTCCTGGGCTGAAAGTCCCTGCTGGATCACAGCTACATTCCCACAAGGAGCAGATGCCAATTTTCCTGCTCGCAGGGGTCTGGTGAGGAGGGATCAAGGTTTACAGGAGACACAGACTGAACGTCTGAGTGGTGCTGAAGGTGGTGGTGAGGACTGAAGAATGGAACTGTCCTGGAAGGGCAGCCAAGGGTGGGATTGGATCCAGCCACAGAGTCCTGGCGTGGTTTGGGCTGGAAGGGAATCCAAAATCATCCCTGCCATGGGCAGGGACGCCTTCCCCTGTCCCAGGGTGCTCCAATCAAAAGACAGTGACAATTCCTATTAAAGACAGATTTGAGATAGTTTAGAGCTAGAGTTCATGGTGACATTTCCCATTAAAGACAGGTTTAAGGTGGTTTAGAGGAGTTCATGGGGACATTTCCCAATGAAGACAGGTTTAAAGTGATTTAGAGGAGTTCATGAGGACATTTCCCAATAAAGACAGGTTTAAGGTGGTTTAGAGGAGTTAATGATGACATTTCCCATTAAAGACAGGTTCAGAGGAGTTAATGAAGTAGAGGAGACCTCGTTCCTGGAGAAACAAGGCAATAAAAGTCTGTTACTCCTGGGAGCAGCTTCCACCTCAGAGTATCTGTGACCACGGGGGTTGCACTGCCTGGGTAACTCGTTCATGAGATATTTGCTCCTCTCCACAGCCCTGTTTTCCCAGCTCTGAGGGTGACCTCTCCCAGAGCCTGGTGACTTCAAAGCACCTTGGGCATTCCAGGGATCCAGGGGCAGCCCCAGCTGCTGGAGAGGGCAGGTTCTGAGAGCTCAGGTCGCCTTTCACTCGGGCTGTTCTCCCCTGGAGTTCTGTCCTGTGGCTCAAGGCCACCCAGCAAGGCCCAGCTGGGGATGTTCTGCCGTGGGATTTGTGCTCCCACCATTCCTTCCCTCTGGAATGAGCCACAAGAGCCTCCCCTCCCTCTCACAGCCAAGCCAAGCCTCGTGCCCAGCTCAGGGCAGGCAGGGAAAGGTTTATCCCCCACCTCAGAGGCCCAAAAGGCAGCACCACAATTGAAATTTTGATTTGCAGCTTAATGTCAGCCTGAATTCCCCATTCCTGGTGCTCCCTGCCTGGCTGTCACTTCCTCTGGACACTTTCCTGGCCTGTTGGGTGTGGGAAATGGATTTGTAGAGAGTTTTTAGGGTTTGATGGAAGGTTTATATATAGTGTGTATTTGTATGTAAATTTTGAGATAAATGTTGGTTTAGAAATGCCATGGACTGGGACAGACATTGTTGAGAGAGAAATGGAGCTAGAAAAAAGTTTTAAAGGATGGTTTTGTAAATAAGATTAGATATTTTAGAGAAACAGAATTAAGAAAGATGTATTGTAGTGGGATTTTGGAGAGGTAGCTTTAGATGATTGGTTTTAAGGTATTTATAGGTATTTAAGGTATTTATAGGTATATATAAGAAACTGGTTAAGAAACATTTATAGCATTTTGTAATTAGGAAATAGCTGGTTTCTGATTGTGATGGTGTGGATTATGACATCTGTGGTGTCTCACCCTTCTCGTGACTCTGAAAATGGAATAAAAGCTTTTAAACCAGCCCTCAGCTGTTGGGGTGTGAGCTGTGCTCCCAGCACTGCAGGAATGGGATCAAGGAGGGATGGATGGATCCCGTTAATCCTGGGAATGTCCCCAGTGCCAGGAGCAGCCAGGCTGGCAGAACAGCCTCTCTGATGAACAGTGAAATGAAAGGCAAAATGCAAGAGTTTTGCCCTAAATCCAGCACGGTTTGGCCTCGCCTGCCGTTCTAAATCGATTTTTAAGTGAAGCTTTTTTAATTCCCGCAAACCTCAAATGAAAGGCAAAGCTGGAATTTCCAATGGCAACAGGCAGGGAAGCACTGGATGCTTTGCTAAGGAAAACATCATCTCCAAAGGAGGTTGACTAATTAATCAACTAATTTATGGTGACTGGAAAAAGGGAGACCCAATTTATGGTGACTGGAAAAAATAGAAACCATTCCATAAATCCTGCAGGAATGGGCTGTGCTAGTGATGGTGCCAAAATTGTTCTAGTAAAACCCAAAAGAACCCCTCAGAGCAACAGAATTCCTTTTGGGGGAACAGAAAGTGGAGGGAAGGAGCTGCCAGGCTCCCTAAAAAGACAGCAAATAAGATGTGGAGTAAATAAAGAGTAGAGACAAATTCAGCAGCATCTTCTCTTTCTCCAAGGAGTTTGTGTCTGGCAGGACAAAAAGAGCTCTGGGGATCAGGGTTTGCCACAGAGCCTCACATGTGGTTTAAAAACATCTAAAAATTCAATGTTATTGAAGGAGAAAATATTCTTACCTGGAGTGGAAATAGAGGTGAAGGGAGATTCCAATAAATAGATTTATTTGCTGAAAAATGCCATTTCAGCTTCACCCAGAGAGTTGGGAAATCTGCATTAAATGGGGTGAGAGCAGCTCTGGAGTTGAGGGGTTTGCCATACTCCAGCTGCAGAAAAATGGAATAAAATCATCCTGCCCAGGCCCTTCGGGTCCACCAGGGCTCTTGGTGGCAAACCCTCTCCATCCCCTTGTTTTTCCTCCCCTTGCCTCAGCTCTGGAGACAGCCTGGCTTGGCTGAAGTGTCAGGAAAATAATCCCAAAACGGATCTAAAACCCAAGGAGTGCCTTGGGTGGAGACCTGATAACACTCCTGGACTCTTTCACAAGCTCCCTCTCCTTATCCATGAGTTTTAAAGAGGAATTGGAGCTGAGCAGGGTCAAAGGATGCTGGAGGAGGCACTGGGAACAGAGCTCAGGGTGGAAGGCTGGGGCCAGAGGAACAGACCTGCTACAAATTCTGTTATTCAGCTGCTGCTCTCAGCACAAGCTGACTTTATTGAGCATTTAATTCAAAGATTTTGTTTCACTTTTAGTATTTAACTGTTCAATTCAATTATTTCAGTGTACCTGGTTTTGATTTTACCACAGCAGCTTAATTTACCAAAGAAGAAAAGCTGAGTTTCCCAGTAACTTTTCCCTGCTTGTGTAAAGTTTAAAAAGAGGAGGAAATGAAATATTTAAGCATTTTTCTCTTTTTTTTTGCTGTGCAGTGACACTGACACAGGCAAACCCAGATTCTACTCCATGGCAGACATTTTAAAATTAATTTATGTCGCAGCAGTTGGACCCGAACTCGTGGCAATGCATCAGCAGACGGAGCAGGGTCGGCTCTGGGGCTCAGTTTGGGAGATTCCCCTCTGACTTTTAAGGACAAGAGAATAAAATGGAATTCCAGGGTGGTCTGGCATGGGAGGGACCTGAAAGCTCCTTCAGCTCCACCCCTCCTGCCACATCTTAAACGTAAATCCCAGAGCACAGAGCTTTCCTCGCTGCAATCAGCAGCTGAAGGAAACTGAGGAGGGAGGCAGGTTGTGCCCAGATGTGCAGCTGCAAGTGGGGAGGGGTCTCCTCCTTCCCCTCCTGCAGGCCAGGGGGGGCGTCCTGGCAGCTGAGCACGGGGGTTTTGGGGCAGCTGAACCCCGGGGTTTTAGGGGCAGCCACCCCTGGCTCCTCTGCAGCCCGTGGCTTCTGTCCCCCAGCCTGGCGGCGGGGGATGGTTCCCGTGGGGAAGGAGAGGCTCTGACTCGATTCCATCTCAGCCCCAGCTGATTGTGCGGCCAGGGGGGCTGCAGCTGCCTCGGTGGCTTTAATGATGAGAGACAAGAACCCCAGGCTGGGCTGGGAGGGACCTGAAAGCCCATCCTCGCCCCATCTTCATCCCATCCTCGCCCCATCTTCATCCCATCCTCGCCCCATCTTCATCCCATCCTCGCCCCATCTTCATCCCCACCACGGGCAGGGACACCTCCCACTGTCCCAGGCTGCTCCAGCCTGGCCTTGGGCACTGCCAGGGATCCAGGGGCAGCCACAGCTGCTCTGGGAATTCCATCCCAGCCCCTCCCCACCCTCCCAGGCAGGAATTCCTCCCCAGTCCCTAATCCAAGCCTGCCCTCTGGCAGTTCAGATCAATATCCATCGGTTTTGATGGAGTTTGCCACGGCTGCCTGGCTCTCTTGATTAAATCCAGAGCTGCCACTGCCGCTCCTGAGCCAGGAATTTGGGAGCAATCAGAAGAATTCCCGCTGGTTTCCATCTGTGTGGGACCAAAGGAAACCCTTTGTCATGGTCCATCTTCTGTCACTGCCCCTGATGCCTTGTGGGGTCTCCCCTAGAGCAGAGGCTGGGCAGAGTCACAGAATAAAGCAGGGATTTATGGAAAGGATCTCCTGCATGGATCCACCTTGGGCAGCAGCAGAGCCCAGCCAGGGCTGCAGCCAAGAGGAACCAAAATGGTCCCAAAATGCACGAGCGCTCCCGGGGGCTCTCACTGGGATCAGCTCTGCTCCATTTGCACCTTGCAGTTCATTGTCCCATTCCAGCTTTAGCCCAGGCACTCCCATCCTGCTTGTTTTTCTCTCTCCAGCCCACGCTGTTTGTGCTCCTGGGCCTGAGCTTTGGGTCATTTGTCCTTGGTGCCCAGCTGGAGCAGGAATTGTTTTGTGTCCCTGCTCTGTGCAGAGAGCTCAGCATCCCCTGATGTGAAGCCCAGACCCACACACTAAAGCAGCTCAGAATGTGAAAATATAAAAGCCAAAACCTGAGGCATCATTCCCCCCTTTTAGAGGCAGATCCCCCAGATTTATCCAGCACCCCTCGCAGATCTGGGAGCATTTTGTCTCTGGTGAGGAGATTTAAAATCTTCTGTGAAAGCTGAGCTTTGGATTGGCATCAGAGGAATCCAGGGGGCTGGGAAGCTGCCGTTCATCTTGTCCTAGCTGACACTAGGACTGGGTTTAGCCAGCTCCTCAGACTAGTTATAAAGCTACATTTAGAGAAATCTACATCTGATTTTATACATTTTGCTGTGGTTTTTAAAAAATTATTCACCCAAAAAATTAAAATTTAAGGGTCTAATTTATTTTATTAAATCATATTTAATTTAAAGTAATTAAATTAATATATAAAACTAAATTAATTACTACAAGTAATTAAAAATTATCAGTTCTGACAGTGAAGTAGTTTTTTGTAGCTGTGTCTTAGATATTACTGATTACACAGGAATGCAAAGCAAACTGACTTCTCACTTGTAAATCAAAGTTTGTTGTGATTAATTGTAACATGTATTTTATATTACAAATGTATTTTATATATTAATAGTAAAAAATAATTTGATAGCAACTAATCTAACGGTGGATTATGCACAATAGTTGGATCAAGCCGGGGTTAGCAGTTTTAGCTTTGTTTTTAGGCTTTACCAAGAGCAGCTATTCAAAATTTCATTGTCAATTTTCCAAGTTTTCCTCTCTGCTCCTGAATGGATCTGTGTGCCTGGGAAATGAAGGATATTTTGGCCTTTTTTTTTTGCCAAAGAAATACAGAAATCACCCTTCAGTGAAGTCCCTCCTGCACTTGGGGATGAGTTCCTCACTCCTCCAGATCCAGAGATATCAAAACACCACCAGGAATATCTGAGGGCAGCTGGAGGCTCCAGGAGCTTTGTCCATGGATTCCTGCTGGCATTGTCTGTGTGAGGGATATTAGGGGGGGAAAAAAATGTCTGAAATGGAAAACTCTGATTATGGGAAGGAGTTTCAATAGTATCATTCCAGGCTGAATATGTAATTTGGCATTAAAATCTCATAACAGGATTAGCCCATCACTCACAGAGCCTGCAAGAATAATTTCCAAGGAAGTTATTAATGAGGAGAAGCCAAGGCACTTGTGCTTTTTACAGGCAGATAATGGGGGCTGCAGAATGATTTATGCCAAATGGAAACAATTCCTCATAATTGCATGAAGTGCTTAATATTCCATCTCCTCCCTGTGAACAGGAAACTGTCTGGCTTTCAATTTATGGTTAATTTGTAATAATCACACACTAAATCTATCATGTGCTCCTTTGCACTCGGGATCAAACCCAAAGGAAGCCTTTTCCCCTGGGAGTCTCCTTCCCAAGCCTTGCTCACCCCTTGCTGTCAGCGGTGTCATCTGCTTTCCTCACTCCGTGTGCCTCTAATCAGCCAGCAATTCTGCATTTAATGCAGCTAATTCAGGAAATAAACCCCGTGTACTCCCATTTCCAGCAGATCAGGGATTCCTGGATGTTCTGCTCGCATCCCAGGAGGGGAAAACACTTCGTGCTGCAAGCTGGGGACAGCAGCAGGGCAGATCCACAGGGGGATTTTGTGGGGTTTTGGGAGCAGGAGGGGCTGGATGAGGAGCACAAACTGCCTGGGCTGTCTCCCACCCCACAGCTGGCAGCTCCAGCTCTGGAAAGGTGCAACCTCCCCCAAAAATCAGTCGGGATTTCTGTATCCAGCATTGCTGGCAGAGGAATTTCCCTAGCGATTGGTTTAGGTTACAGTGGCATGTTCATTTTCTGAAGCTGAAGGATCTTGGCTTGGGCTCTGCCTAAAATCCCACAAACTTTAATTTAGTGGGATGCCCTGAAGTGGGGACTGTGCCCTGGAGCAGCCCCTGACATTAACCAGCCTCCCCAACATTATAATTTCCACCTGAAATGCTGCCAGCCAGGGCAAGGAGCTGATCTTGGAGGCTGTAGGAATGTCAATAGTCAGAAACATCAGGGCTGGAAATGCACGGGTTGGGCTCGTCCTGAGGGGAATAAAACCCCACAGGCTGGCAGTGAGGTCTGTCAATTCATCTTGATTTTCACGAGTGGGGGAAGAAAGCCAAAAGCAAAGATTCTTTCAAGGAGATGTGGAAATTCCAAGCCCTGGGAGCTCTGCAGATGCTGAAACAAACCTGCTCTGATCCCAGGCTGCACAGGATATCCCTGCAGCCCCCCAAATCACACCCTGGGTGTTTATTCCAAGCAGAATGGAATTGTTTAGGGTTAGGGTTATTTTGAGGGTTAGGGTCATTTTTAGGGTTAGGGTTATTTTGAGGGTTAGGGTTATTTTGAGGGTTAGGGTTATTTTTGGACTTTTTTTTTTCCCAAGTCTGGAAAAATCCACCACGGATGTTTTGTGAGAACCCAAACCCTTCCCTGCCCGCCCCCACCGCAGGGCTGTCCGCCTGCACCAGGGGGATTAAAGGGTTAAAGAGGGAAGGACAGGAGCAGGGCTGCTTTGGGGCGGAAGAGTTCAGGGGAAGGTCTGACCGAACAAGAAATCCTTTGTTCCCGGGAGGAGAAGCCCAAAGCTCCAGCAGGGCAGGGCAGGCTGCTCCCCTCTCCCCCAGCACCTGCGGATTATCCTGATGGGGCGATGATGATCCGTGGACAGGAGTTGTATTTTTCTATTTTTCTCTTTTTCCCCCTTTCACAGCTGCTGATAACGCCCTGATCACTGCACCGAAGTCAAATAAACCATCCACAGAGACTGAGGGATTTTTTTAAAACTTTATTTTTTTTTATTTTTCTGTGAGGTTCGGGGAGAAAAAAAGGGCAGTTCTCGATAAATATTTATTTATGAACAGCTCTGGGAGAACCTAGCAGGAAACGACCAGAGTGTTCTGCTGCAAAGAGCAAATATGCCAAGCCTCTGCTATACCTTGATTTTTCTAGGTCACAGAAATACAACTTGAAATTTTAAAGGTCATTCCTGAATATCTATAGGAAAAGCCAGACAGAGAAAACGTACTTGGCCACAGTCAGAGAAGTGATTTGGCTTTATCAGCGAGTTCTCTGAGCCCAAAGATACCAAAAATGTCTGTATTATTTATAATCCCCGTGGAATCTAAGTAGGTTGAGAAAGATTTTCCTGTCATCTTTTGATTCCTCCCCAGAAAGGAGGAATCAGACCTTTAAGCAGATTTTGAGGACGACAGCCAGCTGCAATCCAGGAGTCCCTGCTAATTTTGAAGCGCTGCCTGATTTTAGAGAATATCTGAAGGAACTGTGTAAAATCCTGTACATCTCCTTGCTTTCTCTTGGATTAATGAAATACTGGGGGGAAAAGCCAGCACTGCAGCCATCTGCCCTGTGGCTTCCTGGAGCTTTCTCCAGGCTGTTCCATCAGCCCAGCAGTGGAGCAGGACATCTTTTGTACTGGATTGCACTGGAATTAGCCAAGGCAGATGTGTCAGGGAAGAGAGCTGCAGCTGAATGATCTCCATCACTGGGCATGTACACCTTGCAGTTCCACTTGCCAGGAATCTGGGAGAATCTTTCCCTCCGAGCACAGAAATGCTGTTTGAGGAATGAAAGCCCCTGGAGTCTTGCAGCTTCTTTTTATCCCTGAAGCAGCTCCTGTCCCCCCTCCCCAGGGCCAGGCCAGAGATGGATCTGCAGTTTGGATTGCCTGGATCCAGCAGGAGTCCATCAGGATGAACCAGAACCTGCTCCTTTTCCCTTTGCTGCTGCCCTGGTGGCTTTTCCAGCCTGCAGACCCCAGCTCCATCCGTCTGCTGACACCATTCCCAAAGGCAGCCTTGCAAGGCTGGCCCTGAGCACCAGGCAGGATTCCAGCTGTTGTCAGCAGGCCCCAGATGTGACGAATGAAAATTTAACTTCTCCCAGATGTTCTGCCACTCTGCCCCATCTCCTGCCCTTCCCATCCATCAGCTCTTCCATCCTGCTGCTGCTGCTGGAGGTGGTGCCCGTGGCCAGGAGGGCGCTGGGCTCTCCCATAATGGATGTTGACAGGGAAGGGAGCAGCAAAGGGAGAGATCCAGCCCTCAGCCAGGGGCCAGAGCTGGAATTTTAACTCATCAAAGGCATCCAGACAGCCCCTGCACAAGGGGAGCATCTGGAAGAAATAATAATAATAATAATAATAATAATAATAATAATAATAATAATAATAATTAGAGGTTTAGGGGCTGCCTGGCATCTTCTGAGCAGGTTGGAGCAGTGGTGGGGTGGGGGAATTGTCCTTTAATTTTAGGCTGCTCTTGGAGGCTTTATGGTAGAACCTTGCTGGCCAAGGGGCCTCCCAAGTCACCTGGGGAGCTGCTGTGGGGCTCAGCTCCTCGTGAGGGGGTAATAGGAAAGCTTGGAATGGGAGTCAATCCTATTATTTTGTTGATTTATGTTTTTCCATAACATGTGCAGGAACAGTTGCTACAACAAAGGGCTGTATTTATAAATTACGAAAATTGAATTGTAACAGGCATGCACATGTAGCTGCTCATGTAATACATCAGGTTTGGATTAATGGATTATGGGATATTATAGGCCAGCATGTCTGTATGTATTTCTAGGAAGGAATTCCTGGCTGGCAGGGTGGGCAGGCCCTGGCACTGGTGCCCAGAGCAGCCCCTGGATCCCTGGCAGTGCCCAAGGCCAGGCTGGACAGGGCTGGGAGCAGCCTGGTCTGTGTGACCAGTGACAGGACTGGGGAGGGAATGGCTGGAGCTGTGCCAGGGGAGGTTTAGCTTGGATTTTGGGAAAGGTCCTTCCCCCAGAGGGTGCTGGGCACTGCCCAGGCTCCCCGGGGAATGGGCACAGCCCTGAGGCTGCCAGAGCTCCAGGAGCGTTTGGGCAGCACTGCCAGGGGTGCCCAGGGTGGGATTTGGGGTGTCTGTGCAGGGCAGGAGTTGGATCGATGATCCCTGTGGGTGCCCTTATCCTGTGATCCTGAAGGTGTTCTCTGAACCCCCCTGGTGCTTCCAGGTGCAGCAGAGTCTGGGTGGTCACAGCTCAGTCCCCTGGAGTGGTTTGATCTCTGCACAGGCACTGCCTCACCTGAGAGCTGGGATCCTGGGAGGAGCAATCCTGTTCCCTCTCCCAGAGCAATCCCGTTCCCCTCTCCTGGAGCAATCCTGTCCCCCTCTCCTGGAGTAATCCTGTCCGCTCTCCCGGAGTAATCCTGTTCCATCTCCTGGAGCAATCCCGTTCCCCTCTCCCAGAGCAATCCCGTTCCCCTCTCCCAGAGCAATCCCGTTCCCATCTCCTGGAGCAATCCTGCTCCCCTCTCCCGGAGCAATCCTGTTCCATCTCCCGGAGCAATCCCGTTCCCCTCTCCCGGAGCAATCCCGTTCCCATCTCCTGGAGCAATCCTTTTCCCCTCTCCCGGAGCAATCCTTTTCCCATCTCCCGGAGCAATCCCGTCCCCTCTCCCGGAGCAATCCCATTCCCCTCTCCCAGAGCAATCCTTTTCCCATCTCCCGGAGCAATCCCGTCCCCTCTCCCGGAGCAATCCTTTTCCCCTCTCCCGGAGCAATCCCGTCCCCTCTCCCGGAGCAATCCCGTCCCCTCTCCCGGAGCAATCCTTTTCCCCTCTCCCGGAGCAATCCCGTTCCCCTCTCCCGGAGCAATCCCCATTCCCATCTCCCGGAGCAATCCTGTCCCCTCTCCCGGAGCAATCCCATTCCCCTCTCCCAGAGCAATCCTTTTCCCATCTCCCAGAGCAATCCTTTTCCCATCTCCCGGAGCAATCCCGTCCCCTCTCCCGGAGCAATCCCGTTCCCCTCTCCCGGAGCAATCCTGCTCCCGAGGGGAGGCCTGGCTGATCCCTGCCCCGCCCCAGCCCCTCTCCCTGAGCACACCCAAACATCCGCGGGAGCTGCGTTTGTTTCTCCCTCGCAGCTTTTGTGCAGATGCGCCCAAGCCCAAATGTGAGCTCGATTATTTCTGTCATCAGCCCTGCCAGTTGTGATTCATCGCCCTGTGGTGTTTTCTTGCACATCATAACTTGTCTGGAGCAGAAAAGCACTTCAGCTGCACATCTGTCAGCGAAGCAGAGCTCCTTCATTTCTTCCTTCTAACAAAGACATTTGCTGCAGGAGGCTGTAAATGTCCAGAGCTGTGTGAGCTCCCAGATACTCCTGTTGTTATGGTCTGTGCTAGAGATGGAAATTCCAGCTCAAAGTGTCATTAAAGTGTCACACAAGTGTCGTTAGAGGGGTAAGTAAGCGCTCCCAGACCCTCTGTGGGTGTAGAGGGTGATTTCTCCCGGCACAGTTTAAAATTCCAACAACTGTAGCTCGACTCTGGATGCTGCGTATCTACTTGGATAAATAATCACCATTTTAGCGGCTGAAAAAATGACCTAAAACCTCCCAGTGTGCTGCCTGGGCTGTTCTAAAGGAGCTGGACTTTGTGAAGTTCTGCCTGGCCAAGCTCAGGATGTTTCCAGGCTCTCCACGTCCCTTTCCTGCCTCTTCTGAGCTCCTGGGACAGGCTCAGCCACAACATCCCAGCTTTTCCCTCCTTCAGCACATCTTTGGGACGGGACATGGCACCTTTCTGTGGCCCTCACCCACGTGGTCTGGAAGATTTAATATTTGACAGCTGGGAAAACAAAAAAAACCAAAAAAACCCCCCCAAAAAAACCAAAAACAAACAAACAAAAAAAAAAAAAAAAAAAAAAAAGGCAAAACAAAACAAAAACCAAAAACAACAAAAAAAAACAAAAACCAAAACAAAACAAAAAACCCCAAAAGGTAATTGGATTTAAATATGGGGGAAAAAACCCCAAAAGGCAATTGGATTTAAATAGGGGAAAAAAAACCCCAAAAGGTAATTGGATTTAAATAGGGGAAAAAAACCCCAAAACCCCAAAAGGTAATTGGATTTAAATGGGGGGTGGGGGGGGAAAGCATGAATATTCAAAAGATGGGGGAGAAACAGGTTGAGGGTTTGTTTTTAAGATGTTGTGGCTGGAATGATTTGGAGCAAAGCCAAGAACAAAGTGAGGAAATGCTGGGTGTGGGGTGGAGGTTGGTGCCACTGACACCCCCGGGACAGCACTTTGGGCAAATGAGATGTGGGGAGCAGAGTGGAATTTGCTGGGGGAGGTTTACAGGATTTTTGGGGTTTGGGTTTTTTTTTTTTTTACTTCGCTTGGCAAAGTCAATTGATAAATATATCGTCCAGTGGAAATTACGCTTTATACTTCTACTAGGTCACTAGTACAAGCAATTCAGCAAAACCTGGTTTTAATTTAATTTTTACCTGTTTTTAACTTTTAATCTTAAAAGCAAAATGAAAAATTTGGCTTTGAATTCTAATTAAAATGGGAAGGTTTAAAATGCCCTGGGACTGCTTTCTTTTCCACGACCATAATTCTGGTTTTTTTCTCCATCCCACACTGGTGGCTTTTAGGGAGGAGACTCTGAGGTATCTGACAGCCTGAGTAGAATTACCTGTTTTTTTTTCTATCTGACAGAAATCCCTCTTGCTGGGAATTGAACTGATTTTTTTTCTACTTTTATTCTTCATGGACAGGGAAAACAGTGGATACTGGGTTTATGCAGAATAACCAATGGGGATTTTGACTGCCTTTAATCTTGCAGGTTTTGTACACAGCAAAGCCAAGCCTTCCCAGCTTTCCTCACCCACCTGATTGCAAGACTCTGTCCTCATTTCCCTGAACCTTTTTCCAGCTGCCTGTGGTGTGGGTGCCCAATAACTCCTGACACAGGTGGGACACTGCTCCAGGTGCTTGGCAGGCCAAGCTCTCCTGGAAATCTGCCTTTGGGTAAACCTTTGCACATCAGGAGCAGCCCAGCAGAGGGGGTGCAGATCATTTTCAAATCGGGTTAAGGGATGGTTTGCACGGAAATGCAAAATTTCGTTTGCATTAATGGCCTTTTTTTTTTTAATTTTTATTTTTTGCACCTCCAAATTTTCACTTTCTAAACCAATGCTGGAGCTCTGCACATCCCCAGAGGTTGCTGTCAGCCTCGTGAGCGCTGACTGAAGTTTCTGCCTTGCTGGTGCTGGGAAGCAGAGGAGCAGAGGCTCCTCATCGAGGTTTAATCCCTGCCCAAAGGGGGAAATGTTCCCTGGGAGCGCTGCTCGAGCCAGGACTGCAAAGCCCAGCCTGGGAGAGGAGCCTGGTTTTATCCCACAGGCACTTTGTAAAGCAGGGGCAGCCTGAGGGACACAGAGGCTGGGGACTTTTCCAGAGGCCAGGCAGCAATTGCAGGGTGTGCATGCATCCCTGCCAGTTTTATTCGTGATTATGATTTTATTTGTGTATTATTTTTTTAAAACTGTGTAATTTTTTTTTTTTTTTATTTGTGCTGCTATTTATAGCCAGCACCCTGGAAACCCAAGGATGAGGGGTTGGACCATGAGGGTTGAGGTTCCCCCATGGCTCAGGAGGGCCAAGCCCCACGTTCTGTAAGGACCCCCTCATCCAGCTTTGCTCCAAAATTACAAATATTCCAAACCTCCACGTCCCTGAGGCTTGTCCCAGATGGTTTTGCCCAATTTTTGGCCGTGATCTTTGTGCCATTCTATGGGAATAAATGACACAAACTCTGTTTTCTTGAAGGCTGGAAAAAAGCCTCTTCTTTGTCTGGTGAATTTAACCCCAACCCTAGCAAAAAAAGCAAAAAAAAACCCCAAAAACCCCACAACTCTTGATTCACATAACTCCTTTTTCTTCAGTTTTACAGACCTGGTGTGGGACTCTAATTAGTCAGTCGTTTTCTTGCCAATTAATTTTATTGGTTGGTAACAAGTTGTTATTTTCTATTAATTGGTCGCTCAAACCCTCCGTGTGTATGTGTAGGGAAGGTTGTTTGTAAAAGACAGAAAAGTAAAAATTATCTTACAGGTGTAAGGTGTTTATTATTTTTTATTTATAAGTTGTGAGTTTTATAGCATTCTACTAATAAGTTATACAATTTTATGTATTTAAAAATATATTTATGTAGTGTTTATTTATATATTTATTTCTATTTATAAAATATTTCTATATCTTTATATAACACATTTTAAAGTTAAACGACTTAATTAAGAAATTATATTTAAATTATTTTTATTTAGTAATTAATTCCTTAAAGTCTGCGATGTGGACTTTTTTGTTTAATTATAAAATACTAAACTCATGAAGAAAAATTAGTTATGGTCTTAAAACTTTTCTCTTAGTTTTATAGATATTGTTATATTCTAAAACTTTACATTTTCTATTACACACTTTTAATTAAACTACACACTTATAATTTTAGTGTTATTGAATAATTTTAGAAGTTTTTTCTATAGTTTTGAGTTAAATGTAGTGGTTTTTTTAGAGGGTAAAGTTAGCATAGCAAGTTTAAAACTTTTAGTATCTAAAATTCTAACATAATTGATTTTCTGAAGCCTTTCTTTATGATTTTTCTACCTTACAGCAACACCAGCCTTGTTCCCAAGCACAAACTCCTCTTCCCTCCTGCTGCCTCTCCCTTCTGGATGCTCTCCCTATTTTTATCTCTTCACCTCATGCCACTTAGAGCTGAGTGTTTTCAGTTTGGGGAATTTCTAGGTTTTTTTGGAGAGGGCCTGACCTGATCCTGATGGGAAACCCATCTGCAGCTTTGCTGCCTTCCCATTCTTAAATCAGATTATTTCCATCATTTAAAGCTTATGTTTTGTTGGTTTGTTTTTTTTTTTTGTGTGTGTGTGTGTTTTTTTGTTTTGTTTTTGTTTTGGTTTTTGTTTGTTTGTTTTTTGGGGGTTTTTTGGTGGGTTTTTGTGGGTTTTTTTGTGTTGTTTTTTGTTTGGGTTTTTTTTTTTTTTTCCCATTTGAAAATGGAACCGATCTGTCTGAATACTGGACAGATGAATTTGTAAGTGACAATTCTCGCTGTCACCTCGTGCAGTGCTGCCATCTGGGTCAGGAGACGGCCCACGGGTGATCCAGGCACCTTTTTTTGACGGTGCTCGTTTTCAGGATGGATTTTCCCATAACCACGGAGGGGATGGGGAGGAGCTGCTGTGAGGGAGCTGGGAAGGGGCTCAGCCTGGAGAAAAGGAGGATCAGGGGGGACCTTGTGGCTCTGCACAGCTCCTGACAGGAGGGGACAGCCGGGGGGGTCGGGCTCTGCTCCAGGGAACAGGGACAGGAGGAGAGGGAACGGCCCCAAGTTACACCAGGGGATGTTTAAATTGGACATCAGGGAAAATTTCTTCACAAAAAGTGTTGTCCAGCCCTGGCACAGCTGCCCAGGAGTCCCCATCCCTGGAGGGATTTAAAATCCCTGTGGATGTGGCACTTGGGGACATGAAGTGCCACATCCACAGGTCTTAAAGGTCTTTTCCTACCTAAAAGTCCCTTAGGATTCCATCTGAACCAGCTCAGCTTTGACTTTTTCCTCAGTAAAATAAAGACTGGGAATGTCACCATGTCGGGCTCTGCTCCCAGGAACAGGGACAGGAGGAGAGGGAACAGCCCCAGGCTGGGCCAGGGGAGCTTTGGGTTGGAAAGGACCTTAAATCCCATCCCATCCACCCCACTCCATGGGCAGGGACATCTCCCACTGTGCCAGGCTGCTCCCAGCCCCATCCAACCCGGCCTTGGGCACTTCCAGGGATGCAGAAACAGCCACAGCTTCTGTGGGCAACCATCCCCACCCAGTTCCTGGCCGGGCTGTGGCCTTTGGCTAGCTCAGTCCCACAGCTGCTTGCTCCAGGACTCGGAGCTCTCCCCAGTCCATCCCAGTCCATCCCAGTCCAGAGAGCCTCTGGCACCTGCAGCACTGCAGGCCTGGCCAAGCTGACCACAGCACGGAGGTGACCCCAGGGGGCTTTTTCCCCTCCCCAAAACAGGGCTTTGAAGCTCCAAATGCAGCATTCATTTCAATTTTCACTTTAATGAAATCAGGTCATCTTCTGCGCTGCATCCCTTTAAATGCTGGGACTTGATTTGAGTATTTTTAAATGAAGTTTTTCCCCCCTGTGTGGGGCCGCTGACCTCCCCTCCCATATTGCCTCCAGATGTCCAGGAGGGAACAGGGAGGGGAATCCTGAATCCTGTTGGATCCCGTTCCTCTGGAAAAGTCCCTCTCGTGGCGGGTCCCTCTCGCCACGTTGCATTTTCAGTGGGATTAAATGAGCTCCATGCACAGCCCCACAGAAACGTGGTCCCACCACCTCCAGCCTTGGCTGCTCCTTCCCTTTTCCACCTCCTTTGAACCATCCTGGGGAGTTCACCAGGGTTTAAACCACTTTGTTTTTAAGGTTTAACCCAGAGGGGTTGTTCTAAGCCGGATCTGGATCACTGAGGCGACCTCAGGGCAGGGACGAGGAGGAGGAGGAGGAGGAGGAGGAGGAGGAGGAGAGCCTGATGTCCTCTGGCCTGGTGGCCTCTAGAGCTGCAGAGAGCAGGAGAAATGTCGGCTGCAAGTCATAAACGTTTCAAAAAGCTTCAAAACTCAAGGAATAAGTGAAATCCAGCAGGCAGGAGAGCCCTGTGCCTCCTGCACCATCCCAGCTCTCCCCACCACGTCCCAGGCAGCAGAGCTTTGCCACCAGGAGCCTTTTCCATCTGCATCAATATTCCTGGCTGCTTCCTGATCTCCTCCAGATGGGCTACAATAGTTTCCTATCTTCCTTCTTTTGGTCTTTTTAATCTTTTATTTCAATCCAAACAATTTCTCCCTGTCTTGCCAAGCTCTATATTGTATTGCATTCCTGGCTCCTTCAGACACAATATCCTCCTTGACCCAGCCTGGCACGTTTCCACCTGCCCTGTTGTGTCTGTTCCTCCTACAAATTCTTCTTATTCCAGCTCCAAGAGCAGCCCCAGAGGGATGTGATATCCTGTTGTCCATCATCCCAGCTTGCTGGGAAAGATGAAAGTTTGACAAGGAATTTCACGGATACCTACGCTTGGCAGAAAGCTCTCTGCATGTAGAACCTGAGAGTGGGATGGAGATGGAAGCAAGTTTTGACTTAGAAGAATAAGAGATGAGTAAATTAAGAGTTGCTGAGCCAGTCGTTACTGGACAACCCAGAAAGCAAAGGTTAAGTCGGGCTGGAAGGAGGTTTTATGGCTAGAGCAAAGGATATGTTGGCCACAAACAAAAAGATGTTTTTACCAAGCAGAAATAGGTGCTAGGAAAAGCAGAAAGATACCCTAGGCAAACAAACACGCCCGGTGTGGCAAGGAGGAGAAAGGTCTAAGAATTTTCCACTGCAAGAACACTGAAAAACAACTTTAATCTTAAAACTGTAATGTACTGACTCATGTGGATGGACAGCAATGACCATAACAAGGCACTGGCAGTAGTTTTGAGAGGCTGTAGGTAATAGTAAAGGTGTTAATTGGTTGATTATGTATTAAGATGCTCAGCAAAGACAATTATTTAATGCATTTCAATCAAAATTAAAGTGTCTTCAGGCTTGTCTATAACTGTAGCTGGCAGCTGTAGGCGTGGCTCTGTTACCCACCACCCGAGACTGCTCTAAAATCTTCTATACAATAAAATGCATTTTGCATACAATAAATGGCATTTTGTATACAATAAGCAGCATTTTGCAGACAACAAGCTGCACTTTGCAGACAACAAAACACATTTTCCATACAATAAATGGCATTTTGCATACAATAAATGGCATTTTGCATACAATAAACTGCATTTTGCATACAATAAGCAGCATTTTGAAGAGCTCTCTCATCTCAGGCTCTAACACCCGTTACATGAAGTGTCCCTCGCACACCACAGGGACAAATTCCCATTCCCAAATCCTCTCCAGCTGCCCAGAAGGGCTGGATTTGGGGATGTCACTCCACTTTGGGGACATATTTTTGGGAAGCATCCCGTTGAAGTGAATCATCTGTTTGCATGTGCACCCAAGGTTGACTCCTGTGCCAAAAAGCACATTTTCAATTTCGGAATTGTTGCTGCTGGGCAAGTCAGGGCAGGGTTTAATTCCGTGGCTACACCTCTGTCTCCCTCGACAAGAGCAAAAATGATTTAAATATTTGGGCCAGTTTGTATTTTCTCATCTTTAATGACTAGGGAAAAAAAAAAATTGAAGGCCCTTTTGAGCATTTCTATGCATTTCTTCAATTTTTTCCCAACATCTTTGCTGCATAATTTAATCTTTTGGGGTAAAACTAAAGATAGCCTGCTCATTTAAGGGTGAAAAAGATTCTTCTATGGAAGAAAAAAAAATTAGTTTGTGCAAAGTAAATATATTTTAAATAATGGTACAAGAAATGAATAGTTTAAGTGCTTATCCCTATCTTAAGGATTTGCCACAGAGATATCTAATTTATTTTGTGTTGGCCAAATTATACCACTGATATTCTAAGAAATCCACCAAAAAAAAAAAAAAAAAAAAAAAAAGAAACTGTTCTACTGCTAAGTTCAAGCTAATTTGACTCAAAAGTCAGGGCTGATGGAAGCAAATCCCAACTCTGGGGTAATTTAATCTAATTTAGAATGATTTCAAACGGAGTGCAAAATGCCTTGGGGTAGTTAATGTGATTGAGGGGTTTTTTGAGATCAAGGAGGAAGATCCTGGTTCTACTCCTGATAGATATGAATATTAATGAGTTTGCACTGGTACATTTTGGCCAACGTAAAATAAATTTGATATCTCTGTGGCAAATCCTTAAGACAGAGATAAGGACTTAAACTATTCTTTTCCATACAATTATTTAAAATATATTTACTCTGCACAAGCTGAATTTTTCCTCCCATATGAAACAACTTCTTTTTTTTGCCTGGCGTCACCTGTTCTGTTCAGAACCAAGGAAAATATTTTCACTTTGCTGTCTGAGCATCTTTGGCTCCAGGTTCTCTTTTTACCAGCTGCTCTTCCCACAAGAGAAATGCGACGGCAATTTGCTTAATTGCCAAATAACAGATGAGAAAAATGAAAGAATAAATGCCTTCATGGAGCCAGGCCCAAAGCAGAGCCAGCTGAAGTAGGGGCTGTGACCTGTGACTCTTAATTTACTCATGTTTGGATTGAAATAAAAGATTCTGACCGCTCTGACGGAGCCGAGGCTGTGCTAGCTGCCCTCTTCATTCGTCATTCCCACCGGAAAGCAACCAAAGGCTCTGCTGGGAGATCTTTCCCTTGCTGCTCCTCAAAATGGGCATTTTCCTCGCGAGCCATTTGTCTCTGCCAGCAGGAGGGAGGGCTGCACACGGCTGCCAGGTTGGAGAGGGCCACTGGTGGTAAGATGATCAAAGAAAAGCAGAATCCTCGAGTCCAAGGAGCTGTACCCACCCAGGACAGCAAACAGAGCTTTTCCCTCTTTTTCAGTCCGTTCCTAATCGGGCTGATGGCCACAGAGGCTGGGCGTTTCACTGATAAGGGTATCAGGAATTAGCCACCACACGGATCCCTCATTTCTTTGATGAATCATTAGCAGCCAATTTGCAGGAGGCTTTGGGGCAAGTCCCCACCGGTTCTCACACTCACATTTATTTGCTGTTTGCTGTGGGCAGGGAGAGGCAGGCCCTGGACAGTGCCCACTCCTCGTGACTCACACTGGAGCAATCCCTTTTTTTTTCTGTTTTCATTGGGATAAAAATCACCTCCAGGAAAGGGATGGAGAGCGCTGCGTTGGTCAGCTTGTTGTTCACAGCATGAAATCAGGTAATTTTCAAGTGGGGATCGAGACAAACCCACCATCCTGGATTTCATGGTTGCCACAAGGTCCCTCCACAGCTGTGGTGGCCACAGCTCGACCCTCTGGGCTGCAAATGTGGGATGTTGTCCTTGGGATCAGTGGGATCCTCCCATGGCTGCGGGACACGCTGAGCCTCCCCACAGAACTGGGGCATGGTTTGGGTTGGAAAGGACCTTTAAAAATCCATGGCAGGGACATCTCCCACTGCCCCAGGCTGCTCCAGCCCCAGTGTCCAGCCTGGCCTTGGGCACTGCCAGGGATCCAGGGGAATTCCATCCCAGCCCCTCCCCACCCTCCCAGCCAGGAATTCCTTTCAATATCCCATCTCAAGCTCCCCTTTCCCAGTGGGAGCCATTCCCTGGGTCCTGTCCCTCCCTGCCTTGTCCCCAGTCCCTCTCCAGCTCTCCTGGAGCCCCTTTAGGCACTGGAAGGTCTCCCTGGATCCTTCCCTTCTCCAGGTGAACATTCCCAGCTCTCCCAGCCTGGCTCCTGGAGCAGCTCCACGTCCTCCCCATGCTGAGGATCCCAGGACTTGTGAATATCCACAGGGAATCCTTTCCAGGAATGCTGAAGGTACCCGTAGACTGCAGGACTCCCTGTGGATTTTGAGCTCATTAGTCCAAACTTATCCTTGTACAACTTTCCTTTAAACTTCCTTTTGCTCCAACAAAGACATGGAAAACCTTCAGATGAGTTCAGTCAATTATTAACTAAGGATTCCTTAGAAAGGCTCAGTTTTCTCCTTAATGCCATGGAGGATCTTTGCATTTTCATCACTTTTTTTTTTTCCCAACCTCCATGATGAATAACTGGGACAAAAAGTTCTATTTCTTTACCACATCCAGCTGTTTGTTAGGTGGTGGAGCAGAAATCTGTGATAAGAATCAGAAGGCAGAGCCAAACTGATAAATGCTGTGATCTTGATGATGGAAAAAGAAAAGCAGCTGGGATTTTTCTCTCTTTGCTTCTCTAATTAAGTCTAGACTGTACGTGTTGTGCTGCTGGGAAGTAATCTGGAAATATTTACCAAATTGCATTCTGATTATGATGTCAATAATCAAGGGAAAAGAATGAGCAGAGGCTTGATTCAGGAAAGAAAAGAAATCTCTGGTTTGCAGCTCCATGTTGCTTAAGAGAGCAGCACTGAACTTCAAAGGCAGAACTGTTCTTTCCTCCCAGTTGGTAAAATTCCTTCTCAGCAGCACTTGTGACTGCCATGAAACAAGAATTTCACGTCCCAAACTCCAGAGAAGTGATGGGGGTGAGGAGATTTCACTTTTTTGGCTCCCTGTTTGAAATCCAGAACACCCATTCCAGCCTTCCACAGGATTTCTTCAGCCAGTCTCAAGGAGTGCAAGGAAAAAACCCAACTGCAAAGTTTTATGGTCTCTGGTCTGAGGTTTTAGTCTTTGTGGCTGGTACACAATTTCAGTTTATTCCTTGGTTTTTTTGGGGTTTTTTTTTGGTTTTTTTGGGTTTTTTTTTTTTGGGTTTTTTTTTTTTTTTTTTTTTTTGGTTGGTTTTCCTAGCTTTTACAGAGATGAGGCAAAACTGAGAGGTGTTTTCAAAGATTTTATTCCATTTTCAGGCTCGATGAATGGTGAGACACAAGAGATGTAAAACTCAACACTATTGCCACCAGAAGCCAACCTATTTCCTGGTTACAATACTTTAGAAATGTTTTTTAGTTTTTGCTACACAATGCTGTCGTTATTTTTAACACTAATTATTTCTATTTTTTTTTTCTTTATGCAGTCCTGCTATAATGTATCTTTTATAGTTTTAATTTTCTAAAATATCTAGTCTTTTTGTAAGGCTGCTGTAGAGGTTTTGGTTTGTTAATTTGAGGTTTTATTAATTCTGAGATTTTTTTTCATTAATGTTTTAAAGAGGCTGGTGCTTAATTAGTAATGTATTTATTTTTTGTTGTGAGATACGATTAGGAGAAAGGCTTAAAATTTTAAAAGGGTATAAAGAAAAATTTATTAATAGTGATTAAGAGTAATAAGAATTAGAATAAGACTTTAAAAATCATTTTTTTCTATAATTAAAAAAAAATTGATAATGTAAAGAAACAAAAAATAAAATAACTGAGGCTTCTCTTTACTCTACTCCCTCATTAGCTACAGTGCTTAAATCAGCACCCAAATAATCAGGAATCATTTTGGAGGAGCGTGGCCATAGGTGCCATCTGTCAGCAAGGCCAACAGGGACATGTGCTGCTTTTTTCAGAGAAATTCCTCTTTTAGGAGCAGGGAAGTGACTGGATCCCCTGGGTTTGCCCCAGACAGGCATGCTTGGACTTTATTTAACCAGCCTGTAAATGAGCTGCTTAATTAGCAGGTAGGCCAAGCAATTTAGAATTTACAATTATAGTTTGACTACAGATGTAAAAACCACTTTCTCCTGTGGCTGGATTTTTTTTTTTTCCCTCAGTTCAGGGATACTTACTTATTTGATCAGTCAAAAAGAAGTTAAGTCTAAAGTGAGCATGTTCTTATCTCATATTTTCCATCAAACTGGAAAATCTCTCTTATTTACCTTGTGACATGACAAAAATCACTGATTTAGGTGCATCCCAGCCTTTCCACTGGCAGATCTTGCTGTTGCTGGTAGTTAAATTAATCATTTTCCTTAAAAGTGGCCGTGATTCCACGGAGTTTGCAGCCCTGCCCACAGGATGGTTTAGAGGGCTGAAAATTTGCAGGAATAATTCCAACTGAGAAAAGCAGGTGTCCCATGTAGCCTCAGTGGAGTGATGATGTTATAGGGGATAGGTTTTGGAGGGGTTTAAAGGAAAGGGATACAAAAAAAAAGCAGCAAAAGCTGTCACAAAACAAAGGAGCACTGTGATCTTAAAAATAATGACCAAAAAAAAGGACAAATATATTGATTTTTTGAAATACATTTGGGTACTTTTTATAGCCTGTCACTGGTTCACTCTGATAGCATCCCCCCAAATAAAGCAAATCCTACATTTACGCTCAGATCTTGCAAGATAGAGATATTTGAAACAGTCTTTTTATTTTCTTTACTTCTGCAGGTCCTAATGAGCGGTGAAATTCCAAACCATGGAGCTGGATATATGGAAAAGGTAACTACCTGCAGATTGTGCCATTCAAGCATTTATTTAGGTGCACATTAGGTATTCTTAAAAAGGTCATAAAAGAAAATTCCCCTCACTGGCTGCCTAATTGCAGAGGCCATAACCAGCTCAAGGTGTTCCCGAGCTCTGGTGTGGATCCTGTTGCAGCCTGGCTGCTGAAGGAATTCCAGATGTGCTGGGAGGGAGGAGGAGGAGGATGGGCAGGCTGTGATGCCAGCACACAGCAGAGTGATCACGAGGCAGGAAAAAAACCCAGATTTTGGCCCTTTTTGAGCCAAAATGATATATAATATAATATAATCCCTTATAATACAATAGTATATAATAATGGCATCCCTTTTTGGGGTTGTATTTGAAGCGATGTGGGATGGGAAATGCAGAGGGAGGAAGCAGAGCTCGGTGTCCAGGTGTGGAAATTTGGCTGCTGAGGGATGCAGCCAGTGGGCAAAGGGGTCTCCTGGGGTGATGGTGATGGGAGCTCCACCCTGCCCCTGATGCCTTGTGAGGGCTGGGCAGAGTCACAGAATAAAGCAGGGATTTATGGAAAGGATCTCCTCCATGGATCCACCTTGGGCAGCAGCAGAGCCCAGCCAGGGCTGCAGCCAAGAGGAACCAAAATGGTCCCAAAATGCACGAGCGCTCCCGGGGGCTCTCACTGGGATCAGCTCTGCTCCATTTGCACCTTGCAGTTCATTGTCCCATTCCAGCTTTAGCCCAGGCACTCCCATCCTGCTTGTTTTTCTCTCTCCAGCCCACGCTGTTTGTGCTCCTGGGCCTGAGCTTTGGGTCATTTGTCCTTGGTGCCCAGCTGGAGCAGGAATTGTTTTGTGTCCCTGCTCTGTGCACAGAGCTCAGCATCCCCTGATGTGAAGCTCAGACCCACACACTAAAGCAGCTCAGAATGTGAAAATAGAAAAGCCAAAACCTGAGGCATCACCACAACTTCAGGAAGGACTTCCCAGGGCAGCAGGAGATGGAGACAGAGAGACCCAGGGGGTGCTGAACGCCCCGGAACGCTCCTCACCAACCTCCTCCATGCCTGGCTCATCCCTGAGCCCGCCAGGCTGGTGGAACCTGTCAGACCACACGCTCTCCCTGCTTGCTGACAGCTCTTCCCAAGCTTTGTTTGTGTGCTGGAGCTGGGAAATTTGAATTCCAAGTGCGTGGGGATGGCTCCCAGGGAATGCTGCCTCCTCCCCTGCCTAATTAGAGAGCATGCTCTGGGAGACAAGGATCTGCCAGCCTCCTTCCAAAGTGCTCCACAAGCCATATCAGGAGGCCTGGCAGGAGTTATTCCCTGTCCCCACGAGGGGCTCTGGGTGACGGGGATATTTATAGCAGCAATATCGTGACTCAAGTGTCTGCTCAGCAAACGCAGGGACATTCAGACGAGGGACCTCAAGGAATTCCCGTGCCAGGACAGCTGGGATAGATCCAGTTTCCCAGGAGAGATGGGTGGCTCTCACGTCCTCCCTGTCACCACAAATGCCTCCATCCACCCCATCTCGTGGGGACAGTGGCGCTCCAGGTCCCCTCGTGCCCTTAGAAGGTTCTCACTGCTCTGTGCTCCATCGGGACCTGGTTCCCCCGGCCAAGGGATGGATAATTACACCTCATCCCAAGCCATGAGCCCAGGACAGCGTGGAAGGCACACCACGCTTCATCCAAATCATAAAAATGAAGCCATTCCAATTTCCAGCATGAAGCAAAAGGAAAAAACAAAACAAAACAAAAAAAAAAAAAACGATGCCATGAATTCCACGGCATCAACACGAAGATAAAAGCAGAGATGCAGCAGGAAGATAAAGAGATTAGAGTATCAGAATTATGACAAATCTTGCCCGTAGCAGTGCCTGTTCCCAAGGCTGCCTGCCATTTCCCAATGATAGGATCCGGGTTTGCAGGCTGGGTAGTGTTTCTTTTTCCCCTGTTTGTGCTGGAAAGCTCCGAGCTATTTTTCACTTCAGGCTCCAAGACATTTGTGCTGAAAGGTTCAGCCATTTCTCCAAGTGAGGCTATAGACAACAAAAAAACAAAGCTGTTTTGTTGAGAAAAGAGGGAGGCTGAGATTGGTTAAGTTTTGCCACACTGGCCAAGAATGTGTCCTTTGAAACACCTGTGAAAATCCAAATTTGGCCAAATTATGAGTCTCTGGAAAAGTATTGCTCATATATAATCAGAGTTCATGTGTGGTTCCTGAGCATCTGCTGCTGAGGGAAATGTGCCCTTAGTCCAGTGCAGGGTACAAAATGGCACTGAAATTGAAAACAAGTTTAAAAAAAAAAACAAACCAGAAGGCATTTAATGCTATTTTTATAAACATGTTTCAAATTATCCTAAAATTAAAGAAGTGCAAGTAACCAGTGTTTTTATTTGAGCAATAATCTCACTGACAGCATCTTCCTAATCATGTTTGCTCTTTCCAGTACCCCCTTTTAGGTCTGTACTTTTTGTAAGTACCCATTAGTAGCTGAAATATGTCTCTGAAGGAGAAAAACCGTGGAACAATGAAGAGATCAAGAAATGGGAATTGAAAATTTGTATCCTTTGTTTCACAGCATGGGCCTGTCCTTTCATCCATAACCATGAAAAAATGCTTAATAATCCATGTGGTCTTGATTCAGGACAGAACCAGGCGGATTCAAAGAATTCCTTCAGCTTGTTTCAAGTGGAGTTTGCTTCTCCTTCAAAAATTTTTGGGGTCATTCCTGGTGAACCTCGTCCGTCTGCAACGGAATTCCCACTAAAATGGGGGCTGTGCTGCTAAAAGGGGTTATCCCAGGTGTTTTATGGACGCAGGAGATGTGCTGAGCTAAGGAAAGCTCCCCAGCCTGGAGCTGGGATGAGATGGAATCACAATTTGGGGAAGAGGCTGCAGCAGCCTTCCCTGCAGCCTGGGAAGGCACAGCTCAGGTGTGGTGCAGCAAGAACAGGATGAGCACTCTGTGCCAGGTGAACTGTTCATAGCCAAACAGGCTCTCTCCCAGGTAATTTTGGGATTAGAGAAAGGTCGTGACTTAGAAATTGCCAGGACTGCTGGACAAGAGGTTAAAAAATTCCATCTGGTCATAATAACCCCAAGCTGCTGGGCTGCAGCTTTCCTACACTGGGATAAATGCTGTGTCTTATGTGATTCTATCATTGTGCCACCCTTTGGTTCTTTTTCCTGTATTGTGGATTTCTGCTTTAACACCATAGTTAAACCACAAACAGTGATTTTCCTTCCAGGAGAAAGAGATGTTCTTGTGCCCAGACCCCAAATAACTGACAGGTAAGAAAATCCCTGTAAAATTCCTTACTGGAATACCAGAAAGCTCCAAAGTTTCTGGCTTTGTTTTCCACTTTCTCTCTCTGGGACCTGCAGGAGCAGCAAACCATAACCCTCAGGCCCTTCCATCAACTTCCAGCATCCACCCCAACCCCTTCATCTGCCTCCCTCTTCCTCATGGCCTCTGCCTCTCCCTGTGTTTAACTCTTGCTTAAACATTTCAGCCCTGCAACGCTGGGAGTTTGAAGCCTCCGAGTTTGTTCTCTCCCTTCCATAATCCCTGGGATATTTAGGATAAAAAAAATCAGAGCCCACAGCAGCGATCCTGTGCTGCAGCCCTGCTGCTCACATCAGGTTTTCCCAGTCCTGAGCTGTGCAGCTGGGCACAATGCTCACTTTGAAATCCCACACCACACACGTGATGGCTTTCATTAAATATATTAAATATATTATCTGGTGATGATGGTGCTGTGGAAAGAATGCTCTCACAGGCAAACTTGCTGCAGAGGGAGGGGGGGACCAAGGCATTTTTTCCATTTTCATTGCTGGTTGTAATCTGCAGGGTAATGACTGATTAAGTGGGCAGATGTTGCTCTAGGAGATAAAACTTGGAGTTGATGCCTTGTGCAGGCTGCCCTGGAGCAGAGACTACACAGAGTCACAGAATAAAGCAGGGATTTATGGAAAGGATCTCCTCCATGGATCCACCTTGGGCAGCAGCAGAGCCCAGCCAGGGCTGCAGCCAAGAGGAACCAAAATGGTCCCAAAATGCACGAGCGCTCCCGGGGGCTCTCACTGGGATCAGCTCTGCTCCATTTGCACCTTGCAGTTCATTGTCCCATTCCAGCTTTAGCCCAGGCACTCCCATCCTGCTTGTTTTTCTCTCTCCAGCCCACGCTGTTTGTGCTCCTGGGCCTGAGCTTTGGGTCATTTGTCCTTGGTGCCCAGCTGGAGCAGGAATTGTTTTGTGTCCCTGCTCTGTGCAGAGAGCTCAGCATCCCCTGATGTGAAGCCCAGACCCACACACTAAAGCAGCTCAGAATGTGAAAAATATAAAAGCCAAAACCTGAGGCATCAGAGTTTTGAGTCTTATAGGCCCTGGCATGTGACACTTGTGAAAATGGGTGCTTGTAAGAGTGTAGACCTAAAAGCAGTTACACAGGCGCCTTCCCAATTAATGAAATGTGTTCAAGGAGCTGTTATTTCTGACGTATAGCACATCCACATAGAAGAAAACAAGGTTTAGAGGAGCAGTTTCCAGATGCGTGAATCAATTGCTACTTGAGAAATTCCACCCTAAATCCAAGAATTCCACCCTAAATCCAAGAATTAGAGTTGCTACCCTTGGCTTAATCCAGTGTGCAACTTGTAACTCCCAGGAGTGAGCAAAGATCAAACTTACTGGGGAAGCAAGAATTGCAGCCAAAACTAACACAAAACTGTAACTTCCAGAGGAAATATTTAGAGGCATAATGAGAGGGATGGGAAACTAAACATGAAAATCAACATGGGGAAACGAAGCCCTCAGACTTGGCCCGTGTGCTGACGGCCACAATCAAATTAAGGCAAATTGAAAAGGGGTCAGATCATAAAATAAAATAAAGCCCATGAACTGGGAGAGGATGCAGGGCAAGAATTGCAGCAAAGCAGCAAGTAGAAGCCTCATGCAAACTTTCATTTTCTCTATTTTTATTCTGGATTTATACCAAAGGATTAAATTTAGCCTTTGCTTGGAGGTCAGAAAGCCACAAAGAGTTCCTCAGTTCCTTTCTTGGTGAGGGCCTGGGAGTTGCTCCATCCCTACGAGGGTTTCTGGATGTGCAGTTTGCACAGGACCAGTTTAGGGACAGGCTACAGACTGGGAGGAGGATTGGGCAGGGACGATGAGGCTTCCAAACCATTTTATTATTCTGAACAATTTTACTATTCCAAACTATCCTATAACTACCTAATAACCTTCTGGAGTGTATATTGTGTTGCTCACAGGCCTGAAGATCAGTATTATAAAAGAAAGTGCCCCTTTTAAGGGGATTTTCCAATGGTCAGACCACACTTTTTCAACATGTGGGGCTCCCAGTTTGCTGGGAGAGTAGAGGGATGTGCCAGGGAGTGAAGGAAGCACAGCAGCCTGGGGAGAGAAGAGACCTCTGCATCCACATGGATCTGTATTTACAGTTACACCTCAGTTTTCAGAATAGAAATGAAATATTTATCTGCAGAGCAACTGGAGAGGATCCATCAGCAATATCCTGATCTCTGCAGAGGGGATGCACCATTAATAAGCCACGTTGAGTCATTCCCTACAGGAACAGTGTTTTTCTCCAGGGCCATTGTGTGCTCCAGCTATTCCAGAGCCATCCCACTTGCTCTGTTTCCTGACTGACCCGCTTGGCAGCTGCCTGTGCTGCTGTCAGAGCGAGTTTACTCCCACCACGGGGCTGGGATTTATACCAGACATGTGTTCCTCCTCTTCCCAACACTCCAGCACTGACACTCCAGCTCTCTTTCCATGTTCTCTAAAAGAAAAAGGGATGTTTTTCAAGCGTGGCCTCAGTTTTGCAGTCTGAGTTTTTTGATGCTTTTAGCAGAGCAGAGCCTTCAGCTCTTCGTCCTTTGGGTCCTTTCCCTCTCCAGCCTGCAGCAGCACACATGCCAATTTTGGGATGCCACAAGCCAAGCTAGGGGGATCCTCCTCTTCTCCAGGGTTTATTCCAAAGCAAAATAACAGGATGGGAGGAAACAGCTTCATGCTGCACCAGGGGAGGTTAGATTAGGCAGCAGGAGAAATTTCTTCATGGATAAGGCTTGGATGGGGCAGTGGTGGAGTCACCATCCCTGGAAGTGTCCAAAAAACGTGTGGATGTGGCACTGGAGGTTTAATGGTGAACATGGAAGTGGGGCTGGGCTTGATGATCTTAGAGGTTTTTCCAACCTTTACAATTCCATGATTGTGTGATAGGAGGAGACAGATTTAATCCACAGCCCTGAAGGACCAGGTCTGAGAAGGTGACAAACATCAGATTGTCTAAATTGGCACCTTTAACTCGCATCCAAAGATCACAGAATCTGAAGTTTGGGGTCTTCTCTTTTTGTTTTTCCCCCTTGGCATTTTGGGGGGAGATTTTTCCTCTCTTTCCCTCAACATTTTGTCACGTGGCACTGACTGAGCACGAGCCCAGCTGATTGAGAAGCACCCCACTGGTGGGTGCCTGGGTTGGAATTCTGCGTGGGTCTGGTTCCCGCTTCCTGGAACATCTCCTCCATGGATTGCTCCTCCAGGGAGGCAGAGAGGAGGCAGGAAGCACACGGGAACTCCAGGAGGAGCCCGGCTTTGCCTCCAGGGCTCTGCAGTCAAAGAGTTTTGGTCGTGCACGAAAATGTGAAACCTGTTCAGTCGGTTCCCTCGCCACCAGCAGCATCCTGGGCTTTGGAAGCCCAAGGACAATTGCCTCATTCATTTCCTGGGGTTAGTTTATTAAAAAAAAAAAAAAAAAAAAGTCTATTTGTAGTGTGAAGCTTGTGATGGGGTGCAGGAATGGGGTGACTTGGAAATCCTTGGAGCTCCAAATGCAACTGGCTACTGACTGAGCTCTGGCTGTGACCTTGATTTGATAATTAATTATGTAACAAAGTTCAGATATGAAGTTTTCAAACGTGCAGCTGTATTAGAAATAAAATAAAACATTTTAAAAGTGTGGTTTAGCCAGGATATTGAAAAACCGCTTGGCTAAAACTTTGTGTCCTACACTGGTGGATCTAATAAAATAAAGTAAAATGTAACATGAAAATGACCACTGCTAAGCATGAATTTGGCTGAGTTTAGCCTCTCACTTGGCCCCAGGGAAGATTTTCCAGCAGAAGTCCTGAAGCTTCAGCATGATGGAAAGAAAGGATCCTTGACTTTCAGGTAGCAAAGGCTGCTTCAGCAATGGAAATACAAGGTAACAATTAGGGCAGCTTTGAGAGGCATCCTTTGGGTTTGGATTGCTTTGGCTAAACTGGGATTCTCAGGAATATTGACTAAAAATACGTAAAATATAAGTATAAATATAAAATAATATTAGGCTCATAAATCACCTAAATGAACAAAAGCCAAGGATAAGCTGCTGCAGCTTTTGCATAGGAAGAATTCTATTTCATTTATTAAAATCAAATGAAAGAGAATTTTGCTGTCCCTCAGAGATGCCAGCAGGTGCTGCTGGGAAGAGCAAGTTTCAGGTCTGACCCAGCTCCCACCCTTGACAAAGTGGGATGAGGAATTGCTGTGGGCACCAGCACCTGGGAGAAGTCAAAAAAAATCAACCATTAAAGCAGATAGAAACCACATTTCAAGGAAATAGGATATGATTATAGTAAATAATAGGTTGTATGAGTGCTTGGATGAATTGCTAAATCCTGGAATTTACTGCTACAGGACACAAGTGGCTCTGGTAGGACTCTAAAAAATGTAACTGTGGATGTGGGTTATTGAAGCCATTGTGTCTCTACAGGCCAGATTTATTTAAACATTATCTACACCTGCACAATTATAAAGTGTTAATTACTGAAGAGTAAATCTGGAGGGTGTGTGTTTTGTGTGGGCCTGGTGTTTGGCTTCTTGGGCTCGTTGATCACTGGGCAGTACCTCCAGGTCCAAAATTCATTCCTTGTTTGAGTTTTTCTAACACAGCCTGATGTTGCAGCTTGGTTCCTGATGGTCAGGAGTTGAGGTGGCACCTGGGGACGTGGCTTAGTGATGCTGGGTTAACGGCTGGATTTGATGATCTTGGAGGTCTTTTCCAATTTACTTATTCTGTGATTCTAGGATTTTGATATGCTGCTACAGGTTACTGGATGCAGGGCTTGCCGTGTGCTTGTGCACATGGCATCAACACAGCTTTTTACAAGGGCACAGGGATAGGACACGGGGGAATTTCTTTAAACTGAAGGGGATTAGGTTTAGATTAGAAATAGGAATAAATTGTTCCCTGGCAGGGTGGGCAGGCACAGAGTGCCCAGAGCAGCTGTAGCTGCCCCTGGATCCCTGGAAGCGCCCAAGGCCAGGCTGGACACTGGGGCTTGGAGCAGCCTGGGGTAATGGAAGGCGTCCCTGCCCACGGCAAGGGTGGCCCTGGATGGATTTTAAAGTCCTCCAACCCAAAACCCTTCAATGATTCCTTGATTTCCTGCCCCAAAGGGGATGTTTCTCCAGGTATCTGGGCTTGTCGTCTTACCCGTGTTGCTCGTCCAGGGGGTGCGGCTGTGTGTGCCACGGGGTGGGATCGGCTTTGCCGCCGTTCCTTCCATTCATTTATCAGTTTATTGCCCATGTCAGTTGCACGACAAACATTTCCTCAAGGCTCGCCGCTCGACACGAGGCCGCGCTGGGCGGTGCCGCGGCCGGGGACGGATGCCTCCGTTCTCGGGGTTGCGAAAGGAGACGTTGAGCACTGATAAAATAAAATAAAATAAAATAAAATAAAATAAAATAAAATAAAATAAAATAAAATAAAATAAAATAAAATAAAAGGGAGAGGGAAAAAAAAGTTTTAAAAGAGTTTAAAAAGATTTTTAAAAAATCAAAGGAGGCAGAGCGGTGACTTTCCGGAACGCGATCCGCGTCCCCAGCTCCGCGTCCCCGCTCTCCCCCGCCCGGTCCGGGGGCACGGCGGCCTCCGGGGCGGGGCTGGCGCGGGGGGCCCGGCCCGGCCCCCGCCCGCAGCGCGGCGGCCCCAGACGCCTCCCCCTGCCCGCGGCGCCTCCGCTCGGCCCCGCCGCTCCCGCTCCTCGTCCGCGCCGCAGTTTGCGTCTCTCCGTGTCTCTCCAGCGCCGGGGCCGCGGAGCGCGGGGCCCGCCGAGCGCCGTGAGCGCGGAGCCGGGCGCGGGGGGCAGCGCCCGCCGCCGTCCCCTGCATGGCGGGCGGCCCGCGGCGCTGAGCGGGGCAGGCGGTGCCCGCGGCCGGCGGTGCCCGCGGCGCTCCCCCAGCATGGCGCGGGGCGGCGGGCGGCTGCAGCCCCGCGCCGCCGCTGCCCCTGCCCGGGGGGACCGGGGGCCGCTCGGCCTCCTGTGCCTGGCGCTGCTGTGCGCGCTGGGCGCCGCCGAGGCGGAGTTCTCCATCCTGGACGAGGCGCAAGTCCTGGCCAGCCAGATGAGGAAACTCGCCACCGAGGAGCTGAGGGTCGTCACCATGCAGGTACGGCCCGGCCCGGCCCGCGCCTCGCCTGGTTTTCACTCCTTCCTTCCCTCCCTGCCTCCCTCCTCCACACGCTCTTCCCGATTCCTGCCTTGCCCTTTCTCCCTCCATTCCTTTCTTTCTTTCTTCCATCAGTTCTTTTCTTCTTCGCAAACTTTCCCTCCCCCCTGCGCGGGCTGCCCGGCTTCCTTCGGCCCCGTTCCCCTCAGCCCCGGCTCCGCTCAGCCCCGGCTCTCCCCGGTCCCGTTCCTGCTCCCTCAGCCCCGTCCCCGCTCTCTCAGCCTTGGATCTCCCCGGCCCCGGCTCGCCTCAGCCCCGGCTCTCCTCAGCCCCGGCTCTCCCCGGCCCCGCTCCCTCAGCCCCGCTCCCTCAGCCCCGGCTCTCCTCAGCCCCGGCTCTCCCCGGCCCCGCTCCCTCAGCCCCGGCTCTCCTCAGCCCCGGCTCTCCTCAGCCCCGGCTCTCCCCGGCCCCGCTCCCTCAGCCCCGGCTCTCCCCGGCCCCGGCTCTCCTCAGCCCCGGCTCTCCTCAGCCCCGGCTCTCCCCGGCCCCGGCTCTCCTCAGCCCCGGCTCTCCCCGGCCCCGTTTCCCCCGCAGTGCCTCTCGCCCGAAGGCGAGCGGGGCCGTAGCGGCGGGGCACGGGCAGTTTCTTGTTTTATTTGTGGTTTACACAATAGGAGCAGCCAAAACCGCCTCCCGCAGTCGCGGAGGGGCCCGAGGCTGGGCTCGGGGCTGAGCCCGCCGTGCCCCGGGGCAGCTCCGGGCTGGGGGCTCGGGGCTGAGCCGGTCCCGGCCGAGCATCCCGCGGGCTGGAGCTGCGGGGCGATCGGGGGAAGCGATGGTTCCCGGCCGCAGAGTGCGGCCGGAGGAGTTTATTCAGATGCTGGACTCGGAGGAAGGTTGTTCTCGTTGCCGGGAGTTGTGCGTTGTTTGCGGGGTGTCCTGCCGGGGGCTGGTGGGACTTGCAGGGAGCGCTGGTACCTGCGGTACAGCCGGCGGCTGCCGACCCTCGCTGGAGGGGGGGAAAAGTGAAATCGGATCCCAGGCGGCTTTCAGGAGAAGGTATGGTCAGTAGCAAATGCAGTTTTAAAAGCCTCCCAAATTGAAAAGGAGACACTTTCATAGGATCAGCGGGGGTCTCTACCCAAATGGCCTTTTATCTTCTCTAAACTGGCTGCATTCTCTCACCTCTGGACCATCATTGTGCTGGGCGGCCTCCTAGGGCTCGTTTTGTCCGGGCAAACACTGAGCTGTCTCTTGTCCTTGATGCTGAGAAGACGCGGATTTAAATGACTTCACTTAACAAGGTACATTATTGATGTACTGAATTCAAGGAAGTCCCTTTTTTTCCCCTTCTGCCGTGCATACGCATGTGTGTATTTCCCCTCAAAAGACATAAGCATAATCCTTTGCTTTGGTGGAGTCTCTGTTAATGCAAATTAAGGCAGTATAATTGCGTTGCTAAATCCATTTCTGGCGTTAAAAAAAATTACAATACGATCACCTCAACGTGGTTTGTATTCGAAAAAGCAGCTCATAAAAATATACATTGTTACAAGAATTAGCCATAGGATGAGCCACGTTTTCTTTCCAAGAATCCTACCGATGATCTGAGCTCGGGAACAATCTGAATGCCAGTGCACGGAGATGCAAATAGTGTTAAAATTCTGTTTACTATTAGTTGGATATTTAAGGCCCTGAAGTAATTTAATGTGGTGAAACTGGTAGTTAAACTGAAACCCTTTTCATACTCGGCTCTATTTTTATATGCTTCCTATTTTGACTGCCTCAACTCTCATCACGCTAATGCCCAGCCTGTCCTTTGCTCCCCCCTGGAACATTGTTACAGCTGTTTAAGATTAAAAACCGGTGGGAACAAACCTCCCCTCATTTTGGAAGCTTTTTTTTTGCTGACCTCCTACAGTAGAATAAAAAAATGTTATGACATGTGTCACTGCAGCCCGTGCTTCTCACTTGGTTTTAGGGCTGAAATTTCCAAAGCCTGCTCAGGCAGGGCTGGGTGTAGCTGGAACAGAATTCCTGGTTTTGTTTTTTTTTTTTTTTTTTTTGCTTGTTCAGGGCTGTTGGTGAGTGGTGGTGAGCACCTGGTGCCAGGTGAGGGGTGCCAGCACAGTGGGGATGCTTGGGATGATGCGAACAGGTTGTGTTTGCAGAAGAGAAAGGTGTGGGATTTTGGAAGCAGAGTGAGAACACTTTCATGCTTTAACTGGATGCAAATCCAAGGGTGTCCTGGTTTAGAGGGTGACAGGCCCCAAATCAGGGCTGGTGGGAGGAAGGGTTGATATCCAGCCATTAGTTTTATTTCGCTTCATAAACCAGAGAGGAGGAGGTGGCAGGGTTTGATGCTTCCCTTGCGTGCTCTCCCCACGCTCTGGTCCTTGCCAGCTGTGGCTCCCACATCTGCACATCCTGCTAACAGGCAGGAGGTGGTGGCACCAGAGGGCTTTGCAGGAAGGGTCGGTCTGAGCTGGAGGTGGGGAGAAAGCATCCAATGAGTGCGGGAGCAGGTGGAAATGCTTCAGTAGAGTGAAGGTGAGAGGTTGGTTGGGTGTGTTTTGAGTCTGGGAACAGAGGAAAGTGTAGACGGAGCCTCCCTAAGTGCAGGATGAGGTGGAGTCTGCAGAGCGGGCACCAGAGGAGCAAGTGGAAGAGGTAAGAGGAGAAGGATGGAATTTGTGAGCCTTAAATGCCTGTGAGAAGGGGCAGGGAGTAACGAGCGTGGAAGCTGTGGGATATGAAATAAGCCAGATTTCTGCCGGAGCGCTGGCGGTGCTCTGAACGAGCTCCCTCTCCTCTGCGCGGTGTCTCCTTCCTGTGGTACCTTCTCCTTCTACCTGTGCTTCATGGCACTGCCCCAGCAGCAGCGAGGACTGAGTGTTTCTCATCAAATCCCGTAATTTTACATTGCTGAGAGGAGTGAGATTCATCTGGAAGAGAGTAGCTACAGGCAGACTGAGGATGAGAGAGGTTTCTGGTGGCACACCAGTGTGGCAATTGATTTTGGCACTCACACCACTTTCTATTTCCAGAGATCTGCATGAGGGCACTGTCTGACTCTTACCTTTGGGGAGTGCTTTGTTTCCTCGCCCATGCAAGTGCTCTGGTTTCATTTATAAATTTATTCCTTGAATGGTACTGCCTAGAGCAGCTGAGGATCATGTAGTGTAGGTGACAACTCGTGAGTTGCATCATTTACTGGATGTGTTGGACAGCAGCTTAAGAGTTTCTTATTTAAATTTCCAATTAGAATAAAGATACTTGTACCATACCAGGGATTCCCTTAGTGACAACACGTGCTGGGCTCTGCAGTGTGTGTGGGTTCCTGGGTGTCTGCCTCTGTGTTCTTTCTCCAGGAGTGGTTAAATATTGAAAGTTCATCAGTTGTCTGCTTTTCTCTGTTGCTCTGATTATTGTTCCCCCTGTTTGACAGTTCTGCCAACCCCCCACTTAATGATGCTGTGTCTTAATATTCTGTGTCTTCCCTTCCACATGCTGGGGTGCGAGTGGTGTGTACATACACATCTTTACAGGGATTTTTGGCCTGTGCAGCAGAGGTGATCTGTTTGTTTCTGCCCAAGGTGATTTCCCAAATCAAGCAGAAACAGCCTCACCACAATCTCTTCCCTTCCCTCTCCCTCCTGCGGGACGGAGGCTTCTGGAGAAGGATTGTGGGTTGTGCTGTACCACAGTCACCTGTAACTGTTGCTTTGTTTTTCAGCAGCCAGAGCACGTTGACAGCATCCCTGTCATTCCAGGGAACACTTCTGGCAGCGGGCTGCATCCTTGGGAGGCAGTGTGCAATCCCAGCTCCGTGTTCTTGTCATTCCTCAGCAAACTGCATCCTCCGTAGCCCATGGCATCGCTTGCCAAGGGCTGCAGCTCGGTCAATGAGTACTTGTGTGACAGTCCTGTAATATATTCTCCTGGGCAGAGCTGACACTCAGCACTAATTAAAAGTTAAGAGCCTTTTTTAACTAAAATTATAACTAAATTGGTGGTTGTGGCATGACCTGGTCTGCGGGTGGAGTTTCACCATTGCTGTTACCTGGCTCGTCTGACCCTGGCTTCTCTGGCCTGGCTGAAATTACAGGGTAGGCTGTTGGTTGAAACAACTGAAATTCTTTAGTTGGGAGGTGAAGGCAGGAAAAGAATAAATCAGAACTTTTGTGAGTGGTTGGTTTGGTTTTGGCGAGGTTTAATCCTCTGAATCTGCCCTGGGTGAGGTGAGGAATATTTTTTGATAGTGTAGGGCAAGGTAACATTTCCATCTCCAAAACAGGGATATAATACTTGCAGGCAGAGTTGAAAGGAGTAAGAAATGCTTTGAAGATGAAAAGCATTAAATGCCTCTATAACTCTCAAAATGCATGTTGGTGTTTCCAGCCAGACAGTAACAGAAGTTGTAGGCCCAGAGGGCCTCGAATATTTGTGAAGGCAGCTCTGCCATCTTAATCCTTAGCTCCTACTCTGAGAAGGAAGCACAGCCCTTTCTCATTGTCTGCTACTGATCTTGGGGGCTGGAATTTAAAAAATGCATTTTGAATCTGAAAAAAATTTTCCCTGTTTATTTTTAATATTAATACTGTGCAAACAGTAATAATTTATTAATACATCCGGTGATGCGGTGATGTGTAAAATGACAGCTTAGTACAGGCTTCTCCTGGTTGATTGGCAAGCATGTGCTTTATTTATTTATCTCCCTAATAGCTTGTCTGGCCATATGTTTTTCAAGAAGAACAGATTGTGCTCAGACAAGCACAACACGGAGACAGAGACGTATCCAAGGGTTTATATGGGTTGAAAAATCCACATTCTTTGAGGATTTTTGGGTAATGGCAAAGAGTTGGAGTCGCCAGAACTGTCCATTTATTGAATCCTTTTGAAAATGAGCACTGACAGAACGCGGCATTATTTATTTTTTTCTAATGGGATTGTCTTCTGGCTAATGGATTTACTACTTCGAAAAGATAAATCCCATTTTGAGCTGTCCTGCAGACCAGTTGAAATGCCAGAATGGTGGTTCTCCATCTCTGAAATCAGGGGTTTCACACATTTCTTCACTTCTTTGATGGATCTTTATAAATAAATCTGTGGTGACTGTGAGGTACTTTGCACAGCAAGTGGTGTAAAACCCCATGTCCTCCAGCTCTGAAACTTGGACCTTGTGCACCCTCAGCACAAAAAACGGCTTACTTTTATTTTTTTCTATTTTTTTCATCTTGTGAAGCTGAAATACAAAATAAACCCCATAAGTAAGGAAGGCTGTTAAGTGTTCGATTGTGCCTTTTTGGGTTATTTTAATATTATTTGGCAGAAGTGTGCGCTGTAGTAATAATTACAGAATAGAAACCAGTAAAGCAAAACCTCATCTGTTTTCCATGATTATGCCTTAGTTTGAATCCAGCTACAGCAGCTTTATCCGAGGCTCTCTGACAGCCCAAGTTTTTTATCCTTTTCCACACATACTCCTTTTTTTTCCTACCATGAAGCATTTCCAAAAGACAGCGAGAGGTCCTGGTGGAAGGGCAGACCAAATCTGAATTTTTAATTAAGCTTTGAGTCGTCTCTTCAAAGGGTCGGGGCGTCCTTAGTGAGTGGCATCAGCCAAGGCTGACATTCCACTTCAAACCCCGGGAATGCAGCTGGCCTGGCCAGATAAAAGTTGGGATGTGGAGCAGCAAGGTGGGCTGGCAGATAATGAGCTGTGCCCAGGGGTCCTGCAGTCCCTGGGACAGCAGGAATTCAAATATCCTGGGAAGTGACTGGGGATCTCAGCTGTGCCAGGGCTGATAACACAAGGAAGGCACACAAGGAAATGCACTCTTTTTTTTTTGGAGTGGTTGGTACCTGAGAAGCTGCTCTGCTGTCATAGCCTGGCCAGGCACTGGGGAGAAAAAAAAACCTAAATTTTGTTGTCAAAAAACATCAAGAAATTCTCTTCTTTCAGAGAGGCAAGACGTGTTTGAACTGGGAAAAAAATACGAAGTTTTCTTGTGCGTGTGTTTCCCAGTTTTTTTTTTTTTATCTGTATATTAAAAGGGAGAATTAAGAATAAACAGATTTTTTCCGTTCGTCGGTTTTTGGGGAGGAATTGGTCAAGAAATGCTTGGAGCCTTGTCAGTTCAGTGCCCTCCTGTATGGAAGTGCCTAGGTCTAAGGAAGTATCCCAGATTTTGTTTATTTCCATTTTTAGGGCACTCCATAGATGGAAGTGGGATTTGGGGCTACCTGAGCTTGGGAAATGGCAACACTTCCTGGATAAGGGTTGGATAATGGCCCAGGAATGGTTTATTTTGATGCAGATGAATAGGAAAATACTAGATTTTTTTTCTTTCTGTTTGTTTTTTTTTCTGTAGATGAATAATGCAACTTAATAATTGCAATTTTAGTGACTTACATGATGCATCAGTCTTTGTTTTGTATGTCAGAACTTTTGCTGAGGTTTTGATTAATAGCTCTTGTATTGTAGGTTTAATGCAGAATAAAGTGTAAAAATATAAATAGCCTGCATTCCTCAATCATCATTTTCCTGTAGCTTGTTGTTGTTCAGTACCATGCAGTGTTAGTGAAATCTGAAAGGATCTCCTTGTGTTCTCTTTTCCATGGAAAACAGTATAAAAACACTAGTGCTTATGCAATGTCTGTTGTGGAAATTTTCCTTTTCTGATATAAAACATAAGCCAAGTTATTGCTTGACTCTTGTGCTCTGTGTGTTCTGCCCTGTGCAGAAATCTGGATGAAATTATGTGTCTGCTTTAGCAGTGAAAATCTGAGCTGACTTTTGAAACAATCCTGGTGCCACAAATCAGGAACAGTCATTTCCAATCCCAGGAAAAGTGTTAATGGAGTCACTTTATCAACTGCCTCCATGGAGAGTCTCCCAAGAGATTTTGCAAAAGTGTATTTGCACAATTACAATAATTAGTAAAAGCAAACTATTACATCTCCCATTAGCAGCTTCCCAGCCAGGAGCAGCTGATAAAAACAGCTTTTTGTGGTGCTGTCGGCCTCTGAGCTCACAGATTTGCACAACTTGGACTGTTTGATTTGAACCCCCTTCCACCTTTTGGATAAAAAACTGTAATTTTCCTTTCAGCGTGTCTGCAGAAGTGTCTAGCCAGTGCTTCCTGTCCAGTTTTGACCTTCTTTTGCACACATCCCTGCGATGCTGTAGGAATTTCTGGCTATACTTAGGCTTGTCACAGGTGGGAATGAGTCCAGGGGAAAAAAAAAAACCTTCAAAATAGCCACATCTGGAAGTTGCCATAAAAGTTTCTAGGAGCTGGAACGCCTTAAGCAGAATTTCTGGTGTGTTCACCCTGGTAGGGTTGTTTTTGTGCTGTTTTTGGGGGGTTTCACACCAGAGTGCATGTGGAGATAGGTTCAGCTTGGCAGAGATGATGTGGTGGTACCACAGCAAAGGGCTGAGCTGCTCCCATGACCTCCCTGGCCCTGCTCAGTCCCTGCTTCTCTCCCTTTCACCAAAGGAGAATTAGAAACATTTCCTTTTGGGCTGTACTTCACCTCAGGACTCATATCAGACAAAACCTGGGGAGGTGTTTGTGGTGATGGGCTGCGGGGAGAGGGGACAGACTCCCAAAAACAGCTGCAGTGGGAACCTGTTTGCCTGGAGCAGGAGCAGGCTCTGAGCCAGGGTTGGAAAGGGCTTCCCAGCCCTTGGCAAGGCCACAGGGAGAGCCAGGAGAGCCTTTTATTTGTTGGAAAAGAAAGGAACCCCAAACTGTGTGGGGCAGGAGTGTCAGAGCAGCGTTTGGCACTGGAATGGATGGAGAGTTAGCACGAGGTGTGGGATTTATCCAAATCAGAGCACTTTTCCCAGGAGGGATCAGCTCTGTGGCCCTCCCTGCCAGTGATGATTCCTTGTCCTTCCTCTCTCCACATGATGTGGATGAGAAACTGGGAATGGGACAAGCAGTGCTGCAGCTGGGGAGAGCTGTGGGGTGCCAGCAGAGCTGCTCCTGCCCAGGGACCATTCCTGGAGGTGTCGGGTGGGATTGCTCCAGTGTGGGATGGCTCAGCTCCTGGTGCTTCCCAAACCCTGGGAACTGGGATTGTGGTCGTGATGGACTTGTACTGCAAGAGAAAAAGGAGTGGTGTGAGGCTTTTGGGGCTGAAGGAGCTGCTGAGGTGTTGGATGTGCTGGAAGGCAGGAGAGCTTCTTGGGAATACCCTACAATGAGCTCCCTGGCGTGGCTATGGAATTGTGCATTTTGTGGGAGCAGATGTAAATTTTCCAGAAAGTAAATTTTGCTTTCAGTGGTCGCCTGTCCACTGCAAACCAGCCCAGGGGCAGCTGCTGATGGGAGGTGGGTGCAGGAGGAGGTCACATCCAGGATATTTTTATTGCCTTGTTCATGGTCAGTGAATTAACAGATTGTTTTTCCTCTTTTCTCCAATATTGAAATTGTGTGGGATTTCTGACTTTTGATAAAAGACTATTGGGAGAATAAGAAAGAAGCAGGATCTCCCATCAGTGCAAGGAGTGTGAAATGAGGAGGAAAAGCCACTTCCACTCCATGGATCCTAAATTGCAGTTTGTATTTTGTTACTGGAAGCTGAAGCTAAAAGAAAAAAAAGAAAAAAAAAAAGGCATTTTTTCCCCCCTCTATTCTCTATTTCCAGTTGGCAACAATCTGGTCAAGCCCTCGTGGACAGGTGTACTCCACAGGGGCCAAACCAATATTTTGGAGACAGGATTTTTGTGTGGTGTGGAAGGCACTGAAGGATAAAAAAACAGAAGTGTTTTTAATTTGAGGTTAATACATTTAGCAGTTTTAACAATGAAAGGATATTTAATTTAAATAAGCTACAGCTGTAGGTAGTTCAACTTCCTTGGACACATTGTTTGCCCAAGGAATTGTCTGGAATATGAATTCCAGAATTGTCTTTGATTCCTTTTGCCAGTGGCTGTCCAGGACTGCCAGGTGTGATGTGGGATTTATTCCCTTTGGTCTGTTTTGGTGGAGTTCAGCTGCACACAACATTTTAGAGGCAAAAGTGCACTTTCTGGAGCAGGCAGGAATAGGCACTGAGGATGCTTGTTTGTCACATCAGGCAGCTGTGGTCAGGCACCTGGTTTTAAACTGCAAATTTCAGTCTTTGATCTGTGTGATTAAAATTAGAAAATCTTATTCCTGGGTACACAGTCTCTTGTGTCTTCCTTGAAGGAGGTTCTGATTTAAAAAATGCAAGAAAGTTAATATTTACATACATTGCAGGAGGAGGATGGAAATTGTGACCTTCTGAGAGTTTGTTAGCTTCAGATGAGCTTCACCAAGGTGGAGGCTGCAAACCCAAACCTGATGGCACTAATAGCCAAGCTTCTCATTAGTGCAGTTGGGGCAAACAAGAAATCTCTTTAATTTTTTATTTTTGATTGAAATCAAGCTATAATTATAAATTATCCTATTCTGGCTCTTCCTTTTGAATTCTGCTGCTATTTTACAATCCCTAGATCATTTCAGGAGCTGCTTTGATGGATGTGCTTGATGGTCTCGAAGTTGTTAAATTCAGCTCACTGATGATGCAGCTGTTCTTGGCAGAGAGGAGCCTCTGCTGTGCTGAGCTCACCACTGGGAACACAGAATTTTGTTCCAAAAGTTGTGTTTGGTTTCTGAAATTTTAAATACTGACATACTGGTGATGCTGTATTTCCATTAAAACTACTGGCTGCAAAGCCAAAATTAAAGCAACTCCAACATAGCCATGATAGGAGATAACTTGTTTAATAGAAATAGAAATGACCAGTTGTTTATTTTCATTTGGTGTGAAATTCAATCTCATGAATTTTAAAATATTGATTCACTGTGATGTCACATAAATAGAATTTTGCCTCCCCCTTCATTATTTATGTATTTATTCAGCAAGTGGTTGGCTGAAAGTCTAGAAATACATTAAAAAAAAAAAAAAGTATATTCTGGCAATTGTAACCTCAGACTTTGAAATGCTGCTTTTTCCTGCCTTTCCAAGAATAGAATCTCGGCCTCCAAAAATAAATGAAACCCAGCATCCATCACCATGGTTTTCAGTGCTTGCAATGGTGGATTTCTCCTTGAGGAGCAAAGGTGCAGCAGCTATTTTGGGAAGGGAAGATGTGGGGTGGGGATGAAATGAATGCAGAGCTGCTCTGGGAAGGCTCGTTGGAAATGTCAGACCTGCTTGGCGTGTGTGTGTGTTGTCTGGATGGCTTCACAGAGCCTGAAAAGTCAGGATGAAGGGGAGGAAAAATAAGCAGGGAAAGGGATAATAGTGATTCAAACATTTAGTGAAGGAAGGGGTTCATTTGGGATCTTTGGAATTGTAAAGAGAGCTGTTCTCAATGTACAGTGCAGGTGCAGTGTGTGGGTCAGGCTCATCCCAGGCTCTTCCCTGTTTTTGATTAACCCACATCTTCCTGCAACTTTGCTACAAAAAATGTCCCTTCTTGTCCAGGTCCTTGGATCCCGAACTCTGCCAATACATCAAATGCCAGTGCAGGGCCAGGAGCAGCAGGGCTGGGTTTCTGCTGCCTTCCTGTGTCACTCCACCATTTCCTGGCCTCTACTTTGCTTGTTTTCTGCCATTTTTGCCATTCCCTGTCTCCTTGCTTCCCAGTGCCACTGGAGTGCTGGAGGCCACTTCCCTGCCCGGGGCACTTGCACACTCTGCAGGGCTGAGGTGGCCTGGTGGCAGCTCTGGTGTGGCAGGGACCTCTCCAACAGTATTATTTTTATATATATAATTATTTTGATATGCATTATTGGTTTTATATACATAATTACATCTTGTTTTTATATACATTATTATTTTTATATTGTTTTATATACATTATTACATTCATTCTACATTATATACATTTATTATTATTATTATTATTATTATTATTATTATTATTATTATTATTATTATTATTATTATTATTATTATTATTATTATTATTATTATTATCCCAATAGGGAATAAGTAACAGGATGCCACCAGATCCCCTGGAATTTTGTGCTTGATGGAAGATATCCATGAGGGGCTTTTGATGTGGGCATGGAGGGATAGGAGAAAGAGGAATGGCTTGAAACCCAAAGGGAGCAGGTTTAGCTGGGATATTTGGAGGAAATTGTTCCTTGTGAGGCCCTGGCACAGGTGCCCAGAGCAGCTGTGGCTGCCCCTGGATCCCTGGCAGCACCCAGGGACAGTGGAAGGTGTCCCTGCCGTGGCAGGGGTGGGATGGGCTGGGATTTAAGGCCCTTCCAACCCAGAGCAGTTTGGGATTTTCCGTTCCTGGCAGGGATGTGGCTGCATGGAGCACACAGCTGATAACGGTGTGCACGACAAACCCCGGCAGTTCTGCCACCATCCGCTCTTCCTCCTGGTCCCATGAGGAGCTGGACTGGAGTTTTGCTGCTGCTGGGAGAGGACATTTAATTTTAATCCTGAAAATAGACTCACAGCCTGTTGGGATCCTTTTTGGGATCCTTGCTCAGAAATGAAGTTAGAGCCAGTGTCAGCATCAGGCCCTGAATCTAAAAATATATTTAAAATGCAGAAACCTTGCTACAGCAAGCTGTAGTTTGCACAGCCCGGAATGCAAAGCTGGCCCACAGCCACACCCATGCTGGGGAGGATTCTCAACTTCTGCTTTTGCTTTGATGATGTAGAAAGAAAAGAGGTTTTTTTTTAAATTACTTTTTAAAAAACATTTCTTTCCTTTTTGTGGACAGAAGATAACTTTCTCCCTCCCAAAGCTGGCAGGAGTCTATACCTACCTTAGTTATTTGGAATCTCAGGAGATGCTGAGCCCCTGTGGGAAAAGGAAAGGGAGGCAAAAGATGGAGAAAGAGGATAAAGTGGCTGTTCACTGCTTTGGTGTTGGTAAGAGCAGCTCAGCAGCTCATCCTGATCCATGACGTAACAGCAAGATCTGATCTATTATTTCTATTATTTATTTATTAACTTTCTGTTTCCAATGTGCCAGAGCAGCAATTCCAGTGTCCTCAAAACATCATGTTTGGTGCAGGAACACTGTCAGGGCTTGAATCCTCTTTTCCATGTTTTCCTGAGCAGCGTGAGGTGCCTGAGAGTCACCAAACAGAGAAATGAAAGCCTTAAAACATACCAAATCCACGTTCAGCTGGGTTACCAGGCCCTGAGCGTTACTCAGAGGAGCTGTGCAGCATTCCCAGCTCCTCATTTCAAATCCCAGTTTTCCAGCGATAGACTTAAAAATCTTATTGTGCAGCTGAGTTAGTGACTGAGCCTTCACTTTATAATCACTTTATAAAGCGCATGCACATTAGCAGGACGTGTTTAATGGCCACACGGCCCAGATGAAAGGGCTCTTTGTGGCAGGAGCCTTTTGTGCCTTCCTGGATCCCTCAGCAATTCCTGCGGAGCTTCCCAAGTCTGCCTGACACGGAGGGGCCGAGGAAAAGCCCTTGTGGCTTTCAGCTTGAGTGGAGAATAATGGGGAGCAGGATGGCAGTGGGGGAGGGCTCTGAACTCTGCAGTTCCTCCTGCCCCAGCTGGGGCTTTGCATTCCCAATGACCTCGGCCCTCCCGGGAATCACAGCCGGGGTTGTGGCAGCAGCGTCCACACCTGGGGACACTGGGACAACTTTTCTCAGTCCCTTTGTTTTTCAGGTTTGTCTGTCATGGCCATGTACCACAACAGCATTTAATTTATTTAATGTTTTGTGATTTATTATTTTTGTCAACTGAGATTTGGTGTTGCCTTTCATCTTCTGTTTAATCTCTCAGCTACATTTTGTTTCCTGTGTGTGTGGCTCTTAAAAACTCTTTTTCTAACCTTACCTTTCATCCTCAAAAAATAAAGCTGCAAGGTCGTGGATATGTTCAGCTTGGCCTGGCAATAATCTTCAAGAGAACAAGAATTTAGTGGACATACATTTAGCTTTCCGTTAACAAAAAGAGGGAAACTTCAGCAAAAAATAATCCTGGATTGTCTGATGAAGATGTCTCCTTTTGTGTTGTTGCTAATTCACGGGGTGCTTTGTGGGGTTGCAAGCAGAGAGAGTTTCAGCTCTTCCGAAAACTTCAGGAGGAGTTTGGAAATTGCTGAGTTTGGAAATTTCCAGTTTGGAAATTGCTGAGTAAAGAGGAAGTGAGAGAAGATTATTAACAAAAAAAAAACCAAAAACCCAAACAGTGGGGGAACATACACAAGAAAATGTACGTATTAAATTAAATTAGAAATTAGATAGATGCGATTGGAGTAGGGTTTCTGGTTTGGTCAGATCCCAGAATCATTAAGGTTGGAAAAGCCCTCCAAGACCATGGAGTGCCCGATCCCCACCTTGTCCCCAGCCCAGAGCACCGAGTGCCACCTCCAGGAATGGGCACTCCAAACCTCCCTGGGCAGCCCCTTCCAAGGCCTTTCCATGGAGAAATTCCTGCTGCCGTCCAACCTGAGCCATCCCTGGTGGGAAAAATCTGTGTGGCAAACACTGCTGGCGCGTTGCCACGAGAAAACATCCAGGTGAGGAAGATGCAGGAGCTGCTTGGGCAGCTCCACCAGACGTGTGAGGATGCCACCATGAACCTCCCCGTGCCTGTCTCCACCTCGTCCGCGTGGCTGCCCTCGGTTCTCCACGCCGGAGACTCCCGTCGCGTCAAGAGAGCCAAAGTTGTTCTGCCTGCCTCGAGCTGAGCGTCTGCAGCTTCTCCAGGGGCAGAGCTCTTGGTTGTGTGGTGGCTGAGGGTGGCACCAAGGGCTGGGCTGCACCCAGGTGCCCTCGGAGGGGTTGGAAGGGAATTCAGCTGGGAAATGCTGCCAGAGGAATGTGCGTGGCCACGGGGAACAGGAACGGGGTGAAGGGCAGAGGGCTGGGCTCTGTTCTTCTGGGGCTTGGCAGGGAAGCACTTCTTGTCTCAGCATCAACCAAAATGTTCTGCACTGGTGTCGTTGAGCTGAGGGAGAATTTCATCTGAATTATTGGAAGAAGCTTTTGGAGACGAAGCACTCAAGGCCTTTTTGCCAAGTGAACGTGTGGCGTTTTCTGTATAAACCAAGTGAGGACCTTCCCAAATGTGCTCATAAATGGATGTGTGCCAGGTATTCCTCAATCTCCTCGCACCAAAGATCACTCTCAGAAGTCAGGTCTGTGATTTAATTCCTCTCTAAGAGGAATTTATTTGTATTTCCCTGTTTCCCCCCACTTAACTCTGGGTTTAAGAAATCCATTCTCTGGGAATGTGTACAAATTTTTTTTTCCTCTCCCTCTTTTTTCATCAAAATAGAAGAAAATCTGGAAAAGGACTTAGGTTTTCTTATTTTTTTTAACTTTTAATTACGTCTATTTATGACTTATCTTAAGGCCAGAAAGCTCCCTGGTTCATGAACTTTCCCTTTTTTTTTTTTGTTTTACTTTTCAGTACTGTCCTTAGCTCATTAGCTAGAATCTCCTATATAATTATCTGTCATTTTATATTCCAGTGTTCAGTGAAATATTTAGAGAAACAAACACTCTGTGGTAGTACTGTGAGCTGGGCTTTTAATTATAAATTCTTCATTAATTTCACTGCATATTTGCTGCAAGTTTTGAGTTCTGCACATGTGATCTTCAGTTTTTTTAAGGGAGCGTTGAACATTGAATTGAAATCAGTTTCTACTCTGATGAAGATTTCTCATGAAAAATAATTAATTTTCCTTTCACACAGCTACTGCTTTGCAAGCTGGGATAACAAATACTCTTTTTTTTTTTTTTTTAATCAGCAAAAAACCCTTCCATTATTGTTATTGCTATTTTATTTTTGGTGACTGAAAAACTGCAACAGGAAATGACCCCAGCCACAGTTTCCATGACACCCTCTCACTTGAATCCAGTTTTCAAGCAGATGAAAGGCCCAAGCAGCCTTTTGATAGTGAGCAGCTAATTGGGTGCCTGATAGAGGCAGGTTTTTCTCTGGGAAAAAAATAAAGGAGCCAAGAAGTGGAACAGCTGTGTTTTGGTACATGTGTGTAATCCCAGATAAAACTCTCCAAGGACAAGGAAATACAGTAATACCTCACTGAAAGGAAAATTAAGAATCTTTGAAAACCTAATTGTGGCTTTTTGTGGGGGGGAGCTCATATTTAAAATAAAAATCTGCTGGAATGAATGTGGTAATAAATTATGGAGCTGTAAAATCTGAGCAGAACTTCTTGCTCTGTGGGATGTGGTGCTGGGATTTGTTTCTGTCTGGGCAAGAAAATGGCAATTTGGTCTTTCTTTTGTGTTTTTCCTTTGCTCAGTACATTTCTACCCCAAAAAAACAAAGTGGTTGGAGGCTGTTTTCAGCTTTTCTGCTCTCAGATGAGCTGCAGGTCATGGACTCCTCACATCTCACCATGGCTGTGGCTCCTCCTCTACCACTGTGTGCTAAAAGTGTCCCTGTGGAGAAAAAGGTAGAAATGTATCTTTTTGGTGGAGAAATTGGAATCTGAGCAGCCTCTTCTGGTGGTTGTTAACATCTGTGTAACCTCTGTGGTGAACAACAATCCTCCAAGGCGTGGGAAAGGGGATAAATATTTAAAATAGAGGGAAAGAAAATCACAGATTATTCTGAGTTGGAAAGGACCCACGAGGATCATCGAGTCCAGCTCTTAAATGAGTGGTTCATGCAGGGATCAAGCCTTGCTGTAGCATGAGGACTTTCTTTTGATAAATGGTTTGAATCTCAGGGCTGGGCGTTATTGGAGGGATAAATCCTGATGGAATGCTGTGAAGTTGAGTTGTGGAAGGAGCTGTGGTGGTGGTTGCTCCTGCTGCAGCACCTGTGTCGCAGAGCTCTTCTTGTCACCCTAATTTGTAACCCTGATTTAATATCTTATGAGACACTAGAGAAGGGATTTGCCTGGCATGGCTCTGAGAATTTTCATAATTTACTTTTTCTTCGTAAGAAATTCAGTATTCTTTCAATTCATTCTGACCCTAAAATTAATTCACACCCTTCCTTTTCATCCTCTGTGTTTGAGGATGGACATCACTTTTCGGAATGTTTTGAACTTTTATATTTCATGATGCTTTTGATTTTGTAGCCTTGTGTTTGTGTCCTTGTTAGGAGTGAAAAACCAGAATAAAAGTCCAGCTGGGGAGGTGAGACAGGAGATTTGAGCTGTTCCAGTGTCTGTCAGTCCCCAATGCAAAAACACACATGGAATTTGGAAATTAAAATTCAGATTCCATGCTGAAACAGGGACCTAAGTTAATTCCTGGGTATCAGCAACTTATTAAAGTTGAAATTTATTCATTAATTTGTGAAGATAAATTATCACTATCAGCATAATGAAAATTTTTCAGCCCATTAAATCTTTTTTTTTTTCCCCCCCTCCACTTCCTGACAATCAAATCCTGCTACCAGTGCTGGAGTGACTGTGAGACAACAGGAATATTCATTCCCTGAGTAGCATTAATCCACTTCCATTCTCCATTCAAAGCAGTGTTAATGCCTTTATTTCTCCTTGGAGCCTGAACTCGCTAATCCCGATCCCAAAGTGGATTATGGTGTCGTTCCTGCGTGTTCAGACAGATGTGCAACACACAGATAATTGCACAGAAAGGCAAAAGAAAGGGAATTTCTTTAGTTGCTGAGCTGGAGGTGGTCTCTATCCAGCCTTAAATCCTTAATTCAATTTCAGGTTTGCCACTCAGTCCTGTTGGCCTCGTGCTCAGAACGATTTCTAATTGGAAAACTGCTTGGACTGATCCATATTTTATGTGCATTGAAGCATCCTAGAGAATTAAATATGAATGGATGCTAGGAAATGTTGAAATATTATGAAACATCTAATTTCAAGTGCAAATATCTGCCTAGGGATTCTTGATTATCTTTAATGAAGATGACACTACCCATGATCAGCACAAGTGCTTCTCAAATAAGAGAGTTCATAGAAGGAAATCACAGCAGAGATTTGTTTGGAGTAAACGAGCAGCCTTTTCTCCAGAGATTCCAAAATATTTTATTTAGACAAAGTTAAACATGACTGGAGATTAAAAAAGAGGTCAAATCATTCTCTCCTGTTTTGAAAGAGAAATTGGTTTGTGTTCATTTACCAGGAGCAGTGGATTTGCTTCGTAGTTTGTAAATGTTTTGGGAAAAAGCAGCTTGTGATAATATTTATAGAGGGAATGAAAAATAGTAATTGCCTCTATCACTGCTTGAATTTTAACAATGTGTGTGCACTTGAGGCTTTTTGATCTTTTTAATAGGTACAACCCAACTGGCAATGACATCACATCAGGAAAGGAATTGATGCTGCCACTGTCAACTTCCTGGCTTGCTTTTTTTCTGAAAAGCTGCTTCCCTCCAGTTTAAATCCCTTTTTTACAGTAGAAATCTTCTCCCACATTCTGTTGGCTGCCCTGTCCTTGTGATGTTGTGCTCTGTTGGCCAGAAATTACAAGAATGTGTGGATGGGCAGGGTCCCAGGACTGTGCTTACAGGTTTGTGGCAAGATCTGCTGTGATTTAGGTTGCAGAACATGAATCTGATACCAATTTGAGATATTAATTCCATCCTCCAGAGCTGGGATTGTGCAGTTCTCATCCCTTCCTGGATGTGTTTGCATTGGGGAGGTAAAAACAACTCAGAGCAGAGGAAAAAACAATGTTCCAAAAGAGCCCAGGCTGTTTCTAAACATCCTGAAAGCTGGTTTCTTTTTCCTCTTGCTCTGTAGCTTTTTTGCATTGTGATTTTTATGATTTCTCTCCCACGTTTTCCTCTATCTTTGATCCATAACACTGACCTCATAAAAAGCCCCAAATAGGCAGTTCTTCCAAGCAGAGCTGAAGCTGCAGGTCGTGCATTTCTCCCTTGAAAGCTTGAGGATAACCAGTGGGAAATCTGGGATAACCCAGCAGAACTCTCCTCCAAGGATGTGTGGCTTGAATTTGTGGGAATCTGGAGCCAAAGAGCATCCCTGGCGTTGAAATAATTGCAAAAAGCTCCTCCCCTGGCTCAGGAGGAGATGCCTGAGTGGAAACTGAAAAAATCCTGCATAGTGACCTGAGGGGTTGTGTTTGCACAGGTGAAATGCCTTTAGGGAGACTTTCTGGGGAGCAGTTCTTACAAATTTCAGCTGCTAATTTGAGGCTAACTTCAGGCACAGAAATCATTCGGGGTTTTTAATCACAATCCCAGCTCCTCAGAAGAGCACACTGTGTTTTTTAAATTGGAGTTGAGTGTAACTTCTTGCTACTTAGTGTTTAAAGGGCAAATATATTTATAATAGTTTCAGCACAGCTCATTTTTAGAAGGCTGGGATCATTCTCTTTATTTAGGATAAACCATATTTCAAAAACCTCTCTTCATCCCTGCTGTGGTGGGACCATCCCATCCCCTGGGACCCAGAGCCAGGACCCTGGAGCCCCCACCCTTGGCTCATTTGGAAAACGAGGGGACAGGAATAAAACCAAATCCCTGCTTTGCAAAACATCTGATGATTTTTTGCTCCCAAAGGCTGGATGTTGAAATTCCTGTGGGACGGCTGAGAAAGCACCGAGGCGAGTTCTGCTCCTCTCCTTCATCCTCGCCTTCCCTCATTAAATCTGGAGCTTTCTCTCCTTTTTTTCTGGGTTGGAATCCACTCTGTGCTTGATTAACACTGGAGGTTTTGTTTGAGTTTTGTTTTTTTGGGTTTTTTTACTCCCCCCTCTTTCATGTAAATGATGTCTTGCTATTTTGCTTGCTTTTTCCCTTTTTTAATTAGAAGAATAAATGCTTGCATTCATGCACAAATTGCTTTGAAGTGCCGTAAGAATTCAATTCATGAGCTTCCTCCAGTCTCAATCTTTTAATTTTTTTTTTGCAAACTGATAAGATCTAATGGCTGCACTCTTTCCAGGAGATTACATTTGTTTTCTGAGGGCTGCTCTGCCTCCTCCTGTGTCCCGAGATAACGAGTTCAACACCAGGGAGAAGTTCAGCAGCAGCTCCCAGCAAGCATTCCCAAGCTTTTTGTACTGGGATTTTTTCTTGTGCTGGGCCACAGCCCCCTGGAAAAACAAGTGAAGAACAGTCCTAGGGACTGTGGGAACCTCTGGGTGCTGTGGACAGCTCAGCTCCTTGGAAAAGTGCTTGAGCACTTCCTTCCAGGGATTACCTCTTTTGCTTTATTTACCCAGGAATTATTTGCTACTTTGCGCCTGTCTGTTGATTTTTGGGCTGCAGGATGCAGTTTGTCAGTGCTGTCGGTGTGTTTAGGTTGTTGATGGTGATGCCTTGGGATTTGAGCTTTTCTGTTTTCCTGTGTTTGTGATCCTGCAGTTCTTTAGTGCGTAACTCTGAACTCCACACTCAGTGTGAGCTGCTGCTGCTGTCCCCTTTGGGGCAGACACAGCAATTCCTCTCCAGGCCTGGCAGTCAAGGACTCCTCACTGCCTCAGGCCCCAGGGATGGAAATGTTATGTGTATTTGAAACAAAAGTGAGTTGGGGGAGCAAACTTGGGGTCAATGACTTCATTAGCTGAAGCTGTAATTGGGAGATTAACCCCAATATGCAAATGGACCAAACTGGTAAAAGTGTGAAACCTGTGACCTGTTGTCATTTTTTGGGGTGTAGCCTCTTGAAGAGGGGGAGCTCTGTCTGCCCTAAATGTACCTGAAGACCCCTTAATAAATCTAACCATATTTTATTCCCTTAATTTTGTCTGGCCTGTGTTTTTAGGTAGTCCCAATAAGGCATCAGTGGTTCCAGGTGGAATTCTGGCTCGTGGAATACCAAGCTGTCAGATCCATCACTGTGCTCAATGTCTGAGTTCATTCCTCCCCTCTTTTGGGAGCGGAGGGGAAAATACCCATTTCCAGTGCTGGTGGATGAGTAATTCTCTTTTCATTAGCACTGAAGTGTGGCAAAATGGTGTTTCCTGAAGCCCACAGAGCCTCCCAGGGGATTTCAAATCCCGAGGTCAGATCAGTGCAGCCTAAATGGCCTCTCCTCTGCTTCTGGAAGTGTTTGGTGACTGAGCCCCCCTTTTAAATGTGGGGTCACAGCCCTGGGCTGGCCTCGTGTCCCCAGGGAGCTGCAGAACAGCTGAGGTGGCACCAGACCCGCTGCGGTCCTCAGGCCCTGCTCGGCCAGGACACCTCTCCTGGTGTGTCTGGACTCACTTCGGAATGTAACAATGATTTGAAAATAACTTTACACCCAGAGAGTGGTTAATATAATTAATGCCAAGTGTTTTAGCTTCTTGACTTATTTTTTAAGGTTCTTTTAAATTTCAAGTGAGAGATTCATCCTAAGAATTATAAATTGCACAGATTTGCACCCCCCCGTTTCTGCTCAGGAAAGGAAGGGTGGGGATTATATACAATATAAATAATATACAAATCATCATATAAAAATTATGCAGATGAACTTAAAACTTCTGTACTTATTAATACAACTAATACTGTAAATGAAAGCAACCTTGTAGTTTTTATTGCAGACACTGACTGACAGGGAGATAATTATGTCCTGCCAGTCTTTTTCAGGTTACTACTCATCCTTTATTTATCTCTGGACAAAAGTGTGGCTGTTTTGGTGCAAGCACCTGCACATGGACTGCAGTTTGTGTTAAAACTTTTAATGTGGGTGTCTCTCCAAGTGCAGGCACTGGGAGACAGCTCCCGTTCCAGAGAGCTTGTAGGGAAGGCTTTTGAGACATTTATCCTGTGGATGCTGATGGTTTCCTGCTGAGAGAGCCTGAAAAATTATACTCTTGGACATTTAAAGCAAACATTTCTGTAATTAGGTTGCCATCAGCCCATTCATTTCATGCACAGAAGTTCAGCCCTGTGATTTATGATCTTTAAATCCCTGGATTTAAGGTTGTCTGCTTGGGTATTGTTTTTTTTAAAGTTCCTGTGCTTCAACATTTCTCCAAACAAAACCCTAAATTATGTAAAACTGATGAGGGGACAAGCACCTCTCCTGGTGTGTCTGTCCCTTTGTGCTTTAGGATTTTTTCCTGACTTTACTGTGGAATTACACAATCCTGCCTGGAATGTTAGATCAATTGATCCATGGTTTTTTTGCAGACTTGCTGTACATTGAATTCTTGAGCAAATTGGACAAGCACGGTAATTACACTAAAGTGGTATCAAACCCTTCTGGCTCTAGGATTGCAGCTATTTACAAGTCTTGGGCTGCTGCTTAAGTTTGTCCCAATTTTTAGTCATTTTGACATGAGTTTGAAAGCAAACCAGGAAACTGAAACCCAGAGTTCTCCCAACAGAATGAAGACTATGGTCAATTTTCTTCTTTTAAACGCTCAGTTTTAGGTTCTCTTAAAAGGAAAAGGAGCAAGAAGATGCAGTAAGGTGGAAAGAGTTCACTAAAGAAAATGTTCTCAATCTGAAAAAAAACATAGAAATAATTTAAGTTTTACATCTTAGAAGCTGGAATGAGGAGTAAGTGTAGGGAAAAGAAACCCAGTGCCACTGAGAAGCCCATCTGCTTTGTATTTTAAGGGTTGGGTAGCATGACTTTCTTTTTTTTCTGCCATACACATTGTCAGGAGAATAACCTTAGTCAAGTTACATTGGCTAAATGAATAATCTCTTGAACATGTGGAACTCATTTTCTTGGGGTATTTTCCCCTCTCACCCTTTTCCCCTTCCTCTTCTCTGGTCCCTTGAAAAAGAAGACAAAAAAAAACCTGCTGGTTCCTGATTGCATTTTTTGGCACGTACTCAGTTTTCCAGAGTTTTCTCTCCTTGCAAATGCCCAGAGTTTTCCAAGGAAACAAACTCATAAGAGTTGTGCTCTCCTTTGCTCCTTTTCAGTGTTGTGCCTACTCCCTGTCTCCCCTCTGAGGCCTGAAATGATCCCATGGGATTTTAAACCCCCCCCAAGCTGAAATATAAATGTTAACTGTATATATTTATATATATAAATATATAAATGAGATGCTTTTGGCCATCAAAATTAAGATCAAACTTGAATCCCAGTTCTCCTGTGTTGCCCAGAGTATATTCCAGTGCTGCAGAAATGTGATGGGCACCTGGTGGAAGGTGGTGGGAGCTTGGGTCTTATAGGGATGAGACTCAAAATTTGGGATAAATCCCAAATAGGGACTCAGTGAGTAATCTCCATGAAAAGAAAAAAATGGGAAGGGAGATGATGTTTCCCCACTTAAAACCTTAAATATTGGGGAATGTGTGCACCCAGAGGGCGTGTTATGAGCCTGCAATGTTCATTGGTTCTAACTTACATAATTCTCTTTATGAATTAGTATTCTATCCTCTGCTGGTTATTGATTTCTCAGTTCTCACATTAATTAATCCTCATTTTTCAGTCTTTTTAGTATCTTTTTCCCAGACAGGGAGTTTCCAGCACGTGCTGATTGTCTTTGTTAGGCTCTTCTTTGCCTTCTGCTTTCTGCAACATTTCCTTGGAGGGATGTAAAATCTGCATTTTAGGTGTCCAGTTTTCAGCCTCACTGAAGCTCATCAGGGTTAGTTCAGCAAAACTTCAAATTTCAGCAATTTTCCAATCAAACTCCAATAATATCAGTCTGAGAAGAAAGGTAGCTACGTGCTGGCTAAAGTGGAAATCACACTGCTCATGATGAATTAAAACAATTGATTAGAAAAGTTAGAGGCATTAATTAGAAAAACGAATTAGGCAAGTTCTAATTTCCAAGAGCCGGTGAAGGCAGTGACTCAGCTGAGCTCAGCATCACTTTTCTCTCTGATTCAGGTGTCTGTGGCTGCTCCACAAATAATGTAATGAGAAGGAGCATTAATTAGTTAAATCCCTTCTGAAAACATGGGTTTTTTTTCAAACCCACAGGAGGAGAAAGGCATTTGAAGGGCGGTTTTGGGATACTCCTTGCAGATCTATAGCTGCTGCCCTCGGTGATCCCATCCCTCTGGATTTGCCTTTCCCTGTGTGTTCCTCCAATCCACTTCAGCTTCTTCCATGTCTTACTGGAAGTTCTTGGAGGAAAGCACGGAGCATGTCCCTGATCTCCTGGGAAGTCTCTAGTTAATGTTCCTTGGTTTTAGAAAATGGTAACAAAACAGAACACGAGATGGCTTCAGACACTGCAAAAATAAACTCCAGGCAGAAGCCACAGGTTTCCCTGAAAACAGCCTCACTGGGTGAGTTCCACCAGGAAAAGGATTTGTTGGATATTTGTTGGCTCACCACTTCTTAAAACATTAACCTTTCAAGTAGGAACCAGAGCCTGGTTAGGGGCTGCTTGAAGTTTATGAAGTATCACAGCCCTGCTGAGCTAATTCTGCCTGTATTTTACACACCTACATTTTATTATTCTCTATAACTTCTTTAATGTTATTGATTTTTGTCATGGAGTCCTTACCCAAATAGGATGTCTAACTGCAGTCCATGCACTAAACCTGCAAAAAGATGGGTGTTTTAGGGTTTTTTTTGTTTGTTTGTTTGTTTTTGTTTGTTTGGTTTTTTTTAATGGCTTGTATGGATGGTGAAGCAGCTTCAATATATTTACAGCTCAGTGGCTATTTTACTAATCCTGTGTTTGTTTTCCCTCATTCTCTTTGTCTCAAAAAATGTTATTTTTGTTGTCAGGGAGATGGATTTGTGTCTTGTCTGGCAAATAAAGTGATGTGCAAATGGTTGAGTGCTCTGCAGAGCAGTTGGTGCCTGTGTTTGGTTGGGGACCTTGGAGATTTGGGGGTGGTGGCTGTTTCTGTTTGTTTTGATGCTGTGCTGACAGTCAGACTGGGGCTTTTGGAAGTGTTTTTCTCACTGCAGCGCATTTTCATCCTGAGGAACTGAGGGAACGAGCCAGTTAACATTTTACTTTTTATGCTGTGCTTGGTTTAGAGTCTTCTCCCAGATTTAAAACTGAGTTGCCTTCAGTTTCAGATAAATAAAAGTCTCTTAAGTAAGGATGTTTTGGGACACCACAGAGCTAAACTCGAGCTTATCTCTGGCTCCGTGGGAAACCTGACTCCATCCTACCCTGAGATGTGGTTTGGGTGCTGGGCCCATCCATCACTGTCAGAGCCCACCTGTGCCAGGCATTAGATGCTGGTGGCCCAAATCTTCCCTGTCCCAGCCCCCTGCTCCTGAATTCCTCATTACTTCCTGATTTCTCTCTCTTATCAAATATTTGTCCTGTTGTCCAAAGCTAACAGCCAGGCAGCTGGAGTCATTAGAGGATATATGGAGGTACCACAGAAGAATTCCCTAGGAAGCTGCAAGTGCTTTGACCCAGCCAGGTACTTCAAAAGCTTAGGAAAGCAAGAGCAGGATACTTTGGGAATGTCTGTTTGGAAAAGTCAGCTTCCTCAGGGCTCCATCCAGGCCATGCCCTGCAGGCTAACAGGGCCACATCTCCCAGCTTGCCTGAGGAGCTGTGATTGATCCCTCGCTGGTGGTGATCCCTGCAGACACCAGGATTTCTCTGTCTAGGCTGGTGTTTGTGCAGCCAAGCAGGAGGGCATATCACCAGAGTGATGTGCCCAGGATTTGGGTGTTGCCAGAGGCCCCAGGAATGGTTCAGGGCTTTGTGCTCAGCCCCTGGCAGCAGCACTGAGCCTAAACCTGAGCAGAGAGCTGCAGGTACAGCCAGGGAAGTGCTGCTGTCTCCAGTGTCCGAATAATTCTAAAAGAATCTTTAGGAAGATTATAATAAGCTTTGAAATGGTCGACTCAGAGAATCATCAGGGTTGGAAGAGACCTTTAACATCATCAAGTCCAGCTGCTGACCCACCCCTACTGGAACCATTGAACCACATCTCCCAGATCCAAAACTCCTCCAGGGATGGGGACTCCACCACCACCCTGGGCAACCCTGACCCCAAAAACAATGAAAAAAGTTTTTTAGTGTCTAACTTTAATCTCCTGTCTCAGCTTAAGGCTGTTTCCACTTATCCTCTTGCTGTTGTGGAAAGTGTTGGGATAAATCAAACTCTCCAACACTATTTTTTAAAGTATTGTAAAGTAGACATTGCTTCAGTCACAGCACTGGGATAGTTCTACCTGGATGTAAAAATTAAGGGTTTTTTTCCCAGTTAATTACTGCATACAAATGAAGGAAAATAAGGTGGCATTTGAGGGCTTGAGGACGTGTGTGCTGGGATGTTGGGAGTGATGGTGGGGATGGAGATATTCCATGGCTGAGGGAGGAGCAGCTCAAGGGAAAAGGCTGAACCAGGGCAAGGGATGGATACTGAACTGGGGGAAAGACTGGATACTGAATGAGGGGAAAGGCTGGATGCTGAATGAGGGGAAAGGACTGGATGCTGAATGAGGGGAAAGGCTGGATGCTGATCCAGAGGAAAGACTGGATACTGAATGAGGGGAAAGGCTGGATGCTGATCCAGAGGAAGGACTGGATGCTGATCTGGGGGAAAGGCTGGATGTTGAGCTTGGGAAGGGCTGGATGCTGATCCAGAGCAAAGGATGGATACTGAATGAGAGGAAAGGCTGAATGCTGATCCAGAGCAAATGATGGATACTGAATGAAGGGAAAGGCTGGATGCTGATCCAGGGGAAAGCCTGGATACTGAATGAGAGGAAAGGCTGAATGCTGATCCAGAGCAAAGGCTGGATACTGAATGAGGGGAAAGGTTGGATACTGAATGAAGGGAAAGGCTGGATGCTGATCCAGGGGAAAGGCTGGATGCTGATCCAGAGCAAAGGATGGATACTGAATGAGAGGAAAGGCTGGCTGCTGATCCAGAGGAAGGGCTGGATGCTGATCCAGAGCAAAGGATGGATACTGAATGAGAGGAAAGGCTGGCTGCTGATCCAGATGCTGATCCAGCACAGCCTTCCCGCGTTGGGAGGGCGAGTGCTGATGGGTTATGGCAAATAATGCCGGGCAAGCATCTCATTAAACACGTGTGGGATTGTTCTGTGAGGGAGCTGAGCCTGCTGCCATCTGCTCCACAGATCCAATTAAACAAGAGGGGTGGGGAAAATAAAGTACAGATGCTAATGGGCTGTGTAAACTGCAGGGCAAGTTCTCCTAAATATTTAGACTGTTTTCCTGAGGTTGTGTGTGGGGCTGGCTTTTCTCTGCTCTGTGAAGTTCCCTCCACTTCATTTGAGGTTGCCACTTAGCTCTGATTTTCTGGTTAAAGTTAGGGCACTTTTAAGTCAGTGAAATTAGCTTAAAGATGGTTTTTTTCCCCCTAGGGTGGAATTATGCCCAGGAATTCTTGAGTAGGGAGCTGATATCCCAAGTAGGGACTGGACCCAGGCAGGGGTGGAGCAGCTCAAGTGTAGCCTCGGGGTTGGACTCTCAATCCTTACTTGATTTTAACTGTTGATTTACTCATTATCTGTGCTTAGTTTGACTGAGGAATTCCTGCTCCCTCCTCTCAGCCATGCACAGTGCTTTTAATTAAAACAGAATATACCAGAGCATTTTAAAGAAATTAGTGAATTCAAAGTCAAGCAAAAATAGGTTAAAAACCAAACCAAATAAATTCCTGCTTGCACTGTGACTCTTACATAACCATGGGTAATGTTCTCTGGCATTATTTTGCAAGTTCATAAATGGGCTACATGTGAAAAGGGTGGAAGAAGGGTCAGCTTTGTGTTAGGGACAGAAGGCTCCATTCTCAGGAGCTGACAGTTGATTTCCTCCTGATTCCTTTTGATGTCTGCACACTAAACGCTGCGTGGACAGAAAAATTCAATTCATTTAAAACATTTTGCATCAAAATGACATGCTTTAATGTATTTCCTTCTGATGTTTAAGTTATCTTTTCATCTCATGAGGGAGGGAAGAAAAAAGCCAACATGTTTGTAGTTAAAGTACCCAAGCAGAACTTTAAACAAAGGTCTCGATGAAGTCTCGATGTATGGGCAGCTTTTAAGAGTAGAAACCTTTTTTTTTCCCCTTCCCCTGCCCCCACTTTCTTGGCTCTCTGAGCCTTGTAAGCCAAGGAGATTTATTGCTGCCCTTCCAAATGCTTCTTCAAAATGAAGAGTTCACATTTTTGAAATTCCTCAAGTCCTCAGGAAGAGAGAGGGATAAGGGGAAGTGATGATGAGGAGCACACCAAAGGATTTTCCAGGCTGGTTTTGCTGCCTGTAACTGTGCTGGGAGGGAACCAGCTGAACCTGCATCAAAAAAACTTGGAGCTGTGGACTTCAAGAGTTGTCAGGGAGATGAATTTGGATGAAATTGGAACTTTTTAGTAATTGCAGTTGTTAGTGCTGATAATGCAATCCAGGGTGTTCAGGAATCCCTGTCCTTGGTCAGCTGCAGGGCCACGTGTGTGACTCAGCACTGATGGAAGTGGGATCCATTCCCTCTGTGAAACCCCAGCTCTCCTGGAGAAACCTCTTCACAGCCTAAATAACCTCCATTTATTGCTGTTACAGCTATTGATACCGCTGGTTGCTGTTAAGAGAGCAAAGGAATATTTTAGGGATATTGTACATTTTCCAGTGGGGACAGCCCCACTGTCCCCAAGGGGAAAGCTGCCCTTGGAAGTGAGGAATCTTGGAAGAGAAGCTCAGGTGATCAGGCAAAATTTTAGGGATGCTGTTGGTGTAACCCCAAATCTTCCCAGTCTTATTTTTCAGCAGAATATAACAAGGTGTTGAGTGGTTTTTCCTCTGTGTCTGTAAACAGGGATGGCATCGTGGCTGTCACCTGTTCCCCCTGGGAACTGAGCTTCCCACAGGAGGACACAGCTCACACTTCTGTCTTCTGATGCTTTTTTTTTTTTTTTATGAGGTTGATCTGGTTGTGTTCAAATTGGGTCTCACTTGTCTCTTTTCCACATATTAAATTTGTCTAAATTTGGCTCCCAGCCTCTCACGTTTTAGTTGGAAACAAGTGTTTTTAAAAGTAGTTATATTGGGTTAAATGTTTAGCAGAAGAAGGGTCATAGTTTGCACGTGGGGCTATTTTTAGCACCTTATGTCAGTTTGGTAAATAAACAGATGTTTGGGAAAAAACCCTGTTCTGTCTTTGCCATCCAAAGTCAGCCTCTGCAAGCAGATCCCACATGGAGACATGACTCCCCTTGGGAAGCCTGGCACTGGGAGACTCCCCAGGTCCTTCTCTGACCCCATTTCCTCACCCATCCACCCTTTGGAGGTGCTTCCTGTGACATTTATGACCAAAAAGCCTCTCACACATCCTTTCTGCTTTTTCTTGCAGAGGATATTCAACTCCTTCGTGTACACGGAGAAAATATCGAATGGAGAAAGCGAAGTTCAGCAGGTGAGTCCAAAACCCCTTCACCTCCACTGGCAGAGTCAGCTCAGGGAATTCTTTCTGTCTGCATTTGTGGCCCCTTCCTAACCTCAGATCACAGGCAGGAGTGGGATAGAAATGGGGATGGGCTGCATGTGCTGATGATGCTTTTGAGAATTTTGCAAAGCCTTTCCATCTGCTTGGTGTGGGGCTGTCCCTTGGGAACAAAAGGGCCCTCATGAAGTAGCTCCCATTAATTGTCAGGCTTTCATGTTGGAAGTGTCTCTTTTAAAATTTCAAATTCAAAGTGAACCCATTGATACTATTATCATGTGGAAATACAGGACAGCTACTCTGCATCAGAGGTGTGGCTGAGGGGTGCTTGGAATTTTGTGGGGTTTTACAGGAACACATTTCAGCATTTAACACTGAGATAATACATGGGCAGTTTGCATTTTAATACATGTGTTTATTTTTAAAATTAATTTTGGATCAGTTTCCAAACAGATCAAATAGGTCATGTTTTATTGTTTCAGAAATTAAAGTCCCAGTTATGTTTGTGGTAAAGGTGATGGGTTTTGGTCAAAGAAATGGAACAAAGAACCAGCTTTTCTTCCCAGTCTAAGCATGGACTTGCTCAGCCTTCAGGAGTAAACTGACCTTCCCAGACCCCTATCAAACCAGTTTTAATGTTCAGGAAAAACAGAAGCTCCTCAGAGTGGGGCTTTCCCTGGGGAACAGGGAGTTGCAGTTCAGCCCTGCAGGTAGCCCCACTGTGGTTTCCCAGAGCAGGTCAGTGCATGGCATGTTCATGTGGGTTCAAGCTGCTCCTGGAATACAGAAATTATTAACACTCCACGTCCTGCTTCCTGGAAATGGTGACATTTCCAGTCTTTCATTTTTTACTGAGGAAAAAGTCAAGGCAGAGCTGGTTCAGATGGGATCCTAAGAAACTTTTAGGTTGGAAAAGACCTTTAAGACCATCGAGTCCAGCACTGCCAGTGCCACCTCATGTCCCCAAGTGCCACATCCACAGGGATTTTAAATCCCTCCAGGGTTGGGGACTCCAGGGCACCTGTGCCAGGGATGGACAATGAAGAATTTTCTGTGAAGAATTTTCCCAATATCCACCCTGAGCCTGCCCTGGCCCAGCCTGGGGCTGTTCCCTCTCCTCCTGTCCCTGTTCCTAGGAGCAGAGCCCGACATGGTGACATTTCCAGTCTTTTTTTTACTGAGGAAAAAGTCAAAGCTGAGCTGGTTCAGATGGAATCCTAAGGAACTTTTAGGTAGGAAAAGACTTTTAAGACCTGTGGATGTGGCACCTCATGTCCCCAAGTGCCACATCCACAGGGATTTTAAATCCTTCCAGGGATGGGGACTCCTGGGCAGCTGTGCCAGGGCTGGACAACACTTTTTGTGAAGAAATTTTCCCTGATGTCCAATTTAAACATCCCCTGGTGTAACTTGGGGCCGTTCCCTCTCCTCCTGTCCCTGTTCCCTGGAGCAGAGCCCGACCCCCCCGGCTGTCCCCTCCTGTCAGGAGCTGTGCAGAGCCACAAGGGCCCCCTGAGCCTCCTTTGCTCCAGGCTGAGCCCCTTCCCAGCTCCCTCAGCCCCTCCTGGGGCTCCAGACTCTCCCCAGCCTTTTTGAAGGCTTTGGCTTCCCTGCAGGCATGCCCAGGTGGGTGCTTGCAAACAGAGGGACCCTGGGAATGCAGTTGTCGCCTGAGTTTAACAATTTAAATCCCAGACCATCCCGACATCCCTCAGGATGGGCTCTCTGGCTCTGTGTTGTGTAGGGCAGCATTTCCAGGAGTGTTTCTGGGTGGTCTGTGCACCACAGAAGGGCCATGTGGGCTGGATCAGATGTATCAGATGGCTTTTGAAAGGCAAAACTGTTTTTGGGAAACCAAGAAACTGGATTAAAACTTCTTTGAAGTCCTGACTACAGATTCTCCACTGAGGAAAAGACAGTCCTTGTTTCCCAGAGCAGATGTCTGTGTTCATCCCAAGTGGATTTAAAGAGCTGTCCAAACACTGGAGGTGGGGTGATGGATTTGGAGCTGTCAGGGGAGAAAACAGGGCTCTGCTGAAGTGTAATTACTGTGCTTAAAAGCTCTACAGTGAAGTGGATGGAAGAATAACTGAGCACTTCTGGTTCATTAATAACCAGATCTTTCAGCCCTAATGAATCCCCAGCAATAGAACCCAAATTTTATAAGAGTAGGACATTGAATGGGATCATCTTGAGCAAAGGCAAACAAATGTAAGCAAATGAAATCCCCTGCCAGAGAAATCTCATTTCTGCTTTGCTCATTCATTAACATTTTCATAGCAACTGATATCCAAAGGCAATTAATAACAGTTTTATGTCAGCTGGGATTTTTTTTTTTGGCAGAGAACTGAATTGTTGTGGGGGTGGTGGGTTTTTTATACCAAACCATGTAAATAATGCCTCTCAGTTTATTGAAAAAGTGAAAGATTGCAGCTGTTGGCCTTCAGGCCTAACTGTTCAGTACCTTTGGCTTTCTTCGTGCCACACAAGGAGCAGTTTTACCTCTCAGCATTGAGCTGGTTACACTTTTAAGGTCTGCAGTTATAGAATTACTGTTGTACCTGACAGATAAAACCTTTTCTGCTTTGAATAGGTTATTAAAAATGGGGTGGCAATGGCCAAAACTAACTTGGATTCCTTCCCTGTGAGTTATTTCAGTATCAGAGAACTCTCATATGATGTGAGAATGCAGTGGTGTGAGTTAGTGATGTAAATAAAGTGGGACAGGAGGAGTTTTATGAGGGGAAAATCTGCATTAGCTAATTTCAAGGAAGTCAGTGTGTGTTCAGTGTCCTGCCAGACATCTGCTTTCCGTGATGTGGAGAGAAGGGATCTGGGCTCCATGCAGGGCAGAGGGTGAAATGCTCTCAAGCAAGAGTAGATTTACCAGCTTTGAGGAGAAAAGGCTTGAAAAGCTCAGGCCATGCTGCTGTTGGGTTGGATTTTTAGTTTGGTTGGTTTTGGACTGGGCCAAAGAGGCCTTTGGGGAGGAAACAGATCTGAAATGTGCTGAAAAAAATTGCATTTAGCTGTTGAGCACAGCACGTTCCCTGGCTGTGAGAAGTGGCGTGTTCACACACATTAATGAATTGTGAGCCTCACAATAAAAGGCAATTATTGTGTGTTTAATGTACTTCCAGAATGATTCAGGAGTTGTGACCTCTCTCTAGGTTTTACTGTGCATCCTGTTTAACATCTTCCTTGGAATAAGTCTTGGGAAGCTTTGCCAAAGGTACTGGCCGGTAGAAAACTTCAAATGAGTGCTGGTTTCCGTGACAAAATGCACATTGGAAAGTGGTTTCCTGCATCCTGGTTGCAGTAATGGAATAGATTTTCAGTGTTATCCAGAGAAACAGGAACGGGGACTTTCCACGAGGGAGGATGGACTTAAGTTGAAGGAGGGGAGATTTAGGTGGGATTTTAGGGAGAAATTCTTCCATGTGAGGGTGAGGAGGCCACAGAAGCTATGGCTGCCCCTGGATCCCTGGCAGTGTCCAAGGAGCACCCTGGGACAGTGGAAGGTGTCCCCCCTGCCCATGATGGGGTGGAAGAAGATGATCCTTAAGGTCCCTCCCAACCCAAACCATTCCAGGATTCCATGAATAGTTCGAATCCTTTAAAACAGAGGTGTGGGGTGAAGCTGGAGGTGATTCTGTGATCCTTCCTTCAGCCATGTCCTTGCTCACCTCTGGCTTTTCAGGGTTGATACAAAACCCTGACAGGGTTTCTTCAAGAGCCACATAGATGAAAAATAAATAACATTAAAAGTTTCCTAGATTAGGAACCCATGGATGCACAGTTGTCATACAGCAGCAGGATGAATACCTGGTGGGCTTTGGAGAGAGGTGCTTTTTTCCAGATTTTTCTGGTTTACAGAGGTGAATTTAAACCTCAAAATTCTAACTCAGCTCTTCCATGTGTAAGCAATCCTTTCCAAGGAGCTTGACAGTGTTATATCCCTGTCTGTGAGTCCGTCCTGGCATCCCTGCCTGTCAACCCCACTGATGCATATTTTATATACAGGCTTGGAAACATGAAAAATACCTTGGCTTTCAAGCTACAGCCAGAAATAAAACCTCACCTTGGAGCTCTGCTTTCCCTCAGAGCTCCCTGCAAAGGGAAGACTTCAGAGCTGTGGAGCTTTGAGGGGGAAGAAGCTTTAAAAAAAAGCTCGAGGGAACGATGCAAATGAGGGAAATGTCTCTGGGAAAATTAGAGGAGGCTCAGTGATGTTGTGATGAAAGGTTGTCAGTGGAGATGGTGACAATTGAAGTGCATTACCCAGGGGTGCTGCAGTAATAGAAACAGGTGTTACAGTCCAACCTGTCTGCAAACCCAAGGGCTTTGGCTGCGTGTCAGCTGCCAGAGGAAATCCAGGGAAAACAGGGCTAATGGCTGCATTGTTCACAGAGAGCACTCGCTGCTCATTGCTTTGTTTATTAAAATTAAGGAGAAAACACAGAAATCTGAAAAATGCCCACGGAGGCATCCCCTTGTTGTTGTTTTTGAGATGAGGCAAAGAGCACTTCGTGTAGAATAATTTTATGTCGATCTTAAAGCATCCAGATTTATTTCAGTCTCTATTAAAATGGGTGAATTGGAGCATTTCTGTGGGAGCAGGAAATGTCTGTCACACTTGGTACCCACCCAGGTGTGGGACACCCCTGCCCCTTTCCTGTGCCTGATTTGGGGCATAATTTTCCATTTTGCCTTAAAAATGCTTCAGCAATTATGTAAGCATGGTTTCATAGTTCAGTCTTCTGTCCTTTCATTATTTGTTATCTCTCTTTCTCTACTTTGGAGGTTTTGTGGGTCTGGCATCCATCAGCATCCAGCAGCTCTCCAGCTTCAGGCAGGTTAAAAAAAGCAGGGTTATGTGCTGGATAAAAACTGGAGGTTTTTATTTAGAAAGAGGAGAAGGTGATTTAAGCCTGCAGCTTTTACTGTGACAGGCTCCAGCAGCTGAGTGCATCACCCTGCAAAGGGAATAAAGTTTGGGAGGGAAGCGAAGCCCAGCTATGGAAGAAAACTTTGTTTTGTTAGGCTTCATCTGGGTGATACTTCTCAATTTGATTAATTAGAACCATTTGTTTCTAGTATTTTATTGGTGTGTTACCCTCAGTTTCTTGTCACAGTTTATTCATTTGAAGAAATTTTCAATGGAAAATTATTTTTGGATCGTCTTGCCCTTGGTGACTTTATTGAGTTCGCTGGTTTTGAAGTGGTTTGGATTGTTGGGAGCATTGTCTTGGTATCAGAGGGCAATATTTTTAGAGTTCTTTGGATTAGACAGAGTCAGATCTTCCAGCTGTGGGCAGGGAATGGTGTCTGGAGCTCTGGGAGGTTTCGGATCCCTCGCTGCTGACACGCACTTGACTCCCCGCCCCGACCGAGGCGCTGGATCCCATTTCAGTAAAATAACGGAGTGACTTTGAGCCATTCAGAGGTTTTTCCATGGGAGACACAGTTTGGGAACAAAGCATTTGCTTTTTGTCAGCTTCTGAAGTACAGGATCTTCTGAAAAACAGATTTGTCAGATCTTTAGACTCGGCACAGCAGGGTGGAATTCAAAGGCTGTGGGGTGCTTTTATCGTTCAACCTAGAAGGTGAAAACTCATCAACACCAAACCCTCGGCTTGAACAGCATTCATTTATCAGAGAGCAGCTCTGATTCCAAACCACAGGCCTTTTGTTCTGGGGCCCTCTGATGGTTTTATGACTGCTAATGATGCTCAGCAAACTTCAGCTCTCTCCCCTCTTCCTGATTTCAGGCAGGGAAACCAAGAGAGAAATCTCAGATTCAAATATCTGGTTTACCTTGGCATTTCATTTGCCCAACCTGAGAGGAGAACTCTGTAGCCACCAAATCTAAGTGCTTTGATTTAGGAAACTTGGCTTGTGTTTGTTTGAGAACACAAAACAATTTGTGCTGTATGACTGCTGTACCATCCCCCCATCCATGATGGAGTGAGTATGAAATTCTGGAATTCCTCATGCTGCCATTTAATCTGTAAAGGAAATGAGGATTTCTTTGCAAAGTAGCCTGAGTTTTCTGCTAAAACAGATAAAAACAGAGAAGGCAAAACCCCAAAGGTGCCTCTTACCTTGTCCTCATCTTCTTCTACATTTCTCCCACACCAGCGTTTAATGGTGGGTTTTAAACAATTCCAGGAGAATCTACTTCTAAAGAACACATTTGAGGGGTACAGCCAGACAAAAAGAAAGTTTACTGGAAACCAGGAAAGGATCTCCCCGACAGCTTATTACCCTAACAACTGGGAACAATTTAACAGTGCTGGATGTCTAACATGGAGGAGCCCATTAGCAGTCCTCTGGTGCCTTGGCAATAAATCATTCCACAGACCTAATTAGGTGTAATTCTGCAAGTCATTTGAGCGGGGTCCTGTTAAACCTGTGCTCCTTGGAGACCTGTCACGGGGCGCAGCATTCCCTGGAACAGGGAGGCACAGCAGTGCTGTTATCAGCGAGGCCTCCTTCCTCACAGAACCACGTAAATCATGACAAAACAGCCTGTTGGTAGGAGTTAGCAGAGGCATTTGTTAGTCCAGGGGATCTGGAGAATCCAGGGCTGTTTGCCAGCACACAAAAGCAGCAGCACTGTTACAATCATCCCTGTAGGGTTTGGGGTGTGCAGGGAGCAGGAGAGAGGAGTGCTGTGGATTGAGGAGCTGATTTAACTCTGGAGAAGTTTGCAGAAATGCAAAACAGTATTTTCTGATTATTCAACACCTCTGTCTGTTGCTTAAGAGATGATTCTTTCATTTGGGGTGTGTCTGGCTGAATAATAAGTATATAATTGGTTGGTGTGAAAGGGATGCAGGTTATACAGAGCAAAAAAAAAAAAAACAAAACCCTGATCCATTTCATCAATTCCTTCCTTTGATGAAAGACCAGGAGTGAAAGTCTCAGTAAATATTCCCTGTAAAACCTGATGCCTCCTGGTAACTGTGTTCACTGTCACGTTTGCTCCAGGAGCAGCCACAGGTTTTTCTTTTCCCATTTTCCCTGGCAGTCATTAGTCAGGCTCGTTGTGAAGCGCCTAATGAAGGGACACAAACGAGCTCTGCTGTGACAGCACAGTCACTCCAACAGCCTGGGATGTGTCCCAGCAGGCTCAGCCCTTCCCAGGGCCTGGAATCTGCCTGGCATGGAGAGGGCAGAGGTGCCACAGGCACCACCAGCACTCAGATCACACCAGCGTGGAAGTATTTGCCAGCAAAAAATCATTAAATTTGAAAACACAGGTTTTAATTGCTTGTTAAGGAATGGGTAATACAGAGAAACTGAGCTGATTTTAAACTTCCCTATGTTTTTTTCCAGTTGGCAAAAAAAATCCGCGAGAAGTTCAACCGTTACTTGGACGTTGTGAATCGGAACAAGCAGGTCGTGGAAGCCTCCTACACTGCTCACCTCACCTCACCCCTGACTGCCATCCAGGACTGCTGCACCATCCCCCCATCCATGATGGAGTGAGTATGAAATTCTGCAATTCCTCGTGCTGCCGTTTAATCTGTGAAGAAAATGAGGATTTCTTTGCAAAATAGCCTGAGTTTTCTGCTAGCTTGGGTAAAAACAGCGAAGGCCAAACTCCAAAGGTGCCTCTTATCTTGTCCTCATCTTCTTCTACATTTCTTCCACACCAGCGTTTAATGGTGGGCTTTAAACAAGAGCTGGGAATCAGCTGGAAGCAATAAAAGGAAGAAAGTTTGCTCATAGTGTTGTGTACAAAAAGAGTCTGTCTAGATCCAAGACACCGTTTCTGCACTGAGGCACTGCTTGCCCTGAATAACTCTCCTCAGGCTGGTCATGGGACCTTTTTCTCTCCTTTGAAGTAGCCAAAATCACGAGTTGGTCAGTCCATCACATGCTAACAGCTCTGTGCTCCAGTTTAATCAGGGTGACATGCTGCTGTTTGAGAGCAGAGCTTTAATGGAATCGAGTCCATTGCTTGGAAACTGCATTTGTTCACGTTCAGTTTGGTTTGGTTTTAAATGCAGGAGTTTTGAGTAGGCTAAATCCAAGCAGTTGGTTGCCTTTAATAATTTCTGTTGTGCTACATATTTGCTGAAGTTTCTTTGGGTTTTTGAACTGTAAAATGTGTGATTAAAGTCCTACTTTTTCCAATTAAAGAGGAGCAACTTTATTGAAACACTGAACATTTAAAACATTTACTTCCATGTGGGCTTGAAAAAAACAAGAGTAACTTTCTTTTAATGCAAACCTTGATTACAGACCGATTTTTATTGTTTATATCTCAGTCTGATTTAAAACATTTGAGAGGGAGGAAGGTAATTTGAGTCATCAGGTGACTCCAAGGGCACAGGTTTGGAGTCTCTGTGCAGTTCCTGCTGGACTAGGTGCCTGTGGAAAATGCTGCCACATCCAGGCTGTTGGCAGTGTGGGCAAAAGGGTCAGGAATTCTTTGAGGATAAAAACCTTTCTGCCCTCTGATCACAAAATCCATGCAGGAATCACCAGGAGCACCTTCCAAGCAAGGGCTGAGAGGAAGGAGAAATGGGATTTGTCACCCTCTGGTCAGTGTGACCTCATTTTTCATTAAAAAGAGAAGTTTGCTTTTAGTCTGGAAACTTTAGTGAATTCCTTTTCACTTTGTCCTCCAAAATTACATAGCTTGGAAGTCCTTTAGAAATTTCTTTACCTGTGGTGAACTGGCATAAGAACCCTTCCCAGTAAGAGGTTTAAAACACAAACAGCTGGCAAAGCAGAGGGCTGAATTTTTGTTTGCACAGCTCCTCATTCAGGCTCTACAATGTGATTCTCATTATTTAGTTGCTTGGATCAATAATTAAATGGTTCCCAGACCAGTTTATCAGCTGCAGGATGTTCTGGACCTTGGCAAGACCTGGTTGAGGCTTATCTGACCATTGGACCCAGTGCTGTCTGTAGGAAATCATCTGCAAGACAAAAATAAATAATGTAAAAATGTATTTTCTGTTTGAAACTTCCAAGTTTTAGCTCCCTGCTTTGTTCATTGCCTGATTTGTCTAAATGCTTCTGCCATCATTTCAGTTTTTCTCCCCTTTCTGCCTCTCCCATCCGCTGCTCTTCTTTCCATTTTCCTTCCCTTTGGCATCACCTTTCTGGGAGATGCCCCATTTTGGGTAAAATATCAGGAAAGAAGCTGATTCCCTTGGATATTGTGATCAAATTTTGAATTCTTCCATGTTTAATCCGTGGTCTAGCTGGGTCTGCACTTGCAGGAAGTTAAATTGGATGTGCTACTGCTGATAACAGCTTATCTCGGTGTTTAAAATGTTTAATGTTGGCGTTGCAGCAACAATAATTATAATTTTTTGGTTAAAGTATTTATTAACTGTTGCTGCAGAAGAGGTCACGGGGAAAAAGACCCAGATTTGTCTGTGAAAATCACTTTTTCCATGAGATCCTTTGCCTCAGATTGTGCCTTGGCCATGTCTGAGTCCTCAGGGCTGTGGTTTTCGTTCCGGAGGGTTGTGAAATGTTTGTGTTGCAGCTCCTGAACTCTGTGTGTTCTTCTGGCTGTTTCCTCATGTGGCCTCTTCATTTGGGCAAACATTTGGGGCAAGAACAGTGTCAGAAGTGCATTATCTACACGATATTTTTAGGTATTTTTATTTTTGTATTCGTTTTCTGGCTGTTTCCTCATGTGGCCTCTTTATTTCAGCAAACATTTGGGGCAAGAACAATATCAGAAGTGCATTATTTGTAGGTATTTTTAGGTAGGTTTGAAAGTTTTCCCCACAGTGTTTAAGGCTGTTTGTCCCTTGGTGTTCAGCCTCTTATTGTCCAGCTTATTGATATTGAATGGGGAATGCTGCAAGTCTGGATTGGTTTGGGGAAAATGAACTTGGGATGGATGAACTGTTCTGTAGGGAAAGGATTTTTAAATTGTTATTCCCTTTTTGTTTTAATGGATTGCTGGCTTCAGTTTGTTGTTACCATTAAGAAAATTATCCATGAGTTTGCTTGTATTTCTCCTGAAAATTCAAGCATTGGTTTGCCATGCTGCTTGGGAAAAACTGTGAGATTTCCACACCTGGTATAAATAAATTACAGAAAACAGGACCTAACGAAGCACAAACTGGGTTAGAAAATGAACCTGGCATTTAAATTGGTTGTTTAATGAGTAGTGAGATATGACAGGGAAAGCAATATTTATTTTATTGCCATTACATGGTGTTGGCTCTTGCAGTGAAGAGCCCAAATGAGTGAGTTTCCATGTGATTCCAGTCTGGATTAAAATTCCCAGCCTGACTCTGCTTTTTTTTGTACCCCAAACACTCTGGTTTCAGTGGTGCAAGACCAGCAGTTGTGTGTTTGTGCCCCCTCCAAGGCAGGGTTGTGCAATGGAACTACCTTGGTTTGGAAAGTGGTGGAAAGAAATAAACTGGAATATGCAAACCCAACTGGATGAGGCAGCACAGTTGGTGGCTATCGAGTGGTTTTGGCAAGGCCTTAATTCAACAAACATTTCCTGATAAAATTACACTCAGCTGCTTTACCAAAGCCTCTAAATGTGCTTGGGCACAGGGAAATAATCCCAGGCCGAAATCCATGTGCAGGGACTGCTGAGGAGGGGTGGGCAGGGCAGGGACTTGTGTTCCCCTGTTGGAATCCAAAACTCGCAGAACTTTGGACCTGGAAGCCAAAGCTTAGAATTAAACCCAAGATTTGACCTGAGACCTTGGGAAAGGCTCCCAAACTGAGGTGCTAGAAGGGAGAATGTGGATTTATAGTTTAAAGCAGAAACATGTTAAGCTAAATAAAAGGAAGTTTAGAGTTTTAGAGTTTAAGATAGAGAAAAAATGAAAGCAATTACAAAGTTAACAAGAAGTTTAGAATGCAGCACTGTAGGTTTGTGTGCCATAACATGGTTGGCTAAGGAAGCTTACACTGTAGCATGAGTCCATTTAAAGATTGAGTCAAAAACACAAATATCCTTGTTGTCAGTGTTTTATGGCTAATAAACCTTTAAAAGGATTGTGACTAGAGGTCTTGTGACCTTGTGAGCCATGCAGTGAAGATGTGAGCCCAGCTCACCCTTCCTGCCTGTGTAGAATATAAGAAAAATAAATCACATCATCCCAGGCAGCTCAGAGGTCCCATCTCTAATTCATTCAAAATCCCCACATTCCCCTTTGGTTTTTGCTGATCCTTTCTCCAAAGGCAAATGATCTCTGTTGGCATTTTCAGCTCTACCTAATGAAGCTCTGGAATGGCACAGGGGCAGGCAGGGAGCAGAGCTTTCCAAGCTCTTCCCACATGGTTGGTTGGTGTGGAAATTGGTGCCTGCCCAACCATCCAGGCTGTGTTTTATCCCTGGGTCAGACCTGGGCACCAGGGACCAGCTCCTTTTCCCGGGCACTGGGGAAGAGGCTGCTCCAAGCAGACAGAGTTCATCTGGATGAAGTGCTCCGGGCTCTTAGCAAACTGATGGGAGATAAGGAAAATGGATGTCAAGTGAGGTGCATCTTCTAATCCTGGAAGAAATCCCTGCTGGAAAAACAAGACTTTGTGTTTCCTCACCAGCACAGGCTGCTGAATAAGCCACAAGGAACAGATTTCATGCTGTCTCCAGACACTCCCTGTCACGATGGAATCGGGTGGTGATTTACCAGAAGATGTTTTAATTAAAGTGTCTCTCCTGAAGAGGATAAATACCTTTGTGTACAAGTTGGAGTCCCCTGGTTTTTGTGCCTCAGCAGGCACTGAAGGAATCTTGGATCTGGAATGGGCTGATGGAACACCAAGAAGGGAGGGAAAGAATAAACAGAATTTATTTATCAAAAGTCCTGAGTACCTGCAGTGGGAACTTCTGGGATGCATGTCAGTTGTGAGAAGTGTCTAAATGGGGATTTAAGAATTGAGTTTTGGGAAGCAGGTTTGGAAGCATTAGGGGGTTCTACCTTTGCAGGTCTGCATGGTCTGGCTTGGCAGTGATGACTGGAATAACTTTATTCATGGAGATGTTGCTGGCCTGGATGGCAACAGGCAGATAAACAGGTGGTTAATACTGAATTTTTGCAGATGAAAGGAAATCAAACTCCTTCCACTCTGAGAATAAGTTGGGTATGTGGGTAATGGTTGAGTATTTGACTTCTACCCATTACACAAAATGTCTTTTTCTGGAGAAGCTGTGATTGATGCTCTCTCGTGGGAGACTTCCAGAAGTGGTTTTCTGTAGTTCCAGTTTGCCAGGGAAGTTGGTTGTGTGCCCACAGAGCACCTGCCAGGGGTTTCTAACACAGCAGTGGCTGCAGTAGGATCACCTTCCAGAAAATAAAAAAGATTGTTCAGATGCATTTGTGAGGCAATGCAGCTGTTCCTACAGCTTTTCCAACAAAAACCAGGTGATGCTTTTAAAAGGAGACAAGAAGTCTTCCCTGAGCTGTTCTTGATCCTCCTCTCTGCCCAGTTTTAAGACCCATCACTCTGACGTGCTCCAGCATTTCGTGTCCTCGGCTCTGGGGGAGAAGGGAAGTGCAGTTTCTGTGGGGTGGGAGCAGGGAGAGAGTGGCAGCTCCAGGAGGCTGCCCCAGTGTCCCTCACTGCTGCTCCTCCTTGTTGGGCATGGATCCTGTGTGCTGCCTTTTCATCCCCCTTCTACCCTGGAGGCCACAAATGGATTTCACTGCTGGGTTTTCATGGGAAGCTGCCCCAGGTCTCCAAAATCCATCTGTTCAGGGGCACTGGCATTCATTAATGCTCCCACTCTGGCTGCCTTGCAAGGCAGCTGGAAATCTGTTTTTGCTCTTTATTTAACTATGCTGATAAGAGCTTAGGGAATGCATTTATCCAGATTTGAGGAAGGAGCTGGAATGGAGAAATATTTGTTGGTAAAACACCCTACTTGGCAGTGGTGCATTGCAAACATGAATGGAGCTGTTTGAATAAGGGAGTTTACAAACCTCTATTTGAAAATCATTTACTCCCTGGCTGTGATACTGCCTTCAGAAGTGGTCTGGTTTTTGCTTTTTTTTTTTAAAACAGATGGTTAAATATTTGCTATTGCAGTTCAATTTTATCACAGCTCTTTCTGTGTTTATCTTTCCTCTCCGGAGCACTTAAGTGGGAGATAACAGGAATCCCGTTCAGTTCTTGGGTTGCTGCAGTACCTGAAGAGCTGCACTTCCAGAGGAGGACTGGGGGGGCTACAATAAATGAAATTTAAGATGTATTTGCTGTTCTGACAGAGTTTCAGGCTGCAGTACAGCCCAGGGTGTTCTTGCAGATGTAGGGACTGTGCACAGTCCTGGCCTTGGCAGCTCTTGTCCATAAAGTGCAGCAGGTATTTAGGAAATTTCTCTCCCAGGCTCTTGCTTTTACTTCTAATGTGGCCAAATTCCTCATGAAAAAAAAAATGGGGTTTGGAATAGAAATTCCTTGTGAAAAAGTGAGGTTGGGAATAGTTTGTGTTCCTGAGTTGAATCCTCCTTCCAATGGTACATTCTCTTCACAGCTGAGAGCAGCTATACTTGGATTTTTCAAGAATACTTGAAGTAATGGGAACAGCTTTGGTGCCTTGCCAGAAGAAATTGTGTAACTGAACCATCAGTAGCTTTCTTTTTCTTTTTTGTTGAATTTATTCATAAAAACATTGTTTTCCAGCATCCTGCTTAGATGCAATGGGAACCCTATATTTAAGTATTTATGTAAAATATGAGTTAAAATCTTGCCTTGCAATCTAGCAAACAAGGCCTAGTTGGGAATTTCAAAGGAAACACTGAATTTTGAGTGAACTTATGTAATTTCATTTGCATATTAATGTCAGCTTGGATTAGTATGAACGGAGAGAAAAGGAAAAAATGAGTATTAAAACAATATGAAGCCCTGAGCAGCTGCTCGAGTGCCATTTTTATCCACATCTCCCTGGTTTTTCCCTAAACTGCAAACACACAAAAGAAGTTGATTTACACTGTAAATTCAGGCCGAGCAAAATCCAATTGGAGCTCACTCGAGCTCCGTTTTGATGTCAGATTCAAAGCTCCTGCAAATTCATTTTATCTCCTCCGCTCGCCCGTCTCCCGCTCGTAAATCCTGTTGAAGGAGAATAAAAATGAGCGCGGCCTGATGGGAATTTCATGTGTGAAGTTCAAAGCAGTTTGCACATCAGAGCCAACGTCAATCAAGGGAGGATCTGGGGAGGCAGGCAGGGAGCGTGGAGCTCCGTGGGGACCAGATCAAAGTGGGAGTGGCGGCTCTGTTTGCTCCCTCGGGATGCAGCTTCCATCCCTTCTTCATTAAAGGGAATCCAGCAGGAAGAGAGGGAGAAGGGGGATGGGGTGGAGGAAGCCGTCTTGGAAGTGAATCTCAGCCAATGTCTTTTATTGGCTTCAAATCTGTAAAAAAAAAAAAAAAAAAAAAAAACCTCAAAATTATGGCTTCATCATTTTGGTGTGGGGTTTCTGATGAGGATTCTGGGGGGTTTTCTAAGTGTTGTCATCTGGAATATTTTGGGCGAAATCTCAAGAGGTTTTTATCCGCCTTGTAGTCGTGGTCCTGGCAAAAGTGGGAGACACTGGTGGAAATGAAGGGAGATACTGGTAAGAAGTAAGGGAGATAGTGGTAAGAATTCAGGGAGACACAGGTAAAAATGAAGGGAGATAGTGGTAAGAATTCAGGGAGACACAGGTGAAAATGAAGAGAAACTCTGGTTAAAACTAAGGGAGACACCGGTAAGAATTATGGGAGACACTGAAAAATTAAGGGAGATACTGCTAAAAATTAAAGGGGTTGGTAAGAATTTAGGGAGACACTGGTAAAAATGAAGGGAAATGTGGGTTAAAACTAAGGGAGACACAGGTAAGAATTTAGGGAGACACTGGTAAAAATGAAGGGAGATAGTGGTAAGAATTCAGGGAGACACAGGTGAAAATGAAGAGAAACTCGGGTTAAAACTAAGGGAGACACAGATAAGAATTTAGGGAGACACTGAAAAATTAAGGGAGATACCAGCAAAAATTAAAGGAGTTGGTAAGAATTCAGGGAGACAGGTAAAAATGAAGAGAAACTCTGGTTAAAACTAAGGGAGACACAGGTAAGAATTTAGGGAGACACTGTGAAAAAATTAAGGGAGATACTGCTAAAAATTAAGGGAGTTACATGTAAGATTTTAGGAAGACACTGGTAAAATTAAGGGAGACACAGGTAAGAATTTAGGAAAACACTGGTGAAAATTAGGGGAGACACAGGTAAAGAATTAAGAGAGTTAAAAATTAAGGGAGGTACTGGTAAAAAGGGGAGACACAGGTAAGAATTTAGGGAGGCACTGGTAAAAACTAAGAGAGACACAGGTAAGAATTTAGGGAGGCACTGGCAAAAAATAAGGGAGGCACTGGTAGAAGTTTAAGGAGACACTGGTAAAAATTGTCTACTCTGTGCAGAGAAAAGGTGCTGGTCAATGCTTGTCTTCAAATATTAAAAGACAAATATTTTTGATGTTTTAACTTCTTCCAAAGTGAGTGATGGGAAGGTCTCTACAGTTTGAAACTTGAGGGGAAAATGTGCGAGGTATAAACGTGGTAGGAAAGGTAAAACCAGTATTTACAGCTAAGAATACAAGCACTGGTTGGAAAGGTCACTTAGCAGTGCTGAGGCTTTGGTTTTAGTTGTGGCTTTAATGGGGAGGATGCTTAAATATATTAATAATTGACTCTGAATGAAACTTAGAAGCATGTGGAAAATTCTCCAGTGTCATTAAAATGATGACAAATATTGCAACGTCGATTTGCTGCCAGTTCCTGGGCCTGGTTTTCAGTTGTGATGGGAGCTGCTCTCTTCTCCAGGTCCTTGTGCCGTGGAACCAGAGCCACTCCATTGCAAGGTGCAAAAGTCAATTTTAAGGCAAACAGCAGCTGAGAAGAGACTTGGGGCAGACAGCCCAGTCTGGGGCAGCCCTTGCTCAAGGCTGCCAGGTCTGGTCTTTAATTTATGGGATTGAAAACAATTCTTCATCTTTTATTTATACTTTTTTCCCCATTAACTCTTATTTCCTTTTTGCTGTAAGAAGGAGGGATGGGATTGGGCTGCAGGAATTTTTTTTGTTTCCTTCTTCAACTCTGCTGCAGATTAGTTAGGCATCCACAAATTCATCATCCTGGTGGGTAACTAACAGTGGCTTCCTGAGAAGAGCTGAGGCTTGGATGATTTTTGGAGCATGTTGAAGCATTTTAATGCAATAAATGAATAATGTTGGTTGCTAACAAGATATCCTGTTGCCATCACTAATAGATTTTGATGGGAGCTCTGGGACAATCCGTTTACATCCTGAAAAGTCATTATTTTTCACTGTGGGGTTGTTCCTCAGCCTTGCTCGGAAATATTTCTTTAGGATGGAGATGTTTAATGTGCAGTTTCTTGGGTTTGCCCCAAGATAAACACGATTTTTGTGGAACCCATCCGTTATCAATCAATCTTAGGCTGGAGATTCTTCAGCCAACAAAAAGTCAGCAGCAGTTTTGCTCTCTTGGAAAGAGCTGCGATTTTTTTTTGAAGTGGTTACATTTTGAGGGTGATAAGAAAAGCCACAGCCTCCATCCAAGAGCTGCATTCCTGGGAAATGTCTTTTCCTCGACAGAGAGAGCTCGGGAAGTTCTCTGGGAGGAGGCTGCCAATAATGTCAACAAAGAGCTCCAGGTTTGGCTGCTTTGGGTCTGTCAGAGCATCCCAGGCTGATCTTCAGCCTGGGGCTGAGCACGAGGGCAGACGGGAGACCTTGGTGTCCGTCTGTCCGTCCGTTCCTCTTCCTGGCTGTGGAGAGCGAGGACAGTGCAGGAGATCAAAGGGACTTGGGACAAGGATGGGCAGGATGGCTTTAAGGCAAAGGAGGGCAGGGTTAGGTGGGAAATTGGGAAGGAATTCCTCTCTGGGAGGGTGGGCAGGCACAGGGTGCCCAGAGCAGCTGTGGCTGCCCCTGGGTCCCTGGCAGTGCCCAAGGCCAGGCTGGAGCAGCCTGGGATGTGGAAGGTGTTGGGATGCAATGGGATGAGTTTTAAGGTCCCTTCCAACCCTTCTTTGATTCCATAATCGTCTTTTCATGCACCTTTTTCTTGTTTTTCCAGATTCGATTGGCATTTCAACACTAATCTCTTACTATTAATAGTTATTTACACCGAAACTTTGAAAAGCTGTGTTTCCATTGTAAATGTAGGTTTGATTGCTCCTGTTGTCCTTCCATATTTGATGGAATTTCAACTCTGTGTCACTATAAATAATTATTTACATTGAAACATTAAAAAAAACTGTGTTTCCATTGTAAATGTAGGTTTGATTGCTCCTGTTGTCCTTCCATATTTGATGGAATTTCAACTCTGTGTCACTATAAATAATTATTTACATTGAAACATTAAAAAAAACTGTGTTTCCATTGTAAATGTAGGTTCAATAAATAATGTTTGATTGCTGGTCCTCGTTGTGTTTCCAGATTTGATGGGAATTTCAACACCAACGTTTCCAGAACCATCAGCTGCGATCGACTCTCGACCACTGTCAACAGCAGAGCCTTCAATCCTGGACGTGACTTAAATTCTGGTGAGCAGCACAGTTCTACTTTGGGGGCTTTTTCCTTCTGTTGTAGGGCTTTTTTTCCCATTAGACTCGAACATTTCCTTGGCACAGAGAATTTGCATTGATTGCCATAGCAACAAGCTTTTATTTCTCCTTGCAAGTGTCACACTGCTCTTAATTTGAGATTTCATGATTGAAAGCTGATACCTAAAGTAACGCCCTTAGTCTAAGTACTTTATAAAAATGTCATGAAGATTTTATTCCAGCCTACCATGGATAATTTTGTTGTGGTTTCTGCACTTTTTATTTCTTCCTTTTTATTTTTTTCCCAAGGTTTTCTCCTTCCTAGGCCTGTCTGCTTTGGCATCAGCAGTGTCAGCTGCTGCAGGGGCCACACAGGGAAGTTTCTCTGATCTTCTTAGCTGAGTTCAGCCCATGTGAGGCTGCCTTTGCAGTGATAAGCAAAAACGACCAAATATGAGGGCATCTTAAAATATTTCCTTTCTTTGTCCTGTCAGGGCATTTTCTCAACACGTTTAAGGACTTAGAAATATGCTTAGAACCAAAATACACACGACTTATCCCTGAAAAATTCAGCTTTTGGGCCTCTGGTGCAGCAAGGTTTTTGGTTTTATTTTGCATCCTAATCAGTGTGGATTAATACAGGGATTTCAGTTGAGTTTAGTCAGACTTTGCTCCAGCTGTTCCATCTGACTTTTTAACTTCTTACAGTGCTCAGTGATGTAAATTAGGGAACATTAATGGACTTTGTGGATTTCATTTTGGGGAGGTGTTGTTTGTTCATTCTTTTGGGGGAATAATGCAGACTTGGGATTTATTTTATTTTCCTGCAGAGGTCTTTTGGAATAAAGTGCTGATTTATTTCATTAACTTGACTGATGAAGTGGCAGCCCTGCCATTCCACCCTCACCATCTTGCAACAAACAGGGGGAAAGAACCCCCAGATTTTTATAAACTCCTTTAGTGTTTCTCTTCTTATAGCTTTGCTTTCTGGATTTCTAATGAATATAAAAATGAGCAGTCCCCACAGCTTCTTTTCCATCCCATCCATGATATCCCACATCTTGGATGCAGGTGCTGGCCAGGCTGATTTCCTGACAAGCTGTGATTTGTGTGGTATTTTCCATCCTAAAGCCAGGCACTCTTTGTTCACTCGCTATGATTTGCTGGGCTTTGTTTTACTCATCTCTTTATTAAAAAACCAAACCCAAACAACCCATTAAAATAATGTTTAAATCACATGCAGTTGTTAATTAATCAGAATCATTTTTGAAGGCAAGTTTAGAGTCACTGTTGCGAGAGCAAAGCACACAATGAATCACTTCATGGTTTTTAATTAAATTAAATAAAAATCTTTTTCTACTGCAGAAGTTGGAGGTTAAAAAAGTATTCAAGAAATATTCCTTCTTTTTGAGTGATGAAAATCAAATAAATTGCAGTTTCTTGTAAACATAATTTAAATTTCTGGTTTGAATTCTCAGAGAAATAGAGTGAGTGGGTGTTCAAGGTTCCTGCTGTCCTGGCTCAGCAGTGAGGCTCAAGTGCCTCCTCTTCCCTTGCCTCTGGCTTGAAAGATTCCTGATAAAAGGAGACCCTTCAAAACATGGCATTGGCAGAAAGGGCAGCAGGAGAGGAGAGGGAATTGAGGGAGAGTAAGAGCAGGGATTTATTGACAGCAGACTCTCCTCTGGCTCTCCTTTTACAGAAGCAGCCTTGGGGGGAGGTTTTGATTAGGGAGGAAATGTCTGTAAGGGAGAAATGGGATGGAAGGAGTGGATTGAGGCAGGAAAACGGGATGGAAATGGTTAATTTGAGGAACAAAAGTTGGTACTGGGTGCACACCTAGTGAAGAGAGAAGTTTTGTGCAGGTGAGGCCAAGGAAGATCCTTGGTCCTTGTGTTTGAAACAAGTCTGGGAGATCAATCACAGATGGGGTTGGGTTGGAAGGACCTCAAAGCCCATCCAGTGCCACCCTGGGACAGCAGGGACACCTTCCACTGTCCCTGGGTGCTCCAGCCTGGCTTTGGGCACTGCCAGGGATCCAGGGGCAGCCACAGCTGTGACTGATGACAGTTCCACCTTCCCATCCCTGCTCCTCAGCCACTGCAAGCAGCCCAAGCCCAGCACCTTGGGACACTCAGGAGGGTCACAGGGCACTGCTGGGGTGGGGCTGTGTCACTGCTGAGACACAGAAGAGCACCGTGCCTTTCAGAAGGCTTCTCTCTGTTTATTTTAACAGCATGCTGTCTTTTATACCTTTTATACCTCTTCAGAAAGTTTGTACTTGTTCACTGGCCACAACAAATCCACACTGTGCTCCTTGGCACAGGGCAGTCTCCACCACTGTCCTCAGCCAAAGCCCAACTGCAGGCCCCTCCTTTGTCTTTTCCTCTTTTTGGTTTCCATGTTGATGACCTTGACAGAATTCCTTTCAGGGGTAAACAAGTCTCTTATCACCCTCTTCTCCAGCTGTCTCTGGCTCACAGACCAGCTGTCAGCCCCTTGCACAGGCCTGGACTCGCTGGGGCAATGTGGGCCTGCAGGAGCACTGGGGCTCTGGATAAACGCTGTGGCGAGTGTTTGGGGTGTGTTGTGTTGGTGCTGCCTGTAGCACTGGGTGCTGCAGCCATGGGCTGTGCCCTGTGCCAGGAAATCCGTGTGTGCCCCAAGGGATTCGTGGGCTGGGACAGGAATTGGCCTGGGATACAAATGGAGTGGGAAGCAGTTCTGGTGAGAGGGATGGAGTGCTCTCAGTGCCCCGGCATCCCCCCAGCTGGGGAGATGCTGTCACCTTGGAAATGGGATTTTAAACTACTAATTAGTGTATCTGTGTCTTAAAACTCTTTAATTTTATCTTTCTGTGGGGCCACTAACCTTAGAGGGTACCCTCGGGGCAGAGCCCTTGGTGTGCACAGGAGCCAATTCTCAATCAATCGATCAATACTCACATTAAACTAAAACCACCTCTGAAAGAAAACCGTGATAAAATACAAAAAAAAAAAAATCCCCTAATCCCATAATTTTCTTTCATAAGTATCCTCATGCAGAGCTGGGGAGGAATATCTGTTTCACTTTGTGTTTAGGCTCTACCTCTGCCTCACTTATTTTTATGCTTTAAAAACTGTGGGTTTTTAAGGCATAAAAAAAAGAACATCTGGGTGTTCTCATCATTGTCTTCCTGAATGAGTTTTTCGTTTCATTCTGAGCATAAAAGGCAAAATTCCCATGAGTATCCCCCCTTTTCCCACGTGAGTTCTGCAGTTTAAATAATCCTGCCTATAAAAAGCTCCTGGCAAAACATAAATTTCAGCTCTGCTCTGCTCGACCTCAAGCTAAGCTCTGGAAATGTTAATCTTGGCCCAGAGTAAAAAGTGGGATTGGAGTGCTGAAGTTGGAGGTGTTGGAAGGGAACGGAATTTGCACCACAAAGCCACAGGAACAGAGCCTGGGAGAGCCCTCGGGGACAGCAACCCCAGATTCCACCCTGAGCAGGGTGTTAAGAGGGGTGATGGAGCTCATGAAACTTTCAGATCTGTTTTTTCCATTATTACTGGATTTTTTTTTTTTGTTAAAATAAACATTAGTCTTAGGGGAGGGAGAAGTAGATGTGTCTCCTCAGCTTTTAAAAAATATCACTTTTACCACTGTTTCTTCTTGATATTAGGTGGCTTTTAAAATATTTTTTAGTGTCTTGAAAAGATTTTGTTTTATCTTGGTTGGAGTTTTGCATCTGGATTACTTTTAGCCATTACTACAAAGCAGATAAGGAGAAAGTCTTTATTCTCCAGATGGAGACACAGGCTTTGGGCAGTTAGATGAAGAGATCTGTCCTCACCACTCTGAATAGTCCTTTATTTATTAAATCTTCCCCAGAGCCAGTGCATTATGTTATCAGATTCCTTTGGAGGTTTTTTTGCCTTTTGAATAAACAGGGAACCAGTAAATCTTTCTCCTTCTCATCCTTCAAAGTGCTGAAATGTCTGTTCCAAGTCAGGCAGCTTTGGCAGAGTGCTCCTCCCCAGAAATATGCAGAGATGGCACCAAATTGCCCAGTCAATTCTGTCTGTTTTATTCGAGGTGTTGATCATTTAAAATCTTAGAATCATAAAATATCTGGAGTTGGAAGGGATCATCGAGTCCAGAATGTGGAATGTTCTTTAAATTGCTGTATTTTACACTGATTTTTTGGCTGAGTTAAAATTGCTGGGAGTTATTTGAGCAGAAGAGTTAATACCCCTCCTTCCAAATCCCTTTAGTGGAGGAATCTGGCCCCATTCCTTGAAATGAAAGGGTTTTTTACTTCTTTTCCCTTCAGAGTCCTGAGGATTGAGCAGGGCTCTGTCCTAGCTCATGCCACCAGCAGAATGCTAATTGTAGCTGAGCTGCAGAGCTTTTATTCCTGGTGACAACACAGGAGCTGGAATTGGGTTTGACTTGGAACATCCTGGAGCAGATCTGTCTGGAGAGTTAGAGATGTCTTCACTCGTGCAATAAACACATTTCTTTGTGCTGTTTCTTCACCATGAGGGTTCTTAATGGAGGGACTTGTCAGAGGAGAACTGGAAATTAAACTTCCCTGGTTTTTGTGGGATGAGATCCGAGGTCGGCAGCTCAGCAAATGTAATGCTGCAGAGGAGGGCTGTAAGAAACCCTTTCATAACGAGCAATTATGTTCAGTAGTTCCTTTTTTTTTTTCCTCCCTGACTGTTTGTGCTGTTCTTTGAAGATTAATTAGTTAATGATTTGGCTGTGCTTTGAAGATGTAAAGTGGTATCTAGAAGTGCTAAGTGTTATCATATCGCATTCCCTTTGAAGTTCTATAAACTCTATCACACAGGGCTTTCCTCCTAAAAGTCCTTTTTGCCTTGTGAGATATTTATAATTAGAGAGAACTATCGTTTCAAATGCTGTCATCTTAATACTTCCCAACTTTTCCAGTCTGCAGCAGGATTTGGGGTCAGATCTTGCTGCAGGGGAAGTGGAGGGGGACAGAGGTTTTGGAGTGACCTGGCAATGCCACCTCATGGGCACTTTTATTCCCAGTCTGTGTCCAGAAGTAAGGGATCACCTTTTGGGATCATCCATTTGGATGGAATAACCTGTCCAGGGGCTGGTTTTCCTGGGAGGAGGAGGTGGGAATAAACTACAGGCACTGAGGGGTTGGAAAGTTGGGGTAAGTGAGGTTTAGGTTTAAAAAAAATCATCTACTGTGTATCCTGGCAAGGAGCAAGAATTGGGGAAATATCTGCAGGGCTTTCTTGCAGCTTGAGTGGATGGAAAATAAGAATGTGTTTAAAGAGAAAAAGTCTGGATTTTTCAGCCATGGCTTATCTGCAGGGAGATTGTCTGCTGTGGTCATAGGAAAAAGAAAAAAAAGGGGGAAAAGGCAGAGTTAGGATAAAATTGGTGGTCCCTGGGGAGGGTGTTATTGAACTAACACTCGCTGGAGGAAACATGAGCACAACTGTGTGAAAAGGAAGAACAGCAGAGCTTGAGTTTCAAAACCAATTGTTTCATGGGGAAAATGAACCTTTTAAAATCCACATACTCTCGTGGGGAAATAAATACTGCTCGTGGCCTTGCAGGAATGAGAAGTTTATCTTTAATATAGCAAGGATTAAAAAAAAAGCCAAAGCCTTTAAATTATAAACTCCTTTATAGTAATGTTGTTGGTAAAATGAGACTGGACAAGTTATTTCATCCAGGCTTTAACTGAGTGTTCACATGTCAACTTTGAAATTACATTTTTCAAGTTCTGTAACTCAAAACAAAAACTTCAACACCAGAAATTCAGCCTCTTTATACAAAACAACCTCACCCCAGAACGATGAAATCCTGGTGGCTGGGCATAAAAAGAAGGATTTAAATGTTTGTAGTCTCATGGCCCTTCTTGCCTGCAGGAGGAAGCAGGAGTTCAGAGAAAAAATAGACTTTGGAGGGGAATGAGGAGTCTCTGGTAGTCCTTGGTCCATCAAGGCAGGGAGTTGTTCTCATGAGAAGCTGCATCTTTGCACAGAGCTCAGGATCCCAGTGGGATTTGTAGGCACTGTGGAAAGTGCCAAATACTGTGGCAAAGAGGAGTGGGGAAAGCCCAGGACAGTGGTTTTTGCAGGGTAATTACACTGAGCTGGATGTGGGGAGAACATCCAGCCACAGCCAGTCTGGGAAACTTGAGTAAGTGCTAAAGTGTGGAGGATGTGGAGCTCAGACTGTCCTCAGTGTGGGTATTTGGGTGTAGAGAGTCTGGCTAAGGTTTGAATGTGCCCTGCAGTCCTTTCCAACCCAAATATTGGCATATTTGATAAAGAAGGAGATGAAACTGGCCTATTTTCAGTGCCAGTCCTGAGGGAATGCTGGAGGGAAATGCTGAGCAAAAGGTGAAGCACTGGAAATCAGAGCCCCTCTCTGCCAGTTCTTGGAGTTCTGCAATCAAAGAATGTGAAAGGAGAAATGGCAAAGAAATATTTTCTTCTTTTCATGCATTTTAAGCTGGTGTGATCCACTTTACTTGCAAGGTAAAGACTAAAGGTTTCAAATATCCATATTTTGTTTTCAGTCTGCTGCAAGCAGAGAGAATGTTCAGCCCTGAGTGGGAAATAATCCTGTTCCTGCTGTGGTGCTGAGGGGGTTTGTGCCTCCCATGCTAATGATTTCCCATCCCTCCTCTCCTGGGAGCATTTCCCTTTTGTTTTAAAGGACTTAGAGCTGCCTGGCATCAGTGGTGTGGCAAAAGTGGTGATTCCATGGATGAACATCAATCCTTAGTCTCCCCAGGCTGTAGGGAGAGCAGACAAGGTCTGTGGGACATTCCCACTGCACCATGAGGCAGAAATCCCAGTGCCCATGGGATCTGTTCCCTTCCCAGTGCCCATGGGATCTGGGATCAGATCCCTTCCCAATGCCTGTGGGATCTGTTCCCTTTCCAGTGTCCATGGGATCTGTTCCTTCCCAGTGTCCATGGGATCTGTTCCCTTCCCAGTGCCTGTGGGATCTGTTCCTTCCCAGTGTCCATGGGATCTGTTCCTTCCCAATGCCCATGGGATCTGTTCCCTTCCCAGTGTCCATGGGATCTGTTATTTCCCAGTGTCCATGGGATCTGTTCTTTCCTAATGTCCATAGGATCTGTTCCTTCCCAGTGCCCATAGTACCTGTTTCTTTCCCATGGGATCTGTTCCCGTCCCTGACAATAGGTTGGTTATGAAGCTATGAGCAGCAAACCTGTTGAATATTTTGGAATTATTCCACCAAAAGAACAGGATTTTTTTAACATGAAGGCTTTTTCCTTTTTGGGAAGGATGTTGACAATGTATTTATTGTCACATGGAAATGTAGAGGTGTATATATATAATATATGATATATAATTGCCTTAATCTCTTCCTTCCTCACTCTGGCCTTGCCTTCCCAGGACCTGGGTGTACTTCAGAGATTCAGGAACTGTCATCACATATTAAACAAAGTCTGTCCAATCCAGTGTTGAGTTTCTTGAACAGTTTGCAGATCAGTGGAGTTTCACCAGTGTGTTTCACCCATCCCAAGCAGAGCAGTTTGTGTTCCACGTAGGGCCCTGCTTGTTCTTCTCCAAACTCTCCCAGAGAGGCCCTGGGTAACGAACCCTGCGAGTCTGGGCTGCCTTTGTAACTCTGCTTCTTTCTCCCTTTCCACCCTGCAGTCCTTGCTGATAACCTGAAGTCTAACCCAGGAATCAAGTGGCAATATTTCAGCTCAGAAGAAGGGATTTTCACCGTGTTCCCAGCCCACAAGTTCCGGTGCAAAGGCAGCTACGAACACCGCAGCAGGTAGGATTTGCCTCCTTCCAGTTTCCTGGGAAAAGCATTCACACTGGATTCCTCAGGCCCTCATTTCACTCACTGTTGTCCTTTGCCAAGCTGCCAACGTTCATGAGTAACTCCTAATGGAGTCCCTTGGGTTTTCTTAGGGCTGTTTTTTTAAAGCACCACTTTTCACTTCTAAGGAACTAAACTAAAATTCCAAACAGATCCTCACCTCTCCCAAGTTGAATCAGCTGTAAACAGCAGTGACTTGGAATTTGTAGGTCAGCCTGCAGGCGAAATCTGACTTATATTTGACTCATGCTTGACCCCTGTTAATAAAGCAGTGAACAGACATTCTGCTGATTTGGCAGGTGCACCACTTTGGGGAGGGAGGGGAAGGATGAGAAACTGGGAAGGGCACATAGGTAGGAGCATTTTTCCCCAGGTTCAGGTGGCACATCATGGATAGGAGGGAAGCAGCAGTGAAAATTTCCTTCCACTAAAATAAAAAAAGTAAAAATGAAGCATCAGCTGGTGGCAGGGTTTCCTGCACAGGGATTTCTGTTCTCTGGACATGAAGGCAAAAATAAGTTCAATATTTTTCCCTGCTTTTTCTGTCAGTACCATGGGACTGATGGGGGCTTGAGGGTGGGAAGGTGCAGTGGCTTTGGTATCTCTGGTCACACATTAATTGATTGTACAAGTTAATCAGTCTGGGCAGGGGAAGCAGCAGCTCATCCAGGAACCTTTTGGGGACACTAAGGAGGGTTTGGTTTTCTGTCAGGGTTGAGCAATCAAAAGTTTACCGATGGTATCTTTGGTGTGCCATCAAAGCACAAAGTTCTGAGCTTGGCTGAGTTTTCTGGGGCCTTGGAAAGGTAAAGTCTGAGGAGGTGAGACCTGGGGGTGCCCCAGTCCTGCTCAGAACTTCGACACTAAAACCATCAGTGGTTTTATCCAAATCACTTAGTCTGGGTCATAGTTCCTCCATGGCTAAATAAGGGGTCCCTTTTTGCTAATATTTACTTCAGAGGGTAGTTTGGGTGAATTAATTAGTTAATGCTCCAGTGCTTTGAAGATCAAAGGCCCTGTTTCAGTTGCAGGTATTAATCCAGGGTTGAGCTGCAGGCTGTTTTACAGTTAAGAACTGTAAGTTAAGAATTTGTGCCAGTTGTTTACTGCAGTGCCTTGTGTCAAATCTTCTGCATTTCCTTTCCTTTTAATAAGATTTCTGTGTCTGCCTTTGATATAATGAAATTTAGACCCCAAAACTCTCACTTGACTGTAACTAGATTTGTGTCTGGATTAAAGAGGAAAGAGAAACTTGCCATTTTATTTTAATCCTTCCTCTGTGCTGAGGATCCTCCTAATTTATTCCAGGTTGAAACCTTGGCGTGAGAGCTTGTGAACTCTTTCACACATCTCTCAATATTGAGCTGGATCTGAAAACACTTGCCTGAAAACAAGTTTTTTGGTGTTAGCACAGACACATGTCAGCACTGAGAGTCCCCACTGGTGTTAGCTCACTTTGGGATGTAAAACTGCAGATCCAAGGGCTTGTGGAGCATGACCCAGGTGAGAGTCATCCCAGGGCACCCTGCCTTGGCCAGGAGCCTTCTTACAACAGCCCAAACACCCTGGGCTGATCAACTCCCTGCAGCTGCACAGGTTTTTACTTGTCCTGGCCCCAGCACATCCCCATTGTTGCACCCAGTTCACGTGTGGGTGAAGTTCCCAGCAGCCAGGATTTACCAGGAGGCATTTCTTGCTTCATTCAAACCTTGCTGTGAACTGCTGCTGCTGTGAACGCTGCTGCTGTGTAAGCAGCAGGGTTAATTCCTGAAAGCTCTTGCTGTGACAGAGACAGAAGAACCTGGTTTAGGTTAAAAAAATTCAGGAAGTGAGGGGCATTTCTGCATGCTCAGATTCTCAGCTGGGCTTTCCTGGTACAAGTTTTCATGAGGGAAAATAATTCCTGTTACAGTTCATTGTCTCTTGCTGCTTGGGTGTTCTAATTCCTGCCTATTTCCACCTGTGAGCATTCCAGTGGGGATGACAGGGTGCCTGATGATGATGGTGGTTTGGGTTTTGTCCTTCCTCAGGCCCGTCTACGTCTCCACCGTTCGCCCTCAGTCCAAGCACATCGTGGTCATCGTGGACCACGGGGCCTCTGTCACAGAGACACAGCTCCAGATTGCCAAGGATGCTGCCCAGGTGATCCTCAGCTCCATAGATGAGCACGACAAGGTGAGGTTTCTCCAGGCAAGGAGCAGCTTGCCCTGGGTTTTCAGTTCTCACCCAAAGTGGTGTTTTCAGCCCGTGGACTCCAGCGGATTTGGGAGCTGCCTCCGAGGAGTGGCAGAGCCTTGAGCTCACTCTTGGAACCTTTCTGCTGCAGGGGAAACATTTGGGGATCTGCAGGCTGGGAAAAAAAGTGAAATCCTACTGATCTAAGGCAAAATCTTGCACCTGAGCAATCTTTAAAGGCTCCTCCATCTCAGCAGGAAGAAGAATGGTGCTCCAAACATGACTCCTCACATCCCAGACTTCTTTGAGCAACTCATTTCACCTCTGAGCCTCTCTTTATGTCTTGTGAAAGTGGAAATTATTTATTCTCGTGCAGTACTGCTGTGAGCTGAAGCATAATTAGTGTTTGTAAGATTCACAGATAATTACGGGACCAGCGAAGGGCTGAGAAATCTGGGTTTGATTTCTTGCTCTGTCACTGGTACTCATTTGACAGTGAGAAAGTCACTTAACCTGTATTTTTTTTCAGAACAGACAACCATGGACTCATAAAGTACTTCTGTGAAAGGTCTCCAGTTTGGTCTTTACTTTTAGTAACTCTACTGGTGAGACCTTGATCAGTCTCACTGCTTGGGTTTACTTTTGTGAATAGGAAGATTTTCAATTAAATCAATTTGAAGAAAACTGATGATAATCTTTGCTTAAGTCTTCCCATGAATAGTATGGGAAAACCACTTGTAACATGGTGCTTTTGGAGAGATTTAATATGGTAAAGTAATCTTACAGCTCAGCAGGATTAATAGCACTTAAATTCAAGTGTCAGAAGGGTTTGTGTTAATACAGAGAATACATTTAAGACACCTATTCCTTGGTCAGTAGCTCAGTGGTTATAGAACCTGTTACACAGGTATCTAATTACTGCTTAATTCTGTGGCTGTCTTGCCTCAGTCGTGCTCCCTAATGAAGTTTGTCACTCAATTAATGAGTCTGGTGTATTAGATGTCATTAAGGCATAGAGGTAACTCTTGCATTAACTTATTTACAGGAAAAGCTGATGTCAGAGTCGCCTTGCTTTGACTGAAACATTAAAACAACAAAAAGTTTTGCTGGGAGCAGTCCTTAGAGGCTTTTTGGTTTTTTTTTTGTTTGTGTTTTTTGTTTTTTTGTTTTGTTTTGTTTTGTTTTGGTTGGTTTTCTTTTTTTTTTTTTTTTTTTTTTTTTTTTTGTTGTTGTTGTTGTTGTTGTTGTGGGTTTTTTTGTTTTTTTTTTTTTTCATTTCTCTGTGCACTCCACTTTTCTCTGGGCTCTGCAGGCTTTCCTGAGAATGCTCTCTGCTGATTCCCTGTCAGCTCTCCCTGGCCCACTCAGGCTCTGCCCAGAGCAGTGCATTGACCATTGTGAGGGAGCAGAGTGAGCCTGACTGCTGAGAAACAGACCAAAATCTCTTTTCCTTGAACTCAGCATAATCCTTTTGAAATTTGACAGATCTGTGCCTTAAGCATTTCTTTTCCAACAATCCAGTTTTAAACCCACGAATCTCCTCCCTTGGCTCTCCCAGTGTTGTGTGTCTGGGTGTGTAAAGATGATGTAAAGATCTGAGTTGTGTTCTCCATGCAGGGGAGCAGGACTTCTGGACAACTAATCAATGTCATTAAGCAGAAGCCCTTTATTGCTTACATTAAAATCTATTTATACATTCTAACACTACTGCACAAATGATCACACATTTCTTGATTGGTGCCTCTACCTTGTCCATGCACTTTTCAGGATCTCTGACTGGTTACAGTCCAGTGCTTCAAGGCCCTCCTTTATCTAGTTCTTGTGGTCTTGGTATCTTGTTTGTCAGCCTCCTCTTTCTTAAAGCAGCACAATTGATGTCTTAGTAACCTTGAGAATCCCAGAGCGTTCTGATAAGAAAAACTAAAAATGGTTTGGCTGGAGCACACTGTGGCCTAAGCTGTTTAAGCACATTGCTCCATTTCCAGGGGAGGTGATCCCATGGGATTTCTTCTCCATGGGATCTCTGCCCCATGGAATCTTTTCCCCATGGAATCTTTTCCCCATGAGATCTCTTCCCCATGGAATCTTTTCCCCATCTTTGGTGTGCCATCAAAGCACAAAGTTCTGAGCTTGGCTGAGTTTTCTGGGGCTTTGGAAAGGTGAGGTCTGAGGAGGTGAGACCTGTGGGTGCCCCAGTCCTGCTCAGAACTTCGACACTAAAACCATCAGTGGTTTTATCTCTTCCCCATGGGATCTTTTCCCCATGGAATCTCTTCCCCATGGGATCTCTTCCCGGCAGATCTCGGTGCTGACGGTGGCGGACGCGGTGCGGACGTGCTCCCTGGACCAGTGCTACAAGACCTTCCTGTCCCCTGCCACCAGTGAGACCAAGAGGAAGATGTCCACCTTTGTCAGCAGCATCAAGGCGTCCGACAGCTCCACGCAGCACGCCCTGGGCTTCCAGAAGGCTTTCCAGCTGCTGCGGAACACCAACAACGGCACCAGGCTCCAAGGAAGTAAGCCAGCCTCTTGTGCAAGCCTGGTTATTTCAGGGCCTTGCAGTGTTTTCTTATTTCACATTCTCACTTTGGCACAGGCCAAGGGAGTGGGGTGTGTTGAGTAGGAACAAAAACGTGCTCCGTGCCCTGTTTTTGTTTTAAGGAGCATTTCCTTGGGCTGCAGTCCACGTGAGGGGCTGTTGGAATGTGTCCAGTCCCTTCTCATTTGTGTCACTTGTGCCTTGCCTTTCTTTTGAACAGAAAGAGGAGAATGCAGGATTGATCTGTGTGATAGCTGAGTTATTTCCCCAATCTGTTTGGGGGGGCAGGGGGCCTTTCCAGGAAAATTGCAGCTTCTGCAGGTTCATTTAATGAGTGCTGGCACATTTGCATATGGATGATGTGCCTTGCTGGAATCCTGGGGAAGTGGCCCTTGCTTCCCAGGGAAATGGGGTTTTGAGAATACCAATTATGGGTGATATTTTGTGGAACACAAAGCTGTCCTGGCTAAATTTTCCTTCATCTCAGAATGACCCCCCTGGACTCTGTGTACTCATTATGAGCTTTATCCTTCCCCTTCCCAAGGCTGGGGTTTTTCTGGGTGTTCTTTGTAGTGAGGATGTGATGAAAAACATAGAAAAGATGAATGTGAAATTGAGTGGCAGAGTTGCTTGCCAGGAAGCCGTGGAAGGCACATCCTGTGCTCTGAGTGCTCCTGGGATTTGAGTTACACTGGCAGTGCCAGGGCAGGGTGGAGGGAGCAGCCCATCTCCATCGGGATACTCGGATTATGTAACTCAATTCCCACACCCTGGCCCTGTGCCTGCTCCAGAGAGAGCAGAGCCTTCAGTGTCCCAAAGGGCACCAGCTCAGGGACTCTGCAGAACCAGAGGGAGAGGAAAAGTCCAGGAATTGAAGTGCTTTGGAAAGAATGAGGAAATACCCTCTCATTCCACGTGACTTTCCTTGCGTTTATGGAATGGTGCTTTTGCTACCAAAGGTTCAGCCAATCCCTGAGCTTCAGGCCATTGGCACAGGGAGATTTTGTGTGACTGGACAAAGGATAATGTTGGCAAGGGCAGGATTTTACCATCCTCTGGCAAAATGATGACAGGGGAGCAACTCCAGCAAATGCAAAATGAACAGTGCAGTGCTGCTGCAGCTGGCTGGGATAAGATGAATTTGTCATCAGGACTTATTCCAAGAACATCAGCTGAGGAGTCTTGGAGCATCCTCCTGCTTATTCCCCATTCCTGGAAGTGTCCAAGGCCAGTTTGGACGGGGCTTGGAGCAGCCTGGGATAGTGGGAGGTGTCCCTCTAGTATCAACCCAAACCATGCCAGGATTCCATGTTTTCATGTTTGGCACTGTTTTATATTAGGATTGGAAGTTTTGGCATATTCATACTTCACTAGGTTTCATATCAAACAACTGTTTTGGGGCAAAAGCTCAGAAAGTTAAAATGCAAATGCTTTGGATTTAGGTTTCCTCTACATGTGGAAGATTGTGAAGATCTAACGTGTTTATGGCGAATTTCAGAATTCCTGGGGTGAGAAACAATAGTTTTGAGAAGAGGATGTTTATAAAACATGTCTCATTTTCTTGTAAATAATCTTTTCATCTTTTTAAAAAAGAAAAACAAATCCAGCACAAAAAAAAATTCCTTCATTTCACTGTTAATTTTCTCACATCCTGTTCCCAGAGAACAATGTGTGGGTGTGTCAGGGAAGCTGTTGAGATACAGCCTCAATCCCAAATTCACACTGGCAAAGCCAGAAGGGAACTGCTGGTGTGAGGTGGGAGAGCTGTGCTGTTAAACACATCTGGATTTTCTGCTTCAGGTCCTGCTGCAGTCCTGCTTAGCAGCTCCTCATCCCAAAGGGTGACAGAATGCTCCAAAAGCTGCTTGCTCTGGTCCCTCATGCAGATTTAGGACTGGCTCTTGTTACTCCATGGAGGCTGCAGCGCCATGCCTGGCTGCAGATAAAATATCTCTGCTGTAGCCTAGGAAACACAGCAACAATTTTCCTTAAACTCCACCCAAAGCTGCTTTGAATACCCAGCTTGGCTTCTTTTCCTACTTTTAGCACTGAGGTAGAAATTCCCCCAAAATAACAGCACCTCCTGTTTGTGTCAAAATCTGGTTCTGGCTGAAATTCTGGTCAAGCCATGAGGACAAAATGTGCAAGTCAAAGCATTGATACCTATTTAATAAATGAGTACAGCAAATCCACCAAAAGTCCAGGTGAAACAAGAAAGTTGGGACGTGACCACATCAGCCCAGTGCATGGATTTCCTGTGGGTGATCCCAATCCCTGTGTTCATAAACACAAACCACTCTCAGCACTGAGATAAATGTGATGGAACAGGTTGGGGAGTCAGCACAGAGCTGTGAATTGTTGTGTTCAAAGGCTTTGGGGCAGGACTTCGGCCAGGAACATCCTCAGCCTGAAAAACGTGTTCCAGGGAAAGTGTGAGGGGCCAGGTCACATTCCCAAGCTTTCTGCTCTGCCCTGCTCCATGGGAAGGCATCCTGTGCAGCTCCATGCCTTGGGATTGCAGGGTGGAAGGAGAACAGAGGGGCAGGAGATGAAAAGTGCAGGTTTTGACCTTGTGGAGCCTTTCCATGGAATTGGAGCCAGCTGCTCCAGGTGCTGGGTCTGTGTGCTCCTGCCTGGAGGCAGCCAAGCTCCTCACCTGGAGGTGAGAAGGATCCAGGGAGACCTTGGTGCCTAAAGGGCTCCAGGAGAGCTGGAGAGGGACTGGGGACAAGGGATGGAGGGACAGGACACAGGGAATGGCTTCACTGCCACAGGAAGGGTTAGATGGGAGATTGGGAATTGGGAATTGTTCCCTGGGAGGGTGGGCAGGGGCTGGGATGGAATTCCCAGAGCAGCCGTGGCTGCCCTGGATCCCTGGCAGTGCCCAAGGACACTTGGACAGGGCTTGGAGCAACCTGGGCTGATGGAAGGTGGGACTGGATGGGGTTTAAGGTCCCTTTCATCCCATCCATTCCATGGCTCCAAAGCCAGAGGGTGCCTGTGGGGTTTGCTCAGGAGAGCAAGCCCCATGCTCCTGGGTGGCCGACAGGCACCAAACCAAACACAGCTTTGGTGGTGCCAAGAGTGAAACTTGAACACCAAAGGCTGGAATCCATGTGGCTGCAGTGTGTTCATCCCCTGGAGGTGCTGGGAGAAGCTGCTGTGAGCAGATTTCAGGGCTCTCAGCACAAGAGTTAAAAACCTGATGCACTCTGTGCTGTGCCTGTGATTGTGTTTCAGATACTGACATGGTCATCATTTATCTCTCGGCTGGGATCACATCAAAAGAGTCCTCAGAAGATGATAAAAAAGCCACTCTGCGTGTCATCAACGAAGAAAACAGCTTCCTCAATAACTCAGTGATGATCCTCACTTATGCCCTCATGAATGGTGAGAGATGCTTGTGATTTCCAGGCCATAAAATTCCCTTTCCTGGCACAGCACAGCTTGTTTATTAAACTCATCCCAGGGTAATTCCAGGCCTTACTGGGAGCAGTTTGTTCATGGATTTTGGCACGTTTAATCCAGAAGCTGCATCCAGATGTTGTTACTTTGGTGTTTATAACTGTGCCACTCTATCCTTGTGTATCCCAGTGCAGCTGCAGGGATATAAAATATTGTGGCCTGGATTGTACAGACTGAGTTAAATTTGTTAATTGTTGCAACTGCAAAGCTTCCTGGGGGCTTCCAGGGGCAGCAAACTGGGACTAAGTGTGACTTCATTAGCCAGGGAGGGTGAATGGGAGATCAAACCAAGTCTGAAATGCTTTGATAACCTGGGAACCAACCTGAGAGTGAAGTCAAACATGAAGATCACCCACCCATTTTCCAAAGAAGCATTTTCAGCACGAAGGCAGTTTGTTGTATTACTGAAAATAGCCAAGGAAATGAATGCTTAACCCAGTGTATGATTTAGTTGTAAATTTAAATACTCATTTGAGACTGGGGCGTGCAAAAGGCTTTGATTTGTGTGCAGGAGTTGAGGCTGGGACTTGAGCAAAGTGTGAAACTGGAATGATTCAGCTGGAGAACAAAGGCTGTTATCTTCAGGGCTGAGGATTCGCTCCTGGTCCTGCCTGTGGGCGAGCCACAGTGGAGAACAAAGAGCTGTCCTGTGGATTTATGGGGCACACAGCTCTTTGCTTTTTGTTTAAAGGGGGGATGTGAACAGCATGGCAAATCTTTTTCACTGTGCAACAGTAGGAGAGAGGCAATCTCTTTAAATTTGGTGTTAGTAATTAATTTTCCTCAAGCCAACCTTTAAGCGCTTAATTAAGAATATGGAATTGTCAGTGCTGTGGTACAGAGTATGGAGCAGAGTGCAGAAGCCTGGATGGAAATGAAGCTTGTCTGACCCGTTTGCTTGTGTTTTGTGCCCCTGCTGGGTGGCAGAGGGGGTGACAGGGCTGAAGGAGCTGGCCTTCCTGCGGGACCTGGCTGAGCAGAACTCGGCCAAGTACGGCGTGCCCGACCGCAGCGCCCTGCCCGTCACCAAGGGCAGCATGATGGTCCTCAACCAGCTCAGCAACCTGGAGACCACCGTGGGCAGGTTCTACACCAACCTGCCCAACAGGATGATTGATGAGGCCGTGTTCAGCCTGCCCTTCTCGGATGAGATGGGGGATGGTGAGTGCTGGCCTTGGGTTTGGGTGTAAAGCCATCAGAGATCAGGTTCTCTTTGCTTTCCTGTCCCCAGATACCCAGTAATCCTGTGCTGTAGTTGAGATGGACACAGTACAAATACACTCCATTTTCAGAAGGCTTCAAACTGTTTTTATTCTGGCATGCATGCTTTTTGTGCATTTTTACAAAACTCAGGAGTTGACACTTCACTCGTTGGTCACGAGACAAACAAAGTGCTCATTGGAAAGGGCAGTTGCAGGTTTCTCTTATTTATCCTTCTTTCTTTTTGGTTTCTGTGTCAACAACCTTGGTAGGAAATCCTTTCAGGGGTGAACATGGATCCTCTTATCAAACAGGGATCCTCTTATCAAACAGGGATCCTCTTATCAAACTTCTCTCTGGCACACAGAGGTCGATGTAAAACCTCTTCCACAATCCTACAAGATTTTGGTTCTTGGTGTGTTTCCAAGCCTTTTTGTCTGTAGCATTTGCCTCTGCAGATGGTTTAGTTGTGAAAAAACTGGTAACGAGACATGGAGTCGACACATTCAGTTTGGATTCTTGTGGTGAAATTTGTTCCTGTGTATGAGGACACACACAACATCCATCATTTAATCTGTGGGGAGAAATCCTTTGTACTGGAGGGAAATAGGTTGGGTCAGCCCTTTGTAAGAGCAGGATAAAAGCAGCCTTGCAAATGGCACAGAGAGATTGTTAATTATTGTTAATTATTGTCCCAAGCTGGCCACCCTCAGCCCTTCTTTGGCTTCAGCGCACCTGGACAGTTCTGAGACCCAAACTGAATTTAAGGCTGTTCCTGAGGAAATCTGAGTCTGAGCTTTTGCTCCTTCCTGCATTCCCTCCCTCAGTGATTAAACTCTGCTCTAGCTCTCTCCCAAAGCCATATCCAAGGGAAAATGGGAGCAGCAAAGGATTGGGAATGGTGCAATAGATGAGTTTGTCTTACCTGGATATCAGAGTGTACTTGAAGGCTTGTACATGCAAATGAATTTTATACTGGGGTGAGGGAAGAGCTGCTGAGATTCCAAGCTCAGAAAGTAGGAGTAAGAAGATACTGCAGAGTTCTCACCTCAGGGATGAGATCAATCCCAAACTGTTGGGTAATTATGGATAAGATTCCCAGCACAGTGGCAATACTGGGGTTTAGTTAAGCAGAGATTTAATATTCTGATTATGCATTAGATGAGAAACAACTCATCCCAGCTGTTGCTTTACAAGGACAAAGTAATTTCCTTCCTCTTCCATCCTATTTATAGGAATTATCCTACAGGAATAGGATACAGGAATAAATATCCTATTTATAGGAATTTATCCTTAAATTCTGTTAAAGGAAGAGAATGTTCTGTTGGCTTTTCACACAAATTTATTTTACATCTATAAGGAATCCACTTGGAGACTGACAACCCCTCGAACATCAGTTGTGATATGTGTTCTAATAAATTGATGAATATACTTCAGGCCACTATCAGGAACACAGATTAATTAGGGAGAACATCTGACAACAGCCAGACACAACAGAAACCCTGCTGAGCCTCCCTGGCCATATTCCAGCAAGGAATAGATACAAAATTTCATTGTGTAACATTGCAAAATGCTCAGTTTCCTCTCAAAATAATGAACCAGACAATATTTCTGATGTTTTTTTGGTGTTTCTCTCCCTCCAAGGCCTGATAATGACTGTCAGCAAACCCTGCTACTTTGGGAACCTCCTGCTGGGAATTGTTGGAGTCGATGTCAACCTTGCCTATATCTTGGAAGATGTCACCTATTACCAGGACTCCTTGGGATCCTACACCTTCCTCATTGATAATAAAGGTAATTTTGACTCAGATCATCTCCTCTGCTCCCACTGAACTCGTGAACCACCAATTCTGAATTCTCACAGTTCTGACTAATGAATGATAGTATTTATTAAAAGTTTAATTGCACGTTGTTGGTTAGTTCTACCTGAATGTTGCTGGAGATTTTAGGTGGATTCATGACTTGAAACTTCTGTCCTGGAGGTCTGATTTGGCAACTCTTGCTGTGGGGATTTCCTACACCTCTGGCATCCAAGGTTTTCTGGGACAGAGGGAAAACTGGAGTTAATGTGTGTGTCCAGCTCTTTCCCTCTGATCCAGCTTACTTTATTACTGAATTTTTCGAGCTGGTTTTCATTTGCAACCCCTTTGATGATGAGACTGTTTGGTCACTGCCATCTTTGCCAAAATTCTATGTAATTACTGCATATTTGTTTTTCCCCCTAAAATACCTCTCCTAGGCTCAGTTTTGTAATGCATTCCACGTCTGGGGCCGTGTGTTTGTTTTTTAGGGTACACTCTGATGCACCCCTCCCTGACCAGGCCCTACCTGCTCTCTGAGCCTCCTCTCCACACAGACATCATCCACTACGAGAACATTCCCAAATTCGAGCTGGTGCGCCAGAACATCCTCAGGTAAGGAACGGATGCAGCTCCCAAAAGAGCAGCACTGGGAGGATTCCTAGAGGAATCTTAAGAGTATGTAAGGTAAAATTCCTTTTCCTACAGTATCTGGATACTTGGATGGAGTTTTTTCCCCATTAACAATTCTGGTTTGATTTTTTCCTCCAACTTTTTTCAATTGTCATTTGTTACGTAGTGTTTCCCAGCTGATCTGGGGAATGTTCCTTTTAATCTCTCTCTCTTCCCTGTCAGGAAGATTTCCCACTCTTTGGTCTGGGTTTTTCTTTATCCTTTGCCTATTCTGAGAATTTTTAAGCTCAAAATGTGAGTGTACATAAGTGCATTTGCAGCACACACACGCTTTCCTTCACCAAGCACAAATAACAGTTAATTCCTTCAATTCTTATGATAATTATATAAACACACAATAGGAGGATTTTGCTGAAGTCCTAACAATTATGCTCAGTGTTTAATAAACTGCTGGATGTTTTATCTGCCACTGCAGCATTCCCTTGGGCAGCCAGATCATCACAGTTCCTGTGAACTCCTCGCTGTCCTGGCACGTCAACAAGCTGAGGGAAATTGGGAAAGAAGCCTACAATGTCAGCTATGCCTGGAAAATGGTGAGGACAACAAGTGTGGGGTGGCACAGAGGGAATTCATGGCTCTGCTACTGTCCTTCCTTCAGTCTGGGAATATCTGATCACTAATCTCAACCCAGGGGTTAAAATGGAATCTGAGGTTAAACATAATCCAAGTGAATTCATTCCAAGTGAATCGTGATGCCAGCAAGAATTGGTTGCTTTGTGCCAACAAACTCAAGAAGGTACTTGTAGGTCATTTCACAGTATTAAGTTAAATCCAACCTAAAGGATTAAGCTGAGCAGTTTTAGGAGATTAAATCTGTCATTGTTTAACAGAAATTCACACAGGAAGGTGTCTGGAGTTGATTTTCTAAGATTGGAACACTGCATTTCATACCAAACTCCCTTTGCTGAGCAGCTGGGACACTCCAAGGTTTGCTGGTCTGGTGTAATTTAGAGTCCTTAAAATACCCAAACCAGTAAAACATGTGGCACATGCAGCACACAATTAAGAGTGGAAATAATAAAACCTTGCATTTGAGAGTTAATTTGTCTGTACTCTCCATAAAGGTAACACCAGTGTGTGTCCAGCAGCTGGAAACCTGCAGCCTCTCCTCTCTTAATGACAAAAAATATCCATGAAACAATGGTAGAATTAGAAATTATTGCTAACTGAGCAACAAAATGAAAGTCTTGTTTGGTTTTCAGGAAAAAAGATTACCGTATTTTTATTTTCTGTGTTAACTGTGCCAAAGTGGTTTTTGTAGAACTCAGTGGCTCTGAGACAGAAATTCTGTTCATCCCCCACGTTTTGGTTCTGTTTGGTGACTGGCTGGTGTTTTGCAGGTGCAGGACACGTCCTTCATCCTGTGTGTGGTGGTGATCCAGCCAGAAATTCCCGTGAAGCAGCTGAAGAACCTCAACACCGTCCCCAGCAGCAAGCTGCTCTACCACAGGCTGGACCTGCTGGGCCAGCCCAACGCCTGCCTGCACTTCAAGCAGCTGGCCACCCTGGGTGAGGGCCTCTGCCAGCCTGGCCTGGCCACCCCAGGGACACAGGAGCACCCAGCTAGGAGAAAACCTCCAGGATCCAGTCCCAGCTGTGCCCAATCCCAGCTTGTCCCCAGCCCAGAGCTCCGAGTGCCACCTCCAGGGATGGGCACTCCAAACCTCCCTGGGCACTTCCAAGGCCTGAGCACCCTTTCCATGAGGAAATTCCTGCTGTTCTCCACCCTGAGCCTCCCCTGGCACAGTCACACCTCCTGTGTGTTTCTGTAGAGTGTGGCAGCTCAAAGTAAAGCTCTTCTCACAAAACATGGGAGATGCTCTTCCCTTGAGAAGCTTTTATTTCCAAGGCTGATTTTCTGATCAGCTTTTACCTTCTCACAGCTCTCCTTGGTCACAGTGACCTGCTCAGTGCTGAGCTCTTCCAGAATCACAGCAGAGCCTGAGCTGGATCCCACAGAGATCATGGAGCCCACTCTGGAGGGAAGGGCCCACCCAGGGATTGAATCCATCATTTTGTTACCATCAGCACCTGATTTTAACCAACAAATTCACTTCCTGCAGGATGAATGAGTGGGGCTGCTGGTCAGAGTAGGAGATAAATGCCCTGGGAGTCCAGTGCAGTGGGAGCAGCAGAGTGTCTGACCAAGCTAAACCCAGCTCCTCTCCTGGCTCTAAAGCACCTCCCTGAGCAGTAACAGAGTAGGGTGAAGTCCCAGCCAGTTGTCCAGGACTCTGCTGCTCTTTTGGATTCATGGGAGTTTTTCACTGCCAGAAGCTTTGAATCCCTTCAGAGGCAGAAGTTAAGCCTGTTGGGGAGGAGGAAAACTTCAGTGCTCTGATGGTTTCCAGACCCTCCTCACCTGCTTCAAAACTCTCAGGTTTTGATAGGCCAAAGTGGTTCTGCTCTTCCTGACTGATTTCAAACATTGCTGGGAAAAAGGGAGAATCTTCAAGGCAGCTCCAGTGTCTGGGAAGGATGGAGAACCTAAAACCCAGAAATATCCCAAGAACAGAGGGGTTTTACATAAACATCCTACACTGCACGCTGTCATGTTTAGGTATAATCTTGGGAGGTCCCTAAAATCTGTACTATAAGAAGTTCTGAATTAAATACTTCTGCTTATAGCAAGGTTTGAAGGTCTCATGGTGGATTAGTGGCACAGCTGTGAGATTTTTCTCAGCTCTTTGGATCCCTGCAAAACAACTCGGTGAGATCAGACTGGAGGAGGGACCTGACAAACCTGTGGAAATTGCTTTGCCAGTTGTTTAAAACACGGATTTTTGTTTCTGTTTTATGTGGTGCCTAATCTTCATTATCTTATATCCAGAAAGATAAAAATGGAGAATATCCCAAAAATGCAGTACTAAGCTGTCAAGTGGAAAAACTTCATGCGAAGCAAAATCAGAATATTTGCTCTGGGAAGCAGATGAAGGGCTGGAGTAGAAGTTTGGAAGTGGGGACTGCAGCACATGTGGGGATGTGTCTGAGAGGAATGTGACTAAAAGCAGAACACTTCACATACTGCACTGCAGTTTTTCCTCTGGAGACCATTCCACACAAGGAATTTGGGTTCCATGGGTCACATCCTCAGAAAAGGTCTTCTCAACCCTCAGCCGTGCATCATCATAATCATTTCTCTTTTTTAAAAAGGAAAAGCTGTCTGGTTTTGCATATTTTGCATGGTGAAAGTTTACTTTTGAGTTTGTTCTGAAAACCACTCCAGACAGCTGCACTTTTATTGGGGAGCTCCTCTTCTGCACTTGGGATTCTCCAGATGTTCATTCTCTGGAACTGAAAATGCTCATTTTCATTTTCCTCTGGGCTATCTAACCTAAACAGAGATACTTAATTTCTTCTTTAGCCCATCATCTTTCCTTAAGAGAAAACAGCTTCTGTAATCTCACAGAAAGCAGTAATTCAGAAATTACTGAGGCTTTGGGAACAAGAGCATAAAGTACCAAATGACACACGGAGATCAGAGGAGGGGGCTGATGCTGTGACTTCTGTGTTTGAGGCAAGAAGGGGAGGAATTCATGTTCAGCCTGAGTTTAGGATGAAACTCAGCTGGGAAGTGCTCTGGGTTGGGAGGAAAAATGGATGTTTCCTGCCCTCCCTCCCAGTCCAGAGTGTCCTGCAGGAGTTGGGTGTTGTAGTTGAGATGGACACAGTACAAATACACTCCATTTTCAGAAGACTTCAAACTGTTTTTATTCTGGCATGCATGCTTTTTGTACATTCTTACAAAACTCAGGAGCTGACACTTCACTCATTGGTCACGAGACAAACAAAGTGCTCATTGGAAAGGGCAGTTGCAGGTTTCTCTTATTCATCCTTCTTTCTTTTTGGTTTCTGTGTCAACAACCTTGGCAGGAAATCCTTTCAGGGGTGAAGATGGATCCTCTTATCAAACAGGGACCCTCTTATCAAACATGGACCCTCTTATCAAACATGGATCCTCTTATCAAACAGGGATCCTCATGTCAAACTTCTCTCTGGCTCACAGAGGTCACTGTAAAACCTCTTCCAGAGCTGGGAGCTTTGTGTGCTGAGGTGTGGGAGAGCAGCAGGGTCATTCCTGCCACAAGGACAGCACGTCAGGGACCCTCCCATGTACAAGCAGCCTCACTGTGCCATATGTACAGCTCATCGTGCTGAAATTCCTGGTGTTTTGGTGTTTGCAGAGAGCCCCACAGTGATGCTGTCTGCAGGCAGCTTCTCCTCCCCCTACGAGCACCTGAGCCAGCCCGAGACCAAGCGGATGGTGGAGCACTACACGGCCTACCTGAGCGACAACACGCGGCTCATCGCCAACCCCGGCCTCAAGGTGGGTACCAGCACCCTGGGGCTTCTCCTGCAATCCCCAAATCCCAGCAGTTTCCCTTAGGAGGGACCTTAGAGCCCATCTCATCCCATCCCTGCCATGGCCAGCACCTTCCACTAGCCCGGGCTGCTCCTGATGCCTTGGGATTTGAGCTTTTCTGTTTTCCTGTGTTTGTGATCCTGCAGTTCTTTAGTGCCTAACTCTGAACTCCACACTCAGTGTGAGCTGCTGCTGCTGTCCCGTTTGGGGCAGACACAGCAATTCCTCTCCAGGCCTGGCAGTCAAGGACTCCTCACTGCCTCAGGCCCCAGAGATGGAAATGTTACGTGTATTTGAAACAAAAGTGAGTTGGGGGAGCAAACTTGGGGTCAATGACTTCATTAGCTGAAGCTGTAATTGGGAGATGAACCCCCATATGCAAATGGACCAAACTGATAAAAGTGTGAAACCTGTGACCTGTTGTCAGTTTTGGGTGCAGCCCCTTGGGGAGGCTTTGTCTACCCAAAATGTACCTGAAGGCCCTTCAATAAATAAACTGCTTTTTATTCCCTTAATTTTGGCCTCTGTTTATAGGTAAGCCCCAAAAAAGGCATCACTCCAACCTGGCCTTGGACACTTCCAGGCATTCAGGGGCAGGCACAGCTTCTCTGGACAGCCTCACCCTCCCAGCCTGGAATTCCTTCCCAACAACTGATCTAAGAGTGGAGAGAGGAGGGGGCAGAACTTTGTTGAAACAAACACTAGAAAAGTTAAAGCCACGCTAAGTTCTTAGCAGAAACACCTTGGTGTTCTTAGGCATACAAATGAGAAATCTCTATTTTCTGTGCGAGCAGCACAACATTTTTATTTACTCCAAGTTTAAAAAAAGCCACAGAGATAACACCAACAATATTTCATTCTCATAATCTGCTTGGAATGTCTGGTGTGAGAAGCCTTGAACCAAGTAATTGAGCCGAGATGATCCCTGATGGCTCTCGGGGAAGCTTTTATTATCTTGCCATGCAAGTCCTGCAGGAGCCCTGCCAGCTCTGCCTTTGTTTTGCAGTTCTCTGTCAGGAATGAAGTAATGGCAACCAGTCACGGCACGGATGAATGGATGACCCAGATGGAGATCAGTGGCCTCAACAGTTACATTGTCAGGCGTTACATAGCAACCCCCAATGGGGTGCTCCGCATCTACCCCGGCTCCCTCATGGACAAAGCATTTGATCCCACCAGGAGACAATGGTGAGTTTTTAGGGTCCCTTCAGCAAAGCTTTGAATCATCTCCGAGGGCAAGAAGGGAAATATTTAGAGTTGATTTCGTTTTTGGGGTTGATTTCGTAGACTGTGGGTTGGTTTTTGTTTTTGTTTTGTTTTGTTTTGTTTTTTTTTTTTTAATTTGGTTAAAAATGTTTTCAGCATGGGGAAAAAGTTCAGAGCCTAAATGCAGTTCAAACATTTATTGGTTCTAATTTCAGGCCTTTTTATTTTGTGGGGTAGTTGGTGTTTCATAGCCCAGCTATGGCAGATGGGGACATAAATATTCAGAAAATGAGCATCCCCTTCAGGGATTAGCTAATTCAGGAGTGTTTGAGCTCCTTGGGCCCTTTTTGGTTGTTCATATCTGAGCCTTTTTGTTTGTTTACTGTGGGTTTCCTCACTGCTTTCAAGGAGGGATTAATTATGCAGCAGCATCTGATTTGGGCAGAGAGCTGGGGACATTGCAGATGGGAGCAGGCTCTGAGTGTGGGATCTGTGGAAGGAGCCAGCCAGGTGCTGCCACACTGGGAAGGGCACAGGTCCCAGCCCTGTGGCTCTGCAGTGCTCCTGGCAGCTTTCCTGCCCCATTTTCCCTGAGATTTGTAGTGCTAAGGGAAGAAGGTGCAAGTCAAACACTGGGGATAAAGCAGAAGTGGGTTAAGCTGCTCGTGGGTTGGTGCTCTGGGCAGGGAGAAGCAGAGTGGTCACTTTTTCGTACAGAAAAGTGTTGCCAAAAGTTTTACCAACTTTCCTATGACAGTTTTAACAACTCTCCTATGGCTGTGGCTTATTTCATGCTGATGGAAGTTTTAAGAGGTTGTAATTTGTAATCACTGTCTGATATTTCTGAATATTCTTGCCTCAGTTCTGTTTTTTCTCCTCAGTTTGCAGTGTAATCATTTTGCCAGGGTTGAGTTTGAGACTCTGCTGGCACCAAGTCCTGCATTGTTCTGGGGGAAAATGTCTGAAATTACATGAAATGTGTTCTGTGCAGAAGTAAACTGAGCTTTTTTAATGCAGCTGGATCTACTGGGCAACCATTTATTGAGCCAGTCTGGGTTAGTTTGGAGTCCCAATTGTGTTTAGGTACTTGTTTGATATTAAAAACCATAATTCTGTGCCTGTTGATCACAGTGTCCAGAATTCAGTGTTATTTTGGGACAGTCAAGGATTCTGTCTTGAAGTTGCTGACTTTGGCACTGATTCTGAGCATTTCTTTTGGCTTCCCTCAGGTACCTGCATGCAGTGGCCAATCCAGGACTCATCACCTTCACTGGGCCCTACCTGGACGTGGGAGGGGCTGGATATGTGGTGACCATCAGCCACACTGTCCACTCCTCCAGGTGAGGGGCTTTGGGGCAGGCAGGAGCACTCTCAATTACCAGAGCTCTGCTCAAAAACTGAAAATCAAAGCTGGTCTTCAAGTGCTGGTGGTGAAATGTCATCTGACCTTGTGGAAACAGGGCATTGAAACACCAGGAGAAAGCCATTTTATAGGAACATGTGAATTCTGTGGCTTTATTGGTAGAGGAGTAATAACAGCATATTTAAAAAAAAAAAAAAAGGTTGGGAAAGTGCTCCTGGATGAACATGAGGTGGGGTGTCCAAGGAATTGGGAGGAGGAGAGGGATTGCTCTCCTCAGGCAGTCTGGGAAGCGTTCCCTCTCTGCTGGAAGGTAAATCCTTCTCCATCAGGACTGCCAAGCTCCCCATTTCCTGGAGTTCCCCACACCTCCACCTGTGGGGTTTTAAGGAGCAGGGAGGTGTTTGGAAGGGAACTGGAGGCCACAAAGAAGCTTAAGGACAGAGCTGTCCTTACTCCAGGAATTGGGGAGCTCCTCTCCTGGGCTGCTTAAATCCAGCACTTCTGGGCTTCCAAAGCCTGTGAATCTCTAAGAGCCCTTCCAGGATTGCTGGGAATGGATTGGAGTGGGAACAGCAGGGCCAGGAGCTGGACTGGATGATCCCTGTGGATCCCTTCCAGCTCAGGATATTCCATGAATCTGTAAAATGACTTTTTCCTGGAGGACCAGGCTGTTTCTGTTCCAGCTCCCTCCTGGCCAGGCCCCAGGCTGAGGCCAGGATTTGGGATGCAGGATGTTTAAAGGAGCCCACTTTATAAAGCATGGACCCAACCTTGCTGTCCCAAATTCCCAAGACAGCAGTTACCTGTCCTGGTTTTTACATGGAATCTCCTCCAAGCTCCCTACCCAACAGCCCACCAGTACCAAGGGAACTTCCAGTGCTGTACTGGGAGCCAGGGATCCCAAAGCCAGCAGGGATCAGGACGTGGCTCCTCCACTCTTCCCAGAGATTCCCCTGTGAGATCCCTGTGTGGGATTTCCCACTGCAGCACCTCTGCCTGTGTGTCCTGGCAGGAGCATTTCCAGCCCCTGCCCCTGCGTGGTGCTTCTCACAGAGGAATTTACTTTGGGGAAACACTTCTGTAAGGAGAGAAGTGCAATTAATCAAAATTCTGATTTTTATCTAGCAAGGGATGGTTTACTCAGCTCTAAGAACCTAAAGCTCTTGTGGGTTATTAGAACATGATTAAAGAACACTTAAACAAAGTTTGGCAGATGTGAGTGTGATTCCTGGGTAAATATGACCTCTGAAGCTCTTAGTCACATGTGGTTATAATCCCCAAAGAGGCCTGAGCTCCTAATCCAGAGGGGTGGGGAGGAATCTGTGGAGTTAACAGGAATTTTGGCATTAGGGACTGCTGGGAGGGTTTAAATACCCACATCAGGGCAGCCAGAGCTGACACCTCTCATTCCCATTTTATGTATATCTTATTCCTTTTTATGGAGGCTGGGAAGAGAAGATTTATGCCTGCTGTGGTTTAATGCAGTTGGCATCAGCAAAGCAGGAGGATTTAATGCTCAAAAATGAAGCTAAAATATGTACAACACCCTAATGGCTTTATGTCTGTTAGGACAGAGCAGAACTTCAGAGCTTGACGCCTTGTCACACGTGAAATGTGTCTGTGCTGCTTCACTGCCATCCTTCCCTTCCTCCTCCAGGAAATGTGAACAATAAATCAAATGCAGGTTTTAAAAATCTGTATTTATCTGTCTACAAATGAGATTTGACTGCATCTCCACTGCACCTCTTTGAAAAGCAAACAAACCTCAGCCCAGTAAACAGAGCTGGGTTTCCATGGAGCAGGGGTGGCCAGAGCTGTTCGTGCAGTCCAGCTGGGCCTTGCAGCATCTTCATATTTTTTTCTTTTTCTAAAAGTTTTTATTCCTGTCTTCAGAGATTAAATAAAGGAGAAAAGTGAATTCTGAAGAGCAGCAAGTCAGAGGTGTAAGGTCCACATGGGTGCAAATCCCACCCCCTTGAGCTGAGCCTTTTGTGTCCTGCAGGGGTGAGAGGGGACTGGTCTGGCTGTGCCCTCAGTGCCACTGGGAGCAGACTGGGAGAACTGGGGTGTTAGGAGTGGAGGAAGGACAAAATGCAGCCTCAGGCTGCTGCACACCACCACATCCCAGGATCCTCTTCATAACTCACCCTAAGAAATGTTATTTTCTTGCCTGCCATTCATAGTCACTCCCACACTCCGGAGTTTCAGGGATTCAGCTCAAAGTCTGGCAGCTTCACATTCATTCCTCCTGCTGGGGGCTGAGCAGAGGAGGGTGCAGGTAACCCCTTCCAGCTGGGGGGAATTGGAAAATACAGGGGCTGCATCCTCTGTTTGTTTGTGTGGATGGGGAATTTTTAATCCTAATTTCTGTCGCTCAGGATTAAATGTCTGCAGCTGGTGGGGGTGTGTATAGGGTGGGATCCACTCCTGGGCTTCTCCTGTGCTGGCTGTACAAGGGGTGACTAAAATAGGAATTATTATTATTATTATTATTATTATTATTATTACCCTGAATAAAAATATTTTTTACTATTTATAATATTTATAAATTTTCCCTTTCCCCCTCACTGCAGTGCTCAGATGTCCTCAGGACACTCCGTGGCCGTGATGGGCATTGACTTCACCCTCAGATATTTCTACAAAGTCCTCATGGACCTGCTGCCAGTTTGTAACCAAGATGGGGGGAACAAAATCAGGTAAAAATAAATAAAATACTTATTTTCTTTAACCAGATGACCCAGAGGTTGTTTCCAACTTCATTTCTCCAAGGATTCTGTTACTTTCAGTGTGTGTTCTCTGATTTCCAGTAGAACTTGTGCTTGTCCTTCTCATAAAGATTGTGTGGGTGTTTTTGTTATTCCAGATCAAACTGCCATCAGCTAAATAAACAATCTGCAGGATTACAAAAGCAGAAGATAACAGATTTGATTTGATTTTTTTTTGTTATATTTAGATTTCTTTGAAATTCTGGGTAAAAAAACATTTCTTATTAAATGAACACACTTCCCAGTTCTCCTGTTTGTTTTAATTTAACCTATTTAGTTCCTTTGAGCGTGTAAGAATGATACAGGATCTCAGTTATTTTAACTCCAATTATTCAAATACACTTTTGGGATGTTTTTCTCAGAAATCCATAGCACAGCCTAGGCAGAAGAAGTCTGATTTCATCTGGAGTATCCAATGTCAGTCAGACCCCTGGGTATCTTAATTGTTCCTTTTTTGAAAAATCCTGTGGGGGTGGGATAAATTCTGGTTTGGATCTGGAGTAACTTGATAACGTGGTTTGGGCCAATTGCTGTTGGTTCCTTGTTTGTTTTTAAACCTTCAGTTTGGGAAGGGAAGTGGTTTTCTGTCGTCCTCCCAGTTCTTTCTGGTTTGGGTATTTTTCTATATATTTTATGGCATACAAAAAAAAACAAATCGGGATTTCTGGTTTGGCATCACTCCCTCCCAGTAAAAAACTGCTGCTGATCAGCAAGGTCAGATGCTTTATTCTGTTCCTGCATTCCCCAAATGAGGAATTTTGAGGATATTTTTCAGACCATTCTGATACAGAAATTGGATCCAGTGTTTCCAGTCTTGATATAAACACAGGTGTCTGGAGTTTTGTAGTGTATCTCTCCTAAGGATTTTCTGTCAGGAAAAAGAGTAAACATCACATCCCTACTTGTATTTCTAATGGAAACCCTCCAAAAAATCCAAGTTTTCCTGCCTCCTTTGTACCCCTAAAGATCACAGAGGCTTCCCCGAGCTGCTGTGGGTACCTGACACATCCCATGAGAATCCCACTGAAAGCTGCTCCAGCCCCGGATCCAGCCAGATTCCCGCTGTGCCAGGGCTGTGGCTGCCACCCTGCTGAGCTTTTGGGAACATCAAGTGGGGTTTTAACCTCCCCCTGTCCCCTCTGTGGCCACCGAGTCCCCGATGTCGGTGCCACCCTGGCCGGGGCTCCTGCGCCTTCCCCAGCGCTGCCGTCTGTGGCCATGGAAACGGGAGAGGGGGGAAAGGGAAAAAGGGGAAAAGGGATGGATTGAACTGCCTGGATTCTGGACTGGGACACAGCTCCAACGTGGGAAGAGCTGAAAAGGGAGAGGAAAGCTTGGGAGGGCTGGGAGTGGAGCAGGAGTGATTTATCCCCCATTCAAATCGAATTCTGAAGGGGGAGGGCATTAAAGCAGAGTGAAATCTCTCTTTAATTAATCACATAGTAAATTAATAAACCATTAAAGCTTTCCAAGTTCATTAGGCTCTGTTCATTTCTGGCTCTCCCCCAATCAGACAATGCACTGATGGCTTCTCCTTTCTGGTTTTAATCAGCTCTGTTTTCAACTCCTTGATGGCCCCGGCTCTCTGGAGCACTAGCAGATGGAAAAGCTTCGGGGAAATACCCAACACATCCTTTAAGGGCATTTTGCAGGGAATTTGCTTCATGGCCCTGTTAAATGGAAACCTTTAAAAGCCCTTTAAGACCATGTTTTATTTCACCCCGTTGCCCTGAAGCCCAAGGAGGTCTAACAGGAGGCTCTCGCTGTGTTTTGGGGGCAGGTGCTTCATCATGGAGGACAGGGGGTACCTGGTGGCACACCCAACCCTCATCGACCCCAAGGGCCACGCGCCCGTGGAGCAGCAGCACATCACACACAAGGTCTGCCTGCCTTCCCTTGCCTTATTCCATATCTCTCATTCCTGTCTGGGTCTGATTCCAAAGGCATCAAATCCTGCCTTTCCCCCTTAGGAGCCTCTGGTAGCAAACGACATCCTGAACCACCCCAACTTCGTCAAGAAAAACCTCTGCAACAGCTTCAGTGACAGGACCGTGCAGCGCTTCTATAAATTCAACACCAGCTTAGTGGTGAGCCTGCTTTCTATCTGATTTTGCTTTTGAGTGGGCTTTGGTTGGGTTGGGTTTCTCCTGGTGGAAACACAAGTCCCTGCCAGGCTCAGCAGCCGGGGCTGGGAGCCAGCCTTCCGTGGGGATTGGCCTCTGTTCCCCTTCTCCAGACACAAACCAGGCTGCACAAACAGAATCCCCTGACATCCAGGGCTTATGGATGTGAGCCCTGGACAAGTGTGGCTGCTGTCTGCAGGGTCTCAGCCAGCAGCAGGGGAAGAAGGGCAGTTTGCTCTTGCTGGGTGAGGATTTTCCAGCTATAGTTGGGATGTGTTGCTTTGAATCTGAGCTGACCTCTGGCTCCAGCTCTGACCAGAGTCACATCCTCCTGTCAGGTCTCTAATAACTTATCTTTGGGTGTCCAAATAAATCCATTTACTGGTGAGCATTCCCAGGCTGTCATTTGTGAGACTGAAATCTCTGGGGTCCTGCACACTCTGTGCTCTCCACAGATCCTGTGTGAGCTTCCTCTCAAGAGGAGTCTAAACCAGGGGCTGTCATCCCTCACAGAGCCACAGATCCACCCTGCCAAAGTCCCTCCACAATGATTCCAAAGCTGTTACACTGTGGGAGAAGATTGGAAAATATTTGCAAGTCATGTCACAATACATTGATTTATATCAGGTTGGCTTAAACATTTTCCCCACACTTGAAATGCCAAGTGGGAAGTGTGATGCTGGGAAGGAAATTGTGTAGGACGGAGCAGAAACTTGTAGGAAGGAATCAGGAAGGAGTCTGCAGGAGCTGAGCAGTGCTGTGGTGGCTTTTTTTAAGGCTCAGGAGGTTTCCAGCACGTGGTGGTGGCTCCCATCAAAGCCTCTGGGGAGGTCACTGAGGGCTGGCACCGTGGGGACGGGTCAGTGAGCACTGGGAAGGAGTGAAATGTCATCTCTGCTGCCACATCTCATTTTCACAACTAAGCCAATTCCTTTCTATCTTCAGCAAAGTCTTTTCACCCAGAACTATCTGGGTAGCAAAACTTACCCGCCCATTAATCAGCCTCTGTTTTGTGACGGTGGCACCCCCTCACAAAAACTCCTGAGGGGAGCCTCCACCTCTGGAAGCCGTGGCAGAATCCGTGTCCCCACAGCTCTGTGGGATCCCTGGGGACGGGAAGAGTCTTCAGCTCCCTAAAACAACCTCTGACAGCACTGACACCTTGTTTTTTGCCCAGGGTGACCTGACCAACCTGGTGCATGGCAGTCACTGCTCCAAGTACAGGCTGACGAGGATCCCGGGCACCAACGCCTTCGTGGGCATCGTCAACGAGACGTGCGACTCGCTGGCCTTCTGTGCCTGCAGCATGGTGGACAGGCTGTGCCTCAACTGCCACAGGTGACAGCGCTGGGTGGGCTGGCACACTCCTGCCCTCTTCCCTGGTGTGGGGTTCAGGAGAGCACAGTGAGTTCATCAGTTAGTTCGGAGTTGCTCTGCCTGTGCTCCCTGTAAGAGGTGCAGGGTATCTCTGCCAGCTTGTCAGAGAGTTTAACCCAGGGGAGTTTGGGCAGGTAATGCTGAAAGACACTGAGAGATTCAGTGACTCAAGAGCAGTTACTGTCAGTGAGGTATAGAAATTCCCATGGCACAGAAATTCCCATGATTTTACATGGATTGGGGGGTTTTCGTTGAGGGGATCCAGGAGGTTTTGCCCACACCAACCTGAGGTGTTTGTGGCACTGCCAGGAAGGATCCTTACATCCAAATCTGAGGGACTCCCTGCTTTTGGAATTCCAGGGGTGGACCACCCTCAGTTCTGGTGCAGGACAAGCAAGGGGAAGGAGCAGTCACTGCACAGCCTTTTCCATGGGAGCTGCTGCTCCAGAGCTGCACCACCACGGGGTTAAAATCCCAGCGGTGTCTGATGGGTTTTCCCTGTGTTTTCTGCCCTGCAGGATGGAACAGAATGAGTGTGAGTGTCCCTGTGAGTGCCCACTGGAGGTGAACGAGTGCACTGGGAACCTGACCAACGCCGAGAGCAGGTGAGAGCCAGGACACTGCAGGAGCAAATTCCCTGTGGTCCTGCTGAGATCCAACAGGCAGAATTTTCAGTACAGTGAAGCAGGTGACATGCAGGAGGTAAAGGTGATTTTAATGGGCTGTGCTTTGAGTGCTCTGTTCTTTGCTGCCATGCAGGAATCCGAGCTGTGAGGTGCATCAGGAGCCGATGACTTTCACGGCCATCGATCCCAGCCTGCAGGATGCACTCCCACAGTGCATCAACACCCAGTGCAACCAGAGGACAGAGAGTGGGTAAGGTGGCCTTCCCCATCCCTTGGAATATTCTCTTGTGGAAATGATCCAATGGAAATAGCTCTGATTTAAATGTTTCAAAGAAAAAAATATAGGGAAAAAAAAAGCATGATGCCAGAATGAGGTTCTGCTCCTGGCTCTGGGGGCTCATTTTTGCTCATTATGAGCAGTCTCCAGGGACCTGAGATTGGTAAAGCACACCAAGCTCTGACCAGACTGCCCAAATCCGTTCTTCCTTCTTCCAAAGGCTGCAGAGTAAGGCTGGAACTGCAGCCAGACTTCACCACACTGAGAAATGTCTTATTGGAGGAGTTACACCCTTTGCTCAGGCTGAGTGGTGCAGGAAAATACCAAAGCAGACAGAGCTGGAAAAGGGATGCTGGAAATGCAGCTTCCCTGTGTAACTTCCCTTGTGGTACTTGAGCATTTCCATGGAATTTTGTCTGGCTAAACTCACGTACTTGAGGGTTTACAGATGCTTTTGGCCTCCCTCTGTCTCATGGCTCTAACCCAGACTGAGCTTTGCAAAGGAGAGGTGTTAAACTGGGAGGTAACCGTGTCCTGCTTGGGTGTTGCCATGCAGGGATTGCTTTGGAGTGCTGGACTGCGAGTGGTGCATGGTGGACAGCGATGGGAAGACCCACCTGGACAAGTCCTACTGTGCCCCTCAGAAGGAGTGCTTTGGTGGCATCGTGGGAGCCAAGAGTCCCTATGTGGATGACCTGGGAGCAATAGGTAACTCTGCCTTTCTGAGCAGGTGCTGCCTTCAGCTCTTTGTGTTCCAGAACATGCAGCAGGTTCTGCACATAACCTTTACCTCTTACCCTGGTGCTAAATCATCACAAAGAGTGCACCAGGCAGCAAAGACGTGGTGAATATCACCTTTTGGAAAATCCTGATGTGGAGCTGAGTGAAACTGTGTATTCCCGTCTTGTAAGATGCACACTCCCTGAGTTCCTTCTCCTATTCCAAGTGAGCACAGTCAGGCACCCAGAAATCCTTGCAGAGCTTTCTCCATGTTCCATATTGTTGATTTAACCCTTCCTGCACCCTCTCTGAGTTCCTTCTCCTATTCCAAGTGAGCACAGTCAGGCACCCAGAAGTCCTTGCAGAGCTCCTCCGTGTTCTGTGTTGGTTTAACCCTTCCTGCAGAGCATTTATGGTGTTGTTCTCCCTCTGCTTTGTCCGTTTTGCTTTAGGAGATGAGGTGATCACCCTGAACATGATCAAGAGTGCCCCCGTGGGCCCCGTGGCTGGAGGCATCATGGGCTGCATCATGGTGCTGGTGCTGGCCGTGTACGCATACCGGCACCAGATCCACCGCCGCAGCCACCAGCACATGTCCCCGCTGGCAGCACAGGGTGAGCTCGACTCAGGGACTCAACAACAGGCTGGGGATGAACAAAAAACCCAGCAGCACAGCAAAACCCAAAGGAAAAGTGATCCCAAAGCTGCCCCCCCGGTGTTGTTGCAGTGTTTCCCCGGTTTTACTCCGTGTTGGAGCTGCAGGGAGCCCGGCCTGGCGCAGGGGCTGTGTCTTGCTGCCCTCTCCTGGGTACAGCCAGAGCTGCTGCTGCTGCCCAGGGAGCCTGCCCAGACCCAAAGGGAGATAAGCTAAGCTTTGCCAGAGCTCAGACACTAATCCCAGCTTTCTGCAGCTCGGCCCAGCAGATCCATCATGTTTATTCTGTGCAGCTGCTGGGAGTGACACATTTTTCACTCCCTTTTGCCTTGGGTTTGGGGGATGTGTCTTTTTTCACTTGTGTTTCCTGGTTCTGGTCCATGTGATGTTCATGGAATGTCTGTGCATAGAGAGATGAAGTCTGAAGTCTGAGAGGCAAAATTGTGCTGGGAGAAAGGATACTGGTACAAAGATAAAGATCCAGAGGTGAGAACACCTCCCTGGAAGTGTTCCAGGCCAGGCTGGACAGAGCTTGGAGCAGCCTGGGATACTGGGAGGTGTCCCTGCACGTGGCAGGGACTGGAAAAAGATGGGCTTTTAAGGCCCTTTCCAACCCAAACCATTCTGGGAATTTAAGTGTGATCACAGCTAATTACTTCTATATTTGATCATCCCCCAGCTCTGTTGTAAATCAGTTCCTTCAGAACTTTAAAGTGAGAGAGTTGGGATGAGGCATTTCCTGCTGTCCCAGTCCCACGTTGGAAGGCGAGCACCCCCAGCTCAGACCAGTAACACAAAGTGCTTCCACTCTTGTTCCTGGGGTGACAGCTGGCAGTGAGATGGTGCAGAACCTTTCTCTCACCAGCTGTATTTTCTGTTTGTGACGCTGTGTAGAAATGTCTGTGCGTATGTCCAACCTGGAAAACGACAGGGACGAGAGGGACGATGACAGCCATGAAGACAGAGGAATCAGTAAGTACCAAAAAACCTGAAAACCTGTGAGATTCAATCAGCCATTTGTTTTTTAACACCCTAGATTTGAATATGTGAGGAAGCCCTGTGCTGATCATCAGTAGAAAATGACAGAGCAATGTTTTAATTCAAACATCTAGTGCACCTTTAGTCTCATGATTAAAAATGGCATTTTTTACTTTTAAAAGCTAATTCTCCATTAGGTGTGGAGGAGTTTTGCCCCTTACAACCCCTTGTCATGAGCACTTCCAGAAATAGATCTGATCAGCTTAAAAATTGCCACTGTGACAGCACAGGGTATGAAAAACCCTTCCCCTTTTTTGGCCTTAGAAAGCAGAAGCCAAATCTGGCAAGTATGGTCAGCAAACATGGCAGTAAATCTTTTTTGCATTGATTTGGGGTGCCTGCAGTTCTCTGCCATCCAATAAAAACGGCACTTTGCATGATCCTGGTGTGCTGTAAGTGGAGCTGGTGCACCAAACTCCAGGGGAGCTCCAGGGTCAGACTGGATCCCTGGCTCTGGGCCCTCACTAAAACAATACTCAAGATTTGAAGCTCTGTCAGCATTCAAAGATGGAAAAATAAGCATGTCTGAGCTTCACAGCTTGCATCTACTGCTTCTCCACGTCCCTTTTTGTTTCCTTTGGACTCCTTACGTTGTTGCCATGGGCCCCTCAGCAGTGGCACGGCCCAGGTGAAGGAGCCTGGCTGGATGTTGGCCCATGTAAAGGCCAGCTCTCTGCTGCTCTCTGGCTGGGCCGTGCCCCGTGCAGCAGAGGGGCTGCAGGCTCTGAGCTCTTTGTGTCTGTCGCAGTCAGCAACACGCGGTTCATCGCGGCGGTGATCGAGCGCCACGCGCACAGCCCCGAGCGCCGCCGCCGCTACTGGGGCCGCTCCGGCACCGAGAGCGACCACGGTGAGTCCTGGGGCCCCTCCCTGGCAGGGCTGGGGGGCTCTTTTCCCTCAGGAGGCTGGCTCTGTGCCCATCAGGCAGCCACAAGCAAAGCCAGACAAAAAAGCTTTGCTGCTTTGCTGTTGGACGGTTCTGACTCGGTGTGTTCTGGGGGAGATCTCGTCAGGGTCCTCAGCATCCTCCCAAGGGACAGCTGTGCTCTGTGCCCCCTGTGACAGGGACAGGACCAGGGAATGGCTGGAGCTGTGCCAGGGGAGGGCTGGGCTGGAGATCAGGAGAGGGTTCTTCCCCCTGAGGGAACTGGAGTGACAGGACAAGGGGAATGGCTTCACACTGAAAGGGAGTGGGATTAGATCGGAGTTTAGGAAGGAATTGGTGGCTGCCCCTGGATCCCTGGCAGTGCCCAAGTCCAGGCTGGACAGGGTTTGGAGCACCCTGGGATAGTGGAAGGTGTCCCTGCCATGACAGGGGTGGGATGGGATCATCTTTAATGGCCCTTCCAACCCAAACCATTCTGGGATTCTGTGATCTTCCAGCACCTTTAAGCAAATGCTGGGCACCATTAGGCTCAGGGGGTTGGGATGTGTCTCCCCTGCCCTGAGACTAAATCTCCTTAAATCTGAAAAGCTGCTAGAAGGGTGTAATGCTGTTGACTCATGAGGAGGCTTAATTTATTAGGAAATGAGGAGGAGGAGGGCTAGACAAGGCAGTCTGCAAGCTGTCAGCTCTGCAAGGCTGGGGACCTTCCAGCAGACCTGGCCAGCACTAAGACTCTGGTAGCACTAATGGAATTGGGACAGGAAACCCAAAGGCCAAAGCCTTGGAATGTGGATGAACAGATGTCTCCTAGACAATCTTGCTCTAGGAGGAATTACCCTGGATTTGGGGTGAGATTACCTGTGCTGAGGCAGATTTGCCAGATTAATGCTCCCTTTGCTCCTTTTCTTGCAGTCCCAGCAAATCCTTCCCATCTTTTAGTCATCCTGGGTTAGCAGGGGAGCTGTCTACCTCCATCTGGAATGTGCACTGCTATTTTTAGTTTCTGTAATTCCATCTTCAAAGGGCTGCCCAGGCTTCTTCCCCAATTCCTCCATGCCAGCTCCAAGCCATGACTCAGAGCATGGGAAATGGGAGGCAGCTTTGGGGACTCAGCTGCTATTTTTACCACCCTCCTTTTAGGTGTCTCCAGCTGAAAACCTGAGCGAGATGCTCAGGAGCACCAGTGCTTCCTCAGCCTTTAGTCCTTGTTTTTTGAGAAGGATTTATTTCCAATTAAAGCAAGATCTTTTTCCTTTTAAATTTCGTTTGGTTTTGCATTTAGAAGTGCTGAGGGGGAGTTGTTTGCCCTGCAGCCTGGCCTGGTTGGTAACAGCTGGTTTGGATAAATCCAGGTTATATCTTAACAGATCTTTTGGGGGTGGTATCTTTCATGTTTTGGTTTGAAATCAGTGCCAGCAAATCTGTTGTTACAAACTGTTGAACGCGTGGGTGCTGTTACTGTTTGGGGTGGCACAAACCACAGGTCCCCAAAGCTTTGAACCAAAGACGATGACAGGGGAAGGGATCCAGTATGGACTTAGAGGGGAGGATGAGTTCGTTGGGGTTTGTTCTGTTAAGAAAATTGTTTTACTCCCTCTCTAAGCACCCTGTGTGATTCCATGAAGGTGCCCAGCCAGTCCTGAGAATTCTGGGTGGCAGGGAAAGGGATCTGTTATAGACTTAGAGGAGAAGATGAGTTTGTTGGGGTTTGTTCTGTTAGTTAGGAAAATTGCGTTACTCCCTCTCTAAGCACCCTGTGTAATTCCACAAAGGTGCCCAGCCAGCCCTGGGAATTCTGGGTGGCAGGGAAAGGGATCTGTGATAGACTTAGAACTTAGACTTAGAGGAGAGGATGAGTCTGTTGGGGTCTGTTCTAGTAAGAGAACAGTTTTATTCCCTCTCTCAGCACCCTGTGTTGATTCCACAAAGGGTGCCCAGCCAGCCCTGGGAATTCTGAGCATCCAGCCTTGCTGTGCTCACTGCTGCTGTTCATTCCCAGGCTACAGCACGATGAGCCCCCAGGAGGACAGCGAGAACCCCCCCTGCAACAACGACCCTCTCTCGGCCGGCGTGGACGTGGGGACCCACGACGAGGACCTGGAGCTGGACACGCCCCCGCAGACGGCGGCGCTGCTGAGCCACAAATTCCACCACTACCGGCTGCACCACCCCGCCCTGCACCACAGCCACCACCTGCAGGCCGCTGTCACCGTGCACAGCGTGGATGCCGAGTGCTGAGGACACCACGGCCACCACCTGCAGGCTGTGCCACTGGGGACACCACGGCCACCACCTGCAGGTGGCCACCACCTGCAGGCTGTGGCACTGAGGACACCACGGCCACCACCTGCAGGCTGTGGCACTGAGGACACCACCTGCAGGCTGTGCCACTGGGGACACCACGGCCACCACCTGCAGGCTGCCACAGCCACCACCTGCAGGCTGTGGCACTGGGGACAGCACAGCCACCACCTGCAGGCTGTGGCACTGGGGACAGCACAGCCACCACCTGCAGGCTGTGCCACTGGGGACAGCACAGCCACCACCTGCAGGCTGTGCCACTGAGGACACCACCTGCAGGTTGTGGCACTGAGGACACCATGGCCACCACCTGCAGGCTGTGGCACTGGGGACAGCACAGCCACCACCTGCAGGCTGTGCCACTGAGGACACCACAGCCACCACCTGCAGGCTGTGGCACTGGGGACACCACAGCCACCACCTGCAGGCTGTGGCACTGGGGACAGCACAGCCACCACCTGCAGGCTGTGCCACTGAGGACACCACAGCCACCACCTGCAGGCTGTGGCACTGGGGACAGCACAGCCACCACCTGCAGGCTGTGGCACTGAGGACACCATGGCCACCACCTGCAGGCTGTGGTACTGAGGACACCATGGCCACCACCTGCAGGCTGTGACACTGGGGACACCACGGCCACCACCTGCAGGCTGCCACAGCCACCACCTGCAGGCTGTGGCACTGGGGACAGCACAGCCACCACCTGCAGGCTGTGCCACTGGGGACAGCATGGCCACCACCTGCAGGCTGTGGCACTGGGGACAGCACAGCCACCACCTGCAGGCTGCCATGGCCACCACCTGCAGGCTGCTGGCACTGTGCATTGAGGACACCACAGATGCCGCTCCAGAGCCACAGGGACTGTGCTGCTCCCCAGGGACAACCTCACAGGCTTCCCCAGCAAACTGAGGCATCAGAGCTTTGCATTTTTACAAATGGAAGGTTGGCTCTGGCCTGCAAACGTGCTTGATGAATGGACCTGCCAAAACACGGAGCAGGAGGCACGTTAGACCTCCAGGAACAGGGATGGGAGTTTACCCAGCAGCTGGAGTTTGTTGTGCTGAGCCAAGAGCAGAGAGAGAGCTTAAAGAGCCAGAGATGATTTGGTTTCCTTAACTGGAAGAGCAGGAATCTGCAGCTGGAGAGCCCAGAAGTGCCAGACAGAGCAGGAAGGCTGCTGGCTTCTCTGCAGGTGGAAAGCTCCCGGCGCCCACGTTGCTCTGCGGGACCTGGGACAATGCATCTCAAGATTTTTAAGTAAAGGATTATTTTTCTACTATTTATTGAACTTGAAACTTTGGGGGGAGGGAGGGGAGAAAACCTGTTAGGGATTCTCAACGAGTACCACGTGCATTCTGTGCTGGGGAAGGGGCTCTTCCCAGGAAAACAGCTGTTCCTTGGGAGCTGACCTTCATCCAGTGCCCCACTCTGCAAAGGGAAAATGAAGAAGCCCTCTCTGCCTCGGTGTTTACATTAGGATTGCTTTCTTTTCCACACTTGTTTCCTGTAAATACTACAGCCTGATTTCTATTCCAGTATTGTCTTCCTATCTGCAGAGGAGAAATCCTGTACTCCGTTACTAAAATTCACAGAATTCTGCCCAGAATCTGCCCAGAAACTTCTCCATCTTTATCTCTTCGCTCATCCTTAAAGGATTCCTGTGTGGAAGTAATAAAAATTTTCTTTAGCATTAGTTACCAGATAATCCCAAATGGAATCTGTGCCATTCTTCTGTTTCCTTGGACCACGAGTAGGGATAAACCAGTGTTTTGTAAAACTTGGGTTACTGTGGAAGAAACCTTGAAACCATAATGAGAAGCTGCTGCTGTTTGTCTGGAATTTTAACCTTGCTTGGTAAATCAAACAAAGATTAATCAATGTCTACAACAAAGGGCATCATAATTATCAATATGTTTTCAATCACAGTGTTGTATTTTAGATTCACATTTTGTGATTACAATGATATCAAGCCGTTCTTGCACTGTGCATATGGTAAACATCCATTTATATGTAGGTTTTTTTTTAAAAATCACTTGTTTTAATTAATATGGTACTTAATACTGTATTATGTAAAAAATTGGTTCTTAAACAGTACAGTAAAATAACTCTATGTGTGATACCAGGATATCCCTTTATACTATGTATAAAATTAAAATCTCTAGTGAAATAAACTGTATATAAGTGTAGATCTGTGGAGAAGTGGCTGCACTGAAATGATTCTGCCTCGGTTTCCTTCTCTGGCTGAACAGGACTGAAAATTCACTCCAGTTCCTCCAGTTTTATCAACAGCCTTGAGAAATTCAAACTTTAAATGTAAATGACAGTATTGATGGAAGTTTTCAAGCCTTTTTTTAGCTGGTTGGTCATTATTTGGGAAATGATTATTTCTGGAAGTGGTCAGCCCCTGCTTAGAGTCACCAAAGCAAATAATTTAAGGGTTTTATTTTCCTGATGCTCTCCTGAAACCTCAGTGGCTCTGGATTTGCTGTTGTGCTGTCGTTGTGCAGGATTTGGTGGAGGCTTTTTGCTGAGCAGGCAGTGCAGGAATCCAGTGAGCCTCTGCTTTGTGCTCTCAGAGCTCTGCAGCTGATGCCCTGGGTATCAACCAGGCTGGGATTCATTTCCAGTTTGGATTCCAAAGTCATGCTGGTGCTTGGATACCGTGGGACAAATAACTGTTGATAAAATGTATCAGAAATATCATTAATAGCCACGTACGTTGGAAAAAGTCATCAGCTTGAACTACAATATTACTTCAGGGGAGAGGTTTTTTGGTGGTTCCTCGCCTTCCCTGCCAGCAGAAGGTGCTTGCAGGGTTCTCTTGCAGCTCTGCCAGGAGCACAGGAGCTTCCAGAACCTCTTGGAAGTCCAACAATCAAACCCCTTTTGCTTTTGCCTTAATAGCTTTTCAAGAGCTTCTCCTCGCTGCTGCTTCTTCTCTTTTCTTCTGGGATCTCTTTTCTTCTTCCTGGTTTGCTCTGAACAAATGGTTCTCGATTTGAGGGGTCTGCACAGCCCTGCTTAACTTGGAGTGATGGGAAGAGCCCGAGCTCTTGCTGCTAAAAATAATTATAGGGAAAACTCTGATTTCCAGGTGTGCCAAATCCCAGCTTCCAGTGCTGGCACTGACCTTGTCCCAGCAGGAATAAATGGGGTGCTCTGCTGATAATGGATGTGACTGGGGTTTATAAGGAGCTGCATGAGGGCTCTTCACTTTTATTGCCTGAGTTCTGCCATGGCCTTCCCTCCCCAGCATTGTTTTATTGTATTGACTGAGGAGCAAGATCATAAAAGGAGCAGTTAAACCCTGGAACCTCCTTCCCTAGAACTGATAAGACTTTATGGCCATTCATTTTCCACTTATTTCATTTTCCCATCTTACTTGTGTTAATTTCCTGTAGGTTTTCTTTCATTCTCCCAACAACAAAAAAAGGTTCTTTTAAAGTGAAAATGAGCATTGCCTTTAATTTGTGTTCATGAATTTTAAACTGACTCGATGCTTGGAGTATTTGAAATCTGCCAAGTGTATGGATTTTCCTATATCCAAGGAATCATGGAGAAGCATTTCTTTGGGCAGAATATATTGATTGAAAATGCATTAAGATTTTTTTAAAAAATTTATTTATGCTATTGCCTGGCCAAAAAGTGGGATTTGCAAAGCCTGGTACAATTTAGCCATGAACATTTTATAAGGCCACTTAAGCCATGAAATATTATCTTTATCCTAGCCCTTGGCAAGGGCAGGGAAGGGAGGATGGATGGGAATTCAGGAGACGTTCACATGCAGCAGGACTTGTGACTATAACTGGGCAAAGGGAGATCTCTCAAAGGCTTTATTCTGTCAAGTGACCCAGAAATGGGCAAGAGCACAGAAAGTGGATTTGTCTGAGGAAAAACTATGGGAGTAAGCTGGCAACAAATATGGAAAAGGAGAAAAAACTAGGATGCAAAAGTCCTGGATCCAAGAGAGTGCAGGTAATCCAAAAGGCTGTTGGTGAGTTCCAAGATGAATTTGCAGCGTTCCCAGCTCTTGGCTGCCCATTTCAGTTGTTTGTAAAAGAGATTCCCAGCTATGGCTGGGGTTTTCAAAGGAGCCTGCTCTGGGCTGTCAGTGATGTTTGGAATATTAATTCCTGCAGCAGTTAACTCGGGAACCATTGGATTGTTTTGCTGTACAAACCCCCCTTTGCCAGGGAGCCTAAGAGGGGAAAAAGGAACATCAGTGCCATGGAATATTTCATATTCCTGCCTGGCAGCCCTTGGGCTGATGAGAGGTGATGATTTTGTGCTTTGTGCTCTGCGCTGAGCACGGAAGGACCTTGGCCCAGAAGGGCTGGCACTCCTGGAGCCAAGGCTGCAGTGGAATTTGGACACTGCAGTCCAAGAGTGAACTTCTCCAAGCCCTGCCTCGTTAGTGAGGTGCCAGACACAGCTGGGGTGCGTGCCAGCCCTTGCTCAGAAGCACTGCTGGTTCCTCCTCGGGAGAAGATCCCATGGGATCACTGATATCCCTATGGAACAGCCACGCTGTGAGCAGAGGGGGGGAATGTGATGGCAGAGGCAGAACACATTTTGAATCTGGAGGTTTTCTTCAGCTCAGAGTGGCCTCTTCTAAATCCTGTGGAAATAATGATCCCTGGGCTCGTTTCCGTGCTGGGAGCTGCCCTGGGAAGGAGAAATCCTGGTTTGTTGGAGGTTTTTGGAGCTGGCACTGGCAAATCCACCAGGTCAGCAGTGCCCTAGCAAGTGCCCTCTGCTGGGATTGCCTCTCTGGGGACAACAGCAGTGACAGCAGGGAAGGGAATCCGCTGGCCAAGGGCACAGGGCAGAAGGAATCCTTCCACCCCACCTTCACCTGCCTCTGGAACAGCTCCATGGAGAAAGGGAACAGCCCCCAAAACTGCAAAGTCAGGACTTTTCACAGGAAAAAAAAAAAAAATCACTTTGCAGGAAAAACCGTGCAAGATCCTGACAAAATTGGTGGTCTTTCCTTAAATCCAGTTGAACCATCAGACTGCCAGGGATTTCCAGTTGGGCCAACACTGATGGATTTTTCCTATTTTAAAACTCTTCCATTGCACCAAGGTAATGAAATTGGGCAGACACCCCAAGATGGGCTGGCACCAGCAGCAGGAAACTGGGAATGCAGTCAGGGAGTTTAATATCCTTCTTTTCACTTCTCCAACATTCTGTCACTTCCACAAAATTGCTCCCAATATCCATTCTCTTGGCATAATTCATGCAAATCACATGCAGGATTAAAGGTTGAGTAATTAACATGATCTAATTGCTGCAAAATAATAATAATAACCTCCTTAATAATTTATTTCTATTGCAGCTGAGCCAAGAAAATCTCCATAAACAAGGCAAAAAACCTCAGCCAGGGAACCTGGAAAACAGGAAGGGGATGGATTTTTTTTCACTCTGAACATGGAGAAATCAGGCACAGCACGTTGGGTGACAGTTCCTATGGAAACCTTTTATAACTGAACAGCAGAACATTTGAAAGCCTCATAAATTTTTTGGGAATGTTTCTCTTGCAGTTTTCCATATTGAACAAGTTTTTTTGTGTGTGTGTGTGTGTAACAAGTTTTTAAGGACAAAATATTGTGGGGGTGCTGGAAATTGCAGGCTCTGCTGGCAGGGAGAAATCATGGACTGGTTTATCTTCTCCAAACAAATCGCTGGTCCCATGCCTGCTCCCTCCCAGTCCCTCCCAGCTCCTCAGTTAATCACAGCAAATTTCCTCCAGGTTTACAATTAGCCAGATCCAAGGAGCAGCAATGGACATGTATGGATTCACCCTATGGAATGCTTTCACTCCCAGCATTATGATTTCCCCTTTTTTTTTTTGGTGGTAAATGATTTTGTAATTCCCTGTGAATTGTCACTATCAGTTTCCAGTTCCTAGAAAATTTTAGGGAATCTGAGACTGATTTATTTGGAATTCCCATTTGAAGCACATTCATGGGCTGGCCAATAAAAATATTCCTGGTAAGAATGTGGGGCTGGACCTTCTTTTACCAGGAATCCAAGGAACATTTGGATGTTTTTTAATACTAAAATTGCCAAAATGCACTTGGTTCCAATAACTAATGACTAAATTTGAAGCCAAATGAGGAAAAAGAAAGCCTGTGTGGGAAGAATGGTGATTTAAATCAGGACATTGATTCAGGAGAAAGTATTGTAGAGGTTCCCCTGTGAATATCTGGGCCATTTATTGAGAATTGTGTTTGTTTCATCTCATTTTCCTTTGTTCTCAGTTATTATTCAAGAACTTGGCTTTGCTTTGTGGTGTTTAATATTTACTTTTTTTTTTTTTTTTTTTTTTTGCTGCCTTTAAAGACAACCACACAGATCTGCTAATGATGCACGGGGCAACAAAGGTTTGAAATTCTGCTGCAGAGACCACAGGTCCCAAAATAGCCCATGACAGCAGAGGCCAGTAATGATTTCCTTGCAGGAGTTACTCACTCTGGAAGTTACAGCCCTGAACTCTCCCACCTTTTCACTGTTCTTTTGCAGGCCACTGAGTTAAAAGAGTGGAAGCAAGGAGAAGCTGCTGAGCAGGTTGATCCTGAGAGAATCCATCATCCCCAAACTCAGGAGCAGCAAATTCTCAGGCAGCAGGTTCCACTTCAAATGTTTGGCAGAGAGGTTTTGTGCCTGGATGGAAGAGCAGGAGTAAAGAAACATCCCAAGTTTGGGCATGTCATGGAATGGTGCACTGAGAATGCCAAAAGTATTGGAATTTGTGGGGGAAAAAGGATAAAAGAACTCCTTTTGGCACCTCTGGTGTGTTTTGGATGCAGTGTGTACTGTGAGGTGATCTGGGTGATCATCACCAAACGAATTATTGGTGTTGAAAATGAAATTGCAGCCTTTGGATCCAAAATCTCAGTGTCTTGATGAAACAAAAGGAGCAGCAGGAAGAGCAGGGACAAAAGGGAATGGCTTTGTTTGTGTGGTTGACATGAGGTGTGATGGTAATCCATTATTCTGATGGAATGTGCAGCAGCTGATGGGTCCCACGTCCCCCTGCAGGAAACACTGAATTGTTTAATTTCTCTTTCATTAAGCCATCACCTGAAGAGCTCAAATACCTGGGAATATCAGGTGGGTCTTGTGTCCAACAGATGCTCTCAGTCTTGGCTTCCACTTGATGTGCACAGATCTGAATTTGTTTGTACTTTTGGATGTAGAAGCCCAGAAAATCCCAGAATCCTGGACTGGTTTGTGTTGGGAGGGACCTTAAATCCCATTTCATTCCAGTTCTTCCACCTTCCACCAGCCCAGCCTGGACAATTTTGCCTGACTGTACCTGTAATGCCAAAAGAATGTTTGGAATTACAATTCTAAGTCCCACTCATTCCATAAAAATTATAAAACATATATGGCTGGTGTGACTTCAAAGCTGCAGAAGCACAGGGAAATTTATCTTTTTAGGAGAGCTACAAATGCAACTGCTGGGGTTGGGGACGTTACTCTTAATTAGCAGGGAATTTAATGAACTAAATTAAATTATTGCAAGGTGGTTTATTAGTGTGACAGCATCAGGGCAGCAGCACAACTGAAACTACACTGGACTGTTCTATTTTTTAATAATAGGTTTTATTTAATAATATTTTTTTGCTTCTGCAGCAGTATTGAAACCCAAGGAAAGTATTTTAGAAAATGGGAAACTGTTTGATTCAAAGCAGAAACGTGGAGGGTTTGGTTTGGAAGCTCCAGAAAAGGAGTCAAAGTCATATAAATATTTCATGGAAAACTCTGATCAACAGGAGGAAATTCCTTAAGGAAATGAGGAGCCTGCATGCCTTGGCTCAGCATCCTCTTCCTCCTGGAACAGCTCTTTTTTTGGGAGGCTGATTTCACCTGGACATGAACACTGGGGGGAAAAGGTGAATACTTTAACCTACAAAATACAATATTTAAAATATCTATCCCTAACCAAGAAAAAATATATTTCTCTCTGATATTTTCTATATTCTCTGAATTTATTCCTCTCTTCTTGAGTTTCTCTGGAACTGTTTACTATAGGAATTTTGTTTGTGCCATTAATACCAAACTGTTCATTTCTGAATTCTTTCAGCAATGCACTTTAAATCTGAATGACTTAAATTCAGGGACACCTTCAGCCCATCAAAAATGACCCAAAAAAAGGGCAAGTTTTGAAGAGGTAATTGCTGTAGGTAGAATTAATGAGCACTGGTTACAGGTGAAGCAGTGTCCACCTTCAAACTGGAAAATTAATGGTAAAATTAATTACTCTGCTTCAATTCCCTCATTAGCATCACTACATTTTATGATGTTTGAGCAGATCCATAATTTGTGCTGTAATAGCTTGATCTGGTGATAATTTTTGAGGAGATAGTTCATGTTTCAGTATTCCTAGGAGAAAAGTGTTCCTTTTTCATGATCCCAGAATTATTTACATCCCATAATCTATGAACCCGTCACACCTCTCATTTCCAATGATTTTATTTATTAAAAGTAATGCAAATATTGGAATAGGAGGAACATTACCTGTTTGAGAAAAAATTAGGGAAAAGGAAGCCCTTGAACAGAAGCTTGTCAGCTGTCAATTTTTAAATAATAAACCAAAAATCCCTCTGATTACTGTAGTTTAAAAATTCATTTTAGAAGTAATGAAAGTCCAAGATATTTTGTGTTCTTAACTTGTTTTGGTTTGGGTAAAGCAATTTCTAAGATAATTTCTTTGGTGGAGTTTTTTAATCTGTAATTGATAATTAAAATGGCACCTTGAACCTTGTCAAGAATTATCCATCAGAATTAGATTTTCTTGATAAGAATTGTCATATACGCCCGATTTAACTCCAACTCTTCTTCCAATTTCCTTTTTAAGACTCTTTATGTTTCAGGTTTGGATTCTCTTTTGCTTGTTCCTTGTGGCTGGCCTCGTGTCTAAAAATGGCTACAAATATTTAAATTATTCTTCACTCATTTATAGCAATGATGACAACGTTAAGAGCTAAATTTACTGTGTTGTAAATGACATTGCAAGGAACTATGCTAGAGGGAAAATGGATTTTCCAAAAGAACAACCTGTTTTATTTTTTTAAATGGGTGCTGATTGAGTGAGATGTTTTTATGGACAGAGACTTCATGGAAGGGGAAATTTATTTTATGGTAATTCCATGAAATATTGTCCTTCTGTTGTGATGTTGGCTCCTTTTTACAGCAGTTCACAGCCCTGTGCCTGTCCCCCGTGTCAGCAGCACAGGAGCCAGGTGCTGTTTCCCCCATTTGCATGGATTTTAATTAGTTTGCCAATTTCCTGACGAGGAATAAAACTGGGACAAGATCACTCTGGGCCATTGTGCCTGCTGATCTCCAGTGGAGCTCGTGGGTTCACTTGGGATTACAGGTTGGACTCGACGACCTCAGAGGTCTTTCCCAGCCTGATTCTGTGGGATCAGCTTTATTTTGTTGCTGTTCTGTATTTCAGAATTTCCCACTAAACTCACTTTTCACTCTCCCAGCCTAACTGATTCTGTGGGGTCAGCTTGATTTTGTTGCTGTTCTGTATTTCAGCCTCTCCCGGTGGATCTGTATCCAGGGAAGGTGGCAGCGATGGGGATTTGGGGAATGATTGCTGCTGGGTGAGGAAGAGGGACGGTGCCCTGGCCATGGCTTCCATCAGGATGGATCCTGGGGCAATTCCCCTCACAACAGAGCCCCAGCTCTTCTCCAGAGCACTCAAATCCTTCCCAAAAATCTATCTGGAGATGGGTTACTGCGGGGATGAAGTGAGAAGGGCCTGAGGGTGCTGATGGACAATGAGCAGCAGTGTCCCAGGGGAACCTTCAGGAGGATCTTCAGGGGGAGCATTCCCAGCAGGTCAGGGGTGATCCTGGAGAACAACTGGGGCTCTGTTGTGAGGGGAATTGCCCCAGGATCCATCCTGATGGAAGCCAAGGCCAGGGCACCGTCCCTCTTCCTCACCCAGCAGCAATCATTCCCCACATCTCCATCACTGCCACCTTCCCTGGACACAGATCCAGCAGGTCAGGGGTGATCCTGCCCCTGCGCCCAGCCTTGGAGGCACCTCTGGGTGCTGTGTCCAGCTCTGGCTCCTCAGCACAGCAGGGCCAGGAGCTCCTGGAGCTGAGCAAGGGCCTGGAGCATCTCGGTGCCCAGGAAAGGCTGAGGGAGCTGGGGCTGCTCAGCCTGGAGAGGAGCCCCAGTGAGAGGGGCCTCAGCCCTGGCTGTCCCTAAGTGTCCCTGGGTGTCCCTGGGTGTCCCTGGGTGCAGGAAGGGGCAGAGCAGGGCCCAGGCTCTGCTCCGGGGCCCAGTGATGGTACCAGAGGAGCGGGCAGGAACCCATACCAGGGAGTTCCCCTGGGCAGGAGGCAGAATTTCTTCACTGTGCGGGTGATAGATTGTTCAGAGAGGCTCTGGAGTCTCCTCACAGGGGATACTCCAGGCCCGTCTGGACACAATCCCGTGCCATGTGCTCTGGGATGACCCTGCTGGAGCAGAGAGCTTGGACCCGGTTCTGCGAAACTGCCGCCGCGTACCCGTTCATCCCGCAACACCCCCTGGAGCTCCGTTACGGGCAGCGCCGAGCCCGGCCCGAGCCTGCTCCGCTGCGCCGCGTCCCTCCGGGGCTCCGCGGGCCGGGGTCTGGCGGCCGTGAGGGGCCGGGCCCGGGGGCTCCCTCAGGCTGCCCCGGGCGGGGCAGGGCGGGGGCGGCCCCAGCGCCGCGCTCCCCCCGCGGTCCCCGGCGCGCTGCAAGATGGCGGCGGGAGCCGAGCGCGGCGCGGCGCTGCCCGCGGAGCCGCCGCCGCTGAGCGCCGAGGAGGTGGCCAGGCGGCTGGCGAGCACCCGCCGCGAGCTGGGCAACCGCCGCAAGATCCTGCTGCGGAACCTGCCGGCCGAGAGCAGCAGCCAGGTACGGCCGCCAGCGCTGCCCGCAGCCGCCCGGCGGCGTGGCGCGCTCCCGCCCGCGCCTCAGGCGGGGGCCGGCAGCGGGGAGGGAGGCGCGGAGCAGCCCCGGGTCCTCCGCGGGGCTCGGCGGCCGCGGGGCGCTGCCTCCCCCCAGAGCTGCCCCTCACGGCGCCGGCTGTTGTGGGGCGGCTTTGTTACCTGCGGAGAGCGGGTCCACGCCCTCACCGGGGGCCGCGCCGGGCTGGCCGGGCAGCGCTCCCCGGGGAACGCCGGGGTGGCGGCCCGGGGCGTGAGGGGGCTCGGTCTGGGGTGAGCGGGTAACGGGAGCGCCGCCGGAGAGGCGGCACCTGTGTGCGCACAGGTAGGGCACTGCAGCACAGCCGCTTTCGGTGCGAAATCTGGGCGGAAAAGCTTCCAGACTCGCTTTTTTTTTTTTTTTTTTTTTTTTTTTTTTTTTTTTTTTTTTTTTTTATTGTGAGGTGAGCCAGACGCAGAGAGGGAAAGCGGTTTTCCGCAGTCTGACGGTGGTTTAGGAAAATTCCGCTCAAATTGCTGCTGTTGGTGGGAGATGATCGCTGAACTCTTCAGCCGAGTGCTGTGAGTCAGATGCTGAGGTGATTTAGCTGCACACTCACTTCACCAGCTCCAAGCACACAACTTGATGCACGAGTATTAATTAAAAAAAAAAAAAAAAAAAAAAAAAGAAAGCAAGCAACTGCGCCTTTTGTTCTGCTCTGCTCCTGGTCTGCCTCCCCCCCTCTCTGAAGCACAGGTGGTTTTGCTACCTGCGGGTAAGAGCAGCACGTGCAGACTCTCAATTTCTGCATAACTCCGGCACAAAAAGGGGACTATTCATTTTGGAGAGGCTCTTTCGGCGCTCGCGGTAATCCGAGCCGCAGCGCCCAGCTGGCCGCTGCACTTCTGGCTGTTTTGTTCTCTCTCGGCGCGTCTGGCCCTGCTCTAGCAGGTTAAAAGTTTAGAGCTGACAGCTTTGTTAGGGTGCTTTAGGCACCTCTGTTTATAGCAGCCTGATCTGCAGCGAACTCGCAGCTTGGTGAACGCTGCTAATCTTCGTCCCTTCATGAAGCGGCAGTGTTGACAGAGAGGGCTTTGCTGGTGTGTCACCAGATGCTCGCCGTGGATGGCCAGGACAGGAGCACTCTGACACTCCCGGTGTGTCCCTTGCCCCCACTGCAGGGCCTTTCATGAGCTCCCATGTGGGAATTCACCTCTCTGGAACCTTTCAGGTTCGGCGTTGCTTGCTCAGCCGGTGTGTGCTACAGGGAAACACCAACATTAAGGTGAAGTTTGGGTCTTCTGGAAGTTTGCCTTTTTGTTTTGATGGCTTACAAGCAGCGCTTGGATGCCTTTTTCTCCTATGTGTCAGGTTCTAATGTTGCCCTGAGCACCATGTACAGATCCTAAAATGCACTTTACAAACTGTCATTTTTATTTTTAACGCTGATGAGCTGCTGGTGGTGGCAACAAAGGCAGAAGAATTGTGCTATAGAGAGAAAGTTTCTGTCCTGGAGCAGTTTTGGAAAGAAATGTGTTTGTGGTCAGGCATGTTAAGTCTACCTGTGTATTTGGCTGTGATATGCTTCCAAAATTACTACGAAATTTAACATTTCTTGTTGCCAGTTAACACCCGTGGTAAACACGGGTTTGTCTTCTGTTTTCTCCTTGCAGTAATTGGCGAGCCAAGTAAAATCAGATAAACTGTTTCTGACCTGGCCAGTTTTATTCACTGTCAAGAGGGAGATGAACATCACTGAAATGCAGCCAAGTCTTCCAAAATAGGTTTTCATAAATGTAACTATTCATCTCTGAGCGTTGGGGTGTTGGCTTTGCTGCCATTTGTTGTTAAGTGAAGAGTGAGGCCAAGATTTACCAAAGTAATTTTGAAGTGAAAAATTACTGTTTTGCTGATAGAGAGAGAGAGAGATTGGTGGAGATACTCAGTTTTGTCAGAAAAGTAGGAAAAACCTTACATTTTTAATATGAAGTTACATAACGAATATAATTCCTCTGCCAGTTATAGCTACATATTAACTTTATTATTGTACTTGTAATCTTCAATTACCTTTGGAGCCCCACCTGTGTTAAACTAAATTAAAAAAATAAATTACCCTTGAGGTCACAGAAGAAATGTCCCTTGGCCATGAGGTTTCTGAACCAGAAACAGGTTTAGAAACCAAACAGAGCTCACCCTACAAATAGATGCCTGCAGGGTCAGTGTTTCTTCAGGCAATTCTCTCACTACAGCCACAGAGAAAGGATTTTTTTTTTTTTTTTGTGGCAGATCTGTAGTAAACAATTTACATCTTCCCTGTTCTTGAAGGCAGAGTCTCCATTTGTTCAGCTGGCAAGTCAGTGGATGCTGAACTCTCCCAGAGTTGCCAGGTAGTTCCCCAAAGTCATCCTCATGGGATTCCTCCAGCACAATACCAAACCTGTGGTGTGATAATGACCTAGAGATGGCCACAGGCTCTTGCTGGCCTCTGTAAATCTTCAGCTCTTTGCTATCTGCAGCAGTGACTGTGCCTTAAAGGCAGAATTCAGTACTGGGGGTGGAGCAGGATCGCCAGAGGCTTCCCTGTTTCTGCGTGGAGTTTCACTGGGATACGTGCTTGGAGCAGCGACCCGCTGCTCCGGCAGCCTTGGCAGATGACGCTCCTGCAGTTCCAGTTCCCCGTGCCAGCGTGGGGCAGTGTCCTGTGCTCGCAGAGCACTCACTGAATGGCTGCGCTAGGGCAGGGCAGCGATGTGGGGTGTTCTGCGGTAACATCATCCCCTCGCTGTCAGTCCTTTTGAAGAGCAGCAGATAGTGGGTCTGTTCTTGCAGCATTAAGAGCCTCTGATGTGGTGCTGTGGTCAGGCTGGTGTTTGCAGGGACAGTCTTTGCCAAGAGACTTAAAAGTGAGCGTGGTTGTAGTGATTGCTTTCATCGTGATCTGCTTGGCAGTGGGTCGGGGATCTCTTGGGTTGCCTTGTTGTGTGTGCATCTCCCTGAGCCACATCCCTGATCCATCTTCCATTCCAGCAGCCGGGAACACGGTCCCCTGGGATGTTGTAAGAGCAAAAATTGCAACCAGAAGGTCCTTGGAGCAATCCTAAAACTGTTCCCAGTGCTCTGGAGGAGGAGGACTGCTCTGAGCAGAGGGAGGGAAGGAAATACCACCTTCCTCTCCTTTTCTGCTAAAGAGATGCCAAGAACTTCAGGATGACCAGAATGGAAGTGAACTTGTACCTCACTGAACAGGAAGTTTTATTTTGAGCTTGTATTGGTTTTATCCCAGCCAGCAAATAAGCACCACACAGCCACTTTTTCACTTCTCCACTGCTCTGGTGCTGAGGAGAATCAGGGGAAAAGTAAAGCTTGGGAGTTAAGAACAATTTAATTATTGAAGCAAAGTAAAACATACCTAAAATTAATATAAGACTAATAAAACTAATGTTAACTGTAATAAGAAGGAATTAAAGCCGAGAGAAACAAGTGATGCCCAGTAGAGTTGCTCAGCACCCACTGACTGATGCCAGCTGCTCCCAGTTTATGCACTGGGCATGGCATTCCTTGGTGTGGAGCACCCCTTTGGCTGTGCTGGCTCTGCTCCCTCCTGCCATTCCATGCACCTGTGCATGAGAAACTGGCAGATCCTTGGCTCGGAGCAAGCTGTGCTTGGCAACAACTGAAACATCCCTGTGTTATCAACATTAGTCTCATCCTAAAGTCAAGCACAGCACTCAACCAGTAAGAACAAAATTAATTCTGTCTCATGCCAAACTAGGAAAATTTTGTCAGCTTCTGTTTCTTTTCCTTTTTTTCTGTAGTTACCCCAGTGGATTAGAAGAATTGGTTTTGGCTTCCCCCAGTTTGTTGTTTTTTCACTGTTAGTGGCTCCTTTATGGCTGATGAACTTCCATAGGGGCATCACTGGGACACCATCAGCAGACTCTGCTCTGGGATACGAGTTCCTGTCCCATGGAGTTCCTGCTGGGAAGATTAGCCTTGGTTATTTATCTTTTTTTTTTTGCTCATCATTACTGAGATTTGTAGCCAGATCTCCAGTGTTCTGTGCCAAGATCAGCTGCCCAGCAATAGCTGTTGGCTTTTTGCTTCCCCTTTTTGCAGATCAGAGAAGGTGCTGTGGAAGATGCACTTGCTCCCAACCATTTTTGGGTTGATTATCCCTAAATGCCACCATGCCACAGTTCTACAAAATAAATCTGGTGGAGGGGACGCTCTACTTTAATGTAGGACATGCAGCAAAGTAGGGCTGGTTAATTATTTTAACACCCTGTGGTTCTCCTGGGGAGGGACAGAATCCAGAGAACAATGAAACACTGAGGTGTTGATCCAATCCTGGTGCAGTCCACCTGGGAAAGGGATTTATTTGGTATTTTGGAACCTTGTGGACCCATTCAATTTTTTCTCTGCTGTCTATTCCTGATCAAAAGCCAAATCCCTGCTTAGCGTGGTGCTGTTTCTGGTGGGGTTGTGGCATTTTTCCCCCTTTCTCCCTGGATTAGCCATAATTTTCCTTGCTAGATGGAAAGCCCCTAATGAGGTGTGATGATTTGAGGAAGTGCTCTCTCCAATCTGTTGGATGCCAGACCTTTAAGTAGAAGGGCCTTTGTGTTTTCATTCCTCCTCTGTCACACTGCCTGAACATGAAAGGCACATTGTGGAGAGGGAGCAGCTCTCATGCCTTAAGATGGACATTTTAAAATTTTCTTCATTACTTTTCTTTTGCTTTGAGCTCTTGCTCTCTCAAGTTACCTTTTTCTATGTCTTTTCCCTCTTTCATTTAGCTCTCACACCACCCAGTATACCCAGGATCATGGAATTGATTTCCAGTCCCATAAAGATCCTCTTACCAACACTCCCAAAAGTCTCTGGAAGATCAGAGGAAAAAGTTTTTCATTCCACTGAGAATTTGTTGTTTTCCTGTCTTCACATTTTCTTACATTACTTACATTTAACAGCTGTCAAATACTGCATTAATAAAATACGGCAGCATTTCTCCAGCTACCACACGTCCTTGAATAAGGTGTAACCACTAAAGATCTTTGAGGGCTCTGATCTTAAAAAAGTGAGAATCAGTTCCCAATCACAAAGGTTTGCCCCAAAAGCAGTTTATGGCCTGCAATGACAGGCTTGGATCATTTCAGGTTTCCTAGTTTGGGATTGTGGAAATGAAGAGGGAACGAGCTGAGCAGGAGCTTTGGGACACACCTCGGTGCTCGCTGCTCCTGGCAGGTCAACACCTGCCACATCTCACCCCTGACCCTCCAGCCTTGCTCCTCTGAGAACTTACTTAACTCAGCACTGAAAACCACGTGGAAATTGAGAGGGAAGATGTGTGGTGAGCCCAGTCTGTCTGAAATGTTACTTCTTAGGGGGATTTATCCAGCAATTAATGAAATTTGAGGCCCTCCTATCTCTCTGATGAAGAGACGGAGGACTGCAGTTTGCATCGGTCCTTTTGTTTTTTGTTAACCCCCTTGTTGGTGCTGAGTGCTGCACTTGCTCTCCAGCAGAGCTCTGGGTTTTCCCCTTAGTAACATATTATTTAAACTGTGTCAATATTCTCTTTTTTTACTACTTATTTATTTACTATCTACAGTGAAATCCATGTGTCATGTCACAAGCTCAAATACTTAGCAGTCTAAAATCTGAATCAGATGAATACCCCATTATATCATTTTGTAAATGTAAAGCTTTTTTTCTGAGAAGTTCTCTTCTTCCTGTCCTGCCTGCACAAATGGAACAAAGCCTTTTTCAGGCTGTGAGATGATTTAAAACTTCTTGCTTTGCCAAGTAACTACTTTAAACTTAATTGATTCCCATTTCAAGGATATTCATGTGAAGTTCAGGCCTTCAGCTGCTCGGTGAGAGCCAAATTATAGACCAGGCTTGGAGAGTGTTTATATTGGAAACTTCCCTAAAGCTCACTGCAGACATCTGGCCAGGCACCCTTAGAATTGTTAAATATTCTGTTGCCAGAATAGCACAATTATTACATTTAATATCAAGTCTGGTTTTACATCCAGAGAGAGAGCAGTGCTTGAGTTTGGTGTGCTGTAGGCTTTATATACATGATTACATATATCTTATGTATTGTTCCAGGTGAGTACTGAGAATTTCTTGGATATTTTTTCCCTTGCACTGTGAGAGTCTGGGTAGGAGAAGCTGCTTTTATTAGAAATAAACCACTGAGCTTTTCTAATTTGATACATATGCCTGTGAATGAGTCCTTTTCTAATTTGTGTTTAAAACAATGCAGGTTAATAAACACAAAGATCCTCTCTAAGGAATTTTTTCTGTCAGAGATGCAAGTCTCAAACTGATAATAAGTGCTGAAAACTAAAGTTGCCAGTTTTTCTACCCAAGAGAGGACAGGGCGAGAACTGAAGTATTTCAAGACCACATTTACAGTAGTAAATATTACACTTTTTTAAAGGATAAAGAGTGATTTCTCTTAAACTCCCTTTATTAGATTTGGTTCTGCTTTTTCTGCTAATTTGCATGTATGACTTACTATTTCCTAGTTACAATTTTAATTTGTATTGATGACAAGATTGTCTGCTTTTAAAGCTTTAAGGGGTTGTAGAGTGGCTATGCTTTATTGGTTATATTTCTGCTCCAGGAGCACAAAATCCTGGAATGGTTTGGGTTGGAAGGGACCAGATAGAACTGCGTAACATTTTTGTTGTCAAAATCTACTTTGTGCAATGTGTGACACTCGAGCCTTCAGCGTGTTGGTAAACACTGCTGTGTGTTTAATGTCCTGTGGGAGTTGTCATGTTTTGTAGATCAGCAGATTGATTTATTAAAGAGGAAAAAGCCCTTTAGGAGGAGCAGTTTTGTCACCACAATGTTGGGATACGGATGTTGGAGCACGGACAGGATGGTGGCACCAGGGCTGGCGGCCGCTGCTCAGGTGTGGCACCACTCTGAGTTTACTCCTGCTTTACTACAGCTCGATTTGAGGGCCGTGCTCAGGGTTTGCTCCCTCTCTCCGGGGCTGGGGTGCAGGAGCTCCCGGAGCAGGGCCGGGAGAACGCTGCTGCCGGATTTCTTCGGTCCGACCGGCTCCCGACGCCGTTGGTGAGAGCGGGCCACCCCCAGATAGCTGTTCAGTCTGGGGTGTGCCTCTGGGGCACGGGTGGACTGTGTCCAGGGCAGGGACAAGGAACAGGGAGAGGTCTGCTCTGTGTTTTCCACAGGTGTTTATTCCCAGGAGGGTCAGGGACAGAAACACACTGAACAAAGGCACGCATCATCTTATATACAGGGGAGGCCTTAGGGGCGGGTACGATCTGTAACCAAGTGGGAGAAACCTGGGGAGGAACACAAGCTGGGGAATACAATGTTTAAACCAAAAGGGGATTACAGGGGAGGAGAACAACTTGAACAGACCAATGAGTCCTCGAAGGATACAAAATTGATAGGGAAGTTTCTAGAGGAAGGGAAGTGACATTCAATGGGAGGAGGAACAGGGAACAAAAGGGCAGGTCTATGGGGAGAGGGACACCAAGGGCAAAACTAACAATACAGGGGGAAAGGAACAATCCGTTGAGAATAAAATATGCCATAACAATACAAAGTGGGGGGGTTATAAATCTGACTACTAGGGCTGAATTACAATCCAAACCACGCACCGCAGCAGGAATGAGCTGCAGCAGTGGGAACAGGCAGCTGCTGTTTGTTTCTGCCGTTCTCACAGAAACATCCCTGTGCTTACATTCCTCACGAGTTAACGGGGTCGCAGCAGAGCATCTACCTGACTTGGCTGACCCCCTTCTCCTCCAGAGCAAACACTCCCTCCTGGCCCAGTCCTGGAGAGCTGCGCGGGGATCAGAGCTGTCGTTCCCATTGCTTTCCTGACACTTCTGCCCTGGGCTGTGGGGAGTGAAACTGGGAACAACATCACAATGGGAGCTCTGTTCCTTCTTTTCCACCAGACCTGAGTGCTGGGAGATGTTGGAGGTGAAGTTTAGAGAAGTGCCTGGCTTAGCAAGCAGAGAAATCTCAGTGTAACACACAGATATTTACAGCTGTTTAACTGAAAGGAGTACACATTTCCCTACAGTGGGCAGGGTGTGTTTTATCTTTGCAAATCCTCACAAACGTCGTTTATGTGGGAAATGCTTTCACTGAAACACTGCCCAAGCCCAGTTCCACAGGTGAAGGTCTCAGCCCTGCCAAGAGCCCACAAGAGCACAAGAACCAGAACCTTCCTGGAAGAACCCTTTGCACAAACCTGGCAGTGTTTGCAGCCACCTGTGGGAGTTGGTGTTAAAATCTTTACTGGATTTCTGTCCTTGAATCAGGCTTTACTTTAAATCTCCTTTATCTCATATAATTTTTTCATATGAGATCTCATAATTATCCCCCAAAGAGTTGTTCAGTAGGGGCTGGTTTTCCTCTCAAAGTTCCAGGCAGTTACTGGGGAATCATGTGGAATCATCTGATGTACAGATGACTTTCAAAAGAGTGTTCAGAGCTGTTTGAAATCCTATTTCCTGCTACCTAATCATCATACAAAACTTTCAGTGTTGCTTTTGTGAAATAATACAGGAAATCAAAAGGGCACGTATGTCCCTCTTTTTCTGAGTGGGACAGAAACAATTTTTTGGAGTCTTCAGTGGCACAGCACAACAGAGCTGCCAAAGCTGTACAGAAAGTGTCTTCTCAGTCTCTTATGTCTGAGAAAGAACCATCTCATTCTTGTTTGAGAGGTGTCCACACTCAAATCCCCTACCTGGCTTGAATTTTGGGCATATCTTGCATTTCAGAAACCCCATCTTTATCACACCTTATTTGAGGACGTGTGGTGGCTGGAGAAATGCTGCCATATTTTATTAATGCAGTATTTGACAGCTGTTAAATAGTGAAACTAGAGATTGGTGCTCTCTTGACTAAAAGGTATGCACCTGATACCCCTCACAGAGAACCCAATTAACCTTTAGGCTCCATATATTGAATTTCCAAACTGGCAGCTACACGTAGCTGCTGGAAATCAGCTGCAATTAAACTTTCAGGCAAAGCTGGTTGATTATTTTGCTTGCAGAAATCATCTTGCACTCCTGTGTATGGGATTTATCCAGCTAAAATAATGTAAATATCCAGGTTATTACTCCTGGTTTTTCCCTGGGGTGGTGAATGTTCAACTCTGCTTTCTCACCACTGAACTGACAATAATTTGTGGGGTTTTTGGGGGATGTGCACCTTGGGTTTTTTGGGAATAGCTGTAGCAAACTCCTCTAAGACTTGCTCTAACCCATCCCTCCTCTCTTCCCATTAATTAGTGGGAGCAAATAACACTCTTGGGATTGATTCTCTGTTGAGCAGCTGTGCAGTAATTGATAGAGAATACTTTCCAGGGGGTACTCTGGCCACAATTATCTGCTGGGTGAAAGAATATCCATTATTGAGGGTGAAAATCTATTAAAGTGAACTTGAGCAGGAAACTAAAGCAACTGTTGGGTTTTGAGGCAACATTGTGCCCTCAGTAAATTTGGTGATGTGATGCTGCCAGTGTTCCTTGTCCACATGGTATTTTAGCTATGCCAGTTGTACTTTAGAGAAATGGAGAGGGTTTTGCTATTTAATGAGCTGTGATGTTATTTGTCTTTATCAAAAGACAGTTACAGGACGCCCTTTTGTGTTTATGTCACCCCAGAGAATGAAAAGCAAATTAATCAAATTCTGCAAGCCACTTTTTTATGTGAGATCAAAACATTGCTGCAGCAATGTGTAACCAACTCCTTTAAAAACAAATATTTCATAGTGTTTCTATGGTAAAATTTTCTGTTTGTTGGGAAAGTTTTTGGTTTTGTTTGAAATGAGGGTGAATTTATCCCCTTGCTTGGTCTGGGGACTTATTTATGTGATGTTATTTGTACTTTTCCCTTGCAGGAAATCCACGACTTGTTTAAAGATTATGAAATCAAGTATTGTTATGTGGACAGGAATAAAAGAACAGGTGAGAACTTCAAACTTCCATGTATTTCAATTCTGTGAGGAACATCATGTGCTGTGTGTGAAGTCGTGGACTGTCACAGCTTGTCTGGCGTCCCTCACTGCCTTTTTTGTCACCTTGTACCGAGCCCAGTGAAAGTTGGAAACTTTCTGGTGTTGATCAGAAGATTTTTGGTCCCCTCTGGTCTCTCTCAGGAGCATTCCTCAGTGAGTGTCCCTTTGGGACAAAGCTGACCTCAGCTGGCTGAATTCCTTTGGAAAACTGGCCCTGAGGCCTCTCTTGGGACAAACCACACGTGCCTGAGAGGAAAACCTGCCCAGCTCCAGATGCATTTGCAGTTTGCTCACATCAGGAAACACTTCTGCCCTGTGAGGGTCACCTAGCACTGTTGTAGGTAGTCCAGAGACATCTCCATCCCTTGGCATCCTGGGAACCCATCTGGGTGACCCTGCTTAAGGAACAGGTTGGAAAAGAGGCCCTCAGGAGGTCCCTGCCACCCATCTGGTTTGGGATTGTGTGAAATGCCTTACAGACTGAAAAGCCCCCAAAAAAAGATCTGTTAACCCCAAAGTGAGAACTTGTGGAAGTTGTCATCAAAGAGATTCCGTAGAATCTGTGATGTGTGGACTTCAGTGGAATATTTAATTTAGTAAAGGACAGTCTGCTAGTAGAATATTTAATTTTGTTCCCCAGATACAAAATTTGGTTGGGTTCCAAGTAGTGAAGTTGTGTGCATCACAACGTAGTCACTTTCTGAGTTAACTGCTCATGATGTTCAATTGAGATTTTAGGTATTATATATAATAGATATGTTCATCTCTTGGATCTTTGGGGTGAATCTGCAGCTCTCACTGTGGTTTCAGGGGAGGGAGAGGTGTGGCTGCAGACCAGCTGGGGTAGCTGATGTCCCCACTCCTCTCTCTTGCAGCATTTGTCACCCTGTTAAACGGGGAGCAGGCCCAGAGCGCCATCAGGAGGTTCCACCAGCACTCCCTGCGAGGGAAGGAGATCTCCGTGCAGCTGCAGCCCACGGACGCTCTGCTGTGCATCACCAACCTGCCCCTTTCCCTCAGGATAGAGGAGTTTGAGGAACTGGTGCGTGCCTATGGCAACGTGGAGAGGTGTTTCCTGGTCTACAGCGAGCTCACCGGCCATTCCAAGGGCTATGGATTCGTGGAGTACATGAAGAAGGACTCTGCTGCCAAGGCCAGGCTGGAGCTCCTGGGCAAGCAGCTGGAGGAGAGCACTCTGTTTGCGCAGTGGATGGATGTGAACCAGCTGACCACAAACCTCATTCACTCCAAGTGCCTTTGTGTGGATAAATTACAAAAAGACTGCGCTGATTCAAAAGAGCTGCTCCAGGCTTTCTCCCTGAAGTACAAACCTGTGTTCTGCCAGGTATGTTGGGTCTCTGTCTTAAGGAAAACCAAGGCTGGGATTGCAGCATTGCCTCACTTCACTCTTGCTGTCCTCCACTTTTATTTTTCCTATTTTTCTTATTTATTTTTATTTTCCTATCATTTTTCTTAGCAACTATTGTGCCATCTGCACAGTGATGAGAGCAGTGATGCTGAACTGCTCTGGGTGTGCAGTGTGATCCATGTTGTCTGGGAATTCTGCAGGATGTCACTCCAGCAGTGATGCTGAACTGCTCTGGGTGTGCAGTGTGATCCATGTTGTCTGGGAATTCTGGGAATTCTGCAGGATGTCACTCCAGCAGTGATGCTGAACTGCTCTGGGTGTGCAGTGTGATCCGTGTTGTCTGGGAATTCTGCAGGGCACCACTCCAGTGAAATGCCAGCAAAATGTTTGGAAGACATCCCCTTATGTCATACTTATGTCCCCTTATATCATTACTGAAGATAATTTGGTTTTTGAGAGTTTTTAAAGCAAACATTGCTGAAGGTTTTATTGCTCAAAGAGAGCCAGAGTTTACGAATACCGCAAGTGCAACAGTTCAGATGATGCAAAATACATCATATAATTAATATATAAATATTTAACATGTTTTTCCCTAACTGAGGAAGGCTTGGGTTCTTGGCTGTTGCCAGGGATAGAAGTGACACACCTTTTGGAAAGCTGGGAAGCACAGAAGAGGTGGATCCTTGCCTTTTTAGTGCAGAGGTTTCCTTCTCATCCTTGTGGCTTGTGAGATGAGACCACAAATGAATGTGGCACAGATAGATCATCACAAACAAGCAGGAGAAGAAAATCTGTCCTTGTAGTCCCACAGATTTCAGTTGCAGGGTTGTTTTTGTGTTGTTTTTTTCCTTTAAGTCTCTTGGAAGGCTGCTCAGGGATCAGCCCTGGGGATGAGCACCCGGAGATTCCCAGCACGTGGAGCAGAAGGTCCATGAGGATCTGCAGCCTGACCACTGCAGGCCTTCCCCCCTCCTCAGGGCTCTTTTCCAGCCCCAGCAATCTGTAGTTGGCCAAAGGAAATCCTTAGACTTGCTTGATCCAGATCCACCAGGAGATGAATAAACTGGAATTAACTCTTCCCAGAAAATGCCCATTCCTGCCTATCTTGATCTCGAGCCTGGGAATGTGTCTGGCTTCAGCCTCACCTCACTGATGCCTAAATTAAGGAGCTTTTGCTCTCCATTATTTTCTTCCTGTAAGAAGGTATTAAATGCTGGCCTCAAGTCTCTTGCTCAATCTTTGTTTAATTAGCTCAACAGATTGATCCATTTAAGTCTTTTCCTTCAGGGCTTTTTTTTTTTCGCAGCTGTCAAATAATCTGGGGGCTGTTATCAGCTCCCCCAGCAATTTTTCACCATCCTTTAAAAATTCTGAGCTTCAAAGAATAACAGACTTCTTGGGGAAAGATGGGTATCACTGACAGAGCTCTGCTGTGCAGTTAGAAGCACTCAAAAATTGACTTTTTAAATCATAATAAATCTCGGGTAATATTTGGTGTGGGTGAGGAGAGTGTCTGAATTAGGTCAGTAAATATTCCTGTTCCTATAAAATACAGGAGGGTGGAGGTAGGGAAACAAATAGTTCAGATTTGGTAGGGGAAAAGGGAAGAAAATGGATACTAATTAATTATGGGTTTCAGACAACCTGAAAATTGAGGACAAAGAAAGGAGGAGGAGGAAGACCCAAGAAAAGGTGGAAAAAGCAAAGAGAGGGGGGATGTGATAGGGTGGGTAGAGACAGAAAAACTGGGAGAGGACAGGGAAGCAGAAACCTCAGTTTGGGGGGAATTTCTGTAGAGAATGACTGAGAGAAGTATTTTTTTTCTGGAAAACTTTAATGCAGGTCTTGTGGTGCTGCCATGGCTTAGTTCTGCTGGGAGCTCATGCAGTATTTCATCAAGCAGATACAATCCTTTGCCCAAAATTCTTACCTGAATTCATGAAATAAACCCTGGGTTATTTCATCTTATTCCAAAGTTGCTTTTTTTTTTTAATTTTTTTTTTTTTAGTAATTTTTATTTCTCCTCTATTGACAGCAGAAATGTTCTGTTAGGAGGAGCTGAAGCTAAATACTTGCACATGGACATTAGGAAAAATATGTTTTGTCCTTTGTTTCAACAAAATGGACCAGAAAACCTCATTCTTTTCTTCTGTCAACTTTAAATTGTCACTAAAAGGTCTCCACCCTTATCTGGATAGGAATAAAGAGGGTTTTTTTCAGTACCTGTTTACTTGGGAAGATGAAAAATTCCTGAATCCTCTGCAAGACTGTTGGTGGCTGCACTTGGGACACGTTAAGGGAGTTTTTAACTGTGTCTCATTTTAGCTGAAACTAAAACACAGATGTTCCATAGCTTCAAACCCTTCTTTTCACAAGTACCTCAGGTCTTTGCCAGTGCACCTAAACTGGTATCAAAATAAAATATAAATATAAAATGTATTTCTATATGAAGTTAGTGTTCTCCAGAGCTCTGCCCAGAGGCCAGTGCCATTAAAGATCTGACCACCCTCTTTTTCTTCCAGATCTTTGACATTTATATTTCAGTTGTCAGGGGAAGTTTGTGGGGCTGAGGTTGTTTTTATCCAGTGCAATCTGGAGGAGGTTTTGACTCTTCCACACCAGAGCTGGTATCAGTTTATCACTCCCGTTCATTTGGGGACTGGAGATTTTTGCTTAAGCTTCATCCCTCCCTTCTCAGCCTGTTTCTTTGTTTGATTTAAATCTGCTCATTCTCTCCCAAAGTCTGCACACAAAGGCCAGAGCAGTGTTTGCCACGTAAGCCCTTTTCCAGTCTGCTTGATTGATCAGTCTGGCATCTTCTCTTGGCATTCCCCACAGCCACAGCCTTCACATGCTCCCAAAAGGCACCAGATACTGGTGGAATTACTGGTGGAATTTGCATTGTTGCATGTTTCAGCAGCTGTCATGCACCCTGATGAATGGCACTTTGAATATTGCAGGCTGAAAAAAAATGAAGAAGGATGAGTTTATAATTATCCTGCAAAATAAAACCGGTTGTAGCATCCAGATGTATTTGCAGTTTGCTTCTCACTGCTGCTTTGTTGTTTAAATATGTGTTAAATGCATTTCATGGCTGAGGTTCTGCGTGAGGTGGGATGGAAGTGGAGGTGGGAATGGAAGAGATAATGGAAGGAATGAGCACGCAACCATGAAGAGATAACCATGAGTCTATAAGCTGAATGCCAGGTAGATGAAGATGTGATATCCAACTTATTTCCAGCATTTTGAGAAAGAACCTTTGGGGGGAGATATTAACCTTGGTTGTGTCAGCTGTGCAGGATCCTGCAAGGGGCAGGTGACAATATTGCAGGGCAGCTGCTGGAATTGCCAGTTATCCATGGAGTGCTGGCAACTGTTGTTACTGGAATTCCCATTTCCCACGGGGCTCTGGAGCTGTTGTTGCTGGAATTCCCATTTCCCACGGGGCTCTGGAGCTGTTGCTGTTGGAATTCCCATTTCCCACGGGGCTCTGGAGCTGTTCCTGTTGGAATTCCCATTTCCCACGGGGCTCTGGAGCTGTTGCTGTTGGAATTCCCATTTCCCACGGGGCTCTGGAGCTGTTCCTGTTGGAATTCCCATTTCCCACGGGGCTCTGGAGCTGTTGCTGTTGGAATTCCCATTTCCCACGGGGCTCTGGAGCTGTTCCTGTTGGAATTCCCATTTCCCACGGGGCTCTGGAGCTGTTTTTGCTGGAATTCCCATTTCCCACGGGGCTCTATAGCTGTTGCTGCTGGAATTCCCATTTCCCACGGGGCTCTGGAGCTGTTGTTGCTGGAATTCCCATTTCCCACGGGGCTCTGGAGCTGTTTTTGCTGGAATTCCCATTTCCCACGGGGCTCTGAGCTGTTTTTGCTGGAATTCCCATTTCCCACGGGGCTCTGGAGCTGTTGTTGCTGGAATTCCCATTTCCCACGGGGCTCTATAGCTGTTGCTGCTGGAATTCCCATTTCCCACGGGGCTCTGGAGCTGTTGTTGCTGGAATTCCCATTTCCCACGGGGCTCTGGAGCTGTTCCTGTTGGAATTCCCATTTCCCACGGGGCTCTGGAGCTGTTGTTGCTGGAATTCCCATTTCCCACGGGGCTCTGGAGCTGTTGTTGCTGGAATTCCCATTTCCCACGGGGCTCTGGAGCTGTTGTTGCTGGAATTCCCATTTCCCACGGGGCTCTGGAGCTGTTGTTGCTGGAATTCCCATTTCCCACGGGGCTCTGGAGCTGTTGTTGCTGGAATTCCCATTTCCCACGGGGCTCTGGAGCTGTTGCTGTTGCAGTTTGCCCAGGATGAGGACGGCGGCAGCGGGGACTTTGCCGTGGTGGAGTACGAGAGCGCGGAGCAGGCGGAGAGCGTGCGAGGGGCCATGGACGGGGTGACCATCAACGGCAGGAGGGTCCAGGTGTCCTTCTGTGCCCCTGGAGCACCAGGCAGGAGCACCTTGGCAGCTCTGATAGCAGCACAGAGGATGGTGAGATCCCTGGAAACCTCTTTGGGATGAGCTCGTCGCTCCCGAGCTGGGGCTTTGTGCAGAGAGGAAAAGGAGCCGGGCTTGGGAAGCATTTTGGGTTTATCAAAGCCAGGCTGGGCAGGGCTTGGAGCAGCCTGGGACAGTGGGAGGTGTCCCTGCTGTGGCAGGGGTGGGATTGGATTTAAGGTCCTTCCCAACTCAAACCAGTCTGGAATTCTGTGGTTCTGTGGATCCCTGCCCATGATATAAAGGGTGGGGATGGATGGGCTTTAACCAACCCAAACCATTCTGGAATTCTGTATAATCAGCCCAGTTCAGGCTCCTTCCTAGGCAAAGATGGTCAGGAAGATTAATAAATCCATTAAATACCACAAAGTTGCACCCACATAGCTCTGGGATTTAATAAATGTAATCCCCTGTAAGAGAAATCATTCCAGCTCAAAACAAAAGTGACTGGGAATGAGTCATTGGACGAGCTAAAACTTGGTTTAAAACAGAGAGGCAAGAATTTGTCAGCTTTAAGATAAATTTCAAGGCAGGAGAAATAGGTTCATTTCATGCTCGAGGTAGAAGAAAGCTTTTTACACCCACATGTCTTATCAAATTATTTCCTAGAAAATTGGATGTGATCAGTGTTACACGGAGAGGCAGAAGAGTTCCCTCTCTTCAGCCTGCTCAGGCCACATCTCTATAAAAGAGATGAGAAGTCTGCTACAAGATATGGTGCTCATGGCAACATTTCTTACCCTCCTGTACTGATAACTCTGGGTTTAAAGGGAAAAAAGAAATGTGCTTGGAATTTTGTTGGAATAGTTTGTTAGGTGTTTCATTTGAGGGGAAAAAAAGCAGGAAACAGGGAAGGAAATGGGTTTTTTCTGTGTCAGATGAAATGTGTACATTGCCATTGGAGTTTGAGGGCTTTAAATGTATTCATTGCTTTTTTCCTGCTTCTAACACTTTTTCTCTCTTCTCTGGAGATGAGGAACAATAGGAAAGGCTTGCTTCCAGAGCCAAATCCAGTGCAGATCATGAAAAGTTTTAACAATCCAGCAATGCTGCAGATGCTGCTGCAGCCCCAGCTGCGTGGCCACGCTGTTAAACCTGGTAAGCTGGTCTAAAATAATGCAAAATCAAACCCTGTTCTTAGTGCTGCAAGGCTTTTGCAGAGTAATTGAGTGGAAATAATGTTTAAAATCTGTGCAGACAATGTTTCAGTGTGTTTGTGCAGGTAATTTCACCTTTTATGAAAGCAATAGCAATTGCTATGCTCTTGTGTGTGGGTAGAATTCAGTGTTCCTACAAATACCCTTGTATGAACTCTGTGGGCTCTGAATATTCATACTAGAAATGGGTTTAGAAAGAAATGTCTTGGCTAAACTTAAATCTGATTTTAGATCTGAATTTTGCAGCCTGAGTCTTTCTCCTGTTGCCAATGTAAATCTTTATTCTTTTGCCTGCTGCCACAGCTGTGCAGAGCAATTACTACAGCATCAGCCAGGAACATTTCTGTGTTCTAATTAGGATGTGAATAAACATAAACCCTAATTAATCACATTTCAAAGTGCTCAGAACAGGAACCAGGTGATGAGGAGATCAAGTGGGGGAGAGCTGAGAGTGTGGCTACAAAGAAACACCCAGAAATGGGTGTGAAGTGACCACTTCAGGGCAGAAACACTTGAGCTAAGTCTGAATTTAAAGCACTTCAGATAAAGCTGAGGCCTGGAATCAGCTCAGGAGTGAAACTCTCAGCTGTGGAGGAGCTCTCACATTCTGGTAATTGAACATCAAAAGGTTTCATAGCCTCTCCCAACCTAAACGAGTCTCTCCTTCCCTTACAGTGACCTTTGTACACTTGAAACTTTTCTGGAAAGCAAATTTTAAAAATACAGGATAATTCTAAAGACTTTTACTTGCCTAATTTGTAAAATACACCTTTTTTTTTGTGTGTGTTTCTTAAACAGTTCTTGGAGCATCTGCAGGTTTACCTCACCTCATAAATTCAGCAGTTGGGCCACCTTTTTTGCAGCTGAATAAAGTTCATCAGGTATGTGACAAAAAACCTGTCATCAAAAGAGTATTTGGGGAGAACTTAATGTGAGAGATCCTAAAGTTTTAAGGAATTAAGTGTTCTCATTAGAGCTGTAAGGAAAGGTATGAGATGGGGGAACAGGCAGTGCTAACTGTCCAAAATGGAGTTATTTTATCTAAATTTCTGACTAAAAGCCTGCCAGTGCAGGCAAAACTTGTCATTACTGGCAGAAAAAATCCTCTTGAGATGAGCTCTCGAGGAGCCTGGCACATGCCTTTGTCTTGGAGCAGCTCATCCAGCCTCCTGGGGAGGCTTTCTGGGTTTATCTGATTCAAACCAACAACTTCAGCAGCCTTAGCTTCATTTTCAAGCTTGCAGGGACCCAGATGTGCTGCATGTGCCATAAAAAAAAATAGAGATTTACAGATGTTCCTTCTTACTGACAAACCCCCCAAGTTCTCCTGTGATTCCAGATGGGCACCAGAATTCCTGAGAGATAATGGGAAGGATCTTCAGGATGAGTTTGTGCTACAAATTGAGAGAGAGAAAATGCACCCACAGCCAGAATTTCTGCCTTGAGCTGAGCTGCTCTCAGGGGTTTCTCCAGCTCTGCCAGGAGCCAAAAATGGAATTTAATATTAGTTAAATATTAATTAATGAATATCAACTAATATGGCCTTTATATTAATTAATTCTTGTTTATTAATATGGTAGGTATTTACACAAATACCTGCAAGGGACTGGAGTCAGTCACTTGGCCTTATTATTTCTGATATTTCAGACATTTCCATTTAAAAAATAAAATCCCCTTCAGCATCAATTATTTCTGCAGTTCTTTTGGCAAACACAGGCTTAGAGGTCTTTAAAAAGACCCAACAAAAATGCAGGAATATTCCTTAGATTAAGTATCTTGAGCTCGTCTATTTTCTCCTCTAAAAACTGGTAGGTGAAAATATTAACTTTGAATAAATTCTACTTAATTTTGCCCCATCCAGTGAGTTGCTTTTGCCCATACAAAATATACATAAATCTTCGGGTTTTTTGTTTTTTTTTTAATTGAAATGACATTTTCAATTGGTCTGTGTAAGTTCCTGCTGCTCTCTCTTCAGCTGTGCTTCCTTGGAAGGCAGTGGGAGTGTTTGGTGCTCCCAGCTGGAGCCAGGGATGTTTTCCACAATTAACAGTGGGATTGATGATGATCCAAAGGTTTTTCCAGTGGTTTTTGGCTTGGGAGAGCTGCAGCCAAACAACTCCGTGTTTTCTCTGTCCAGAGACTTCAAATCAAGTCTCATTCTGTCCCTGGGAGCTTCCTGTCATTTAATGAGCTCCAAACCTGAATTTTAGATGGATTTGATGATCCCAATTTCTTCTCTAAGGCACACTTTTCTTGGCTGGTTTGTTTTGGGGTATTCTCTAAAGCCAGAGAAGCAGGTCACTGTTTTATTTATTTATTTATTTAGAAATTCAGTGTTGTCACTGAAACCCCTCCCCAGCCACACTGGTGTAGCTCCCTGCATGTCTTAGGTTTCTATTTTATATTCAGGGCTTTGTAAAGCAACAGAATGAGAATAAATATTTTAAAATAATTCTTTAAAAAGGATTTAGCAGAGAGCATTTGAAGGTTATTCACCCAGTAATTTTTCAATTCAAGGTAGTCGGATTTCCAACTTATTTCTCTTAATTTCTCTTAGTCTTAAATTATCCTGCATTTTCAGCTTTCTCAGGGATGTTTTCCTCAGTCATCCAGCAATTTATTGAATCTTGATTAATCCAGAGCCTTTCCTCTGAGGATTCTGACCAAACTGATTTTTCCACTCTTTTATTTCTGAAAGTTTTGCAATTGAACCACTTTGCTTTGTTGCTGGAGCCAAGTTTAGGAGGAGCAGCCCCTGGCCCTGGTGACAATAACCAGCCCTGCATAATTTCTCCTGGAAATCACTGAGACAATTCAAATGGATGCATAACTAATCTAGATATGGCCCATCTTTGTTTGGAAAAGCACATTTCTTGAGTCCAGAAGATCATATTTTAGTCCAGAAAATCATATTTTAGTCATAAAGGGTTTTTCCCTAGGGAATTTAACCCTGCCACCCAGACATAGACAAGGCTTGGAAATATTTGGGAGGTGTTTTGCAGTCTTCATTCCCTGGGTTTGGTGATACACAACAATAAAGAAGGGTGCACTTGGCACGATCACAGTGTCCTGTCTGTTTATTTTTGTACCACAGCCTATAGAACACCCTGCATTTTACTGGCAGATGACACTGCCAGACACTTCCAGGCCTGTAGCATAAATCATGATGTCTTTTAAAGTTTATTTTAAGCCTCAGTGCTGGCCAGAGCTCCTAATGTTGAATATACCAGTGGCAGAGTCTGAAGAGGGTGCCCCAAAGGTATTAATTCAGTGGCTCAGTCCTGGTGGCAAACTGATCCAGAATATTCTGAATGAACAATGTGAATATTTTATAGACTTGCCAATCTGCAGGCACTGTGATTTGTCAGGTTTTAATGCCTCTGGAGTAGGGTTTCGTGTAGATTGTTGTGGGGGGGAAACATATCTGGGTATCTCTCCAAAGCAAAATCAGTTTTATGGAGGAAATTATTTTCCTTTGCTGTCTTAACTCAACATCTTTAATTTCTTCAAGCAGTACTGTGTGAAAGTGTTTCTCCCTGCCTGCCAACTAACCCTTGTTTTAATCCTTTCTCAGGGCTCAATTCTGGGGAGCACCTCCAGCCTGCTGCTGCAGAGCCCTGCTCACCTGCCCCTGCCCCAGCAGCAGCTCCTGAAGATGGAAAACATGCAGGCAAACAGTGTAAGGCCATCCCTGCAGCTCTGCCTCTCTCTGAACACTCTCATAATTCCTAAAATAATTCATTTATATCATCAGCTGCCCGTGATCTTTAAGGCCCCTTCCAGCCCAACCCGTTCATGGTTCTGTGATCCTTGAACAGTTCAGTGGAGCTGAAGAGGTTGAGAATGTGGAAGTTGTAAAAAGTAGCTATGAGCAGATTATTTTAATCATTTACACAGTTTTCTCTTCTTCCTTTTAGAAACCAGGTTTGCTGGGAGAGCCTCCAGCAATGCTCCTGCAGACAGTGCTGGGCATAGGGGTGATGCCAGCAGTGAACTCAGGCCTGGCAACACGAGGAGAAGCTCTCAAGTGTAAATGACATTTTATTTCATCCCAAATCAGTAGAAATGCCCAGCTTCACGTTATGCACCTGACTTTCTCCCTGTGTAACAAAAGCAGCTTGTTAAATACTCTGCTAGCTCAGTTGCTGCCTCTTTTGGTGCACTTGGAAGATGCTTTTATATAGAGGGGACATTTTGTGGGGTTTTTCAAAGCAGGTAAATGGGAGTTGCTTAAGAGGCACCACAAATTTGCTTTTTGCCTTCATTTTATTAAGAAATGAGCTTTAACAGCCAGTCTGTCGCATATGTCAATTTGGAATGCAAAGTTCTGTGCCACAGATGCCCTCAATATTTATGAGGAAACAGCAGTTGGGTACTGGGGGTGCTCACCTGGAGAGGAGAAGGATCCAGGGAGACCTGAGAGCCCTTTCCAGGGCCTGAAGGGGCTCCAGGAGAGCTGCAGAGGGACTGGGGACAAGGCAGGGAGGGACAGGACACAGGGAATGGATTTAAGCTGGAGAAGGGGGATTTAGATGGGATATTGGGAAGGAATTCCTGGCTGGCAGGGTGGGCAGGCCCTGGCACAGGTGCCCAGAGCAGCTGTGGCTGCCCCTGGATCCCTGGCAGTGCCCAAGGCCAGGCTGGAGCAGCCTGGGACAGTGGGAGGTGTCCCTGCCATGGCAGGGGGTGGGAATGGATGATCCTTAAGGTTCCTCCCAACCCAAACCATTCCAGGATTTTCTGATCTTGTTTCCTCCACTGCTCCCTGTGTTCTGCAATCCTGGCCATGCTCTGAGTCATGGCAGTGACCAGGAGCAAGGAAAAGGCATCCAGGGGAGGGCAAAAAGCTCCTCTAAACACCCAGATTTTCGTTTTGGAGAACACTTTCCAGCTCTTCAGTGAAAAGAATTCTTTGAAATGCCAGTTGAGGTGGGGTTTCCCCCTGTGCTCCCATCCAGCATCCTCCAGGATGTTGTTCCCAGGTTTTTTTTTTTTAATGTCAGGAAGCACTAAGTAAGTTATCACAGGGAATGTTTAGAAAAGTCAGAGTTTTATTGAATCAGCTTGAAATTGAGTTGTTTTCCTGTGGGATGGGAAAAGAACAAAAACCAGTGCAGTGGATCTGGAATTGTTCTCCTTCAGCCTCATTAACCCCACAACCAAACCCTCTCTGAAAAATCCCATCTAACAGCAAAGTTTCTCCATTTATGGCTGGCTGCAGGCTCTAACCCAGCTCCCATTCCAGCAGCAGCAGCAGGGATGGGCATGCTGCCATTCTTCCCAAATCAGCACATTGTTGGACAAGCTCTTCCCGGGCCCAACGCTGCTGCAGACAAAGCCGAGGCGGTGCCGGGAGCGCCGCCCTTCCCTCAGGCACTGCCCAGCCTCCCCGGGGCTCTGCGGGCTGCGCACGGCAAAGCTCCCGGGCAGCCCAAGAACTGCGACTCCAGCCTGGCGGTAAGGAGCATGCAGCACAGACACTGCCTCGCTCTGCTCTCCTCCCCTCTGCTTTCCTCCTCTCTGCTCTCCTTGTTTCCTTGTTTCCTTGTTTCCTTGTTTCCTTGTTTCCTTGTTTCCTTCCTTGTTTCCTTCCTTGTTTCCTTGTTTCCTTCCTTCCTTCCTTGTTTCCTTCCTTGTTTCCTTGTTTCCTTCCTTCCTTGTTTCCTTCCTTCCTTGTTTCCTTCCTTGTTTCCTTCCTTGTTTCCTTGTTTCCTTCCTTGTTTCCTTCCTTGTTTCCTTGTTTCCTTCCTTGTTTCCTTCCTTGTTTCCTTCCTTCCTTCCTTCCTTCCTTCCTTGTTTCCTTCCTTCCTTGTTTCCTTCCTTGTTTCCTTGTTTCCTTCCTTGTTTCCTTGTTTCCTTCCTTGTTTCCTTCCTTGTTTCCTTGTTTCCTTGTTTCCTTCCTTCCTTGTTTCCTTCCTTCCTTCCTTCCTTCCTTGTTTCCTTCCTTCCTTGTTTCCTTGTTTCCTCATTTCCTTGTTTCTTTCCTTGTTTCCTTCCTTCCTTGTTTCCTTCCTCCCTCATTTCCTTTCCTTCCCTCCCTGTTCTTCTTCTTTTCCCTTCCCTTCCCTTCCCTTCCCTTCCCTTCCCTTCCCTTCCCTTCCCTTCCCTTCCCTTCCCTTCCCTTCCCTTCCCTTCCCTTCCCTTCCCTTCCCTTCCCTTCCCTTCCCTTCCCTTCCCTTCCCTTCCCTTCCCTTCCCTTCCCTTCCCTTCCCTTCCCTTCCCTTCCCTTCCCTTCCCTTCCCTTCCCTTCCCTTCCCTTCCCTTCCCTTCCCTTCCCTTCCCTTCCCTTCCCTCCCCTCCCCTCCCCTCCCCTCCCCTCCCCTCCCCTTTCTCCTTTATTTTACCCCCGTGTGTCTCCACGGTGCAATTTCCCAGGAGCATCCTAGGGACACGTGGAGGTCTGTGCAGTTGTGGGTGCTCGGGAGAGAACAATGCTGCTCCTTGGTGGTCCAGCTGAATGAACAAAGGAGCTCCTCAGTGCTGCAGGGCTCTTTTCCATCTGTTTGCCTCACAGTGCTTGATGAGGAAATTTATCTCGGGGCACTGTCTCTTCTAAAGGCCAAAACTTGAACTTGGGGTTGAATTTCGTGATTCATCAGGAGCAGTTCTGATGGGGGGCCCTGTGGGTTTCCAGGTTCTTGTGTGTGTGTATATAAATTTTCCACTTTTAATTACCATTTTTAAAAAATATTATTTATTCCCTTGAAGGTGAAGTGTGAGAGGATGATAGGATGGGATTTAAGTGGTCTTATTCTTTCAGAATTTTTTTTCTGCCTTTAAGAAATTTACCTAAATCTAAAATAATTTATAATAATAATGATATGTATATATTATTATATTATAAAAATCATAAATAATAATTTTAATAATCAATACTTCAACATTTTGGGGAAACATGTGCTTAATTCATTATTTTTCTAACATTTGGCCTTTATTTCCTTGTGTCTCCAAGTGAAAAGAGTTGATTTTGTCTTGGCCATGTACTTAATGTTCACTCCCTGCATCTGGAATTGTTTGAGTGATTATTATTCCTTCACTTGCATATAAAAGGTTTTCTTTTGTTTGTTTGTTTTGTAATATCCTTTAGGAACTTGCAGTCTGAAGAGAAACATTCCTACAAAAACTATTTGGAAGAAAAAAAGTGCAGGCAATGTGTCCAGATTGCTGAAATAAAATGGATCTTTTGAAGGATTGACTTCAAAAGTTTAATTTTATTTCAAAAGGGTTTTTTTCATAGGACTAAGCTTTTCCCAAGACCCTGCTGGGCCACTTAACCTTATTTCTGATCAATTTTATATGAATTTAATGCAAACTGCCCTGTCCATTTTTCAGACTCCCTTGAAAAAACAGACTTCTCTGCTTGGGGAGCCCCCAAAAGAAATTCGCCTGAGCACCAACCCCTACTTGAATTTGGCAAGTGTTCTGCCTGGTATCTGTCTGCCAGGTAAGCAAACATTCCACGGATTGCATTGCAAATTTCCACAGCCAGAGCGTGGCAAATATTTATCCTGTTTGCCTGGTGAAGCCAGTGACCACAGCATTTATCCTCAAGGAAATCTTGTAGTCTGTTTAAAACTGCAAAGTCACTTATCTTGATGGTTAAACAGGGCTGCATTTTCAGAGGCTCGCAAACTTCTAGAAACCTTTCAGTTATCAGTAGCACTGATTAATTTGGGGCACAAATCTCAATTTTAATCCTGGAACAGAACCTAATTTGTGTGGTTTTTACAAGCCAGGTGTTTATCCAAACTCTGCTCTTTGTGTTCCCAGCAGCAATTGCCAGCAAAGCCTCCAGTCCTCCACAGCAGACCAGCCTTCCAAACAGCGTCGTGGATGCTGCTGTGTCTCAGGGAACTGCATCACAACATGCAATGGAAAATTATTTCAGTTATTCCCAGCAGCCTGGGGAGTACCCACAGGTAGGAATCCCACAGCCTGGTGTCCCCTGGGATTCTCCCAGAGCTGCTCCTTGTTTTCTCTGGGTGTTCTTCCTGAGCTTCTGCACTGACACTTGATCTAGTTCAGTGTTCAGAGCAGATTTAGCACAAAGAAATCACAACCCTTGAAAAAATTGTTTCTCGAGAGCCTGAACTGTGGCACTCACTAAAAAATGACTTCTCAGCACCTCTGCCTTGGCTTTTGTCTGCCTTCAAAACCAGGGGGTTTTCTCTTTGCCTTCCCCAGAAGTTTTTAAGTCCTGAATTTTGGCTGGATCCCAGGGAAGAGAGCTCTGCCTCCAGCTGCTGCACAGCGTGGGGATGTTTGCCAGCTGCTCTCAGTGCACAGGATGTGCTCCCCATCTGCCCCGTGTGGGATCAGAGCCTGGCCAGGAGGTGCAGGCTCTGCAGAGTGCTCAGAGCCAGTTCCACGGGACACTGGCACAGAACATTCCCAGATTTTCATTAACCACCCCGAGTCTGTATAGAACTGTAACTGCACGGATCAGGTCTGAGAACTGCCTCCTCCCCAGGCTGGCAGTGAGGAGACACAGACTCTCCTGGGCTGCTGGCAGGGAGATCTGGGAGCCCCCAAACTCCTGGCAGTCAGGGTTTGGGGTTGGGAGGCTCCCAGCCTGGCCAGAGGGCTGGGGGGAACAGGGTCACTGCACAGAGCAGGGCCCACACACCTCTTGGATCAGATCCAAGCCTGAAGGGGCTCCAGGAGAGCTGGAGAGGAGCCTGGGACAAGGCCTGGAGGGACAGGACACAGGGAATGGCTCCCACTGCCAGAGGGCAGGGCTGGATGGGACACTGGGAATTAGGAATTGTTCCCTGGCAGGGTGGGGATGCACAGAGGCTGCCCCATCCCTGGAGGTGTTCCCATAACAGGAATTGTCCCTGCCTCACTGCCAGGCCAGAGGTGCCTCCTGTGTGTTTTAAGCACTTACCATAAATTTAAATGTTTGATTTGAGCTTCACCACTGGTGCTGAAGGTGTTTGTTCTGATGCTTCTTGGAGAGCTTTGGGTTGTAAGAATTGTAGGCAGGCATGGGAGAGGATTTCTGCTCCTCTGTAGGAGGCTGTCCAGCAGTGGTACCAGCATTATGCTCAGGCTCATCACTCTACCCAGGCCAGAGTGGATGGCTTGGAAAATGAAATCTCTGAGGTGAGAAATAATTTCGTTTTCTTGCTGTCTCCACTGGCTGTTGCTCCCATCAGCTTTTGGACACCTGCTTTGTGTGTTGGCACAGGAATGAGGGGCTGGAGAAGGCACTGCAAGGGCACTGCTGCAGGGCAGCCCTGCACCCCCTGGAGTCACACCCAAAATATCCCTCTCTAAATTCCCACCATCCAAAACCACCTGGCATGCTCAGCAGTGGATTAAAATATTCCCACCAGGAAGCAGCACACCATTAATGGCATTTCCCAGCACTGAAGGGCTGTTTCTTGCCCAAGCTGAGGTTTTTGTGAGCAAGGAGAAAGGCACTTTTGAAAGGAATTACACCAATTAAAGCATCATCCAAATCCCACATTTTGCTCCAGGAATTGCTGCACGCCTGAGCTGCTGTGAATTGCACCTCTTGTTACTCAGGTATTTCCACACCTGCTGAGAGCTCATCACAAACAAAAGAATTATTAAACCTTTTTTCCTTCTTCATGGATCCCCTTCTGGATTCAGGAATCTACAGGTGGATCTTTCCCAAACTACAGCACCTGCCTGCAGGTGGTGCCTTCCTTTTTGAGTGGAGCCCAGGGATCCCAGCCAGGCTTGCAGCCTCCTCCAGCAAATCCCTTAAAGCAGGTGAGAGGAGGGAAGGAGCAGTGGCTGCAGACACTTCTCCCTGCCTGCTGCTGCCCCCGAGTGGAGCTTTCCCTGTGCCTCCCTGCTCCACACAATTCCTGGGAATGTGAGAAGAGCTTGGGCCAGCTCCAGAGCCTTGCAGAGCCCTCCAGGCCCTGGGGATCAGCTCCTCTCAGCGCCCCAAAAGCCACGGGCAGAGCAAGGCTGGGTTTTTGGGAGCTTCTTGGAAAGATGAGGGTGTGCAAAATTGCCTGGAAGGAGGCAAATACAGTAGGAAAAGAGGAGGAGGAGGTTGACACTGGATTTAAATGGGTGTTTGCCTGACTTGCAGATGGTTTTGCACTGGGGTAGAATCTCTGAAGTGGACAGAGCAGCTCAAAATTTCCTGGAAAGCAAATTAAAGAACTTTAAAAAATCTAAAGATTTTTACCTGCCTGATTCATAGAATACACAATTTTTTGTGTGTATGTGTTTCTAAAACAGTTCTTGGAGCATCTGCAGATTTATCTGTTCTTGGGCAGCATCCAGGTTGCCAACAGCCCCTTCACTGGATCCTGGGGGGTAAAACTTTTATTGGAATTTATTCCAATAAAATGTATTGGAAAATAGTTTTTTATTTGTTACCAAAATTTTATTGGAATACTGGCTTTTATTTGGAATTACAGCAGGTGTCAGCTGCAGCCTGCTTTAGCCAGAGTCACTGAGCAAAGCTTCCTTTGCTGGTGCTCCAGTGGTCACTGAGTTCTCACCAGTGAAGGGATGCTTTGGAAACAGTGAGGGCCAGTTTATGGAGTGTGGTTAGGATTTAGAACTCCTGAGGAATTCTGTCCCTGTGCTGTAGGTAATTCCCATTGCTCCTGGTTTTATGGATGGGAGAGCTGAGGGGCCTGGCCCTTGCATCACAGCATTGAATCCTGTGGCTTCAGTCCTGGCATTAGCCTGGGCATGAGATTCCTGGTTTTGTGGGGATTTTGAAGGCAGTGCATTCCTTTTAACTCCAGCAATTCCTGACTCCTGGGTAGAGCTGGCTCTGACATGGTTTGGGGTAAAGATGGACAAAGCCTGGCCATGGGCTGGGACATGAAAAAAATTGAGTTTGCAGATTCCCAAGGGCTCTGACGTGGCTGGAAATGATGGGATGGCAGCAGAAGGAGCGTGTGGGGTTTGAGCCAAGCAGCACCTCTCAGTGTATCTCCAGAGAGGTTCCTGGGGTGCTGCAGAGCAGCTCCTGGGATGGTGCTGTTAATGCCAGGAGCCATAAAAGGCAGGAGGAGCACGGGCAGTCCCTTGGCACAGGCACAGCAGCACAGTTTGCCTCCAAACTGCTGGAATTGCAGCTAAATCTCTGAAGAGGCTGCTCCCCAGGAGGCTCTGTCAGGTCAGTGTGTGCTCGTGTGGCTGTGCCTGCAGGGACCCTGCAGCTCGTGTGAATCCTGCTTTTTTTGGGATTTTTTTAATCCTGTTGTTTCAGAGGCTCAGGAGGAGCAGGGTCAGGGGGTTTGTGTGAAGCATCAGGAGCCAGGACCTGGGAGGACACAGGACATGGGTGACATCCCCATGGCTTTCAGAGGACGGGGGAAAACTGAAGCCTCTCCTCAAACAATTCTGTGTTTGTGATGAAGGTGCCCCCAGGATGAAACTGGCCTGGGCAGGGGCGGTTTGAGTTGTGAATGGGAGCAGCACAGGGTGCTTGGAGAGCTGCTGGGAAAGGTTTTTCCAAAAGGAAGGGGAACCCAAGGAGCCTTGGAGCAGCTGTGCCCTCACAGAAACCCCATCTGGGCCTCACAGGGCTGAGGGTGGCACAGTGAGCTGCTGGAGTTGAAATTCCAATTAAAGATCTATTGCTGCTCCACCCATCCCTCACTCCTGTGGAAAGGCAGGGCCTGAGATCCTGTCCAGACCTGCTCTGGCACAGCTGGAAAATTCATCTTTCCCCCCCTGGCTTGGCCTGGGAGCTGGGCCAGGATTGTTGAACCCCTTCAGCTCTCCAGGAGCAATGAAAGGTGCCTCATCCTAAAAGCTGGAGATGTCTGGATCAGCTGCAGGACATCACCAAGGCCATTATCCCACTGGATTCTATCCAGGTGCTGTGGAATGAGGCTGCCTGGCCCAGGCACCACAGCTGTGCTGGGGCACTGATCCTTTTATCAGCGATGGTTTAGGGAAAGGGCACAAACCCCAGACCTCAAAGCTGAAGGAGCCAGGTCTTTGGCATCACTTCACTGGGAATTCCCAGCCTGGAGTGCTCCTCAGTGGTTGTGGCTCGAGTGTCACTTGTCCTGTCTTGTTGGAACTCTGGTTACTGAGAATTTTAGATTTTCTGTGCTGACAGGCACTGACCCCCAGGAGAGCACTGCATTGACCTGAGGCCACAGAGAAAGCTTCCAAAATTAAATTATAGAACAGGAATTATATGGGTGTGGAGTTTAAACAGAAGTGTGCAATATCACATACTAGAAAACTTAAGAGTTTAAAGTTTTAGAATATTGTAATATATATAAAGCTAAAAGTTACATATATAGCAATATATATATATAGCTAGTTATATATCTAGCTATAAAGCTATATAGTAATATATATATAAAGATAGAAGTTTTAGGGTGAAAACTAGTCCTTCTTCATCAGTTTAAATAGTATTGTGTAATTAGATAAAATGTCCACACTGCAAGCCGCAAGTAGTTAATTATTAAGTTAAAAATAATTTAATTTCTTAATTGGACAATTTATCCTTAAAAAACCTTATAAAGAAAAAGAAATACATCTCCATTTTTAGTTTATTAAAATAAACTACTACAAAACTCACAACTTGTAAAACTATAACATAAATAAAAACTAGCAAACATCTAAATCCAAACCAAAAAAAAAAAAAAAAAGAAAAAAAAAAAAAAAAAAAAGAAAAAAAAACCATCCCACACTGAGCCCAAGGAACGAAGGACTGAAGCTCGGCCGCGTGTCGCCCGCAGGTGGCCCCAAAGCGCAGCTCCTCGTACCTCGTGTCCTCCCCCGAGCCCGGCCCCGTGGAATTCCCGGCTCCCGGCGGCGCCGCGCGCTACTCGGAGTCCTCCCTGAAGAAGAAGCGCGTGTACTGACCCATTGCCTCGGCTCCATCGATCCCCAGCCCGGCCGGGGCGGGGAAGGCAGCTGGGAATCCCTCTGTATTTATTGCTGCCTTAACTTCCCACAAGGAGCTCTTGCTGTGTGCGGTGAGTGTCCCAGGAGGAGCCAGCTCTGTCCGGGCACAGCCAAGGACAAAGGGGACAAAGGGGACAAAGGGGGCGGCTGCTCTCACTTGGAGAGGGGGGGGACAGTGTTGGCTTTGTCACCCGTGGGCTGAGGGACAGAGCACAGGGACTTGGGGAGCTGGGGCAGCTCCAGCTGAAAGCAATAAAAACCCAGAGGAAAGAAAGCTGATCCTTTCTCCAGTCCTCAGCCTGAGGAAGTTAAAAGAGGAAGTCTTGATAGTAATTATTTTGTATTTTTTTAACTCAGAATGTGGGGTTTTTTTCCCAACTTTCCTTTTTCCAGGATTAAGAGCTCTGCATTTACAGCCTTTCAATTTTTAGTATTTCTTCTTACTCCTGGAATGGAGCGATACCAAATGGATTCCCAGAGCCTCGGTGATGTTCTCAGTAAATGCCTGTTCAAAGGGAGATGCTATCCTGTGCTGCCTTGGAATATTCCCTGGGATTTGGAGAGCTGCTCCTTGGACAGTGGAATAACTTTGTTTTTAGGCTGAGAATCCACAGCTTTCCCATGGAGGAAGTAAATCCCAGTGTGAGGCAGCATCCTCCTTCCACAGGTGTGGGACAGCTCATCCCGGGCCACCCCACATTGTTTCCCACTTTTGAGTGTATTTTCCTTTTTTTTTTTTTTTTTTTTTTTTTTTTTAAGACTTTTTGTATTTTTAGCTTATTATCAGCTCTGCCTCGAGTTGTTCTCTTCTGCCCTTGGAGCTGGAGATCAGCAATCCCTCCTTTTGCCATCAGTGACAGGTAAATGAGGAGCCAGCCCTCATTCCAAGGCTTTGCCCCCTTGGAATCCTGCTGCAAATCCATTTGGATGGCCAGGAGCCACCTCCTCCTCCCTCTTCTTTGCTAGAGAACACTGAAGCCATTTTTCAATACTGATTTTTTAAAATTTAAAGTCTTAAACTTTTGCCTTTCAAGCTTTGGGATGTGACCAGGATCCACATTTTCAAAGCTTAAAAAAATCCCAATCAAATTCCCTCTTCCCTCAGCTGCTGGAACTGCTCCCCAAACAGGAGCCAGGAGCTTTTCTGGGATTCTGCTTGTATGTATTGATAAATTCACTTGTAATATTTTGTTCCAACTGTTTGTATATGCAACTTTCTCAACTTGTTACACTTTTCAATGAAAATAAATTGTTGGTACTTACTTCAAGTGGATTTTTTGTGTGAGGAAGACAGCCCTGGATTCCTTTAATCAGGTAAGGTAGGAAAAGGTTTCTTCAAAAAAACACCATTCCTATGGAAACTCATTTTAAAAAACTTTCCTCTGTTTAATTTATGATTAAAAAGGGAGGCACATGGAGAAAAAAAAAATTTATTAGACTTGTTTGTATAAAGAGTAACAAAGTGCTTACAGATTAAATTCAGCTTCCCAAGTGACATACAGAAACAATAACACTGTAAAAATAAATCTGACCTCCTTGGAGCTCATAATTGCCATTTTTTTAATATATTTATATATATATATATATATATATACCTCTTTCTATTATTGCCAAAACTTGAGTATCTCTTCAGAGCATTTTCCAACTCCAGGTGTGGAAGGAAAAATTATGGCAGCAGAAGGTTCCAGTTAAACCATTCATGGGCTGAGTCAAAATGTTCTTAAAAAAAATTGTTGGGAGGGTTTCCCATTCCCTAGGCCACCCTGGGTGCTCAGGCCTTTTTCCTTTTGGATAATCCCCTCCAGGTTCTGGGCATGGACTGGGTTCCTTCCCAGCTCCATGAATTCCTTCCCTGCACATCCCTCAGCACCAGGGATGCACATTCACCCCCTCCAGGGGTGCACCCAGGCTGGGGGCTTGGGGGGGAAGAATGTGGGAGTGGAGTTAGGAAAAGCAAATTATTTATCCCAAAATTGGGCTCCTAACTGAAATGCACAACTGTGCCTACCCCTCTGTGCTTCTGGGGTGATATTTTTTAAACACTTTTTTTTTTAAATACCTGTAAGAGCTCAGGACTGGGGCCTGGTGGGTTTAAAAAGAGCTGAAAATTTTGCTTCCCCTATATTTTTATGCCAAACTTGTTTTGTTTGTTACTAGGATTTAAGTGCATGTGAAGTATATTTTGTCAGCTGACTTTAAAATTATTAACTGAGCCCTCTTACAGCCACTGGCTGAGGTCTGAGCTGAGAAATGCACTGGGTTTTCCCAGCTCACATCATCCATCAGGGCAATTGCAAATGTGGCACAACCAGAATCAGAGCAGGATAACACTGCCCTGCAAGACCAGCAGCAAAGGGAGCTGGAGCTCATTTCGCCCAAACATTTTAAATTCTTTTAATCCAACTCTTCAATCTGTTGGCAAAAGAATCCTGTATAACCACATCAGCCCAGCCAGAGTACAAATTACAGGAGTAAAAAAAAAAAAAAGGAATAGCCTTGGGCATAGATAGTTTGCTGGGCATTTAAAGTCCTGACAGGATTAAAAAAAATTAATTACATTTTACTCATAATTGTTTCAAATCCTTGGATCAGGTTGTGGAAGGTGGTGCGTTCGTCGTGTTTGTAGATCCAGCACTTCCTCATCAGCTGATCCACCTGGCAACAGAACCAGGGATATTTTTAAAGGAGTGAAACATTTCTTTGGGTTTTCCAGTACAGACAGTGGAGCAGAGTCTCCCTGAACGAACAGCAACACCTCAGGTGTTGGGCAGGGTCAGCAGGGACCTGAGCAGGGGCTTTGGGCAGTTCAGCTTTAAACCAACACAGCAGTTCCACCTGGGGAGCTGCACCCCAGGAACTGCCAAACTCGGAGGGACACACAAGGAATTTCCATGGATCCAGGTACTACAGCAAGTCCTTGACCCCTCTGAAAGGACACTGCGGACTTGGGAATGTTAATGTCAAAAAACATCTTAAAACAACACTTGAAAGCCTTGGCAATGCCTTTTCCCAGCACTCCTGAAGGTTTTCCTACCCAAGTGGTTAGGCCTGTGGAACCAGGGAAGTGTGACCCCTCTGGGGCTGAACCTGTGTCCAGCAGGGACAGATGGACAGACCTTCATTCCTCCCTCCCTCCTTCCACTCATCATCCCTCCATCCAACATCCCTCCATCCATCCATCATCCATCCATCATCCATCCATCCATCCATCATCCATCTATCCATCCATCATCCATCATCCATCCATCCATCCATCCATCATCCATCCATCATCCATCCATCCATCCATCCATCCATCATCCATCCATCCATCATCCATCCATCATCCATCATCCATCATCCATCCATCATCCATCCATCATCCATCCATCCATCCATCCATCATCCATCCATCCATCCATCATCCATCCATCCATCCATCCATCCCTTATCCATCCATCCATCCATCCATCATCCATCCATCCATCCATCCATCATCCATCCATCCATCCATCCCTTATCCATCCATCCATCCATCCATCCATCCATCCATCATCCATCCATCATCCATCCATCCATCCATCCATCATCCATCCATCATCCATCCATCCATCATCCATCCATCCATCATCCATCCATCCATCCATCATCCATCATCCATCCATCCCTTATCCATCCATCCATCCATCCATCCATCCATCCATCCATCCCTTATCCATCCATCCATCCATCCATCCATCCATCCATCCATCATCCATCCATCCATCCATCCATCATCCATCCATCCATCCATCCATCATCCATCCATCCATCCATCCATCCATCCATCATCCATCCCTTATCCATCCATCCATCCATCCATCCATCATCCATCCATCCATCATCCATCCATCATCCATCCATCCATCATCCATCCATCCATCCATCCATCCATCCATCATCCATCCATCATCCATCCATCATCCATCCATCCATCCATCATCCATCCATCCATCCATCATCCATCCATCCCTTATCCATCCATCCATCCATCATCCATCCATCATCCATCCATCCATCCATCCATCCATCATCCATCCATCCATCATCCATCCATCCATCATCCATCATCCATCCATCCATCCATCATCCATCCATCCCTTATCCATCCATCCATCCATCATCCATCCATCCCTCATCCCTCACCTCCTCAGGACAGGTGGGTGGCCGTGGCAGCCGCTTGTCGTCCTGCAGGACCCGCACGAGCCGCGCCACCGTCATCTGTCCCTGCGTGGGGCCGATCATCTTCAGGAATTCCTGTGGGGACAGCGGGGTCAGCTGGAATCCCTCACCCCACTGCCAGGACAAGCCTCAGGTGTTTCCCAGGATAAACCTGGAGGAAGGTGCTCCCCATGGAAGGGGTGGAACGCGATGAGCGTTAAGGTCCCTCCCGCCCCAAATGCCCTGCCATTCTCCCACTCCTCTTCTTGCTGCCAAAACCGATAATAATTGTTTAAAAATGCTGGGATTGAAGCAGCTCTGGCAGCCATTTCTGTCCCAGCCACTTACTGCCATGGGGCTGGACTCGGAGTCGCAGTAGGTGAGGAGCTCGTAGAGCGTCACCCCGAAGGACCACACGTCGGAGGCGATGTAGAACTTGCTCTGCAGCAAACACTCCGGGGCGTACCTGGGGACACGAGGGGACAGCGTCACACCCACAGACCCAGCCCTGCTCACACGCAGCCTGAGCCACTCAAGAGCCGCAGCTGTGCTTGTGGAGCCCTTGCACATAAAGTAAAAAGTAATAAATAAGGTGTGTTCCACAGGGAGGCACTGCGAAACCAAGGAGACCAAACCCAGAAGAGCGGGGAAATGGATCATTAAGTGCAGGAAGAAACAAACGGCACAAGAGGTGAGTCCAGCAGTCCACCAGGTGCCTTTTCCTTGCTCTCATGGTGTATCTTCACTTAGGCCTCTTATAAAAACAGGAAAATCTTGGGGAGTGCAGGAGCAGAGGGCTCCCTGTCCTGCAGCTGGCCCCAGGCCGTACCAGAAGACGGGGCTGTCGCGGTCGTCCTTGACGGTGTAATATTCCTTATCCGTCTCGATGGCCTTGGTGAGCCCAAAGTCCCCAATCTTCACCCTGTTCTCACTCTCCACCAGGACATTTCTCGCTGCCAGGTCACGGTGCACGTACTGACAGGAGCCCAGGTAGTCCATGCCCTAAGAGAGGAGAAAAGAAGCCTTTGATTTCCCTTTCCTTTATTCCTCCAATACTTTAATCCCTTTTCCTCCAGTTACTGCTCTGCACTCTCATCTCCATCCCCTCAGACTTCACCTCGCTCTTTTCCTCTTGCCAGCACCTTCCAAGTGCTGCCCTCCCTCCTGATCCTCCAAATCCTCCCACAGGAACAACTTTTCACAGCGAACTTTGGAACTTGGAGCCTCCTCATTATTCCCCCGCTGATCCTTGTGCCTCTGGCACCCGAAGCATGGGAGAGTTTGCTTTAGGGTTGTGATCCTTGGGGATAGAGAGGAGAACGGGTTTGTTGCTGATGTTCTCCTTCCCCACTTCCCTGCTGAGGGAGCTGCAGGCTCGGGGCCCAGCTCACCTTGCAGATCTGAACTGCGTATCTGAGCAGCTGCTTGAGATTGATCTTGTTCTTGTTCCGTGGGAGATACTCCTTCAGGCTCCCAGAGGGAAGGAATTCCATGATGAGTTTAATCCCACTTCCTCCTAAAAAACAGAGCCTGTTTAGTTTGCAGACCCTTCTCAACAGCTTCTGTACAAGCCCAGAGCACCCGGCAGCATTTTAAACATCCCATGGCTCATTCCCATCATCCATCCCTGAGCCAATGCACAGGAAAACCTGCTCCAGGCATGACACTTATAAATCCTGAAGGAAAACCCATATACTTTTTAATATTCTGCAAGATTTACCATCTTCTGTGCAAATCCCTTTGTACTTGACGATGTTGTCGTGATAAAGATTCCTCAGGATTTCAATTTCCTTCTTGAGGTCAGCGATGTGATTCCCTCCGCTCTCCGGCTTCAGGGATTTCACTGCCACCTGCTCCCCGGTGTTGTCACCTTCTGGGTCATATCTGCACAGTTCCACCTTGCCAAAGTGGCCCTGGGGGGGAGAGAAAGGAGCATCTTTGAGGACAACGTTCAGACAGTGACAGCCAGGCACTGATTTGGGTGTTTGGGTGACACAGCAGGGGCTGTGGGACAGCCAGGCACTGATTTGGGTGTTTGGGTGACACAGCAGGGGCTGTGGGGACAGCCAGGCACTGATTTGGGTGTTTGTTTGGGTGACACAGCAGGGGCTGTGGGACAGCCAGGCACTGATTTGGGTGTTTGGGTGACACAGCAGGGGCTGTGGGACAGCCAGGCACTGATTTGGGTGTCTGTGACACAGCAGGGGCTGTGGGGACAGCCAGGAGCACTGGCTGTGTTCTGGGGGTGACATTCCTCTTACCTCCCCCAAATCCCGGATTCTTTTCAAGAACCTCTTCTCAAAGAGGGTGGGATCCACCTCGGTGACGGGTTTCTTCTCCCAGACAATATCGGGATCTGGGGGGGGGAAAACATCCCAGGTCTGACACTCCAAGGCATCCTTGCTCTATTCCCACTCTCACATCTTCCCTTCCTTAGATCCCACCTGCTTTCTGACAGGGAATTCTCCATCCCCTCCTGCCAGTCTGGATCTGTTTCCACACCCACACCCAGATTTCTCCTGGTGAACTTCCCACCCTGGAGCAGCTCCTCATCTTCCACGGGGTTGGAAGGAGATGCTCTTCAAGGTCCCTCCCAGCCCAGGATTCCACGATCCCTCCCTCCAGGTGCCCCTTACTCTGCTCCTCCAGTTTGTTGATGTCCCTCATGATGGCCCTGAAGAAGGGTCTCTGGTGGGGGTCGTAGTTCATGCACTGCTTCATCAGGTCTGCCAGCTCCTTGCAGGATGGTGTGGCCAGCACAAAGTGCCCCTCGTAGAACCTCTCCTTCTGTGGGAACAAACAGAAATTCCAGGAATTTTGACTTCCATGACTCCCAGTTCTGAGCTGGGCAATGGCTGGACTCGAGGATCTCTGAGGCCTTTTCTAACCTGAGCGGTTCTGTGGTTCTACATCAGAGGATGTGACCATTAAATCCTTATTTCAATGTGAGCTTTGCCAAGGAAATTCCCCTTTTCAGCTGGACTGTGGATCTTTAGAGAATTCCTCTTGTGCTGGGCCTGGAGCAACCACTTACCCATGAATATTTCCACCTTCAGGAATCATTTCCTGCCAGGTCTTCCCAGTTATTTATGCACCAGGAAATGTTTGCCAAGGACACCCTGCGTGCCCCTCACAGCCCTGGGAGGTCCCAGCTCCAGGCCAGGTGGGACAAGGCTGGGATGGGCATTCCCAGCCCTGCAGGGCTGTGGCCACAGGCAGGAAGGGCACAGCAAGAGGGACTCCCAATTCTCTAAATTGCAGTGAACAGCAGCAGGGGAGCTGCAGCACCTGGGAGAACCCTTTGGAATCAATCCCAAAGAAACAAGAGATGTTTGGGAGAATCTCACCCAGCTTCTAACTGGCCACGGGGGTTAGAAAAGGCTGGGAGAACTGGGATTGTCCAGTCTGGAGAGGAGAAGGATCCAGGGAGAGCTCAGAGCCCCTGGCAGGGCCTGAAGGGGCTCCAGGAGAGCTGCAGAGGGACTGGGGACAAGGCAGGGAGGGACAGGACAATGGGGAAAACTGAAGGGCCCAAGAGGATGGATCCAAGTTTGTGTAACACAGCTTTACCTCTGCTAAGGTCTTGTCTTTCAGTGGAGTTTCTCCATTATAGCAGATTTCCCACAGGGTTGTACCAAAACTCCACTTGTCTGCAGCAATGCTGAGGTTTTTGGAATCCTCAACACACTCAGGTGCAATCCAGGGGATCCGCTCAACGCGCTCTGGGGTGGAACACATCAGGGAGTGAATATCACAGGAGGGAAAAGCTGAATTGTTCTTGTCTGAAATAAACTGGAGCTGCAGAATTTGTCCAGTTTCTTGATTCTCAAATTCCTGTTTTCAGAAGGATTTCACAGGCTTGTGCCTGAAGCCATCCACAGTCTGAGATTCCTTCTGTCTCATCTCACTGGACACAACATTTTGTAAGAGAAATGAATGCCCTGAACACCCACTGTGCATTTGCAGTGATTGAAAGCTGATTGAATGATGAAAGCTGATTACTCCTACATACAAATCCAGTGTGTTTCTATGAAAGCTGACTCCTGCCATTGCAGAGCCAGCTCTGGCTGCTATCAATGCCATTCCTCCCTTTCCCTGAGGATGTGATCCCGCCATACCTTGCCTGGACAGCACTGTGATGGGGATTCCTGGGTCACTGAGCTTTATGAAAGGCCCATACTCAGTATCAATGCCCTCTCTGGCCAGCAGGATGTTCTTGGTGCACACATTGCCATGCACCAAATCCTTGTCCTCCTACAGAAAAGCAGGGAAAGAACAGTGAGAGGGATGTGAGTGCTCCGGGATATCCACACCACAGGAGATCTCTCAAATACTCCAAGCTGAAATCCAAAATTACACCTGGGAAGAAACTGGGGGAAGAGAAGGAAAGGAGGAGCAGGGAAATAGAGTGTTCCCACTCCAGCACTTTTCCTGGGGGGAAATGTATTCCCAGCTAGGTCCCAGAGCCTTTGCCAAGGTGTCTCTTACCAGGTAGCTCAGGGCACTTGCAAGTTGTTTGGCCACTTTGAATTTCCATGGGGTTGTGAGAACTTCACTTTTCTTATGCATGAACAGATCCAGAGGTCCACATTCAACAAACTCTTCAACCATGATATCTGCAGAGGCAGGGGCAGAAAGTCAGTGCTGCCATAAATTGTTTGGAGTCATTGAATTTGTGTTCCCACCCCCCAGCCCAGATGGAAAATGTTGGGAAATGTTTTCATTTCACCTGGCCCAAGGTTTATTTCAGTGCTCAGAGTCCAGACTGAAAGGCTGAGGGGCTTTGTGTGGCAAATGAACGTTAAACCTGGGACCAGGCATTCCAAAGGTGGAATTTTAATGCACATAACAGCTAAGAAAAATCAGCAACAGGCTGCTGTTCCCTGTGCTCTTGTACCAAAATTCCTTCAGCGTGGCCCTGTTTGACACCCACATGTAACTCAAATTCATTTCCTGAGTTAATGCTGGGGCATTAAAACCAATTTGTCTTTGAATTTTCTAAAGCTTTGCTCTCCTTCTGCCATCCACCCCACAACATTAGGACTGTCTTGGCTTAGAAAGTCATATAAAGGTGTATGGTATACACTTCCATTTTTAATGTACATATTCATAAACATATAAATATATACATATAAATGTGTACATGCTTCATATGTATAAATATTACAAATACACATTTATCTTACACAATTGAATGCAAACTTGTAATAAATGTAATACATTTAATTGTGCAAATTTCACGGGGTGCTTTGTATCCACACTGCCCCTGCCTCTCTGGCATTCCAGCCTTAGGGAAAGCTCAAACACAGAGAGGAAAAGGGAAATTTACTGGGAGAAAGGCCTTTGGAGCTGCTCTGCTGTCCCAGCTCCACTCTGGGAAGCTCCAGAGGCAGCAGCTGCCAGCCCTGTCCCTGTCCCCGTGTCCCCCCAGCTGCCATTCCCCGTCCTCATGTCCCCCCCAGGTGCCATTCCCTGTCCCCATGTCCCTCCAGGTGCCACTCTCAGTCCCCGTGTCCCCCCCAGGTGCCACTCCCTGTCCCCCCCAAGTGCCATTCCTTGTCCCCCCAGCTGCCACTCCCTGTCCCCTGTCCCCCCAGGTGCCACTCCCTGTCCCTGTCCCCGTGTCCCCCCGGGTGCCATTCCTTGTCCCCCCAGCTGCCATTCCCTGTCCCTGTCCCCCCCAGGTGCCACTCCCTGTCCCTGTCCCTGTCCCCCCCAGGTGCCACTCCCTGTCCCTGTCCCCCCAGGTGCCATTCCCTGTCCCCTGTCCCCCCCAGGTGCCATTCCCTGTCCCCTGTCCCCCCAGGTGTCACTCCCTGTCCCTGTCCCCATGTCCCCCCCAGGTGCCACTCCCTGTCCCCTGTCCCCCCCAGGTGCCACTCCCTGTCCCTGTCCCCCCCAGGTGCCACTCCCTGTCCCTGTCCCTGTCCCCCCCAGGTGCCACTCCCTGTCCCTGTCCCCCCAGGTGCCATTCCCTGTCCCTGTCCCCCCCAGGTGCCACTCCCTGTCCCTGTCCCCCCCAGGTGCCACTCCCTGTCCCTGTCCCTGTCCCCCCCAGGTGCCATTCCCTGTCCCTGTCCCCCCCAGGTGCCACTCCCTGTCCCTGTCCCTGTCCCCCCCAGGTGCCATTCCCTGTCCCTGTCCCCCCAGGTGCCATTCCCTGTCCCTGTCCCCCCCAGGTGCCACTCCCTGTCCCTGTCCCCCCCAGGTGCCACTCCCTGTCCCTGTCCCCCCCAGGTGCCATTCCCTGTCCCTGTCCCCCCGGGTGCCATTCCCTGTCCCTGTCCCCGTGTCCCCCCCAGGTGCCACTCCCTGTCCCTGTCCCCCCCAGGTGCCATTCCCTGTCCCTGTCCCCCCGGGTGCCATTCCCTGTCCCTGTCCCCGTGTCCCCCCCAGGTGCCACTCCCTGTCCCTGTCCCCCCCAGGTGCCACTCCCTGTCCCTGTCCCCCCGGGTGCCATTCCCTGTCCCTGTCCCTGTGTCCCCCCAGGTGCCACTCCCTGTCCCTGTCCCCCCGGGGGCCGTCCCTCACTCACTCTCCAGGTCCCGGACGCAGACGCCGTGCAGGAGCACGATGTGTTTGTGGGACACCTGTCTCATCATGCTGGCTGTCTCGAAGAATGCCTGGGGAAAGGGGGACAGGTCACATCCAGCTGCACTCCTGAGCAGCGTTCCCTGCACTCCAGAGCACCCCGGAGCAGCACAAACCCAGGCACAGGAGGGGAGGGACGTGCCCAGGGCTGAGCTGCACCTTCAGCACTGCCCCTTCCCAGCCCTTTTTAAAGTCAGCCATGCAGTTAAGCTTTAGTTCTATCCAGAAAACACCAAACCTAGGTGTTTTCTACATCAAAACAATATTTAAGTCACTCTGGCTTAATAATTTAACTGTATTAATATAATAACTGAATTTATTTTTAAAGAGAACCTAGAGAATCGTTATTTAGACACAATTTTCCAATTCTCTACTAATTTTAAATTTATCAACTGTTACAGACTCTACGATAACATACAGTGTTTTAATACTTGATAACTATCTAATTTCACATTGTTACTGATTAGGTGTATTATCTAATTAATTCCTAATTACTATTAGTTTCTTTTTATTACATATATTATTTTACTCTGATGTTTCTTTATAGTTGTAACTAAAATGTTAGTAATAACAACATATGCCATTACCTTACATATCTCTATATAATTTTATAAAACAAAATTAATCAATATTTTATTTCTTATCTTAAAGAAAAGATACACAAAAGAAAAAAACTTGCCAAGGAAATGTCTCTGTGGCTGGGGTCCAGGACTTTGAGCAGGACTCGGATCTCCCTTTCGCTCTGATACCCTTCATTCTCATCATCCTTGAGGCTGAGCATCCCTGAGTAAATCTGGGTCCTGGTCCCCCTTCCCAGGTGTTCTCCCTGAGACACAGCAGCAGGGATTTGTCAGACAGGAAGCAAACAAGAATTACACAAATATTTATTGGAATCTGCACTTCTTTTTGTCTGGCTGATCTGGTTAAAACTGAAATTATTCCTGTGAGAACCCAATGACAGGGAGCTGCTTTTGCTTCAGGGAGCTTGATGTCTTGTGAGGGCTGCCCTAGAGCAGAGGCTGGGCAGAGTCACAGAATAAAGCAGGGATTTATGGAAAGGATCTCCTGCATGGATCCACCTTGGGCAGCACCAGAGCCCAGCCAGGGCTGCAGCCAAGAGGAACCAAAATGGTCCCAAAATGCACGAGCGCTCCCGGGGGCTCTCACTGGGATCAGCTCTGCTCCATTTGCACCTTGCAGTTCATTGTCCCATTCCAGCTTTAGCCCAGGCACTCCCATCCTGCTTGTTTTTCTCTCTCCAGCCCACGCTGTTTGTGCTCCTGGGCCTGAGCTTTGGGTCATTTGTCCTTGGTGCCCAGCTGGAGCAGGAATTGTTTTGTGTCCCTGCTCTGTGCAGAGAGCTCAGCATCCCCTGATGTGAAGCCCAGACCCACACACTAAAGCAGCTCAGAATGTGAAAATAGAAAAGCCAAAACCTGAGGCATCAAGCTCTGAGCATCCTCCCCACATGAATTCCTTGGATATTACACCTCCACAGGTTCCCTGAGACTGAGCATTCCCAGACTCAACAAAAGAATAAACAACAGCTGGGGCTCTTATTCACAAAGTGCTGCTGAGGTGATCTCTAATGTGTTTCCAAAAGTGAGAGGAAGTAATATTTCACTGGAAGGCTTTGTTTGGGGAAGCAATTTCCTCCAAAATAACATCCTGCCTTGGGATATTTTTGCAGGATGCTGACTGTAAACACACCAACCCAAACCCCATCTCTGTCTGCAGTGATGCAGCTAAAAAGCCCCAATACCTTTTATTTCACAGAAGAAGCCAAGGGCGTGATTTAAGAGCTCTTTTGGCAACATTAAATCTGATTTAAGTGTATTCAAGGCCCTGTGTGTTTGTTGAGGTTTATTCAGGTGACCTGAACAAGTAACTACAAACAAGGGGAAATTTGAAAATTTGGGGAGGTTTAATCACAGAATTCTGACTGCTCAGAGCTTTTGAATACTTCACCTTTTTTACTGTAGAATATTGTCTTAAACCTCTGTTTCTCTGATAAGCCAGGCTTTAAAAAATAAACCCACAACAAACCAGCCCTTAACACTCCCAAGAAATGACCTTAAACCCCCTGTATTCCATTAGAAAACTTAAATATCCATTTCATTTCCAGTGAAAGGCATCACTCCTAAGCTCTTCTCTGCCCACACAAAGCCATACTAACAGAGGGATTCTGCAAGCAGAGGCTTAAATCCAAATAAAGCTCCAGCTGAAGCTTGCTGAGGGAGCTGGGAGTGGCAGGAGCAGGCAGCAGGGGTGGCTTGGTGTCCCCTGCAGGGCTCAGGGACAGCCACACTCCCGGCTCCCAGGGCAGCTCAGCACCTGGGGGAATTTTGAATGAATTAGAGATGGGACCTCTGAGCTGCCTGGGATGATGTGATTTATTTTTCTTATCTTCTGCACAGGCAGGAAGGGTGAGCTGGGCTCACATCTTCACTGCATGGCTCACAAGGTCACAAGACCTCCAGTCACAATCCTTTTAAGGGTTTATTAGCCATAAAACACTGACAACAAGGATATTTATGTTTTTGACTCAATCTTTAAATGGACTCATGCTACAGTGTAAGCTTCCTTAGCCAACCACGTTATGGCACACAAACCTACAAGTGCTGCATTCTAAACTTCTTGTTAACTTTGTAATTGCTTTCATTTTTTCTCTATCTTAAACTCTAAAACTCTAAACTTCCTTTTATTTAGCTTAACATGTCTCTGCTTTGAACTATAAATCCACATTCTCCCTTCTAGCACCTCAATTTGGGAGCCTTTCCCAAGGTCTCAGGTCAAATCCTGGGTTTAATTTAAGCTTTAAATGATGGCCCCAGAGTTCTGGGGGTTTCAGACCCCACAAGGTCCCACCTGCACGATCTCCTCCTTGCGGATCCGGTGGAAGCTCAGCTGCCCCATGGGATACACTGGCTGCCACTCCTGGGCCTTCTTGGTTGCCACCAGCAAGTTGGAGATTTCTGCAAGGCAGGGGGAGAAAATATCCTTAAAGCTTTTCAGAGAAACTGCACTCCCCCTTCCCAGTACCCACATGGATGGAAAGGCACTAAAATCCCAAAAAAAGGGAGGGAAAAAGAAACTTGGGCTTGATTTCTGCTCCTCGTTCAACAGAGAAATCACTAAAGCACAGTCTCGTGTTTATATTTTAAATATAGAGTTATTATCAGCCAGATCAGGATGATTTTGAACAACTGAACAGAATTTTCTGCACAAAGATTGAAAGAGAAAATACCTGTGTTGTACACAGAATAAAATGGAATAAAATGGAATAAAATATCCCCCAATAAAATATCCACATGCCCTCCTCCCAGCAGGGCCATCTCCTCTCCAGTGTGCAAGGGTGGGGTCTCATTTCCTCTTCACCTCCTTCCAAACTCCCTCTACTCTGGGAAACACCAACAGTGTTCCCAGGGCACTGGAATTCAGCTGGGGAATGGGGAATGAGCAGAAGGAACAGGCTCAAAAACCCAGTGCTGCCTCCCCACTGCTGCAGGACAGATCCAGAAGTTTTGCACATGAACTCTGCCTTCCTGGCATTATTTACTGGGATTGGGATGTGTGTGGGCATCTGGGCTTCCTCCTGCCGTGAGCAGAACCTGGCACTGGGGCTAAATCATCTTCTGGAATTCTGGAATCACCACACCCTGCTTTAGTCCTGCATCCCCTGCACTTCTTTGTGAATATCTGATCAAATATTCAAAAAGAAGGACAAACCCACCAGGGAAGGGACAGAACAGGGAGCATGCACTGAATCCTGCTGGATGCCAGGGAGAAGCTGACGTGGGCAATCAACTCCCTGACCCTTTTAATTGCATTTTATCCCAAATCTAGCCATCAAAATGAAAGCAAAATATCAAATGGGCACCGTGCCCCTGCTCCAGGCCATGACCCACGTTCTTGGTGCAGAGTGAGCAGCTCAGGGACTCTCCCAAAGCCTCAGAGCAGCAGGTGATTGATGTGGCTCAGTTACTCCCCTGCTCTAACAGGAAACCATTATCAGCTCAGCACAATCACCCACTGTGCTTCCTCTCTCACACCAAACTCAGCTGCAAGGCTCTCAGAGTTCACAGCAAACAGCTCCAGGGAGTGCTGGCAGCACCCAACAACTGCCCCAGTGTCCCTCAGATGGCACCTCACAGATGATTTCCTGCCACCAGGCTCTCCAGGACATCAGTTTTGGGACCAAAACCCTTCCCTGCTGCCTGGTGCAGATGAGTTATTGAACAGCAGCTCACAAGGAGAGCCAACCCAGCAGGTTCCAACCTTCTTTTCCCCTCCTCAAACCTGCCCATGGCATCTGACAAAACTCCTCCTCCCCAGAGAAGGAAAAAAAAAAACTTTAAACCTGTTTTTTTTTTTTTTTTTTTTTTTTAAAAGAGGTTCACAGAAGATACTAAAAAGCACTAAAAATACACTAAAAGAGTCTGGAGATTGTTCCCTTGCAACAAGAAAACCCTGCAAGGCCAGGCTACCTCTGGGTCTGGGCTGGCAGCACCTCTTGAGGGTGAAGCTGATGTTGTCTGTGCGCAGGATTTGTCCCTTCAGGTGATCCATGAGGTCTTTCAAGGATGCAAAGGATTTGTTGGAGCCATGGAGGAAGTAGCCCCCTTTCTTCACCTCAATCTGGAAGTTCTTGTAGGGGCATGAGTTATTCATCACCTGGGGATGGAGGGAAAAGAAAGGAAATCACTGGAGGGAAAGAATGGTTTGGAAAGGCATGAAAGCTTCCCAAAACCTTGGCATCACGTGAAGGACCAGCTCACCCCCTGCTCCTAAGTCAAAGTCCTCTAATCAAACTGTAACAGAGCAGAAAAAAATCCTAAAATTCCTGGAATTTTCACTCCCAGGAAGGCTCAAAGAGAAGAGCAGCAACACGAAGATGCAATTGCCCAAATTATGGCTTTTTTTTGTTTGTTTGTTTGCAGAGCTTGAGATTATGCAGAAGTGCTGCCTCTTCTGGAGGAATTTTCTCTTCCTTTGGTCAAGAATTGCAGAATTTGGAGCAGGGTTTCAAAATCTCAGTTTAAAAATAGCAAAACTCCCTCTCCCACCCCAGGCTGTGCAATGAGATTACAGGCTGGTGTTGAGATCCTCCAGTTTCACTGGGGAAGGGCTGAACTTCTGAACTTCCCCTTCTCAAGAGCTCTCAAGGTCTCCCCTCTGCAGCTTTGGGTCACCTCCCCTTCCCTCTTTTCCAAGACAAAATTCCTGTCTTCTTTCACTGTTAAAAGAGAGAGCTCATCATCTTTTCATTTTTTTTTTTTTTTTAATATCTACAGGAGATAAACCCAGTATCAAATATCCCTTCCTGATTCACCACTGATTCCATGACCTTTTTTTTCCTAAGAGAAGGATTTTTTATTATTATTTATTATTATTCTTGTGTGAACACTTTAAACATTCTCCCAGACCACCAAGTCAGCTGCAGGCTTCCAGGTGTGAGAATAAAATCCATCAAGGGAATTAAATCCATGCCCAAAAAGGCTCCAGGGAAGCTGAACCATGCTCAAGGCAAGGTGAAGTGACAAATTCTCTGTGTCATGAGTTTAAAATGTTTCATTTTCATCATGTTGCTGCACAGTCTGGAGCTGTTTGGTAAGTTTGAGGATTTGAGCTGTTGGATTAGTTTGATTGGGAGGAATGGAGCTGTTCTGGATCTAATTCATCCCATTGGGAGAGACAGCACAAAGGGCTGCTAAAATAAAAAAAAAAACCAATTCCCTCCCCAGAGCTCAGGGTGAGTGCCCTGAGGACACAAGCACATCCCCAGGGGTTGCAGGGAGCAGATTCCTGCTGGGAAAGGGCAGCTGCCTGTACCTCTGAGCCTTCCAGGCACGTCACAGTCATGAGGATGTGGTTGAAGTTGGTGCAGCTCCACCTCAGCACGTACATCCCCACCTCGTTGCCCTCCTGCCTCAGCTTGTTGATGGCATATTCCGTGCTGGAAGGGAATGGGCAGTGAGAAAAACCAACCAGGCAGCAGCCAAAAATCTGGTTTTGGGGTGGAACATGAGAGCAAAGCTCTGTTTGGGGAGTAACAGGAACTTGGAAATATTTCTATTATTATTGAAGTAGGATTTAAGGGTGCACTGCTCACACTGGGCTGCACAGAGCAAGGGAGGAAGGATTTATCAAAGGGAATTCTGCATCCAACACTGTGCAGGTGCACTCCTGGATTTCTACAGCTTGCAGCTTAAATGAAGGGAATAAAGGGAACAATGGGAATAAAGGGAATAAAAGGAATAAAGGGAATAAATGGAAATAAGGGGAATAATAAATAAATAAAAATAAAGGGAATAATAATAATAATAATAAAATAAAAATAATAAATTAAAATAAGTAAAATAGTAAATAAGAATCAAAATTTTCCCAGTAAAGGGAAAAGCCACAAAGGTGGGTGGAGAGAAGGGAATTCCTTTAGGTGTTTAAAAACCCAAGGCTTTGTTCATCCATCCAAGGACTGGGCTGAGTGTAGAGACACTTCCAGTCTCTACCTAAAATATTCCCATGTGTCCATGGAGAAAACTCTTGGAACACTCCTTTAGTGCAGAAACAGTGAGCTGACAGATGAGTAAGGAGAGAAACACTGATTTTTTCCTTCAACAAAGTTCAGTTTTGGTAACCACCACCCATCCAAACCCTGCATTTCCTCAGCAGATTCACCATGAGAGGAATTCACAAAAACAAACCCCTGGAAATGCAGGAGTGACTGAGCAGCTGGGTCTGTAAAGCCTGAAATGCAGGAGTGACTGAGCAGCTGGGTCTGTAAAGCCTGAAATGCAGGAGTGACTGAGCAGCTGGGTCTGTAAGGAGCTGAAATGCAGGAGTGACTGAGCAGATGGGTCTGTAAACCCTGAAATGCAGGAGTGACTGAGCAGCTGGGTCTGTAAAGCCTGAAATGCAGGAGTGACTGAGCAGCTGGGTCTGTAAAGAGCTGAAATGCAGGAGTGACTGAGCAGCTGGGCTATAAACCCTGAAATGCAGGAGTGACTGAGCAGATGGGTCTGTAAACCCTGAAATGCAGGAGTGACTGAGCAGCTGGGTCTGTAAAGAGCTGAAATGCAGGAGAAACTGAGCAGATGAACCATAAATCCCTGCCATGCAGGAGTGACTGACCAGATGGGCCCGTGGCAGCCGTTCCTGATGTTGTGCTGGATGAGAGGAGGAGCCACATCTGTGCACAGGTAGTGGTGGGCATCTGCCGTGAGCCTGAAGTAGCCATCGACCAGCGAGGTGAAGGACAGCGCCTCGGCGTGCGAGCCCAGCTTCAGCTCCTGCCAAAACAGCACAGGCAGCTCTGCACCACCCCAGCTTGTCACACACAGCTGAGGTTTAACAACACTGCCAAGCTTCCCCCCAAAACCTTGGCATCACGTGTAGGAGCAGCTCATCCCCTGCTCGCCCCCTGCTCGTCCCCTGCTCGTCCTCTGCTTGTCCCCTGCTCACCCCCTGCTCGTCCCCTGCTCGTCCCCTGCTCATCCCCTGCTCGTCCCCTGCTCGTCCCCTGCTCATCCCCTGCTCGTCCCCTGCTCGTCCCCTGCTCGTCCCCTGCTCATCCCCTGCTCGTCCCCTGCTCGTCCCCTGCTCACCCCCTGCTCGTCCCCTGCTCGCCCCCTGCTCACCCCCTGCTCGTCCCCTGCTCATCCCCTGCTCGTCCCCTGCTCGTCCCCTGCTCGTCCTCTGCTCCTAAGTCAACGTCCTCTAATGGAACGGCAACAAAGCAGAAAAAAATTCCTGGAATTTTCACTCCCAGGAAGGCTGAGACAGAAGAGCAGCAACATAAAGATGCAATCACCCAACAAAAAAGTTTTTTTTGTAAAAAAAAAAAAAAAAGTTTTAAAAGATTTTGTTCCATTATCAGTCTTGTTGAAGGGTGAGACAATCAGAGATATAAAACTCTACGCCATTCTATCAGAACCTATCTCCTGGTTACAACACCTCATAAATGTTTTTATAAATTAGCTTTTGCCACACTGTGCTGCTAATACTTCTAACACCAGTCACCTCTATTTTTACCTATATTTTACCTCTATTTTTACCTATATTTAACACAAATCACCTCTATTTTTACCTGTATTTGTACCTACATTTAACACAAATCACCTCTATTTTAACCTATATTTAACACGAATCACCTATATTTTTATCTCTATTTTAACCTATATTTAACACAAATCACCTGTATTTTTATCTCTATTTTTACCTATATTTAACACCAATCACCTCTATTTTAACCTGTATTTTAACCTATATTTAACACAAATCACCTCTATTTTAACCTATATTTAACACAAATCACCTATATTTTTATCTCTATTTTAACCTATATTTAACACAAATCACCTGTATTTTTATCTCTATTTTTACCTATATTTAACACCAATCACCTCTATTTTTACCTGTATTTTTACCTATATTTAACACAAATCACCTCTATTTTTATCTCTATTTTTACCTATATTTAATACCAATTTCCCCACATGGTCCTGCTGCAGTGCATCTTTCACAGCTCTAATTCTCTAAAACATCTGGTCTTTTTGCAAGGCCATCTTTTGAAACTTGTTGAAACTTGTTTCTAGTTCAATCTCTCTCAACAGTGTCACCTCTATTCCATGGCATTCCTGACCAGCCCACTTCATCTCAGTGCTTGCACACAGGTGTACAAGACTGTGTGAGCTTTCTGTCAGGTTTTGAAATCCTTTAAAACCCATTTCCCACTCATCCTCCTCTTTTTTTGGACAGTAGGAATTTCTTTGGTGGTCTCATTTATCATTTGCTGCACTCAGTGAAGTGCACAAGGCACTATTACTGATGCAGAATATTAATAATATACTATATTATCAAATATTAAGTGTCAGGACACCAGGAATGCTGGGACATCCCTGGAATGTTTGGATTAATGAGGAATATCCCTCAGGGAATTAAATGATCCACCATGGAATGAAATGATCAGTCAGGGAATGAAAAGATCCAGCAGGGAGTGAAAAGGTCCAGAGGGAATGAAAAGATCCACCAGGGAGTGAAATGATCAGTCAGGGAATTAAATGATCAGTCAAGGAGTGAAAAGATCCAGCAGGGAGTGAAAAGGTCAGTCAGGGAATGAAATGATCCACCAGGGAGTGAAATGATCAGTCAGGGAGTGAAATGATCAATCAGGGAATGAAATGATCCAGCAGGGAATGAAAAGATCCACCAGGGAATGAAATGATCAGTCAGGGAATGAAATGATCCACCAGGGAATTAAATTATCAATAAGGAAATGAAATGATCCACCAGGGAATGAAATGATCAGTCAAGGAGTGAAATGATCCACCAGGGAGTGAAATGATCCACCAGGGAATGAAATGATCAGTCAGGGAGTGAAATGATCAGTCAGGGAATGAAAAGGTCCAGCAGGGAGTGAAAAGGTCCAGCAGGGAGTGAAAAGATCCACCAGGGAATGAAATGATCAGTCAGGGAATGAAATGATCCAGCAGGGAATGAAATGATCAGTCAGGGAATTAAATGATCAGTCAGGGAATGAAAAGATCCAGCAGGGAGTGAAAAGGTCCAGCAGGGAATGAAAAGGTCCAGCAGGGAGTGAAATGATCAGTCAGGGAATGAAATGATCAGTCAGGGAATTAAATGATCAGTCAGGGAGTGAAAAGATCCAGAGGGAATGAAAAGGTCCAGAGGGAATGAAAAGGTCCAGCAGGGAATGAAATGATCAGTCAGGGAATGAAATGATCCAGCAGGGAATGAAATGATCAGTCAGGGAATTAAATGATCAGTCAGGGAGTGAAAAGATCCAGCAGGGAGTGAAAAGGTCCAGCAGGGAGTGAAAAGGTCCAGCAGGGAGTGAAAAGATCAGTCAGGGAATGAAATGATCAGTCAGGGAATGAAATGATCAGTCAGGGAGTGAAAAGGTCCAGCAGGGAGTGAAAAGGTCCAGCAGGGAGTGAAAAGAACAGTCAGGGAATGAAATGATCAGTCAGGGAATGAAATGATCAGTCAGGGAGTGAAAAGGTCCAGCAGGGAATGAAAAGGTCCAGCAGGGAATGAAAAGATCCAGCAGGGAGTGAAAAGGTCCCGCAGGGAGTGAAAAGGTCCAGCAGGGAGTGAAAAGGTCCAGAGGGAATGAAAAGGTCCAGAGGGAATGAAAAGGTCCAGCAGGGAATGAAATGATCAGTCAGGGAATGAAATGATCCAGCAGGGAATGAAATGATCAGTCAGGGAATGAAATGATCAGTCAGGGAATGAAATGATCAGTCAGGGAGTGAAAAGGTCCAGCAGGGAATGAAAAGATCCAGCAGGGAGTGAAAAGGTCCCGCAGGGAGTGAAAAGGTCCAGCAGGGAGTGAAAAGGTCCAGAGGGAATGAAAAGGTCCAGCAGGGAGTGAAAAGGTCCAGCAGGGAATGAAAAGGTCCAGCAGGGAATGAAAAGGTCCAGCAGGGAGTGCAAAGGTCCGGAGGGAGTCCAAGGCAGCCCCAGGGAAGCTGCAGGGACGAGCGCTGTGAGCGCGCACGGCTCCCGGCTCCCGGCCTGCCCTGCTCACCATCCTCCTGTTGTCCTGCTTGTTGACGCTGACCGTGCACTCCCTGATGACCACGTGCGTGATCTCAGGGAAATAGGAGAAGCTGTTCCACGCCTCCCCAAGTCTGTGCTTCTCTTCCCCCTTTTTGGTTTTGCCGTCGGATTTTTTCTTCTTCTCTTTCTCTGTCGGGACAGGCTGCAAATGTGTTTGGGATGAAAGATTGAGTTAAAAGATGGTGGTTTTTACTCTAAACCAAACATTCATTCGAGAATAATGACATAAATTAATTATTTATTAGTTAGAATTATAGACTGGGATAATGATATCAATTATTAAATTAATATAAATTATAGAATAATATAAAATACAGAATATCATGTATTGTAATACATTTACTCAAAACCAAAAAGTCATTCTAGAATAATTATATAAATTATTTATTAAGTAGAATTATAGAATAAAATTATTATATAAATTATAAAAATTACATAAATTATAGAATAATAATATAAATATAATAATATTTAAAATAATAACATAATGTACTTTAATATAATCTAATGTACTCTACACCAAAAATTCATTCTAGAATAGTAATATTAATTGGTTATTAATTGGAATTATAGAACAATTATATAAAATTATATAAATTTTATATATTAAATATAAAATTATGTAATTTGTATAAAATTATATAAAATTATATAAATTATAAAATTCATATACAGAACAATAATATAAAATATAGAATATAATGTATTGTAATACATTTACTCAAAACCAAAAAGTCATTCTAGGATAGTGATATAGATTATTTATTAATTAGAATTATAGACCAAAATTATTAAATAAATTATAAAATTATATAAATTATAGAATAATAATATAAATATAATAATATTTAAAATAATAACATAATGTACTCTAATATAATCTAATGTACTCTACATTTACTCTATACCAAAAATTCATTCTAGAATAGTAATATTAATTGGTTATTAGTTGGAATTATAGAACAATTATATAAATTATATAAAATTATATAAATTTTATATTATATATAATTATATAAAATTATATAAAATTATATAAATTGTAAAATTCATATACAGAATAATATAAAGTATAGAATATAATGTATTGTAATATATTTGCTCTAGACCTAACATTCATTCTAGAATAATGATACAAATTAATTATTAATTAGAATATAATTAGAATATGAATTATAAAATCACTATAAATTCTAGAATAATAATATGAAATAAATCTATTTAATTCTGGAACGTTTTGCACATTCTCCTGGTAGAAGGGCTGCCCACAGAGGCTGTGCAGTGCTCAGTCCTGGATTAAAGTCCTGAGCCTGGTCTGCTCCAAACTAAGCCTAAAAAGGGGTTGGGCTGGAACCTCCTGAGCTCCTTCCAGCCCGGATCATCCTCTAATCCTCTAAAAGCCCCTCCAACAAAAAGCTGCTCTGCAGTGTCTGAAGACCACAATCTTTCAGCAGCTGTTATGTCCCAAAAAAACCCCTTTAATTCCCATTTCTCAAGGAACTCACACTTGGCTTGAGCCTCCACTGGATGCCGTTGTTGCCCGTCACCATCACTTCGTACTTCTCGTTGTCTCCACAATTGAATTTATTCATCTCATTCTCAGCAGAAATCAGCAAAAACGAGGTCTCAAAGATCTCTGCCCCGTAATATTTGGTCAGGATCTCCATGGTGGATAAATATTTCACCTTCAGGTCCCGCGGGGAGACGCTGTTGTTGCAGATGGTTTTGTTGTTGAACTCCTTCAGGAAATGCTTGAAAACGTTATTGATCCGAATCCTGGTCAAGAAATTCCTCTGCCTGATGGTCCTGTTCAGAGTCTCAGGGATATAATGCTTGTAACTGCAAGGAAAAGCAAGGGGTTAAATTAAATTAAATTAAATTAAATTAAATTAAATTAAATTAAATTAAATTAAATTAAATTAAATGTTAAATTAAATTCCTCCTGGGACAGCAGCAGGGACAAAGGATGGATCCCAGCTCACCTGATGTCCTTGGGAAGCTCTGGCAGTTTCATGTTTTTCTTGATGGCATCATGGGAGATGGCCAGGACAGCCATGCCCAAACACTCATTCTCAATCTCATGGACCTCCTGGTCGTTTTTGGGGTCTCGGATGGGTGCCAGGCCCTTCACTAGGTCATACTGGCCCTTAACAGAAGAAAAAAAACCCAAATTACCCAGTTGGTCCTTCCCAGAGTTTGTCCCTGAGCCAGGAATTCAGCCCAGGATCCTTGGGCAAGCAGAAGCTGGAACTTCCTCCCCTTCTTTTATACATCAGCCCACCAAAAATTCAAATTTTTAAATAATTAACCACAGAAATCACCATCCCCCGGCCAAAATTTTTTTTCAAAATCCTCCCAATCCCTACAAAAACATAAGTTTACTTGTATTTTAACAAATACAAAATCTAAGTACACTTCAGTAAAAAAATATAAAACTCTGTCAAGTACAAAAAAACCCACTAACCACTCCACAAATAAAAAAAAAAAACCACAGAAATATAAATTACACAAAAATTCCAACCCTTGTATTTTCTGCTCCACAAAACCAACTTTGTGTCTCTGCTTTATCCCTGTCCTTCCCATCCAAAGCCTCTCAAGGATTCATCTTTAAGCCAGTTCTTGCTCTGGGACAGCCTGGAAAGTGTGTGGTTATCAAAGAGCAAAGACATTTCTGTGCCTCACTGCTTTAATGTTTCCCTGGAATTCTCTTTCCTTGTGGTTCCCAGTGTGAAAATCCTGCAGGAATTCTACTCAGAATCAGCAGTAAATGAGATTTTCTCAGTGCACTCAATTTGCTCTTTCATCAACCTGAATTTTCCCCTTTTTTTTTTTTTTCAAGCTTCTGGTTTGAAAAATCCTTTGGAAGGCACAAGAGGAGAGCAAAACTGCAGTGAGATGATCAAACTTTATCACCATGGGGTTATCAGTAAATGTTTATCAATCGTTAACACCACCCAGTAAAAAAACCTCATTAAAAGGACCCAGGCCTGCCAGATTTCCCTCTGGTGCTGCTCCTCTCTGTGCAAATGTCTCACAAAAGGTGACTGGCAGCGTTTATAAACACAAATAATTCACTTCAGAAGAAAGTAGCTATAAAAATAAAACCCTTTTTTGGGAGAGTTTCTTTACACCTCCTTCATGCAGCAAATTCTCTCCTCTCCACCAGGCAGCAGCAAAAAGAAAACCCTTTCCCCTACTAACAGGATACAAAATGTGCATTTTAGGAGCTTAAAAAGAGGGTTTTTAAAAGCAGTTTTTATGGGAATACAGCCTCAGAGACAGCTCCAACCTGGGCAAAGATGTATTCCAGGGAATCAGCATCCAGGATGGGGGTCCCCTCTGGGGCCAGCTTCTTGTCATAGGCCTTGGCCCTCCTGGGGCAGTGCCTCCACACCGAGGGCTCGCTCTCGCTGGTCCCGTGCCAGTTGGTGAAATAGTATCTGCCAAAAAAAAAAGGCAGAACCTTGAAAAACCTCCCTTGGGAAAAGCCTCCATTTCCACAAGATAATCTGGGTTTTGGAAAGCAAAGCAGTTCAAAGGAAGAATCGGTCACACTTCTGCCTGAAGGTAAAGTGGGCCAACATTCCAGCACACTCCTGGCCTGAGGAACTGGGGGGAAATTATTATGTAATACAATTATTATCTATTATTAGGGTTTGTTGTTTGTTTTTTTTTTTTTGTTAGAGAGATGGAGCACCTCTCCTGTGAAGAAAGACAGATTTGGGAATGTTCACCTGGAGAGGAGAAGGATCCAGGGAGAGCTCAGAGCCCCTGGCAGGGCCTGAAGGGGCTCCAGGAGAGCTGCAGAGGGACTGGGGACAAGGCAGGGAGGGACAGGACACAGGGAATGGCTGGAAGTGGGAAGATTTAGGTGGATATTGGGAAGGAATTCCTGGCTGGGAGGGTGGGCAGGCCCTGGAATAGAATTCCCAGAGCAGCTGTGGCTGCCCCTGGATCCCTGGCAGTGCCCAAGGCCAGGCTGGACAGGGCTGGGAGCACCTGGGACAGTGGGAGGTGTCCCTGGGATGGGATGGGATGGGATGGGATGGGATGGGATGGGATGGGATGGGATGGGATGGGATGGGATTTAAGGTCCCTCCCAGTCCAATCCAGTTTGGGATTGCCATTTATAAAGCCCCAAATCTGCAGCGGCCAAGGCCGGAGTGGCTCAGCCTCATTGCAGAGTCAGGATCTTCAGCAAAATAAAGTTAATATTTTGAGTTGAGCTCTTCTTAGGCAGGAACTCCAGCCCAAAACTGTGCCAAAAACTCCTGACAAGAAGCAGAGGATACTCAGGAACTCCTCGGGCTGAGGCCTGGAGAGCAGAGCAAAGCAAATCCTTCTGAAATCCAGAGGAAATGACTTTGCTTCCCTGTTCTCCCGCAGAAGAGGAGTCAGAATTAACAACTCCAATTCTTCTGTTATTTCCTGAAAACAATCAGGGGCGAGGTTCTGTGTATTGTTTGGGACTGAGAGGAGACTTGGCTCCTTTTCCTAATTAACTGCTCTCATTAGCACACCACTGAGGAGCCACAAAAACAACGGGAGCCCCATAGTCTGAGGGAGGAGTGAGTGCAGGAGAATCTTTTCCTTGGAAAGCTCCCTGGATTCCTGGGAGTCATTCTGGGTATTTCCCTTCCACATCTGGAACAGGAACAGGAATTTCCCCGTTCCCAGGGGAGCTGGGGAGGGAATTGTGCCCTGAGCTCCCCCTCAGAGCATCTCCCACCACTGCTCATCATTCCCTTACATAGCTCTACACAATCCTACAAAATTATATTATATTAATTATATTATATTATATTATATTATATTATATTATATTATATTATATTATATTATATTATATTATATTATATTATATTACATTATATTACATTACATTATATCATATTACATTACATTACATTATATCATATTACATTACATTACATTATATCATATTACATTACATTATATTATATATTATATATTATATATTATATATTATATATTATATATATTATATATATTATATATATTATATATACATTACATTATATATTACATTATTTGTATTATATTATATATTAATATTAAATATTCAGTCATTACATGACATTATATCACATTACATTATATTATAGTGCATTAATTAGATTGCATTCTATTACATTATATTACATATTGTACTCTTTATTATGCTATTATATAATAGTTTGTTATATATTATGTTATTTATTGTGATATTATATAATATTTTATTACCAAAACCCATTCTTCACTGCCAAATTTTTTTTCAAAATCCTCCAATTCCTACAAAAACATAAGTTTACTTGTATTTTAACAAATACAAAATCTAACTAAATTTCAGTAAAAAAAATCTAAAACTCTGTCAAGTACAAAAAAAAACCACTAACCACTCCACAAACAACAAAAAAAAAACCACAGAAATATAAATTACACAAAAATTCCAACCCTTGTATTTCACCCACCTGTATATATTTGTATAAAATTTATATCATTTTATAAAAAATTATAAACTTGAAGTTCCTTTATAAGTATAAAAATCAGTATTATAAAAAAAAATTATTAAATAATAATTTTGATAAAATAGAAAATTCAATCAAATATCTACCCAACAAATAATTAACAATGTCATCAATAGACTATTCCTAATTCAAACAAGAGGGGGAGATGGTAAAACTCCAGGTATTTAAAATTTCAAACTTTCTTTACTAAAAAACACAAGCACACAAAATACTACAAAAATGCTATCAAAATCCACAAAATATTACAGAAGTGTTACAAAAATCCACAAAATACTGCAAAAATGCTGCAGAAATCCACAAAATACTACAAAATGCTACAGAAATCCAAAAAATATTACAAAAATGCTATCAAAATCCACAAAGTACTACAAAAATACTGCAGGAATCCACAAAATGCTACAAAATACTATAGAAATCCACAAAATATTACAAAAATGTTACAAAAATCCAGCAAATATTACAAAAATACTCCACAGATCCACAAAATACTACAAAAATACTACAAAGATCCACAAAATGCTACAAAAATGCTGCAGAAATCCACAAAATGCTACAAAAATGTTACAAAAATCCACAAAATATTACAAAAATGTTACAAAAAATCCACAAAATACTGCAAAAATGCTGCAGAAATCCACAAAGTATTACACAAATACTACACAAATACTACACAAATCCACCAAATACTACAAAAATACTCCACAGATCCACAAAATGCTACAAAAATGCTACAAAAATTCAGAAAATGCTATAGAAATCCACAAAATATTAGAAAAATACTGCAGAAATCCACAAAATGCTACACAAATGCTACAGAAATCCACAAAATGCCACAGAAATACTACAGAGATTCACAAAATCCTACAAAAATACTACAAAGGTCCACAAAATCCTACAAAAACACTAGAGAGGTCCAAAAAAGTCCTACAAAATACTAGAGAGATCAAAAAAATCCTACAAAAATACTACTCAAACCAACAAAGTCCTACAAAAATACTGCAGAGATCAAAAAAATCCTACAAAAATACTACAGAGATCCACAAAATCCTACAAAAAAAAAATCAACATTTTAATTTTTTTTAAATTTAGAAGGATTTAAAAATATATTTCTGAATGATCACGTATAGTTAATCCACTGCTCTATTAAAATTATTTAAAAACTAATTTTTTTAAAATAAAAAAATTAATATTTAAAAAATTCATTTCTGAATGATCACGTACAGTTAATCCACTGCTCTATTAAAAAGAAATAAAAAATTTAATTTAAAAAATAATTTTGTAAAGAATTCTTTTCTGAATGATCACATACAGTTAATCCACTGCTCTATTAAAAATTAAAAATAAAAAAACCTAATTTTTTTTAATTAAAAATTTTTAATATTTAAAAAATTCATTTCTGAATGATCACGTACAGTTAATCCACTGCTCTATTAAAAATTATTAAAAAACTATTTTTCTTAAAACTAAAAAATTAATATTTAAAAAATTCATTTCTGAATGGTCACATACAGTTAATCTGGCACTCTATTAAAAAGAAATTAAAAAATTAATTGTTTAAAAATAATTTTGTAAAGAATTCTTTCTGAATGATCACATACAGTTAATCCACTGCTCTATTAAAAATTAAAAATAAAAAAACCTAATTTTTTTTTAATTAAAAAATTTTAATATTTAAAGAATTCATTTCTGAATGATCACGTACAGTTAATCCACTGCTCTATTAAAAATTTTAAAAAACTAATTTTTTTTAAATTAAATTTTTTTTTTAATGATGGAAAGCAGTGGCTCTTCCAACTGCTTCATTCTACGAAATGGTACAACAGAAAAAAAAAATACAGAAAATAAAGCTCAGCATAAATTAATTGTGTTCATAATTATTTTCAGGAAACAACAAAAGAATTGGAGTAATTAATTATCTTAAATCACCTTGTTGGGTTATGAACAGGCAAAAATTATTTTTTACAGGGAGCTGTTCAGGGAATTTAAAGGAAGGTGCCTCCCATCATTCACCCAGAGCAGAAACACAAACACCAAACACAGCAAAATCTGGTTTTTAAGACTCAAATTTCTTAATTAATTAATTGAATTGAAAAGTTAATTATTAAAAAATTAATTAAATTTAAAAGTAGTTAATTAACTAGATGTTCTTAATAATTAAAAGGATGAAATCCTCACAACTACACTTTAAATATCACCCTCTGTTACTGAGAAAAACAGGGAATTTGAGGCTCAGGGGGAATTCCCATGACAGCAGGAATTTTTATTATTCCGGGTTTTGTTTCTGTGCCTGATCTCGGGGCACCCTGAGCTCTGTAAAAACCTTTCAGAGTCCCTCACTTCTGGTGTTTTGTGGTGTTTGTCTGCCCAGCCTGCTCACAGCTGAGATTAAGGCATGAATAACACTAAAGAAAAAAGGGAAATACCCCAGCATCCTCCTCCTCCTCCAGAAATAGGAATTACCATAACTTGAAAAGCAAAGGTCAGTCATTGCTCCTTGCAGCAGTTCAACAATTGCAGCTCAAAAATCACATTGCAGAGCCCTCTCCTCGCAGTTCCCTGCAGCCCAGAGTGTGGGAATATTATTTACAAGGTTATTTTCTTACAGCTGGCCCTTGAAGAACCAAGAGATCTGTGCACTTCCTAAAGTTCCTGCATTCATTATTCCTGCAAGCCAAGTTTATCTCATACATTTCTCTCCTATACTGAGCATTTAAAGCTCATAGTGCTGCAAGGAAAGTCATAATAAGAGGAAGAGGAAGAGGAGGAGAATCAGAAGAATCAGAAGAAGAAGAATAAGAAATAGAAGAATAAGAATCAGAAGAAGAATCAGAAGAACAAGAAGAAGAATCAGAAGAACAAGAAGAAGAAGAATCAGAAGAAGAAGAATCACAAGAAGAAGAAATAGAAGAAGAAGAATCAGAAGTAGAAGAAGAATCAGAAGAAGAATCAGAAGAAGAAGAATGAGAAGAACAAGAAGAAGACTCAGAAGAAGAATCAAAATAAGAATCAGAAGAAGAATTGGAAGAAGAAGAATCAAAATAAGAATCAGAAGAAGAATTGGAAGAAGAAGAATCAGAAGAAGAAGAATCACAAGAAGAAATAGAAGAAGAATCAGAAGTAGAAGAAGCAGAAGAAGATTCAAAAGAAGAATCAGAAGAAGAAGAATGAGAAGAACAAGAAGAATCAGAAGAACAAGAAGAATCAGAAGAACAAGAAGAAGAATCAGAAGAACAAGAATAATCAGAAGAAGAATCAGAAGAAGAATCAGAATCAAAAGAAGAATCAGAAGAAGAAGAACAAGAAGACGAATCAGAAGTGGTGCAGAATGAGATTTCTAACAAATCCTAAAAGGATCAAACTCCCCCTGGATGAGGCTGGGGCACTGTCCCAGCCCCAGATCCATGTGCTGGATTTCCAGGAGGCCTTGGGGCTACGTCTGAGCCCCAGATCCTGGGAATATCCTGGCTCCTGGTTGGATTTTTTCACGTTTTCCCACAGACCCCTGGCAGTCCTGGAGAATTCCAAAAGCAACAGCCTGCTGCCTTTTCCTTTTAGGAGTAAAATTCCCACTGATTTCAGTGGGAACTGGAACACTTCAAATGGAAATTCATCCATAAAAGCACTGACACAAAACCCAGTGGTTTGAAGCCAATTTTCCAATTAACTTTGACCTTGTTCACTCCCAGCTTTGTGAAAACAACTTCTCATACTTTTTCAACTTTTTTTCTCAAGGTTAAACCCCAAAGATATAAAGAAATCAGGAGACATTTGAAGCTCCTGCTGCTCATCTCTCCTCTAAGCTGTGCAAACCAAGTTGCTCCTTTTGGTTTTGCTTCCCTGCTTCTTCAGGGAGCTCAGGAATAAATAAATCTCTTTTTTTTTTCAGGTGTTTTCTCTTACCTCATGCGATAATGGAGCCTGAAGGATGATTTTTCGTCCACCTTGAAGACCTGGTTTGGTGCATACCAGAGCTTTTTGTTCTCATCATACAGAGCAAAGAGGTTGTGGCACAGAGGGGACACAGCTGGCACAAAAACACACAAATGGATGAATCACAAAGCTCCAGTGCACATCCACACCCCAAAACACAAAAGCATAAAGCAAATATTGGATCATGAAAAGAAACTGATACTGGGGGATTAGCTCGAAACAAATATTAGGGAGGAAAGGTTGAGGTGGAGCTGTCACCTTGGTTCAACCATGGGGTTTGGGGTGGATTGAACAGATATTTCTGGGGTTAAAGTGATCCTCAAATCCTGATTTTGCCCAAGGTCTGAGCTTCAAGGAAATGATTTAAAACCTTCATCTTGTCCAGGTTACAGAAAAGGGAGTTTTACCAAACCTTTATTTTATTAATAAATTCAACCCCCAGAGGTGAAAGGAGGTTTTGGCAAACAAGCAGAAAGCTTTGGTTGGTCCACAGAGAAAGAACCCAGGAAAAGCTTTGGTCTGCTCCAGCTAAGAACATACTTTGACACCAATGGACTGATCTGCTTTAACTTTGCATTTACTCCATCCCAGAGCTGCTGGAATTCCTTGTGCCAGCTCTGGGAGCAGCTGCACCAGCCCCCAAAGAGCAGCTCCTGCACACCAACATAAATAGGTGGCTGTTAAATACCCCTCACTGTGCTTAAATCTCTTAAAAAACCAACATCAGCACTCATTTGGTGAGGTTTGTCCATAATTTCACCCATTCCCATGGAAGAGGAGCAATTAGGCAAATGAGCTGAAGGGGATTACAAGAATCCAGGGGGATGTAGGCAAAGAAAACATTTGAGAGCTGCAGGAAAATTCCTGCCCAGTTCCCCTGTTCTCACCCCACAGCAGCTGGACAAGGTTTGGTGTTCCATGGGGAAAGAACCTCAGAACTGTAAACACAAAAGCCCGGTGGGCTGTGAGATCAAACAGAGATGAAATCCACTTTTTCTGTGGAATTCCAGGAGCTTTGCTGAGCCCCAGCCCAGAGGGAAGAGCACAGCAGAGCCCCTGACACGTGAGGGATGCACACGAGCTCCAAGCAGCTTTGTGGGGATTTATTGGGATAGGGAGGCTCTTCCTCTGGCTGACACACAGAGGATGCCTCCCTTTGGCTGCTGCCAGCCCCTGAGAGCTGAAATAAATCCCAATACTCACAACACCTCTGGGCAGCCTCAATGCACAGCTCCTCCGAGGTGAACTCGCCGCTGGAGTAACAGATGGGGGCTTTGTCCTGCAGGTAGAAGAGGATTTCCAGCCCCTGGTGTTGAGCTTCCAGGTTGAGCTCATTTTTCCTGGTGCTCCTCATTTTTGCACAGAAAGCCATGGCTTTGCAATCTTCTTTTACGTTGAGATACTGGGAGTGCAGGGAAGAGAGCAAAGGGAAACGTGAGGGGAGCTGGAATTATCAGGACACAAATCCATCCCTGCTGGCTGGGCACCACAATCCTCCAAACCCTCAGGTGGGCATTTATTCAAAATCAACGAGGTGAAAAGGGGGAAAAAAGAAATTATTCTGGTTCTGGGAACTCTGCTCCAAATCATTCCCTTCTCTTCTGGTGGTGCCACAGCTTTTCTGCAAGGTTTCTCTTCTCAAAGCAGAAATAACTTTCACATCCTTCAGCACCTCGTTGGCTGGAAAACAACACTTGAGCCTGAGTGATTTAAACAGCTCTCATCTGATATTTCCTTTTTTAAAAAGTCAGCTCCTATTTTTACAGCCCCTTAACAGCAAAATATCTCTCATTGTTTTCTCCTCTCTCACCCTTTGTGTTTGAAACTGCTGATGGTTTATGAGTCATGATGTATTTTATAGGATTTATTGGCATTTATTTTTTATTACTACTTCTCTGTCTCTCCAGGAGGAAAATGAGTAGGTTTAATGCAAGAGCTTTTAGATTGCCAAGGATGCACACAACAGGGCAGCTCTCACTCAAAATAAAATCTCATTTTATACCCAGTGCTTAAACAGAAAGAGCTAAAAGTAATTTGAGTTATTTGGATTCTTTGCTCCATGTTTTTCTAAGCTTTAAAAAGCCCAAACCACCAATTTTATAGTTTAGGAAATAATCCTCCCACCAAAAAAAAAAAAAATAAATAAACCCCCAAAACCAACACACCTGCATTTATGTGCCTGTGGGATCCTCTACACAACTGAAATGGGTCTTCACTCTCCCCAGGAGAAGCTTCACTCTGGCTGACTGAAAAAAAAGGAAAAATAAGCATTATCAGGAATGGCTTTGTACAGCTTGAGGCACAAATGAAATGGTCAGGCTGATAAAATTCCACCTGCAGTCCCAGGGAACAGAGATTATTAGTATTAGTATTAGTATTATTAAATATATATATAATAATGTAGTAATAATAATAATAATAATAATAATAATAATAAGCTGAGCCATGGCCTCAGCCAAAGCCAGTCCCAGGAACCACCCAGGAGTTTGGGCACATCCACTGATCCCTTCTGACACTTTGGGGGCACTGCTTGAGATGCAGCCAAAAAAACCAGGAAAACCTTGGTTATTCCCTGGATTTCCCCCTGTTTTCAGTTTGGAATTGTTCTCATCACAAGCCCCAGCTGTGACACCACAGGGACATTTTCCTCTGTGCTTCATCTCCTCCATGCCTTCATTGCTCACATTTTTATTAGATATTAATTCCAGTTCTTCCCTGCTCTCTGTTTTTCCTTCCCCTCCCAGATTATCATTTCAAATGTGTCCAAACTCCACCTGACAGTGCTGCTGGTTTGGGAACCCTCACCCATCACTCATCTGAGCCTGAAAATTCCTCCACTTCCAGCCTCCATCCCTCCTTTTTCCCTCCTCCCCAACCCTGCCAAAACGTGTTTGAAACAAATGTGTGTTTATTGGTTTTGCTTCACCTGTGTGAAGTTGATCTGACCTAGCAGACTTCAGCAAATATTGTCAGACAGAGCCACACAACCTCCCTGGTGCTTGGGAAGAGCCCAGCAAACCTGATCCTATCCCAGAAAAAAAATAATATTGAAGAGCCTGGCACACATTCCCAATTAAATTGCATTTTTTCTGCCATCCCTGCCACTTGAATGCTGAATTTGAGGTTCCAGACACGTTCCCTTGGCAATTATATGGGGAAGAAGTAATTGAGAGTGTGATTTTTGGGCTATGCAGACTAAGCCAGGAATTCTTTCTGCACAGCACCATAAAACTGAAATGCAAATGGTGAAAATTATTCATATTATTAATATGGTATTAATATTATTTCTATCATAAATATTATTTATAAATAATATAGTGTTAATTAATATTAAATTAATATTATTTCTGCACAGCACCATAAAACTGAATTGTAAAAGGTGAAATTTATTAACTTGAATCTCATTAAAACCCTCTTTTAAATCACATATAACTGAAGCTCAGTACATTGCAATGTCTGTGTGGGCCAAATGTTAAGAAGATTGTCCAGATGTTTTAAAATGTGAGGGGGAATATAAAACCACTGCCTTTTACAGATTCATAAATCCAACTTCTTGTTTTTCAGCAGAGCTGCTTTGCTTTGGTTAAAAGCTCCTACTCTTGGTTTTAGTCACAGCAATTCCCAGAATCCCAAAAACCTTTAAGTGCTGCTGCATTTACAAAACCTTCTGGGTTTGAACCGAACAACCCGACACCCAATCCCTGATTTATTATTTCCTAATGGCTTTCCCAGACATTTCCCTGCTCACTGTCAGGGATTCACCTTTTAAAAATGCATTTTCATCTTCCAGAAAGGCTCCTTCCAGCCAGACAAATCCCTGCTCTGTCTGAGCATCCTTCTCCACACCTACACAGGCAAATGCTTCCTCTCTGAAAAGTGATTTTTATCCTTTGCCACTGTCTCAGAGCTTCACAAATTGTTCTTTGTGTCTTTTTTTTTGGTCTCTTCTCTACTCCAAGGGATGTGCTCAGTCCCTGCTGCATTTGCTTTTTTTTCAGGCATATTTTCATTTCACTTCATTTCTCCTTCTCCCAGTGGAAGCAGCTCTTTGTGATGCACCCTCCAAAATATTTTTGGGAATGCAGGACGGCTTTTCTTGAGATCCCACTCCCCCAGGCAAAGGCTTTTCCTGCTTATTTAAAATCCTGACCCACCCATGGTTGGCCAAGGGAAGCCAGGTGAGGAATTATTTTCCTCACACACAGACAGAGCCCTCAAAACCTTCTGGTATCACAAAGAATTATGAAATAGGGAGAGGGAAGTCTAAAGGTGGGTTGCAAATCAATTTGGCCATTAAACTATTAGGATATTTGGGAGAGAATAATATTTGGTAAAAACTCAAGTTCCTGACTATGATTTGCTACATTTGCTGCAGCCCAGCAGCTCCAGCATTTTTAAGGAAAAAAACAGATGTACAACAGTATTTGTTAAACAACCCCTTTAGACTCGTGCATGCCTCAAAAACTAAGAAAAGGCAGATGCAGAAATTAAATATTTTTGACACACTGTGCATATTTTCCTTGAGCCAGAAGGATGCTGCTCCACCAAGCCCACACTTGACCATAAACCAGGGTCCTGGAAGCCAAATGCAAAGAGGGAACGTCCATTGCAGGGGCAAAAGTCCCTAAAACATGAATACAGGAAAATCCCAGCTACAATCTGACCAACCCAAAACTCACTTTGCAAGTTCTTCCTCTTTTCTGCCCTCTCAGCCAATCTGGTTTCAGGTTTCCTAACCTCTTAGAGAATGAAAATTTAGATATATGAGCACATGCTATTTGTTTTCCACAGGATTCTCTCACCAAACGTACATTTTATTTGTTTTAATTATTTGTTATTGTGTTTATTCTATGCTTTTATTCAGAGTGATCACATCACACTCTGTTTACCCCAAACCAGACCAAATAATTCCCCTTGGGATTTTCTGTGCAATCCATGCTGTGATATGACCGATCCACGCTGTAAAATTGTGTTTTAAAACAGGGCCAGGAGGGCACAGAATGGGAATTTTCACCAAAAGTGGTCGATGTGCAGCAAAGTTCTCAAGAACTGAAAACCAGCCAGCTTCGTTAGCGGCACGCTAATATTAACAGCAATTAAATATTTACATTTTTAGCTCTCCAGCTCTGAAAAGCACACAAACACAAAATCACTTTTTTTTTTTTTTTTTCTGTATTACCTGCTCTTTCCAGCCTGATTTTCCTTTGGATACAGACTGGGCTGCTATAATGACCAATTTTTCACAGTCTGGTTTGGGTTGGAAGTGACCTTTAAAGGTCACAACCAGTCTGCAACGAGCAGGGGCATCTTCAGCTAAGTTTTTATAGCTTATAGATGTGTGCTTAATTCTCTTTCATCCCCAATTTCTGGTATAATAACTTTAAATGATACAATTCTTAAGGTTTACAACCAATTATTCTATCCTTTATAGCCAACCCCAAGCACTTCTCTGCTAAACCAGGATCAGTTTCCTTGGAGGCAAAGAAAGCCTCAAGAAGCCATCACGGAAACCTCCCAACAACAACCTGATTTTTCTCTAATTAAGTTTTAATTACAGAATTAATTTAATTTTAATAAGTTTTTCCTCACAACTATCTAAAAAACAGCTTTATTGTCCAGACTGATGCACATGGGGCTGAAGGGGCATTCCAGTTTTAAAGTGATTTACACGGACAATTTGTTTTTATTCCTGCCCGGGACACGGCATTAATGATCCTTTTCCTTCCTTGATGTTCTCCTCTCTGATCCCCGTGCCCGAGGCAGTTTGGGGATGGAAGATGGGATGGGAATTCTCTGGAGAAGAGCCACGCCACCTTCCCAGCAGCGGGGCAGAGCTCCGGGAAGCGCGGCCTCTTCCCGCTGGCACGGCGCTGATTCCAGGCGTTTCCTGAGGGGCATTTCAGACCTGTGCAAAAGCTTCCAGAGAAACCATCCTGGCAAACACCTCGGGGTTTTTCACAGGAGAAGGTGTCAAGGGTTGTGCAGAGCTCAGTGTTCCTGAGGGATGTGCAGCAGGATGTGGCAGCGCTCCGGATAAAAGTTACAACTCCCATGGGAGGGAATTTAAAGGGAATGAGGCACTGGGAGCGAGGAGGGGTCACGCACAGCAGCTCTGCTCACACACTGCAGCAGCTCCAGAGCCCCAGTGCAGCACACGCTCAGGAAGAGCTGGATCCAGGGAATGGCTCTGCCTCCTCCAGGAGAGGAGAACACGCTGCAGTCATGGTACAGATCCACGGAATGGGAAGAATGGAAAAGAACGGGGAATGGAAGAAAACCCACCCCAACAGGAGCTGTCTCTGCTGAATGGGAGGCCAGAGCAGGCCAACACCATCACACAGCTGGACTTTGAGATGCTGGAGCACATCCAGAGGGGACAACGAGGCTGGAGAGGGGCTGGAACACAAACCCTGTGAGGAACCACTGAGGGAGCTGGGGGTGCTCAGCCTGGAGAAAAGGAGACTCAGGCTGACCTCAGCACTCTCCACAGCTCCTGAAAGGTGCCTGTGCTCAGCTGGGCTTGGGCTCTGTCTCCAGGCAGCACTGACAGAGCCAGAGCACACAGGCTCAAGCTGTGCCAGGGGAAATACAGGCTGGATATCAGGAAAAAGCTTTTCCAGAAAGGTGATAAAGTTCTGGAATGGCTGCCCGGGGAGGTGGTGCAGTCACCATCCCTGGGTGTGTTTAAAAAGCCTGGATGTGGCACTGGGTGCCAGGGTTTAGCTGAGGTGCTGGGGCTGGGTTGGACTCCATGATCTTGAAGGTCTCTTCCAACCCAGGGATTCTGGGAATTCTGTGAACTGACCCTGTGTGGACACAGGGCCAGGGCAGGGCTGGAGCAGCTTTCCCAAGCAGGAAAAGCCACCAGGAAAGAGAGGAAGCAGTTTCATGAAGGTCTGTAACTGGGTTATTCCTCTCCTCTAACCAGGCAGGAGCAAGAGAGGTCACTTCATCCTGTTCTCCTGAGCCTTAAAATCTCCGAGATCCCACCGTGCTGAAATGATGGATGAAGAAACCTCTGGGGACTCGTCATGCATTTACAGGCTCTCAGAGCTCCAAGTTCTCCTAAAAGCCAGGTTTTAAGAGGCCATCCCACCTCACCCAATTCATTGAACAGAAGGGATGATCCCCAAGTCCCAGATGTGCCATCCTGGCACCTGTTCCACTGGATACTTCCTTAGATAATTCCATGATGGTTTTCTTAGTTTTTACAGAGATGGGGTAACTGAGAGGTGTTTTAAAAGATTTTATTCCATTATCAGTCTCAAGGAATAGTGAGACACAAGAGATGCAAAACTCTCAGTGTTTATATACAAATGTCTAAAAGTGTATAAACCTTCTGTTAAACTTTAAAAATTCTTTACAAATCCATTTCCCACAATTCCAAAGGAACTGTTTGTACCCCATTGCTGCAAAACAACCTCCATGGCCCACTGGTGCTCCTCAACAAGGGAATCCCACATTTCACCAGTTTTTAAAGAAAAAGCAAGCACGGATTTCTTACGACAGCACCCAGATTTCTGCTGGTGCCTCAAATCTCATGTAGGAAACAAACCAAAACAAGCAAGCAGCTGAGGTCTAGCAAAGCCAAGACTGCTGAGAAATGCTCTCAAGGTGTCCTTTCTGCAAATGAGGAGCAATGAAAGGAGTTGCTGACTTACCCAGGAAATCGGTGGTAATGCCCAGCTCTCCACATCCCACCCCAACAGAGAGGTGGAAGCAGTTCCTCCAAGCCCCACCAGCCCGAGCAGGTGAACTTCTCACAGGCTTTGCTTTCTGAGCGTGTGAAACACGCAAAGGGGCCGGGACTGGGTGAGCACAGAGCCACTGCAGAGGTCCCTCCTGCTGGCTCGTGGCCACCCCGGCTCACAAACCACGCAGGGTCACTTCCCTCCTGCTCGGCCACTTCCTGGAGAGCAGCTCCAGATGTTCTTCCGGGCCTTTTTCACTTTCGTGTCTTAGCACGAAATGGAGACTCTCGGCCCAGCTCTCCCCAGCTCCTCTTTGCTGGGCAGCATTAAACTGCACACTGCGAGCAAAACTCCTCACCCCCTACAACACCCCCACCACAAAAACACAGATTTGGGGTTGGAAGGGACCTTACAGATCATCTCATGGCTACCCCTGCCACCACACAGGAGGTCACCTGGCCTCAGAGAAGGGACAAGCAACAGGGGAGGGTTTGCAGCAGCAAAATTCCTTCTGAGCAGAGGAACAAAACTGCTTTAGGACAAAGGAGGAACAAAATTCCTCTAGGACAGCACTGTCCTGCACTGGAGCTGAGCTGCCCAGAAGCTGTGAGGGCATCCCAGCTCCTCCCATGGAATTCCTGAGGGCAAGGACCAACCCCAGCTTTGCCTTGGAAAAACAAACTGAAACAGTGGCACCTCTTATGCTCAACCTGCTCTCAAAATAAATATCACACACCTGTTGCCATTTAGGGCCCTTCCAAAGGCCCTAAAGAGGTTCTGACTACGTGCTCAACATCTCCTGTGAGAAGGGCAGAGCCCCTGAACCCCCCAGATCTGGCAGTCATGTGCTTCCTGTGGTGGCTTTGCACTTCGGTAAGACTTTTTTAATGGTTTGCCTTTTTCTTTTTTTTTGTTGTGTTTTTTTTCTTCTTTTTTAAATGTGGTGAGAAGATACTGTTAAAGTTCACTCTGAAAAGATCACAATTTAAATCGAGGCCCAAACAAACCTTCACCAGTTCTGTTCACCTTTTAAGAGCAAACCACCAACAAAAATATCCTCTAACCAAGAAACATTCCTGCTATAATAGAGTTGAAACCCATGAAATTCCATAATAAACTTGGGATTTACTACTGACATCAAGAGATCTTCAAAACCCCTCTCTGTGGTCTCTGCTCCTCTTTCCTAAAGTTAAAATTCTGCTCTAATGCTGATAGCCCCCATCTGTATTTGGTCACAAAGGTGCTCAAGATCTCGTCAGGCTCAATGGAAAGTGGACAATATGGAGTTTTCCAACCCAAAAAAACTCCCAAGCAGAATTATTGGGCTGCACTGGTTTGATGTGCATGGAAAAAAATGTTTTCCGTTTAGAAAAGTGGGCGCAGAGTGAGCAACTCAAGCACTTCATGGCAAAAAATGGACAACCCAAGGAAAAAATCAAATGCCACTGAGACATCATTTTTAATGAAAGTGGGAAATACAGTTATTTATTGCCCATCTGTTGAGAAAAACACACACAGCAATTTATTTTTATTATACACTAATCACCAGAGAGCACCTGTACTCACGGCTGGCTGTAAAGACATTTATCCCCCTTAGGGAAGGAGGTGGGACAGTTAATGGACTTGTCTGAACCAAAATGAGGTTTGCAAGTCCTCTGACTGAGAAGGGATCCTACAGCTGCATCTCAACTCATCCCTTTAAACTGCAGGTTCAAATGTGGATGAGTGAACCCTCCCCCACGACACGCTCTGGTTTGCTTGCAATTACTTTTATATTTTCAGGCTTTAATGAATCCTCGTTTTGCCTACTCTGAATTCTTACATTGTCACCTTCAAAAAGAGGAGCTAAGCCCTAAATACCACCTGGAAAGATGACAAAGAAATGATGTGGTTCAGATCTCCTCCTAAATTGATTTTCTCTGATCCCAACTGCAACAAAGACTGGGAAAAAAAAAAACACTTTTAATTTCTCCCAGCTGAAGGCTCTTTTCTGCCCAAAAATCAAACACAAGGAAACTGGAAGAAAACACTTGAAACAGAAGAAGGCAATCAGTGAGAGCTAAATGAAGCCTTTAGAAAGTTGTCTCAGTAAACAACTTGAGCTCTGCCAAAAGCCAGGATCCTTGTGCCTCCCTTCAGCGGCCAAAAGCAGAACTCTGGCTCCTCTGGGACACTAAGGACACTTTTTCCAAGGTTTTCTAAGGATTCTCCTGCCGAATATGAGCAGCCAGCTGCCAGCTGCTGCAGTTAAAGTCTTATCTAACAGCTGCTTTCTGCCTCAACCAGAAGGACACGCTGTTATTTGTCTGGTATCAGTTTTATCTCTGAGACAATCCCGTGTTTGAGCAGAGCAGCTCCGCCACCAGCAGCAGGAAGGAACCTGTAAATCCAGTCCTGTCCTCCAGCACCACCCCCTAACAAACCTCAGTGCTCCCAGACACCCTACACATCATTACAGGTTCTTTTTTCCAACCATCCAAAGTCGTACCAATGGATTTCAGCCATGAATTTCCACTGGCCAATGTAGCTGTGAACGCTCTGCTACAAGTCAGAGTTTGCTGGTGTGAGTCTCCTGCCAAGCACGAGCTGTAGCCCAGCATCATCACCCTGGCAAGCAACCCAAATATTTACCCTCCATTCATTCAACCTCTTGGACAAACACACCCACTATTTTTAACTAACTGGCTAAACAGGAGTAAATTTTACATGTTTGCACCTGAGAATTGTGTCAACAGTGGTTCAAAGCTGGTGAGACGCGTGAGTGGCTTCAGAGTACAATGATGAGCAGTAGGACTTTCCTTTCCCCTTTCCTCTCCTGTTATGGATTTAAAAGTTTGTCCTGCAGCTTGCACACTCCTCCTGTCACTGCAGGTTTGGTCCCAGAATGCCCAAATTTGCCTTTACACCCATCACAGACTCTGCCACGCTTCACACCTGGCACAGATCTCACCCCAACAGCAATTCCAGCCTGGCACCAACAACTTTCCTGCCCTAGAAAGCCTCACACCTCTCCCAGGTAAACAATCCAAATAAACTCTTCTATACACTTCTGCTAGGGCTGGATCGTCTCATTTTTATTTACAATTCACTCGTTTCTCTCTTTTTGGAAAACGTTTGCTTGTGCCATTTCTGCAGTGGCTACCTGGTAACTCCAGGTGGTCTTTAACTTCAGATTCATCGTCCTATGAGCCTTATACCATGCAGAAAAACTGAAAAAAAAAACAACTTTGAACATATATTCTATATGTCAGAATTCAAAGTCAAAAATTATGAGAGGAAGGTAAACTCCATCTGCACTCCCAGCACTGTCTGTGTATTATGAAAACTGAGAGTAGCTCAATTCCTTGCTTTGGCCAAGAGCAGTTGCATACAAGTTAATTTTTCAGTCCAGCTAGGATTTTATTCCAGCTCTCCAGAAGCCCAAAGCAGCAGGCATTTCCCAGCTGCAGCTCTGCCTCCCTCTCCCACGAGCAGCTGTGGATGCAGGAGCATTTCCCTGCTGCTGGAGAGATCTTTGGGCTCTGCTCTGCCTGGATCTCAGCTGCACAGGCACGGGGCAGAAAACAGGAGTGATCTCAGCTGCCCCAGCTCGTTTATCCCCATCCAGCTGATGCCAGGAGAGCTGCCTGGAACAGAGGCTGGGCAGTGGTAAAGGATAAAGCAGGGATCTATTAAAAGGCCTTCAAAGGACACACCTTGGGCAGTGCAAGAGCCTGGCCATGGTGATGCCTCAGAGTTGGCTTTTCTATTTTCACATTCTGAGCTGCTTTAGTGTGTGGGTCTGGGCTTCACATCAGGGGATGCTGAGCTCTCTGCACAGAGCAGGGAGACAAAACAATTCCTGCTCCAGCTGGGCACCAAGGACAAATGACCCAAAGCTCAGGCCCAGGAGCACAAACAGCGTGGGCTGGAGAGAGAAAAACAAGCAGGATGGGAGTGCCTGGGCTAAAGCTGGAATGGGACAATGAACTGCAAGGTGCAAATGGAGCAGAGCTGATCCCAGTGAGAGCCCCCGGGAGCGCTCGTGCATTTTGGGACCATTTTGGTTCCTCTTGGCTGCAGCCCTGGCTGGGCTCTGGTGCTGCCCAAGGTGGATCCATGCAGGAGATCCTTTCCATAAATCCCTGCTTTATTCTGTGACTCTGCCCAGCCTCTGCTCTAGGGGAGACCCCACAAGGCATCAGCAGCACCCTAAGGATGATGGGCATTGCCAACGGGGCTTTGCAACAGCAAAGTTGGGACTTGTTTATTCCATCGTGGCTAAAACCTTGCAATGTTTTATTCAGATATTAAACCACAGCCCTCTGGAGACAAAATTCCACCTGGCGAGTTCAATAAACACCTCTAGGTGCCACCAAGCTGCTCCTGCTGGTTTTGAAGTCCAATTTATCATGGTAGGTCCAGAGGCAATCCTGTGAGTTCCACACTGCAGCACTTCTGGAAGCATCGAGCACGAGAATTATGCCCAGACCTCAAAGGCTCAGAAAAAACAGGAGTGAAGCCATCATTCCCAATTAATTAAAGGAGCTGCTGCCATGGAAAGTGGCTTTAAGGGCTTACTACAGCTCTTAACTACCTTTCCTGTAAAGAGCTTAGTACAGTAAATGTGAGTAAGCAAATATTAAAAATAGCTAAGCTGGGCCACTCTTGCTCAATGGCTTTTAGCACTGGCTCAGACAGGAGTGACTCATCCCAAGGCTCATCCCAAATCCCTCCTACCCTATCTGCTGTCCCAGCCTGGCTCCAACAGCTCCTGCTCCACACCCTGGACACCACTGGCCCCTCTGAGGAGCTCCAGGACAGAGAGGGCGTGGAAACACCACGGAAAATTCATCAGGATTTGCTACTCCTTCTTTCAGCCATCAAGGATCACTTTGAAAAAGATCATTCATTGGCTTATGCTACTGAAATCCAGTATTTAAAAGGACTTGAAATGAGGGGTTGCCATGCTTAAATCACTCTCCAAAAGTTTAACAGGCAACTCCCAAATATTTAGCTTCAGAAAATAATTTCTTACCCTCTCCCCCTTAACTGCAGCCATGCTGAGCTACTGAGCTGCCCCCCAAAACACTGAATTACTGAGCTGCCCCCCAAAACACTGAATTACTGAGCTGCCCTCCAAAACACTGAATTACTGAGCTGCCCTCCAAAACACTGAATTACTGAGCTGCCCCCCAAAACACTGAATTACTGAGCTGCCCTCCAAAACACTGAATTACTGAGTTGCCCCCCAAAACACTGAATTACTGAGCTGCCCCCCAAAACACTGAATTACTGAGCTGCCCCCCAAGATCATCCCCAGAAATCCCAAAGCTGTCATCACAGACTTTCCAAGTGCAGGATCTCTGCCCTTTGTTGTTTGAACCCCACAAAATTCAGAAAAACCCCTCTTTGTCTTATTTACAGGAACTGGTGGTCACATACAGGGAATTTCCACAGAGTTAAGTTGGTAATTTTTATACTTTGACTGTACATTTACCATGAAAACACAGAACAGAAAAGCCTTTTAAAAAATCTTCATGACAGATACAAAGTTTAATCAAGATTAATTAAGCTAATCAGATATCAGTGACATACAGACACGAGAGGTGGCAATATGTGACCCTGTATATTTTATGTACACAAGTAGGTCTCCAGAACTATTTATGGGCTTAAAAATGGTATAAACCAAAGTCTTTGCCAAAACTGCAGTGATATTGAGCCAATAATTTATTACATTTAATTATTTATTATTTAATAATTTATTTAATACATTTATTTATTATTTAATAAATACATTAAGTTGTCATGCCTTAAAAGAGATGGCAAAGGGAAGAAAAGAGAGAAGTGTTAGCAAACCATAGAGTTAATGCTGTAATCATGGAATTAATCCTCACATAAATCCCTCAGAAGTTATGCCAAGTTTCTATTGCATCTTTCCCTCTCTCTGCCAGAACAACAAGTTTGTTTTGGGGTTCAGTGTTTTTTTTTCAGACATCAAGGGGAAAAAAAAATACAAGAGGAAAAATCCTGAAACTTTTAGGAAAAATACTTCATATTTCCTGGAAGCTGCTGACTATTACACTTGCTGAAACTTTTAGGAAAAATACTTCATATTTCCTGGAAGCTGCTGACTATTACATAATTAATGAATAAATTATTATTTTTTTCTCCCCATTAGGCTGTGCCAGCCATAAAAAATACCATTTTCTGCTCTTTCTTTTTCCAGAAAAAGCACAACGTCACTAATTGGGGTGAAGTTTTCAACTTAACTCAGAAAAAAGAGAGTAGAGATAAACGTTAAGCCCAGCCTAACTCACTTATAAATTATTAAACCCCATTTGTCTGTGTCCAAACCAACAAAACCCAGCAGCAACAAAGTCCCAGCTCAAACTGTCAAGTCACAAAAACAGGAACTGGGGTTTTTTGTTTCCCCTTTTGAACTTGATACCAGAACTAACAACACATTTTGTGCCTCAGGCACCACGAGACATGAAATTTTCTGCATTTTTTTTCTTTTTTTGGAGGGGAGGGTAAATTTAGAATTCATTATTTGCTGCAAAAACTTGGGTTTAATTTTAACTGAGCTATGAGTGTAACTTCACACCCCCTCTGGATTTTTTTATTCATATTCCTACAAATGAGAAAAGAGAGGAGTGAACACAGCTGGAAAAGAAGAGTTCCAAGGGAAATTTGTGAACGCCACAGCCAGGAAATTTGGAAAGACAGAGGAAAAGGAAAAAAAAAGAAAGAGGAGAGAGACAAATCTGAGGAACTTTAAATATCACTTCTCTCCCCCTTTTTTATCCACTGTGATGAAACTGGCTGGTTTATAGTCACAGTTCCAAAGCCTGGATTTCCAACTCAAAATCTGTGGAAAAAATGAACTTTTGTGAAGCATCTGGACATTTCCTGCTTGGCCCCAAAGCTGCAAATACAGTGCAGCTATTCTGGCAATAAATATTTCACTGCAGTGGGCAGCACTTCCTACAAATTCCACTGTGGGAAACAAATCCCCCTGTAAAGCACATGGAATCCTGGAGAAAATAAAATAAATAATAATATTTATAATAATAAAAATCCTGGAGAAATAAAAGCAGAAGGTGCCTTGTGCATGCACAAAACTGAGGACACCACAGCCCGAGCTTTCAGCTCTGAATTCTCTTCTCCACAAAGAACTTCCTTTTTTTTCTGGCCTTAAAAACAACTCAGAAATTGAATTGCAAGTTATCGTGCAGGAGTCTGAACAACAAAACCTCCAATTTCATCTTGTTGTTGGTTCCTCCCTTACAAAAACGAGCAACACCACATCAGGCATTTCCACAATTTATAGAAACCTCTGGATTTTGGGGAGGTTCAGAAACCACTGCCCTGCCACTGTAATTACCAGAGCGTTGTTATCCCATGAAAACTGACTCAAAATGCATCAGCACATTAAAAAAAAAAAATAAATCAAAATGCTTGAAAAGCTTCAGAATTCAAAGACCTGAGAGAATATTTTAGTAGATATTAAATAAATATTAGGGACATGACACAGATCTCTGTGTTGAAAAGTTAATCAAAGACTTAACAAGGCAAAAACTTAGACAAAAGTCATAGAAATCAGTTTTAGGATAAAATATCTGTAATTCCTGCAGTAACTTGGATGTATCAACCCCCCAGCACTTTTCTTAACCAATCTGTGAATTACCATATGCACCTCCCAGGGGGCAAATACCTGATTTTTACAAAATATTGCCTTGGTGTCACAACCTGGACATCTGGCCACAAGCAAGCTGCATTTCTGCTTTGGTATTTATGTCACAAAGTCCAATTGGTTCGTTTCTCAAGTGAAAATGCACATAAATTAAATTTAATCAGCAATAAAAAAGCCAACGTTTATTTTTATGCATGTGACTTTTGTGCATACACAGTGGTTATCTTTTATATAAAAGATTGTTTGCAATTAAAAACTGCCTGCTGCATCTCTCCACACAACTCCAGACACATCTTTCCACGTAAATATTAAAAAAAAAGGAGATATTTTCCTCATTCTGACAGGGAAATAAACTCAACAAATCCATCAGTGCACAGTCTATTTTTGTCCCCCTTCAATGCTCACTGTACAATTAATAGCTGACATTTTAGTGGAACAAAAAACATTCTCATGGGCAAATTCACCTGAATTTAAAGAAAAAAAACCCATAACCACAAAATCACCACGAGGAGAATTTGATTCCCAAGAGAGAGAAATTAGCATGGCACTATTTCCTCATCAATCAGAGCAAGGAAAACTAATTCCACTCAGAACACTTGCTCTGTGCATTCTTATTTGGGTGATATTAAAAGCCTTGATTTATTAAGTGTTAAACACGCCAGAAATACCACCCCACTTCTTATTTTTGTGTCAAGAAATCCAGAGCTAATGGATTGTGACCAGAAGTCACTGAAATCAGGGCAAAGGACTTCATTTAGGCTGCTTTAAACTCTGTTTTCTGCCAGTTCTCATCACATGCTTGGCCTGGATTCATGGAATGGTTTGGATTGGGAAGGACCCATCTCATTCCATGGGCAGGGGCACTTTCCCCAAATGAAAAATGCCTTTGATAAAAAAGCTCTGGAAAAGGCACCCTTCCATTTCAGCTGGGAACGATGGGATTTTAATCGAGAATTACAGAAGCCAAAGCCACAATTTAAAAATCTTGTAAATTCTTTGCTGTTTACTGTAACACGAGAGCAAACAGATGGGGCAAGGGAAGAATTCCAGATATTCCAGGAACAGCCATTCCTTGCTGGTTATCAATAGGAATGAAACACACACATTTGATCTGGCAATAAAACCAATTTTAAGTTAAAAATGGATGTCTGAGGTGTTAATTGTATTAAAAATTATTTCTTACTAAAGTGCTGCATGAAAGATGTTCCAGTCCCTTAATGAGAGATCTGCTGTACACAGTATTTATTTTCTTAAGCATAAGATGACATTTTGTCTTATTAAAAGCACATCCTGATCAAATCACCATTTTTCTCTTCCTAAAGCCAGGGCCTTTGGCTTAGAACAAGACCAAGCTACAAAATGAAAGAGGAAAGAACCCAATTATTGCATAATTAATTGTTCTGACCCCCCTGTTACTCATGCTCACAGATAAAAACCCACCCTGGTTTATATTTTTAGGTCCCCGCTCCAGGAAACAATCAGGATCAAATGCAAATCAAAGCAGGAAGACAAACCTGAGCTGGAAACAGAAAATGATGTGAGGCTCAGCACAAGAACTCCAACCAGAGCCAGCTCCACAACAGTTCTGAGTCACCAGCTGTGCTGAAGAGCACCCAAAAAGGAACTTTTCCCTCCTATCCCCATTTCTGAGCTCACCCCTGACCCTGCATGAGGCTGAGACCAATGGGGGGAAAAGGGAATTACTCAGTTTTGTCCTGTTTTATAATGGGATGCTCATGGAGCAGAGTCCTGGCCTAAAACCCATCCTTAAGAGTCTGATTCTAAACTAAATCCTAAAAAATTAAGCTCTGTTAACACAAAGATATAACACATAAAGCTGCTCCTTAAGCCTCTGGTTGGGGCTTAACAAATGAAACATTTCTGTTTCAGGCTGTGCCCTCCCAATGAGTACAGACATGTAGAAAGCTTTTATAGGACCGTAAGTGTGTATTTGTTCAGAAGATAGGGATCTTTATGTCAGTTTTCCCTGTTAATTAACCACTCCCAACTTTCCCTGTCTCTGGAACTGAGCAACACCAGGTTTTAATAAATAAATATCCTGAAACAGCCTGGGAAAGCTGCTCATCTCCACTGATTTGGAAAACTTCTAAACCATACTGAAGAGAGAATTTTTTTATTATTATTAAAGGATAACTTGGTGATTAGAACATCCCCTAAAACATTTCTAAAATTGCTGTGGCTGTGAGCAGATGTACAAAGAGCCTGGTGAAGGTGTCACTGCTCTACTGGTGGTTTCCAGTGTTTATTGGTAAAAAAGGGAATTGTGCCACCCAGCAGAGCAGGGGTGGGACATTCTGAGTGATCATGTGCACTTCTGCCAGCTGGCCTGCCCTCAATGCAGAACTACTGCAGCTCCCAAAAGCTGGGCTGAAATCGGCAGTAAATCTTTTCCCTGGAAAACATTGTGGTTTTAACAAAAACCTCTGCAACATCAGCAAAATTATCAGGAAGAGTGGTTTGCGTCTCAGCTGTATTTCCAAGGGTGAACTCGCCACAAAGCTTGGAGAAATCCAGCTTTTTATGTAATAATTTCAGTGATAGGCACTGTGTGCGCAAAGCTGAGCTTTTACAGAACCCAGGGGCCAAAAGGGAGCAGCAGAGTGGGCACACAAACAAGCACAGCAATTTCACTGCTAATTAAACTCCATCGAGCTGTTAAGTAACAGGGACTCGGCGGCCTGAACAAGTCCTGAGGAGTTTGTTCATCAAAGCATGACACAAAATCAAGGAGGGCTCATGTCAAGAGTGAAGGTGAGGCAGGATGCAGATTTATAGGCTGGCATGTCCTGCCTTGATCACATAAAATTAATATTTACATAAACCATAAAATTATTGTAAATTAATATAAAATTGAAATATAAAACTTAAGATCACATAAAATTAATATACAGAGAGAGAGTTGGGGGTTCTGTAGGAAGGGAAAATGAGGCACAGACACAGGAGCAGGCCCAGGCTGTGGTGCAAATGTGGGGACAACAATTCTGTGCCTGATGGAGTTAAACTGCTCCACCTCAACTCAGCTTGCTGCTCCTCACACAGGATTTGCCCAAGTTCCCACAGAGCTGAGGAGAAGCCTCCTGAAACTCCAAGGATGCCCCACAGCAGCTCTGCTGCCTCCACACACACCATGAGCCAAGGAAAATGTTGGGGTTTTTTTCACTTAATTCAACTTAATTCAAACCCCTAAGAACACGGAGTGATTAAACCTGGAAGTGCTGATGTCTTGTGAGGGCTGCCCTAGAGCAGAGGCTGGGCAGAGTCACAGAATAAAGCAGGGATTTATGGAAAGGATCTCCTCCATGGATCCACCTTGGGCAGCAGCAGAGCCCAGCCAGGGCTGCAGCCAAGAGGAACCAAAATGGTCCCAAAATGCACGAGCGCTCCCGGGGGCTCTCACTGGGATCAGCTCTGCTCCATTTGCACCTTGCAGTTCATTGTCCCATTCCAGCTTTAGCCCAGGCACTCCCATCCTGCTTGTTTTTCTCTCTCCAGCCCACGCTGTTTGTGCTCCTGGGCCTGAGCTTTGGGTCATTTGTCCTTGGTGCCCAGCTGGAGCAGGAATTGTTTTGTGTCCCTGCTCTGTGCACAGAGCTCAGCATCCCCTGATGTGAAGCCCAGAATTACACACTAAAGCAGCTCAGAATGGGAAAATAGAAAAGCCAAAACCTGAGGCATCAGCACCACACTCTCTAATTGCAAGATAACACCCAGTCAATCCCCACCAAGGGTGAAGAGTTAATCACACAGCCCAGTTAATCTGATCAGCACCTCAGCTTTGAGGTGTTTAATGCTGTGCTGGCACAGGGTGAGCAGGATTTAAAAGGTGCCTTCTTTTCAAGCCAAGCCTGTTTGCTGATGTATCTTGCTTATATATCTGGAGCCTGGCTGAGTTGTCAGTCACATGTCCAGGAAGCTGTAAAACCCACAGGGCTGTGGTGTTGTTTTTTTTTTTTTGTTTTTTTTGTTTTTTTTTTTTTTTTTTTGGCAGAAGATAGCTGTTCTTTGGTAAAAATGCAGCTCTAAGCCAGCCATCCCTACTTGCCCTTTCACTTGACATGCAAATCAAACCCAGGCTCTCCTCTGTTAACCAACTCCACAACTACAAGGAAGTTGTTCAAGGCCATGAATTCCTCCTAAAACGATTCTTGGTGTAGAACAAGGCAAGGTGATTTCTTCCACTTGGTAAAACAAAGGTTTCCAGGGGAGATTTCCAGCTACAAAGCTTTGCCAGCAATTTGCATCTCCATGGGATGCATCCATCAGGGCTTGTTATATATCACCAACAAACAACCTCGATGTTCCCCTCAGGACAGTGAGCACAAGTTTCCTTGGCAATGAATTGCTATGATCCTACCAAAAATCAGGCATCACACGGGTTCCTCGTCTCTGTCCAGAGTCTGGATGAACTCTTGATTATTTCTTGTCTTTAGGGCCTGGAGTTATTAAGAGACTTCTACAAATCAATACCTAAGTCAAATAAAAGACATTTAAGCCAAACCCTGAGGTTTCTAATAGAAAAGTTCCAAGGTTATAGCTCCATTTCAGAAGCACCTGGTGCCCATTAGAGCCTGCAGAGCCCAAACAGACTTTTCCACCAGGAACACTGGAAAGCAGCAAGTGCTAAATTTGGGAATTGCAGCTGTTACTTCATTACCAAAGTCAAACGCACCTTTCTCTTCCTTCAGCATTAAGGACAAGAAAGAAGGGTAGAAGAAAAAAAATACAATTTAATATAAATGCAATACAAATCAAGAGCAGGAAGGAGCAAAGAGGCAAGCTGTGAATTTGTAATATATATTTTTTTTTTCAGAGGGAGGGTAATTCCTGTAGCACAGAGTGACAGAGCTGTCGAGGGAGCCAATGCAGGCTGACACAAAGGTGTCAGCTCAGGCTCCCTGACCTCTGGTCCTTTATGAACTTTTAAACTCTCAGCCCCAGCAATTTCAAAATTATTGGTGCCTGTTTGGCTGTACTTTGAAGAAAAGTGAAATACAGAAGTGTCCAGGAAGTGAAAGGTTATTTCTTGTGCATCCTCAGTAAACACGAAACGCTGAGTGCACAGGAAAACACCACACAAAGTGACCTGCAAGTGCCACCTTGCAGCTGAATTTTGGATCTTGAATTCAAAACCTCAGCACTGAGGGTGGCCACCCCTTTTTTCCATGCAGGAGGCCATCAGCTTGAGATAAGAGGTGAGAGTTTGATATCCTGGGGACAAGAAAACCAACCCGTGCAAAACAGATTTAAATACAAAAGACTGAGTCTAATGCAGTACTTAAGGTGGTACCTTTAATACCTTTTTTCCCCCTTAAGTATGTGATGCTTTGCAACTAATTTATCTTCATGAAAAGATAAAAACCAAACAGAACAATCCACACAAATATAAAAAGCTGCTTTGCATTTGTTATCATACTTCGGTAAAATCCAGAGGAGAGCAGAGCCAGGTATTTATGGATGGCAACACCAGGAAATTTAGACCATCCAAGTGCCAAGGCTTTTAAGGCTTGTTTTGTTTATTGTATCTCTCCGTGCTGCTGGTGGCTCAAAATGAACATAAAAGTCACCTCTGCCAAACTGATTTCCTGAAAATCTGAGCCCACACACAAACAAATTGTGTTCCCTCTCCTGCCTCCTGTCCCAGTCATGGAACGAGCACTGTCTGCTCCATTTTCCTTAGCTAAAAAAAGTGGAAGCTTTAGATCCGTCCTTTTCCTGACAAACAAGGTGTCAAGGGTTTTTCCCAGATTTCCTAAGCTGAACAACAATTTTTTCCTGTTCCAAATGACATCAGTCAATATTAGCTCAGTGCCAGCTTCCAGCCAGGGGAATGAAGTGGTCTCAAAGATCTGAAGTGAAAGACTAATAAACTCATTTTGAGAGAGTATGCACCACATTAAGGGGTTATTATTAAGAGTATCACTAATACCACTTAATATTTCAATATCCTGCTCAACTCCAGCTGGGCCCCCTGATGAGCAAGAAAAATTCCACTCAGTCTTGGAATAGCTGGAAGAGACAGGAAACACTCAAGGAACAATCTAAACAGCACTTGGAGTCCAAAACTGCTAAAAGTTTGAACTATATTCATATTCTGGGGCTTTGACAAGCCAAAGCCCCTCTCATAGATCCATTCTATAAACAAAGGAGGAATGTGCAAATTCCCTTTAGGAGTTTTCTCCTGGAAGGAGGAAGAGCAGTTGTCAGAGTTTGTGTTCAAAGAGAACTATGCCTTTGGGAACTGGGGCCAAACTCGACTCACAGCAAATCCCACATGCTTCAAAATTCAGAGAATACTACATTAAACACTGAATTAATTCCCTATATTAGCAGAGCCTCCCTTATGCAGCAGACCTGCTTCAAAGGAGTAGCAGTAAAATCTATCATAAAGCAAAGCTACCAGATAAATGGATTTATGACAGATGAGTGTCCCAAAGCCAATCCCCTTGTAAAGGCTCCTTCTTGCTATTTCCAGAAAACTGTTTGCAACCAGATCCAAACAGGACCAACAGCAACACCAAACCATTTTAATTTGACAATTTTCCTGCTCTCTGCTTATTTCTACCTTACTCTGCAGCTTGCTTCCTCCTCATATAAAAACTCCTTTCTTTTTTCTTCCCCCAGGCTTTCACCACTGCCTTTCTCCACAGTTCAGGATAATGCATAAATCCTCTGCTTTTCCCTCAACTTCCAGCTCTTTTCCTCTATTTCCTAAATTACCTTTTACATCCCAGAGCGGGGAGAAGGAAATCTAAAATAAGTTAAATAGAATAATTTCATGTGACGGCAGTTTCAATGCATAATCATAATCACATCTCATGCACAGAAAACCATGTTAATATCACTGTTATCAAACCTCCCACACTGTGTAAAAGGCATTATTGATATGCAGATTAACTGCTCCAGACTTTACTTTTCCCTGTCGAGGCTGCCCTCCCAGTTTCCTGCAGCTCAATTTTTCTGTCAGTTACGCAACTTATGTTACATTTATATAACCAGTTCAAGGGAAAAAAAAAAAAAAAAACAACCAATAATTACTCCAGCCAGCAAAACTGTTTGCAGTTTTATAAAGACCTTCAGCATGAAGAAAATGGTCAGGGCATGTTCCTTAAAAATCCACCTGTCTGCAACAGGCTAGGACATTAAAACCACTAAATTATATTTCCTCCTCTCCACTTTCAGTCAAGAGAAACTTGCGGCCATTTTGCCCAAGAAAACCCTCAGCAGCTTCTTCCAGTAGTTTTCAGCACTGTTTCAGTTTTTTTGGACAGATCTATGTGAAACAAATCCTGGATGGGAGCCCCAAAGTGCTGCTAAAGAAATCAAGTGAGAGAACAGCCCCCCTTCATCTGTCACTTCAAGTCCTGCACAGAAACTACAGCAAGAGATGGAAGTGGCAATTGAGCTGCCAAAACCCCAAAATGCTGATTTTTTTAAAGCTCCACTTTCCTTCTTGATGAGGTTCAAGCATTTCTGTCTCACCCTGCCAGCAAAACTGAGCTGAATCAGCCCATGAAAAGCTTTATTGCAGGCAGGCTCTCAGCATTAACTGCCCGAATTATGTGCTTGAACTGCAAAAGCCATTTTCTATCAATTTTGCAAGTGTTTGCCATCACCAATACCTGAAATCTAATTGCATTTTAAGTGCTTCAAAGATCTGAAGCAACTCTGAGTGTATTTACAGGAATAATGCCTGAATTGCAAACTGTTAGCCAGGCTGAAAAAGAACAACGTGAATATTGCCAGTTTTTCACCCAGAAGAAAACACTTTATCATTTTTAATTGCTGTTGGACGCCAGACAAACCAGGAACCGAGCCCCAACTCGATGTTCCCTCCACAATCTGGCTTCTCAAGCTCCTTCCTGGGTCAGAAATTCTCACAACAACCCTTTTCACACCTCGATACAAACAGTCCTAAAGGTTTGCTTTTATGTGTGAAAGCTTTGGCCTCTCCAAACAATGCAAACCCCTTCCTCTTTATGGAACCAGAGCAGCTCCTTCTGCTGCAATTCACACCCAACACAAGGATTATCCATCCAGCTGCTGGATTTTGAAGCTCTCTTCCTCATTTCGAGCCTCTTCCACAAGCCAGATCAGGCATCAGAAGGTGCCAAGGAAAGTTCACTTGAAGAAAAAGGTGTTTCACCTCCAAATCCAGGGAGCAGGGGGGGCTACGTGGTGGGAAAGAGGTGAAGCTGGCAGGATGCTACCTGTGAAAACAGATTTATCCCCTCCACACAAAAAAGAGAAGCCCATTTCTCTGAATTCTGTCTTTACTTGCAAGACTAAACCACTTCAGAAGTGTCTGTCTAAACTCCTTGAATTTATGCCACTTATAAAAACCCTGCCTTAAGTCCAGCCGCGAAGAGGTAAGGCAAAAGAATTAAACTAGCTTGAAACTGCAGACTCTGTTTGACCAAGGGAAAAAGGAGTTTAAAAGGAATATTGATTTTACCACTTGAGTGACTGTTCAGGTGCACTTTAGCTTTTTGTTTTGCAGCTGATACAGGTTTGCTTTCCAAAGTTTTTGCATTAAATACTCCTGATTTTTTTTTTTAACTAAAATCGCTGAATAGACAATTTGAACATACCAAAACAGCTCAACGTTTACAGAAGCTACCTCTCAAAAAAAGGTCACTTTGCAATTAATTCTGAATAACTGCGCAGTGCAAAACCTTCCAGGAGTTCACAAACTTAGAAATCCTTCCCGTTTTGTGTTTGTATTCTATTGTTTTGTGTTTATATTCTAAGTTTAAACCCACTCCCCGTGGCTTTTTACAAGTTTTTCACATCACCTTTCCCAAAGGCCAAGCAGAGACACCAGGCTTTGGGACAGCTTGCAGATACTGTGACACTTAGATCAATAACATATCTAACAACTGAATCACCAAAAATGCACTGACAAAAGTATTTGTAGCATCTGCCTGCGATGACAAACTTTAACATCTCAAGCCTGACAGATTTGTTGGCTCAGCCAGAGCAGCAGAGCCCGAGCTGGCCCCGCATTTCAAAGCACCTGTCTTGGTATCACCTAACACAGACCCAGATCAAGGTGCAACTTCCTGTGTGTTTTAAAAACAAGTGTCAGGAGGAAATGCCTCCCAGTCCCCTTATAAGGGCAAAACTGAACTTAATAGCGAGCTGCAGCACCCGAATAAAGCAGCACCAAAGTACCTCCACTCCGCTCGGAAACAAAACTGCAAAGTTGGGTTCTTTGGAGTTTAGTTTAAACACTGACACGAGTTGGAGTTATTTCCATCTGCCTCCCCTAGTAAATGAATCACAAAAAAAAAAAAAAAAAAAAACCCAAGTTTTCTTGCATTTAGCATTCCAGATATGCCTCAAATTATGACTTCCCATTGCTAATCCCTTGGAACAGACACTGCATCCTCCTAAGCACAGGGTCGGTGTTTAAACAGAGCTGGATCCATCCTCTCCTGCCGCACTGAGCCACCGCCGAGTTGTCTTCCTACCCCCAATCTACATTATTAGCAACAGCCTTAATATGCTTCAGATTTGTCCTGGCTCTCCTCATACATGGATTTTAAAAATCCCAATTCAACAGGGTTACAGAACCATGGATTGATTTGGGTTGGAAGAGGCCTTAAAGATCGATTTAGCTCCGACTCCCAGCCATTATCCAACACAGCAATAACTTTGTCACACGCACACAGAGCAGAATTATGGTTTAGGCACCCGGAGAAGGTGCACAGTCGGCACAGCTTGCCAGGTTCCCCGCTCCGTATCCCTGCGTGTCCTTTGGGGCGATGGATATCCAGCCACGGCTGGCACCTACCTCCCGTGAGGGAAGGGGCAGAGGAGGGTGGCAGATGCCCCGAAGTGTCCCTGCGTACAGAGGAACAGCCGCCAGACCGACAGCTGGACACCACCCGCTGTCCCGCTTGCCCGGCGCTGGAAGGCAGCGGGATATCCCCGGCACAGGGCGCTCACGGCGGTCCGCGCTCACCCAGGGCTCCGGGGGATTTCTAACTCCTCCAAACCCACGGCGGCCACAACCGGAGCTGCTTCATTGCTGCTCCTCCTGCCGCCGACCCGGAGCCGAAACGTGGCTCTGACAGCGCTGCCCGCACAGCCCCGCACCCCCGGCTTAGGGGCACCAGAGCACCAGGGGCACCTCCGTCGGCACCCGCTGGCACAGAGGGGACCCAGCGGTTCCGCACCCGCTGGGCTCGGCGGAACGCGGAGGTTCCGCACGGGCACCGGCCCCTCTCGGCTCAGGGCCCGCAGCCGCTCCGCTCCCCGGGCGCGGCCGCCGGGAGAACCCCACACCGCCCCCGCTCCGCTCCGCTCCCCGGGAAAGGCGCCCGCCGCCCGCACGCCCTCCCCGGCTCCCCCCGGCCGGCCCGGGGCCGCGGCAGCCCCGCCCGGCCGCACTCACCGCTGCCGTGGCGCCCGGCGAGGCGAGGCGGGGCGGCCCCGCGGGGCGCTCGGTGCAGGCCGGGCCGGGCCGGGCCGGGCGGTGCGGACAGCCCGGGCCGGGCGGTGCGGACAGCCCGGGCCGGGAGCGGCTCAGCCCGGGGACGGCCCGTGGGGCTCGGCGGCGGAGAGCGGAGGGCGGCGGTCCCGGCACGGCGGAGCCGCACGGAGCGTGCGCGGGGCCGGGCCCGCCCCGGGGAGGTGCCTGGGCCCGGCTGAGGCGCCGCGGGGCGGGGGCGGCCCGTGTGTGGGAAAGGCCCTTCCGACCCGAACCGGGCCGGCCTTCTGTGGTTACCGCTCGGATCGGACAGGGCTGCGGGTGCTGCCTGTGCCCAGGGTTTGTCACGGTGCTGTTTGAGCTAGAGAGTTACGGAATCACAGAATTATTGGGCTTGGAGAAGCCCTCCAAGGTTACCGAGTCCAACCAGTGTTCAGTGCCAAGCAGTCACCCAGCCCAGAGCACTGGGCACGTCCAGCCCTTCCCTGGACACCTCCAGGGATGGACACTCCAAACCGTCCTGCACAGCCCTTTCCGAGGCCTGACCGCCCTTTCCATGGAGAAATTCCTGCTGATGTCCAACTTACAGTTTACAACCACATCTTCTTGTCCTATTGCTGGTTAGAGAAAAGGCCAACCCCCCTCCTGGCTACAGCCTCCTGTCAGGTGTGTCTGGATCATCTTTTACAAACCCACAACCTCGTTTCCCTTCTCACTCCGATGTGAACGAGCCGGTGTAAACAACTCACTGAAATGAGGAGATGCTCACAACCCTCCTGTCTGCACAGAAAACAAACCGTTTTTTTCACTGCGGTTTCAAACTCTTGCCAGAGTCACAGGAAACGGCACAAGTGGAAGTAAAACGCGTAAGAAAATGATTCAGTTCAATGAAATCATTCGCCCCTGCTTCCCACACACCACACGTATCTGGCATTTTCTTCTGACACAGAAGAGTAAATCTGCTGCTGCCTTTTGGGGGAATTGTCCTAAAAGATTAATAGGTCATTAAAAAACCCATTCTGATAAATATTTCCCCTGCGTGTAACTCAGACTAAGCACGCTGACACCATTTTATCAAGGCTTTCTGGCGTGTGGCAGCACCAGGTGTGAAAGGCCCCTTGCTGTTCTGAGGTGTTTACACACCCCTGCAGCTGCTCTGCCCCAGCTCAGCTGCCTTGTGCCTCAGCAATCCTGAGTTTTGTCCCTTTTCTCCAGGAAATCAACCTGGGAGCAGCCAGCAGTCAGGTGCTGCTGGCCCGGGAGTGCACATGGCCAGGTGGTTGTAATTTACAAACTGAAGAAATAATCACTGATTCCATTTTTCCCCCCTCCCAAGAGGAATCAAGCCAGCCCTGTTTCCACAGCTGTCAGGAAGCCAGCAGGGTGGAATTTGGATGATTTTGCACCATGTTAACCTTTTTCCTCAGCCACATGGTCACTGGGCCTGGATTAACTGTGCACTGTGGGAAAGCACTGGAGCCTCACCCTGTTTCTATCACTTTGGTAATCTCAAGATTAGAAAGGAGCCTGAGGCTGGAAGAAGAGAGGCTAAACAGTGCAAATCATGAAAGGGTCTGGATTGGAAGGGACATTAAAAATCATCTAATTCCACACCTTGCCACTTTCCACTGCCCCAGGGTGCTCCAAGCCCCAGTGTCCAGCTTGGGCACTGCCAGGGATCCAGGGGCAGCCACAGCTGCTCTGGCACCAGTGCCAGGGCCTCACCTCCCTCCCAGGGAAGGATTTTTCCCTAACTATTGCACTTTTATCTTCTTTTTCTGCTTTGGTCAGGGTCGGGATTAAATGCATAGAGACGGTATTTCATGTTCAGACTCAGATGTTTATTAATTCTTATTTATATTGTAGTCTTATAAGTGATGAGATCTACAGCATTTCACCAACAAGTCACAAAATGGCCTCATATTTATCTTTGTAAGGTCTTTTAAGGAAAAACTATCTAATTAAGAAATGATACTTAAATTATTTTGACTTTTAACCTAATAACCAACCACCTGTGTTCCACAATGTACATTTTTCTATCTAATTACAGAATACCACCCAAACCCATGGAGAAGGTGAAGAAGGTGAAGGACCAGCCACCGCCATAAAACTTCCATCTTGCTTTATATATATTACTATATTTTAAACCCTTAAACTCTGATTTTCCCACCCTGTGACGTTACACACTTCTATTCAAACTGCACACCCACAATCCCAGTTTTGTGATTCCATTTTGGAAGTTTTCTCCACGGCCTCAGGTCAATGCAGTGTTCTCCTGGGGGTCAGAGCCTGTCAGCACAGAAAGTCTGAAATGCTCAGTTTCCTAAGATATGTATGGATGTACCATGGTTCCCAGGCCTGACCTCTTCTTGCTCCCTTTCCCTACTTTTTACCTGCAGGAGCTGCTTCCAACAACTCTCTTTCCTTTTCACCAGCCCTTTCCATGGCTTTGCCTTCATAAGGATAAAATCATTTTTCTTGGTGGGTTTTCATGCTGAAAACCACCCCAGATCTGCATTATTTATGCCTTACAGGCAGGGCTTCTTTCTCAGCACAGCAACTGATGCTGCAAAGGTTCTTAAATCCTGGAGCTGCTCAGCCCAGCCCAGCCGAGGTTGTGACCAAGGATTGCAGAAGTGGCTTAGCCTGGGGCTGCTCGTGGAGGAGAGCAGCTTTACCTCTCTTCCACCTAAACTCATGCCCAGAGCCCAGGACCACGTTGAGGAATGACCCAGGATCCCAAATGCCATGTCCTGCAGCCAGAATTAAATTCACACACACCTCACTTTAAAAAAAAAGCAGGGGCTGAGCTGCTCTGGCACTTGGATTTCACTGAAATTGAATGTTCAGTCTCCCAGTCCTGTCTGCTACGTGTTTTTGCCTTCATTTCCTTCATTTTGGGACACTGCTGGTTGTTCTGTGACATGAAACTGGGATGAAATCAATGTGCTTCTAAAAATTCCTCCAAGAACTATGTTAATAACAGGGGGACATTTCCAACCTATACCCAAAATTGTCTGTGTTTACCACAACATTCCAGCCTATAGGAAGGATGCAATTTTGTATTAAAACTCTTAAAGTAGTTTTCTCTAAGGAATTAATCATCTGTAATTGTGGCTTTGTTTCTTGCTTAGAAGGAGAATAGGCTTGCAAAGAGCTGCAGAAAAGTAAATAAAGAAAAATAAACCTTTTTTTCCCCTCTAAGTACTGGGGTGCAGTGATACATCTGAAGAATTATTTTGTATCTTACATCCTTTTTTATTTTGCAAATTCCAGGATGCACTGATATTTTCCACCAAAAAAATAAGAGGCAAAATACAGAAGATGAGATCTGACTGTCTTGGTATTTGTGGTTTAAAAATCAAACTAAATTCCAACAAAATTCCTCTTGTAGCCTTCTTTAAAGAAGAGAGAGGAATAGATGCATGGATTATCCTTTACTCATCCACTCTGCAGTTTGATTTCAAGCTTCACCTTTCCCTCTGAAATAGGTTAATTCTACATCACTTTAAACAGTTTAAATGTTTTAAAAGCTCTTTTTTTAAGTTGTATTTCAAGTTGCAGTGAGGGGCATACGGTAAAGTGCTTTAAGTCACTGATGGCATCAGCTTGGGATTGACAGAACTTTTATATAAAGGTGATTTAACACTCTCTAAGTGGTTCCAGTTTGTCATTGATCTGTTCCTGGCGGTAACTCTGGGGCCTGGTTCTCCTCACTCGTATCAGCAAAATTCAGGAGGATGCAATGAAGTCAGAGATGAGTAAAAGGAGATGTAAAATTCCTTAACCTGTAGTAGGATTTGAAAGCATTCTGAGAACAACTCTGTGCCCTCACACGCTTCTGCAGAGCGCTGTGGAAATTAGAAATCATTTCATGAATTATATTTTTGCTTCTCCCCGTGCTGGAGGATGGGGAGCAGCCAGAATGCAGGGCCAGGAGGAGGGGATCACCCGACCAAACCCGGGGTGCTCCAAAGCAGCCCTTCAGCTGGGATTTTGGGTACCCCTGCACCCCATCCCCACGGAACACCTCTGAGCCCGTGGGGCCCCTGGCTGCTCGTGGAGTGTATAAATAGCCAAGTGCACAAGTTCTTTACATCTGATCTGTTGCTGAATTTATCTTCAGCTTCCTGTGCTCACAGAACATGCGTGAAACCCCGCCGGTGACACGGTTTTCAAAGAGCTCTGCTTGGAAAAGCAAGCAAAAGAATTTATTTTGAGACGCGGGGAAGGTGTGAATTGCTTCCGAGTAAAACTACTTCTAAACATGGTGCCCAACCCTTTTTTTGAAAGCTAATAATCTCAGTTTGGGGAAGGAGAGCTACTTCATGTATGTGGTCCAAGGGTACTTGGCAAAACAGAGATTAGATTTTGTGCAGCCAGAGCAGCCCTGGTTCCCAGGGTGCCACAGCTGCAGGGGGATTTCCTGGGCAGGCTGCAGCGAGCTGCCAGAGCCGTGGGTGGGAGGTGGAACAGGAGCTCAAATTCCCGACTTTCCTGGCCAGGGGGATGAGTTCGCTCACTTTGCTCCAAGCTGGGGAGTGTGAAGGTGCTGCAGCCCTGCAGCAGGCGTGTTCGTGTTGCTGCTTGCCTTCACTGTCTGCTTTTTCCTGTTGCCATCTCTCTGGTTCTTCATTGTTCTTACACCAAACCAACAGTTTTATTTTCATTTCCCCACCCCGGATTTCTCTGCTGAAAAATATCCCTTCTGCTGCCTTGCTGGGAAGCAGAAACTGGGTTTGTGTAGAGCTCTAGAGCAGTTGCAGTGGAGGAAGATGGTGATGGTGGCCAGCTCCAAACCCCACTTCTGGCTCCCCCTCCCCTGAACTCCGACTCCTTCCACCAGCACGTTTTTATTGTGCTTCAAGCAGATGAATAAAATACATCAAGACAAATCAATACTGCCCAGAAGCTCAAATGCATTTTCTTGAGCTCATCCACTTCCCAGCAGAGCCCTTTCCAGAAGGATGAGCTTGCTGCTGGCACAGCTCACAGGTACCCACTTGCTGCCTGGCTGCCTGCCAGCCACACCACTGGAGCTAGACAATGCTCACTCCCTGTCCACGGATATTTATGGATATATATGGATATTTTTTTTCTGGGAGAGATATATATATCCCAGAAAAAGCTTATGTGCAACAGCTGGGTTTCATAAGGGCAAGTTTAGCACTTACTGGAAGTGGAGTGTGCTGGTGAGGAGGCACAAAGCAGAGCAGTCACCTCAACCTGAGCAATAATTAAATATTTTCAGATTGGAAATGCCACGTTTGTCACCAAAATGATCCAATATTGATTATGTCCCTCTCTGTCCACACACCCCAGAGTTCGTGTACCTGGTTGGGGCATTTCTCAGGTCATGCCCAGCACTGTCCAGGTTCCCTGTCCCATTCAGGGGGACACACGTGACACAGAACACGTAGCATTTCTAAAATCTTTAATGCCTGGACAAATTCCAAGGCTCACTCTGCTGCTGCTGTTTTCCTCATGTGCACTTTTGGAAATTACAATTCCTTACTCTGGGTTATAAAGCAGCAGTTTGAGGTGGGATTTACCATATTCCCCCTCCCTCTGCCATAAGGACATTGGCAATTAAGGTTGTGTTTCCAGGAAGGGTGTTGTTCATAATGGCACAGAGGGTTCAGAAATCCAGGCAGGATGGCAAAGAAGCTCCAAATCTGGAGGAAAGTGGAATATTTTCCCATTAAGGATGAGCTGAGTGCCCCAGTTCAGCTGTGCTGGTTGAATGGAGTCAGCAGGACCACGTGGCTGCTGTGGGAAGGGAAATAAGAAAGTGTCAGGGATCTTAGAGAAATGTGATGTTCTGGCTGGTCTCTGTCACCCTGGGTGGCCTTTAAATGGCCACATGAAGAGGAGAATTGTCACAGTGCACTTGAATATGGGTTTCAAACCTACTGAGAACATCCAGACTGCAACACAAAATCTGATGGAAATAGCTGAAGTTACTATTCCAGTCCACAAAACCTATGGAGGTGGGGAGCAGTGTAGGAATTTTCTCCCATCTCTCAGTTTTCCTCATTTCCTCTTATATTTCAGGCAGCTGTTTTAAAAGGCTGTGACATTTCCTTTAACTTAGCTGAGTTCAAGAGGTGAAGAAGGGAGAAATCCACAGTCGGAGAAGGAACTAAACAGACCCTGTTCCTCTGATAATTTTCAGATAAAACTGCTGTGAGTTTTCCTTTAATGGGGCTGCACACAACTGCAGAAGCTTGGCACATTTACATCCAAAATTAATTAGGCTTCATTAGCAATAAACCTCTGGAAATTTGCATTTCCAGAGTCTGGAAATGGATAATAAACCTCTGGAAATTTGCATTTCCAGAGTCCCTGGGATCCATTTCAAACCAGGATGCAGCAAGGCTTTGGATGCAGGAGGTGTGGATGTTCTGCACAGGGAGGAGATTTTGCTCAAGCAAACACATGACTTTTTTATCACTCTGGGAATGTGAGCACACGGAACACACCAAACCAGGAACAGCCTGTTGGAGCTTCTCACGTTGTCTCTGTGACTTGTGTCCATCTCATCCAGCACAGCCTGTGCTTCCATGGCAGAGGGATTGACTCCTCATCCACTTCCCTCTGGAAGAATCTGCTCCAACACTGTCACCTTTTTGTGTGTTATCATGCAGTCATGCTGTCCTTATTTTAAAAAAGACTCCCATCAAGGAAAACAGCTCTCCCTGTTCCAGTTAAACCACTGATGCTCACTGACCTCCCCTGCTCCCCTACCAGCCCTTTCCCCAGGGCTCTTTGCCACCACCAGACCAAACCTGCCTGTGCTGGTGCTGCCCTTGTTTGTGCAGCCCTCAACTCATGGCCTTGAAGTTCCCACCACCCTCAGCCCCAGGCTGGTCCCAGCAGCAGGGATGAGACCCATGGATGGGGTCCTGGCTGCTGGGATGGGCTCCACAGCTCTGCTGGAATCAACACCTCGAGCAGGAATCATTTGCTCTCTGCCAGTCTTATTTTCAGGCAGGAGGAATCTGAGGCTTGTGCAAATATTTAAACACGTATCTGTCCTGAATTATTCCGTGTACTCTGCCTGCTCCTGGAGTTCATTCAAAGGGAGGGCAGTCGATAGAGCTCTGGCATTCACCATGGAGAGGAGGAGGCAGAGAAAGCACCAACAACACCCTGCCCTCTCCACCCCTCCTGCCCCACAGGCTCCAGCTCTGAGCTCCCTGGCACTGCTGTCCAGCACCTAATCTGAGCAAATTTGCCTTAATTTAAAGTGACCCAGTGTGGCACAGACTTGGGAACTGCTGTGTCCTGAGCTATGGGTGAGGCTGCAGTGCCTGACTTCAGAAGATCCAGGGAAAAACCTGAGCAGCCTTGTATTTTTCTGCTCTAGTTGAAAGAGGATTTTTCCAGTGGCAGATGCACATCCTTGTGCATCACAAACCCCAAAGTGCAGCTCTTGGCCCCTTGAAGTCAAAGGGGAACTTGAGATTTGAATTCTAACTTCGCCTATGAACTGAAGCACAGCTGGGAGCCAAAGCCCCTTGGAGCAGAGGGGTCTTTCCACTCCCAGAAAAATTAGAACATTTGCCCAAGATCAATTAAAGACCTTGTATAAGAGTATATTAATCCACATGTGGGTCTGTGCACCTCTCCTGCTTCTGTGAAATTTTATGAAGAGCAAATTATGTACCAAACTCTGCAATCTTGGCTTTCTCATCTGCCCAAATGCAGCAATTACAGCAGTAACTTTGATATCACACCACACTGGAACACTCAGCTCCTGCTGCGTACTTTTGTCCCTGATCAGCCATCAAATAAAGTCACAGTTTCCCTTGGTGAATCAAGCTAATGACAAAATGCAGGGTTTACATATAATCAAACAACTCAGCAAGCAGCTGTTTCCAATATGTGAGATAGAAGCAGAAATATCTTAAGGAGAAAGGAGAAGGGATTGTGTCACCCTCTGTTCACACACTGCTCCTGGGCACCGCTTTTCCCAATTCCAGGGAAAACCAGGACAGTACAGACAGACTTCAGCAGAGTTCATTCCACATTGTCCAACATCTCCAGGCTCACACTGAGGAATTAATCAGACATAAACACAAGCTGCTTTCTGGTACATCTAATATTTGCATGGGGACATTGCAAGTAGGCAGCTGGGTTTGTAAAGATGTTTAATCACGAAGGTCTGGGTTAAAGTTCAAGTGTCTGCACTAAGCTGGAGAAAATCTAAATAAGCAGCAATTAAAACAGTCTGACTCATACACGGCACTGCTGGACTTTGAAATGGCTGAGTGCTTGAAGCTCTGTTGGGAAGGATTCTTCTTATTTCAGTCCAACAGCAACAGAAGGTACATTTGGGGCGAAAAAAGGATATTTTGGGGAAAGGCAACATCTTCACCTGGTTCCAAGGGCTGCAGACAGTGGATGCCTTTAATCCTGCTGCTGTCAGAAGGGCCAGGTTGCTCCAAGCAGCAGCTCCCACCCTCAAAAGGCTGAGCTGAGGCTGGGAGCCAGAAGCAGAGCAGCCGTTCCAGTCTGCAGCCTCACAGCCCCAAGGAGACATCCCAGGAGCAGAAGTGCTCCTCTCCCCACGTGGAACGTGGGTGGGAAGGCAGCAGAGTCCAGATGGGAAAAGGGACTTTCTGATGCAAGAGCCTGAGAACCGCTGGGTAGGAACAGACCCGTCTGGAACGGCAGCTGAGACGCAGCACGAGAAACTGCCTTGCCTTGGGATCAATCCCAGGAATCACAGACAGCTTCAGCAGACAGAGGATGGATCTTGTTTCTGTACCACTGGAAGCAGGTTGTTTATGGCTTGCTTTAACACGCTGGTAGGAGGAAGTGCTCCAGTGGCAAAAGAGACTCTGAGAGTTGCATTTTTCATGTGCAGCAGTGTTTGGACAGCAAACCCACCAGTCTGTCCCATTCCCATATCAGCAGGAAGCTACAGGAAAAAGAGAGGGACTCTGCCACTGTGCTAGAGAGGGAGATAAATTCCAGTAAATCTGACTAGTGAGGTGCTGCCCCGAGGCACAGCCAGTGCTTCAGTTCCTGTGCCATGCCAGGCTGTGCTTGTTGTGACAGGAAATGAGAGGCACCAGTCACCAGGCGGGCTCCGTGCCCTGTTCAGCAGCCCCACACAAGTGTGCCATGCACAGCTCCACTGCACGACCCTACAAAGGGCACGGGTTGGTCTTTAACCTCAAACCTGAGCCTTGGCTGGGCAGGTGAGCAACTGTACTCCTTGGATCCGATCCATAACAAACCTGGGATCTGCCTCTGAGCACTTATCTTGCTTCCGTGGGCAGGAAAGAACTTGATGGTTTCTGCAGGGAGTCACCACACTATTTCCATCAGGAAGCACCTGAGCTGTCCCTGGGGCAGCACCATGAGCACCTGGCTGGATGCACCTGCCTTTCTCCCAGGAAAGGGGATGCACATTCCCTGAGCACCTGCTGCATTCTGAAATGGGTAAAAAGAGAGCCCTGGGCAGCTTTCAAACGCTCCCATGGCCAGGATCCCAGAGCTCCTCCTCTCTCCTGTCCATCCTGGAATGGGAGCATGGCACAGGAAGGAGGAGCACAGCAGTGCTGCTGTGGGACAGCCAGTACAGAGATGGCCACTGCTCCTTTTTGGGATAAGCACATTCCTGCCTGATGAAGAGGCGCCTGTAACCTTTGGAAAGTGGAAGCTGAGGGTTGACTCTGCTCAGATTTTAACCCAGAATTTCAGCTCTTGGTAGCAGGATGGTTTTTTTTATTATTTGCAGTTTCTGGTGAGGCAGAGCCATCCTCCAGAAGCAGCCTCGAGCCTCTGTCACAGCACCAGTAAGAATTTCCCCCCTTTAAGTGACGCAGGCTGGCAAAATGTTCCATCAGGGCTGCACAGCCCTGACCCTGCCAGGCTGGCCCCAGAAACTTCCAGTGAGCAGCAAGGAAATGAAAAACCATCTTCTTACCGTCTCGGGGCTAATCCCTGTCTTCTCCCCTGAGCAGCAGGGAAGCACAGGGCAAAGCCCTGCTGGACAAGAATTATCCAACCCAGAAAGAAGAATTTCTAACCAGCACTGGGTCAATGACCACACTGAATGATAGGATGGAGAGTAAATAGTGACCTCTGGAAAGTGCTGCATCAGCCTCGGCAGCCTGAATGCCACCAGCTCCTCGGGGAAGGGCAGGAATCTGGAAAACGGGCACTGCACGGACATTTCTGCAGGGTTCCGGTTACTTTATGCAAAAATCTTGAGATTTCACACTCCCACCACAAGCCGGCCCGCGGGGCCCCTCTGCTGTCGTGTCCCAGCACTGCAGAGTTAACTCGGCACAAAGATCAGCACTGGCTCCCTGAAAACCACCTCATTTCCAGAGATTTTGATGACACTGCTGTAAAAATGACCCAGGAAATTCAGTCTCCCACTCACAGAGCAGAGAAGCTCCGAAGAAACCTTGTAAGGGATATCCCCGATCCACCACTAACTCACTGCCGGAAAGAACCCGTTTCCCAACACTAATTTCCACGTAGAGACCTCTGAGTTACTGTAACCAGCCAAGACTGTGGTATCCTAACAAAAAAATATTAAAAAGTATCTCAGAAGGGCTGCATTTTCTCCATTGCTACAGAATAATTTGTTCTGTTACCAAGTAACCCCACCGAGGGGCCTGTCTGTTATTTAATATCCACCAGGCTGCACAGGACCCGGCTTTGGGAACCATTTCTGAGCACTTCCAGAGCACAGCATTTCTGGAAGCCCCTCCCGAGACCAAACAGCCAATAACGAGGCAGAGTGTGTAATATTTTATTGAAACAAACCTTCATGCCAAGGGTTCCAGGTGAAACGAGCACACTCCAGCGGAGCAGTGGTGGCTCTGGTGGCCCCGGGGTGCCGTGAAGCTCAGATGGCTGCCATCCTTCAGTTATCACAGTACTGTACCTTTACAAGAGACAGCATCAGCACTGTGATAACTGAGCCAGGGCAGCCTGGCAGTCATTGGCCCCTCCGTGGCACCGCCGAGTCCTCGGTGTCCTCCTCCCTCAGTGTCCCAAAAACCCCGCCTCACCCCACGGGTGAAAGCCTCAGGAGGCCTTAACACAAGTGGCTTTGCAGCTGAGGTTCACTCCAGGAAATTATCCACATAATTAGCGTTAAATCTTAATGACCATGGTGGCTTCTGAGTGGTTTTAAGCAGCAGCTCCTTCTGGGCAAATCCACCCACGCTGGATTTAACGGAGAAAGAGTAACCACCCCTCCTAGAGGGGACAGCCCTTCCTCCCCCTTAAACCCAGCCAGCCAGCAGCACTTGGCTCATGCTGCCCAAGTGTTGGGTGTCAGGGAGCAGTGGGACAGTGGCAGCCAGCCAGGAAAGCTGCTGGAGCCACTCTGGGACAGCGGGATCACCGCGGGCACGGCCCCGACGGCGGCACCAACCCCAGGGGTGGCACCGGCACCGTGCCCTGAGCCCGCCGGGCTCCCGCTGCCTGGTTTTCCAGGAGCTGGGATTCCCCAGCCCATCCCACGCCTTCACTGGGCTCCTCTGGAGTTTGGCACGTGTGTCTCCAGAGCCAGCAGGGCTGATCCTTGCCGTGCCCTCCGAGGGGAGCAGCTCCCAGTGCCAGCTGTGCTCACAGGGAGCAGCCTCCAGGTGCCCCAGTTGGCATTTTTAGGTCATCAAATCCACATAAAAACATTTGAAATACACAATCCCACTAATCAGTTGAATTACAAGCTTCCATCAACCTATATTTACTCCCCACCATTGTTTTTTTTTTTTTCTTCCTTAAAAGCAGGCACTGCTGAAAAGATCATGGGACTATTTCTCCACCCCCCACACTTTGTTGTGTATTTCTACAACTTTACCCCCTCTTGGTTTTTTAATTCCCTAAAACCAGGCATTCCTGAAAACATCCCAAAATTATTTCTACCACCCCCACGTTGCCTGAGGGAATTGGACACATCAAGTTCTGAAATGAGTTTAAAAAAACCACAACGGTTTCACGGTGCCAAAGTTAATGTGTTACTAAGTTTCCAATAAAAGTCCATTTATGACGCCGATGGAGCAGCACAGGAAGCAGGAATTCCAAAAATTGTTTTGTTGGTTTTTTTTTCAAGACTCTAAATAACTCACCTGGCAAAGAGAAGGTGCTGAGATGTTCCAGAGGCTGTTTTTAAGAGAGAAACACAAAGCACTCGGCTGGATCCAGCCATGAAAACGCTGCCTTACAAGTCTGCAACTCCAGAGGGCAATGGAGAGGCAAACGTGGAATACCGGAGGAGCAGCACGCAGGGGAAAAAAAAAACAAAAAACATTTGCACATTTTCGAACAAACTCCAAACATACATTACATAAAAAGGGGACAGTCAACAGATTATGCAATGCTGACGTCAGGCAGCACAGATGACTTCAGCATGCATCCCCAAACTTGCAGATTTGCCACCGTTTGGGGATTAATCATTAAGGAATTGGCTGTTGCTAGGAAAGCACAACAAAAACTTGCTAAAAATATTAATGGATTCTGGCCGTGCAAGGGTGGGTTTTGAAAAGGAAAGGAGCTGCATGAGCAACGAGCCCTTGGCTCTCACTCCCAGGTGTTTTCACACCAGCATTGGTATTCCAGGTGAGGAATTCTACTGATTTCAGCATGGCTTAAGTGTGGGGTTGGGAATTCTACATCTCACAGGCTGAGGTGATGAGAGAAGAATCACTGCTTTGCAATTCAAGCATACTTTGATCACTCCATCAGGATTTTACTCGTGCTCCAGCAGTTCCTTATCAGGGTTTTAAAGGGAGAGGGTGAACAATTCCTCCCCAGCACCCTCTGGCACAGCAAGTGTTGGAGTCACACCCGTGTTCCAAGGGCTGATGCCATTTTCTCTGGAGGATCCAGCTCTTCCCCCAGTACAAATACAGTTTGTTGTCTTGCATCTCTCTCACACACACACATACACTGATTTTTGCTTTGCTTCAGCCAGACTAAAGCTACACAGACCTAATGCAGAAATCTCAAGTAGGTTCTCCATTTATCTGGAAAAAACCACCTTTTTTATAGCAAAGTCCGCATTAGTTTTGGAGTCCAGCACACATTTTTGTTCTTGTTATTGCTAAGGCCCTGCAAATTTCCATACACTTTTAAATAAAACCCTCCAGTTTCCAGTGTTTGCTGCCAGTTCTCACCTTCAAAACCCGTTTAAGTTGGCCTGGTTGGTTTTTAAACTCCAGTTCCACCTCCTGCCCCTTTGGGGCCGGTGGTATTTTTGCAGTTGTTTCATGGGAACCACAATTCCTTCAGCATCCCAGCGATGGCACTGGGGACATTCCCTGCCCACAGCCCCGGGGCTTGTCCCTCCCCACCCCTGCACGGGCCGAGGATCCCGCGGCGCTGCGAGCTGCGCTCACCCCGCCCGGGCTCGTGAGGGGAACAAACCTCATCTCCATCTTCCCCAGAGCGCTTCGAACACAAATCCCGGCGAGCCTGAAGAGGGAAGAGCACAAACACCTGGTCACGGGCATGCAGCGGCGTGCCGGGCGGTGACACGGCCGCGCTGAGGGGCGGCGGAGCCCGGCGGGGCCCGGGCCGCCCCCGCCGCTCCCTCCCAACTTCGCTCCCAGGGCGCTCCCCGAGCTTACCTGGAACGGCGAGGGGGGAAAGCCGGGGGAGCACCCGCGGGATGGGACGGACGGGAGGGGACGGGACGGGACGGGCAGCCCCGCCATGCCCGCCGAGCGCCCCCCGCCCCGCTCGCCCCTCAGGAGCGCCGGGACCCGCCCGGGGCAGGGGGGGGGGGGGGGCGGCGGCCCCGCCCGCGCACCCCCCGAAAATGCGAGTGCGCCACGGGGCAGCGCCGCGCCCGGCGCCGCCGGCCCCGCGCCCCCCCGCCGCCCACCCCGCGGTGCCCGGGGCCGCGCCGGGCCGGACCCACCTGCGGGCGCGGCGGGGCCGGGGCGCGACATGACGCAGCACGGGCGGGCGGGCGGCGTGAGCGCCGCCATCTTGCCGTGTTTATGGCAGCGCCGCGCGCCCACGTGACCCGCGCCCGCTTCCGGGGGCGGCGCGGGGGCGCGCGCGCGGGCGGGCTGCGGGGGGGGGGGGGGGGGGGCGGTTGGAAGAGCCGGGGAGCGGCGCGCGCCCCCGAGCGCGGGCACGGCGGCACCCGCGGGGGCGCGCGCCGGGCTCGGGCACGGGCACGGTGTGGAAACGGGGCCGTGACCGCCGGGACAGCGCCGGGAGTGACACGGACAGTGACACGGACAGTGACACGGACAGTGACAGACGCGGTGGCACACGCACAGTGACACACGCACAGTGACAGACAGTGACACACGCACAGTGACACACACAGTGACACACAGTGACACACAGTGACACACACAGTGACACACGCACAGTGACAGTGACACACGCACAGTGACACACAGAGAGTGGCAGACAGTGACACACAGTGACATACAGTGACACACACACAGTGACACACGCACAGTGACACACGCACAGTGACACACGCACAGTGACAGACAGTGACACACACACAGTGACACACGCACAGTGACATACAGTGACACACACACAGTGACACACAGTGACACACACACAGTGACACACACACAGTGACAGACAGTGACACACACACAGTGACACACACACAGTGACACACAGTGACAGACAGTGACACACACACAGTGACACACACAGAGTGACACACAGTGACACACGCACAGTGACACACACAGTGACACACGCACAGTGACACACGCACAGTGACAGTGACACACGCACAGTGACACACAGTGACACACGCACAGTGACACACACACAGTGACACACAGTGACAGACAGTGACACACACACAGTGACACACACAGAGTGACACACAGTGACACACGCACAGTGACACACACAGTGACACACGCACAGTGACACACGCACAGTGACAGTGACACACGCACAGTGACACACAGTGACACACGCACAGTGACACACACAGAGTGGCAGACAGTGACACACAGTGATACACATACAGTGACAGTGACACATGCACAGTGACACACGCATAGTGACAGACAGTGACAGACAGTGACACACACACAGTGACACACGCACAGTGACACACAGTGACACACACATGGTGACACACGCACAGTGGCACAGTGACACAATGACACACGCGCAGTGACACAGACAGTGACACACACACAGTGCTACACGCACAGTGACACACACACACAGTGGCACACAGTGACACACACACAGTGACACACACACAGTGACACACACACAGTGACACACGCACAGTGACACACAGTGACACACACATGGTGACACACGCACAGTGACACACGCACAGTGACACAGACAGTGACACACGCACAGCGACACTCACACACACACACAGAGGGAGTGACATATGCACCGAGGAAGGGACACACACACAGAACACACGCAGTGACACACGCACACACAAGGAGCGGCACCCGCAGAGCCACACACGCAGGGAGAGTCACACACAGACGCACAGCGAGTGACACGAACACACACGGTGACACAGACGCACAGCGAGTGACACAGACACCCGCCGCGGTGTCACCAGCGCCGAGCAGCCCCTGGGCACGGCGGGCTGAGCGGTGCCAGGCTGTTGGCAGGCTGTGCACACCTGCAGGCTCCGTGTGTGTGTGTGTGTGTGTGTGTGTGCGTGCCATCCACAGGTTGTACCTCCCCGGGCTGTGCTTTTCCAGCTGTGCATCCACAGGTTGTACCTCCCCGGGCTGTGCTTTTCCAGCTGTGCATCCACAGCTCGCACGCTCGCGTTTTCCGCCCGTCCGCAGCGGGTTGTGCCCGCCGGCCGCAGCCGGTGCCCGCCCCGGTGGTCGCGGTGCCCCGCGGGTGCCTCCGGCTCCCAGCGGGCACGGCCGTGCGGGGCGTGCGGGACGTGCCCCGGGAGCCGCTTCCATGGGCGGCGCGGCTCGGGGAGCCGGGATGCAGCGAGCCGGGACGTGCCGGAGCGGGATGCGCCGGGCCGGGATGCAGCGAGCCGGGACGTGCCGGAGCGGGATGCGCCGGGCCGGGGTGCAGCGAGCCGGGACGCGCCGGGCCGGGGCGTGCGGAACCGCGGGGGCCCCGTCGGGCCGGGGGGATGCGCGGGCGGCTCCGGGACTACAAATCCCAGGGTGCCGCGGCCCGAAGGGGCGGGCGGGCGGCGCGGGGGGAGCGGCCGCGGGGTCCCCCCGCCCTGCTGATGTGTCCGGGCGGTGCGGGGGGAGCGCGGCCGGGGCGGCTGACGCGTGTCCTGCCCCGCAGCGCTCCGGCGCCGGCAGCCGGCCATGGCCTCCAAGCTGCTGCGGGCCGTGGTGCTCGGCCCCCCCGGCTCGGGCAAGGGCACGGTGTGCGAGAGGATCGCCCGCAGCTTCGGGCTCCAGCACCTCTCCAGCGGGCAGTTCCTGCGGGAGAGCCTCGGCGGCGGCGGCGGTGAGTGCCCGCGGGGCCGTCCCGTCGGGACCGGGACCGGGAGCGGGATCGGGGGGTCCCTGCCCGCGCATCTCCGGCGGGGCAGCGCCGGGACGAGGTGGGGAGGAGCACAGGGTAGGGATGCGGACGGAGATGGGGGTGGGATGGAGCCGGGGATGGATGGGGATCCGTCTCCGCGGCGGGTGCACCACAGGTTGTTTTCTTCGCGAGGATTTGGCACAGCTCATTCATCGCCTGCTCCTTCCTGCCGGAGCTCAGGGAGCCGCTCGGGAAAAGCGGGATCTGAAGCCGCGGGGTGCCGTGGATGTGCGGTGGGATTATTCTCGCTGTGCGGGGTGGTCGCGGCTCCGGAGAGGGCGGTGTGAAGACCCCACCTGGCCCCGGCGCTGTCCGGGGGCTCGGGGCGTGCGCTGTCACCAATAACCGCATCCTGCCCCAGGGGGTGGCCGGGGATGGATGGCAGATGGCTGGAATGCTGCGGCATTCCCACGGCGGCAGGGATGGACTGGGAACGAGCATTTTTCCAGAGGGAAAACCTGCCGGGAATATCACCGGCTGCTCTGGCCGGGTCCCAGGAGCGGGGAGCGCGGCAGGGGATGGCTGTCAGCACCCACCTCGCACAGTCACCCCTGGAAACCCGGCTTTTAGGGCTGGCAGCCCCCAGGCAGGGCCGTGCTGCCTGTCCCGCGTCCGACATCCAAACCCAAACCCCTGGGAGCTGGGATGTGCCGTGCCTGTGTCCCTCGGCCGGCGAGGGGCTCCTGGTCCAGGCGAGGCTCGGCAGCATTGGGCAATCCCGGCGCGTTTCTTTTCCCAACACTTCCTTCTCTCCTCTGCTAATGTGTGAAAGACCGACCCGGGGGGGGGAAGCTGACTCACCGGGCAGGGGAACGGTGAAACGGCGTCGATGCAAAACAAGCCGAGAGGAATTGGAAGTGATTTCTATTTTAGAAGGATGGCAAAAATAGGGAGGAAAATTAGGGAAGGTAAAGTTTTGGAGAGGTGCATGGTCCGACATGGGCGTTGCACACAGCTCTGCGCTGGTCACTCATGTGAAAATACCCAGATTTCCTTTTGTAAATAAAAAGGACAATAATGTTTTCTTTAGAGGGAGGCTGAAAATTCGGAAAATCTTGATGAGAGCTTTGGCTGAAGGACAGAAAGCTGGGCTGAAAAGCAAGCAGAGGTGCAGCGTGTGGAGAGGGGCAGCACAGTGCCCAGCCAGGAACTGCCACAGCCGAGCCCTGAACCACTGACTGTCCCAAACTTCACTTTTCAGTCCATGCTCTTGCCACAGGGCTCCTCTGGGGACACTGAGAAGCAAGAAGAGCTAGCTGAAGGTGTCTTGGGTACATTCAGAAGGAAACAACAAGGAGAAAGGCAGGGAAAATTACTCAGAAGGAAACCAGCCGTGGTTTGGTTCATCTGGCGTGACATTTGGGTCCCACCTTTGACTCAGCCTTTGTTAGAGCTCTCAGTGAACTCCAGTTATTTGGTTTTTTGGTTTTTGTTTTTGTGGGGTTTTTTTGTTGTGTGTTTTTTTTTTTTTTTGTTTTTTTTTTTTTTTTTTTGCTATTTGCCTTGGACAAGCTGTTACATGACTGTGCTCTGGGGGAAACGAGGTGGAAGCAGCTCCTCTTCCCAAGTTTATCGGCTGCGTCACCAGCTTTGTGCTTTAGGGGAGCTGGGGCTCTGCAGAACCAACAGACTCATTACAGACTCATCATCCCAAAGGCAACTCTGATCCCTGTGTTTTTACAGGGATCTTGGCCTGATGTGTCAGTGCTCCAGGGATTTTCCCGCTGGCCACTGCCAGGCATGAAGTGGCCACAGGCTGAGGGTTCGGGCTCAGGGGCGTGGGGGGCTCCTGCTGCTGGAGGAAGGCTGAGTTCCCAGCATGGAGAGCATTCCAGGCCTCTGCTGGAGCTGGTAGTGGTGGTCTCAGGGAACAAAGACTCACTTTTGAGGCAGGTGAAGCAGCTGAATGCACGGCTGCTGCTGCAGGGCTTCGAGCTGTGCTCCAGCAACCCCCAAGCACATCCGCCCCAGCCGTGTGCCTCCTAATTAGTGCCTGTCAACAAGTGGCTGCTCTGCTGTAGGGAAAGGCCTTTGTAACACCTTGGAAAACTTTACAGGCTGTGTTTTGGTGCCAGGCAGGGGTGCTGGAGGGTGGTGAGCCATTTTTTTGGCCAGCACTTGCCCCGGAGCCCAGGTGGTTGTCTCTGGTGTTGGCAGCAATCCCAGGTCTTAGCAGGACTCTGCAGTTTGTTTGTCAGACAAGTGAATTGCTTGTCCTGGCTTTGGCTGAGGGTCTGTGGGTCTTGTGTCTGTCCCACTGCTCCCTGTCAGGTGCTCTCTTGGAGCCAGAAGTGGCTCCTGTCCCCTCCTCATGACAGGTTTATTTGTGAGCATCCACCGAAGCATGTACAAAACAAAATTCCCTGGGGAGTGTGGGCTGTGCACCTTTCCCACACCTTTCCCATGGACTGTGGCCTTTGCTGGCCACACTGGCTTGGTTGGTGGCCAAGGCTGAGCCCAGGGATGCAGCCAGACCCTCGCTTTTCCATAGGTCCCTGCTGTATCCCTGTGTGTCTACAGGGATCTCTCCCAGTCCTGGCTGCTGCCCTCCAGAAAGAATTCACAGAATCACAGAATTCACAGAATTCACAGAATCACAGAATCACAGAATTCACAGGATCACAGAATCACAGAATTCACAGAATTCACAGAATCACAGAATTCACAGAATCACAGAAACACAGAATTCACAGAATCACAGAATTCACAGAATTCACAGAATCACAGAATCCCTGGGTTGGAAGAGACCTTCAAGATCATGGAGTCCAGCCCAGCCCCAGCACCTCAGCTAAACCCTGGCACCCAGTGCCACATCCAGGCTGTTTAAACACATCCAGGGATGGTGACTGCACCACCTCCCCGGGCAGCCATTCCAGAACTTTATCACCTTTCTGGAAAAGCTTTTTCCTGATATCCAACCTGAATTTCCCCTGGCACAGCCTGAGCCTGTGTGCTCTGGCTCTGTCAGTGCTGCCTGGACGTAGCACACCTGAGCACAGGCACCTTTCAGACCCCACTGTCCACCCTGCAAGCCTGACTTTGGGGCCACATCAGGCTCCTGCTCCCTAAAATGACCTCCTGGTGCTGAGGGCAGGGTGGATGCAGCACCTGTGTCAGGAAAAGGTCCCAAACCTGGGCTGACATCTGTTGTGGTTTCACTGTGGTGGTGCACTGGTGCCTTATTCACCCCCAGGGCTCCTCCTCTCTGTCAGCTCCAGATTGTGTTGCTGTAGCCTAAATAACGGGGAAAAAAAAAACTCCTGGGAAAGGTTTTGGGTAGGGAGAAAGTCCAGGGTTGTGCTGCAGGCTCTGGAGGCTGCCCAGGGCTGTGTTTGGGAACAGCTTCTCCTCCAGCCTGGCCCTGCGTGGCTGCTGGGTGGCCTTGGGGCTGGGACACGTCCCCTGGGGATGGAACATATCCCTCAGGGCTGGGACATGTCCCTTACAAATACCTTACAAATACCACATCCCTTAAATACCCTTACAGATATAAAAAAATGCCACTCTATACCTACAAACCAAATCTATAATTACAATTAAAAAAACCTAAAGAAACCCCAGCAATGATGCATCCTTTTATTATTCAAAAACCCCATTACAATTAAAAAAAAAAAAAGAAACCTTATTATCTCAATAGAAAATAAAGCTAAAAGTAAATGTTTAATAAAACCCACAAATACATTCATCGCTCTAAAACTAACTTAGAAAACAAACAATCCTATCTAAATAAACCAATAACCCCTAAAAAAACCCTAAAAATTAATTTTTAAATTAAATAATTAACCCCTAAAATTAATTTTTATTAAAAATTAATTTAATTTTTAAATTAATTTTTATTAAAAATTAATTTAAAAATTACAAAAAAACCCACATTAAACCAACAAACAATCCCTAAAGTTCTCCAATATTTCTCATTCATTAAAAAAAAACCCCTCCAATTCTTAAAAATTACTTCAAAATCTTAAAAAAAAATTAATAAAATCATAAAAAAAATATAACCACTACAACCTAAACCCCCTTCTCTTTCAATAATCCTAAAAGATAACCTCTTCTCATCATCAGCTGTCCCTTGGGGCTGGGACGTGTCCCTTGGGGACAGCTCAAGGCCACGTGGGGGGAGCCACAGGGAGCTGGGAGTGCCGTGAGTTCCAGGGCAGATTAAAGCCACAGATTCATGGGATTAAACCAGGAGTTGTACGGCTGGGTTTGAGCCCAGCACACTAAAAGCCCTTTGCTACCTGGAGTAACTGCAGAGTAAAGCCCGCAGCCCCGCTGTGACCCAGCCACAGCAACATTTGGTGCTACAGGGTGAGCCCCAGCTCCTCGTGGGGGGACCAGGATCTCCCTCCCTGCTCGGGAAGGACTCCCCAGACCCTGCTCCCCTTTGGAATGGAGGTTTTCCACGGGGCTGGGGGCTGGGAAGGGGACAGCAAATGTTAAATTTGGAGTTTAAACTGCCTGGAAGAAACCCCAAGGGCTGGGAGGTTGGGAGGGTGCTCTCAGCACATCCTGGGGGAATGGAGAGCCCTGCGGGTCCTTCCTGCAAACCTCCTCGGAGAGAGGAGATGTGGCTCTGGAGGAGGGGGAAGCTCCAGGAGCTTCACACACGGAGGGGACGGGGAACAGCAGGGATTGTCCGTGGCAGAGCCGTGGAGAGCTGTCCCTCTGTCCTGGGGCGTGGGAAAGCTGCAGCCCCGGGGCAGCAGGGCTGTGGGGCTCTGCTGTGTTCCCACACTCCGCTCCCAGCCCCGCCTGTGGCTCGGGGTGTTTCTGGCTTGCAGCTCCAGGCCTGGCTCCAGCAGCCCTGCTGAGCCACAGCTGCTCCCTGGGATGGCCATCTGTCCTCAGGTGACAGCCAGACCTTGTGTGGCCTCTCCAGGCTCCTGCGATGGCCATCTCTCCTTGGGGTGACAGCCAGGCCTTGTGTGGCAGCTCCTGGGATGGCCATGCCTGCTCAGGTGACAGCCAAATCTGGTGTGGCAACTCCTGGTCCCTTGAATGTCCATCCCTCCTTGGGGTGACAGCCAAATCTAGTGTGGCAGCTCTTGGTCCCCTGGATGTCCATCCCTCCTCGGGTCCCCTGGATGTCCATCTCTCCTCGGTTGACAGCCAGACCTTGTGTGGCAGCTCCTGGTCCCCTGGATGTCCATCCCTCTTTGGGTCCCCTGGGTGTCCATCCCTCCTCAGGTGACAGCTGGACCTTGTGTGGCTTCTCCCAGCTCCTGGGATGTCCATCCCTCCTTGGGGCCCCTGGGTGTCCATCCCTCCTCGGGTCCCCTGGATGTCCATCCCTCCTCGGGTCCCCTGGATGTCCATCCCTCCTCGGGTCCCCTGGATGTCCATCCCTCTTTGGGTCCCCTGGATGTCCATCCCTCCTCAGGTCCCCTGGATGTCCATCCCTCTTTGGGTCCTCTGGATGTCCATCCCTCCTCGGGTGACAGCCAGACCTTGCCCAGCAGCTCCCGGCTCCTCCCCGGAGCAGCCCAGCCCTGCAGCGAGCTCCTTCCCTGTCAGCCTCTGGCACTGCACAGACCACGTCAATAAATATTAAAAAAAACCCAAAACCCCCCGTTTTTATCGTGCTGATGCCCTCAGGGCTCCGTGCTGTTTGCACAGTCCGCAGGGTGGTTTTTCCATGCCTGTGTCCTTGGCTTTCCCGGGCGGGAATGTGGTGACGCCTGGGCAGTGACAAAGAAGCTGTCATTGAGAAAAGGTGTTTTCTCTCGCTGCCAGCTGGAATTCCTGCCTGGATGGGAGGCGGTGGGATGCGATCCCGGTGACTCAGCCCTGAGTCAGCGCTGCCCCGCTCCCAGGCAGGTTGGATGCTGGATTCCAGCATCCTGCACTTCTGGCCCTGCTCCAAGGAGAAGGAGGCTGGACTTTTCTTCTGCTGTCAGGAGAAGGACTCATCACACACGGCAGGGAAAAATCTGAGCGTTTTCCAGGCAGATTCTTTGGATTCTGGGTTAAACCTGGGAGGGTGGCTGGTCTGGGAGCCCCACCTGCCCATGCAGGCCCCATCCCCATGCTCCCAGGGGATGTGTTCACAGAATTCACAGAATTCACAGAATCACAGAATCACAGAATCACAGAATCCCTGGGTTGGAAGAGACCTTCAAGATCATGGAGTCCAGCCCAGCCCCAGCACCTCAGCTAAACCCTGGCACCCAGTGCCACATCCAGGCTTTTTAAACACACCCAGGGATGGTGACTGCACCACCTCCCCGGACAACCATTCCAGAACTTTATCACCTTTCTGGAAAAGCTTTTTCCTGATATCCAACCTGAATTTCCCCTGGCACAGCCTGAGCCTGTGTGCTCTGGCTCTGTCAGTGCTGCCTGGAGACAGAGCCCAAGCCCAGCTGAGCACAGGCACCTTTCAGGAGCTGTGGAGAGTGCTGAGGTCACCCCGAGTCTCCTTTTCTCCAGGCTGAGCACCCCCAGCTCCCTCAGTGGTTCCTCACAGGGTTTGTGTTCCAGCCCCTCTCCAGCCTCGTTGTCCCCTCTGGATGTGCTCCAGCATCTCAACGTCCTTCCCAAACTGAGGGACCAAGATCTGGACCCCTGCCCAGGCTGGTTCTTCCCTTAGAACAGATGAATCCTCTCCAAGAATTGTTTATCTTGCAAAAACCCCTCCTGCAGCTGAGGAATTCATCCCCAGCCAGGTGCAGGTGCTGCCCACTTGGACACCTCGCTGCAGCCTGGAGAGCCAGAGCTGCCTCCAGTGCAGGATCCTGGGGGTTATTTTTAGAGAGGACTCACACTTGGAGAGGGCTGAAATGTGCTGTCCTCACCAGAAAGGGTACAAAAAATAGATCAGGGAATTGTTCATTTCTGGTGACAAATGCTATTTCAGCTGCTGTGGGAAGACAGCAGAAGAGATGTCCATGGGGTCCAAGGAGAAAGGGGCTGGAGCTCTCCTGGGGCAGGAGCAGAACTTGTCCCACACAGGGATGAAGAATATTTCCATTTTCCAAATGTATTCTTTGTGTTTCTGAGGGGCTGAAAGAAAATCACAGCAAACATCCATCATGGAATGGTTTGGGTTGGAAAGGACCTTAAAGCTCATCCAGTTCTACCCCCTGGCATGCCAGGCTCACCTCCCACTGTCCCAGTGTCCAACCTGGCCTTGGGCACTGCCAGGGATCCAGGGCAGCCACAGCTGCTCTGGGAATTCCATCCCAGCCCCTCCCCACCCTCCCAGCCAGGAATTCCTTCCCAACCTCCCATCCATCCCTGCCCTCTGGCAGTGGGAGCCATTCCCTGTGTCCTGTCCCTCCCTGCCTTGTCCCCAGTCCCTCTGCAGCTTCCAGAAGCAGCTGAAGCTGAGGGCTGTGGGAGAGCCAGGCAGGAGCCCAGGAATGTGCCCTCACCTTGCAATTACCACAGTTATGTTCTCAAGGATGTGATCTTGGGAATCATTTTCTTATCTGAGCTTATCTTACGTGGGGACTGTGAAATCTTCCAGCCCTGGGGATGGGAAGCAGGCTCAGGTGTTTGGGACAGTCCTCACCTGTGCCCACATGGGAGCCATCTCCTGAACCAAAGGAGCACGTCCAGGGCTTCTCTCTCTGTCAGCTGAGGGCTTGGCTGAGGCCCAGCATGTTCCTGCTCTCAGGTATCTCAGGAATTCCCGCTCCTCCACCCCAAAATCACTGTGTGGCCTTTCCATCACGAGCAGAGCGATGCTGCCAAAAATCTCCCAGAGAGAGGAGGCCAGGCAGAATTTGAGGGGGAGTGATATTTTTCAAGTGGAAATGTCGTGATGTTATTTTTTTTTTTCTTTTTCATCTATTTTTCTTTCTTGTCTTGAGCAGAAGCTGGAGCCTTGGCCCAGCAGTACCTCGAGAGAGGCCTCCTGGTGCCTGACCACGTCATCACGCGCGTGATGATGGCCGAGCTGGAGAAGCGGCGGGAGCAGCACTGGCTGCTCGATGGTGAGTCCAGGGGGGGAAATCCCAGCCCCTTTGGGACGTTCCTTTGTTCCCGATGGTTTGGCAGCCCCAGGAGAGAGACAAAAGGCAGGAGCTGGAGGTGGGAGGAGAGGCAGGAGCTGACCTGCTGGCAGGGACATTTCCCGCTGGCCTCGGCACGTGCGTGTCCAGCTGAGCCCTTGGCACGTGGCCGGGAAAGGGAAGGGCAGGGAGAGGAGCTGGGTGTTCCACAAAGCAGGGCAGGGCTGGAGACATGCCAGGGAAAACTTCTTCCCTCCTTCACGTGTGTGTGTGTGTGTGTGTGTGTGGAGCAGCTCCTCAATCTCAGCCCAAAAGCCACCTGAGGTGGAGGGATGGGAGATGCTGAGGGCAAACAGGCACGGCCTGGGTCCCTGGCCATGGCTGGAAGGAGAATCAAAGAATCCCAGAGTGGTTTGGATTTGGTGAAACCTTAAAGGTCATCCAGTGCCACCTCTGCCATGGCAGGGACACCTCCCACTGTCCCAGGCTGCTCCCACCTGGCCTTGGACACTGCCAGGAATGTGGCAGCCACAGCTGCTCTGGGCACCTGTGCCAGGGCCTGCCCACCCTCCCAGGGAACAATTCTTTCCCAAAATCCCATCCATCCCTGCCCTCTGGCAGTGGGAACCATTCCCTGTGTCCTGTCCCTCCATCCCTTGTAAAAGATCTCTCTCCATCTTTCTTGTGGGCTCCCCTGTGGTCTTTAAAGTCCCTTCCTATCCAAACCATCTGGGATTCTGGAATTCTCTGCTCCAGCTGCTCACTGGCTGTCCCAAGGAGGACAGGACCATTTCACTGCAGTCTCCTTGATGCCCTCCACATCAACCAGCAGTTTGTCCCCAGTCTGTGCACAGCACTCTGTTCCCTTCACGTTTTCCCTGGTCATTCGGGCACTCGTCCCTGTTCTGCCATTGCCTGTGCCCTCCTGCCTGCCCCCAGCCCCCGTGCAGGGACAGCAGCCACCACCCTGAGCCCCGGGTGTCACATTTCGGGAGCTGCTGCTGCTGCAGGAGCTATTTTTTCTCGGAGCCATATGGTGGTGCCTGCCTTTCACACCGCTTGTGCCGCAGCGGGGCTGGGCCTGCAGCTCCGGAGCTGCCTGAGGGATGAGTTTGGCTCCATCCTCGCTGCTTGCCAGCCTCTCATGCCCATTCCTGTGCCCTGCCCGCCCAGGTTTCCCTCGGACGCTGGGGCAGGCCAAGGCTCTGGATGGGATCTGCGAGCTGGACCTGGTGATCAGCCTGAACATCCCCTTCGAGACGCTGAAGGATCGCCTGAGCGCCCGCTGGGTGCACCCCGCCAGCGGCAGGGTCTACAACATGGACTTCAACCCTCCCCACACCCAGGTGAGAGCCCCGGCGCCGCCTGGAGCCGCCCACAGAAGGGAAACTTGGGAAAAGTTTCTTTTCTCTGCAGGAGCTGGGAGCCTGAAGGAGCTCTGGGCGTGCGATCCTGGGTGGAAGGGCTGAGCGCCGTGAGGAATTGCGCTAAATGTTCTGAGGGATTGTGCTGAACCTGCCTGAGGGACTGTGTTAAACCTTCTGAGGAACTGTTCTGAGGAATTGTGCTAAACTTTCTGAGGAACTGTGCTAAACTTTCCTGAGGGATTCTGCTAAACTTTCCTGAGGAATTGTGCTAAACTTTCCCGAGGAAAGCGGGATTGATGCAGACAGTGATGCCTTGTGCAGGCTGATCTAGAGCAGAGGCTGGGCAGAGTCACAGAATAAAGCAGGGATTTATGGAAAGGATCTCCTCCATGGATCCACCTTGGGCAGCACCAGAGCCCAGCCAGGGCTGCAGCCAAGAGGAACCAAAATGGTCCCAAAATGCACGAGCGCTCCCGGGGGCTCTCACTGGGATCAGCTCTGCTCCATTTGCACCTTGCAGTTCATTGTCCCATTCCAGCTTTAGCCCAGGCACTCCCATCCTGCTTGTTTTTCTCTCTCCAGCCCACGCTGTTTGTGCTCCTGGGCCTGAGCTTTGGATCATTTGTCCTTGGTGCCCAGCTGGAGCAGGAATTGTTTTGTGTCCCTGCTCTGTGCAGAGAGCTCAGCATCCCCTGATGTGAAGCCCAGACCCACACACTAAAGCAGCTCAGAATGTGAAAATAGAAAAGCCCAAACCTGAGGCATCACCAGGCCGAGGCATTTGGCAGCTGCAGGGTGGCTGATGGGGTGGGTGACGTCCCTGTGTGCTTGGTGTCCCCTCAGGGTGTGGATGACCTGACGGGAGAGCCGCTGGTGCAGCGCGAGGACGACAGGCCCGAGGCCGTGGCTGCACGCCTCAGGAAGTACAAAGATGCTGCCAAGCCCGTGATAGAGCTCTACAAGTGAGTTGGGCGTGAGCAGAAACCACAGCAGGGCTGTCAGAACAGCCACCAGGGCTCTTTGTCCCCTGCCCACATCCCAAAGAGCCCTGGCAGGTTTGTGGGGTCAAGCCCTGAGCCTGGACGGGGCCTCCCTTGGAGGAAGGAGGGTGATCCAGAGAAATTCCCAGCTCCTGTTGGTCCTGCTGGCATCATCACATGGGAGGGGTATTTTGGCCTAGATCCAGGGTGGGACATGCCATGAAAAATCCATCCAGGACCCGAGGGGTTTGGCTGAAGCACAGGGAGGTTGGCAAGGGGCAGGAGAAGGGAGCTCAGATGGATCTGCTGGGAGCCCAGGGGGGTTCCAGGGCTTGTTCCTCTTGTGGGGCTGCTCTTCCCTGGAACTGTGGGGCTGCTGTTCCTGGCCAGTTTGGGAATAATGGATTGCTGCAGGGTGGTAAATCCACTGCTCAAAGGGAGTAGAAGCCCAGGAGTGTTTTTAAGCACATGGGGGGCCAAGGTTTCCCTTGCAGGGGAAGGGGGAGAATTACAGAATCCCAAAACGGTTTGGGTTGGAAGGGACCTTAAAGCCCATCCCATTCCATCCCTGCCATGGGCAGGGACACCTCCAGGGTGCTCCCAGCCCTGTCCAAGCTGCCTTGGTTGGGATGGGCTGCTCCTGACTTCTCCCACCTTTTTTTTCCCAGGAGCAGGGGCATCCTTCACTCCTTCTCTGGCACAGAGACCAACAAGATCTGGCCCTACGTGTACACCCTGCTGTCCAGCAGGATCCCACCCGTCCTCTCGGAGGAGGAGCACTAACCAGCTTGTGCCAAGCACCAGGATTTCATTCCATCCTGGATTTGGTTCCCAGTGCAGTGCCAGGGCTGTGCTGGGCTTGGGTGATCATGACTGGGTGACATTGGTGGGTACCAGTCACAGCCAGGATCAGATCTTTGTTTAGAAGGTCAAGTCTGCTGGAATTAGGGTTTTTTTTCCCCTCTTTTGGGGCTATGGAGTTTTCCTGCCTGTGGTCCATCCCGCACTGGTGATGCTGACCAGGGCATTGGTCATTCCAGGTTTACACAGCTTTGCCATGGTGTCCTTGCCATCCCTTTCCAGCCCCAACCCCTGGCTGAGCCCACATGTGCCATCCTGTTGCTCCACAGGACCATTTTCTGCTGAGGACTCTCTAGGCTGAGGCTTTTTTCTCTATAAATTATTTTCTATTAAATGTATTTCTCAGAGAAATAAAGCTCTAGAAAGCAACAACTTAGCCCAGTGGGAATTTTGGGAGCAACATGGAAAACGTGTGTACAAAGCTGAGAGGTGTGAGGATCACATTTACAGCATGAATACACGTAAAAGAGGCAAAAACTTGGAGAGGAACCTCTCCCTTGTACTCCTTCCATGGGGAGAGCTGAATTCCCTGTTGGAAAAAGCTGCTGTACAGGTTTTTATGGAATGCTGTGACACTCAGCAGGACCCGGGCTGGGGATGAGTTGCACTCCTTTGTGCTTTCCTGGTTTATAGCTTTCAATACTACAAGATAGCAATGTCCTAAGAGTTTCTCCCAAAGATTTATCTCCACGTTTGCTTCAGTTTTTGGGGAGAAATCAGCTCATTCCATCTTCTGTGCTGCCTTTGTCCCCGAGGTCCCCTGGCCAGGGGGTCCCTTCAGCTGCTCCTGCTGCGTCCCCCAGCAAAGTGACTCCCCCCCCATGAAATCCCAGAGATCTTTCCTTCCTTGGGATGCACCCAGGGCCATGGCCAGGTGTTTTCCCACAATTTACAGCATCCTTGGATTGTGTTGGGGCTGGGCTTTTCTCAACTGGAAGTGCTGTCACCCTCTTTTTGTAGGATGCAGTGCCCGAGCAATGGGGACAATTCTGGTCTCCTCGAGTTGCCTTATTTTATAGACTATATTTAAGGAAGAAATATAAAAGCAAGATGTGCTTTCGTAAAGGTTTAAAACAAACAAAAAAAAAGGTGCTGAATTTTAGCATCACCTTCTGGGAATTGTGCATGGAGCTGCTGGATCTGCAGGGAATTCTGCTTCTGCCAGCAGGGCTCACAGGAACCTGGCACTGCTGGCACCTCTTGGATTAATCAGAGCACCTTTCTGCTGCTGGATGTCCCTGGGTTTATTTTTCCTTTCTTTTCCCTGTGGCCCACAGCAGGGAAAGAGAAATGACCAGATTTTTTAGGGATCTTTCCACGCGTGAAACTTCAGCTCCTGCCTGGGTTTGTTCATCCCAGCTGAGCATGCTCGTGCTGACCAAGGATCCCCTAAAATTTGCTTCATCCTGGTGCTCTCCCCAGTGGAGCCAGAGTGGGATCACTGCCCACATCCCCCCTGCTCACCCCTGCCTGGGGAGAGGCCAAAGTGCTCCCACCCTGCTCCAGGTGGGAATTTTCCAGATGGGAGCAAAGGGATTGTCAGGTCTCACTGCTGTCCCAGGAGGCCTTTCCATGCCCTCGTGCTGGGAGGCTGCAAATCTTCCAGCTGGCAATGAAAGCCTATTTCAGAAAGATTTGGGATTTTCCCACAACCTTGGGATGAAGGTCTGGGCTGGTTTTAGACACAAATCCAGAAACAGCCAAAACCTGTGTGCTGCTTTCTTTGGAACAGCTCTGGGCAGGAGGGGAGGAGGTTTTAGGGGGCTTTTTTAGGATATAAAAACAGCTGAGTGCCAGGCAGTGGGGCTGATCCCTGCTTTGCCTTGCCCTCTCCTTGTGTCCTCTCCCTCCCTCCTGCAAAATTCCTCCTGAAGAGACAATTCCATGCAGCCCAGCACAGGACAGGTCTGCAGATGCCTTTTGCAGGCTTTGAGCCTTCTAATGGGTGTAGAAATCCCGTGGCTGTGCATGCATCCAGCCCTCGGGATTGAATTTTCTACCAGACCTGTTGCATTTTCCGAGACCAAATTCCAGCAGGGAATTTGTCCCTCGCTGTGTCCCTGCCGTGCTCCCCTTCGGTATTTTACTGTGAACCCCAAACCTTTTGTAAAGTCACAGCAATTTTGTACTGACCCGAGATACTGTGTGGAGGGAGGAGCCTCTCCCGCCTGGAATGTCACGCCGAGTTTTCTTCCCGGAGTTTTCTTCCCGGAGTTCCTTCCCGGTGAATCGCTGCAGCTGTGTTACTGCTCTCAAGATGTAAATAAAGATTTTCTCCTGCTGATCCCTGTGCTGGCAGAGTCTGTGTGGGTTACGCCTTGCCAAGGCAGCAGGGCCAGTGTTGACCTGGAGTTCCTTTGTAGGAGCTGAGGAGGAGGAGGAGAGGGGAAGAAGAGGAATCAGAGCATCCCTGCCTGAAGGTGGGAAACCCCTCAGGCTTTGGGTTTGGACACGGTGCAGCTCTTTGGGTCCTTTATCTGATATAATCCAAAACATTGGTTAAAAATTTGCTCCAGGCCCCCTATCCTTATCCCAGAACCCCAGAATTCCAGAATCACTGAATCCCAGAATCCCAGAATCCCAGCCTGGTGTGGGCTGGGAGGGTCCTCAAAGCCCATCTCAATCCACCCCCCTGCACATAATGTGGTTTAAATTTCTTTTTTAACTTCTCCCTGATAAAAATCCCGGGGAGCATTAGGACAGGGAGGCTCTGGCCGTGTCCTGTGCCCCGGGTAATCCATCACGAGTGCTTGGGATTGGGAATCGGGAACTGGGAATTGGGAACTGAGCTCCCGGAGCGGCAGTGCCTCCTCCCAGTGCCACCAGTTCGCTTGTTGCTGTCATTCCCGAATAACAGCTCGGGGCACTCCCTGTTTGGAGTGAGCAGAGCCTCGGGAATGATGGGAGACTGGGAAAACAAGCTGATAAGCAGGGAAGCTGCAGCCGGGGAGGTGGGGGAGAGCCCCAGTCGGCGGGGGGAATGTCGCGATTCAGGGTCGTGACAATCCGGAGGCGGAGCAGGGATGTGCGGGCAGAGAAATCCGAGGAGGAAAAAAAATCAACGTAAGCTGGAATATGAACTCAGTCTGAAAACAAAAGCTGGGAGGTCAAAAAGCAGAGGAATGTGAGCCAAAATCCAGCTGGGATCAAAGGCTCGGCTTTCCCCGAGTGCCACCCGGGGAGCTGGGAGGGCACAGGGGACACGTCCCCACCCTACAGCCTGACCTCAGCCCCGGCTGGAACGGAAAGCAAAAGGAAACGGCCTCAAATTGCACCCGGGGAGGCTCAGGTTGGATATTTGGGAAAATTCCTTCATGGAAAGGGTTGTCCAGCCCTGGGTGGATGAGTCCCAGTCCCTGGAGGGATTTAAAATCCCTGTGGATGTGGCACTTGGGGACATGGGGCAGTGCTGGGCATGGCTGGGCTCGATGGTCATAGAGGACTTTTCCAGCCCAAATGATTCCATGATTCCAAATATTTGTTTACTGCATCACTGAAGTGTTTGTCTGCCTGGTACCCGGGGAAGTGCCCCAGGTGTGCCTGGATCAGCCCCATTCCCGGGGCTGCAAATCTTGGACAAGTCACAGGCCCTGCTGAGTCCACCCAGCAACATTCAGCATTCTCCAGGGGGAAAAAAAATCAAGGGGAAAAAAGCGAGGAAAAGAGGAAAAAATAAAAAAGGGAAAAAAAAACCCCAAAACAACAAGGGGAAGAAAAAAAAAAAAAAGAGCAAGGGAAAGGAAAAAAAATATAAAAAGAACCACCCAGTCAAGGGAAAGGAAAAAAAAATTAAGGAAAACAACAACAACAACAACAAAAAAAACCCTGCTGAGGTTTGCGCTGCAGACTCCAGATCCCACTCCAGGCCACATTTTAGACGGTGTGATATGTCTGCCTCCATCCCCATCCTTCCCTGAGTCTCTGTAATCCCAAAAATAACCCGGGAGCGGCACGCAGCTCGCAGGCAGCGGCGGCAGCAGCGCCCCGCCGGGAGCGGCCCCGCCGCCGATGCCGGGCGGAGAAGCGGCGTGCGGGACACGGCCGCGCTCGCCACCGCTCCCCGCAGCCCCCGGCAGCCGCAGGATGCACGGGCCCGAGCAGCAAGGTAAGGGAGAGCTCCCCGGAGCTCATGGAAAAGCGGAGAGAGGGAGAGCGAGAAAATTGGGGGGTGTTGTGTCGGGCCCGTTTGTGCTGAGTAATTGGGGAAGGCGCGCTCGCATCCCGGGATAAGGAGAGAATTCCCTGCTTTCCAGCCGGTTATGTAATAGGGCAGAGGGAAGGGATAGCACCCAAAACTGCTGGGCCGGGCAGGGAAGGCGAGGAGCTGGGATTTGGGGATGTGCACCTGGGCATGGAGTGTTGGATACCCCCGGGCTGCGCCGGCCCCGCGGTGCCCGACAGGAGCACGGACGCCTCTTCTCGCACCCCAAAATTGGGGGTTGCGCTTTTCGGGCTGCCTGGGAGCTCTGCGGCCGCATTGAATGAAATAAGGGGATTTTCCGGCTTAAAATAATAACTGTAGCTTCTCTGCGGCCGGAGCTGGACCTGCTGCGGGAGGGGGATTGGCGGCGATGTCAGCGCACAAGCGCTGCCATCCAATGCTGATCCCGGCCTTTCCCTGCCAATCCAGCGGGAAGCTGACCTTCAACCCCCCACTCTGCTGTGCCGAGGCAAACACAGGGCTGCATTCCCTTTAAAAAAAAAAAAAACAACTATTTCGGGCCAAAAAAAAGGCTCAGATCTGTAGTTGAATGCGGACATCGCTGCCTCGGCTTCGGCGCTGCTGAGGCAGCCCCGGGCGGGCGCTCCGGGAGGGGACGGCGGTGCCGGGGTTCCCCAGGGCTCCAGGTAGGTGTTTATCCCCCTCACGGCTGGAAAACAGCCCATAATTCCCGTCTGGCTGCTGTGTTTGTGCCCGTCATTATCATAGTCTTGTTTTGGATACTGCCAGGGAGAGGAGGAGGAAGAAGGAGAGGGAGAAAGAGGAGGAGGAGGAGGAGGAGGGTGAAGAATGTTTTGGGCAAACCCTCAGGTCTGCAAACTCCCGACTTTATTCTCCCTCCGCAGCTGGACTAGGGCCTCCATCTTCTGCTATCCCTCCAAATGTGGATTTCTCTTAGTCATAGCCTTCCCTGAGAGAAAAAAAAAAAAAAAAAAAAAAAAAAAATCCCATAAAGGCAGCGTACGGAGCGATTCCGGCGGCACAAGCGGCGTGACGGCAACACCGGTGCCTCTAAATTTAGCCAGCCGTGGCACAGCCGCCTTGTTTGCATCCCGGGAACGCTCCCGGCCGAGGGATGCAGCATTTTGGAGAGGCTGCAGCCCTTAAGGAGGCACCGGGTTTGTCCTTGAGCCGGGCTCTCGGCGGCAGCGGGAGCCCCAATGTTGAATTGCTGACCCGACTAATCCCCGGCGCAGCCTAATCCCGGAGCCTCCCGCCTCGGAGCCGCAGGTTTGGGGCAGGATCTGCTCCAATCCCTCCTGCTTCGCTGGGAAAAGGTGCTGGGCTGCGTGGGGAAGGGAGGTGATGGATTGTAGTGGGGAGAGCCTGGGAGCCGGAGGTTCAGGCACGTTTTGGGGTGGGAGTTGGGATGTTGGGGCTCAGCCCCGCGGGGTTGTGTTTGGGCACACGCCCGGCCTCTGCTCAGGGGCTGGAATTCCCTTTGGGATGGGAATTGGGATTGTCAGCACAACAGGGATGTGGCAAAGCATGCAACTCATCCATGGCAAACATCCCGATCCAAAGGGGTGGCTGCTCCTCTCCCAGAATCCCAAAATCATCCAGGTGGGGAAAAGCCCTCTGAGATCATCGAGTCCAACCATTAATCTAGCTCTGCCCGAGCTCCAGGGATGTGAGGATGCTAAAAACCACTAGAGCTGCCCACAGCTCCCAGATTTTTGGGAACACGGCCTGGAAATTCCAGAATTCTGTAGATGTAGCAGGCAGAGATGCTGTAACTCCCATAAAAATTGGATTATAGATGCTTCTTCAGGGGTGCATAAAGCAGCCATGGGAAACTCTCCAATTAAAATGCCATAAATAGGAATTTATTATTTATATGAAATTATAAATAATTAATGGTTCCTACTAATAATTCTATGATGTTAATGTTTTTACAAGAGGTTTAGTATATGATTACAATTTTAAATAGTATTATACCAAACTAGAAACAGTATTTTATGAGCTCTTGCAGTCCCAAAAGTGGATGAGGCCCTGTTTGATGGACGCAAACAACATATGGATTTCTTTCTCTTGAATAACTCCTTGTCTTCAGCAGCCAGAAATCATAAGGATGGGAATTTTGATCCCTGAATTAAGGCTGGGAAAGGGAGAGATGGAGAAATTGGGGGTGCAGGGCAAAATCAGGCAGGGAGACTGAGACCAGGGGCAGAATTTGCTCCAAATCCTCTGAAATGGGATTTCCGCCATGGAGGAAAATTTGAATTTATTCCCTTCGCCAGACCATGATTGGAAGCGAAAAAGAAATGATCCTAAAACCAATTTGAATTCCTTTTCCAAGTGAGAGTTTTCACGGAAAACTTTGCAGGAAGAGCAGGTTGCTCTCGGCCAGCTGAGGTTTCTCTGATGTCTGTGAAGGGTGGGGTGCACCAGGCTCTCCCTCCCATTCCCTGCTGGCATTCCTTCCCCAGCCTGCCAGCTTTGGGAGGGTTTTGAATCCCCACAGAGCTCCCGCTGAATGATTTCAGTGGCTCAGAGTTGAGTCAGCACTCTCCAGCTCTGTGCCCATGGGGTTTTCCATGGATCTGTGTCCTGGGGACATCCCAGGAGAGCATTCCCAGTGGAGTGACCCTGAGGAACCCACCCAGTGCTGAAGGGGGGTTTGTCACCTGTCCTGGTGGAAATGGACACCAAGAGAAGGGTGAGGGACAATCCCAGCCTGATCCCTGGGTGAGATGTCCCCAGGGATGTCCCCAAGATCAATTTTCATCCAGAGCCAAGGAATTCTGGAATGGTTTGGGCTGGAAGGGCTCAAAGCCCACCCAGTGCAGCCCCTGCCACGGGCAGGGACACCTTCCCCTGTCCCAGGCTGCTCCAGCCTGGCCTTGGGCACTGCCAGGGATCCAGGGGCAGCCACAGCTGCTCTGGGCACCCTGTGCCAGCTGAAATCTATTCCCACACCAAACTGGGTGTTTGTGCCTTGAACAACATCCCAAAGCTCAGAGCAGCACATGGATTAAAACCAGGATGTGGGAGAGAGCAGCCCTGTGGGGTTTGTTGGAGGAACCCTTTGGAAATGATGCTCATTTATAAACCTGAACCCAAACTGCCTCTGTCAGGACCTGTAAGTCACCACAAGCTGAGACAAATACAATTTTAGAATATTTTATATCAGCCAGAGTAGTAAATCTTTAATAATATTTTTCCTATTAATTTTAGGTAAAAACCTAAATTCTGGCAGAAGGTCCAACCACATCAATGGGGTTGTGTTCTTGTGCTACCAGACCCTTCTGTATCTTCCTGCCCTGGGCCTCTCTTAAACATCCACCCAGGAAAATCCATCCCAGCGAGGCCTGGAGTGAGAACACCTCATTCCCCCTCAGGAAACCCTCACCCCATCCATCCTGAGGGGAAGGGATGGCAGCCCCAGCTGTGATTTCCCTCTGTTTTCATGGAAAATCGGATTTCCCTGAGGTCTCAGAGCTACCTGAGAGCACGACCTGAGCATTCCCATCGAGTTCTCTGCTGCTGGGGCCTGACCCTGAGCTCAGCAGCTGCAGCTGATGCAACCCCACAATGACACTTGGTTGTATAATTTTCCTCCCTGTTTTCCCCACCAGCCATTTTCCAGTGCAGACAACACCCAGTGCCCAGATTTTCCTCAGGATTTAACCACTTACCTCACAGTGAATGGGAAATGATGAATAAACAGCAGTTAGGCCACAAAATATCTGATTTTTACCAAAATACCTGATGGTGAATGGCTGTGCAGCCTCCGTTTTTCCAACATTTTGCAGGCTGGGGACTTCCTGAGCCAGCATTTCCTATTTAATGGCCTCTTATAGATCCACTTCCCATCCCTTTCTCCTCTTCTTTGTGAACCATGGACATTTTTAGCAGCTACAACAACCCTTGGCAGGCAGCTCTGCAGCTCAGTGTGGCTGAGGAGCCAGGCAAATCCTTGAACACTCCAAAACCAAGTCCTGGGCTGGGATGAGTAAATTGTGGATCATCCCTGGCAGCTTTTTAACAAGACTGAAAGGCAAGAAATAAAAGATGTGCTGACACAGCAGGGTAGTTAATGGGTGTGCTCTCAGAGGGATGAAAGGATGGGGAGAAAGATACTGAGAGTTGAATATTTGTCACATCCTGGGTCATCCTGAGTGTCCATCCTCAGAGGGAGCACTCCAGCTGCCAGCCAGGCCCTGAGAACTGGGCTGGCTTTCACTGCAGCAAAGGCTCAAGGCTTCCTCTGCTGAAGGTTAAATCGAGTTGAACACTTAAACCCAGCCCAAACAATCTCAGAACCTCCTTTGCTTTTTGTTAGAGATGAACGAGACAGGCAGAGCCACTTTGGAAGTTCCTGAACGTTGAGTGGGTTAAGAAGGGGTTGGATCATTTGATGCCCCTTTCTCCAGCTGGATCTCCACAAATCATCCCAGATTTTCCCTGGAACATCACATTCCATCCTGGGAATGTGCTCTGCTGCCCAAGGAGCCACTGCTCCAAGGCAGGTTGGGACAGCTCCTCATTCAGGCAGGGACACCATTCCCTGATGCAGAGGGAGGACCCACGTGGCCATCCCTGACTCCAGGCCAAACCCCACTGATTTATCCCAGCACAAGTCTGGAAACTGCTTGGAGATGGAATTCCTGGCTCTGGAGCCACATCCTGGGGTTGTTCTGCTGCCACATTCCCAGAGCAGCGCAGGGGGATTGTCTTGGTTTGGACAGCCAGGTGTCTGCTAAGGAAGGCAGGAGCCTCCCCTGAAATGGAAAATTCAAACCCCCTCCCTCTGAATTGTTATAATTTTGAAATTAAGGGGCTCTCAGGCAAAGATGTGGGAATAGGAATAACAGTTCTTTACCAGGGAAATTAAAAATACAAACGCAATAGTACAAAAAAGAAAACAAACCCTGCCAGAGTCAGAAATGCCCTGACCCCCTGTGGGTCAGGGTGGTGGCAGCAGTGCCATTCCATGGGGGCTCAGCCCTCCTGCAGTGCCAGCTGTGCTTCTGCTGGAGCAGGATCCTGCACAAGGCTGGAGTTTTCCTCTGGAGCTCCAGGGCTGCTGGAGATGGGCCTGGGCTTCCTCTGGGAATGCAGTGGGGCAGAAAGCTGCTCCTCTGGGAATGCAGTGGGGCAGAAAGCTGCTCCTCTGGGAATGCAGTGGGGCAGAAAGCTGCTCCTCTGGGAATGCAGTGGGGCAGAAAGCTGCTCCTCTGGGAATGCAGGGGGGCAGAAAGCTGCTCCTCTGGGAATGCAGTGGGGAAGAAAGCTGCTCCTCTGGGAATGCAGTGGGCAAAGGCTGCTGTGGTGTCCCAAAATCTCAGATTGTATCCAGGTAGGAATGCTTGGCTCCTCCCCCTGGAGTCTCTCCCCATGGGATGATGGAATTTTCTCAGCCGTGCAGGGACACTCAGTGGCCATGAACAGGAGATAATTAATAATTAATGGCCCATGAACAGAAGAGATCTCCTGGAGGGAGGATGGGTTGTGGCAGAGATAAAGAAAACTGCCCCATGAACAGCAGAGAACTGCCCCAGCTCTGACAGGTGGGGATGGAACACACAGCCCCATTTCCAGCCTAAGACAGGGATGGATGCTCTGGGATGGATGGAGCCCAGGTGAGAGGACAGGGAAAGTGATCCCTGCTCTGCAGCTCACTGCTGGGGGTGTCCCTGCCCTGGGAGATGAACTCTGAGGGCCCTCTCAACACAAGCCATTCCATGATCCTGTGATTCTGTGGCTCCACACCTGGGCCTGGCCACAACTCCCCTGTGTGCAGGAGTTCAGCATTCCCAGGTGAGAAACTCCAGAACAAATGTTTTGTACGGGGAGTTTTAAGGGTATTGCTCCAGGTATTCAATTAATTTTCAAAGTCTATTTGCAATTCTAACAGCACTTCTCAGTTTAATTGTGCTCCTGAAGAATTCAGGGTATAATATTTCACCTGAGCTGTTCAGCTGATGGGAGGAGAGGGGCAGAAAATGGAATTGCACCTCAGGACAGTTGGGGCTTGGTTACAGCTACAAAGAGAGACTTTACCCAGGAGAGGCTGCAAGCCAGACAGAGAAAAACAGCCAGAGGTTGGCAAATCAATTTTTCCCAAGGTCAGGAATGGGGAGAGTTTGTATCTTTTAAGGCTTGAGCAACACAAAATCCTCCTTAGCATGTCCTTAACACCTCCCCAGCCCTCGTGGCCCCTGCCAGCCTTGCCCCTCAGTCAGGGCACCTCAGGTCTGTCACCAGCCACTGCTCAATAAATGAATATTCCTGAGGGGCTCCTTCCCTTCCTTTTCAGCTTTGAAAGTCATGCGCAATTCAAAGTTATTTGATTTTGGTTGGGTTTTTTTTTTTTTTTTTTTTTGGTTGTTATAGCATTTTTTATACTGTAGTTCTCCAAAAACCAGAGAAACCACGTGGCCCTGCTTTAGCCCAACTTACAGGGAGAAGGGAAGGAGAGGGGAATATTATTTTATATATTCTTTTCAGCTAAACTTCTCACTGGAAGAGTGCAGCTTCACCTGAACCCCAAAGGATTTCTTAATCCTTCAATTCGTACAAGCAAGGGTGAGACTTTGGGGTTGTTTCCTTCTCCTCCTCTTCCCCAAGATCCCCTGGGGTGGCTGCTCTGTCCCTTTGTGCTCTGCAGAACCCCCTTTTTCCAGCTGGAGCTCCAGGCTGTGGTGGTAATTCCTCTGGGACCCCCCAAAACCTCGGACAAGGAAAGAAATTAATAGCAGATTCAACAAGGAGGAGCAATTTTTGGGGTTTTTTTTCCAAAAGAAAAAAGCTGAGGCAGACAGACCTTGGCTGCTCAGCAGTGAGGGAGGGGCTGCTGGATTATTGAGAATATGGAATTCTGTCCAAGCTGAGCCTCTGGAGCTGATGGGTGATGGTGGACACCTGCATGGTGATGGGTTTTAGGCTCTGCAGGGTTTGTGTCCTGCCAGGTTTCTCCTCCACATGTTTTGATGTGTTTGGGCTTTACTTGAGCAAGCAAAACAAATGAAAATTCACCTCCACCCCCAGAAACTTCCCAGGAATTGTTTTATCCTAGACTGACCAGGAGAGGCTGACAGATGTGATTCCTAGTAAAGATCATGGAATTCTGGAATGGCTTGAGTTGGAAAGAACCTTCAAAACCACCTTGTTCAAACTCTGCCAAGGGCAGGGACACCTCCCACTAGCCCAGGTTGCTCAGAATACACAAAATGGCTCAGAAAATGTGTTTATTTTAGATTTTATTAACTTGTTGCTTGTGGGTGCCAAGAGGGAGGGGCCCTTCCCTGCTGGCCAGTGTTGCAATCCGTGAATTGCTCCACACAGACCAAAGTATGGAGGGAGTAGAAAACAAAACCCCAACCTTGAGTTCAAGTTGTTCCTGCTGCTGACAGGGAGCTGCTCATGTCAGGTCAGCTCATTTTTGGTTTGCTGCTTGTAAATCTGCCGGGGTTTTTCTGGGGAAATTCTGGGTCACAGATGTACCTTGTCTGCTCCGTGCCATGAAATCTCAGGGGTTGCATAAACAATAGCACATGACAAGGTAGGGCTGCACCAGATGTCTGCTGCCCCAGAGGAAATTTCAGCCAGGAAATTTCAGCCAGGTGCCAGTGATACCTCAAGGTTTGGGTGTTGCTACACAAGTGACTGGAATCAGAGAATCCCAGAATTATTTGGGTTGGGAGGGAACCTAAGGTTCATCCAGGCCCACCCCTTGCCATGGCAGGGACACCTTCCCCCATCCCAGGTGGCTCCAGGCCCTGTCCAGCCTGGCCTTGCTTATTGATGTCATTGCTTTAGAAACAAAGCTGGGCTAATTTCTGAGCAGAGAACTTCCCTTTCTGCCAGAGATCAAAGGCATGCTCATGCCTGTTTGCTAGGGCTTCCTTTTGCCTTTAGTTTTCCTTAAATTACAAAGAAATCCACTTAGAGTTTAATAGTGCTCATTTCCTTTGGAGCATCCCTGGGTTCCTCTGTTCTGTGCAAAATGAAATTACGATGTAGAAGGCCTGGCTGAAAACTGCATCTGAGCAAGGCACAGCTCATCACTCGCTCAGGGCCACGCTCTGCTTGGTCCAGAGTCTGTTTTCATGGGAACAGCTAAAAATAGATGGGTGACAACAACTAAAATGGCTTTAGCAGTCGGTGGCCCTGCTGGGAGCCAGAGGCAGCGGTGGCACAAGCCAGAGTTTGGGATGCTGGGTGCATCATCCCACCGGGATCAGCTGCTGGGGTCCCTCTGCTTCCCCGCCCACGCCCAGCTGGGCGTTCCTGCGGCCCAGGGGCGCTCCTCAGGATTTTGGGGCTCGCTGCAGAAGTGCTGCGCCACCCCTCCTCCTGCAGGCCGCAGAGCGGGCAGTGCCAGCCCCGAAGGCAGTGACCTTGCAAGGAACGCACCTTCCCGTGCCGTGCCACCGACACCTCGGTGTCACGGAGGCTGGCAGAGCCTCCCCCCGGCCGCGCACCCGGCCCTGCAGCGGCGGGATGAGGCGAGGGATCGCTGCCAGAAGGCAGGGCCAGCGGCCCGGAGGAGGAAGCGCTGTCGAGGCAGCGCTTTGGGCTCGCTGACGGCTAGCGGCAGCCGGCGCTGGGCGAGCGCGGAGCAGCAGCGGGACGCTCCCGCCGGCCGCCGCGTCCTCCCCGCCCGCTTCCGGCGGCTGCGGGGGGGGACGGCCGCGCTCCGGGCCCGCCCTTCCCCTCCCCTCGGGGCGGCCGGAGCGCTCGCCGTGCCCTCCCTCCGTCCCTCCATCCCTCCTCCATCCCTCCCTCCCTCCCGCCCGCGGCGCCGGAGCCGCTCGCCCGCCCGGCTCGCCCATGAGCCTGCTCGGGAGCTACCGGAAAAAGCCCGGCAGTGACGGCTATGAATCCTTGCAGCTCGTGGACAGCGGCGCTGAGCGCGGCGGGGCCGGCGCGGGGCCGGGCCGGAGCCCCGGGCGGCAGCAGCAGCAGCAGCAGCAGCCGCAGCCCCGCGCCGACGGCGGCGGCAGCACCATGGACAGCTCAGGTACGGCGGGGCGGGGGCCGGCGACTCGCCGGGAGGGCTCGGTGGCCGCGGGGACAATAGCGGCCCTTTGTCCGGGCGCGCTGGGATGGAGGGAGGCAGCGCCGCGGACTCCTCGGGGCTGGCTCCTGATCCCCCCGCTCCGAGAGATGAAGAGTGTGAAGCATGAGGGAAAATGGATGGAGCGCTCTGGGATCTTCCCCCCCCGCCCTCCTCCCCCGCGACGGACTGAATTCCCTGAAAATTTTCAGGACTGAAAATTGTCCTGAGGTTTTTTTTTTTTTTTTTTCCCTCCCCCCACCCCTCTAAAAGGCACTCATCAAAGTGAGTTGGATTAATTCTGATAGATGATGTGCAGCGTGCACCATTTTTTTTTTTTTAATCAGGGAGTAAGGGAGCAGATGGTCTTTATGGCTGGTAATGGGATAGAGAGCTCTTCACCTCGAAAGGTTCAAATTTGCCTGGCTAACCAGGAATGGGGAGAGTGGGCATGCTTTGAAGGGACCCCTCTGGTTCTGGTTCTTTACCTGTGCCCACCCCCAGGAGCATCCACAGCCTTTGCAGGAACTTGTGGAGCTCAGAGTGGTGCAGGGAAACCCCCCGGGTGTTTGGGAGGGACCCCCTTCATGGCCACCCGTAACAGGGTGATCTTGCAGCACAGAATCACAGAGTCATGGAATGGTTTGGGTTGGAAATCTCATCCCATTCCAAACCCCTGCCATGGGCAGGGACACCTCCCACTGTCCCAGGCTGCTCCCACCTGGCCTTGGGCACTGCCAGGGATCCAGGGGCAGCCACAGCTGCTCTGGGCACCTGTGCCAGGGCCTGCCCACCCTCCCAGGGAACAATTCCTTCTGCAAGTCTGACCCAAATTTCCCCTTTTTTCAGTCTGAACCCTTTATTCCTTGGCCCAGCACTGTAATTCCCAAGGAAAACACCTGCACTGTTCCATGAAGGACAGGGCTGGGCCAGAGGCACCCCACAAGCACTTCAGATACAGCATCTTTTCCTAACCTGGTAACCTCTTTTTGAGGGAAAAAAGCCCTAATGAGCCATGGCTGGGCTTGGGCAGGGAGAGCCTTATCCTTGATTTCCCCCCCCGCCCATTTTTTCTGATGTAACAAGAATCATAAAATCCCAGAATGGTTTGGGTTAAAGGGACCTTAAAGTGCCACCCCTGCCATGGGCAAGGACACCTCCCACTGTCCCAGGTTGCTCCAGCCCTGTCCCACCTCCTTGAACACTTTCAGTCATGTTTTCCTCTTCCCCTTTGCCATCTGAATTTGATTCCAAGTCTTCTTTTAGGCTGGTGCTTGTTTTTCTGTAACTTACTTTACTCCCAAACTTCAGAAACATCTCTGAATTTGCTGCTACAACATCTCTGCTGCAATTGCTCATAATCACAGGCTGTGCCAGCAGCTCCTTACTCACAGTGGGCTGCTGTGTTAGAGTGATTTGGGTCCTTGCAGCCGCTGGGATGGTGAGATGCTGCAGGCAGGTTAATATCTATCATCAAAGGCCATTACCTGGAAGAATTTCCTACCAGAGCAGGGACCAGAGGCAGAGGAGTAGTGGGAGGTGGTCGTGGCATCCAGGCAGGTGAAGGGCTCCTCTCCAGCCTCATCCTGGGCAGCTCAATTTGGTTCTCTGGTTTTGCTGAGCTAAAAAAAAAAAAAAAGAAAAAAGAAAAACAAAAACCTGCTCATGGACAGCCAGACAATGCCTTCATTTACAGGTTTTCTGCAATATTCAGCCATTTCCACTCTGCAGCTACTCTGATTCTAGCCTAGAGCATTAAATTGTATTAATGGCCTCTACCAGTTTCCAGGATGTTCTTCCCAAACACATGGGCTGGATCAAGGGCTGGCTCTGGGATTTGGGAGCTGAATTTTAAGGGATCTGTCTCAGCCAGAGTTTTCTTCTTTCAGTTCACTCTCACTGCCTCAATTTTGCAGGTGCTCTGAACAACACACCTGGCACTTGAGCAGCAAAAAACCTCACGTCTTAATGTGGCCCTTGAATTCTATTTATAGGATAAATATTTTTTTAATAATCCTTTTATTTAATAAGGACTGTTTGGTGGTTGTTCCCAAACAAAATTTTAAAATTTCTGTGTTGAGTGTGATGCTCTGTTCCAAACCCAAACTCCACACTTGGATCTCTCTTGTTCATCTGAGCACTTCAGGCTGATAAATTCCTAATTTCTCCCAGCTCACTGCAAAGCCATTTTTCTTTGCCAACTATGAAATTGCAACAGCTTAAAGAACCAAATCCACCCCTCAGGTGTGCTTGTGATTCCGAGTGATTTGGTGATTGAAGCTGCTCCTGAATTGGGGGACATGATTTATCTTTCATGCAGGCTGCAGATGGAGAACTGGGGACAAGGATTAGGGACCAGTGTAAGACACAGACAGGAAAATGAGGTGGTTGGGATTTTGGCTTAACAGGAGCAAGAAAAAAACACCACCCACCTTCTGTACATTTTTTTTAGTAGAGAAAATATTGGTATTATAAATATTTCAGACTCCACACAGTGATGCCGAAGTTGAAATTCCCAAGGTGGGCAGTGGTTGAGAATAATTCAATTGGGAAAAGAGACCTGAACTCCTCAGGAAGGAGAAGGGTGGGGTAAAATCCATCTCAGGGAAAAGAATGTGCTGCTGGGTTTTGGTGGGACAGGGGGATCTCTTGTCTGTGGAATTCAGTGTCAGACCCTGAAGGTGAAATCCTTGAGGTGCCCTGGCCATATCCAAGCTCGTTATGTCCTTTTTTCTTTTTTTCCCCTGATTTTCAGTGATGGTTTCCTGTGGGGCAGAGCAGCTGCTGTTTGCAGTGGAGGAGGGGAACGGTCTGGGTGGAGAGCCCAGTGCCACCAGTGATGGGGGACACTGGGACACTGGTTTGTCTGTCTGGCAGGGTGATTGCAGCTGAACAGACAACCATGGAATCATTAGGTCTGGAAAAGTTCTCTCAGGTCATCGAGTCCAACCATGCCAAGGCCAGCACTGTCCCATGTCCCCAAGTGCCACATCCACAGGGATTTTAAATCCCTCCAGGAATGGGGACTCCAACCCTCCCTGGGCAGCTGTGCCAGGGATGGGAAAACCCATTCTGGGAAGAAATTTTCCCAAAATGTCCAATCCAAACCTCTCCTAGCCCAGCCTGGGGCCGTTCCCTCTCCTCCTGTCCCTGTTCCCTGGAGCACAGCCCGACCCCCCCGGCTGTCCCCTCCTGTCAGGAGCTGTGCAGAGCCACAGGGGCCCCCTGAGCCTCCTTTGCTCCAGGCTGAGCCCCTTCCCAGCTCCCTTAGCCTCTCCTGGGGCTCCAGACCCTCTCTCAGCCCTTTTCCCCACCCTGGACCTGCTCCAGCCCCTCCATGTCCTTGTCCTGAGGGGCCAAAAGTGACCCCAGGAGAGGGGGACTGGGACAGGCACTGCCCTGCTCCTGCTGCCACAGCTCTGGCTGCAGGTAAAGACCATTTCCAACGAAGTTAAAAAGGTGAACAATCAAACCTTTCTCTTCTTTCCCCTCATACTGGATTTCTTCTGCACCTGGGCATAGGAAAATGCCCTGTGCTCCGTGGAATATTTGTGTGTGGGTCACCAGTGAGCAATTCCACTTGTTGGATGGGTGAGGATTTGTGCTGAAGGCAAAGCACTGGCAGTTCTGGGGCCAATTGCTGCTGGTTTCACTAACAGAGCTCTGTTTGCTGTCAACAACTCCCATGAGCTGAGGAACTGGGCTCCTGTTTGGTTTTTCTATTAATTTCCTTAGACTTATGCAAAGTATTAGATCTTCAGGCATCCTCTCTTAATGCAGATTTGCAGCCTCATAAACACCTTCTTGCAAGGAAAATAATCAGTGGCTGCAGCTTTGCTCCAACTCCCAAGTGCTTCTGATTATTGGCTTAATATTTTTTTTTTTTTTGGACTGGTGTTGCTCAGAGTGAAAAGAGAAAAGAAGCAAAAGCCAGGAAGCAGAAGCACAGGGTTGGTGCTGGAAGGCTCCTCATGGATGGCAGGGAGCTGGCACAGAGGGGTCAGCTGAGTCCTGAACAGAATCCTGGAATGGTTTGGGATGGAAAGGACCTTAAAGCTCATCCTGCCATGAGCAGGAACATCTCCCACCCTTCCAGGCTGCTCCAGCCTGGCCTTGGGCACTGCCAGGGATCCAGGGGCAGCCACAGCTGCTCTGGGAATTCCATCCCAGCCCCTCCCCACATCCCAGGGAACAATTCCCAATTCCCAATGTCCCATCCATCCCTGCCCTCGGGCACTGGGAGCCATTCCCTGGGTCCTGTCCCTCCCTGCCTTGTCCCCAGTCCCTCTGCAGCTCTCCTGGAGCCCCTTCAGGCCCTGCCAGGGGCTCTGAGCTCTCCCTGGATCCTTCTCCTCTCCAGGTGAGCACCCCCAGCTCTCCCTGGATCCTTCTCCTCTCCAGGTGAGCACCCCCAGCTCTCCCTGGATCCTTCTCCTCTCCAGGTGAGCACCCCCAGCTCTCCCTGGATCCTTCTCCTCTCCAAGTGAGCACCCCCAGCTCTCCCTGGATCCTTCTCCTCTCCAGGTGAGCACCCCCAGCTCTCCCTGGATCCTTCTTCTCTCCAGGTGAGCACCCCCAGCTCTCCCTGGATCCTTCTCCTCTCCAGGTGAGCACCCCCAGCTCTCCCAGCCTGGCTCCAGAGGGGCTCCAGCCCTGCAGCAGCTCTGGCTCCTCCTTGGACCATCCCAAGCACAAGGATGGGAGATCTGTGTGCTGGGAAATTCTGTGGAATGATTTAGGATCACAGCACACAACTCCAGTGGGGTCTCTGTGCTCCTGTTGTTTCTCCAAATGCCCCAGACTTGGGATGGAGGTTTGGAAATGGATGAGGAGAGAGACCTGAGCTGAACCTCGCAGGACACAAAACACCACGAGTTCAAAAACCAGATTCCAAGAAAAGCATCTACCCAGAGCTGCTTCTGTCTCTCTCTTTTTAAGTTGCTGCAAGTGCTCTCAAGATGAGAACCAGGCAGAATTTTGAAGAAGCCAATTTATTTGGGTTTTTGCTGTGGCATTCAATTCTGCTTTCTTAGCAGCTGGCTGAGCATTGAAAGAAGAGCTTCTAGGAAATAAGATGCAAAAGTAACAGCAAGGATAGTTGTTATGAAAGGAAAAAAAAAACTTTCTGTGCTGTTCTGTGGTGTTTATAATTTAGATAAGATAGAAAAGAGCTTTTAAAGAGTTGGGGCATGGACTTGCTTGTGCTCTGTGCTGCATCAGGCAGAGTAACCATGAAGAAAAAACCTCTGAAAGACACTGCAAGTGGTGAAATTGAGATTTCTTGAGCTGTTTTACACTTGCAAACATAATGTCTTGTGCTCTGGTGACTCCTTTTCTCTGAGTCAGAAGAGAGACATCTCCATGTCACTGGCACGGGGACAAAGGCCTGGCCTGACAATGTTGTCCTGTGTTCCCCGCTCGCTGCGTTTTCAAACAGGGAGGTTCTGTTTAATGGCTCCTTTGTTTGCTTGGTGTGTTTTGGACACTTGAACGATTGGGTGTTGGCAGGAGTCTTGTCTTTTTTTCAGTTGTTTTGACAGGGGGGGAGAAGCAGAGAGAATGTCGATCAACTTCAAAGACAGATTTCATGCTCCGTGCTGGTGGCTCGCCGTCGAGCCTTGCTGAAGATGAGTTTCATGAGGGGAAATTTTTAACAAATTAAGCAAATCTGGTGGGTACTGGGTGGTAATCCCCCCCTCCCCTCTCAATATTACTATTCTTTTAAAAAAACACGGAGTAAAACCCCCTCTTTGTGGAAATCCTTCACGTTTTTGGTGCAAGCTGCACTCCTCTGTTTCTATTTCTCAAGCAAAAGCAGAAATGCCTCAATTCTTCAACTTTACATGAGCTTTACATTTAAGCAGTCTCAAATGAACCTTTGGATGAAAAGCTTTGGGCTCATGCAATGTTAGTTCTGGAATTTTATCCCAGCAAAGCACAAAAAGAGGTTCTTGAGTTCTTTACGCCAAAGTTTGCTGCCAGAGGCTCTGAGTGCTTCCCACAGGAGGTCGGGGACCCTTTGTTGTCCAACAGAAACACAGAATTATGGAATTTCTCAGGTTGGAAAAGCCCTCTCAGACCATCTTTTAAATTGTCTTTTAGCTCCTCCCAAGGATGTCTCCTGCCAGGGCTGGACAACACTTTTGGGGAAGAAATTTTCCCCAAATCCAACCTAAACCTCTCCTGTTTTGAGGCATTTTCCATCTCCTCCAGGCAAAAGGCCTGGATGGGGCAGTACCAGTAAACTGCTGGAAGGCTGCAGTAAAGAAACCCCAAACAACAACCTCATAAACAACAACTCCCTGCTCAGCTGAATAAATTATTGGAGATATCTTGGTGCTGGGGATGCTTCTGTGCCTCATGATTGTCTTAGGAGACAATTAGGATTGGCTTAGGAGAGAAATATTCCGGCTTTACCCTTTGGATGAGGGCCTGGAGTGACAGCAGAAGGGGGAATATCTGGAAAATCCCAGAGGGAAGGGTTGGACGGGATACTGGGAAGGAATTCCTGGCTGTGAGGGTGGGCAGGCCCTGGCACAGGGTGCCCAGAGCAGCTGTGGCTGCCCCTGGATCCCTGGAAATGTCCCAGGGTGGGGTTTGGAGCAGCCTGGCACAGTGGAAGTGTTAGGATGAGTGAAACCTGGGCTTGGGGGTCTCAGCACTGGTTTTATCAAATGAGCAGAGCCTCTTTGCTGCTGCAGTCCTGCAGTTCTGCTCTGCACATGCTTTGCTGCTTATTTTTATGGAATAACACACTAAGATATCTGTGCTCAGCCTTGTAGGGAACCTAACTCTACCAGGAATCTGGGACAGTGGAGGAGGAGGAGGGGACAGATAGGACTGGTAGCAAAAAATTAGATAAAAAAATAATCAGTGTTTAGGGTCTGTCTGAGTCCAAGGAACTTCCCAAGTAATTTCTGCAGGTTTTCCCTGTGAATGCCCCTTTATCACTGTTTTAGTTGCTTCTGCTGGTGGTGATTTCTGTCCCAATCCATCAGCCAGTGACTGTTGAAAAGTTGATGCAATTCTGACACCTGGGCTGTGTCTGATCCAAGATAGGATGCAAGTGCCTATAACAGCATTGATGGTTTAGTCTTGGCTTAAATGTGGTAAAGCTCAGCTGTCCAGATGAAGAATATGTGCTGGAAGGAAGGTCTGGGTTTCAGGATGTGATTTTGTGCCCTTAAAACACAGTTAGAACCAGAGAAGCACAGGTGATTTGGGTTGGGAGGGAGTTTAAAGCCCATCTCAATCCAAGCCCACATTCCACCATCCCAGGTTGTTCCAAGCCCAGCTGGCAGGTGAAGCCCTCAGATCTCTGATATTGATTTTGATAATATCTCAGATATTGATTATCACTGGGTGCAGAGGAGCCACTGCCCAGAGATTTGCTTTTAGGAGCTCCTGCCACCCTTCCCCTGGCAGGGAAGGTGAAATTCCTCTTTGCAATCCTCTGGAAGATGGAATGTGGGGAACAGCAGGAGCTGGGAATGCTGAGGGTACCCAGGGATGTGGATTCTCTGCTCTGCACCCAACAGCCCTCCACCCATGAGAAACCCTTTAAAGGATGCTCCAACCCTGCTGTTGCAGGAATTTCTGCTCCAGGGCTGCTCCTCCTCCCCTGCAGACACTTCCAGGAGTGGAAAGCATGTCAGGGTGATGCTGGAGTTGTAGCAGCCTGGCTTTCCTCCTGCAGGCTGGTGGGAAAGCACGTCCCACACGAGGCAGGCTTTGCTGGGAGAGCTGGCTGGGGGAGGAACGTGAGCTCTGCTGGCTGCTGGGGGGGGAGAGGCACAAAAAGCAGCTTTTTTTTTTTTTTTTTTTTTTTTTTTTTTTTTTTTTTTTTTTTGCTGAGTGTTCCTTAAAAACAATCCAGGCTTTGTTGCTGAAGCCACAACAACAGTGGCTCGACTCCTTTCAGTGCAGGGAACTTTAAAAGGGCCGTTTCTGCCCAGGCACAGGGCAGCCTCCACCTTTATCTTAGGGGATAAAACAAGCAAAAACCCTTTCTTCCCCCCCCCCCCCCCCAAAAAAAAATACTTTGTGGGGAGGAAGAAGGCTGCAACAAGCAGAAAAAAAAAAAAAAATTAGAAATGGGGAATTTGGGACACAAATACAGGAACAAACAAAATTTTCCCCATTGTAATGCCAGGCTCTTGTACCATTGGAAGAGAATACAGAGGGGATTTAAAACTCCCAAATCTTTTTTTTTGGGAAGGTGGGAGATGAAGCTTTAATGGTTTCCTACGTGGAATGGGGAGATGGAATGAGATGGTCTTGCAGGTCCCAAACAATTCTGTGATTCCATGATGAGGAACAGGGAATATTTAGATCCTTCCTCACTCCATCCCTACCAAAATCACAGGCAGCAGCTCCCTGGGCAAAAAAAAAAAAAAAAACAAACCTTCATTTGACATTGAAGATATTGTTACACAAAATCTGGGCAGACTGAGGGAAACCTGCTTCCTTTCCTATGGTTTCATGTCTGCTTTTTGTCTGCCCTTTCCAGGCAAAAAGGGTCTGTTCACTCCTGCTAAGTAACCTGGGAAAGGCAGCACTTCTCTGCTGAGCCTCAATTTCCAGGCGTCTTCCTTCCACCTCCCCTCTCTCAGGCTCAGAGTTGCTTCATCAGCATAAATACCCAGACTGACAGAGTCTGAAATGCCTGTTCAATGTCGGCTGCTTTCCCCCTGGGCTCTCAGGAGAGCTGGAATTCAGGCCTGTGCTTGGGAGGGCTCCTGCCTTGTCTGGGGGGGGCTGCTCAGGGACCTCCCCAGGCAGACAGGACTTCCAGCAGTGCAGATTTTGCAGGGAAAGATGCCAAATGTGGAATTCCAGCGGCGAGCACCTCCCTCAGCTGGTGGCAGGGTGTGACCCCTTTGTTGCTGGTCACTTTGGGGCACCTCTGGCTGCAGGTGCCAAAATGTCCCCATCACTCGAGGTCACACCCCTTCCATTCCCCCATTTCTACCCCCAAACCCCCACATTTAAAGCAGGATTGCTCTGAATGTGCTTTTTGAGAATAAGCACAAACACTGCTCCTGGCACTGCAGGGTACAGCAGGAGGGGATATTTCCTTTCTGGATTTGTGGTAGGAATGAGTTTCCTGGCCTGGCTAATCCAGACAATTATGGTTTTGCCACCCTCAGCTGCTCCAGTACTGAGCACATCCCTCTGAGCTCCCCTGGATCACTGTTCTCTTCCAAAGCTCTCTCTGCCCTGGGAGGAGAAGTTCTCCTGCACACCCCTCTCCTGATCCTCTGTAAAATTAGCACTTAAGTGCTTTAATTAGGATTTCCACACTCTCCATCTCCCATCCTGTCCATCACCATGCTGGTGCTGTCAGCAGGGGCTCCCTCAGCTGAACTCTCACTGCTGAGGGTGGACCCTGGCAGGAATGCTCCCACCTGACATATTTCAGTTTTGGAAGGAGGTTGTTGCTTTATTTGGTATTTCCTTATCACTCTCCACAGCTCCTGAAAGGTGGCTGTGCTCAGGTGGGGTTGGGCTCTGTCTCCAGGCAGCACTGACAGAAGCAGGGGACACAGTTGTAGCTGCACCGAGGGAAATTTAGGTTGGATGTTAGAAAGAAGTTTTTGACAGAAAGAGTGATAAAGTTCTGGAATGGTGTTTAAGAAAGCCTGGATGTGGCACTGGGTGGCAGGGTTTAGTTGAGGTGTTAGGGCTGGGTTGGACTCGTTATCTTGAAGGAAGAGACCTGAAGGTCTCTTCCAACCCAGTGATTCTGGGGTTCTGGGATTGGTGACTGCTGGAGGTTTATTCTCAACACAGAATGGTCCAGCCTGGCCCTGGACACTTCCAGGGATCCAGGGGCAGCCACAGCTGCTCTGGGAATTCTATTCCAGGGCCTTCCCACCCTCACAGGGAACAATTCCTTCCCAATATCCCATCCATCTCTGCCCTGTGGCAGTGGAAGCCATTTCTTGCTCAGCCATACTTTCTGATCCTCTGCTTTAGGGGACACAGGACACTTGGAATTGACTCCTGCTGCTTCTCTTAGAAATACAGTGAAAGCCTCCTTCTCTCTGTTTCTCCTCTTCTCTCCACTTTTTAAATCTTCACATTGATTTCTAAAGATTTTAAGTTTTCCATACTCTCAGAGCCCTTCTGTTGCTCTCCTACAGCATTTCCAGCTGTAAGAATTTGCCCAGTGCTGTTGAACCTCTGATCCTTTGTCCCCTTTTCCCTGTGCCAAGCTACCACTTTTCTGCCTTCCTTTCCTTTAAAAGCTGACCTGCAGAACTGAAAGTCCCTTTTGAACATCTCCTCCTTCCAGCCCTGGAGCCCTGGCTCTTCCAGCACAGAATAACATGAAAACAAACTTTTTGAGGGGAGATCAAACACAGATTCCATGCTTGGAAGCCAACAAGCTTCTTTGATTTTTTCCTTTCTCTTGGGTTTTTTTTTTTTTAAACATACTCACAGGAAGTTTGGCAAAAGAAATATTCCTGTGCCTCGAGGAGCCATCCTCTGTTCTGAAGCCCAGTGTAGAGGAGAGGTGGCCTCTAATTTTACCAGTCCAGGACCTGGATCAGGTGCTGGGGATCAGAGTAGCATCACCTTCCCAATGGCATCTCCAGTTTCAGGATTTATGGATAGCTCACCATGGGTGAGGCTGCCTGAGAGCGGGGGGTGCTTTTGCAGTTAAATTATCATTTTATCACAGAATTGTAGAACAGTTTGGGTTGGACAGCCTTCAGTCAGCTGGGAGGGTGGCCCTGAAGGAGCCCCTGCGAGGGATGTCCCAGGGGATGGGAAGAGTCCTTTTCTCACTCCTGAGGAAGTGGTTCTTGGTTGTGGGGAGAAAATCAGTCAGGCTGGGTTGGGTTGGAGGTGAGGGAGCTTCAAACCATAGGATGGTTTTGGTTGGAAGGGACCTTGAAGATCACAGAATCCCAGAATTAATTAGGTTGGAAGAGCCCTCCCAGAGCATTGAGTCCAAGCTGTGCCCGATGCCCACCTTGTCACTCAGGAAGGCCTGGACACCTCCAGGGACAGGAACTCCAACCCTCCCTGGGCAGTTCCAAGGTCTGATCCCTCTTTCCATGGGGAAATTCCTGCTGATCTCCACCCTGAGCCTCCCCTGGCTCAGCCTGGGGCCGTTCCCTCTCCTCCTGTCCCTGTTCCCTGGAGCAGAGCCCGACCCCCCAGCTGTCCCCTCCTGTCAGGAGCTGTGCAGAGCCACAAGGGCCCCCTGAACCTCCTTTTCTCCAGGCTGAGCCCCTTCCCAGCTCCCTCAGCCTCTCCTGGGGCTCCAGACCCTCTCCCAGCCCTTCTCCCTTCCCTGGACATGTTCCAGCCCTCAGGGTCAGTTTTGTTGTGAGGGGCCCAGAACTGGACACAGCCCTGGAGGTGTGCCCTCCCCAGAGCCCAGCACAGGGGGACAATCCCTGCCCTGCTCCTGCTGCCACCCAATTCCTGCCACAGCCCAGGTGCCATTGGCCTCTTGGCCACCTGGGTACACCTGGCTGATGCTCAGATCATCCAGTTCCAAGCCCCAGTTTAGATCTTTTACCCTGTTGTCCTCACTGTGCTGAGACTGAACGCTCAACCTACACGCAGTGCTGAGAGCTCTGAGCCCAGCTGGCAGGAAGGAGCCATCCCTCATCCCTTGGAGGAGGAAAACCACTTTTCCTCCTCATGCCTGACACACAGCAGCTCATGGGGACGTGTTTGGTGTGGACAGAGCAGAGGGGTTGCTGGGGTTTGTTCCAAACCAGTGACGTTGGCTTTGGTTTTGTTGTAATTGTTGGCTTTGTTGTGTGGTAATTGTTGGTTTTGTTGTGTTGTAATTGTTGGTTTTGTTGTGTGTTGAAGGTGCCTCGTCACCAGACATGGAGTCCAGCTATGGGGGAGGCCTGCTGGACATGGTGAAAGGAGGAGCAGGGAGGCTCTTCAGCAACCTGAAGGACAACCTGAAGGACACCCTGAAGGACACCTCCTCCAAGGTCATGCAGTCTGTGGCCAGGTACAGTGCACCTGAAGCAGGAAAAACCAGGAGCTGCTGGTCCCACTGAACAAGCACAGCTCGCAGGGATTGAGGAAGGAAGGGAAAATCCCAAATAATTTCTTTGGTTCTGTCTCCAATTGAGGTTTGGCCTCAAGGAAGTGGGGAAAACCCAAGTAAAACCATGTAAGCTTCATAGTGAGCATCAGCATCCTGAAATCTGGGAAATGCCTGTGAAAGTGGAGCACCTGGTCTCCAGTTCCTGGAGGATTCCCTGTGGGATCCTTCTAGTGAGCCACCACTTGAATATTTATTTTCTCGCTGGTGTTGATTGTTGATTTTATTTCTGCTGTGCTTGCTGATGTTCCCATCCCTAAATCCACCTTGGAATGGAAGAGAGGCTGAGGTGACTTTGCTTTGGGGACTCTCCTGGTGTTGTCCCATGTTGTCCCCCTCTAAGGGATCAGGGGCTACAAGAAATTAAGGAAATTTAATGCAAGACCTCGGAGGATTTGAGGGATCTACAAAGTGCAAACTGCTGAAGATTTCTCCTGGAAACTGGCACTAAAAATTAATGACAAAAGGGAAAAGGGACCTTTCTTGCAGGTTTTGTATTCAGTTAATTGCATGTGGAGAGGGGGAGGCTGGGTCACTGTCTGCATCTCAAGCATTAATTTTAAGATGATTTTTCCTTGTGTGATAAGTAGTTTTTTCTGGGCAAACACTCCTAATGTGCAGCTGAAGTGCCTAAATTCTGTCCCTTGCTTTGTCTCTTAGTTACACCAAGGGAGAGCTGGATATTTCCTACATTACCTCAAGGATCATAGGTAAGCACTGCTCTGTGGAGAAACACAACCTGCAATACCCCAAACCCCAGAATTCCCTCCACCCCCACTGATCCTGGCCTCTCCTTGCTTTGCCAGTGATGTCTTTTCCTGCTGAGGGCGTGGAGCTGGGATTCAGGAACCACATTGAGGATGTCAGGACGTTCCTGGACTCCAGGCACCCCGACCACTACACCGTGTTCAACTTGTCACCCAAATATTATCGCAGTGCCAAGTTCCACAACAGGGTGAGTGCCTTCCACAGGGCCAAATTCCTCAGGGAAAGGGGCAGCAGCTTCTGTTGTATCCAGAATTTAAGGGGATTTAGGAATTAGAAGTGGTTTTAAGCTGCTGGGGTGAGTTTGGGAGTTTTAGCTGGGAGCACAGGGATGAAAGAGCTGGAAAGTTCAGGGATAATGTTCATGTGAGGAGCCTGGGGGAGTGAAAGGCATTGCATGGAGTGGCTGCAGAGAAATAAAGAATAAACCAGAGTTTTACAGCTGCTCCTACAGTGTTGGAGCTGCTGCAGGAAAAAAATAAAATGAAAAGCCTTTGGAAGAAATTACCAATAGAAGGAGGGAGATGATTTTCTTGCAGTTGGGCTTTAATCATGCAGGCAAAGCTCGGGATGGAAACGGGATCTGAGGGGCATTTTGGCTCTTGTGACTTTAAAAAGCCACCTGCACTGCCTGGCCCAGTTTCCCCCTCTAAAACCAGAGCAGCATCAGGGAGCACTGCGAGGCTCTGCTTCATTAATGGCTTTTAGAGGAAATCTCTATGAAATGCTGCTGCTGCAATGCAAGATTAGATTTAATCTTTCTGAAAACTTCCTGTTCTTTCCCTCTCCCACAAGGGAGTGCTGTGTTTTGGTGTTGGGGTTTTTTTTTTAATTTCTAACTTTTTGGTGCTATCAACCCAAAAGGCAGCAGCAGTTGCCAGGCTTAACTCTCAGTCAGGGTAAATGAATCTAATCTAAGCCTAATTCAGTTTTAATTTGAGGTGTAGCTGAATTTATCTTCAGTAATTCTGATCACCAGAAACCACTCACTGACACTTGAAGCAAATTTCTCTGTGGCCATCAGTAACCAGACTTCAAATACGAGTAAATGAACAGGGAAGACTAATTAAGAGATATTAAGAGCTCAGAATCTTCACTCCTGATTGATTTTGGTGCATCACTGATGCTGTTTGTGGGTGGAGAAAAATTTATCTACTTCTGAAAGGCCAGCATTAAAGACCTATTGCTGTGTGAGCTGGCCATAATTCCTGAATCCCTGGAATTATCTGCCACCCTGCCCAACACCTCAACAAGTGACTTTTAATGTCACTCTCAAAGGACAGCTCGGTGCTTTGGAACCATTGCATTGACACACATAGGAAGAAAATAAAATGATCTTTTAATAAAATATTGTGTTTTCAGTTTAGGGGCTGGGAAGTCCTGATTCCAAGTATTTTTCATGAGAAAGAAGTGTGAACAACACAATACATTAAATCATTACCAGACTGAGCTTCGTATATCTTGCAAAAAATATTAAAGGGCTCTCAAGGAGGTGAAACCCCAGTGAGTTTTCTGCTGGATATCAGCTGAGCTGCACTGAGATACACTTGTTCTTTGACAGGAAAAGCTTTTCAGTTCCTGCTTTCTTTAAAATTTTCTGCTCCTAAGATCAGAGTGGCTCACTGTGCTGCGTGGTGGCACAGGAGGGAGGTGAATTCGTGTCCTGCTGGGCCATTTCCCTGCCTAGGAGTGGCTGAGTGGGTCAGCAAGCTCCAGGTGCCCAGCCTGCCGAGGAGGAGAGGGCACTGGGACAGTGGTGAGGCACTGGGAGAGGTTTTCCCCAAACCTGGAATTGTCCAAGGATAGAGCTGGGAGCACCCTGGGATAGTGGAAGGCAGCAGGGTGTGAACAAGATGATCTTTAAGGTCCCTTCCACCCCACCCGGAGCAGGGCTCTGAACAGAGACGTGGCTGTGCTCCATTGTCCCCTCTGTGTCCCCAAGAGGAGAGGAGAGGAGAGCAGTTTCAAACCACAGGACTCAAATCTAACGTGAAACAAACCCAAGCCTCAAAGCCCCTCGTGGGTCACGTTCCTGGCAGTTGCTGCCCTGCTGCTAAAATCAAACAAGTGCTTATTCCCAGAGCTGGAGAATTCTAGCTGCTTTTCCCCAAGGTTGTCTGTGCTGAGTGCTGGTGAGGTTCTGTTTGATAGAAACACCAAGCACACATTTAATTTCCTAATTGCAAACTATCAGGCAGATGTGTAATTAGAGGCAATGTAAATATGTAATTATGGACTGGTGGGAGATGTGTATTATTTATTAGAGAAGTGATAATGGCTTTTCCAGATGCTTGGCAAGGAGGTCTGCTCTGAGGATTGTCAGTGGAAGGGTCACTGCAGGAATTCTAACAGGGAAAATCAAGGACGTACAACAGAAGGAATGAAACAAACTCTGGAGACAGGAGAAGGTGAAGAGGATAAATTGGGAATGGTCACTCCCTGCTCTCCAAACTTTGAGCACTGCTTGACCTGTTCAGTGGCTTCTACAACACAAAGCCATATTTGCTCACAGCAGGATACCCTGGAGACCAAAACTTTCACAGATCTAAAAAGCAATCAGACAAATATCTAACTTGCTGTGAGACAAAAATGGAATTTGCCAGCTTGGTCTGGCCCTGCATCCCATGGGAGCCTTTGGGATCCTTGTTGGACATGGCACAGCCTGGCAGGGCTCTGGCTGGAATCTGGGTGCCTGTTTCTGCTCCAAGATGTTGTGCAGGTGTCAGACAGGACCCGAAGTGCAAGTTTTATAAAACCTGGAGCATTTCCTTCCTCTGAGAGATGAAACAGTTCTGAGGATCATGTGGCTGTTTAAGAACATCTGGGCAAATCATCTCCTTCCTTCCCTGTTCCCATTGAGCAGCAGCCAAATGTCAGCTGAGAGAGAGAGAACCAATTCTTCAGCTGAGGACAAGCCTCAGGACATTCCTCCTTTAAATTTCTTCTGGCCAGAAATGCCTTTTTAAAAAAAGATATTTCAATTAAAACCAGATAAAAGGGAGATGTCTATTGAGGTCTATTTGATGTGCTGCTTGGGACTGCAAGGGCTGAGTCAGAACCAGCACAGAGGAGTAGGAACCAGACATACTTTAAGATTTGTGGGGTTTCAGCTCTAAGGAGCCATTCATTTTTCTGGCTCATATATTAACATACTCAGATAGGATTATTTTTTTTTTAACAGAACTTTCCCTTTCATCAGTTTAATATCTGTCACATAGGGCTTGGAAATGCTGTGCCAGAGAAGGATTCAGAACAACAGCTGCTCAGTGCCCTGTGCAAATCAGAGCAGTTTTTAGGGACGCGTTGTACAAAGGCTTTAGAAATCGAGGCGAGACTGGAGCGTTCTAAAAGAGCCCCTCCACATAAGCTGGTGTGAAATGTAAATTTTGAAAAATGTGCAGTCAGGAACAACACATCAGCCCAATGTCATTTCATTGAGAAAGCTTTTTTGTCTGCCTCCTCATAACTCATGCGAGCCACGGCGCGGAGTTACGCACGAGGAGAGGTGGAGTAGGATTCCAGCACACAACTCGTGGTTGTAAAGGACAAGTAGGTGTCTTGGCAGGGAGAATTAGTAGAGCAGGGCTTGTTTGGTGCTCCCACAAAGCTGTTTTTGTGGTGGTGCCATCCCTGCAGGTGTCTGAGTGCAGCTGGCCCGTCCGGCAGGCGCCCAGCCTGCACAACCTCTACGCTGTCTGCAAGAACATGCACAACTGGCTGCAGCAGAACCCCAAAAACGTCTGTGTCATCCACTGCATGGTGAGTGCACCCCACAGCACCCTGCAACAGCTGCTCATGGAGTGTCTGGAGGCTGTGTGCCAGGATGGGGACAATTCCTGAAAGAGGAGGGATGGCATGGGATGGGATGGGATGGGATGGGATGGCATGGCATGGCATGGCATGGCATGGCATTGACCCAGAGGAAGGGACATCATCACCCAAAGCTCAGCTGGAAGAGGATCACTGAATGAGAAGCAGGAATGCAAAGCAAGAGAGGTCAAAATCATCCTCTAGGAGAAAGGTTTGAATTTCACCCAAGAGCTGTCAGCTTGCTGTGACTTACCCAGGTTGCCCAGAGAAGCTGTGGCTGCCCCTGGATCCCTGGAAGTGCCCAAGGCCAGGCTGAATGGGGCTTGGAGCAGCCTGGAACAGTGGAAGGTGTCCCTGCCTATAGCAGGGGGTGCACTGGATGGGCTTTAAGGTTCCTTCCAACACAGACCATTCTGTGATTCTGTGTTCTGGATTTTAATCTAAGTAGTCACAGGAGAAAATGCAGCCTTTGGATTGAAGGGGGCTGGAAATGGGGCAGGAAACACAGAGCTGGGAATTCTGTCGAGCTGTGAAATGGGGACTGTTGAAGTCTCTTGCCAACAGGAGAGGTCAGGCCTGGCTGAAGGAAACCCCCAGAGGGATTATTCAGCACTGGGCAATGCTGTGCTGTGTAGAGTGGTGTGATCCTGGATCACTCCTAATTTACTCCATCCAACCTTTCCCATTGACAGCAATGCCCAAAAGCAGAGTTCTGCTTTGCTCCTGGAGCCTAAATTAAACCAGGAGGCTGTCAGCCCTGATCAGCAGAAACTGGGAGGAGTGGAGGAAATGACTGATCCCAAGTTGCACAGAGCTCCCATGTGAGCCTGGCATTTCTGCCTCTCACAGCACAGCCACAGCTCCAGGACGTAAATTCCCTTCAAAGAGAGAAAAGGATGCACTTGATGCCTCCAATCCTGGAAATCCAACTCGAAAATCCAATTCCTTTCCTGTCCTTTGAGCAATGGATATCAGGATAATGTGATAAAGAACAGGGAGTCCTTTCCAACATTTTCTAACAAGGCTGCAGAAACCCACTTAGTTTATATGAACCTGAGAGATCTTGCCAGAAACAACTGACAGGGGCTGAACTTGAAAAAAGCAAACAGCCTGTTCATGTCAGCAGGTTCTTGGGGTCTGGATCGTCTCCAGTACAGAAAATCCTACAGAAAATGGCTGGAATGCCTAAAGGGGGCCTGAAAAAAAAACAATTGCAAGGAGCGAGAGTGGTGAGGCCTTTGAGGAGTTGTGGATTCCCCATCCCTGGAAGTGTTCAAAGCGGTTTGGAGCAACTTGGGATAGTGGAAGGTGTATATCAGGAACCCAGGGCACTGGGAATACACTGATTTTCTCCTGCTCTTCCTATATTTTTGATCTATCAATGTGACTCAGCAAACTTTCCCCCAGAACCACCTTAAAAAATCCCATCAGGAGCAATCTGTAAGCTCAGAGCTGTGGAGGTGTTTGGGTGAGGGAGCCTGGGGCTGGATTTTTTGTTTGTTTATCCTTTTCCAGGATAAATTTCTATTAGAGGACTGCCTGCAGCTGTAGGATGGGTGCACTCTGACCCCTGTGGTCACTTCCAGGCCTATGTTTGAAATAATTATAGAATTACAGCTGGGGAGCAGCCACAAAACACCAACATTTGCAGCCAAAATGCTCTTGTGGGCTTTCCAAACATGTGTAAACCACCCTCAGCTTTGGCTGCTCCCTGGATTTTGTCTTAGCTTTGATTGTTCACTGAAGTCCTGGGTGTTGAACAAATGACACAGAACTCAAAATACCTCATCACCTTGTGGTCTCAACACTAGTCTTTCTGGAAAAATTATATTTTGTGATTTCAGGAGGAGTGGAGAGCTGGAATTTAAGGGATCTCTCTGATACTCACAGTTTTTCTTCTCTGCCCCTTTCCTTGCCAGGACGGCCGTGCAGCCTCAGCAGTTCTGGTCAGTGCAATGTTCTGTTTCTGTCACCTCTTCTCCCATCCTGGCCCTGCTGTGCAGCTGCTGAACACAAAGAGACCTGGAATTATACTGTGGCCATCTCACAGGAGGTACAGTACCCTGGCTCAGCACTGTGAGCTCCATTCCTCCTGCTCAAAGCTGCCCAAAGACCTGGGCACGTGTGCTTTGGCCCCTAGGCTCAGCCAGGGGTGAGATCCCACAGTGTTCCTCAGAACTGAGAGGGGATCAGGTGCTGGAAGAGCTTGCCCAGAGCAGCTGTGGGATTTCTTTCCTTGGAGATCCCTGGTGGGGTCTCACCCCCAGAACAAAACCAAGTTCTGAGGTAGAGCTGTGAAGCTGCTCCTGCTCTGAGCAGAGAGCAGGTGACCTTCAGATCTTCCAACATGAATTATTCTGTTATTTGAGATGTCTCTGCTCATTGCAGAGGGTGGGATTAGATCACTGCTAAAGGTCCTTCCAACCCAACCACCCTATGCTGAACCTGTGGTTAACAGGGCCCTGGAGAATCCCTCTCCTGGGCCAGCTGCATCCTCACAGAAACAGCACTGCAAGTGCAGGTTCTGTGCCAGCTGCATCCTCACAGAAACAGCACTGCAAGTGCAGGTTCTGTGCCAGCTGCAGGGATGTTAGAGCATATGGAAACTCCAGTCCCAGGCCTCCGAAAAATGGCGCTGCCGCTGGATTTTGAGGCAGATTTTGAGCATGAAATGAAAGAAGTGGAGATGTCAGCCCTGGTTTTCTCTGCCTGCAGGTACATAGGGTACATTTGTGACCTAATAGCAGACAAACCTGTCATCCCCCACTGCAAACCACTCACGATCAAGTCAGTCACCCTCAGCCCCGTCCCCTGCTTCAACAAGCAGCGCAACGGCTGCCGGCCCTTCTGCGACATCCTCAGCGGAGAGACCAGGATCCTCACCACCTCCCAGGAGTATGAGAGGATGAAGTGAGTTCTGTGACCCCTGCCTCCCTCAGGAGCGGGATGCAGCCACTTCCACTTTGCTGGGGGATATCTGAGCTGCAGTCATTGCCTGGCTGCTGCTAAATGAAGATATTCACTGAGAGTTAGTGCCTGGGGTTGAAATAAATGGCCAGAGGGAGTCTGGGGTTGGCAGGAGTGGGATAACCACAGACATCAGGATCTGAGGTTAGCAGGAATGGGATAACCACAGACATCAGGATCTGAGGTTGGCAGGAATGGGATAACTGCACAGACATCGGGATCTGAGGTTGGCAGGGGTGGGATAACCACAGACATCAGGATCTGAGGTTGGCAGGAGTGGGATAACTGCATAGACATCGGGATCTGAGGTTGGCAGGGGTGGGATAACTGCACAGACATCGGGATCTGAGGTTGGCAGCAGTGGGATAACTGCACAGACATCGGGATCTGAGGTTGGCAGCAGTGGGATAACTGCACAGACAAGAGGATTTGAGGTTGGCAGGGGTGGGATAGCCACAGACATCAGGATCTGAGGTTGGCAGGAAGTGGGATATCTTCCTAGAGATCATCCAGTGCTCTGTTGGTTTCCCCTGTGGAATATTTTTGTTCTAACCAAGCAGAACATTGAATGCTCCTCCTTGCTTGGCCTGAAGGAGGCGAGAGCTTTGATGTGGACACGTGGTGGAAGGGAGCTTAACCCTGGCTTTCCTCCTCTTCCCCTCCAAGAGAATACCGTGTGCAGGAAGGGAAGGTGCTGATCCCACTGGGAGCCACTGTCCATGGAGATGTTGTTGTCTCTGTCTACCACATGAGATCAACCATCGGGGGACGTCTCCAAGCCAAAGTAGGAGCTGGTTTCACTTCTCCTGTGTGGGGAACTAAGAGCTGGTTAAACATGGAATCAACATAGTTTCCTTGAGGACGTATTTAAAACTTGAATATTCAAGTTGCAGAGTGGGCAGTGAGTATTTTCCTCCTCTCCACTCATTGTTGGTGCCCTTTGCTGTGTAGATGATGTTTCCCTGAGGCCTCTACTCCAAGTGAAATGGTTTTATATTTTTTTGGGACACAAGCCTGTTGCTCCAATGTATTCAGCGGGAACAGCTTCATTTCACTACAAAACTGAAAAGTAGACCCCAGAAATAAAGAGAAGCAGGGAAAGAAGACCTATTCCTGAAGGTTTTCTGCTGTATGGAGGCTGCAGCAGCAGGGTTGAAGGCAGATGGGAATATTGGGAATATTGAGAGGGAAATATTGCCTGTAGAACAAGCAGAATGAATTCAGTTATGCAGCAGCTAAGATTAGGGTAGACTTAACTAACTCCTGTATTTAGGCCCTTTTTCAATCTGGTTCTCTCTGTTTTGTTTTTTTTTTTTTCTTTTCAGATGACCAACACACAAATATTCCAAATTCAATTTCATACTGGATTCATAGCCCTGGGAACAACCACTCTCAAATTCACCAAGTGAGTGTTTGAAGCTGAACATTAATCAAACCTGATGCATAAAAGCCTGACGAAGGCTGAGGGAGAACAGAAGAAATGTGAAAAGCCTGAATGTACTGAAAGCCTTTTTATAGCTTTCCAGAAATATTCTTCCCTTTTCAACTGGACCACTCTTGTCCCCTTTAGGCCTGAGCTGGATGCCTGTGACTCCCCAGACAAATATCCTCAGCTCTTTCACGTTATCCTGGACATAGAAATACAGTCTGCAGACAGACAAACTGAATTGACTCCCCCATGGGAGAACTTCACGACAAAAGACATCAATCCCTCCATTCTCTTCTCCTCCCACCAGGAGCACCAGGACACTCTTGCTTTGGCAGGTAAGGGCTGCATGGATGTGTTCCCTTCCCATGATTTCTTCATGCTGAGCTGGGTTTTGTTTCATTCCAACACTCTGGTGCTCTGTGCTGCAGGTAGAGGTGCCACGGATTCCCCCCAGGATAACATCAGGAACGTTGGGCAGAGTGCATTCTTCTCCTCCCTCAGCTGGCAAGGTAGGCAAGGCTTGGTCTTCAGAGTCAAATCAGCTCCAAAGAACACAAACAGCTCCTGTTCCCCTGGCTGGAGCTGGAGTGAGGCTGAGGGATCCCACTGTAGCATTGGATCACAGAGCTGGGCACACCCTGGTGTTGCCATGGAGTGGGAATTCCTTTCCTACAGCATCCTCTTCAAACTGTGCTCTGTGGGACCATTGCTGACACAGTTCTAGGGTGAACCTTCACCCGAGGCCTCCTTTGTGCTAAAACTTGAAATAAATAAGCCTTGATGAGAAAATTTAGGTTAATCTTGGCAAAGGAATCATGGGATCGTTTAGGTTGGAAAAGACCTTTAAGGTCATCAAGTCCAACCATTCGCCAGCACTGCCAAGGCCACCATGTCCCCAAGTGCCACATCCTCCATGGATGGGGACCCCAGCTGTGCCAGGGCTGCAAAACCCTTTTGGGGAAGAAATTTGCCAGCTTTTATTTTAAAGAACAAAATTATTTTAGCCAAATGCTGCTGTGCTATTCTCAGCTTTCTGTTCTGCTTGTAAGCTGATTTTTACAGGACCTTTGTGATGACCAAACTAACAGCTGCCTAATTTTATTTTCAATCATCATTTAGATCAGAAATCTGACAAAAGTAGCTCTCACCCCACCTCAGAGGATCGAGCAGCGTTGGTGCATGAGGAAAGCGAACAGTCAGATGACGAACTCTTGTCCCTTTCCAGTCAGCACAGTAATGCCAGCGGTGACAAGCCCCACGGGACACCCAAACACAGCAAAAAGCAGCAAGAGCCTCCAGCAGCACCTCCCCCTGAAGACGTGGACCTGCTGGGCCTCGATGGCAGCCCCATGAGCAAGAGCTTTCCCTCGCAGCCCAGCGCTGCCCCCTCTAACTCTGACCTGCTGAATGATTTGTTTGGGGTCGGAGGGCCGAGCTCCCAGAGCCCTGCTGGAGCTGGAGCTGCTGCTGCTGCTGCTGAGGAGGTTTTCCACGTGGGGGCACCCGGATCTGTGCAGTCGACCCCGCGGCGCTCGGCAGCTTCGGCGTCCCCGTCCCCGTCCCCGAGGGTAGGAGAAGGTAATGGTGGCTTTACTAAAAAAATAGAATAGCAATACTCTATCAATTACTCAGTAGATTCACATTATACAATCAATATATCAGCAATAAGTGTTTGAGGAAGTTAACACTTTTGAAACATTCATGTATCAAGGAAACAGAGCAAAAACTTTAAACGGTTTGATATTAATAACAATCATTATTTTTTGGTGTTACCTCTAGAAGACAAAACCAGCAGAGACTGTAATGAAGAACAGAACTTTTTATGAAATGGATGCTATAATGAACTGTATCCCCACCCAAGCGAGGGGACTTGGAGGATCCCTCTGGGGGATCTTGGCTACCTCCCTTTCATGTAGGGGATCCCAAGAGGCCCCAGCCAGCTCCTCTGCTCCAAGCTGGTCCTCACCAAACCAGTCCCTACTGGAGCACACCCTGGGGTTTGGGGGCTCCTCACACCAACAACCACTGGAGAGCCTCAGTTTTGCTCTCATTATGCATCCAATAGTACTCATGAGTTTGACAAAAACTCCTCTGGGGGTTTGGGTAGACCTACAGCACTATGAATTGAATTTCTCTTTTAACTTAGGGAGTTTGGAGCTATGAGTGATCCTGGACTAGGAAATACAGAATTTCTGTTTCTTCCAAGACCAGGCTGCAGGTGTGGTTGGGGAGAGGGATCTTTTGAAGGATGAAGCAGAGCAAGTGCAAAGAGAGAGGAGAATAATCCAAGTTTCACGGGAAGAAATTGGTCACTTATACCTGGAGAAAGTTTCTCTTGCTGTGGCTGTTGTAGGCTCAGTCTGAGAGCTCTCACCCGTGCTGGTTTTGCAGACACATCACACAAGAGGTGCAGCAACAGATCAGGAAAAGATTTAGGGATTTAGGAGCTCTGCAGAGCCAGAATCACACAGCTCAATTTTCCCAAGCCAGGAAAACAAGGATAAGAGCTTGGGAAATGAGTGAAGAGTAGTGACTGAGTAACATAAGTAATGAGTAGCATCATTACCACAGTGCAGAACTTCTAAGGATTGTACCTTTCAGGATGCTTTTAACCTTAAATTTGTTGACACGAATATGAGTGACTTCATAGGAGTTTCTTTTGGTTAAGTTTGTTGGGGTTTTACATGGAAGAGAGAAGACTGAACAAATTGATCAAAAATGGAGTTTGAGAAGAACTGGAGTTTTGTAATAAGTGATGTAGAAAAGATATCCATTATTTTCTAAAGCTGTTTCTAAAAGACCCTTTACCCCCAACATGGATAACTTTGCCAGCCTGGAATCATCTTGAGAGGAAGCAGGAATGGCAGGAATTGCACCAGGGCCATAACTCCAAGCTCCAGACTGTCTTCCACCCTCCACTGGCAGTTAAAACTCCACCTGAAGTGCCTGAGTACTTTAACAGTCACTTTGCCTGGCTCTAAATTCAGCCCCCCTTAGGAAACGAGAGATGGGGTCAGTTTGTTGCCATGGCCAAGCTATGGGGCTCTTTAGGTGCCCAGAATTTGGGATATTGATGTTCTCCAGTTGCTCCCCCACAGTCCCAGGCTGTCTCCTCTTTGCTACCTGCAGGTATCAGATTTCCTCTCCCCACAGCTTTCCCTTACCCTGAAGCACATTCCTGCTGCAAGTTCATGATTTCGTTTCCTCAAATATGTTTTCACAGCCACTGCCTTTGATCCTTTTGGAAGTAGCCCCAAACAAACTGGTCCAGACCTCCTGGGCTCCTTCCTTGGCTCATCAGCTGTCCCTGGGGATCCTTTCCTTCAAGCCACAAGAAGCCCTTCACCAACTGTGCACAGCGATCCCTTTCACATGGGTAAGAAAGGGGAGCCTCTTCCAGGGTGTTTAAAGAAATGTAAAATGTTGCTTTGAAGTAGAAATGGAACCATTAAGTACAAAGTGATGCTTCCCATAAAACCACTCTAAACCACAGAAACCCCACGAAACAGGAAAGAGCTTTTTGTCTCTGAACTTAAAGTATATTCAGCAGCTGAAGTGTGGTAGGATGAGCTGAGTTTTGCTCAGGTCTTAGACTTAATTAATAGGCTATTTATATAAATAAAAAAGAGGCCATGAAGAATGTCTGCCCACATATTCCTGTGGTTATGAGGTCTCCTTTGAAGCAAACTACCATTAATTGCACTGAACACAGCCATATTTAGAGAAAACACACATCCTTTGGTGATTTTAGTTGCAGGCACCGGCTTTCTTTAGCTCCAGTACTAACCCTAACCAAATTCACAGCTGAATTTGACTGAAGAGAAGGAATTTTCTTCTCTTTGTTTAAAAGTTCCCTAATTTCCTCCTTCTCACCCCAAAATTTAATGTGCAACCCTGTCTGGAACACATCCAGTCATGGATTTGTTTGTGCCTGATCACCTAACACGTGCTCCTTGGGAGCATCTCCCTGGAAAGTTGGAAGGGATCTTACAGATCCTCCAGTTCCAGCTCTGTGCCATGGGCAGGGTCACCTCCCACGCGAGGTTCTGGGACTTTGTGGAGTCCCAGTGGCTCCTGGTGGGCACTGGGCTATGCTGGTTTTGCTGGACTGCTTTGGGATACTGATATCAGTCATTCTCTTTAGCTTCGAGCACTCCAACGGTTTCCATCCAGCCAGATGTTTCCAGTGGTTGGGACTGGCCCAACAAAGCAGGTATGTGTCATAAAATTCAGGGTGGTTAGCAAAGGAAAAAAAAAAAACAACACCTTTAGGGAGCTCTGAGAGGGGAGAGGCAGAGGGAAAATGCTGCCAGTGACTGCAAAGAACAGATTCCCTCTAAAGATTTCCATATTAAAAGAAATCTGGGTTTGTTTCCTCAAGAGCCCAGAGCAGGACAGGTGAGGTGAGGCTGTCCAGGGGTTGTTTTATCCCGTGTAGAGCCATGGGGAAAACCTGGGGAGTGCTGTGCATTCCCAGAGTGCCACTAAATGATTGCAAGGTTCTTTCTAATCTTGGGAGAGTGTGCATGGCCTCCCAAAGTTGCTTCCTGAAGGCTTCTAGTTCTTAAAATATATCTACATGTCACAATTCCTCTGGCAGTGCAGACAGTCTGGGAACATTCCTGCTGCTGTTCCTAATTGGGAGTGGGAGTGCTACAAGTCTGAGGCTGCTGAGGAACCTGACAATGGTACACTCAATTTTAATAGCAGTCTTCTAATACGTGGCTGAGCACTGGGGAAGAGCTGCACTCATATCAAACAGGAGGAAAAATGTCAAACAGGAGGAAAAATGTTCTTTTTAATATATATATATATATATATATATATATTTCTTCTTCTTCTTTTTTTTTTTTCCTTTCTTTTTAAGGTGGTCTAGGAATGGGAAGTAAGTCTGCTGCCACCAGTCCTACAGGATCCCTCCACAGCACTCCCACTCATCAGGCTAAACCCCAAACACTGGATCCATTTGCTGATCTGGGAAGTCTTGGAGCGAGTTTAGCAGGTTTGCATCCCATATTTAAAAAAGGAAGATAATAAATTACCAGCATTCTTTTAGAGAAATAGGCTGAGCAGCCCGGTATGTGTGGGGCCTCTCAACCCACCTGCATGCCAGTGCTGCTGCCAGGCTTTCCCTTCTGCCTGATTCTCTGTAAACTCTCACAAATCCGTGCTTTTCCTGATCCCTGGTCAAAAAATGTGCTGGCAACGTGCAGGGAGCTCAGCAGGCTCCATGGATTGCAAAGCACAACCTCTGATAAGTCCAAACATGCTCTGGCTGAGGATGCTCTGTGTTCAAGTGCTGCTACAGGCCTGGGAGGAGAATTTGGCTCTGCAAAGCTGCTGGGGTTCTAGAGGAATTGCTTCCTTCTAGACTTGACTTGTTTTTCTGCTTTGTGAGAAAAGCTGTGCAATTGATCTGCCTCTAATTTGCAGTATTATCTAAAGGTGGGGTATTTGCACCTTGCTACAAAGCTTGACTGCTTAGAAAAGCCTTTTCCCCTTGTTTTATGTCATAAAACAATCAGCAAACCCTCAATTCCAAAGTTTAAAGGCAGTTCTGTGAAATTATTGAAGCTTTCCTTAAAGTCCAGCACTGTCTAAGTGTGGTAAATAGATTTTTCTTGCCTTTGTTGCTGCCCTCAGCTCCTTGGAAGCCCTTGTGGTTTGGTGTGATGTTTGTTTTCCCCTTTGCGTCAGTCCCAGCATGGGTCTGGAATTCGGTTTCCCAGTTCCCTCTGCTGGATTTCAGGCTGCTCTGCAGGAGCAAAATAAAAAGGCTGCCAAGCCCCATGTCAGAGCCACCGAGGTCCTTTTAAAACACGCATTCTGTAGGAGAGTGGTGGGGTTTAAAAACAAATGGCTTGGCATCCCCAGGATATTAAAGCACATTTTTGGTGGTCCTGACTAAATGAAAAGCACTTCATCCAGTTTCCATGACACATTTCTGAGCTGGGAGCTGTGTGTGGATGTCAGTGTGAAAAATAAAACATTGACACTGGGTTCCTCCCACAAACACCACCAGAGCCAGAGCAGCATCCCCTAAAGCAATGAGGTGCTGGGACACATCTCTGTGGATGTTTTAATCAGCACAGCGTGAGGAGACACGATTCCAACAGCACCAGCTTGGTGTTGGCACTGGCACAGGCTGCCCAGAGAATTTCTCCATCCCTTCAAGTGCTCCCGGCCAGGCTGGATGGGGCTCTGAGCAACCTGGGCTAGTGAAAAGTGCCATGGAACTGCATGAGCTTTAAGGTCCCTCCTCACTTTAATCATTCTGTCACTCTGTGTTGTCACCATCCCCACGGAGCTGTGGCTCCTTGTTAGCTGCCTCTAGCTTTCCCTGTTTCCTCAAGCCACCTCCAATTCCTCAGACCCTCAAAGCCAGCTGCTGTCCTATAAACAGTTCACAGAGCAATCTCAGCTAAAGTGATGCTGCAAACGTTCGTGGCTGAGCTGAAAACAGAAGCCTGGGGGACTTCGCTTGGATCAATTCTGCTTTGTGAGAAAAGCTGTGCAATTGATCTGCCTCTAATTTGCAGTATTACCTAAAGGTGGGGTATCTGCACCCGGCTACAAAGCTTGACTGCTTGGAAAAGCCTTTCCCCCTTGTTTTATCTCCTAAAACAACCAGCAGACCCTCGATTCCCATGTTGAAAAGGCAGCTCTGGTTTAATTCCCACCGTGACTCCCTCCCGTTGCTCTCCGCAGGTGGCCCCTCGTTCGCCAGCAAGCCGACCACGCCGACGGGCATGGGCGGGGGCTTCCCCCCGTCGCCGCAGAAGCCGCCGCCGCAGCCCATGGGTGGCAGCGGGTGGCAGCAGGGCACGGGCTACGGCTGGCAGGGGGCACAGGCCAAAGGCCAGCCCAGCGTGCCCCACGCCTCCCCCCAGAACAAGCCCAACTACAACGTGAGCTTCTCGGCCACGGGGGCGCAGGGCGAGCGGGGGAAAGGAGCTGCTAATGTCGGTAAGAGCCTTGGAATTCAGCGTCCAAAGGGTTGGCTCCCTTTGGGTATCCCTTGGTTTGTAGGTTAGGGCGAAGCAAGTCAGTCACGTGGATTATTTGGTGCTTTATCCTGTCCTGGACGCTGAACTGTGCTGTTTAGGAAGTCCTGCATTCCAAATGAGCTTCCAGAATAATCCTGGAAGTGTCCAAGGCCAGGCTGGATGGGGGTTGGAGCAACCTGGAATAGTGGAAGGCGTCCCTGCCCATAACAGGGGGTTGGAACTGGATAAACTTTAAGGTCCCTTTCAACACGAACCATTCTGGGATTCTATAACAATTACAACAACTTAAAAGTAACTTTAAGTAACATCTCTCATGAGAACCTGCATGTTCATTAGAACTAGGAGATCGTTAACGTGATTAACTGAAGGATGTATCTTATGTAGAAAGCCAGGGTTAAATGCACCCATGCTATGATAGTAATTTCAAATCTCCTTGGTTTTCAAGATTCCAAGCCAAAAGTGTCTGCAGATTTCGAAGATTTATTATCTGGTCAAGGCTTTAATGCTCACAAGGACAAGAAGGGGCCCAAAACAATAGCTGAGATGAGAAAAGAAGAAATGGCAAAGGAGATGGACCCTGAAAAACTAAAAGTAAGCAAAATTCTTGGGGATGTCCTCCCAGTCATTCAATGTCCTCAACAGATTTAAAACTCCAAGGTTACATTTCTGTCCTCAACCAGACCACATCAACAATGGCTTGCTCAGTGTCACTGTCTGGGCTGCTGCTCTTCCACAGCACTCCAGCCCTGATTAGCAAGTGCAGCTAATTGAACTAATCCTCTGCCTCATTAATCCTGCTTGCTTTGGAATTCTCTCATCTCTCCTCAATAAACTGCCAAACTGCAGATCTCTTATGAAAGGGAAGGGAATTCAGTCTGTCCTGTTCTGTATGTGAAATATGAGACCACAAATTGGAATTACAGAAGGAGAGAGAACTCAGAGGAAAAACTGCAGCAAGAGCCAAGCAAAGGTCTAGAAAACAGAATGATCCTCTCAAAATTTCCCGGGTTTGACCTTTGGGAAGTGACAGCAACCATGGTGAACACCACCATCAGCCACAACAGCTGGACAGAGGTCAGGCCATGGAGTGGGCAGGAGTTTTCCCAGCTCCCATTTTCATCCCCACAACAGCTGGACAGAGGTCAGGCCATGGAGTGGGCAGGAGTTTTCCCAGCTCCCATTTTCATCCCCACAACAGCTGGACAGAGGTCAGGCCATGGAGTGGGCAGGAGTTTTCCCAGCTCCCATTTTCATCCCCACAACAGCTGGACAGAGGTCAGGCCATGGAGTGGGCAGGAGTTTTCCCAGCTCCCATTTTCATCCCCACAAAAGCTGTTGAGTCACTGAAGCTCCCAGCTGATTTAGCCTTCCCAATATGATTCTCTTTGCTCTGATGCCTTTTTATTTCATTGGGGCAGCTCAGCCTGGAACTGTAAAATCTATTTATGCTTTGGTTTTCACATTTACATTTTAACTTAGCTGACCTTAGTTTAGGTGTGCAATTAACCTTGCTAAAGACAGTTAAACACTTAATTTCTCTTTTGGCTATTCCATCAAGCATTACTAAGTCAGCGTTTTTAGCAGGGATGTTGCTCAAAGTCTATCTTAACTTTCAAGCAGTGATATAAAAATTAATGACAATTAGACAAAGGTTTGCTGAAGGTTTTCTAAAGCATGGAAAGAAATTTAAGATGCTTCTCAGGGTTACAGCTATTCAAATGAAGAAACTTTGTCCTGGTGGAATATCTAAAGCGAGGCATAAATAGAGACTTGCACTCCTTTCTGCAGGTCCTGGAGTGGATCGAAGGGAAGGAGAGGAATATCAGGGCTCTGCTGTCCACCATGCACACGGTGCTGTGGGCAGGGGAGACCAAGTGGAAGCCTGTGAGTATGGCAGACCTGGTGACTCCAGAGCAGGTGAAGAAGGTGTACAGGCGGGCTGTGCTCGTCGTTCACCCCGACAAGGTAAGGCTGGGCTGCCTCCACCTCGGGGGAAACCAAAATTGATTATAAAGTGTTGGATGGGATCGCCGATTTATTGCTGCTAACAGCTCTGTGGAAAGTGGGAGCTCAAGATTTCTGCTGGTTTCTGGAAGTTGAGAACTCTGAACTCATCCCTGGAAGTGTTCAAGGCCAGGCTGGAGCAACCTGGCATAGTGGAAGGTGTCCCTGCCCATGGAACCATTTAGGCTTTAAGGTCCCTCCCAGCCCAAAGCAGTCAGGGGTTTTGTGAAACCACTGCCAGCCCCAAGACTGTGCCTGGAACCTGCTGCTTCAAGCAGCAGAAATTCAGAGCTTTTGTCACCCCCACTTTGACTCTCAGCCGTTCTGCTGCTGGACAAGAGTTCCTGCTAAAGGAGATCCAAATCAATCTCCTGCAATGGAACCATCAGGTTGTTTGGCTGCCCAGCTTGTGGCTCGTGCTCTGGCTGCTGCCACTTGCTGACCAGGGAGCAACGAGTCCAGCTGGGACACCCCAGGGAGGAGGAAGCTTCCACTTGGCAGGGAATGGAGGCCCTGGGAGTCTCAAGGCTTGGGAGGATGTGGGCTGCCCGAGGCTTGCAGGAATTCTGATTCCATCCAGGAACTGTGTCAGGTGGCAGCTCTTCCCCTTCCATGCAGGTAAAATTCCTCTCCCAGTGCCAAGGTTATATTTATTGTTTAGAAGGTCACATTTATTGTGCCCATGGGGCAGTGCTTTATCCCACTCTGGGGGGTGTCAGAGCTGAGGAGCAGCAAAGCCAAGAAATTCTTAAGGAAAGCAACCCTCCAGAGTAGCTGGTTTTTGTCAAGGAAAAAGTGAAAATTCATGGAACTGCTTGGGAATGTGCTCACGGGCCAGCTCTTGTGGTTGGGTTTGGGAGCTCTGATATCCCTCTTTTCTCCTTGTTTCTATTCCAGGCTACTGGGCAGCCATATGAACAATATGCAAAGATGATTTTTATGGAGCTGAACGATGCCTGGTCAGAATTTGAAAACCAAGGACAAAAACCCTTGTATTAGGTACTTTCTCAGCCTCCACTCCAGACCCGTGCTAGTGCTTATTTAGTCTCTTGTCACAAATGTCACAGATCAACCAAACTCTGGCTGGAAATTCAGAAGTTTCAGAAAACTAAGAGCCTAATACTTATCATGAAGAACATGAGAAAGGTTTCCTAACACTTGTCTCCAGAATCCTGAGCTCAGAGGAACTCTGGCCACCTGGCTCCCCCCACCAGAGCCACAGGGTTACAGTTTCTGGTAACTTTTCTATTTTATTTTGGGTTCCAGTGGGACAAGAGAGAACACATACTTGGAAAAGATGGAATTGGTCTGTCTCCAGCAAAGTGTCGCTGGTGAATTTCCTACCTTTTTTTTTGTGAGGTGTGATATGGCAGCACTTCAGTTGAGTTCAACAACTGCTGGTGAGGCCCAAAGTTCAATGTATGTTATTTTTTTTCCTGGGTTTGGATCGAATTATCCAATTGAAGTGCTCAGCTGTGGTTTAGGCACACTCCTAACAGTCACCATTTGCTGCTTAATTGCTCATCTAGTGTAGTCTGGCTGAACAGAGCCAAAGCTGAATCCTGGGCGGGGTCAGTGTGGCAGCTGCCCGCTGCTTTTGCATTAACGCTGTGCTCCACCCCACAGCCCCGCAGTGAAATGTGCAGGCAGAATTCCTCTAAATGCTTGAGCAACGAGTCCTTGGTCCAACAGCCCCTTGCTGGTTTGTTAAGCAGCAGTTCTGGGGGGAAGGGAGGGTGAATCCACCTCGTCCAAGTGAGGAATGAGCACGTGCTGCATTTCCCGTGGTTCTCATCAGCAGCTCGAAACCATCAAAGAAATGCCAACAGCTCCAAATTCTGCTGGAAAGGCTTAGAAATGTCCCAGTTTCCAGGTAGCACTTCCCCTCCTGAGGAGTCAGAACCTTTTCCAGCCCACTTGTATCACCTTTATGCCTTTATCAGCTCCAGAGCACTTGGCCAAGGCTCTTGGCAGGCTGAAACCTGTTGCAACTTCATTTTTCAGATCATGGTGTACGAGCTGTCCCACAGACATCCACAGACCAGGTCTGATCTCTGAGGTGACTCCAGTGCAAATTGATTAGCTTAAAAGTTTATATTGGACCAAAGCAAATGACATCACAAGGGAATCTCTCTGTTGCTGAAGCAGCTTTCCTAGTCCAAAAGCGAGTTGAGATCCAAACTTCACCCCAAATTCTGGCGTTCTTTTGTAGAGTAACTAAAGCTAGCAGTTTATTTACCAACACCTATCCGTACTTGAGGGACACTCATTAGATGGGCAGGAATAATGTGTATTTACTGCCTCAGGAACAGGTTGCCATCGGATGTGAGTCCTTAAGGCTGGTGGTTTTTCAAGACAATCCACTACTTGTTGCACTTACATTTTCAAGTGGCAAAGCTATTACTGCAAAGAAGGTGTGTCAAGGTACATGGCTTTCTGTATAAAACTCATCCTTTTGTTGTACTGGTCCATTATTTACTGCCATTAACTGAAAATGTGAAACCAACACATAGGTCTCCTTTTATATAAAAGACCTTAAGATAATAGTAACAAACTGGATGTTATTTATTAATGTTTTGATCCAGTATGTGCTTGTCTTATTTAAAAGAGATAACTGGAATGTGAATCATGTTCCTGTGATTTGTTGGGTTTATTGTTTCTCATTCACATTTGTAGATATTGTGACCTATGCCTATATAATAAAAAGGATCTCATTACTATAACGTACTTTTTTTTAATGATGAAAACCTCATTAGCTTTGTATCGAGTTTGTCACGGCACATAACTCTGGATACTCATCCATTCACGAAATACAAACCCACCAAAAAAAACCAAAACCCCTCTACCCCACTTAAGCTTTGATTACTTCCATCCCTAATGTTTTTATGGATGCATGAAAGTATTAGGACGTATGTATATCCAAATAGTTAACTGGAAAAAAAAAATCCATTCTTGTCATATCTGGTAGTGACAGAGGTTATCAATGTTCAGGTTTACTGTTTGACTAAATTATTGTAATTTTTGTAAATACGGTATATACTCGATGAAATTGTGACTGGTCTAAAACATTTGTATATACATTAAAAAGCTCAAATTAACAAATTCAGCTATCTCTTGTGCTTGTGACCACGAGGTTCCAGTCCTACATCTGCTCCTGTGTGAGGGCTGGCAAGCCCTGCCTGGGTCGGTTTTGTCACTGTCATTATCCACAGGTTGGCATTCCAGGTGCTTTTCCTGTAGGCCATTTGGAATTATTATTTCCAAATAATTCCAAATTATTTGGAAACAGCTTGGCTTTGCTGTTCTCAGGCTGCTGCCTTTAGAGACCCACAGCCAAACAAGCCAGCAAATCCAAATTTTTCAAGTGTTTTGGAAGCATTTAGTGGATTAAGCCTGTTTTAATATTTCTGGCTCAAAATAATTTAAAATAATGAAAAATGGGGAAAAAACATGGAGCAGGGTACATAAAAAGAGAAGAGCTGAGGAGGGAGGTATCTGAAGAAAAGCTCCCTGGGGGCGTTATTGAAAAGGTTGTGCAAAATCTCCCTCTAAAAGGATTTTCTTGGGACAAAAATGTTGTTATTGGGTCAAGAAGGTTGGTTTTGGGGCAAAAATGCTGTTCTTGGGGCAAAAAGGTTCCTCTTGGAAAAAAAAGGTCATTGCTGAATTGAGAAGACTGTTCTTGGGCAAAAAGGCAATTGTTGGGGCCAAAGGGTTCTCTTGAGTCAAAAATGGGAGCTCAAAAGTGTCATCTCAAAAAATCCAAGGCTTGAAAAACACGGCTTTAAAAAAAAAGCTGTGCCTTTCTTCGTGTGGCTTAGCAGAAGGGTGGATGATGTAGGGCCTCAGATGGCCCAGCTTGAGGCAAACGGGCGCCCGGCTCCATTTTTTGGGGTGAAAACAGAAGCTTTCAGGAGCACCCACAAAGCGGCAGCGCCTGAGGGGCGGGGGCTCTTTAAAGCGGTGTTTACGGATTCGAATCGCGGCTGCGCACAAATATACTTTTCTCACGCACAGCTACGGATCTAACGCACACCCATACACACTTCTTACCCTCATACGGGGGCCATGTACGAAAACAAAGCCGGTTTTTTTTGCGAGGTTTACGCGCGTTAAACCCCACCGGCGGCGCCGTCCCCTCAGAGCGCCCCGCCCCCTGGCGCGAGCGCGGGCGCGGCGGGAAAAGGCGCGGCCGCCCGCCCTTTTGAAGGCTCGGTCACGTGACGCGCGGAGAAGGGGCGGCGCCAGAGGGCGGAAGTCGCGCGGTGCCAACGGAGCCCGGACATGGCGGGCGTGAAAGGTACCGGGGGCTCCCTCATGAGGGAGCGCGCCCCGGGCAGCGCCTCAGCGCGGGGGCGGGCGGCCGGGAGTGGCGGGGAGGGATGCCCGGCACCGCGGGAGGTGGTGCCCGGCCCCCGGTGCGACCCGGGAGGGATGTCCGGTGCCTCAGCGCCCGCCCTGTGCCGTTGCAGCTCTCGTGGCCCTGTCCTTCAGCGGAGCCATCGGGCTGACGTTCCTCATGCTGGGCTGCGCCCTGGAGTACTACGGGTGAGCGGGCCGGCGCCCTTCCCAAAGCTTGTTTCAGAGCCATTAATTAAGTTTCTCTCGTTTAATGGCGCTCTTTGGCTCCTCCTGCGGCCCCCGCTCCCGGGCTCTTGGCTCGTGGCACTTTGTTGTGATTAAGCATCGCTTCCTAAGGCGGTATTTGCATTTGCATTAAAATAAAACCGCTGCGAACAGCTCTGTGCTGCCTCAGGAAAAGCGGCGCCGCCGTGCTGAGTGTTTTTAATCTCACAAGCATTTCCCCTAATTTCCTGTTTGTTTGAACAATCCTCCTGCCACAAGTTCCCACTCGCGATGGCCCCACCCGCGGCAGGGGCTGGAACTGGGTGAGCTTTGGGATCCCTTCCAGCCCGAGCTGCTCTGTAATTCGGTGATTCTGTGTCTGTAAGACACTTTAAAAATTCACAGGAGGCCCGTGAGAGCTCTGACGCGGAGATGGGATGTGAGGGTGTGCCTGCTTTATCCCTGTAATTCGGGAAAGCTGCTCCTCTCCTGCTCCAGTGCATTTCCTGCTTCCTCTGCGGTCAGAGCTGAATCAGCAAAATGATTCAAAACTAAAATAAATTAACCCTTGCTCGTGTGAGAGGCTGCATGCTGCTCTATCAGTGCAGGGCAAACGAGGTGCAGTTCCCCCATTTTGGGTGGAGCCTTCTGATTAATCCACTTTTCAAGCCAAAAAGTAGCATTAGGAGTTTTTTGCACCTGCTTTCTGATCCAAGTGTCTCTTTCAAGCGGTGACACATTTCTTTCCTCCCCCTCCCCAGTGTGTACTGGCCCCTGTTTGTGTTGATTTTTTACTTCATCTGCCCCATTCCCCACTTCATTGCCAAGAGAGTGGGTGATGACAGCGATGCAGCCAGCAGTGCCTGCAGGGAGCTGGCCTATTTCTTCACCACAGGAATTGTTGTCTCTGCCTTTGGATTTCCTATCATCCTTGCACGGGTGGAAGCAGTAAGTCCTTGCTAATTTTTTCTCCTCAGACCTCCCTTACTGGGTGTCATCTTCAGTCCTGCTTTTATTTCATTGCTGTGCTGTCTCCAGGTGAAAATAATCCACTGAAATTTGCCTTTTTGATCTGGGAAAAAAAAAAAAAAACTCACGTGACTGAAAAGTTTTTAGCTGGTTTTTTTTCCCCCTCCAGCCTTGTTTTGGCCCAACACAAGATAATATCTCCTCCTGCACCTCATGCCTCTCTGTCTCATGACCCTTTGCATCACTTCTTGCTCCAGCTTCTTTATTTTTCTCTTGGAATTTCTGCTTTCTTCATTTAGGATGCTGCAAACTCGGGGATTGGGCCGTGTTAGGAGTTAAAAGATAAAAGGCCAAGCTTCCAGAGCTGCCCTTGTGGCTCTCAAAGCATTTCCCAAGTTTGGCCCCTCAAAACCTGAGGAAACTCTGCCTAAATTCTTTCCTTTTTCCTTTCTGAACTGCTCTGCAGTGGTGAGATTTTGGTCACATTTGTGTGAAAGGCAAAGAATTCCCCCTGTCCCAGTGATGTTTAATGAGTCCTGCTGGTTTTCCCTTTCACTTTCACTCCTTCAAACTTTGTGTACTTGCTCTGAATTTATTTGCAATGCCCAAATCCCCTGATATTTTTATTTTGGAGCTGGGGCCTGGCAGCAGCAGAACGACCACGAGAGGGAACTCTCAGTCATGTGTTTTAAGAGTAAATGTTCCTTATTTAAGTAAATTACTTGTGCAGCTCATGAATTAAAAAAAAAAAAAAAAGCTGTTTACTTTTAAATCCACCTTTTCCATGCCTGTTACTTATTTCAAAGGAGATCTTTGGGTTTTGTTGCTTGGCAATGAAAGGAGAGCACTAATTTGACCAGATTTTTCTCTGATTTAGGTGTGTTTTAATGATTTGGAAGGCAAGTCATCATTTTCTTCTAAATCCTAGCAGTAGCTTGGCTGAAGTGTCTGTTAGTGATACAAGTGGCTGCTAATTGAATAATTAGTCACACAAATTGAATTCTTTATTGTTTGCCTTTTCTGCTTTTAGCACCTTTCTGTAGCGTTTTGATTTTTTTTAGTATTTTAGCTGATCTAATGCCCAGAAATGACTGCCCTGAGCATCTCTTCCAAGAACTGCTTTGATTGTTCCATTTCTTGCATTTCAGATCAAATGGGGAGCCTGTGGCCTGGTGCTGGCTGGCAATGCAGTCATTTTCCTTACAATTTTAGGCTTTTTCCTTGTGTTTGGCAGAGGAGATGACTTTAGCTGGGAGCAGTGGTAGGAGCTCGCTGTGGTGCTGGTAATTTTCAATATTTTACAGCTTTTCCCCTCCTGTTCTTGTGTGTATGTATAGATCATCTAAATTGTGTGGTATGTTATAATGTTCATGTGGCTTTGCATTATCACTTGATACTTTGCTTTTTTAAATGCACTTCAGCCAAAGGGACAGTGCTGACAGTTGGCTTGAAGTAGTCACTAAAATGGGGAATTATTATGAATTTATCTTTGAAGAAGTTTACAAAAAAATAAGCAGTTTTACCCATTTCTCACTGTATTTGCATTAATTTTTGGTTTAATTGTTGTGTCATTGAGCCATTGGTCACTATTCCTGTTGGGGTTTTAACCATATAATCAAAGAATAATATGAAGATTATCCTAATTGGGATTGTTCAACTTGGTCAATCTTTCTGCTTTAATTAGGATGAGTTATTTCATTTACATCTCATTAATTGTAATGCGAGAAAAATTGTAATTTTTCTTAATGGTAATAAAGCCAAACATAAGTGATGCCAACTCTTGCTGCCTAAGAAAAGCAAAAGAAAATAACCCTGGTTAAAAACCCTTCCACTTATGTTTGTTTCAAGATCATTTTCTCCCCACAAAGATATTTTCTGTCCCTATTCAGTTTAAAAATTGTGGCTATATTTGGGGAATAACATATTTTAGTGCATCTTAAAGCTGACACGACTTCTATGAAGGTTCACAAAAGGAGAAACTACCCTCAGGACACTTAAAATCACAGTTTAGTGTTCAACTGTGTATTTTTATAGGTGTGAATTGCAAGGAATTGAGTGTTCTGCTGGGTAGGATTTCTTATTTCCTCCTTGCTTTTAAAACACCCTTCTTCAACTCCTGTTTTTTTTTGTCTGGAAGAAGGTTGTTATGACATTAAAACACTATATTTTAAAATAGCATTATCCTAGTAAGCATTCACATAATCACACTTAAGAAAATATAATTTTGTTACTTTATTTGTGTACGAATAGAGGGAATGGTCAGTAATTAATTACTGCTAAAAGAGGAAATAACATTAAAGGACAGGTTTTTTTCTGGATGTTAATGCTCCATCCAGGACATAGCAGGATAAACTTACAAAAATCCTGGGAATAACAAATTATCTCAGTGTCTTCTTCCTGCTTTTGATGAAGTCTGTTGGAACTGGGGAAATGACTTGTTTTAATGGTAAACCAAATTTTTCAAATGAAACATAATTTCCATGTTTAAATCCTGCTTTAATTTTTAAAGAAGATGCTTTTTTTTCCCTATTCAGTGGCATTTTTTCACTCAATAATGGAGTAAAACAGTGAAATGAATCCCAGTCAGTGCCTGGTGATAAATTCTTAATGCCATTGCTAGCAATTCCATTTAAGTCCTCTTGGATTGGGGCTGGGTTCTGGAAAGCTTTTACTCCATTTATGTACCAAAGGCTGAGATAGAAATCTACATAACTACTCAATTACTGATGGAGTTTTGGGGAGGAAAACCAGCTGAGATTGAATTTTTCCTGAAAAGAAATCATTCTGTAGTGTGTGGCAGGAACAGTGAACAAGGACAATCTGAAGTGACCAGGAGGACCAGAAAATGCTGTTTTAAATTGCTTTTTGCCAAATTTTTCCATTGTACTGTATCCCCTTTGGGCTGTGGTTGGTGGGTACCTCATGGGTGGTGAGTGGAGAAGGTCAATGCTTTTTTTATTATTATTTTTATTATTTGTATTATTATTTGGAAGTACTTATGTGCACTAATCCCTAATGTGAATTTCATGCAGTTTTCACATTACATTTAATGTTTAAAAGTGTGTTGAAATCATGGAGATCTTCCTTAACCTCTGTAAATTTACTTTGTTATCAAATATGGTAAAAAATAATATTTCAGTGGGGTTTTTTTCTCCAGAGCTTCAGTCCCACTGAGCTCTGATGTCTGTACTGGGAATTCTGTCCCATCCCTCCGGTGGGAATTCATTGTGGTTTCCCTGGAATGGTTTTCCTGTGTGGAAGTGAATACTGTGTATCCAAAGTGCCTTAATTTCCACACAACGCTGATTTTTGTGACGGCACCTCCACCGCAAGATGAGTGTTCCCTAATCAGCTGGAAATCTGTGGCTGCATTTTCCAAAGCTTCCTTGTCAGCCAATCCTGTTTCCTGTCATTGGGAATGCAGGGCAGCTTTTGTACCTTTTGTAAACAGTTTTTTTATGATTGCCACATCCCTGAGAGCATCGAGTATTAAAACATTCAAATATATTCTACTTGTCTTTCCAAGTTGCCTACTAAAACTGACTTTTGGAATTGTCTAATAAACATATCTGATGCTTAAAGATTTGTGTGTCTTAAATTTCAAGAGGTGACAACAGACAGGTGTGAGGGGGAAGGTAAAACATGTCCAGTGCTCCTTACCTGATGTGGAATGGACAATTCCAGGAGCCATGGAAGTGGAATCAGTGTAGAACGTGTTGGAAAGGTAAAGGATCATCACTTATTTCTTGTGTACCTGGTGAAATTGGGAGGTTTTTAAAAGCATTCCATGAAAAAGATGGGATGTAAGGTAGTGCTTGAGCTTTTCCCTTTCTTCCAGGAATGGATAAAATCCGTTCTCTGTCAGCAGGGCAGGGATGCAGAGGGCATCAGAGCTCTCCTTCTCTTCCAGGTATTAAAGTGATGAAAATATTAAAGTGGGGAATCCTGACCTCCCCAGAGCTTGGGAAAATGGAGTTATTGAATCCCCCACGGTGAGGAGGGGTTTGTGGTGTCTCTTTGGAGCTTCATTTTCACAGCAGTGCCTTGAGTACAGGGCTTTGGAGAAGGTGACTGTGGATCAGAGAGCTGTGCACAGGGAGTGTTTGGGAATGCTGCTCACCTTTGGCAGAGTCCCTTCAGCTCCAGGCTTGGTCCTGAGCTCCCCAGAGCTTGGGAAAATGGAGTTATTGAATCCATTTCTGACAGCCCCCACAGTGAGGAGGAGTTTGTGGTGTCTGTTTGGGAGAGCTTTCTGCTGACAGCAGTGCCCTGAGTGCAAGGCTTTGGAGGAGCTGAGCGTGGGTCAGAGAGCTGCTGGCTGTGCACAGGGAGTGTTTGGGAATGCTGCTCACCTTTGGGAGAGTCCCTTCAGCTCCAGGCTCGGTCCTGAGCTCCTTTTTTTAACCTGCTGCTGGATTTGGGGGTGTTGTCTGTGTGGGGTAACTTAGATTTCCTATCCTTCCCACTCTTTCTTCAATTACTCCCTGTCACATCCACTGGGTTGGATTAAAAAAAATCCAGCACAGGAGGTGCTGGTCCCCCTCTGGTTTTGTGGGTTCTTCAATCCTCTCAGAAGCTGCTAACCTTCCTGAGCAGTTGTTATGACTTGGGTAACTTCCTAAAACCTTTGAACAGCCTTTAATCCCATAAAATGAGTGTAAGCTCGTTAACACCGGGGTGATACCAGACAGAGTGTCCTGGTAAAACACATTTCAAATTGTGGTGTCCAGCTGCAAATGGTGGAAAGCTCTGAAATGAGTTTTATAACCCTGATCTCAATTCTTAGCGCAGCAGGACTTTTCAGATCCTCCACTGTTTGCTCTGCAGGGATTGTTTTGGGCTCTGATAAAGGATGGGCAGACTCTCTCATTAAGCTGGATGCTCACCAGGTACAATTGAGCCATTGATCTGTTTAAGTGGCCCCTGGAAGCACATGACCAGTTCCTACTGCAGGGCTTCCCAGGGAAAATCTGATAAAATGGGTGAGGAAGCACTGGCTGCTGAATTGGGATCAAATTTTAAAGATCAGCTGGAGATATTTTCTCAAAAGGCCTGTTCTGTATTTATCTTGTTTTATTGCTTTGCTTTTGCCCTTTATTTTGAGGTTTGGTTCAGCTGTTTCTGGGTTATATTAAAAATGGGTTACAGGTGTTTATTCCCCGTGACCAGTACTTATTTTTTTTTTAATGGCATTATTAGTTCCTTTAGTATAGTTCTAGATTGTAACAAATATTCTGGATATTCATCTTTCTAATGGACTCCTTGGTCCCTGTGACCTCTCCCACCCCTGCTCTGCCTGTGCAGGAGATTGCACACTTGGAGTTCCTGCTGGGGACACAACAGGGATTATAAAAACACCCCTCTTGTCCCTCAGGAAATTCCTAGGGAACAGATGGAAGATTGTTTTCCAAGTGAGACTCAACCCATGGCTCTCTTTAATACAGTAGTTTAGATATAGTGAATATAACTGTGCAAAATGGCACATAATATAATAATAAGTACACATTATTCATGATAAAAAGCCTTCCTGTTGCAGTTTTGCATTCAGGGAAGACTTCTGTGAAATGAATATAAGAGGGATTTCAAATCAGCCCAGGTGTTGGGATCTGAACCCCCAATGTGTTTTTAGCTCTTTGCCTGCCCACAGCCAAACTGGTGGAAATTGCCTGTGTTGCATTGTTACATATTTTTAATTGCACATTTTCTTGGGGGATGCTGAGAAAAGGAATTTGCTCACTGTTGTGGAGGTAAGAAAACCAAAGCAGAAATCATTTTCAGGCTGGAGTTTTAAATTATTTGAAACCCTTAAAAGGAGAATAATTCTGAGGTACAAACAGCAATGTTGGTGTCTCTGCTAGGTCCAGGGGGTCCTTTCAGGTTACCAATACATTTGAATTTTGATTTATCCCTGCTTGGAACTTCATTTTCCAATGCCCAGACTGTGCTGCTTTCCTTTCCTTGGTCCATGGCAGTAAATGGCAGATGCTGCCTGGGTGCTTTTGGTTTTTTTGAGGATTTGGGAACAAGTTAAAGGGTGTTTAAAGTGCCTTTGAAAGCAGTACTTGGAATAAGAGGATTGAGGGTGACATTTGTATGTTTTGCTTACCCTCTGTTGGGACTGTTTGATCCGGGGCTGGGATTTTGCTGCTCTGCTATTTCCCAGTATAACAGGAGCCTTTGTTCCCAGTTCTCCATCTTTAAAGGGAAAAAAAAAAAAATAAAAACCCAACCCTTTCCACCACCCAGAAACAAAAGCTGCAATATTGTCACTTTCTGGCTGCTGATCAAACTCTCCCTTGGGAAGTTGATGGGGATTTGGGATCAGGGAGGGATGAAAGCCTGACCCAGCTGGGTTGGTGACCCCTTTAATGTGGGTGGGAGTCACTGTGCTTTGGCTGAGGGGCTGGGATTTCTGGCTGTGCCTCACAGGAGCGGGGTGTTGGATCCACAAATCCCTGCCCTAAACACAGGGAGAGGATTTACCAGCTTGTCCTTGTTCCTAGGAACACAGCTGAGTGTCACCCAGTGTGGCAGGTTTTTAGCACCAAATAAATGATGTCTTAAACAGCTCCAGGATGATAAATATAAAAAATCCCAAAAGAAAACTCTGTTCAATTTTAGAAATGCAGAATATTCCTCCTGCATACAGAAATAAATTTTATCTTTGAAATCAGATTATACAAACTAATGTAATTTAGCCAGTCCAGAGTATGCTGGGTTTTCTTCCCATTCTTTTAAAGACTGCATTCCTAACAAATATTTTGCTGCTTAATTAAAATCTACAGCAGAAAATAAATCGGTTTTCATGGATCTCTTAAGAGCCAGCCAGTCCTTAGAAACAATTTCCAAATGCCCAGCCTTTGTCTGGGAGTCTCAGAAGTGAGGAATGTGGGAAGTTAATTAGGATGCAGCCAATCTCCTCAATTAGGATTGGGATTATTCACCTCCCTTTGGACACCTGAAGGTGATCACAGGTATCTCTGTTTCTCTGCTCTTTTGCAGGGGTTGATTTGTCATATTTGGAAGGATTTAATGTCAGAACAATTTTTATGAAATAAAAACCCCTCATCACTGCTACTGACTTTTGAAAAGAAATGTGTTTGTTTTACTGTGTGATGGTTTGAGATGGTTGCTCAAGCCTCGTGGGCTGTGAGGTATTTTTAAAGTGTGGCCTTTGGTTTGGTGTGAAAAATTGCCCAATTAACTTAATTTTAGTCTCATCTTCTTGTTGATGCAGTGATGCTTCTGACAAGTGATGGAAGTCACAGTGAATGACAGCACTGCTCCCTTTTCCTTTAGTGATGGGAAGAATTAAAACAGAAATAAAGTCAGCTGGGGGGATCATTTCCAAATAGATCCCAAACTTTTGGATTCTTTGCAGAATTTTAAGTAAATCAAAGGGCAAAACCAATTTTCTGCCATCTGTTTGTCTGACACTGAAGTGTTTTTATTGCCCACAACTCTTCAGTTTTGTGTGAGGTGCTCCAAGTTCCTGCAGTAATTATATTTTCTGCTCTGTAATGGGCAGGTAATGAGGTAAACTCATTTTGAGGGTCAGTCAACACCTGATTTCCTGTAGCACTTTTAGTAATCTCATTAAATGAATAGTAGCTAACTTTTAAATGGCAGGAATAGGTCATTCCTTAGGGCTGTATTTTTATTTGGAGACTGAGTGTGGCAGCAGGATTTAGGCTGGTTTGGTCCCCTTTAAATCTCAAAACTCCTGCCCCAAAATGAAACCTTTTAAAATTAGTGTTATTAATCAAGTTTAATAGTCAATTTAATCTCTTATTAACTCATGTACAAAGAAATTGCAGTGGAGGGAAAGAGCTGATGTTGAACTGGGATGATTCAGGGGTGCTCAAACATCCTGCAGCCAGCTCCAGAATGGAATTAAATAAATAAATTAAATAAATGTGACCTTTCTGAAGGGAAAACCTGTCTGCACTGAATAATCAAATCAGATTTGTGTTTGACAGCCTTCAAGGGGAGACCTTTTGCCACAAATACCTGATCAATAAGGGAGAGTTTGGAGATGTAGAGCATCTCTAAAAGTCCAAAAATGATTTAAATGTGCAGGGCCTGGGGTGTGAGTGGAGACTGGAGTGGGTTGTGGGTTTGGATGTTCTGCTCTTGCCTGGTGTGGTGTGAATGGCTCTGGGTGTGGAATTCCTGTCTGAATCCCTTGGAATTCTGCTTCTTGGGGAGCTCCTTGCCAAGTGTGGGAGAGCTGATCCCTGCCCTGCTCATTCCCACTCCTCCGGCCCCAGCAGTGCCTTGGCCTCTCCCTCCTCCTGCAGGAGCACCTGGCAAAGGCTGCTGGTGATGCCTCAGGTTTGGCTTTTCTATTTTCCCATTCTGAGCTGCTTTAGTGTGTGGGTCTGGGCTTCACATCAGGGGATGCTGAGCTCTCTGCACAGAGCAGGGACACAAAACAATTCCTGCTCCAGCTGGGCACCAAGGACAAATGACCCAAAGCTCAGGCCCAGGAGCACAAACAGCGTGGGCTGGAGAGAGAAAAACAAGCAGGATGGGAGTGCCTGGGCTAAAGCTGGAATGGGACAATGAACTGCAAGGTGCAAATGGAGCAGAGCTGATCCCAGTGAGAGCCCCCGGGAGCGCTCGTGCATTTTGGGACCATTTTGGTTCCTCTTGGCTGCAGCCCTGGCTGGGCTCTGGTGCTGCCCAAGGTGGATCCATGGAGGAGATCCTTTCCATAAATCCCTGCTTTATTCTGTGACTCTGCCCAGCCTCTGTTCTAGGGCAGCCCTCACAAGGCATCAGTGATGCTGCCTGAGGGAACATTCCCATGTGGAATTCCTGAGGGAAAGGCACACAGAGCACCCCTCTCCATGGGCCAGCTGCTCCCAGCCTGCTCCAGAGGCACCAAAAACTGGGAATGGCTGTCCTAGGCACTGCTGATCCCATTTTTCTCCCAAATAAAGAGGGAACAACTTCAGAATCCAGCGTCCCAGTGTTCCCACCATCCCATAAATCTCAGGGCACAGCCCCCAGTGCCTCTCTCAGAGATTTCACCTCTTTTTGGTGGGACTCTGTGTCCCTGACCCTTTCCCTGCTGTCACAATTCCAGGATCATCCCTTCACTCACACTTTCTCTGTGCCAGCATTCTCTGGACACATCATTCCCACCCAGAAGGATCCATCTGCTTCTCGTTCTTGCCTCTTCCCATATCTTCCCTTTCTAGCCCAGTTTTTCCTGTTTTCCCACCACACACTCAATATCCCTGTATTTTTTTCCCCTCATGCAATTCCTTCTCACCTATTATTATCTAGAAAATAAGCAGAAAAGCAACATCTCAGCAGATGGATCCAGCCATTCCACACTCCAGCTGAACAGGGATGAAATGCTGCCAGATTTTGGACACTGAAACTCAAATCTTCCAAGGATTTATCCAAAAATTAGTGCCCACACCTTTGCTTTGTAGGAGCTGAAAACTGGACAGTATTCCAGCACTTCCCTTGATGTTTAGGTGAAATAATCTGATTTTTGAGAATAATGCAGGAAAAAAGAACCACGAAAGATGTGTGAGGTTGTCTCTTATTTAGGAATTTTTTCTCCCTTTTGGGGTGAAGGATGTGTGAGGTTGTTTTTTATTTAGGAATGTTTTTTTCCCTTTTGGGATGGTGGGACAAGGTGATGGAGGATCCTTGTACCCATTTTCAAACTTCCCTGCTCTAATGAAAAAAATGGTGCCATTTTTAAAAAAAAACTTTAAGGCCCCTTCCAACCCTTCCATGATTTTCATTTATTGTGGGCATGAGTAGATGGGGTTTCTGTGTTGGATGAAACTCATCACTGAGATAAAAACTTTTAAGTAAAATCCTCTCTCCATAGCCAGAACCACAAAAGTGACCTCAATTTGGATTAAGCCACCCATTTGATACTTTTTCTGAGTCTGTGACTATCACAAACTGAATTTTTGACAGATTTAGAAACATTTAAATTGATAAAAAGCCTAGAATTTTTTTTTTTTTTTTAATGAAGGCATTTACTCAAAATACCTTCCCCTTTTCTGCAGCATTTCTCTCTCTGCCAGCTCCGTGCTGTGAATTCCTGGTCTCTGTGTGAGATCCCACTTGAGAGCCCAGATTGGTGCCAGCTTTTCTGAAGTGCTGCTGGAAATAGATCCCCCCACCACCACCTCCTGAGGGAAAAAGTCGTGGTGTTTACTTTCTCCTCCCAGAGCTGGAGCTGAGTGTGTCACCCTGGCAGGGACTGTGGGGATAACAGACCAAACAACGCTTTGGAATCTGAAGTAAATCCTGGTTTCTTCATGGCTGTGGCATCAGCAAAGCTGGCTTTACACGGACAGCAGTGTTTGGGTTCTTCCACAGTCCCATCCATGCACGTTTTCACTAAAATCTGATTTCAAATGATGCTCATCAGGAAGAAAAATAGAACGAAAATCAAGTCAAGCTGTTGGAGAGGTGTCTGCTGGCCCTGAGTTTCCTTCACTCTTCCCGTTATCCCCTTTATTTTCCAGCTGCTAATTCCTGTTAAGGACACACATGACTAAAAAGTCTTTTTAGGGGAATTGAGAACCCTGGGTGGTTTCCTTTCCTCATCCAAAGAGGAAAACCCTGGGTGGTTTCATTTCCTCACCCAAAGAGGGTCACGTTTTGTTCTGTAAATATTCTGGTGCTGTTGAGTGAAAGCAGAGTTGGACCAGGGAAACTTCATAGAACAGCAAAATTTGTCCTATTTGATGGAAATTGTAGAGTCCTGGAATGGTTTGGCTTGGAAAGGACCTTAAAGCCCATCTCATTCCCATGGCAGGGACACCTCCCATTATCCCAGGCTGCTCCAAGAGTCCAGCCTGGCCTTGGACCCTTCCAGGGATCCAGTGTGGATTTCCCCAGGCTCCAGTTTCCTTTTTATGCAATCCTTGTTCTCCCTGGCACCAGGAGTGCTGTTCCCACACACAGGGCTTAGTCACTGCAAAGCCAACCAGCTCAAATATATCCTCATTTCCAAGTTGAGAAGGAAAATACTCTGAAAAAAGGAAATTATTTATTAGGAAACACGTTTGCCATGTAAAATATCGGTGTGAAGCACAAAGGTGAGCAGAGCAGATTGGTTTTCTGTACCTCAGAGGCAGCATGAGCACAACCTCTGATGTAAATGTTACTATAGTAACAGTGGTTTTATTTAAAAGCCCATTAAATAGACATATCAAACACATCCAGCCTGTCAAAATGGAAGTTAAACTGCACAGCCTGCTGCTTCAAGGACCACTTTTTTTTTGGCCAGACTTGTATATTTTGCTGCAATTTCCCCCTTGAATGCACTCAGGATCCTCTTTTTGCCAAATGACTCCGTGGCTCTTGGGAAATAAGCTGCACTAATGGTGACAGCACTAATTACCTGGGACCTCTTGTGCAGCTGTGTGAAGGCTTAAAAAGGGATGGAAATTTGCTGTAGATCATTCCCTTCTGCCTCCCTCCAAAGCTTATTCCTAACAGAGCTTAACTATTAAAAAATAAAGAATATATTATGAAATATTATCTATTCATCCTTCCTGTTCCACAGGTTCAGCTGAACTTCCCTTGGGAAGCCAAAGGTGTTTGGTTTTCCTCCCTTTTTTCCTTCTTCCCTCTCCATGAGCAGCTGCTGTGGCTCTGCCCCTCCTGGCCCGGTGTCAGTTCTGCCTCTCAAACCATGCTTTGATTATAAAGTAATTACAGATTTGCATAAATGAAGAGAATCTTGTGAATATCAAGGGTTGTATGGTTTTTGTGCTTCATCTTGGAAACTTCCCTGTGCTTGCTGTGGTGCAAACTCCTGGTGTTCTTTGCCTAAAAGATGAATAGTTTGGACAAGGGATGGAGGGACAGGAAAAGAGGGAATGGCTTCACCATGAAAGAAAGTAGGTTTGGGTTGGATATTGCAAAGGAATTCCTGGCTGTGAGGGCGGGGGGACACCCTGGAATAGAATTTCCAGGGAAGCTGTGGCTGCCCCTGGATCCCTGGCAGTGTCCCAGGCCAGGTTTGGAGCAGCCTGGCACAGTGGGAAGTGTCCCTGCCCATGGGATGGGATTTAAGGTCCCACCCAACCCAAAGGCAGCCTGGCATCTCTGCTCCTCCTCGGATAATCTATGTAGATGGAAAACCAGGCAGGAGATTTTTGACTCAGGAGAGCTGAGCAGGGGATTAGGAATTTTTATTTGTAAGAGACCAGGGAATTATTATGATCTGCCACACAGGGCTCTGTGACTGTATCCAGCATAATTGGTGGAAGGAATTGCTTTAATGTCACATTTTTAAAATAAATAAACCCTCAAGGCTGAAGTTTTGTTCTGTTGGAGAACAGTTCTGTGTTTCTTGCTCACGCTTAGATTCAAAACATGCACATAGGTCACTGAAATCTTCTCATGTGCTTTGCAAAACCACTCGGGGCTTGGTATTTTATGGTATTTTGTTGTTTTTCAACATGAAACTCGTTGAAAGGCTTCTGGCCCCTTGTTATTTTTATAATGCTTTGAGGGAGAAAATCTGAGGTGAAACGTGGAGGCTGAGGGAAAAAAAAAAAAACAACAACATTTCCTTGTTTGTATTTATAATAAAAGCCTCTCCAAAAGTTGTTTTGGTTCCACAAACGAGGGAGGGGATGCTGTGCTGAGGCTGGAGAAGATCCTGGATTTCCATATCCTGGTGAATAAAGCACAGAGAAACTGAAAATCCTGGAGTCAAAATGGCACTGGCAAAATAGAAACTCACGGAGGTAATTCAGACATGAAGAGAAGCAAAACAACAGGGATGAAAACATCTGAGCAGCAAGATGTTAAATAATAATATTAATTTTTAATTATAATTAATAATAACATTATTATTATTTAATATAATTATTTAATCAAATATGAATAATATTAATATTTGAATATAATTAATAATATTAATATTTTAATTAATAATAATAATAAAGTAATAGAATCCCAGAATCATTTAAGTTGGAAAAGCCCACCAAGGCCAGCAAGAGCTGATCCCCACCTTGTCCCCAGCCCAGAGCTCTGAATGCCACTTCCAGGAATTCCTGGGACACCCCCAGGGATGGGGACTCCAAACCTCCCTGGGCAGCCCCTGACAAGGCCTGACCTTATCTAAAAATACAGTACAAAAACATTCAACAAAAAAAAATCATAAACTTATATTTCTATATAAGTTATATATATAAATATATATATATAATATATAAATATATTATATAAATATATAAAAGTTTTAATATATAAATAATAAATATTTTATTTATTTTTATAAATAAAAATATACCTTAAATAAATAAAAAGCTTTATAAATAAAATAATAAAAATTATAACTAAAATTTTTTAAATGATAAAAAATATAAAAATATAAAATAATAAAATATAAATAAACCAAAAAAATTCAATAAAAATATCCACAATACAATAAAAGTAAATAAAAAAAATTAAAAAAACAAAAATAAATACTATAACAAGTATCTATTAGTTTAAAAAATTATATATTACCTTATAACAAAAAAAACTTAGGACTACTCTTAAACTATAACCAAATACTTACACCTCTAAAATCTCATAACCTCTAAAATTAATATTTATCTGAACAAATCTCCTTTCTATGGGGAAATTCCTGCTGGTCCAGCCTGAGCCTCCTGTCCTGTCCCTGTTCCCTGATCCCACCTGGCTCCCAGATCCCGGCAAGGATCAGCCTTCGAGGCCTCCAGGAAAGCTGGTCTGTAAAGGAGGACAGAATAAACTGGAATTGAACTTTACACAGAGGATGATCAAGATGAAGGCACAATGTAACACGTGTCAAAGAACTCTGACAGGAGGAATTACCTGTCTTCTCTCTTCCTCAAGAGGATTAAGCTCAAGGAAGTTTTAGTTTGGGTCTGATGGGAGGGGAAAAAACCTTCAAAAATAAATAAATTTGCACTAGTGGAGGCTTTGTAGGGGATTTTTTTTTTTTTCCCCTGGTTGGCTGAACTGCAGTGGCACATGGGGAAGTGAAAGAAAACTCTGTCAAATGTTTGTCTCAAGATAGTCTAAATAAAAGAATTTTCTGGTGGCAGCTTTTGACAGCTTTTGCTTATGCTGTGAAAGTCTGGGATATGAAAGCTTCAGTGGCTTCCTAACCTCAGACACGGGTTGTATTTAGTCAGATTTCCCAAACTGTCATACTAGAATCAGGAAATATTTTAAAATTAGAATTTATCAATTAAGAGAGGGTTATTTTAATAAGGAGCGAAATTGGCTGATGCTGCTTTGAGGAAATGGGTTGTGAATTACAGAAAGTCAATAAATAAATGAAAGCCAAATCAGTGGGTTTGCTCATGGGAGAAGTGTTTACATCACCCAAAAGACAATTCCAGTCTGGTTACTTGAGAAGAGCTTGCAATAGGGAAACAAAAATATTTGTCTTCATACCTCATGAAGCGGAGATAGTGGGTTTGCATTTCTTTTAAAATAATATTGCTGAGAAGAAAAACCATTGTATAAAACCCTCAGTTGGGCCTGGCTGGGACTTTCCAGTCTCTAGTTCACTGGTTCTAAATTATTGCTGCCTTTTACAAAAAGATGAGCACAAGCAAAATTAAAGGTCCATCTTTCCTAGTAGGGCTCAGCCCTTGCTTGAAATTCCTTGAAATAATTTGTGCGTGTTGTTTTTAATTGCAAGCTCCTGTTAAATACATGGCATTGGTTTACATCTGTCAACTCCTCAAACGCTGAAGTGCAAAAGGGTCAAAAATGTGATTCAGTCCATTACTTGTGGAGTAAAAGGTAATTGATATCATCTGCTCTTAAATTAGAGCCAGCAGATAATGGATATGTGCATTACAGCACAACCAGGTCTTGAGATATTTGAATTAATTAGCATCATTAAGAGACACCAGGCCAGGTTGGATGAGCCTTGGGCAACCTGGTCTAGTGGAAAGTGGCAAGGGTGGAATGAGATGGGCTTTAACTCTGCCAAGGTTCTCTCTCCTGCTGTGTCTGTAGGAATTTTATTTCCTGCTCCCTTGTTATCCTTCCTGCTCCCGGTCAGCATCGGTGTTTTCATGCCAAAGAGGAGATTCTGATCCAGCATGGGCAGCACAGCCCGACCCCCCGGCTGTCCCCTCCTGTCAGGAGCTGTGCAGAGCCACAGGGGCCCCCTGAGCCTCCTTTGCTCCAGGCTGAGCCCCTTCCCAGCTCCCTCAGGGATTCTCCAGTCCCTTCCCAGCTCCCTCAGGGATTCTCCAGCCCCTTCCCAGCTCCCTCAGCCTCTCCTGGGGCTCCAGACCCTGTCCCAGCCTCTTCCCCGCTGTCCCGTGTGAGGGTCCCGCTGCTCCAAAGCCTTCCCGGCTCCTTCCCCGCCATCCCGTGTGAGGGTCCCGGTGTTCCAAACCCTTCCCGGCTATCCCGTGTGAGGGTCCCGGTGTTCCAAACCCTTCCCGGCTATCCCGTGTGAGGGTCCCGGTGCTCCAAACTCTTCCCGGCCATCCCGTGTGAGGGTCCCGGTGTTTGAAACTCTTCCCGGCTATCCCGTGTGAGGGTCCCGCTGCTCCAAACCCTTCCCGGCTCTTTCCCGGCTATCTCGTGTGAGGGTCCCGGCGTTCCAAACCCTTCCCGGCTGTCCCGTGTGAGGGTCCTGGTATTTCAAACCCTTCCCCGCTATCCCGTGTGAGGGTCCCGGTGTTCCAAACCCTTCCCGGCTCTTTCCCGGCTATCCCGTGTGAGGGTCCCGGTATTTCAAACCCTTCCCGGCTATCCCGTGTGAGGGTCCCGGTATTTCAAACCCTTCCCGGCTATCCCGTGTGAGGGTCCCGGTGTTCCAAACCCTTCCCGGCTATCTCGTGTGAGGGTCCCGGCGCTCCAAACCCTTCCCGGCTATCCCGTGTGAGGGTCCCGGTGTTCCAAACCCTTCCCGGCTATCCCGTGTGAGGGTCCCGGTGTTCCAAACCCTTCCCGGCTATCCCGTGTGAGGGTCCCGGTGTTCCAAACCCTTCCCGGCTATCCCGTGTGAGGGGCCGCTGCTCCAAACCCTTCCCGGCTCTTTCCCGGCTATCCCGTGTGAGGGGCCGGGGCGGGCGGGGCGCTGGGCCGGGGCGGGGCGGCGGAAGGGTCGGGGCTGAGGGGAACCGAGGGAAGCTGAGGGGGACCGGGGGAAGCTGAGGAGAAGCAGGCTGGGGACGGAGGGATCGGGGCTGAGGAGAACCGAGGGAGGCCAAGGGGAGCCGGGCTGAGGGGTCGGGGCTGAGGGGAGCCGGGCTGAGGGAAGCGCCCGTCCGGGGCTCGCCGTCGGAGCAGCACCGTGACAGCGTCTCTTCAGCCGCCAGTCGGAGCCCCGAGAGCAAGGAGAGCAGGTTGGTGAATTTTCTTTTTATCCGCTTTTTTATCCGCTTTTTTCCCCCCTCTAAAATCCTGAACCATCCCCCTGAACACAGCCCGCAGCCGGTTCCACATCCCGCTCGCAGATCCAGGCGGTTTCAGCCCTTTCCCTCCTTAATTCCCTGAGATTCAGTGTCAGAAGCAAAACAAAAATAAATCTCGGTGAATGTGGGCTGTGATGCTGCGGTAGCTGAGATAGAAGAGAACTTCGGAAAGTTAATGAGTGGTACAGCATTTATAAATGTATTTTATAATGAACACACTGAGAGCCCAAGCGTGCCTATAACGTGGATATAACCTTTAAGTGCCACGGAATCCCAGGAGCTCTGCTCGTAAGGAAGGACAGATCCGCAGCATGAATGAGGAGCGGTTTCACTACAAACAAGAGGAATTCCACGGTCTGGAGAAACTCTGAAGAGTTCGGGACGTTTTGCTGTCGACTCTTGGGGGCGAGGCTCCACCAGCAGGCTTAGAGTTGGATTTGTGGCTGTGCTCCTGCTCAACTTGGGTTGCCTTTATTAAAGCTTTAATATTAGCAAAATTATTCAATATGGGTCATACTAATTTCTAATTTGTGTGTACCACTTACTCAGAACTCTTCATTAAGAATGGTTTTTAATATACTCAGTGGCAAATGGAATTCCATGCTCAGACCGACAGGACTGGAAAGCCCTTGGCACCTTAAAGAACAGGTCAGGAGATGCTGTGCATAGACATTATTACTAAAATATGTTTATGCTTTCTAGAGGTTTTTAATATTTAAAACCAGCTGTAGTGCAGTGCTTGCAAAAATCAGGGATGGTTTATATGCCCAGTGCAGGTGTTTGTGGGTCCTGCTCATTTCAGGTTGTACTGAACCTGTTTCCCATGCTGATAAGCCAGGGAATTCTAGGATTTCTCACCTGTCCTGTAAATAAAAATGATCTTATTTCATTGCTCTCCTCCCTGCCTATCATATCTGTTGTGTTTTGATTTTAATCCTAACTCTTGGTGCTGAGCTATTCTGTGATTCTGTGGTTGATATGGCGAGGAATATAGTATTTACATAAGAAATCAGAAAACTTCTTGTACACAGCAGCAGCAAACTCTGTGGTTCCAGAATAATTTAAGATATATTTGTTCAAAAGGACCCAAATTCCTTCCTTTTGTACAGACACTTCCCCAGCCTCAAATAAACCAGTTTGTCCTGGCTATGTTCATTTATTCTCTCCAGGATAGAGCTTACAAGTTGTAATAATTCTCTTTATTTAACTTCCTGTTACCTGTCAGTGTTCCTGTAAAACTTGTATTCTTTCTTACAGTGGAGTAAGGAATTCTGGCAAGTTCAGTGTTCTCACTGGAAAAGATTTTGGGGAATCCTGTCTGCTCCAGCAGTGCATTTATCCTGCCCTGGGATTTATCTGTAGATATCTCTTTTTACCCAATTCTGCAAAGTTTACACAAGGAAGGCTGAACTTTGAACAGAGAAGGGGCTGATTCTGTGGCCATGCAGCTTTCAGGGCTTTTTGGTCATGTTCAGCACTGGGTTTGGTCAGGAATGTGTTTGGAAAAACACCTCTGTAAATCCAGCCTAGGTCGATGTGACAGGAGATCCCAAGCTGGCCTGAAAAGTGGGTTTGCCTTTTAAATTAGTGCTGACATCAGAATCTCTGACTGCTCTGTCTGGCCATTTTTATGTCAGAATCCCAAAATCACTGAGGTTGGAAAAGCCCTCCAAGACCATCAAGTCCAGCCTTGCCCCCAGCCCTGAGTGCCACTTCCAGGAGTTCCTTGGACACCTCCAGGAATGGGGACTCCAAACCTCCCTGGGCAGCCCCTTCCAATCCTGACCACCTTTTCCAGGGAGAAATTATCCCTTAATTTTTTTTTTCCTTCCATCAGGACATTAAAAAACCTTTATATAGATTATAATTTTCTTTCCGTATGGGGTTCTGGGGCTGGTTGTTTTCTTCTCAGTGTAAATGGGTATTTCATGGGGGAAACTCTAACACCCAGGGCCTATGGATAACTTTATACATCTTGGAAATGGATGTCCAGTTTTCTTGGAAGTGATCTCTGCCAGTTTCCTGCTGGGAAGTGGTTGAAGGATGGACAGGGATTTTTGTTGCACCTATGAAAGAGGAACATGGGCTGTTTCTCATTAAACCATTTAATAGTGTGCATAATGTACATTTATGTCCAATAAACTTTTAAAAGGTACTTATTTCTTCTGAAATTAGGGAAAATCTAACTAATTTCAGTTATTTGGAAATAATCCCTGCCTGTATCTTTGTGAAATGACCTGATAGCTCCATAATTCCTCTGGCCCTCATGGCTCTCTAGCAGAAATAAACTAATGGAAAAGGAGCAGGTAAGGTGGGCCACCTACCAGCTGTGCTGAGAGCCAAATTGTCCCCTGAAACCAAGGCTGGGAAAAGCTGAGATTCCCTCTTTAATTGCTGAAAATGGAGCTGAAAAAGCACAGTGGATGGGGAGAAAAGTGGATGGGATTGGCTGATCCTGCAGAGCACAGTGCTGGAGAAGTTCAGCTCCAGCTGGATTGGTGGGAGAGCAGGCAGGAGACAGGGACCTGGGAATTGTGACTTCCCTGGGCAGCTGGCTGCTGCTCCAGGTAGATATGGAATGTAGAAATAAATATATTTTTCCAGGACATGCAGCCCCAAAGTACATTACATAACCTTGGCACTGCCTCTTTTGGCTCCAGGGATGTTCTCAAGGAAACTGTCCTCAGAAATATTTCAGGAATGGAACCCTTTGGAGGGATTCCCTAACTCAAATTTCTCACCCTGGCATTTGCTGCCTGACTTGAGCTGTGGATTTTACTCAGCACTCAGTTCCTGACTACAACAGCAGCCAAAATCTCCTCTGTGGAGCTTTAAGTATAAAAATATATTTCCATTTTAGCAGAATTTATGTAAGTGTTACATGAAAATAAAAAAAAAAAAAAACAAAGTATCTGAAATGAAGGAGCAATAATGAAATGTTGCTGTAAAGTTTAGTGAAGTCCTCACTGTTGGAATTTGTCGCTGTTTCTGTGTCTGCTGCACTTGGAAAATTCTGGTTTTTTTCTCCCTTTCTGGCCTGTTCTTCCTTTCCTGGTGTAGAGAGGAGTGTCTCTCCTCATTAGATGTGTTGGAATGAGATGATTTTTAAGTTCCTTTACGAACAATCCTGGTTTTCCATGATTCTGCTTACAAAGGTGTGAGCACCAAGTGAACTGAAGTGCAAAATGAAATTATAGACTGATAATTATAAGTCCTTCATTAATTTTCTGTGTGTTTTTCAGGTCAGCTCTACAAAACAAGATGTGTTGGCAAATCATCCCAACCATGGTTGTGCTGATGGGTAAGTCACTAAAAAATACCCAAAACCCAGTTTGGGATAACTTTTCAGATCAGGAAACATCCAAATGAATGCCCTGGACAGATTTGATGAGATAAAAATTGGTGGGGAGTTTGTTTTGTTGCCCAGAAGTGCAAGGAGAACTCCTCTGCTCCTGGGGGATGCTGCCATTCCTGCTCCCAAGGGCACCACAGGGCTGCCAAAGGGTGCTCAGCTCACTCCAGATGCTGCATTAATAAACTGGGAAATGCCTCTGACAACATTGGCATCTGCTCTGCAAGGACAGCTGGTATTTGCCTTTCTTTTTTAATTCTTTTTATTAAAATAAGGACTATTTAAAGGATTTGATGATGGTGCTTAGGGAGAAAGCAGACCCTCTAACCCAGTGGAGTTATTCAGAAAATTTGTGTCATTACAAAATAAGAATCAAAAAGATGAATAAATCATTAGATTTAAGTACCTTTTATATGCATAAACATCTTTCTATCTTGCTCTATATGTACTTTTATCCACTCAGTATAAAATATTGCATTGCTGAAATTCTTTTAAGTACCTTTTGTGATCTGAACATACTGAGTAGCTTTAACTGGAAAACCTGGATGCTCTGGGGAGGTTTCCTGGGATTTCAGGGCAGTTTGTCACCATCTGAAATTCTTTTAAATTCATTCAAGTACCTTTTGTGATCTGAACATACTGAGTAGCTTTAACTGGAAAACCTGGATGCTCTGGGGAGGTTTTCTGGGATTTCAGGGCAGTTTGTCACCATCTGATGGCCCTTCTGCTCTGGGGACAGAGCTGCAAGTCAGGCCTTCCTCTGGGTCATTCTAACTTCATTTTTTCTGTTTCTGAAGAAAGGAGCTGAGCACATTTTTGGCTTTATAATGTTTAATTAATCCCTTGAGATGATCTGTGATACACAAGGGGAATGTTCCTTTGAAAAAGAGATGAGCTGGGGACAGTGCTGCTTCTCTGTCCTGCTCTATGTCACTTTTTGGTCCCTTTTTTAATCATGGATTATGGCCTGAGAGTTTGTTTGCTCCACTCCTCCTTCTGGAGGCCTAATGAAGCTGGGATTTACAGAGGCACAAACTGTTTAGTGGGAGAGGAGGGAAGAGCAGAGCCCTGCAGGAGTCTGGCAGCACAAAATCTGTGTGGAGGGAAAGCAAAACCCACTGCATCTTCTGGTTTTAACAGCTTTTTTTAGAACTCTCATTTCATATTTTGGTATTATTTAACTCATGCTCTGTGCTAGAGAATTATGAATTTCTATTAATCAAACAGTGCCAGAGATATTCTGGTATTTCTTATTTTGGCTGGGGCAAGGCATGGAGCATCAATTAATTTCTATTTAATGAAGTGCTTAAAATTTCTGCCCTTCCTGAACAGAATGCAAAGTGCACCAATGCCCCTGTGCCTTGCTGCAAGTAGAGCTTTAATCTTTAAATTCAGAGTGTTTTACAGGAAGTAGTTCCCTGCTCATCCTTCTCTAAACCACTGTGAGCACAATTCAAGCTATGACATCAACAAATGTGCTCAGAGTGCTTTTATTTTAAGTCTGATGGAATAAAATGATCATTTTCCTGCCTCTCATTTCCCAGATAATACCCTGGGGTTGTGCAGTTGCACCCACAGTCATATTGTCCTTTTTTATTTCAGAGTTACAGTGGGACTATGTTTCATATTTACAACAGGATTCAATTTTTTATTGAAATGGAGCTGTTTTAAAAGAGCTGGAGGGGATCTGTTCCAGCACTGCATGGGCAGATGAGACTCACACCCAGCTTAGGATTCACTTCAGTTTAGGATTCATTGCAGTTTTGATTAATAAAAGCCAATTTATCCCAAAGAGAAGCTTCACCTGCAATCTTGGCCTTGACTTTTTTCAAGAGATTGAGAAAACAAAAGTTTAAGTGCAGTGAGGTCGGGGTAAAATCTGGAATCTGTCACCTGTGACACCATTCAGAGAGGATGTTTTTAGTAATTTTGTCTTTACCTAGAGGGGATGTTTTTATAAATTTTGTCTTTACCTCAGGGAACAGCCCCTGGAAACAACCTGATTTTTACCTAATGAATGCATTTCTATATCACATCAACCACTCCCTTTTACTTGTTCAAAAATACGAATTTCCCCTTTTATTTCCAACACTTTTTCCCTTTATATTTACAGACTTCCTTCAGATGGCAGCTGCCCATTGCATGGTCCATCCAGTTCCTCCCAGGAATTTCACACTGCCCTGTGTGCTGCTGAATGAGACCTTTTTGAGCCCTTTCTCAGCTGGGAGCTGGTCTGGTTTGAGGAGAGAACTTGGAGCACCCAAAATCAAGCCTTTAATGAATGAAGAAAATTTTCTGTGTTGCCTTTGGAGTGCCAGCAGCATTGATTGTTCTTTGTACAGAGCAAGCATGCAGGCAAGGAAGTTTATTCCTTCAGAAATAAATCTCTCTGCTCCTCAGAAAATAGGTGGGTTTAGCACTCAAGGGCATAAGGAGTTAATTATTCCAAAAATATTTTGTTTTTTTGTTGTCTGGGAGGAGAGGGGTGGGTTGGATTGATGGGGATTCACTTTTATCCTAGGCAGGCAACACAGTGGGGTGAAATCCTTCCTCAGCGTGGTAAAATCCTTCCTCAGTTTGGTAAAATCCTTTCTCAGTGTGGTAAAATCCTTCCTCAGTTTGGTAAAATCCTTTCTCAGTGTGGTAAAATCCTTCCTCAGTGTAAAATCCTATCTCAGAATGTAGTGGAAGATGGAGGAATTGTACAGCACAGTTTCAAAAGGGGAAAAAAAAAAGTTGGCTGTCTTTCCAGGGGAATTGTAAATAAAATATGGAGCACTGCATGAAAGGACATAAACCCAGATCTTCAAAGGAATTTAGACACTGTGAGGAATATTTTAAATATTTTTGGTGGATGTGGGCTTTAAACTCCATCAGCAGGCAGGGGAGATGGAGAGCAAATGGCATCATTTCTACATGAGTGATGAGGCTTTAAATAATAAATGTCTGTACATGGATTAGGATTTTTTTCCCAAGGAATTTTTCCTCCTCCTGTCTCTGAGGAACATGGAGCTGGCATCCTGCTGCCAGGAATCTCCTGGAACTTCATTCCACAAATCCCCAGCTGAGGCTGTGCCACTTCCCAGGACACAGCAACCACCATCAGATTCATTTTTCTCACCCTGCAGCCTTGTCCCTAAATCCAGGCAAAAAAATATTCCTTTTTTAATCATGACAGTGCAGAACCACGTGGATTGTGAGCCTTGGAGGTGTTTAAGGTGCCCAACTCAGATTATTCATAGCTGTTTTCCCATTTGTGGTGCAGCCTCACTTTCAGGAATATCTGTTCCTTGTCCTCTCTTTGTGAGTGAATTCTGTCCAGGTATTTTTATTTTATTTTATTTAATGCAGTTCAGAAATGTGTGATCCCTTTCTTTTGTCCAGACTGGAGCTGGAACATGGAGTGTTGGATTAGAGGCAGGCTGGACCTGTTGGTTTGTAACCTGCAGCTTTTGAAGCTGGACCTGAGGGCTGACCTGAAGGTGAATCTTTTATACTCTGGGTAAGTACAGGATTTACTGTTAAATCTGTCTGGAAAATGGAAAGCATTTCCTAAAACATCAACATTGCTGCTTCCAGCCTGGTGGGAGCTTTAGCTCTGCAGATTTTACTTTGCCCTGTGTAAAAGTAATCCTGGATATTATGGAAAGTGTGTGGTTATTTGAATGAAAAATGGTTGGAATGGAGAGTCCCCCTTCTCTGTCCTTCTCATGTTTCTTAAAATACTTTAATGAAATCAGCGTTGACTTCTTAAAGTATCTTTGTTGTTAGAATTTCTTAATTTTAATGTCTTGGTTCTGCCTTTTATTTGGTTTTTTTTACCATAATATTGTCTCTCTTGAAGTAACTGGGGTACTTTACATGTGATCCAGTGGCAAATGCTGCTCTCATCTCATTGTCACTGTGGTGAATATTCCCTGGAATGCTGGGAGATGGAATCATCCAGCCTGGGGGATGGGCAGGTCTGGTATACATTGGCTACAAAAAGATCAAAAAGATGAAACCACCCTGTTGTTTTTTGTTTTTTTTTTTTTTCTGGGTTATTGATAGGTTTGAAGGATTGGTATAAAACCACCCAGACTTCATTTCCTTATGAAACAGATAAACTGAAATAGTTGAATTAGCTGAATTTATAGAGGAGGACTTCCTGAACAGCCAGATCTCATTTGGCAAAAATCATCCCTGTAGTCAGAGCAGAAACCAAATTTATTATTTAGGAATAAATATGGTTGTTTAGCTGACACAATATTTTAGTCCCGTTTTGGTGAGGTGGGCTCCCATTTCCAGGGTTCCTCATGACTCTGACTCCTGAAATACAATTCCATGGGTGTTTGTGGGGGAGGCAGCTCTGCCTGTGCTCTGCTCCATCCAGGCTCAGCTGCACAGGAAAAGCTTTGCCAGTGATCCCAGTGCAGAAATCTCTATATTGAAATTTTTTGGGATGCCACCAGACTGGAGCCCCAGGTGGGCTGAAGAGGTTCCTTGTGTTAGGAAGGGAGTTCAGTGAGTTCCATGCAATTTAGGAGAGCAGGCCCTGTGGACTCAGCAGAGTCTCTGTTTGATTCCTCTTTGCTGCAAAGATGAGAAACAAAGCAGAACCTTGGAGAACTCATTTCCCTCCCCACATTCCATATTAAATTTCCCTTTTAGGAAAAATCCCCCTGTGTTCTGGGGGAGCAGCAAGCACAAGCATTCCAGCCTTTGGGAAGGTGACAGCTTTCCCTGTTGGCTCTCTGATACCTTAGCATTTTATTCCTGAGCCAAAATACCTTGAAAACATTCCCAGTTTTAAAAATATGCATTCCTGGCATGTGTTTCTCCCTGGGAGTCTGAAGATCCAGCCAGGATTCTCACATACAGGGCAATGCACAAAAATAATGATACAGGAGAATCTACAACAGAAAAGCTTGGGTCTCTCACAGCATTTATATTTTTTTTTTTTCAGTATTAGAGAAGTCTCCTCTTATTTACCACATCCACAATTTTCCTGCTTGGAAATATCAGGAATGGGAATGTTCTGTTCTGCCCATGGCAGTGCTCTGTGAGAGGCTCAAGTGAGGGAGAGGATGGGGCTTTGAAATGGTTATTCCAAAAGAATAGAAAAAAAGAGAAAAGGTTATTCCAAAGCTTCATTAGACTGATGGGTTAATTGTATACCAAGCATATTTCCAGCTGTCTGATCCCAGGAATGCTGTAAAGCCCAGGGTTAATTCCATGAGCTGGAGTCTTTAGCCTCAGGGATCCCCTTGGTGAGTGCTCCCAGTTCAATTTTGAGCACTGATTATCATTTGCCCTTTGAGCTCATGAGGCTGCATTCAGATTTTGATTTATTTGAAGTACCTGGGAGGCTCTCCTCCAGTTCTGGGCCTAAATTTCTGTGTTTTTTAAGGATAAATCATGCAATCAGTTGTACATGGAGCCTCTCCAGCCAGAGAAAATCAACCTCTCATTAGAGATTGATGAGCTCTGCAGCCCTCAGATCTGCTGCAGTTTAATGGGGCAGCATCTTCAAATAAGGATTTTTCTAGAGCTACCATTGATCAAAAACATTGGGAAATATTGATGGGAAAAATCCTGGAAGCCTCAGACAGCTTTGCTCCATCCATTCCCAGTAAAGGCAGTGCTTGGAAAGGATGTGGGAATAATGTGACAGCAGAGTTACAATGGTGACTCTATTTCACAACCACATGGTTGGGATGGACCTCTCCTGAAAATTCAGGTAATTTGCCCTAAAACAAGTTTTACTTTTTTCTTTTCAATTGCAAGAACAGGATTGAAATCCAGCCAGGACATTTGGCAGCATCTAATTGAAAGTCTCCAGGTTCCCCACGGGGCCACAGATGAATTTAGCAGGAGAAGCATCACCTTCTGAAGGGGGTTGAATATAAATATAAAACATTTAGGACTTCCCACATTTTTTTTCTGAGGTTTTCCAAGGTGTTGGCTAAAAGAACTCTCTGTGACAGGATTTGGGTGGAGGAGCCACTGACCTCTCCTCAGCTTGTGAGGGTTAATAAGTCTTTAGCATTTTTCTCCCTTTACACTGCTTTTTTTTTTTTTTTTTTTTTTTTTTTTTTTTTTTTTTTTTGTGGAAATAAGTTCATTTGGATGGTTAAAATATGAAATAATCACTAGGAATGATGAGGAGCCGGTGTGGTGGTAACCACTTTCCAGACAGATCAGATCAAAGACATGGTTTGAAGAAAAAAAATATGTTTTCATGGATTGATTGTGGCTTTTGGAGACCAATAAAATCTGTGAGCAACGGGAGAAGGCAGAGAAGCTTCAAAGAAAATTCTGCAAAGTTTTTGAAAGGAAATTCAGGAGAAAACGGCGGAGCCACATCTAGAAAAACCAAATTATTCCAAGTAATTTCAGAGCTCTATGTCTGCCAGATACCATCAGCATAATCCCTCTGTCCTAAAGTCTGCGAGTCCTGGTGAGAATTATTTTAGGAATGTCAGGATTGACTGTCTGGAGCATTAATAAATGTAAACCATACCTTGACATGGACCTGCTTGGGGTTGTTCCTGCAGAGCACAGGAGCTGGGAGGGCAGTGCTGCCCAAATTCCATGGTTTTCCAGCCTCAGAGTATCCCAAGATGCAGAAAGATCAGTGAGGGATGAGGGGAGTGGGCTGGGATGATCCAGGAGTGGTTCCCTGCAGTCCCAGCCTGAGCTCTTCCCATCCTCCATAATTCTCCTCAGTTTTTTGACCTTTTCCTCTCTAAGCAGGGCAGGATATGGAAATGGAATTGGTGAATCATGGCCAGTTCTCTGTGCTCTGCTCTCAGATAAATGGAGCAGATAACAAATGGAATAAACCCAAAAAATAAAGCAGCAGATCTCGTCCTTCCCTCTCCTCCAATGCAGAGATCCCTGCCCTCCCTGAATCCAAGCATTCCAGTGCCTCATGCCAGCTATAAAACCATTGGAAAAATGTACTGAAAGGCTCTTATTCCATGAATTTCCATTTCTTTCTCTGAATTAGTAAAACAAAACCTTTACTGGACAGAAATAATTCCAAAATCACTTCAGAACAATTCCAAACAGGAGCTTTTCTTTTTTTTTTTTTTGGGTAAGGATGAAACGTGAAAAGTATGAAAGAATCCGAGGTGATTGAGCTGTCAGGGTTTGTCTTGGCTTTGCTGCCGGGAGAAATTTGGCCACAAATTCTTTGCACTATTAAATTCCCAACCCTGGGGAGGCGTTAGTCACTGGATACCTGCAGAATTCCATAAATGTGGGTTTCTGCAAGAGCCTGAAGAGTAGAGATGGGAATGAAGACTCCTTTGGGAACTGCTGGTTCTGAAGATTCAGATGGGATATTGGGAAGGAGCTGTTCCCTGGGAGAGTGGGGAGGCCCTGGAATGGATTTCCCAGAGAAGCTGTGGCTGCCCCTGGATCCCTGGAAATGTCCAAGGATGGGGCTTGGAGCAGCCTGGGATGGTGGAAAAGGTCCCTGTCCATGGCAGGGGGTGGAATGGGATGGGATTTAAGGTCCCTCCCAACCCAAACCATTCCATTGTTATAATATTCCCTGTAATGCTCAGTTGTAGAAGGAGCTGGGGGGAACATCAAAATTTTTGGTGTTATTTCAGTGCCTCACGAATGGGAATTAGAAATTCATCTCTTTTGGGATGGCAGGGAGCTGCCATGAGAAGGTAAAACAACACTGTGTGCCCAAAAAACATCTGGGAATTCTCGAATGGAATTGTGTTCATTACTTGGAAACCATTTAAAAAGGGAGAAGCAGCAAAGTTAAAGCGGTTGGTTACAATTATTATTATTTTTAATGAATTAATCTGGTTTTTTGATCAATAAACCATATCCAGATGGCCACACCTATTGAGATACAGAAGATTGTTTTGTTTCCTGGTTTGTTTTTCCGCCCTGCAGGTCAGAGCTGTCCCTGGGGGCTGCATCCACGAGCTCTCTGCAGGGGACAGTGAGGGTGGCTCCGTGTGACTGCGGGGACCAGGCCACCTGCCAGTGCCTGGTGGCCACCCCGAGCCTCAACCACACCTACCTGCTGTGGCTGGAGATGGTGGCAGGTGGCACAGCCCTGGGGTCACCGCCGGTGGCCCTGCAGCCCACGGACATCGGTGAGATGCGTGTCCATGGAAAACCGAGCCGGGGGGTGGAGCTGGGAGTGCAGCTAAGCTAGTGAAAACGATGCGTTTTAATTAAGGGCTTAAATGAATCAAGGGGTTAAGTTAGAAATGTAGCTAGCAAAGGGCGTGCATTGTGATTAGAGCTTAACAAGGGAATTAATTGATACCAGCTGGGGATGACTGAAACAAGGTTAGGAATGACAGGTGTCACCAGCTGACACAAGGAAAAACGACGCACCACAGCTTTGGTCACGATGAAGAGACTCATTTATTTTCTCTGACTCCAATCTTTTATAGTTCTCCAAAGGTGCCAGTGGATTGGAGGGTGAACGTGCCACCTCTCCAAGGACACTGGACAAACTACCTGTACATCAAATTTCTCCGCCTCTGTGAAAGAATGCAAAACAACAGGTTGTTTACAGAAAGTTGTGTGGGAAAGTTCTCTACAAGAATGTAAACTCAGAAGGCTTTAGAAAACTCTTGATAACCAGGGCGACAGACAGGTGATACATGAGGTATTGAAAGAGTGCAGGAGCCATAAATACCACTGACTTCTAAGAATGAGAGGGGGTTTGGACTGTGACCAGCAGGCCAAGGAGCTCTGCCAGCTTGACATGGGTGAAGAGTTTACCATGAAGGAGAGGTCTTACTTCCTCTTCAAGGGAAGCAAGTCAGAACTTACTGTTCTGAAATGGGTCAGAACCCAAACATTCCTTGGGTCCTGACCCATTTCAGAGCCCACTGACCACGGTGGACTCTTCTGACCCACCTCAGAGCCCACTGACCCAGTTAAAGAGGACAATTGTGCTAAAGGACATTCAGCTAATTAACGTACAAAACGAGAGGGTTAATGATTATGTAATAGGCGTCCTGGAAACCATCCTGGAAACCATCTGAATCTGCAAAACCTCTTTGGATAAATAGAGAGCAGGAGTTTGGGACTCCTTGCACATGTCTTTGGGAGGTTACTCCCCATGTGCCCAGCTCTGTAATAAATGTACCCTCTTTTCAGCACTGTAATAAATGTACCCTCTTTTCAACTTAATTAGCTGAAGAGTCATCTGTCCGTGCTTCAAAACAGCAGCAGGATGGCTCTGCTGGGAAAGGGGGCACAGACAGGGCAGGAAAAGCTCCCTAATCCCTGTCTGGGCTCCAGTGCAAACCACACTGAGCACAGCCCAAGCGCTCAAAAATGTGGTTTTTTCTCAGTTTTTCCTTTCTAATCAGGACCTCTCTATGCACAAGACCGGCCCAGTGGTGGAGCTTGTTGCTGAGGACTTCAGTTAAATTCAAAAAGCTGTTCCCAAAGTTGCTTAGGAAGAAATCCCACCCATTTTCCCAAGCAGCCCTCTGATCCTGATGTTTTCTTCCTCACCCATGCAACCCCAAGCTGGAAAACATTCCTGTGTGTTTGATCAAGCTCAAACTCTCCTGACATGATGAATTTGATATGTGTTGCTATCCAACGTGCCCAGTTATTGCAGATTTGGGCAGATTTCATAAAGGCAGGAGCTGTCAGCTGCAGGGAAAAAAATTAAAGTTTTATGAACATCTTATTAACTTAAAAACTTAGGAATTTTATGAACTTCCTCATAACTGATGTGCTCTGCAGACAGAACCAGTTAAAATCTCTGGGTGGGCTTGTTTGGAAGATGAGAGGTGACATTTTTCATCCTGCTGGTTTGAAATGATGCTGCAGGAAGAAATTAAAAATTCAGGCTGGAGTCTGCCAGTATTCAAAAATGACACAATGACTTAGCTCTGCTTAGTGAAGCATGTTTTAAAAATGCACAATATTAATATATGTTCTGCCAAGATTTAGCTCAATTAAAACTAGTTTGAATGTAAAACTCTCGAGTGCTTGTGCCACGTGGATTTTATTTGCTGATAGTGGAGCAGGTGGCATCACAACCATCATTATCTGTGGGATCTGATTCAGGGAAATGTGATGGCAAAGCCACTGACTTTTATTTGCCTCCTCCCCAATCACTCCCTGCTGGCCTTCCTGAAGTTAATTGCTTTGAGATGGTCTGGAAGTAGAAATTAAATAAAATCTGGCTTGGTGTGATAGATCTATACTGAAAATAATAAGAGATTATTGATATAAATAGCTTAATAGAATCTGACTTGGTATGGTGGATTTATGCTGAAAATAATAAGAGATGTTTGATACAACTGAGTGAAATTCCAGTAATGCACTTAAATGGGACCCTTGGAGAGCTGGACCCCAGAGCAGATGGAATTTGAAGGGAACATTTGCCCCATGCCCAGGATTTTTGGGAATGTTTTCTGCACGTGGTGCTCACCCTGCAGTGGTTTGGAGCAGGGTTTTACTCTTCCATGGGCAAAACTTGGCTGTGATTGAGGACAGGGCCAGCCAAGGTCTCAGCAGGGCCTTGGTTCCTTGGCATTGTCCAAGGAATGGAATCCTGAGGATTTCCCATCCAGAGCTCCCTTCATCCCCATGGGAATATCCAAACTCTCAATTTTCACTCTCCTGGAGACCTCCTTTCACAGCCATAATCCCTATGGAAGGTTGGGAATGTTTAGGAAATCCTTGTGTACACTCTAAGGAGCAAATTGATTTTCTCAGCATTCCCATCCCTCTCCTGCTCATTCCCTCTTTCCTGCAAGGCAGGTAAGCCAGGGCTTGGCTACTGGGAAAAGCTGTGGCCTGAGAGAAGAAATTCCTGCAGGTTTAAGGGAAATGGGAGGTCAAACAGCGTTTCTTGATGACTGCAACAGCACCAGGGTGACTTTTCCAGGGATATTACGCAACACTGCCATGCAGGGCAGCTCTTGAAAGCTGAGTTTAAGAGAGCTGAGTTTAAGGCCTGACTTGTGATTCAGTAAAACCCAGCAGCCCTGGGTGAAGCTGGGGCTAACTGGTGGATGAATTTGTGTGCAGTGAAGCCTGAGGCCCCCGTGAAGCTGCGCCTGGAGCTGGCTGAGAGGGGCCAGGTGAAGCTCTGCTGGTCCAGCCCTGCCCCGCTGCCCTTCCCTCTGCAGCACCAAGTGAGGATCTCTGCTCCTCCGGGACACGGGGACAGCCAGGTGAGGCAGCTCTGTGCCTTCCCGGGCTGGGGCATTCCCAAATCCCAGCATTCCCACCACTCTCCTTGCCCTTGGATTGGGAGTGTGGCTCTTCTGGTGGAGCTAGGCTTAGCAGGCTGCTTTTTCCTGGAAAAGCTGGGCTTAGCTCGTTGATTTTTCTTGAAAAGCTGGATTTTACATCTGTCCCCACTGAGAGAAGCCCCATCTCCTGCTGGCTCTCACAAACAAACTCCCATTTTTCTCCTTGGGTGAAATCCTGGATTCTGTGAAGTCCAAGCCCATTTTCTTTCAGCATTCTATATGTTCCATAACTCATCTGTGTTTAATATTTATAAGTTTTAGTATAAATAGGGGTTTTTTTCTGTTCCTACCACGCAAATGGCTCTGGAATAACAAGCAGCTGTTAATTAGCAACCCATAATGAAACAACTCATTTTCCACAGAGTTATACAACTTCCAGCAGTCTCAAATTGACAGTAAATCTAAAGAAGAAAGATTTTTAACCCAGCTTGCTACCTAAGACCAGAAAATCCTTGTGTAGAATATGAGGACGTTATGTCCTGTCTCTTTAGGAACAAATTGATTTACTCAGCACTCCCATCCTTCTAAAAAACTGAGTTGAAAGAGAAAGCATGAAAGGGAATTCTGACTCCATACAATTTATTTATGTTCCTTCTGTGTTTTCCTGTTTCATTTTACAACAATAATGGATTTGGACAATCCAACAGATGCTTCAGGTTGCCTTGGAAAGCTCCGTGGCCATGGACAATGCCCTGCTGGACTCTCCATCCTCAGTGCAAGTGAGGAGCAGGAATCTCCGTGGTCCAGGCTTCTGGAGTGACTGGAGCACACCCTACAACCTCACTTTGGGAGGTAGGACACCTGCAGGGTTTTGGGATAAAGCTGTTTTTCCCGCTGGTTTTGTGGAGTTTGTGTTGGAAGTGGAGTTGGGGTGAAAAATCCTGTGGAAGCTTTTCCTGCCTGAGGCTCAGCTCTCTCCCTGTGCCAGGCTGGCACTGGGAATTCTGCAGAGCACAGCTCTGGGGCTGGCACTCCCTCAGCAGCACCTGCCCAGACCCACAGAAATCTCTTTTCCTCAGAGCTTTTCCATTTCCAACTCCAGCTGGCAGCCCTGAACCTCCCCTCAGTTCAGGATTATTCTCCTGATGCTTTCTCTAACTTCTGGTTTTGGTTCTGTAGCTGGACCAAAGGCCCAGAGCAGAATCAAATGTTTAAATCAAATTTATAAATAAATCAAATATATAAATAAATCAAATTTATTCCAGCCTGGTTTGGAATGCTGAGCCCTGTGCAAAACTGACTTTCTGATTCTTTTGTTGTATTTTTCCATGCTCTGCTCAGAATTCCCTGGGAATATTTTGGTCTGTGCTGCCACAGGAATTCTCTGAACTCTTTATATAGGTACCTGCACCAAAGAAAGAACTAAACCTTGGAAAAAGCTTTTTTTCCTAATAAAACCTGAAACAACAGATTCTAAATGTGCTTTACTGCCTGCGAAAGGGAAATCTGGGGGAAATCCTAAAATCCTTTGCCTGGTTCCTCAGCAGGGGAAGCAAACCTGACCTTTAAAGGATTTAATGCTGGTTTTGGGGTGTTCTTTGCAAACAGCTCCATTCCAGCTCCTCCTGTATCTTCCCTGAACTCCTCAGTGATGGGGGCTGAGTTTAAACTTCTTTAAATCCTTAGGAAATCCAGTGTATTTGAGCCTGCAATTTACAATTTGCTGTTAATTGCAGTGTAAAACCAGTTTTTGGGACTTTAATCTGCTGACTTCAGGAGAGGGAACAGCAACTCCTGGAAAGATGGGTTCATTTTATTTTGTTGCCCTTGTGTTGCTTGCACTGCACCCTCCAGGGGTTTTCTGCTCTTTTCATTCAGATTTGTCTCGGGATATTAAAGATTATTTAAATCAGAGTTTAGAAGCTTCAGATATGGAGGGAGACAGTCCAAGGCTCATTTCTGCTCCTGTTCATAGGGATTAAGTAGGAAAGTTAGAAATACAACTGGATAATAATAATAATAATAATAATAGTAGTAGTAGTAGTAGTAGTAATAACATTTCTAATATTCTTTTGACAAATGCTTTTCCTTTTTTTTGGTTCAATTTCTAGTCTCAATGGATTTTTTCCCCCATTTTTTCCTTTTGTGTAGCCTGGGGAATATTAAAGATTATTTTAATCAGAGCTTAGGAACTTGAGGTATGGAGGAAGACAGTCCAAGGCTCATTTCTGCATCTGTAGTAGTAGTAGTAGTAGTAGTAGTAGTAGTAATAATAATAATAATAATAGTAATAGTAATAATAATAATAATAACAAGTTTATTGTTGTTTTAATTATTATATAATTATTATATAACGATTATTGTCACAATATTATATATTATATATTATAATATATAATATTATAATAACAGTAGCATAATATATAATATTATAATAATATAATATAATATAATATAATATAATATAATATAATAGTAATATAATATAATATAATATAATAGTAATATAATATAATATAATATAATATAATAGTAATATAACAATAGTATGATATGATATGATATGATATGATATGATATGATATTATATTATATTATATTATATAATATATCATGCAATAATATATACTATTATTATATTGTGTATTATATAATATCTAATATTATATCATGTATAACATTGCTGGTTTATTATGGTTGTGGTGATGATTATATCATTCTATCATTATTATAATTAAATTATTATTGTCAGTTCCTATTTTACTGACAAACGCTCTGACATTTCCTGGTTCAGTTCCCAGCCTGAATGGATTTTTCAGCCTTTCCCCCCTTTCCCTGCAGCTCAGGTGCTGTACTTCCCTCCCCGGAGCCTGACCAGCGCTGGCTCCAACCTCTCATTCCTGTGCCTGTACACGAGCAGCACGCAGCCCGTGGAGGCCCAGGAGCTGGTCTGGTGGCTGAACCTAGCCGAGCAAATCCCAGCCAGGCAATATTCCCTTGTCAGCAGCCGTGTGAGCAAAGTCACTCTCTTCAACCTGAAAGCCACCCAGCCCAGAGGAGGCTTCCTCTATAACGCCCTGTACTGCTGTCACCAAAGCAGGGAGTGCCACCACAGATACGCTGAGTTCTACGTAGTAGGTGAGGCTCCAGGGGATTTTCCATTCTCCTCATCCTCCTTTTGGGGCATTTCCATAGCAAGGATGGAATATTTCCATTAAAATCCATTTATTGCCCTTTTTTTTTTGTTGTTTTGGGCTTTTTTTGGGGTTTTTTTGGGTTTTTGTTTGTTTGATTTTTGGGTTTTTTTTGGTTGTTTTTTTTTTTTTTGTGTGTTTTTTTTGGATTTTTGGGGTTTTTTTTGTGGATTCTTTGTTGGTTTTTTGGGGTTTTTTGTTTGTTTGTTGTTTCGTTTCGTGTTGGAATTTGAAACGTAGGGAGTTCTCAGAACTTGTAAGTGAAAGCTCAGAATGAAACACAAGATTCGATTTGAGGCTTTGGGAAAAGCTTCTAAACTTAAGTGTTGGAAGCAAGATTGTGGATTTATAGTTTGAAGTAAAGACACGATAAGTAAAGGAAAGTTTAGAGTTTTAGAGTTCAAGGTATAAAAAAAATTAAAAGTAAAAAAGGTTAAAGCTTAGAATTAAACACAAAATCTGATTTAAGGCTTTGGAAAAAGCTTCTAAACTTAAGTGTTGGAAGCAAGATTGTGGATTTATAGTTTGAAGTAAAGGCATATTAAGTAAAGGAAGGTTTAGAGTTTTAGTGTTTAAGATACAGAAAAAATAAAAGTAGTTATAAAAGCAAACAAGAAATTTGGAGTGCAGTACTGTACTCTATATTGTGTGTTATAACATGATTGGTTATGAAAGCTTACACTGTAGCATGTCTATAAGACAAAATATTTAATGACTGAGTCATAAACATAAATATTTTTGTTAGTAGTGTTTTATTAGTCAATAACTCCTTAAAAAGTCTTGTAACTAAGAGACCTTTTTTGTGACTTTTTTGTGACTTTTTAAACTGTGCTGTAAAGATGTGAGCTGAACTCACTTTCCTTACTCATGTAGAACATAAAAAAACAAACCACATCAAAACCAATTCAAAAGTCCCATCTCAAATTACTTCCAAAATTCCTTACAGCTTTGTTTTGTTTTGTAGCAACCATTGCGTCTTATTAATTAAGCTTTTCATGTCTTTTAATTAGACATGGATTTTAATATCTCCTGTGAGACTGATGGCTACCTGACTAAAATGACTTGCAGGTGGTCTGCAAACCCAACCACCTTGCTCCTGGGGAGTCTGCAGTTAAGATATCACAGGTATGGATGGATTCTAATTCTCTTTTTATGTTTGGAAAGCATTGCTGAAAATATTTTTGTGCCAAAGAAATCTGCAGAAGTGTAGTTATAGAATTAACAGATTCTTTATTCTGTGTGCAGGAAGGGAACCAGAGATACCTGAGTATGTAACAGATCTTATTTATAGGTTTTCCAGCATTTTTCAACCTGTTTGGGAGCCAGTTCTCTTCAAGAAGATTTCTTGGATCAGTTAAAAAAAATAATCCAGTTGCTCCTTCCTACAAGTTGCAAGGAAATAAGGGAGAAGCCCATTCCAGGTGGGAATGTCTGGCCTGGGGGAGCTGTAGAATCCCTGTTCTTGGAGCCTCTCAGATCCTGACAGCTCCATCTGATCTGAATTTAACTCTGCTCTGAGTCTGAGATGGGACTTGAGACCTCCTGAGGTCTCCACTCAGTCTTTGATTTTTCTATAATTTTGTATCTTTTTTTTTTTTTTTCTGTGTACACACAGGTAAAAATAGAGGATGAAACAAATTCATTCCAAGGTGGGAAAAAAGCCTTGCTTGGAGGGAATGCTGCTTTGTGAAGGCAGCAGCTTGGGCTGCAGCAATTCCCAGAATCCCAGACTGGTTTGGGTTGGGAGGGACCTCAAAGCTCATCCCATTCCATCCCTGATATGTTGAGCTTGAGGGTTTCCACTCAGACAGACAGACAGACAGACAGCTCTTCCTGAGGCAAAAAAATCCATAATTTTACTGCTCTGCTGGGCTGGAGATGCAGAAATTTTGGCAAACAGCTCCCATCAGCTCTGAGGGCCTAATCCTTTGGAAAGCCAGCCTGTCTTCTCTGGTGGAGTCCTGAATGATCCTGGTGCCCAGGTGAATATTTCCCAGGGTTTTGTGGACTGAAGGAATAACTGGAATGCTGGAAAGGTCAAGTGGAGGCTTTTGGGGCAGGATTAGTGCCTGGCTGAGTGCTGAGGTAGCTTTTGTTTACTCTGCCTTCACAAATATGAATCTAGTGAGTGCACTGCTGGGCAGGGAGCTGGGAATAAACCCCATGCTGCTCATCGTGGCTTTTATTCCCTCTTCCTCACTGTTCAGGTTTAGCTAAAAATGTAATTTTCTAGTAGGAGGTGATAATGTGGAGATTTGTTCATGTTCCTGCAAGATCAAACAGTGACATTACCACTGCCTGCAAATCCTTCCCAGATGCTGCTGATCCTTCTTTTTGTTCTGATTTTTGTGGTTATTTGTTCAGAGTAAGACCTGAAAGAGGAAAATGCAATAAGATTCCTGCTGCTGTTCCCTTCAGGAGCTGGAGTGCAGCACTGCTGTGCTGCTGCTCTGGCTGTGGGGTTTGGTTTTGCTTGGGTTGCTCCTACATCTTCCTCTGCAGGCAGTGCTGCCAGGAGAAACAGCTCCAGAGGGATCATCCTGTGGGAGCAGGGAATGCTCCAATCCCAACCTCCAAAGCACCAGGCACTGCTTTAATCCTGGGGACACGAGGAGGAAACTTCAACCCAGTGTAACTTTGGTGGTTCCTTTGAGTAACTCACACCCTTCTGGCCCCTCTCCTCACAGGTCTGAGGAGAAAGCTGAAAAATTCCCACTCCAAGGATTTCTCCAGTTCCATTTCATCCAGAATCCAGGGCTCCTCTCTTCTGTGGCCAGCTGTGATAACTGGACATGGGGGTTTTAATCCAGAGTTGATGTTTTTATGGGATTTCCATCTCCTGGAGACCTCACTGGGTCTCTGTGGCAGCTTCCTCCTGGTTGCCAGTTGGGATTTTGGAAGTCATTCCTGACTGGAATCAATTCTTGGCAGATTTGCCTTGCTGTGTTCATTGCCAATCCCTAAAATCCCCCAACTGATGAGGATTTGGAGCTGCCTTCTCGTGTTGTACCTGCTGCTTTTGTTGTTTGTCCTGCTTTTTCCGGAGCCAAAGCTTTGAGGAGTGACACTGAAATGTTTTTTATCCCTTCAGTGCAGATCCAGGTTCAACATCCAAATAATCCTCAAAATGCCAGGACGTTTGCAGTGCCACCATTCCTTTTAATTCCCTCCAGATTTACACTTGCAATGAATCAACTAAATGTGGTTTGGGTTTGTTTTTTTTTTTTTTTTTTCCTCTTTTAAGGAGTCAAATTTATTGCTCTGACTTTCCAAGCCCATCTCCAAACTCAGAGGTGAAAGAATGCCATTTGCAGAGGAACCACTCCTACGAGTGCACCTTCCAGCCCATTTTCCTGCTATCTGGATATACCCTGTGGATAGAGTTTAAACACTTCCTGGGAACCCTGGAATCCTCCCCAACTTGTGTCATCCCAGCAGATGTGGGTAGGTCCAGAGCCATGAATCCTCTCTTCCCTTGTGCCCCTGGATTTTTAAATGCTGTAAGGAAGGAATTTCCCCACAGGTTTTCAATAGAAACATGAGAGTTTTGATATTACCTTAAAGAAAAATTGGTTTAAATGTTATTTCCATACTGGATTTTAAATGAAACATCCACTTCTGCCTGTTATTCCCTCTACAGAAAATGCAAGTGTTATACTGCAAAATGAAGCTCATTTTAAAGGTTTTGGTTATTTAATTTTTCTGATTGATTTGTCTTCACTTATTTAGTTTATGCTCTATTATCATTATCATTATCATTATCATTATCATCATTATTATTATTTAAATAGTGTATTCTTTACACAGTTATAAATCCATTTAAAATCATGGGGACTGTCCCTGCTCTTCCATGCTGCTGCAACATTTTGTGACACACAGAGCACTGAAATTTGGGTAAAAACAAGAGGCAGGAGCAGTGTTTGAGTGTTTTAAAAACTCCAAAATGTGCAAATTACCTTTTCTTATCTGCTCTATGACAGAGAATCCACTGGGTATTTTTTGGAAACAAATATGAACATGGGTGAGAGCAAACAAGGCAGCTGGACCCCAGAGGTGCTACATGAAATAAATTCCATTTATAGAATTATGAAATTAATTAGAGTTATATAGTTATGAAATAAATTAATATTACATAATTATGAAATACATTTGAATTACATAGTTATGAAATAAATTTGTGTTGTATATTTCTAAAATATGTTTGTTATGTGGTGACAATGGATGGAATTATTTATCCCAGATGCAGGGTGCTCTATATTGTAGTAAAGCAAAGCAAACCTGTTCCAGCACCATCCAAAATGAAAAAAAAATTATTTTTTTGTTGTTCTTTTCTCCTCGTTCACATCAGATTATCCAAAGTAAGTTTAATTCAATTTGGCTTGATTAGCAAACAAGGGTTTTGGGAGATTCCTGTTCTGGAGCAGCTGGATTTGGGGGGAATTTCCAATTAATAAAATCAAAACATTTCCATCAGTCACTGCACAATGTCTGTCCCCAGCCTTTACAGGAGCTGCTGCTTTCTGCAGTGGTGACCCCACTGAAATAATGGAATCATGGAATTGCTAAGGTTGGGAAAGCCCCTGGAGAGCATGGAATCCAACCATTCCCAGGTGCCAAGGCCACCACTGCCCCTGTCCCCAAGTGCCACATCCACAGGGCTTTTAAATCCCTGCAGGGATGGGGACCCAGCACTGCCCTGGGCAGCTGTTCCCATGCCTGACCACCCTTCCCGTGGAGAAACTTTCCAAAATATCCAACCTAAACCTCAGAATTTATTGCCAGACTCTGTCTTTTGTTCTTGATCCCAGGGCAGGTAGCAAGTGCCAGCACAAAATAATCTGTTGTGCTTTAAATGAAAGTGAAATACCTGGAAACATTCCCGTGGATTCTGTGTTTCCAGTCCTGCTTTCCCTGGAATAGCAGAGGCCGTGTGTTACCCACCACCCTCAGGACAAGGAGAAGCCATCCATGGTTTGATTTACTGGGAAGTGTCAGTGCAGACTTTGCAGTCGTTTTTTAATTTTTCCATTTTCCAGTGAAGCCTCTCCCCCCTTCCAACGTGGGAGCAGAGCTCACCAGGAACACGGGGCTGCTGAACGTGAGCTGGACCCAGCCTGTCTTTGCCAGCAGGGATCTGACATTCCAGATCCGCTGGAATTCAGGGAGCAGGGAGGACATTCCATGGCAGGTACTGTCTGTTCCATCTGGCCTGGAGCAGGGGTCATTGCACTGCTGCAGTGTGCAGCTGGTTTTCATGGGATTTATCCCCCCTTTTATGGGGGAAATCACAAAATGCAAAAGCATTTGCAGTGTCCACAGAGGAATATTCCTCACGATCCCGCTTCCTCATGGGATTCATTTTCAGGGATTTTGACTCCAAGAGCTGCCTAAACATCCCTGTTGTTGGAACCCAGGGCAGGGGGGATATCTCCTGTCTGCCCTGGGGTGCTCTGACTCCCAGGAAAGCCCTGACTTTGACCCTCCTTCATGGAGAAGGTTCCAAAGCTTCAAAGTAAACTAGAAACCACGAAAGTGTGAAATAGATTGTAGAGAGTAGTGTAGTGTGTCACATGGGTGAGAAATTTCGGTTTTAGGATTTTTAGGATGTTATAGATGGGTTCAAGATGGAGGGTACAGGGTGTTGTCTCGAGTTCCTTTCTTCTTTCTTCTTCTTCCTTCTTCTCCTTGGGTTTGGGTGGTATCTTGTAATTGGGTAGAAAAATCTGCATTGTGGGTCTTTAGGGGTCAGTTATTGGGTTAGAAAGGGAAATAATCCAGGTGTCACTTCTTAATTGGGTAGTTTAGTTTTTGATTAGACTTAAAAGGCCTTGCGACATGAGGTCATTAGCCATTTTTGTGCTGTTTTTCCTGCATGCAAGGTCTGGGTGCAGACAGTCATGATAAGATAACAATAAAACAAGAACCTGCTGCAGTCGTGATAAGATAACAATAAAACAAGAACCTGAAGACCGAAAAACTCCTGTGTTTGTCAGGAAACTCCTTTTCCTGACAAAGAACTGCTCCAGGAGCGTTTCCCCCTGCCAGGGGAGCCCTCAGGGAGTTGCCCGGCGTGGGGCCCGCACACTCACACACGGTGACTTTTTTACTTTCTCCCCAGCTCTATGAAGTGCCAAGGCCTGCAGGCAGCTGGGCTGTGGTCCGAGTGCAGCAGCTCTGTGTGCAGTACGTGGTGCAGGTGCGCTGCAGGGAGCTGGATGGATCCGGCTACTGGAGCGACTGGAGCAGAGCAGCCCAAACCCTCGTTCAGGACATCAGAGGTCTGTGCTTCCAGGGACATCCTGGGGGCTGGGACTGACGCTGTTGAGCAGGACGGGAACAGAGAACTCCAGATCAGAAGGCTAAGAAAATGAACTCTCTCTTTATTTCAAATGTACCACTCTATATAGAGAACATCGTGCAGACTAATTTCATTGGTCTTAGACTAAAAACATAGAGAACATCGTGCAGACTAATTTCATTGGTCTTAGAGTAAAAACATAGAGAACATCATGCAGACTAATTTCATTGGTCTTAGAGTAAAAACATAGAGAACATCGTGCAGACTAATTTCATTGGTCTTAGAGTAAAAACATAGAGAACATCGTGCAGACTAATTTCATTGGTCTTAGAGTAAAAACATAGAGAACATCGTGCAGACTAATTTCATGGGTCATAGAGTAAAAACATAGAGAACATCGTGCAGACTAATTTCATTGGTCATAGAGTAAAAACATAGAGAACATCACGCAGACTAATTTCATTGGTCTTACAGTAAAAACATAGAGAACATCACGCAGACTAATTTCATTGGTCTTAGACTAAAAACATAGAGAACATCGTGCAGACTAATTTCATTGGTCTTAGAGTAAAAACATCCCACACCATTGGCATGCAGTGAATGATGCACAGAGGCAGAACATATCTATAAACAATGTGAATAACAAGGTAGATTAGAGAATTATTTACATTCTTTCCCAACTGTTTCCCCGGCTCTTGCCTGGTTAGAAAACCTTTCTCTTTCTCTCTGACTGAGCTGAGAATACCCACATGGGACTGCAAAATGAAGCTAATTTTAAAGGTTTTAGTTGTTTAAATTTTGTGATTTGTCTTCAATTATTTAGTTTATGCTCCAATATTATTATTATTATTATTATTATTATTATTATTATTATTATTATTATTACTATTATTATTACTATTATTATTACTATTATTATTACTATTATTATTACTATTATTAGGCCTTCCCAAATTGTTGTTTTGCAGCTCCCTTGCAAGGCCCGGAATTTTGGAGGATCGTTTCTGAGGATCCAGCAAGGAAGCAGAGGAATGTTACCCTCCTCTGGAAGGTGGGAGCAGCTGTATTTGGGGCTTTCCCTTTGATCCTAAAACCAGGTGGGATTGCCAGAAGGGGAGTCTGACAGGCACATGAGGCTTGTGGGAATTGGGATTTGCCTTTTTCTGTGCTCCTGACAATTGCTTGGCTCATCCTAGAGGCAAGAGGTGAATCCTGGTGGGAATTCTGGGGTAAAATGGGAGATGGTTTTGCCTTCTTTGCCTTAAAATGGTAATGCAGGACAGGAAAAAGTTCCTCAGTGCCCATTCCTGTTTGCTCATGTGCTGCTCTGGGGTTTGAACCCTGAAAAATGTGTAAATCAGGGAATTGCTGTGGGAATCTGAAAGTTTGGCTTTCCTTATCCTTCACTTCCCTTTGCTGGGAAGAGAGGGAATGAGAGTCAGCTCTCAGAGAGGGAAATGAAGCCTTTAAAAGGACTCCAGTCCTTGGTTAAAAAAACAGGAGCCAGGACCATTCTGAGTCCTGTTTTATTATTATTTATAGTTGATTATTGGGTCCTGTTTTCTTAAGATTGGAACTGCCCAATGTTTGCTCTGGGAATCAGGGACAGAATTCAGGAATTAATGCCCATGAATTAATTGCTGCAGCCCCTGGTGCAGAATCACTCGTTGTGCAGTGTGAGCAGATACATCATAAAGCACCAGACCCCAGGGAACACCTCCTGGGAGGAGTTTGTGGATCATGGCACCAGCTGGACTTTCCCATGGATGGAGCCAACCCACACCGTCACCATCCTAGCCATGAATTCAGTTGGAATTTCTGCAATTAATTCTAATTTAACTCTGTCCCAGCAAATGAGCACAGGTAAGAGCAGCAGTGAGGGGGATGTGGGAAATGCCAGGGATCCTGGTGATGTTCATGGGGAAAGCTTTCTTTGGGATAAAATTCCCTCTCTTGGAATAAGGAATGTTTTATGGGAATACATTCAGCACCAACAGAGCTGTTGGAAAACTGAGATTTCCTTCATGAAAATCCTGTGATTTTTAGGTTGGGAAAAAAGTTGTCACTGGGCTGTCTTCATTAATAAAATATAAAGTAATTAATCAAAGGAAAACAAAATCCTGCTGGAGAACTGATCTTTCATCTCCTTTGTTTTGGGAACACCCAACGTTCCTGCTGGGGAATATTTTGTTGTCTCCAAAATGAAATGTGGTCGTGTTTTGGGCTGCCAGGGTACAGAGTCCTCAGACTTCCTGAGCAGCAATTCCTGCTCGACTTCCTAAGCAGAAATTCCTGGATTTGGCTGCACTCTGCTTAATTTATTCCCAAGAATTCAGGAGTATTTAATTTTTTTTGGTTAAGAAATTGCAGGTGAGAACTGAGATGTTTGATGCCTGTAAGAAACTTGATCTGTTTGTGCTTGGGACTGGTTTAGTGTAACCCAAATTTTTGGTGGCTTGAAGAAGAAAATCTCTCTGCTGATGTGGGTTTCTTATCCAAAAGACAATTAAAAGTGATAAGGTGGTGACACTTCAGCAGTTTATGGGATGTGGATCCCAGGTGCTTTCCCTGTTTCCCCAGTGGATGCTGTGCAATCCCTGAGTGCTTACCTGGTGAACAGCACCTGTGTGGTTGTGGTTTGGAGTCTCTCCCCCCAGATCCCTGGGATAAAATCCTTTGTGATCGAGTGGAGGAACCTGAACAAAGAGGAGCAGATAAAATGGCTGCAAGTTCCTCCAAATCTCAGGAAATATTTCATTTATGGTGAGTGTGTGCTTGAAAATATAATTAATGCTGTTAATTGGTGTGGAACAGAAAAACGTGGAATTTCTGAGCTCTGAGCCCTTTTTCCCTTCCCTGTTTCTAATCACTTTTATTGGCCAATAAACCAAATTTTGATGCTCATTAGAGGATTGCCTGTTGCATTAATAATCAGTTTAAGCTCTGGAGTGAGTTCATTTTGTGGCAACACAATAAAATTAGTTCTGGAATATTGAACACACCAGCCAATTATTCAAATGAATATCTGCATTTCCTTTGCATTTTGACTTTACTCCTGGAAATTATCACAGGAGCTCCATAAGGTGTTCATTCCATGACAAAATAATGCTGGATGAATAGCTTGAATTTTGTGATTTTGCAGTAGGGATCTGTAAAGGATGGATCCATTATTGCCCTCTCCGGGCTGATCTGAGCTCTGATCTGTGCCCAGAGCCTCTGTGGAGGGAATTGTTTAAAAACTGGATGACAGTGGATTCCAAAGGCTGATTTCCCCTTTGCAGATCACTTTATCCTGATTGAGAAGTACCAGTTCAGCCTCTACCCTGTGTTTGCTGGAGGAGTTGGCAAAGCCAGAGCCACGGATCAGTTTGCCAAAGGTGACTGACAGGAGCTTTCCCCCTGTTTTTTAATGAAGTAAAAGTGACTTTTAAGTGTAAAATCTCTGTCTTATCTGAAAAAAAAAAAAAAAAAAAAGTGGTGATAAAGTCACTGTAATGAATCTACAAACAGTGAACAGCTTTAATTTGAAAACCCTCTGTGGGCTGAGCTGAGCGAGGGATTAAACTCCTATTTAAATAATTCCTTTTTGTCTGTTTATTCCCGAGGGAAAGGTTTGTCCATGTGCAATAAAACTCTTGCTCAAGGTTATTTCCCCATCTAAGCTGTTTCTACTGTTTGTTATTTCCCTGTTGCCAGCTATTTGCTCCCAGACAAATCACTTTGCTGCATTAATAGCTGAACTCCTTTATTTCCAGGGGGATTTGAAACTGGGAATACTGGCAGCCTCCACGTGGTCCTGCCCATTGTTTTTTCCACCTCCGTTCTGCTGCTGGGAGCGTTGCTGGTTTCACACCAAAGGTACCTCGTTCCTTGTTATCCAAAATCCAGGTGCTGCAGCTGCACTGGTGCCACTCTGCTGAACTGGTGTCACAGAATCCCAGACTGGTTTGGGTTGGGAGGGACCTTAAATCCCATCCAGGCCCACCCCAGGGACACCTCCCACTGTCCCAGGCTGCTCCAGCCCCAGTGTCCAGCCTGGACAGGGATCCACAGCTGCTCTGGGAATTCTATTCCAGGCTCTCCCCACCCTCCCAGCCAGGAATTCCTTCCCAATATCCCATCTCAATCCACCTTTGCCAGCTTCCAGTCATTCCCTGTGTCCTGTTCCTCCCTGCCTTGTCCCCAGTCCCTCTGCAGCTCTCCTGGAGCTCCCTTCAGGCCCTGTGCCTTGTGGTCATTCAGCACAGACTGTACCCTTTATGTTTTCCCAATATATTTTCCCAAACTGCCACCTGGAATGTCTCTTCTTTATGGTTTGGGTTCAATTTGGGCCATTTCTCATCTCTCTGATGATTATTTCATGGCCATAGTGCTGTGGATAAATGAAATGGCAGAGATTCCTTCCCTGCACAGTGGGAACAGCCCCAACTCCTGCATTTCCCTGACATTTCAGGATGAAGAAGCTGCTCTGGGAGGATGTTCCCAACCCCAAGAACTGCTCATGGGCACAAGGAGTTAATTTCCAGCAGGTTTGTATTTCCCTGGGGCTGCTGCTCCCTCCACCTGGGGCTGTTCCAGCTCTGTCTCCAGTGGAAATCCAGCCCCGTCCACCCCTCTGGCTCCATCCAGAGGTTCCCATTTCCCAGGCCTCTGGATTATGCATTGGACGTGATAAATATCTGCTTTTAATGATAAACTGTTAAATAATAAACTGAGAAATACCACTTTTTAATAGGTGACAGATGGTGGCCTTTGCCAAAACAGCCCTGGCCTTGGCTGGGAGGGGTTCAATCTGTGTTTGCTGTGGTGTCCATGGAGAGGGAAAGGGACACAAACATCTCCTGTAGGGATAAACCACATGCATGAGGGAAAAAAAAAAAGTTATTTTCATTGTTTAAAAGCTCCCTGCTCATTTTGATGTTGGAAGGTGATGGATTTGTGTGGGAAAATCCCAAATTCAGGGCCCAGTTGTCACCAACAGCGAGCCTGGACTGAGTAGAGCCCAGGAGTTTTACTCTTTGCTCTAATTTCCCACTACTCCGAGTGTTTTGACATTTTCCTCATTATTTTGGCAGCTTCTCTGCTGTAAAACATGGTTTGTTAATCCACAGGAAACCTGGGTTTATCTGTTTTGTCCTGAATTCATTAGGAAATACAAGGGAATTTTCCTTTGGAGCTCTCGTGCTGCTGTCAGTTCATCCTGCTGGATAATTTACATGTGCATTTATTAGGAGTAGTAAATCCTGCATTTCTCCCCAGTAGAGGAGTTTCACTCAGTTCAAGCATGCAGCTGCTACTCAGGTGGGAATGTTCCAAAAATCCTCTGGAAAGGCTGAATTTGACCTGGATAATCCAATCCCAGCAGGGAAAGTTCCTTCAGCTGATGTATCAATGGTAAATCTGTCAAGGAAATTTTGTCATAGAGGATTTTCAACTATAAATTCTTAAAAAACAATGTGTGAACTCGATGTGGCAGAATTCCAGGCTCCTGGGAACGACCTTTGGTGCTGGATGCTGTGATCCATAAAACCTGGGGAGCGAAATAAAGCTGTTCCATAATAAATGAGGATTAAAATCCCTCTTTTCTTCCAGCCTGAAACTCTGGAGCATCTCTTTGCCAAGCACCCCGAGCCAATGTCATGTGAGCCACTTCTCCTGGAGGCAGAGGTGGTGCTGGAAGACATCAGCATCACCAAAACCTTGGGAAAAGAAGAGCCAGGGGTTTTTTTAGGGATTGACTCCACGTTTCCAACCCCCCAGGACTCGGAATGGGACTCTGCGTGCTCCAGCAGCCACTTCCAGAGCAGCAGCTTCTGCAGGAGCTCCCAGGATGGAGAAGCCACGGCTCAGGGTGACCTCAGATACGCCACTGTCATCAGCAGCTGCGCTTCCAGCGGGCTCTGCCGGCGGAAAACCAGTCCGAGGAGGTGTTTGGATAGCTGCTTCCTCGGGGAACATCCCACAGTTCTGGGTGCCTTCTCCAGTGGTGCTTGGGAGGTTGGGAGTGGGGCGCTGCTGGTGTTCCCTGGCTCCCAGCCCAGCAGGGCTCTGTCCCTGCTCTCCTCGGAGGGCTTCTCGGAGCCTTTGGGTGAGGCTTTCCCAGGCAGCGCCGAGCGGAGCCTGTGGTACCTGGGGGTAACAGCCCTGGAAAAGGGACACAGGGACGTCCTCCTGACAGACAGCTCCAGGGGCACGTGTCAGCTCCAGAGCACGGACCTGCTCACGGAGGGGGAGCTTCTCCAGCACATCCCAACCAGGGTCAAGGAGTTTGTCCCAAGCAGCCTCAGGCCTAAAGGCACCGTTCCCTATGTGCCACAGTTCCGGGTGGCTGCAGCCAAAGGGCAGGAGGCCACGGAGAAAAAGGGACAGAATCACCCCAAAATTTGATACTCCTCAAGTTTTTCCAGGTGTTGATGCATTCCCCCCACTTTCCCTCTCTTGATTTACCAAGCTTGTTCTGGTTTTAGGCTTCACCTGGAGCCCCCAAGGGTGACAGAGCTGATCCATGGCCTGAAATATTTCTGAGGGGGAAAAGCTGGAATGTGCCTTTTCCCTGGGGATGGTTTGTGACATTGAGTCAGCCTGGATGTGGCTGGAAAGAATGGATCAAGGAGTGAAAGGCTGAGGGTTCTGCAGGAAGAGGAAGAAAATCCAAATTCCTGTGCCTCCATTAATTGGATAAAATGATGTATTTAAAGTGAAGTATCCACATTTTGTTGTTGAATACAAGATTCCAAATGTTGGAGTTTTATACTGACATCTCTTCCCAAACTACTTCCTAAGATTCCATGGGAGAAAAGACAGGAATTGGATCCAGGGACCCTCCATTTTTGATTTTGGGGGATCCAACCTGTCTGTTTGGCCTTGGAGAAGTCACTTTGCTTCTACAACCCTGCTGGGAAGCCTCAGGTGGGAGTAAAGCAGATCTGCATTTTCTGGGAGAAGCAGGGAAACAAACCCACACCTATTTGCAAGCCAAAGCTATTTTTTTTTTTTTGTTTTATTTCATAGTTCATAAATATTTTTGTACACCTGCCTTTTCAGGGAACTATTTTGAGCAGTGAAGGAGGATGAATTTATTGTGTATTCCAAAGAATATATTTCTGTCAAACTTCAGAGAGATAAAACCAAAAGAACAAAACCAACGTTAAAAACCAAAGCAGGGGTGAATTTAAGCCCAGCTTAACACAAAACCCCACTGCTGGTTTTTGTTAAGCTGCTGACCTGGCTCTTATGGGGCTCTTTGATGCTGGATGTGACAGAGATCTGATGTTCTGGTTTCCAAAATCTTGTGTGGGGTGAGGAATTAAGACTTGTTTTGTGTTAGGAACCAAGACTTGTCACTGTGGTTGGAGATAAACCTGCAGGCTCGTGTGGCATTCCAGCCTAAAGCTGTGAGATGGATTTAGGATTCACTTCCTGCTGTTGGGAAGGGACAGGAGAGCCCAGTCCTCTGGAGAATGGAATGATCCTTTCATGGAAGTGTCCAGAAAAATTATTTGGTTGTGTTTGAAGATCATCTTTCTCCAGAAATAAAAAGCTGATGTTGATTTGAGCCTGCCCAGTCCTTTCCCAGTAATTCCATATGAACAGGGGGAGCTTAACCATGGGAATGATCAGCTGAGGGACCAGGGAAGGCTTTCCTGGGAACATGGAAAAATTCAGGAATTAGGAGATGTGCAGGAGGTCTCTCCTCAGTGGACACTGGCAGATTCCCAGGTTTCACCCCCTCTGGGAGCCCAGCCTCTCCTCCCACTGCCATCCCATGATCTTCCCAATGGTGCTCCTCAGGAAAACCAGTGGATCTCCTCTGCAAAACTCCTGCAGGAAATACAGCAAATCTGAGCTGCTTCTGCAAAAAGAGATTTTTGGGGTGTGATGAGTGTAGAACCAAGGGATTGGATCCGTTCCTGGGCTGTTCCTGTCCACATCTGCAATCCCAGTGCTCCTGAGGATGCTGCAAATCCAGGTCCTGCCCCACAGCACGGGGCAGGCCACGGCTCCATAAATAATTCCTGAAAGTGGCGTTTCCATCCTGATGGAAGGGACACTCGATCCTGCTCCTCACCTCTCCGTGCTCCCGCAGAAAGCCAAAATCTGCATATCCTGAATGCTCCATCTGCTGCCTCTGGCTCCGGTTACGGCTCCGGCCGCTCCCTCGGGCAGCAGCTGCCTTGGGGAGGGAAAACTGGGAGCTGGGGAGAACCGGGAGCTGGGTTATTTTCCATCATTATTTTCCCCCTCAGCTTCAGCTCAAGTTGTTTCCCCACAGCTGAGCCTTTCCCAAGCCTTGGGGGATTGCTGGGTTTGCAGCCACAGGAGCAAAATCTTCTTGGCTCATTCCTGGCTGAGCTGGAGATGGGAATGTCACTGCCTGGGGATTTTGGAAGGTCAGGTTTTTGTTGGAGCCACAAGAAGCTCCCACTCGTTCCACAGCTGTCCCTGCAAGGGACACAGGTGTCACCCCGGGGAGGGCTGGAAGGGGCTTTGTTCCATGTGAAAATGTCTGGAGCAGGGAATCCGTGCTCGCTGCCTCTCCCACCTCCGGATCCTTGGCAGGAGAGCTGGGAAAGGAACCGGGAGCAGGGAGAAAGTAGGGAACAGGGTCATGCCAGGATCTGTGCTGGGGCAAAAATGGGTTTCAAGTGATGATCTTCACCTCCAGTTCTGCTCTGAGGGGTTTTTTCCTCTCCTGGCTCAGCGCCTGGCAGATCCAAAGGGATTCACCTGCCCCTGGGCATGGGGCAGGAGGAAAAACCTTTGGAATTGCATTTGGGAGCATCCCAAGAGCAGCCACAGGAGTGACCCAGCACAGTTCCTGTTTCCTTCCTAGGGAAAATGTTCCTGTGCCCCAAACAATCCAGAGCCAATTCCCAGGGATCTGAGCATTTTGCAGAGAAATGGGATTTTCTGGCCAGGGCCTCACACTCACCAGGAAAGGCTTTTTCAGTTTGAGCCAAGCAATTACGGGAACCATGTGCAGCTTCTGAAGTACAAATTAAGATCCTGCAGATTCATTTTGAAGAGCATTCAGGACTGCAGCTCTTTTATGTAAGAAAATGAATCAAATGTGCCATTTTCCCTTTTCCATGTCACTTGCAGCTACAGTTAAGTTCTTTTTTTTTTTTTTTTTTTTTTTTTTTTTTTTTTTTTTTTTTAATCTGGGATTGACGTTTGAAGCAGCAAAAACTTCCAGTGCCAGGGATTTGGAACTCCATGATCTTTAAGCTCCCTTCCAACCCAGGCCATTCCATGATTCCCTGATTTAAAAGCACAGAAAGGATCAATGCATCCTTCAAATCCTTACCCAGGCCATGATTTTGTTGTGGACGTTCCAGATATTGTGTTCACTGTTGGAGAAAAGGGAATTAAAATGCATGTTCCTAGTGGGAATTTCTGCAAGAGGAAGGATCCCATTCCTCCAATCTTCCCTCTACTGGGAAGCAGCTTGTGTCGAGGTTTGAATTAAATCTATTTGGGATGTGCATCCAGGTTTTTCACTGGGATTTCGGCACCTGCCCCAGTGCCCAGATCCTGCTGTTGGCAAGGACAGCCCCAGCAACACCAAAAGGACCCCAAAACCCCCAAATTCCTTTCAGGAAGAGCCAAACTGGGAAGCCCCAGCATCCCTGTGGCTGGCGGGCGGGTTTGGCAGGTGCCATTGTGCTCACTAATGATCCCAAACAAAAAACGGGAATTGTCTGTGGGGCCTCTCATTAATTAATGACTCCTCATCAGGAGCTGCTTGTGGCGGAGCTGTCAGCAGCAGAGCAGGGCCGGGCTCTGAGAACTCTCCCCAGGAAGCTGCAGAACAGCCCCGATGGCTCCTGGAATAACGCAGAGTCCTGCTGGGAGGGGATGAAGGGAAAACCAAGGGACGGAGGAAGGGACAGCCGGGGGGGTTGGATGCTGATGAAAAGCCGTGGGCAGCGAGCTCTGGGCTCTGTGAGAGATAAAGGTCACGGCAGTGCCACCTCTGCAGTTCAGACTTAACTGAAGGGTCTCGTCTGGCCTTTTTAATTACCTTTTTTACACACAATTCCCCTTTTCCCATCGTCCTGGATGGGCCCTTTTGGGATGCAAATGAAGTTCATTTCCTATCCCTGAAAATTCATTCAAAAGCAGCCATTTATACCTTCAGATCCAAGAGGAGAGTTAGGGACAGGTGACAAGCACAAACCTGCCCGCTGCTACTTTCCCAGCAAAGAAAGCAATTTCCATATGGAACCAGCACTTGGCAAAGGAGGAGGAGTAACCTGGGCTGCTGGAAGGTGTCCCGAGCCTTGGGTGGAATGACATGGGCTTTAATCTCCATCCAAATCCAAACCATTGTGGGATTTTAGAATCCTCTGAATTCTGTGAATGGGATTTTATAATTCCGTGAATGGATGGGATGGGAAAGCCAAGGAATGGCTCTGTTAGATCCCCCAAATCCATCCAGGACACGCAGGTGGGCAGGAGACCCAGCTCAGGCTGCAAAGGAGCACTCAGAGCCGCATCTCGAGCTTCCAGCGATGATTAAAGATCTGGCAGGGAAAGAATTATTTAATCTTGTGCCTGCCTAATGTCAGGAGCTCGTCAGACAACGGCTGCTGTTTGCAGGAACAGCTTGGAATCCCTCTGCTCCAGCTGGGTGGTCAGGAAAACTCCAGCTGGATCACCAGGAAAACTCCAGCTGGGAGAGGACCACCTCCCTCCTCAGCACAGGGACCAGCAGGGACAGTGATGGACTCAGCCCTGCTCCCCATTTCTGCCCCCTGAACCATCCCACACACCCTGGAGACAACTTCTGGCTGGAGCAGGGATGGTTCCAGAGAGATTTCTTCCAACAGCTCCAGCTGAAGTGGAGGATGTTGGGTTCCTTTTTGTTTTCAGTTTACAGCGTTTTGAAAAGATCGCTTTAGGCTGCTTGTCTTGGAGCTGGGAAGGATCTGGAGCACTGGATGGAGCTGGGAAGGGTCTGGAGCCCCAGGAGGGGCTGAGGGAGCTGGGAAGGGGCTCAGCCTGGAGAAAAGGAGGCTCAGGGGGCCCTTGTGGCTCTGCACAGCTCCTGACAGGAGGGGACAGCCGGGGGGGTCGGGCTGTGCTCCAGGGAACAGGGACAGGAGGAGGAAAAGGCTTCAGGTTACTCCAGGGAAGGTTCAGCTTGGAGATGATGGAAAATTTCTTCATGGAAAAGGTTCTCCAGCCCTGGCACAGCTGCCCAGGGCAGGGGTGGAGTCCCCATCCCTGCAGGGATTTAAAAGCCCTGTGGATGTGGCACGTGGGGACACAGGGCAGCAGTGGCCTTGGCAGTGCTGGGAAACAATTGGACTTGATGGTCTCAGAGGACTTTTCCAAGATTAATGATTCCAGGATTCTATGATTTTATAACTGGGAGCCTTTTTTTCCCATCAGCTGGATGTGGAAATAGATGCTGAAGCAGGAGCCCTGCCCTCACCCCTGTGAGGACTCCAGTCTGGAGCTGGCTCAGATTGCTCTGAGCCCCTCGGAGCTCTGTGGCCTCTCTGGTTCAAACAGGGAGCTTAAAACTGCACAGGTGGAAATCCAGGAGATCTGAAGATTATTTCCCTGCAAGTCCTGCTTTGTGTCACCTGCCCAGACCCCTTCAGTGGTGACAGCACCCCGAAACACAAGCCAGGGTCGCCAGGCTAAAACACAGAAAGGTTACTTGTTGGTTTAAAAATCTGCTCTGGTTTTGTATTTTTGGGTTTGTTTTTTTTTTTTTTATTTTTGGGTTGTTGTGGGGGTTTTTTTGTTTGTTTGTTTTTTTGTTTTGGTTTTGTTTTTTTTGTAAGCAGTGGAACATTTCCTGCCAATTTGGGATCCTTTTTCCCACTCCAAAAAAACCAGTCCCAGGATTAGGGGCTAAAATCTTTATGGCCACTGCTTTGGTGTGGTTTCAGGGAGCTGACATGAATTAGCTGAGCTCTTTACGGTGAGGAAAATCCCTTCCCTGGGCACTTCCCAGACTGTCCGTGGGAGGGTGGGCAGGCCCTGGCACAGATTCCCTGTCCCTGGCAGTGTCCCAGGCCAGGTTGGAGCACCCTGGGGTAGTGGAAGGTGTCCCTGCCCATGGAGGGGGGACTGGATAATTCCTGAGGTCCCTCCCAACCCAAACCATTCCAGTCCTATTCCATGAGGAATTCTAGCTTTAATGTCAGGACTTTTCCTATCTTTTAGCTGTTTCCTTCATCAAATCCAAGGACCTTCCAGACTTGGCTGTTTTGCAGGATGAATAATCTTGTCAGTGGCTATTTTTTTCCCAGAATACATCAACACCCAGACACAAATCCTCCTCCAGTTGGATTAACTGGGCTGGGGACAAGCTCTGGGTTCAGGGCTGGCAGCAGAGAGGAGAACATTTCCCAGCGCCTCTCAGCCCTAACCCACAGCTCCTCCTGGACCCTCTCAGGGGTTGGGATGCTCCCAAAGAGCTCGGTGGGATGAGTCAGCTCTGTGTCTGCCAGGCTGGTGCTGAGGGGGAGGAAGAGGAGTGCGGAGCTTGTGCTGATCCAGGGAAGCTGCAGCACAGGAGAAAAGTGACTGAATCTTATTCTTTTTCCAATTCCTTGCCTGGAAAATCCACCTTTACCTGCTAAACCAACACCTGGTCCCTTGGTGGCACCTTTGGGGCTGCCAGGAAAGCTGAGGCAGCGGGAACATCCAGCTTTTCCAAAGCAGGCACAACATAATCCTAATGCACCTTCCTGCTGGTATTTTTTCTGCTCTGTTCCATGTTTTTTTTCCCAGAGCATCTAGCACTTCCCAGCTCTGTCAGGGATGATGCCCATGGCTAAGGATTCAAGCCCATCCTCCCTCCTAAAGCCCAGGCTACAGAGAAAATTGGGAATCTGAGATCTCAGCCTCACATCCCAGGATGTGCTGCAATGTTCCTTGCCGTTGTCTTTAACCAAAATATTTGGGTTTCCAGGATTGTTTCAGAAGGAGAAATCATCCATGGAATTGCCCTCGTTTTTTTGAGACTATGACAAATCCTTCCCACTTCCCATCTCCTGCACCTGCCTGCTGCTTTATGGATGAGAAATTCCAGTGGTTCCATTCCAGCCCTGGCGTTGCTCCAGGGAAGTGTCTGCCTTTAAAAACTGCCCAGCGTTTTCAAAGTAATAAAAAGCTTCAGTGGCTCCATGAGCTCCTGCCCTTTTCCTAGGAAAGCTGGTGGGTCTTTTTCAGGGAAGCCACCCTGCTGGAGGGGAGCTGCCTGGCCTGCTGGTTTATCCATTTCCATGCAGGCTTTGGGAATCCACAGCAGCCTCCTCAGCCACTCCTGAGGGTGAAAAACCTCATCAACACCTCCCAAAGGGATTTTTGGAGGGGTGGGATGCACATCCTTCACTGCACAGCTGGTGCTCCATGCACTTCTCCCAAATAAATCCCTAATAAAGCTGCAGGAGGGATGGAATGCCTGCCCTGCACCTCTTCCCTCCTTGCTCAGCTTCTCTCTCCCTCTTGATGTCAAACCCAACAATTCTTCTACTGCTGGTGTGAAATGGGGAGGGGAAATTCCATTGCCTGATCCCAGCATCTGTTATATCCCATTTAATTCCCATTTATTTGATATCCATGAGCTTCTTCAGCTCTGTCAGCTGGAAGGACAGATAAGGGAGCACAGACATTCATTAATTGTGCCCAACCAATTAATTAATTCATGGATCTCTTACAGTATCCGGGGTGTGTGTTTCCTTTCCCTGTTTTCATCCTGTCCTGTTCATCTCCCAACAATCCACAGCCTCCCTCAGTTTTCACCTGAATCCCTTTTCCTGGCACCAAGATCTTTATGGAAGAAGAGGGAGGATGACAAAGCCATTTGGGTTTGATAAGCTGAGGGCACAGAGGGGAAAAAAAATCCTGTGTGGAGTCCCTGGCTGGCTTTGCTTGGTGTGGGCAGTGCCAAGAATCTCCTGGTCCTCCCTGAAAAGAGGGATTTTGGAGGGGGGAGGGCACCAAGTCCAGAGTAAACCCAGAAATTTGTGTAAAATACCCCAAAATGGCCTCAGTGGAGGTTCTGAGGCTGCCTTGGGGGTGGGGGAGGGCATCAACTCCAGAGTAAACCCAGAAAATCATGGAAATCCCCCAGACGGTCTCAGTGGAGGTTCTGAGGCTGCCTTGGGGGTGCTGGAGGGCACAGGAACCAGGACCCCCTTCTGTTTATATCAGCCATTCTCATTCCAACTTCATTTCCTGCTGCTCCCTTCCTGTTTTAATGGGAAATGTTTCCTTTGACAGGACCTCACCGAATCCATTTATCCTGCTCTGTTCCAGCTCTCCTGCCACATTTATCACCCAAGGATCTGAGTGCATTCAACACAACCACAGACATCTGCCAGCTTATTTTTTTTCCCTCTCAGTCTCCTCAGGAGAAAAAAAAAATGAAATGAGTGCAACAGTTTTCCTATTTTAGCAAGTTGGACTTTTCCCCCAGCCTCTCTCCCACAGACATTGCTTTAGTTTTTTTTTTTTCTAGTAGAGAAAACAAATCCCCACAGGATCCACATCCTCAGGTTTGATCCTGAGACAGTTTTAGTTTCCAGAAACAAAGCTGGGCCACCCCTCCACTGCCCAGCTCTAGGGAAGGGGTCAGGAATATCAGGAATACTCTTCCTATCACCAGCCAGCCTTTTGGCTGGAGGATTGGGAATGTGGGAATCTTGCACCACAATGGGACAGAAATGGTCACAAGTCACAAGGAAATGAGGAAAAGCATCACCTGGACTGGTGAGAGCTCTGTGTCAACAATGAATCCCAAAAACCCTCCTGAGCTACTGCCTGAAGAGATGATCCCTGTGCATCATCTCCATGGTGTTGGCATTTAAAAAAAAAACATGGAATGGATTGGATAGAGAGGGACCTTAAACCCATTTAATTCCAAGCTCTGCCATGGCAGGGACACTCCCACTGTCCCAGGCTGCTCCAAACCCATCCAGCCTGGCCTTGGGCACTGCCAGGGATCCAGGGGCAGCCACAGCTGCTCTGGGCACCCTGTGCCAGGGCCTGCCCACCCTGCCAGGGAACAATTCCTGCCCAAAATCCCATCCATCCCTGCCCTCTGGAAGCCATTCCCTGTGTCCTGGCACTGCAGAACTCTGGAACACGGGTGTTCACCCACAAATGTTCATCCCCTGCCTGGTTTTGGGACTTTGCCAGGGGAGGAACATGGAGAAAGGGATGTCCCCCTTCAGGGAGCAGCCTCAGCCTCGTTGTGCATTATCCTGGGAGTTCCTGTGTGGAAGGCAGCGGGATCCCAGCTAAAAATGGGGAAGAGAGGAGGTGCCTCCCTCCCGCCTGCTCCTGCTGAGGGAGCTGTCCAGTTCCTGACTGCCCGGAGAATTCCTTCATCCCCTTTGTGCTGCCACAGAGATGCTCCCGGAGGTGCCTTTGGGCAGCTTCCCTGAGGACTCTCCCAGGAATGGGGAGGTTTGGCCAGGAAGAGAAGCTGGATAACCAAAAACCTCCAGGATTTCACAGAATCACAGAAGGGTGTGGGTTGAAAAGGACCTTGCAGATGACCTCAAACCTGATCTCAGAGCTGCTGTGTGTGACTGCTGCGTGTCTGAGAGCTCAGGCTGTGGGAAGGACAGAGGCAGTGAGGGCACAGGGCTGGTCGCTGGGAAGTGACCTTTTCCCAAGGCTGCCAGGATCTCAGCTGGGTTTATGGATATGAAGTCCTTTGGGATGGTCAGAGCTTCTCAGCAGTGAAAAATTGGTGCCTGTGAGGGGCACTTGGTAACTGCAGCAGGGCAGGGAGTGCTGCAGCTCTCAGGATTCACTCTGGCGTGGATCAGGAGTGCTCAGGGCCGCTGGAATGTCTCAGGAGTGACTTCTTGGAGCTGGCTTGGCAGGCTCAGTGGGGGCAGATGAGAGCAACGCGAGCCCACGATGCGATCGCAGCAGGAGCTCTGAGGAGCGCCTGCATTTCATCCTCCTGCTCTCAGCATTCCCTCCCAGCATCCAGGCTTCCAGGAGCATGGCAGGGAAGAGAGGAGGAACCCTGGGAGCTGCTGCTGCCAGCTGCAGACAGGAACAGCCCCGTCCTTCCCAGCAGGCTGAAGCACTGCTGCTGTTCTTCCCAGCCTCTGGAATTGCATCCGTGACTCTGCCCAGATCAGGATTGCTGCTCTCTGCTGTTGCCAGGGAGCTGCAAAGCTTGGATGTGCTGCCTGGAATGGGAATGACCAAGAGCAGGATTTGAATTTCCCTGGCCTTGTGGTCTGGAAGAGCAGAGTTTCTTTCAGCCATTTGGGAATTCTGTGTCCTGCCCTAGTTTGTGTTGCTCGGCGCTTACAGATAAGAGACAACTCCTAAATATTCCAAAGATTTGCCTGAGCCTAAACCACAGGGTTTACACCTAGAATCCAGGAGAGGATTGCAGAAGTGACTTCTCTGTGGAGTTTCACAGAGTTTAACAAGTTTAACAACTTTGCACACCAAACTCTGGATCAGATTCCTTGATCTGTGTCCAAGGCAGCAGAGAGGGACAAAAATTCCCCTTGGCTCTCCTCACTGCAGCCCAAATTTTGTAAAAGGTATTGGCATGTTGAAATTTGATTGATATAATCACTTTTATATTTTAAAAGAAACTCCTGTATGTTAGAGAAATCTCTCTATTAATTATTATCTCTTAATTTTACTGAGCTGGACAGACAATCTTTTCTCCTCTGTAGGATTATAAGGCACAGAACTTTCATTCAATATTGTTCTTTTATTGCATAAAGAGTGGTTTATCAAAATCTGCTGTGGTCTGGCCTGTGGGCCTGTGGGATATTGGGCCATGGGATGGGACTTGAGCAAGAATCCCAACACAGCAGCCTTCTGTTCACTTTTCAGAGGCTACAGTCACAAATCGCTGGAAAAAATCAAGGGGCTGTGTGTCATCCACAAATAACCAGTTTAACTCTTCATTTAAAAGGTTTTATAATGAATAGATTTTATTTTTCCCTGCTGGACTCTGAGGTTTTGGGGCATCGGGGTGGGTTCTGTAAGCTTTTTAAATGCTGCTCCTCAGCCCTGAAGACCAGAAAATTCCTCTTTTACCACGTGAGCCAAGTCCTCATGTTATTACTCCAGAAACTTGGCCTTTGATGAGGACATCAAACACCCAAAGATCTCATGTTTACGATGAAACAGAACTGACAAACCATTATAAAGAGAATCACCCTTTATCTGCTGGGTGTTTGGGGTGGTGTGAGCAGGCAGCAGCTCCCACAGGTGTGACAAGCGACATTAAATCTCCGAGGTGAGCAGCAATTGTTTGCCAGGGCCTCACCTCCCTCACAGGGAAGAATTCCTCCCCAAAATCCCAGCCCAGCCTGGCCCAGCTGTGCCCGGGCTTTGTACCTGCGGCTTCCCCCGGGTGTGGCGTGTCCTCTGCTCCAGGCAACATTCCCCAGGGAGAGTTCTCCAACCACCACCAGCTGCTTCCTCTCTCCTGCTCTGCCCCTATGGATGTGACGATATCGATGAATTTGTGGTTGATTCCTCGGAATCCCAGACCGGTTTGGGTTGGGAGGGACCTCAGCGCTCCCCTCATCCCACCCCGCCACGCACTAGCCCCGGCTGCTGCCAGCCCCATCCAGGCTGGAATTTGGCTGGATTTGCTGCAGAGCCGCTCCCGGAGCTCGCCTCGGCCCAAACCCGGCCGGGGAGGACCCGGGGCCGGGGCTGCGGCGGGGGAGGGACGGACGGAGCGGGGCGGGACGGACGGAACCGGGAGGGGAGAGCGGAGCCGAGCGCTGAGGGAAGGGGAAGGAGGGAGCAGAGCGGAGAGGAGCAGGCGGGGAAGGCGAGGGAAAGGAAGGGGCGGAAAGGCAAAGGAAGGGAAGGCGAAGGGAAGGAGCGGGAAAGGAAGGGAAGGAGAGGAGCGGGGAGCGAAGGGAAGGCAGGCGAGCAGCCGAGGCGAGCCGAGCCGCCGGCGCTCCCCGCGGGGCCGGCCCCGCTCGCTCCGCAGCGCTGGGGAAGCGCGGCCGCCGCTCCGCCGCCAGCGCCGGGGCCATGGAGCGCTGAGGGCGGGAGCGTGAGGGGAGCGTGAGGAGAACCGGAGGAGAACCGGAGGAGAACCGGAGGAGAACCTTCGGAAACCCCCCCGGAGCCGCCGCCGCCGAAGGTAAGCGCTGCCCGCCTGTGGGGCCGCGGCCGCCGCCCGGGGCCGGGGCTGAGGCGGCCCCGGGCTGTGAGGGGACCCTGCCCGGCCCGGCCCGGCCCTGCCCTCAGGGGCTCCCGGTGGGTCCCGCTCCGTGCCCGATGGAGCCCCGGGACCGAGTCACTTGTGGGGTGTTTGCGTGGCCCCAGTTAAGTTTTGTCGTGGGGAATCACATGGCCTTAAGAGAAAAAAAAAAAAAAAAAAACCCAAACAAGCAAGGGTTGCGGTTTGCCAGAGAGCGGATGTACACTTTAATTGTTTTTTTAAAATTACTTTATTTCTGCGCCCTCTGCACCTTCTAGGTATTCTATGTATATGTTTATTTCCCTTCTCCCTATATATTCTTTCCGCCTCGAATTTCGGTTGGAATCGCTCATTTTATCCCGGCCATGGTGTTCCCTAGACCCGCATTCCCGGGATTTGCGCCTTCCCAGCGCCGTGGGATGGGGGCTGCCCTGCCGGGTTCCCCTTCCCAGCCAGCCCAGCCCCATCCCAAAAGCCTCGCTCTGCAGCGATCTGCAGCCTGGATCCTCGGCACTCCGAGTGGGATGAGCCCTCCCGGTGCTCCTCTGCCGGAGACATTTCCTCTGCATCATTTCCCTGCCATGTGCTTTGAGTCAGTTTGTTTTTCCTGAGCCTCCTTTTCCCAGTTTGGAGCCCGGTGGGAGCTGCGAGTTCAGAGAGGGTCTCGGACTTGTTCCCTTGGTGTGGCTCCACAAAGAGGAGCTTTTTGCCCTCCTCAGGTGGAGGTTGGTGAGTTTTAAATCAATTCTGCTGAGGAGCGAGGTGTTTGCTGCGATCTCTGGGGCTGGGATGGAGCCACGAGGGCACTGAGTTGTCTTGTGTGATGCTCTGCATCTGTTGCCACAGGAAACATCCCAAGAGATCCTCCACTGAAGAGAGAATTCCTGGTGGATCTCTCTCGTGTGAGACTCTTTCCAGCAGAATCCATACAATGCCTTTTGTTTTTCCCCTCTGGACTCCCGGTGTCCATAAGGAGCAGCAGTGAATAAGCCAAATAATTGCATTTGCAGGTCATAAATCCAGTGGAACAGTGGAACTTTTTTAGGCCACTATGAGAGAGATGCTCGTTTGTATTGTCCCTCATTACCAGCTCCAGAGAGGGAGCTGCTGGTTAAAAAGGTTCTGAACAAATCTGTGATCTATAAATCATCAGGAATAAGAGCTTGTTAGCACAACAAGTGCTTTTCCCGGCAGATTATTCATTGGAATTCTCTGTTTCTCTTGTCATCTCACCTATTTTAATGTTTCCTTGTGCCTGCTCAGGTGCTCCAGGTCCCTACTTTACCTGGTACCTACTGGTAGGATACCAGCTGTATCCTACTTTATTCTCATTTTTGGACACTTTATATTCCAGGAAATAATTTTTAGTGCAATGCTTTAACGTGAAGCTGGCGTAAAGGATGATACTGAGCCTTTTTGGTTGTTTTTTCCAAATACTCAGGTTTTTTTCTCCACCGCTCCTGTATTTACTTCCCAGCTCTTCCCACGTCACATGGAAACCTCTCCTTATTCAGCATTCAAATCCTGATTTATCCATCAGGAAGCTTAACCCAGATTAGCTGAGTAATCGTCTCTGGGAACACAGGGCTCCTTTAAAGAGTCATTCCAATCAAATCCCTGGAATTTCCATATTTGAAATGGATAGCCACGGATAGAGCTGGAAAATCCTGCCTAAAATGGCAGCTTTTCATTGGAATGCTTTGTTTTATCCAGACATCCTTTCCTTGGAATGATCCACGTGGAGCTGTCCCTGGAGAAACGGGGGAAGTTTTAAACATTCGGGAAGAATAGTGACAAAACAGTGCTTGGAAACACCTTTATTCCTTTCAATTAAGTGCCTGTCTTTCCAATTTTCAGTCTTTATATGGTTCCCTCAGCAAATAAAATCGGATAATTATGGCAGTGGGATAAATACAGCCTTGGCAGATGGAAAAAAAATAAAAAACAAACATTGGAAGGTGTGAAACAAATAATGAGGTGAAAAAACTCCCTTAAACTTGCCTGTTGCAAACAGATGAGTGGATATTTATATGAAATATTGCTTTGAAGGAAAAGGATTTTAACCTGATGTTATTACTCACACTGTGGGTTTTTTTTTCCCCTTTTCCCTCAGTTTAGAGAATGTAAATAATTTTTCAGCTTCACTTTGGGCTCCTTGCTGCTGCAGTGTTTTGGTTTCAGGCGATGCGGGGGGATGCTTGAGCTGGAATAGGTGAATTTCAGCAGAATTTCTTTAATTATGAAAACAGCTGTCAGCTTCAAGCTTGTTTTTACAAAAAAAAAAAATTAAAATCAATTTTTACAAATTGATACCATCCTGTTGTGCTAAAACATGCAGGGAAAGGCTGGCTGTGCTTCCTGTTACATCTCTGAGTGTTCCATTCATCTGTGAGCCTTTCATATCCCAAATAATTCAAGGATATATCCATTATTCAGGTTAAAATCTTAGAAATTAGTTTGATGAATGGTACAGAGAAAGTAAATTAAGAACCTTTCTCTTGGTTATGCAGCAAAATTGAAAAATCCAAACCCTTGAATTTAATTTTTAACTTAATTTTTCATTAGATGTCTAATTAGACCAAGGGTCCGTTTGCCAGAGTGTTCTTGGAGCACAAAACTTGGCAAAATAATTCCTGCCAGTCACAGAAGCCTCCAGCAATCTGAGAAACTTTGCAAACAGAAAAAGACGATTTTTAGAAAACAATAAAGAAACGATACAACGGTTTATCCTTTGTGTTTTGAACCAGGCTGAGAGATAAGAGGGACCTTCCTGGGAGAGCAGATTATTCCATGTCTGCCTCCAGTGGAATTCCTGCACTTTCTGCTGCAGCATCTGGCACTGCTGGCAGTGATGAGAAAATAGATTAGAGGATGAGGCTTGGGTTAAATCCGTGCTTATTCAGGTGCTTAAAAAACGTCATTTTGTGCACCCTGAGTTTGGCTTTTCCTCGTGTTTGGCCACTTAAGGATACACTTAGTTTATGAAGAGCTCAGGGGAGGAAAATCCAGAAAATTCCCTTTTTTTTTTCATCTTTGTTTCTCCCTTTTCTCTCTGTCCATGTGGGGGTTTTGTGTGTGGATTGTGGGATTTTTTTCCTTTCCTCCATCCATTTTCTTTCCTGAATTTCTCTCCTCTCTGGAAGCAAAGAGGGTTGTGAGTATTTTTGCCGATGGGAATGAAGTGGAACCGAGGCAGATCCAGGGCCTGGGAGAAGTTAAGGACAGCCTCAGTGGTGCTGAAAATACAGGTTGGGAATTGGGACAGCGTGGAGCAAAGATATTGCATAGAGTGAGATATTTCATAGAGCAAAAAAGAATTGCTTATTTGGGATAAAATTATAAAACTTCAGGCCTGAACACTGGAAAAATGCTGAATTATGGTCTTTAAACTGTGGGGGCTGGAGCCAAGTGGGCAAAACCCCTTTGGACTGGAGATGAGCTGGAGTTCAGACCCAGTTTTCCATTAAAACCTGCTGTGGTTCCAGGATTCCCCGTTGGGATTTTCCCCTCAGCTTTCCCTGCTGGTTACCCAAGGAATATCACAGCATTCCTGTGTTGTCCTGTGGGCTGCAGGAGAAGTGAGGAAATGCCAGTATTTCAGTGGATAAATTAGGTTAATTCCTGGTGACAGAAAAGCAGCAGGAGCCCCAAGATCCTCTGTGTCAGAGCAGTTGAGGGCAGCAATGTCCCCTCATTTCTGGGAGTGTCCTAGAAGGGAATTGATTTGTGGAAAAAAAACCTCTATAACTTGTAGATTTTTCTGCCCCCATATCTCAGGATGGAAAACCTCCCCACTGGTTCTGTGTTCTGTGGGAGAGCTGGGCTCTCTTCCGATGGATGCAGACTGGGATGGCATTTCTGAGGAATATTCGGAATATTCCTTTGCAGGCAGCTGTTGAGAGCATTCCACTGAGCTGTTCAAGAGTTAACTCAGCCTCGTTTGCTCTCTAATTAATTTGCTGGGGGATAATACCCCAGGTTTGACCTGATTTTGGCAGCAGATTTGGTGGGAGCAGCTGCTGATCCTGGCACGGGCTTTGCCTCCCGTGCAGGGGGTGCTGGGGAGCAGCTCGGGACCAGGGGACCACAGTGAGCACACAAAACTCTTCTGCAGGTGCTGCTCCCTTCCTCATCCAAGCCCTCCCGGCCTGCAGGAAGTAGGACAGGGACTGTGGGCAATAAAATGATGATTTTTTTTCACCGTTCAAGGCAGATCTTGTGGAACAACGGGCAGAGCTCGCTGTGCTGCAAGCGAAGGTGTGGGAAGAGAGAAGAGGGGAAAAAGAGGTCAGCTAAAATAAATCCAAGGAAACAATCCAGCCTTGGAGACTCCAGAGAGCCAGGGAAGCACAGCAGAGAGGGAACAGTGAATACATTGGTGCCAGGGGGTTTATAAGCCAGAGAATTCACCTGAGCTCTCCTAAACCCAGAGGGAATCTCTGCCTGCTGTAGGGACAACAATCCCTGGGTGTTTTTGACACAGTGGAGCTGCCAGAGGATTTGCTCCTCAGGATTCTTGTGGATGCTGTGCTCTTATGTCAGTGGTTCTGAACCTGGAAACAAGAAGTTGACCCTTTGCTTGGGTAAATAAGCACCAGCTTTTCAGTTTTGTTTCTGCCTGGGCTCCTCTGTGAGCTCATGTGCCTCTGGCACATCCAAGGAATTGTGTTTCTTCTGGGAGCTAAGGCAAATAAAGGCACTGCCTGGAGCTTAGAAGGAATCTGAGACTTGGAGTTTTCTCACTGATGTGCAGGAATGAGCTTTGGTGCCTAAAATGTGAAATGTAAAGAAAAAAAGAGAGAAATTTCCCTTGATGGAAGAGAACCTTCTCTAACCTTGCTGTTGCTAAACAAAGCTCAGCTTCTGAGTCACTTCCACGGATCTGGATTGAATATTTGCTGCCTGCAGGATGGGCACCGAGGGATAAATCCCTCCTGAGCTTTGGGGAAGGATTAGGATTGTGCTCAGATGGAAAAAATAAATTCTTGCCATTGATTTTTGTCCCATTCACGCCTTTGTAATTCAGCAATTGCTAGAGGAAGGCACAGACAGGATCCCACTGGAATAAACAGCACAGAAAATCTAGGATTGCCAGAGCTCTTGGGAAATGTGGGGGATAAATCTGGAGAGGAGCTCCTTGCAACAGGGACACTTCCAAGGGTGCTTATAAATAGTGGGAGCAGGAACTTGGGGAAGAGAGGAATCCAAAAGGAGGAATCCTCGGGAATCTCCGTTTCTGAAAGCAGCAGCTCAAATGAGAAGCAGAAAATGATCCAGCACCACGAGAGTTCTTGAGGAGAAAATCAGTGTGAGACATATGGAAACCTTCAGGGCCAGGCTGCTCTGTTTGCTGGGATTCTGCTCAGGGAACAGCAGATCCTTGGGATGCCCAGCGTGCTCAGGAATACTGATCAGGCACCTCCCAGGGGCCTGTGGTGCTGGGGCTAAACCCTCTCCTGCCTGGAAGGAAAAACATCCCATTTAACGTTGGAAAAGTGTCACTGGAACAGCACAGGATTCTCCATGCTCCAGTTGGGAATGGCTGCTGGTGGTTGTGGGGGCTGGAGCCAAGTGGGCAAAACCCCTTTGGACTGGAGATGAGCTGGAGTTCAGACCCAGTTTTCCATTAAAACCTGCTGTGGTTCTGGGATTCCCCGTTGGGATTTTCCCCTCAGCTTTCCCTGCTGGTTACCCAAGGAATATCACAGCATTCCTGTGTTGTCCTGTGGGCTGCAGGAGTAGAGCAGATGTGGCATGTTCTTTGGAGAGCTTGGATTCCCAGCACTGCTCCTTCCAGAGGTGCTGCTCTTCCCTCTGGAAAACTCTGTGTGGATCTTTTGGGATCCCAGGAAGAGCAGGAAGTTTGTTCCAGGTGATCCTTGGAGAGAGGCCTCTCCAGGACCTCAGTGATGAGGGACAGGGCAGGAAAAGCAGAGCAGGATGTGGGGTGTTCTTGGAGAGCTTGGATTCCCAGCACTGCTCCTTCCAGAGGTGCTGCTCTTCCCTCTGGAAAAGGCTCTGTATGGATCTTTTGGGATCCTCAGAGGAAAACAGGGAGCTTGTCCCAGGTTGTCATCCCCTTTTCCAGGATCTCAGTGATGAGGGACAGGGCAGGGAGAGCAGAGCAGGAGTGTTACTTGGAGAGCTTGGAATCCCACCCCTGCTCCTTCCAGAGGTGCTGCTCTTCCCTCTGGAAAAGGCTCTGTGTGGATCTTTTGGGATCCTCAGAGGAAAACAGGGAGCTTGTCCCAGGTTGTCATCCCCTTTTCCAGGATCTCAGTGATGAGGGACAGGGCAGGGAGAGCAGAGCAGGAGTGTTACTTGGAGAGCTTGGAATCCCAACCCTGCTCCTTCCAGAGGTGCTGCTCTTCCTGCTGGAAAAAGCTCTGTGTGGATCTTTTGGCATCCTCAGAGGAAAGCAGGGAGCTTGTCCTAGATGATCCTTGGGGAGAGGCCTCTCCAGGAGGGGCTTCCAGGGCAGGATGAGCAGCTCTGGGGTTCCTGCATCCCACCGATCCCAAGGATTCCATGGCAGGCTCTGGTGTGAGAATTCCCAAAGAGAATCCTCATGGCAAACTCCAGGAAAAGTGTCTCCCCTGCCATAACTGTTATTGTTCATCCAGAATAATTGCTGGGATGCCCTTTCCCACTGGTTCCTCCCAGGCTGGGAGAAGGGAATATTCCTCAGTTGCTTTTGTGTGGCTTTTTCTTTGCCTTCTTTCTTTCCTCTGCGTTCAGTTCTCAATTCTGCATTTCCTTTCTGGAATTCATCCCAAAATTCCTATTCCAAGCCCCTTTCCCTGCACTTTCCTGAGGAATCCATTAAATATCTGCCTGTTCTTCCATTGTTTGAGGTGTTGTTTGTGTGTGTCCACTTCTGGGGCAGAACTGGGGCCGTGGTTTTCCCGTTTTCCTTATTCCTGCAGGAGCCACGGGAACATGGTGGGGTTTTTTCCTAGCTGCTTGTGGGTCACTGATGAATCATTTCCATTAAAAATGGAAAGTTTTCCATGCCTTTTCCCAGAAAAGCAAGAACAAGGCAGTGTTCAAATGAAGTCAGGCAGAAGAACTATAAAAATAAACATTTATTTCACCTCATTCTTCATTTCCTTCTGGAGCCATATTCCCAGAAATCCATAGTTTTAAAAAAGGGGGAAAAACAATCCAGTCACAGGCACTGAAAGGAAGTAGAAAAATACATTTTTAAAATCTTTCCTTGTTTTTTAATCACCCACTCTCAGCATAAAATATTTAGTGCAAGACTCTTGTCTTGTGAAATAATTGTAATTAATTCCTCGAGTCAGGGCTGTGTAGGAAAATTCAGGAAGAATTTCCTAAGCACAGGATAAGGGATTTATTTAGAGTTGTGAAAAACCAGAGAAGCTTTATGATTAAAAAATAATGATTTAGCTCTGAGCAGACTCTTCCTGACTTTTAAGAAGCTTCAGTGAGTTTTCCTGGATGAAATATTGGATTTTTTTCCATGACCTGAGGTGTTCCTGGTATGGATTTTGCTGGAGAAATCGAGGCAGCATTTTTGGGGGTGTTTCTAAAACAGGAGCAAGCAGGAGAAATCTCCCCAAATCCTCTCATGGAATGGCAGCCAATCCCCCAGAATTCCCTTTTCCCTTCCCATAATTCACTGAATGATCAAGTTGGGATAGTCTTGGCTATTCCTGGAGTATTCCTGGCTATTCCTTTTCCCATTTTACTCATCAGAGTTTCAGCATTCCTTTTTTTAGTCCATCCTGTGCTGTCTCATGGATCCAACACCAGTACAGCAATTCCTACATTTTTGGTTGGATAAACCAGATTTTCTTTAACTCTGCAGGAAACCAAAGCTATTTTTGGTTTTTATTATTGATATTGTGCCCTTGGGAGCAAGCCTGGATTGATGCTGGGAATCCTGCAGCTGCTTCGGTTTGGATTTCAGATCCACCCTTCCATTAATTTTTTTTTTTTTTTTGGAATTGTGGTTGCACTGATGGGTTTTTAAAGGGTATTTGTAGGTGTGTAACAACTGCCCTTTAATCAGAGGGATGAAATTCATGGAAATTTGTCATTTGAGAAGGAAAAAATTGAAGGCAGCACAAAAATGTTCCCCGTGTTTATCTGTGACTTGGTGACTAAAGCAGCGCGGGTTTTCATGCTGGAAATAGAATCAAGCCATCATTTCCATGATTTTTTAAAGTATAAAATATCTGGAGAGGGCTTCTTTCCCAGTTGGGCTCGGATCCTCTTCCCTTTTCCTGCAGAGGAGGGGAAAGGAGTGTTCTCCATCTGGCTGGGGGCTTCAAATGATCCCGTGTTTTGATGGCTCTGCAGAGGAGTTCAGTTCTGCATTCCACACCTGAGCCTGGGGCAGTCAGGGGGGAAAGGAGCAGGAATGCTTCACTCCTGAGCCATTCCAGCTGCACGGAGTGCAGGCTTCCACTGCACCCACTGCTTTCCACAGGTTTGGACTGCTGTTTGAAGTGGGACTTTTTTCTTTCGGCGAGCGGGAGACACATTCCTAAAAATAAACGGATCAAGTGATATTGGAATTTTCATTTATAAATTCCCTGGGGATCTGCCAAAACTTCCATCAGAGACCTGCAGTCATTTGGGAGGAGGCACAGGCTGTTCCCAAGCTGAGGGAATTCAGGTGGGAGGGACGTGGTGATGGGGGAAGAATTCCTTACTGAGGGTAAAGTTGGGGTTTTCCAGAGAATCTTTGGCTGCCCCTGGAACCCTGGAAATGTCCAAAGCCAGGCTGGACAGAGCTTGGAGCAGCCTGGGAGAGTGAAAGGTGTCCCTGCCATGGCAGGGGTGGGATGGGATGGGATTTAAGGTCCTTCCCAACCTAAACCAGTCTGGAATTCTGTGGTTCTGTGGGGTCAGTGCTGTTGGATCCCTGTGGGAATGGAGCAGGAAATGCCCTCTTTCCCTGCTCCCCTTCCCTGCTCTCCAGGCTGAGAAAAATGTTTCCATTTTCCCCATCCCGATGAGGAAGGAAAGGGGGAAAGGGGGAAAGGGGAAAGGGGAAAGGGGAAAGGCAAAGGCAAGGGGAAGGGGAAGGGGAAGGGGAAGGGGAAGGGAAGGGGGAAGGGGGGAAGGGAAGGGAAGGGAAGGGAAGGGAAGGGAAGGGAAGGGAAGGGAAGGGAAGGAAGGGAAGGGAAGGGAAGGGGAAGGGAAGGGAAGGGAAGAAGGAAAGGAAAGGAAAGGAAAGGAAAGGACAGGAAAGGAAAGGAAAGGAAAGGAAAGGAAAGGAAAGGGAAAGAGAAAGGAAAGGAAAGGAAAGGAAAGGAAAAGGAAAGGAAAGGGAAAGGAAAGGAAAGGAAAAGGAAAGGAAAGGAAAGGAAAGGAAAGGAAAGGAAAGGAAAGGAAAGGAAAGGAAAGGAAAGGAAAAGGAAAGGAAAGGAAAGAGAAAGGGGAAGGGAAAGAGGAAGGGGAAAGGAAAGGAAAGGGGAAGGGAAAAGAGAAAGGGGAAAGGAAAGGGGAAAGGAAAGGAAATCACTCTGTTCTCTTGGGTAGAGGTGTCCCTTCAGCTCTCGAACTCCAGAGCTGATCCAGAGGAAAATGAAAAGGGGCTCATTGTGCTCACTCCAACACCTCGGGACCTTGGGATTGGCCTGGAGTTTGTTGCCTTTTCCTGCCTTTTCCAGCAGCAGAGGTTTCCCGTTCAGACCCTGAAGATGTGAATTCAGCCCCAATAAATCAGATTGCAGCTGCTGCTGTGCTCTGGCTCCCAGCTTTGCTTCCAGAGGGCTCATTCCCCCCGTGCCGGGGTGGATTATATTCCAAGCTGTTCCGTGCTCCACATTTGCTGCAGGAAAACAGCTGAGGGCCCAGATTTTGCAGTTTTATTTTGGGCATCTTGTTTGTTTTGAGGAAAAAAACCATTTCCTTCTATTCTGAGTTTTCAAAGGGAGGAATATCAGCATTTCCTTATCGCAGTGGAAGCAGATTCATGAGGGGAGCACCTGAATGTGGGAGTGAGCTGGGAATGAAAAACCTTTGGAAGGGAGAAGGGAAAAGGGAGAGGGGAAGCTCTCCTGGAGTGCCTGATCCTGGAGCAGCAGATTAGGGCTGAGTGTAATTAATAACGAGAAGAAATCCATGAAGTTGTTATAGTAACTGGGAAGTTGAGGTTGGAATTTATGATCCAAGTGACTCAGCTCTGGGGGAAGGGATGTGGGAGCCCACAGAGGGAGAGCTGGAGCTTCCCTTTCCCTGCTCCACCATTCCCAGGAAACTCTGGAATAGACCATGGACAAGGATCTTCCAAACCTGAGCAGGAAAACCAGCTCAGCCCATCCCTCTCCTCTCTCCACGTGCCTTGTGATCCTGGAAAAGTTGGGAAAAATCTCCCCAAATAATCCATGTAGCAAGTAAATCCTGCTGCTCTTTTTCCCCGGGAATACAAGAATGCCCTTCAGCTTTCCAGCAAAGCAATCTCAAAAAATGAGAGCTTTTAAAACTCCCCTCCTGTTGCTCCTTTGGGAATTCGGGGAGCTGGGTGGGGATTTCAGGATTTGGGAGTTGCACATCCTCTTAATCTGCATTTTTTGTCTGAGGAAAACACATCCTAAGAATAAAATGGGAAAACCTGTGGAGAAGTTGGGTCATTCCTGTGACTTGGAGAATTTTTGTGTTCTGTTTTTATATTTGCAGCACTGGTTGCCCAAAAAGAAAATATTTGGGTGTTAGTGGGATATTGTTCTTTCCAGGTAGCCTCAAGTTTGGGTGGAAAAATCTCCTGGATTAGCTTGAAATGGTTCTATTATGCCTCAAGGCCTCAACCTCCAAAATCCCAGAATGCAGGACTGGTTTAGGTTGGAAGGGAAATTTAAAATCCTCAAATCCCCACTATCCCAAACTGCTCCAGCCTGGCCTTGGGCACTGCCAGGGATCCAGGAGCAGCCACAGCTGCTCTGGGAATTCTATTCCAGGCTCTCCCCACTCTCCCAGCCAAGAGTTCCTTCCCAATATCCCAGGGAATTCCATCCTCTGGCAGCAGTCTCCATTTTCAGGTGCTGTCGTTCCCCAGAACCGGGATTTTCCTGGTGAGGCTGGATGGTTCCAGGTTGGCATTCCTCTTGGAACACCCTGGCACACTCCTACATCCCAATATTTCGGAATTTCCACTTTTTCAATTCCCTCTGCAACCTCAGCATGGAATTATTTGAGCAGGAGAGGCAGATTTCTCTATGGTGTCACACAAGGACCCTGACCCGGAGCTGATCCTTGGGAAATGAGAATTTCTTGCGGGAAGCGCTGAGATTTTGGGAGCAGGGGTTATTAAACAGGGTTAATTGCAGCCTTTGAAGTGATGGAATTGGATAAAAACTTCCCAAAATGTTCAGCAAGAGGCAGTGCAAGGATCACTCCTTGTAATTAAAGGGGTTTTTGATAACTGGGAAAGAAATTACTGGGAGAAGTTGGGGGGAAATGCTGGAATTGCCACTTTCACCTCACTTCAGAGCGCTTCATTCGGGAGGGAGTCGCAGAATGAGCGAAATCACTTTTTCATAAAAAAAACACTCTGATCATTCTGCCTGGCATCGAAAATAATGTAAATATTTGCCCAAGAAGCAAAATACCAGATCCATAAGGAAAGAAAACAACCACAGTCTGAGGAAACAGGAACATCTGCTTTGGCTCTGAGGAAAAATCCTGGAATAAGAAAACTGAAATGTCCCTCTAAATCAAGTTTTCCCCCTTTCATCTCCTGTTATAAATTGGTGCTGTCCAAGATGCCACTTCAAATATCTGAAATAAAATATGGAAGTGGCTGGTGGAAAACACGGGAGCATTTCCAGCATGCCAAATGCTTTTTCTTTCGTCTTAATTTCCTTTTTTTTTTTTTTTTTTATTGCATGGGCAGACAGAAGTTTCAGTCTGGAAATTGCTAACACGGGAGAAAACCTGAGATAAATCAGATTTGGAGTTGACCACGGTGCTGTCATGTCCTGTTTAATATTCCCAGTGCCAGGCTTTGCACTTTTGGATGAATATTGAGGAAAAAGCAATTTCTCAGCTCCAGAATGGGAAGGAGAGGGCACAGATTTAAACAGCAGCAGGAATTTCTTGTGGCACAAATCCTCATTTCCCCTTTTTATTTGGATTTTGCGCGTGCCTGTGGTCGGAAAAGCCGGATAATTCATTGGAGGTGTTTGTTCTGATTGGCCATGGAAGGTGTTTGTCCTCAGGGCCTGGAATTGGTTTTAGCTGCTGTTCCATGGCTGTGTTTGGGAATCTGGGATGTGAGAAAAGCAGGATTCTCTCCGACAGAAAACCAGGATGCTCCATCCTGGAGAGCCCTTGAGCATACAGTGAATTATGGGAAGGGAAAAGGGAATTTTGGGGGATTTGCTGCCATTCCTCAGCTCCCGTTTTCTGGGTGTGAATCCTGGAATGATTTGGGTGGGAAAAGACCTTAAATCTCATTTTTTCCAACTTACTCCAAGCCCCTTCCTTACAGGTCTCAGCTTTCCCTTGGTTCTCCTAAAAAAAGTGGATTTCAAAGCCTAAAAAAGTGGGGATTTGGGGCAATTTTTGGCTCTGCAAAGATGGAATTTTGGGTTGAAGGACTTTGAGGTTTCAGCCGTGACGGAATTCTGATGTTCTTGCGGTGTTCCCACGAGGGGTTGAGCTTGGAAAGCCCATAAAAAGGGGGTTTAAAGGCTTAAAAAGTGAATTTTAGGGCAGTTTATGGCTCAGTAGACATGGAATTTTGGGGTTGAGTTGTTTGGAGATTCAGTCTGGAATTCCTTCATGGAATTCTGGTGTTCTTGTGGAGTTCCCAAGGGGCTTTGAGCTTGGAAAAGCCCGAAAAAGTGGATTTAAAAGCCTAAAAATGAAGTTGCTGCTCTAATTTTGGATTTGATCTTTCCCCATTATCCTTAGTGGGTTTTCCAACAGGAAAAAGGGGCAAGGTTTGGAATATCCCTATTTTCCAAGACTTCTGAAGACGAGCTGTTCTCTTTGTAGGCTCAGCTCTGACCCCAATGTTCTTGGGGTCATTTGCTGCTCGGCTCTGAAATAAAATTAAAAAAGAGAAAAAATTCCTTCTTTTCAGGCAATTTGGCTTTTCCCAGAAAAACTCTTGGGGAAGGAGATCTGAGGATTTTAAAACCTTTTCTTTTGGACAAAAGGTCCTAAAGCTCAACCTGTGGGAGAGTTTAGGGGAGGAAGAAGTGAATGAGGGACAGGAGCCAAGGGCTGCTTTAGTTCTGCAGTGTTTATCCCATAATAATCCCCATGGATCTGCAGCATTCCTGTTTTCTGGAGGCTCAGCAAAGCTTAGGGGTGACAATAAAAACACAGGGGGAGCATCAAGTGGAATTTAGGAAAAAATCAGCCAAAAAATCTACAGGAGGGAAATCTGCCTGGCTGAATTTTCTGGGGTTTGGTGTGTTTTAAAGTTGATATAATAATAATAATAATAATAATAATAATAATAATAATAATAATAATAGTAATCGTGATAGTGATCAATTGTGATAATGATAAAATAAAATAAATACGTGATAAAATAAAATAAAATAAAATAAAATAAAATAAAATAAAATAAATCATGATAATGATAAAAATTGTAATAATTGTGATAACAACAACAATAATAATAATGGTTCTGACTCTGAGAGCTGCTCAGCTGCCCTGAGGAGTGGGAGGCTCTGCAAATAATTTGCTCAAGGAACAAGAGGGAGAGAAATTGCATCTTTTAATAGTCTGCCTCATTTTCCCCTTAATTGCCTTGGAAGTCCTGATGTGGGGAACACTTGAACTGAATCCTTTGGAGCTGTCAGAGCTGATTTTTAATTTCACTCCATTTTTGCACAATAGGAGATGAGCTTTTTAGAAAGATTAAAAATCCCAGACATAATCAGGAAAATAGAAATTTTTTTTCTGCTCAAGCTGTGAATATTTTCTGGAAGTTTCCTATGAAAAATGGGCTAGTGAAAATTCCAGGAAAAGAAATCCGTGAAAATATCACCAGAAAATGGTGAAAAATTGAGAATTGTGTTTCATGGGAATTCCACAGAGCACCTCAGGCCTAAGGACAGCAAAATATGGATTTTTTTTTTTTTTTTTTTTAACTGAAAGAAATGAAGAGAAATGACAACCTGGTCATCTCTGCAGGAAATCTGGGAATTCCTGGAATTTCTGGGACAGACTGACTGGGGCATTCCCAGCTTTATTGCTGATACCCTGGGAAGGAACCTCCTAATTAAAGCTGAGGCACGGTTTTAATAGTAATTAATTATTTAAAGGTAATTTTTTGGCCATGCCCAACTTGGTTGGAATTTTCTCAAGCCTCTACAAAGATCATCCTGCCTTTAACATTTTTTTTTCTAGTAAGAAAATTGGTTGGATTTATTCCTGGAGATAAAATTGTGACTTTATCCCGATGCCTGATGGCTTAAACCAGCAAATTTGGGTTTTGAACTCAGCCTGGCAATTAGGACTAAGCTCAGGGCAGCCCTGGGAGAGGCCAGAGGGGGAAAATCCTTTCTCCAGAACCTTGGGAGAGGCCAAACCAGAGGAATTCCTTCTCCAGAGCCTTGGGAGAGGCCAAACCAGAGGAATTCCTTCTCCAGAGCCTTGGGAGAAGCCAAACCAGAGGAATTCCTTCTCCAGAGCCTTGGGAGAGGCCAAACCAGAGGAATTCCTTCTCCAGAGCCTTGGGAGAGGCCAAACCAGAGGAATTCCTTCTCCAGAGCCTTGGGAGAGGCCAAAGTGGAGGAATTCCTTCTCCAGAGCCTTGGGAGAAATCAAACCAGAGGAATTCCTTCTCCAGAACCTTGGGAGAGGCCAAACCAGAGGAATTCCTTCTCCAGAGCCTTGGGAGAAGCCAAACCAGAGGAATTCCTTCTCCAGAGCCTTGGGAGAGGCCAAACCAGAGGAATTCCTTCTCCAGAGCCTTGGGAGAAGCCAAACCAGAGGAATTCCTTCTCCAGAGCCTTGGGAGAGGCCAAAGTGTAGGAATTCCTTCTCCAGAGCCTTGGGAGAGGCCAAACCAGAGGAATTCCTTCTCCAGAGCCTTGGGAGAGGCCAAACCAGAGGAATTCCTTCTCCAGAGCCTTGGGAGAAGCCAAACCAGAGGAATTCCTTCTCCAGAGCCTTGGGAGAGGCCAAAGTGGGAAAATCCCTTCTCCAGCTGGGTGATACTGGTGGTCTCAGGTAGCAAAGCTAATGAGGATGAGAATGGCAGTGGTAGGAGATAAAGGCTGTGGCAGCTCTAAGGGAAAATCCAGCTCATGGAATCCAGCAGAGGAGGGATGTGGAGCTCTTGGAAGGAATCCAGAGGCTGGGAATCCCAAGCCTGCGCATGAAGATGTGTTTTAGGGATTTCTGTAAATAGTGGAGTTCACACTGGATGAGCTGGCAGCTGTTCTTTAACCGCTGGGTAGGAAACTCAGGCTTCATCCCGTGCATCCATGGGATTTTATTCTGCTTCTCCAGGATGGTCCCAGGGATGGAGCAGCTCTGCTGGCAGGAAAGGCTGGCACAGCTGGGAATGTTCATCTGGAGAGGAGAAGCTTTGGGGTGAGCTCAGTGTGGCCTTGCAGGGCCTGAAGGAGCCCCAGGAAAGCTGGAGAGAGACTTTGGACAGGGATGGAGGGACAGGACACAGGGAATGGCTCCCAGAAGGTAGGGGCAGGTGGGATGTTGGGAAGGAATTCCCCCCTGGGAGGGTGAGGAGAGGCTGGGATGGAATTCCCAGAGCAGCTGTGGCTGCTCCTGGATCCCTGGAAGTGTCCAAGGCCAGGCTGGACACTGGGGCTTGGAGCCACCTGGGAGAGAGGAGGGTGCTCCATGGCAGGAGGTAGAGCTGGATGAGCTCTAAGGTTCCTCTCAACCTAAACCATTCCATGATTCCATGAAATCCCTCTTTTCTGAATCACTCTTCCCAAGTTCCAGCCATTAGTGCTAATAGGTGCCCTTGCTTATGTTTTACAGAGCTCTGTGAAATCTTCCCAGCTATTGCTGGGAATGAGAACAGCTTGGGTTTTCTGAGGAGGAGGGAATTTCTCGGAGCTGCCAGAAGCTCTGCAGAGCACTTGAGCTGTTGCTGCTCACAAGAAATGGGAAAAGGTCACAGAAAAGAACAACATTTTCCTCAGCAAATAAGTAATAAAGAGGGGAGATTCTTAGGGATGTGTCCAAGGAGGGCTGGAGCAGCTGAGGGAGCTGGGGAGGGTCTGGAGCCCCAGGAGGGGCTGAGGGAGCTGGGAAGGGGCTGGAGAATCCCTGAGGGAGCTGGGAAGGGGCTCAGCCTGGAGAAAAGGAGGCTCAGGGGGCTCTTGTGGCTCTGCACAGCTCCTGACAGGAGGGGTTTGGGATTTGCTCCCAGGGAACAGGGATAGAGACAGCAGGAGAGGGAACGGCCCCACAGGAAGTTCAGCTTGGATGTTGGAAAACAAATTTTCCCTGGAAGGGTGCTGAGGCACTGGAATAAGTTGCCCAGGGAGGTGTTGGAGTGTCTCTGTCTGGAAGTGTTCCAGCCTTTCCCTCCTTCCTCATTGCCCAGAGAAGCTGATGCTGCCCCTGGATCCCTGGCAGTGTCCCAGGCCAGGTTGGAGCAGCCTGGGACAGTGGGAGGTGTCCCTGCCCAGGATGGGGTGGAATGGGATGAATTTAAATCTCCCTTCAGCACTCCATGATTTTGTGTGAAGCAGGAGCCCATCTGTTCCTCCTGCGAGAGCCAGACCTGAGATTGTCACTTTTTTTTTGGTGGCTGTCACCCTGTCTGAGTCAGTGCCTCTCCCTGTGAAGTTCTCTTGGATTTTAAGGAGAATCCATTTGAATCCCAGCTCCCAAGTGATGTAATTCCCTGTGGGATCAGATGATCTCCTTCATCCCTTTCCTTAGAAAAGCTTCTGCAGTAATTCACAATTCAGTGTGCCTGGGGTTTATTATCTCTGAGCATTTTCGGGACCAGCATTTTGTTGGGAGGAAAAATCCTGCTCCAGTGCTGTGGTGGAAGTGAGGAAGAAGCAGGTGTGGGGCTGCAGGATGTGCTGTTATCGGGGTTTCACGGGGATTTGTTTGGGGTTTCACTCTCTGTTTGTGTCCTGCCTCCCAGAAAAGTGGGAGGAACTGGATTTGGAGGCTGAGAGGAGCTGGATCAACAGCTCTGCTTCCCAAAACTGCTGTTCATCCAGGGAGTGGGGAAATGGGATTGGGAGCCAGCCTTGGCTGTGTTTGTGGGACAGGGAGATCTTTAGGGCTGAGGGGATCAATCTGCTCCTCACATCCCCTGGAGATTTAACCCTGCCCATGGAGAAGCCCAAATGTGTGGGAAAACACAGGATGGAACGTGGGTCTCATATTCCAAACCCTCCCAAACCTGCACGTGAGGATGGGTTTTAGGAATTGCTGTAAACAATGGATTTCACACTGGATGAGCTGGGCAGCTCTTTTGTAACCAGTGTGTAGGAAAATCAGGAAAAGCATCCATAGGATTTTATCCTCACTGTCAGCTGCTTCTTGGGAACCCTTTCATTCACACCCTGGCTGGATCCCTCTGGAATTGCTGGAGTGTTTTCCCACCAGTTTTGAAACACGTGGTCAGGGAACACAAAAATCTTCAGGTGGAAGCTTGGTGTAAAAAGAAAATTCATATTCCACTTGGGATATATTCCAGGAAAATGGATCAGACCCAACTGCAGCACTGATTTTTCTTCACAATTTATTTACAAGAGCAAAGCTTTGCTGCTGTTCAGCATTCCCTGATCCCAGACCCAAAGAATCCTCTGGGATACAGGGTTTTTTTTTGAGGATTTGGGTACTGGAACTGTAATAAAATCTGCATCAATGAGAAAGTGTTTGTGAGGAAAAAAATTCCCAGGAAGCCTCTTTGGAATGTTTTCCTCTGGTTTATTCTCGCCTTAAATGTTCATCCCAGGTGTCAGATTTTTCTGGGAAGGCACAGGAAAGAATGAGTCAGATTTTAATGGGAATTTAGTCATGACTAAAGGAAGTGTTGGGTTTTCTTCAGGCCTCAGAACTGCAATTCCCACAGAGCAGAAGCTGGATCTTATCATTATCCGTATTCTGCTTAAATTAACTTTGAAAAATCAATAAATACTTCTAAAGCTGTGGTGTGAGAGGGGTCAGATTTTCACAGAAATGATCTTCCAGTCAGCCTGGCCCATCCCTCCATGTCCCATTTCCTGCTGTCCAGCCTGGTCCTGGAGTTCAGCAAAATTTGGGAAATATTCTTAAACTCTCATTCCTTTGGATTTTTTTTTTTTTCCAAAGAATATGTGGATTGAGGTTTACTGGAGAATGTGGAGGTGGTGTTGGTTGGAATTGATGATCTTAAAGGTTTTTTCCTGGCCTTGATGGTTCCATGATTCTCAGGAGTTTCTCTGGATATTTATTTATGTGGGTGTTTCTTTATTTTGTTTTTCCTTGTGAACTTGCACATTTTCAGGAAGCAGCTCCAGTTTGTGTTGGGATCCCAGTCCCTGCAGACCAGGGCAGTGACAAACACCCCAAACTGGGCTTTGTTAAGCCCAAATGGGACTTTATTAAACACAAATCTGCTTCATTCTACTGCTTCCTTTTGGTTTTCCCATGAATTTTGTCTACATATAAAGGAATTTTTATTTTTCCTGGCAGTGAGCAGTCATTCCATGTTATCCCTATCTGTGCATGTCGTGGCCATATTTAACATTGATATCTGGGGATTTATCATTTCATCCTTTAAATAACAGGGCTTTTAATTTCTCCTCATTGTTGAAGATGGATAAAATCGTTCCACTTAATCTGGAATTGGGTTCTGCTGCTTGAGCACAACGTTTGTGCTGCTCAAAGGGCAAAGGCTGTTGGAGGGGATTTTCCACAATGGATAAAAGGGACATTTGGAATCATTTCCCCCGGGGAGCAGAGGGTGCCCAGCGTGGAGAGGTTCAGCTGCAGAGGGAGCAGCCGAGGAGGGCTGGAGCAGGAGATCCTGGGGGCTCCTCCCAAGGTGGCATCCCATAATTCCTGCAGTTTCCTCACTCCTGGATGTGCTGTGGATGAGGAGCCAGCTGAGCTCTGTGGAGATGGGATTTTTCCACATTTTGGGTTTTTAACAATCCTTCCAGTTCTCTGGGGTATAACCCAACCTGGGCATGTACAGGTCATGCCCTAACCTTAATCTTAACCCTAACTCCAGTCCTAACCCTAAACCCACCCTGAGGTTCTGCAGGTCCTGCCCTTACACTAACGCCAACCCCACCCCTAATCCTAACCCTAAACCCTCTCTGAGGGTTCTGCAGGTCCTGCCCTTACACTAACCCCAAACCTACCCCTAATCCTAACCCTAAACCCACCCTGAGGTTTCTGCAGGTCCTGCCCTTACACTAACCCCAACCCCACCCCTAATCCTAACCCTAAACCCACCCTGAGGTTCTGCAGGTCCTGCCCTTACACTAACCCCAAACCTACCCCTAATCCTAACCCTAAACCCACCCTAAGGGTTCTGCAGGTCCTGCCCTTACACTAACCCCAAACCTACCCCTAATCCTAACCTTAAACCCACCCTGGGGCTGTACAGTTGCTCGAACCTTAATCTTAACCCTAACTCTGATCCTAAACCCATCCTGAGGTGGTGCAGATCCTGTCCTAACTGTAACCCTGGGGGCTGTGCAGGTCCTACCTTAATCCCAATCCTAACCTTAATCCTAACCCTAACCCCACGAGGGAATGGGATCTGGAGTTGAATTCTTAGGGAATGCTGCTGATGATTAGGGTAATAATGAAATAAAAGGTGCATCACCACAGCAGGTGCTGAGCTGCTGAAACACTGAGATATTTCCACATAAAAAGGGTGAGGTCCAGAGCAAATATTCCACAAATCCCAGCAGCATTCCCTGCTCCCTGCCCACACCACACTGCCCAAAGAGCACCAGAGCAAAAAAACCTGCACAAAACTCCTCCGAACCACAAGTCACCCAGGGCGTGACTTGTTCAGTTTTAATGTGCCCAGCAGGGGTTTGTGCCTTCCCAGCAGACTGGAGATGGTTTTCCATGAAAATCAGCGAGGATTGAGGAGATGCAGCCTGGTGCTCAGGAAAAGTGAATCCCTGGAGCCCTGCAAAACTTGGGATGAGAGTGGGAAGCAGCTGCAGGGAGGCAGCGCTGCTGTGGGGTGGCACCTGGGGACACAGTGGGGCTGCTTGAGGGATGCACTTGGTGAGCCTAAAAATCTTCCCCAGCCTTAAAAATTCCAGAATTTTCTCCTCATGGGCAGCCAGGAATAAACCAGCTGGGAATTTAGTGGTGTATTTGTTATCAAACCCCGTTTAGTGTTCAAAAATATCTAAACATTTATATACCAAAATTATAGATAGATTTCTATAATAATGTTAATTAGCATATAATTAATACAATTAATATCGAATATATACATATATAATTATATATATAAATATATAAATTTACAGAAATATATAGAAATATATATTGATATATATATAAGAATTTGTTACATATTTATATACATAATTATACTATATATAATTATATAATCTATACACAATTATATAATATATAATATATAATTATATCTAATTCAATATATATTTGAATTTTAAAATATATAAGCAATATATAATAGATAATTTATATATTTGTGTGCATAATTATATATTATATATAATTATATCTAAATAACTCATACATATTCATAGACATTAATTTTAATATATAATTACATAATTATATCTAGAATTATATACATATATTTTAAATTTTAATTATATAAATATATAATGTATGTGTGTTTATAAATAGAAATATATAACAATTTCTTTTCTTTCAGGTTGCCCCTCTGAAGAATTTCTGTTTACCTGAAGTTTTTTATCCTGGGCTGCACTTGCAACTTGATAATGAAGAAAAGCAGAAGTGTCATGACAGTGACTGCAGATGAGGTGAGTTCCTGCTGAAGGTTTATTTTTCCTTATTTTTCTTTCCTTTTCCTTTTTTTTTTTACATTGTGAAGATGAGCTAAAAATTGATTTTGTCTTCTTTGGTAAATATAAACTGGTTTGGCTTTGATTGCTGATGGATAATCTTGGAGGGTTTTTAGATAGGAAGAAGAAAATAAAAGCAGCACATTAAAAATGAGCAGCTCAAGCCTGGGAAGGTTCGGAGGAGTTTTGTGCAGGTTTTTTTGCTCTGGTGCTCTTTGGGCAGTGTGGTGTGGGCAGGGAGCAGGGAATGCTGCTGGGATTTGTGGAATATTTGCTCTGGATCTCACCTTTTTTATGTGGAAATATCTCAGTGTTTCAGCAGCTCAGCACCTGCTGTGGTGATGCACTTTTTATTTCATTATTACCCTAATCATCATCAGCATTCCCTAAGAATTCAACTCCAGATCCCATTCCTGGGGAATTGTCTCTCTTTGCAGTGATGCCCTGAAGCCTTAATTGGCTGCTTTTGTCCTAGGGCTCCCAAAAAATGGGAAATCACTTGGAATGTGTGAGAAAAGAGTGGAAAATGAGGGTTTGTGTATCTCGGAGCACTTCTCCAATAAATAAATGCTGTTTCCCACTCTTCCCAAGTTTTGCACAGCTCCATGGGCTTAATGACCTTGGAGGTGTTTTCTGACCTTAATGACTCTGTGACTGTCTGATAATGAGACCCCTCTCACCAGAGTGTGAATTTCCAAGAGCACTGGTGGTGATAAAATAAAAAGCAGAGCAATCAGGCCGTGCCAAGTCCTGGACTTGTGGAGTTCTCATCTCCTGGGATGGTTCTGGCTGGAGAATTGAGTTTTATCCTCGTGGAGGAAATCCTTTGTTTGTAAAATTTAGTTCTGGAGTTGTGGCATAGTTCTGGCTGGAGAACTGAGTGTGGTTTACCCTCGTGGAGGAAATAATTTGTGGAATTCAGTTCTGGAGTTGTGGGATAGTTCTGGTTGAAGAACCGAGTGTGGTTTATCCTTGTGGAGGAAGTAATTAATTTGCAGAATTTAATTCTGGACTTGTGGAATTCTCAACTCCTGGGATAGTTCTGGCTCGAGAATTGAGTTTTACCTTCATGGAGGAAAGAATTTGCTTGCAGAATTTAGTTCTGGACTTGTGAAGTTCTCATTTGGAATAGTTCTGGCTGGAGAATTGTATTTTACCCTCATGGAGGAAATCTTTTGTAGAATTCAGTTCTGGAGTTGTGGCATAGTTCTGGTTGGAGAATTGAGTGTGGTTTACCCTCGTGGAGGAAATAATTTGTAGAATTTAGTTCTGGAGTTGGGGAGTTCTCCTGATATTGTTCTGGCTGGAGAATTGTGTTTTATCCTCGTGGAAGTAATTGTTTGTAGAATTTAGTTCTGGAGTTGTGGGATAGTTCTGGCTGAAGAATTGAGTGTGGTTTACCCTTGTGGAGGAAATAATAGAATTTAGTTCTGGAGTTGTGGAGTTCTCATCTCCGGGGATAGTTCTGGCTGAAGAATTGAGTTTTTTCCATGTGGAGGAAAGAATTTGTAAAATTTAGTTCTGGAGTTGTGGAGTTCTCATCTCCTGGGATAGTTCTGGCTGGAGAATCGAATGTGCTTCACCCTGGTGGAGGAAATCCTTTGTTTCCAGAATTCAGGAATCTCAGAGGCCTCTCTGTTGCAGAACTCCCTGGATTACCTGGAATGTGGGCTCAGCAAATCCTACAGCACTTCCAGCCACGCCCTGGGCATTGACCTGTGGCGGGGCCGCCGGTGCTGCTCGGGCAACCTGCAGCTGCCCCCGCTGGCCCAGCGGCAGACGGAGAGGGCCAGGACACCTGACAGGGACATCAGGACACCTGACAGGGACATCGTATGCAGACCCACCACCCTGCCCCTGCTGCCACCTCCCAGCATCGCCATCACCACCTACCACGACTGGTAAGTCTCATTTCATTCTGCTTTTAGTAATTAATGGATTCGTTTGCTCCTTTTCTGGTTCCAAATTGGCTTTTTCCTTTCTTTTTTATTATAAACTAACATCTGATTATCTCATATATATTAATCTGATTAATCAGTCTCTATCAGTTGTTGTATCGTGGATATAAGTTTATAAAACAAATTGTTTTTATGTTTTTTTTGAAATTCTACTTGGTTAAAAACCTCTCTCGAAACTTGATTCTGGTCTCAACCAGAGGATTTGTGTTCCTAACATTGCACCCACACGAGTTCAGGATGGTGCTAAACTCTCCCACAAAGGCTTGAGGAAGAGGCTCTGACTCTCTGGATGTTTCCCATCCCTGTGTGAGGAAAAAGGCCTGGAAAAACCCCACTGGGATCTAAAGTTAAGCTGGAGATAAATCCCCAAGAGACCATCAGAGAGCTGATTACAAGGGGGTTGCTCCAAGGTGAATTCCAAAATTGGAACTGGGGTGAAGTGCCAAAACAAGGGAATTAATCCAGAGGGAGAGGGGAGTTTTCCTGTGCTGGAATTGGGCTTTATGGCAACATAAGGATGTGTGTCCTGCTTGTCATGGCAATACTGAGGTGACGTTAGCGTGGCCTTAAATTCCGTGCTCTCAACTTCGGGTTTAGAGTCGGTTTTAGGTTCTAGTTTATAAATGCTCCACTCTCAGCTCCATTTGCTGGCTCATGTTCCTAAGCTGGAGTCTGGGTGTTGGTTGAGCTCAGCTCTCTCTGCATTTGTACAACTGGAGAGGATCCCATGAGCTCGAGGTAAGTCCCAAGAAACCATCAGAGAGCTGATTACAAGGGGGTTGCTCCGAGGTGAGATCCAAAGCTGGAACTGCTGTCAAGTGCCAAAACAAGGGAATTAATCCAGAGGGAGAGGAGGAAGGCAAAGCCTTGGGTGTTCCTGTGCTGGAACTGGATTTTATGGCAAAATAAGGATGTGTGTTGTGCTTTTCCTGGGAATATTGAGGTTGTATTAATTGCACCTTAAATTCTGTGCTCGCACTTGGGTTTAGGATTGGCTTTAGATTCTAAACTTTCCTCTCTTGGCTCCGTTTGCTGCTTCATGTTCCCATCATTATTCCAAGTTGGAATCTGTGTTTTTGTCAAGCTCAGCACTTTCCATTTGAACAGCTCTAGAGGACATCCCAGATCCATTTGTTAAAGTCCTTTGGAAAGAGTTTTCCTGCTGAAAATAGGATTTCTAAACTGCCCTGCAATAGCTGAGATAGAGGAATTGCAGGAGCTTTTGTCCAGGTTTTGTGATTAATTGCTGGGATAAATGCAACCAAACGAGTTCCCTAATTTCAGATGGGTTGGGAATTTTGGCAATGAAAGGGTTGGCTCACCTTTGTGAGCATTGTGTGGATGTTCCCTTTTGTGGGCTGGAATTTGCACTCCTGACAGCGGGAGCCTTTCCACAGGTTGGGCTCGGAAGGATGGATTCACTCTGAGCTTGGAATGTGCCTCTGTCCATGGTTTGGGAGGAATTGCCAGGGATTTGTCATGGATTTATCCCTTGGAACACAAGAGGGCATCGCTGCTCCTCTGTTCCGCTCCAGCAGAATCCGTGCGTGTGGATTTTCCTGACAGCCCTGCTCGGGTTGTTGCTGTTTCTGTAGTGCTGAAAATTCCCGGTTTTCCACGGGAACTGGAATTGTTGGTGTGACTGGGATGCATCTATGTCCCAGCTCCTCTTTCTGCATCATCCTCAGCTTCCTGAGCACTTATATTGGCTGATCCTACAAAAACTGAGCTTAAAATTCCCATTTTTTATTTCAGTTCTAATCCTCACCTCCCTATCCACTTACATTGGCTGATCCTACAAGAACTGGGCTGAACATTCCCATTTATTATTGACATTCTAATCCTCATCTCCCTATCCAGTTACACTGGCTGATCCTATAAAAACTGGGTTTAAAAATCCCATTTTTTAATTTCAGTCCTAATCCTCACCTCCCTATCCACTTACATTGGCTGATCCTACAAGAACTGGGCTGAACATTCCCATTTTTTATTGAAGTTTTAGGCATTGAGGGTTCTGGAGCAGGTGAGCACTGAGCTCTGCCCCATTCCAGGCAGTTCTTCCCTACAGAATTCCCAATGACTCAGGGCCTGCCACCCTCTCAGGAGCACAGCCATGGAATCATGGAATGTTAAGGTTGGAGAAGATCATGGATTTGGGATAGAAATCCAACAGAGCTGCAAGTTCAGTGCTTATTAGTGATACAAAACCCAAATTAATTGAAGATTTGAAGGAGAAAAATAGTGGCTAAAACATGGAAGATGTTTCTGGAGACAGCCAAAAAAAATAAGGGAAGCTAATCCCAAAGCAGAAATTCCAAACCAGGTGTGATGTAATAATTTTCTGTGGAAAAGGAAGGAAATATTCCCCCAAAACAGCTTTTATGGATCCTGCAAGGCAGGAGGAATATGGGATAGAGATCTTCAGGTGGCAGTCTGAGTGGAGAAGTCTTCCAAGCTTCTCCTCCACAATTTTTGTCCCTATTTTCATCCAAGTTGTTCAAATGTTTCCCCAGTCTTGCTCCATATTTTCTGACTCCAGCTTTGTGATAGGCAATCCAGGCAGGAGGGAAGAGTGAGGGTGTGAAGAATAAATTTGTAGCTGCACTTGGAGCATCCAGAAGAGTTTTTTCCCAATTTTTTTGCTCCTTAGCATCTCCTGGGTTAGAATTGGCAGCTCATTCCCACCATTTCTCCATGTTTCCCTCAGGTGTGTGGGCGATATTTGGATATTTTGAAGGGTTTGCAGCAAATTTTGATGTTGAAACAAAAATGGGATTTATGGTGAACCCCAAAGCGTGAGGAAATCAAGGATTTAAGAATTCCATGAGGAGTTGATCTGGTTTAATATTAAATATTGGAATGCACTTTTTTAGGGATTAGAGAGGCAGGTAAATATTTAGGATATGGCAATAAATACTTCATTAAAATATCTATTTGCTGCCTTATTATCCCTCATTTATGGCTCTTTTCTTCTGGAATCATTTTATTGTGAAGCCTGAAGATGAGAATCTGTAAGGAAAATATGAAGGGATTGGTCCTATTCCCCACATCCACCTGGAAACCTTCCTGGAACTGGGAAAAATCTACTCAGTCTCTACTCCTGTAGTACTCCCGTTGTTCTCCAGATGGTGGTGGTGGGCAGCAAATTAAAAACAGCGCTAAGAGCTAAATCAGCCCGAAATTCGGGATAATTTTGGGCACTGGGTTACTCCAAACCTTCCTCGGGAATTCTGCCTTCAGCCAGAGCCAGCTCGTCCTGCCTGGGAGGCTGCTGGGAATGAATGGGGATTGATAAAATGGGAATTAAACGGGGATTGATAAAATGGGAATGAATTGAGGATTGATAAAATGGGAATTAAATGGGGATTGATAAAATGGGAATGCATTGGGGGAATTGATAAAATGGGAATTAAATGGGGATTGATAAAATGGGAATTAAATGGGGGTTGATAAAATGGGAATTAAATGGGGATTGATAAAATGGGGATTAAATTGGGGATTGATAAAATGGGAATTAAACGGGGGATTGATAAAATGGGGATTAAATGGGGGTTGATAAAATGGGAATGAATTGGGGATTGATAAAATGGGGATTAAATGGGGATTGATAAAATGGGAATTAAATGGGATTGATAAAATGGGAATTAAATGGGGATTGATAAAATGGGAATTAAATGGGGATTGATAAAATGGGAATGAATTGGGGATTGATAAAATGGGAATTAAATGGGGGTTGATAAAATGGGAATTAAATGGGGATTGATAAAATGGGAATGAATTGGGGATTGATAAAATGGGAATGAATTGGGGATTGATAAAATGGGAATTAAATGGGGGAATTGTTATTGGGGAATTGATAAAATGGGAATGATTTGGGAATTGACAAAATGGGAATTTAACGGGGGATTGATAAAATGGGAATGAATTGGGGATTGATAAAATGGGAATTAAACGGGGGATTGATAAAATGGGAATGAATTGGGGATTGATAAAATGGGAATTAAACGGGGGATTGATAAAATGGGAATGAATTGGGGATTGATAAAATGGGAATTAAATGGGGGTTGATAAAATGGGAATTAAATGGGGGATTGATAAAATGGGAATGAATTTGGGATTGATAAAATGGGAATTAAATGGGGGAATTGATAAAATGGGAATTAAATGGGGAATTGATAAAATGGGAATGAATTGGGGGATTGATAAAATGGGAATTAAATGGGGATTGATAAAATGGGAACGAATTTGGGATTGATAAAATGGGAATTAAATGGGGGAATTGTTATTGGGGAATTGATAAAATGGGAATTAATTGGGGGATTGATAAAATGGGATTTAAATGGGGATTGATAAAATGGGAACGAATTGGGGATTGATAAAATGGGGATTAAATGGGGGATTGATAAAATGGGAATTAATTGAGAGATTGATCTAATGGGAATTAATTGGGGGATTGATAATATGGGGATTAATTGAGGGATAGAAAAGTGGGGATTAATCGGGGGATTGATTGATCAAATGGGAATTAATTGGGGGATTGATACAATGGGAATGAACTGAGGGATAGATAAGTGGGGATTAATTGAGGGGCAGATAAGGGAAGTTAGGATGATAAAGGGGATGAGATTTGCATGGAGAATTAGGGATAACAAAGCTGGAATCAGGCTGGGAAACCAAGCTGATGCTCCTTCCATATCCCATGGATGAAAAGAAGTATTTGGGAAGCTGCAACAGGAACTGCAGGATGAATCCTCAAAATTCAGAAGGAGACAATGTTTTGGAGAAATGTGGTTTTGGTGTTTTTTTAAATTTTCTTTTGTTTTTTTCAATGCTGTTCCCAACCTTGTGACAATACCCTGAGAAATTGGAGTTTTAATTCTTAGAAAATTTCAAATTCCAAGAGATAAGAACTGAAGGAATGTGCTGCAAGCTTGGAATAGGGGAAAAAAAAAAAGATGAGCTGGCTTCTCATGTGGTGTGAAAAACAAAAAACCTGGAGGAAAAATACTTAAAATGAGGGTTTTTATTTTTATACTGATATTTAAATCACAGAATGGACATCACCTGCTTCAAGATATGGATAATTTCCATAAATCCCATCAGTTTCTGTGCTAATGAGCAGGATCAATTATTCTGATTGAACATCTCTCCTGGATTTCAAAAGCCTGCTCTGCATTTCTGGGGGACTTTTCCTTACCTTGGAAAAGGAGCTCAGTGGTGTTCCTCAGAACATCCCATAATCTGCAGGGAAAAGAGGTTTTAATTATTCCTTGCTGTTTCTGGGAATTGTCTGTGGAAACTCAGAATTCCTGGGGTTTTTCTGAAGTTCCCCAACAATATCAGAGATGTCTTGGAGAAATCTTGGAACATCCATGAGGGATTTTCTGCTCTGGGATTTTGTTTTCAGTCCATGGAAATATTTCTGGGTCTGTTCAGGGTTTTTTTCTGGGAATGAACTTGGGATTTGGTGGCATCTCGGAGAGCTGGGATCCCTCAAAACAGTGGGAGAAGCTGGGAATGTTGCTGGGAGATGAGAGCCCCTGAATTACCTGCAGGTGGATCATAAAAATTAGAGCTTAAATCCATTTGGAATCCCCAGAGTGGGAAGCAGGGCCTTGCTTGGTGTGGGAAGAGGAAATTCCTTGGATTTCGGCCTCGTTGCTGCCATTTGAACTCCTCAGAGACCAGAGGAGGAAATGGCCATGGGGAATTCCGGGAACAACTCCCATTAAATCTGCTGTTCCCTCATGCTGGGAGGTGTTCCCACAGGGAATAAATATCCCACATCCCTGCTGGGGCTAGGATGGGGTTATTCCCAAAGTTCTGTAGTGTTCCTTTAGGGAATATCCTTGGTTGGGTTGGGGTTATTCCCAGTGTTCTGAGGTGTTCCCACAGGGAATATCCTTGGTTGGGTGGGGTTATTCCCAGTGTTCTGAGGTGTTCCCACAGGAATATCCTTGGTTGGGATGGGGTCATTCCCAGTGTTCTGATGTGTTCCCACAGGGATATCCTTGGTTGGGTTGGGTTATTCCCAATGTTCTGAGGTGTTCCCACAGGGAATGTCCTTGGTTGGGATGGGGTCATTCCCACGTGGAATTGAGGCTCAGTCAGAGCCATAAGCCCCAGCCACGGCCGTGTGTGGCACTCAGGGCTTTGAGGGGTCACATCTGACATCCCACCCCAAATCCCGCAGATCTTCTATCAAAATAAATCCCAAAAATCCTTTCTGTCCAAAAAAACGTGGGCAGGCCAAATATCCCAAGGTCGCCGCTGCTGTGTCATTCCAGATGCCAAGCTATCCCAAAAAAAAACCCTGGGAAAAAAAGGTGATTTTGCTCTCTCTGACTTAACTCTGCTGTTATTTCTCAGCTAAAAATACCCAGAGAAGTGTTTTGTCTGCCTACATTTGGATTTTGGCTGGTGCCATCAGTTTCTGAAGCTCTTGCAGCTTCAAAAAACTTTATTTTTATGTTTTCTTGGAGGCCTAAATAAAAGAACTATGATTAATATGAGGTGTAGTTACCCAGAGGAATTTTAAGATGGATTAATCATAGGTCAGGAATTAAAATTATGGTTATTTCAAAATCACTTGTTGTCCACAACTTTAATTTTGTTGTTGCCACCTAATCTTTTAATTCCTCACCATTTATTGAATTCATTGAATTTTACTCCAGTTACTCCAAATAACATCCCCTTTTTGTGTGAATTGCAAAGTGATCCCAATAATTTTATTAAGGATGAGCCTGTAAGTTCGGAGCTGCAGGGTTTTGCCTGGAGATAAAAGTGGTTGAAGACAGAAGCACACAGAAAAAAGGTTTTTAATGATTCAATGTTAATTATACACCTCAATCCTGAGTGCAGAAAGACAGCTTGGGATGTGTGTGGAAGGGGAAGAAATGAGTCACTGTTAATCAGCAGAAGACAACGAAGCTTCTGAAATATTTTCTTCAAACTTCACCCTCGCTGGCAGAGAAAATAAATGAAAATTATGGAAATAGGGTCGATGGAAAAGCTGAATCAGACACGAGGTTGACAGGATTTTCTGACTAATGATAACTCATCTCCAGGGAAAGAGCAAACCCCCTTTGTTCTCACCTGCAGAACCTGCTGGGGCTCAGCTGCTCCAGGGCACTCATCCCCGGGAATGTCCTAGGCTGGGCTTTGGGGTGAGCTGAGCTTTATGGACCCTCAAAACCAATCCCTGGGAATGTCCTAGGCTGGGCTTTGGGGTGAGCTGAGCTTTACAGGCCCTCTAAACCAATCCCTGGGAATGTCCTAGGCTGGGCTTTGGGGTGAGCTGAGCTTTATGGGTCCTCCAACCCAATCCCTGGGAATGTCCTAGGCTGGGCTTTGGGGTGAGCTGAGCTTTATGGACCCTCAAAACCAATCCCTGGGAATGTCCTAGGCTGGGCTTTGGGGTGAGCTGAGCTTTATGGACCCTCAAAACCAATCCCTGGGAATGTCCTAGGCTGGGCTTTGGGGTGAGCTGAGCTTTATGGGTCCTCCAACCCAATCCCTGGGAATGTCCTAGGCTGGGCTTTGGGGTGAGCTGAGCTTTACAGGCCCTCTAAACCAATATCTGGGAATGTCCCAGGCTGGGCTTTGGGGTGAGCTGAGCTTTATGGGCCCTCAAAACCAATATCTGGGAATGTCCCAGGCTGGGCTTTGGACTGAGCTGAGCTTTATGGGTCCTCCAACCCAATCCCTGGGAATGTCCTAGGCTGGGCTTTGGGGTGAACTGAGCTTTATGGGCCCTCCAACCCAATCCCTGGGAATGTCCTAGGCTGGGCTTTGGGGTGAGCTGAGCTTTATGGGCCCTCCAACCCAATCCCTGGGAATGTCCTAGGCTGGGCTTTGGGGTGAGCTGAGCTTTATGGGCCCTCGCAACCCAATCCCTGGGAATGTCCTAGGCTGGGCTTTGGGGTGAGCTGAGCTTTATGGGCCCTCCAACCCAATCCCTGGGAATGTCCTAGGCTGGGCTTTGGGGTGAGCTGAGCTTTATGGGTCCTCCAAACCAATCCCTGGGAGTGTCCTAGGCTGGGCTTTGGGGTGAGCTGAGCTTTATGGGTTTTCCCAACCAATCCCTGGGAGTGTCCTAGGCTGGGCTTTGGGGTGAGCTGAGCTTTATGGGTCCTCCCACCCCAAACCCTTCCATGATTCCATCATTCCATTGGTTTTCTTCAGTTTTTGGTTCTTTTTGTTCAGTTTTTGCTTGGTTTTCTTCAGTTTTTGGCTCCTTTCGTTCAGTTTCTGCTCGGTTTTGTTCCAAATTTTAGTGGTTTCGTTTCATTTTGGTTGGTTTTCTTCAGTTTTTGGTTTAGTTCAGTTTTTCATTGGTTTCGTTCGGGATTTGGTTGGTTTTGTTCAATTTTTCGTTGTTTTTATTCAGAATTTGATGGATTTTGCTCAGGTTTTGATTGGTTTTGTTCAGGTTTTGGTTGCTTTTGTTCAGGATTTGGTAGGTTTCATACAGTTTTTGGTTGTTTTATTCAATTTTTGATTGGTTTAGTTCAGTTTTTGGTTGTTTTGTCCATTTTTGGTTGGTTTTGTTCAGTTTTATGATTTTTTTCAATTTTTTTGTTGGTCTTGTTTAGAATTTGATTGGTTTTGTTTAGGTTTTGGTTGGTTTTCTTCAGTTTCTGGTTATTTTAGGTCAGGATTTGGCTGGTTTTGTGTAGTTTTTGTTCAGTTAGTTCCGCTTTTTGTTATTTTCATTCACTTTTTGGTTGGTTTAGTTCAATTTTTGGCTATTCTAGTTCACCTTTTGGTTGGTTTAATTCAATTTTTGCTTCATAGCACCTGGGGACATGGTCAGTGGTGGACTTGGAGGTGGTGCTGGCTGAGGGTTGGACTTGCTGATCCTAAAGGTCTTTTCCAACCTTAGTGATTGTCTGATTCCATGATTTTGTGGTTTCCCAAGCCAAACTCCCCCAAATCCACCTATAAATCCCATTTTTAAACACTTGTGGCCAGGTTGCTGCCTCAGTTTCCCGAATTCCTCTTGGTCCATCTCCACCTGGCCCTGGGGGCTGTGATGCCTTTGGACCTTTCCTGATGTGTTTTCAGTACCTCCAGCTGCAATATTTCCAGATTTGCCTTTTGTGGTGATTCCCTGCTGGAATATTTGGAGCAGAGGCCTGGAGAACCTTGGGAACATCCCTGGAATGAAGCAGAGGATTGGGAATGCAGGATTGTCCCGTGCTGCTGCCTCCCCCCAGCTCCAGAGGCTTTTTACCCAGCACTGGAGACCTTTTATCCCTTAAAAAATCATGGAATTTCTGTTTTGCTTGGCCAGGCCCCAGCCACCTCCTCCCTGACCCTGTTTTTATTGGCAGTGGCACGGAGCTGCTCTCGAGGAGTTTTGGCTGTGGATTTATTCCTTTAATTAATGGACAAAGCTTTCTGGGAATTCTGACAGCCGAGCAAATCCTGCTCTTTCCCAGCTCCAAAACGTGAGGCACTGGCAAAGCTGGAAGTTGTTGAGCAGGGAATGTTGTGAGTTTTGCCTGGAATTCCTTCGGGAAAACTAGCTGTAAAAAAAATCCACTTTGTAACCCTAATTCTGGTTAATCCGAGGGAGCTGATAAGGGGGAGGTGATCTGAGACACAAAGAAATAAAATAACTGGAATGAAACTGGGATTATTTCTGTAAAGCAACTGGAAGTCTGGAAAAGCAGGAGGAAAATACAAAACTTTGGATGAATGGTGGAATTTTCTGTTCCTCAGCCACTGTGGGACCCATATCAGTGAAATTTGTGGGCTGGTGAAGATGATTTCAGTCCTTTTATGGCAAGGAAGAGGAGGGTGCTCCAAAATTCCTTTTTTTGTCCCTTTTTTGGGCAGTTTTCCACAGAAATCCATGGCAGGATGCAAAAATGGCTGGGCAAAGTGGGTGTCTGGATTAGATCCAGAGGATTATCTGGGAGCACCAAGAAATGACAGAGCAATATTTTGGATTTTTTTTTTTTTTTCGTATTTGTTGTTTTATTAAAAAATCCTGGAATTGTTTAGGTTGGAAAAGCTTCTGAGGTCATCAGATCCATCTGTGTCCCCAAGTGCCACATCCACAGAGCTTTTAAATCCTGCCAGGAATGGAAAAACCTTCCCAGGAAGGAATTTTCCCTCTCCATCTCTGTATTAACACAAAGCCTTTTCTCATCAGGATATACGAAATTTTCAGATTTTTTCCATTGGCTTCTCCTTTCTCTGGAGTCACCTGGAGGCCTCTGCCTGTGAGGAATAAATGGATTTTTTTTTTTTTTTTTGGTAATATATTGCAAATACCTTCTGTAATCTATAGCTGTGAAATGAGGAAATAATCACAATTAATACAGATTGCTCTGACATATGGGATTACTCACTCTGGATATATAGAAGGCATTTCAGTGTTCTCTGGGAATAAATCAGGCACAATCCCAAGTTGCTAAGCAAATTCCCTTCTTACATCACGCCCTGGTGGCTTATATAATTTGATAATAAAATCTAAATGAAATAAATTTCTAATGAATTTATAAATATCAGTTTATTCCCAGTTACTAGGAGGGAACAGCAGAAATACCTGTAAGACAAAAGGGCATCGCAGCGTGGTATAAAATTGTATTTTTTTGGCAGATAAATTGTGTTTTGTGGGGGATTTAATATGGGAAAAAACTGTTCCAAATCCAGGTTAGGACAAACGGGAAGGCACCGGGTTTGCTGTTCTTCCCAAAGCCTTCATGCGTGTTCTGAATGCAAATCATTTTCCTGTGCCAGGGAACACCTCGTAAAGCTCAGCTCAGACAGAAGCAGGGCCTGCCTGACGTTGGGGATTAATTCAGGGTGAGCAGATTGAGCACCCAACCACTCCCTTTTCCCAGGGAATAGTTCCTAAAGATGGAATTGATTTTTTTGGGACTGATCTGGGAATTATTCTGGGCCTTCTTGGCCTTGTTGAGATTCTGGGTGTTTTAATACTGGAAAACTTAGGGTTTAATTCAGTTTTTGGTTGGTTTTGTTCAGTTTTTGGTTGGTTTCTCAACCAAAAATTCCCTTCCCAGAAATTCCAGGGCCCCCTAAATCTGTGGGAATGGAGATCCAGAGTGGATAATTTTAAACCACTAGATATAAAACAACCTTATCTCCCAACAGGAATCTAAATAACAGTGGATTGTTATTAATTTTTTTTTTTTTTGCCTCTCAAACGTGGGGAATTTGTCATTTAAACCTGTAATTAGGGATGGATTCCTGCTTGTCTTGCTGCAGGAAACTTTCAGGGAAGGAGAAGGAAAATCCTTAAACATGTAATTTCCAGTTTTCTGTTGTGAAGCCATCTTTTAGCAGCTCAGCCTGTGAGGCAGCAGCTGCAAAGGCAGGTGGTTTTGGGGGATTTTTTTTTTTTTTCCTTAAAAATTGACCAGCTGAACACCATGAAACCTTCTGCTTTTGGGCTGGAAAGATTTTCCTGGGATTTGTTCAGCCTTCTGTTAAAAAGGGATGGTTAAGGCGGGGTTGGAGATTTTTTTATTCTGTAGAATTCCAGACTGGCTTGGCTTGGAAGGGATTTTAAGGATCTTCTGATCTCATGCCATGGGCAGGGACACCTGCCACTGTCCCAGGCTGCTCCAAGCCCTGTCCAGCCTGGCCTTGGGCACTGCCAGGGATCCAGGGACATCCCCTTCATCTCTGGGAAGCATCAGCAGCACCTCTTCACAGATAAGGGGATGATGCTCCCCAGCATTTCTTTGCTGTTCCATTTTTGTTCCTGTTAAACCCTGGCTTTGGTTTGGGTGTTGTGATGTGGCTGATCCAGTGCAGCTCAAATTCCAATGGTGAATTCCTGTTTTCCAGACAGAATCACCAGTTTAACCCCCCAGAGTTGGGTGGGATGGTTAAAATGCCAGTGGGGTGTTTAGGTCAAGCCTAGAAGCAGATTTGCTGCAACTCTGAGGGAGCTAAAGTAAAACTGGGACTAGGATGGAATGGAATTAACTAGGAGTGGTCTGTCCCTGCTGGAATTAGTGGCAGTCACCTGGGATGGGCACAGGGCAGCCCTTGGATGTGATGGAAGGGAAATAAGGGGGGAATGAATTCTATTTTGTATCATTTCCTCTCATGTCAGCCCCTTCCCTGCTCCTCTCCTTTCTTTTCCCTTTTTCTCCGCTCCTGTTGTGTCTCCAGAGCTGCTCCATCCCTGCAGAGGTCCCACAAACAAAGGGGTTTGTACACAAAGGGTTCTTTGTGGGTTCTTTGTGGGTTCTTTGTGGGTTCCCACCCACAAAGGGTTCTGTACCACAAACACATCCTTCCCTGCAGCTCCTTGGATTTCCTGGGAATGTTCTCCAGCTTTTCGCAGAGCTGCTCCCAGCTCCCCTTCCCACATCCCTGCCTCCTTCCCCTCTCTTTGCTCACAGCCACTGCTCTCACTCCAAGCCTCGCCTGTCATTCCCTATCCTGACGTTTCAATCCACTTCCAGTTCCACATTCAAGGATTCTCTTCTCCTGGCTGCTTCCCTCCTCCAGCTCCCCGTTCCTTGATGTTTTCCTTGTCTTGCTCCAGACATTTCTCTCTCTGATCCTTTTTCTTCGTCTCTGCCTGTCTCCACTGCCGGGGTTGCTGTGATTTATTCCTGGTGCTGCCTCATCCTGGCAGCTCCAGCTGCTGCCTCAGGGGCTGAGCTGGGGATCACATCCCTGTCAGTGCTGTGACATTTCCACCACAGATTTATTCCGTGCTCTGCTGCTGGCTCTGTAACCCAGTTATTTTCCAGTACAAATGACAATTCCCATATTCTCTGCTCTCTCATTCCTTCTTTTTTTTTCTCTCCAGTCTCTGTGTTGGTTTCATGCAAGAAAAAGTTATTGTTTTTATAGGGTTTTTTTCCTGCCTTAGCTTGGTTTGCTTTTCCTCAAAATCTCGTTTTCCCACCCTTCCCCAAACCCAGACATTCCTCTTTTCCTTTTATTTCCTACTGGGAATGAGCTTTGGCTGATTTCTCTGCTCTCTCTTCAGGCTCATGTTCATCTCTCCTAGAGCTAATGGAGCTGGTTGGCTCCTGGAATTTCTCTCCTGGAAATCCATCATGGATCCTTTCCCAACCCATTTGGCAGAAATCCACGTTAAGTAGGGACAGTGCTGTGAAATCCCATCATGTCCTGGCCCAGTAATGGGGTTTTTGTCCATCAAATGTGGTCTAATTTTAGTCTAAAAGGGATTTGAAGGGGTTGAATCCTTCCCTTGTGCATCCCCAGCTTTTATAAATGTTTGGAATTGTCCATCTCTTCTGACCTTTCCAATCCTGGGCCTGATTTAAGCCAAGGAAACCTCACACCCTGCTGTGTGTGAGGGACCTTCCAAGTAATTCCAGAAGTAATGAAGGAACAGCCCCTGCTGCTCCAGGAGCACATGGATATTCCATGGATTAAATAAAAACTACTGAGCAGCAATTAAACCACACAGAGGGGATCTGTGATTTTTATTTTATAAAGAAAAATCTTAATTTTCAGATTGTTTGGAAGTTTAATAAAGATTTTATTTTTCCTGTTAAAGGGGGAATTCTGTCAAGCAGGATTTCTGGAAAAGGAGACTTCGTACTTTGTACTGATTAAAAATATGTTTTCCCCTGGGTTTCCTTGCTTGGAAAAAGAAGCCCAAGTAGCACCAGCAAAGCACAGTCCCTTGAAATAATTTCTGTAATTAATTTGCTGTGTGGTTAGTGGAATCTTTTTGGGAAGCCCTTGGGATGGATGGAACAGTGGCTGGAGTACAAGAGGAGAATGAATTCCTGACTGGTTTTATCTCAATGTGCTCTGAGGAAGAATTTTCCAGTTGCTCTGCCCCTGGCTGAAAGCGCTGTGAAAAGTCAGCTAAAAGCTTTTCCTTGGCTACTGGAGCGTGTAGGACACTTCAGAATTCCCTTTTCCCTGGTGTTTTACTCCATCCTGGCTATCAGGACTCGGGAACAGGTAAATAAAATAATGGTGCTGCTGAAGAAGAATGATGTGTTCTTGTTGCTTAGCAATTGCTCTCAGCACACTCAAGATCAGCTTATGACGAGGAGTTGCAGGCTTGGAAATGTTGTTTCTCACCCTATCAGTTATTTTAACCAAATATATTGAAACTTGCAGCACTTCCAGGCTCTTCAGCGAGTTGGGAAGCGGGGATGGAATCTCACCCAAATGCATTTAAACTTCTGAAAGTTTCCTTAATTGTCTTTTTTCTTCCAAGTGGTCTCATTTTCCTGCCAGGCACTTTCCTTCAATCATCTTTTCCGCCTCCTCAACAATTCCTGCATTTCTGCCCCTTCTCTGAGGGAATTGTTATCTTGGGCTGCAGACAGTAGTCTGTGGGGATGGACAGATCAGTGCAGGGTGTTCCTGGGGTCTTCAGGGAATCATGTTCATTTGTAAGCCAGGGTCAATCCAGGTTTGGGATGAACGGATGGAAAACAGCCCTGGGAGAAGGGTTGGAAGTGATGATGGGTGAGACTGGGCTGGATGTGCCCCACTCAGGTGAGGCCCCACCTGCAGAGCTGCCCTGGAGCACAGGGATGTGGAGCTGCTGGAGAGAGCCCAGAGGAGGCCCCGGAGCTGCCCCAGGGCTGGAGCCCCTCTGGAGCCAGGCTGGGAGAGCTGGGGGTGCTCACCTGGAGAGGAGAAGGATCCAGGGAGAGCTGGGGGTGCTCACCTGGAGAGGAGAAGGATCCAGGGAGAGCTGGGGGTGCTCACCTGGAGAGGAGAAGGATCCAGGGAGAGCTGGGGGTGCTCACCTGGAGAGGAGAAGGATCCAGGGAGAGCTGGGGGTGCTCACCTGGAGAGGAGAAGGATCCAGGGAGAGCTGGGGGTGCTCACCTGGAGAGGAGAAGGATCCAGGGAGAGCTGGGGGTGCTCTCCTGGAGAGGAGAAGGATCCAGGCAGAGCTCAGAGCCCCTGGCAGGGCCTGAAGGGGCTCCAGGAGAGCTGCAGAGGGACTGGGGACAAGGCAGGGAGGGACAGGACACAGGGAATGGCTCCCACTGCCAGAGGGCAGGGATGGATGGGACATTGGGAATTGGGAATTGTTCCCTGGGAGGGTGGGGAGGGGCTGGGATGGAATTCCCAGAGCAGCTGTGGCTGCCCCTGGATCCCTGGCAGTGCCCAAGGCCAGGCTGGAGCAGCCTGGGACAGTGGGAGGTGTCCCTGCCATGGCAGGGGTGGCTCTGTGTGGGATTTAAGTTCCCTTCCCACCCAAACCATTCCGTGATTCTGTGACCCCCCAGAAGCTCTGATGCCCTGGGTGCTCTCTATTCCCTGCAAACACAGGGAATTCCTGCCAGGATTTTCAGATCCCAGCTTTCCTGCCAGGTAGCTCCAGTGTCTGCTTCTCGCCTCCTCTTGGCTCGTCCTGGAGCGAAGCAGCGTGTCTGGCCAGAACTCCAAGCTGTAAACCCATGGAGAATTCAGAGATGTTGGCTGCAGGGTTCTGTGTGTGGGGAACACCAGGAGCTGGCAGCGTGAAGGGTGGGAGCTGGAACTCCAGGAGAGCTCTGCTGGGACCTTTCCCAGGGAGTTTTGTCAGGGAAGCGTGGATCCATTGCCACCAGGAGCTGGAAGGTGCTGGAAGAATCTCCTGTGCTCAGGATGAGCCTTCAAAGTGCTCCAGGCAAGCTGAGCTGGGAGAAGCTCTGGCATTCCAATGGGTGGCACTCTGTGTTCCCTCTCCTGCTTTCCCAAGGGAATGGAGCCTTTCTTCCTCCACCAGGCTCCTCTCCCTCCTCATCAGCTCCATTCTCTGGGATTTCTCTGCCCATCTCAGCACAGGACCTTGTCCAGGCTCTGGGCTGCCAGTTCATTACTGATTTATGGATGGCCAAATGATGGGAAGCCCTTCCTTAATGGACTCTTTGGAGAACAGTTTTATTGCTTTTAAAATGGGATTTCCCTCTGTTCTGCCTGCCCTTTGAAAAGCTTTAGGAAAAGGCATGGAAATCTCTCCAATAGCAGATGTATCCTCACAAACCCCCTCCAATGTCCTGTTAGAGTTCCAAAGTTCATTTTTATTTCTGTTTGGAATTCCATTGTTTATTTCTATCTGGAATTTCATTTTTATTTCTGTTAGGAATTTCATTTTTGTTTCTGTTTGGAATTCCAGATTTTATTTCTGTTGGGAATTCCACTCCAAAGCATTTGTGTGGATTTGATTCCCCCTTCAGCTCCCGGGCCCCCCTTTGTCTCTCCCTGCCTGTCAGTGGAGTAACAGATCCCAGCCTACCACGTCAGAATTCCTAAATCATCCACTATTCCCATTGTGCTGCTGCCTGAACCTCTCAGGATTAAATCTCTCTGCAGTTCCAGTGCCTTTAGCGAGGCTTGGGCAGATATTTTGGTTTATTTTGGTTTTTAATAACTGGGAATAGGGCACAGGGCAGGCTGGGTGGGATGTCTGGGAACTCCTCTCTAAGGAAGTTCTCTACGATGAGGCTTTGCTGGAAGCTCAGGAAGGCACGCTGGTGTTCCTGGCAAGAGTTTTGGGATATTTGATGGAAAACCCACTGGAATGGACAGGGATTTGCTGTGTAATTGATGCCTGCCTGGTGCAACCAGAGCACTTCCCTCACGTGCTCTCCTGTCTCCTCCTCATTTAAAAACATTTCTTGTATTTGCATTTTTGGCCACCTTATTTTGATCAGTGTGAAAAGTGCCCCTCCCTCAGGGATTTATTGTGCTCTTACACTCCTTGTCTTTAACTTCTTTGCCTGGATGTTGCTTTTTATCCTTGGCAAAGTAGAATTTGCTTTCATGGTGTTTATATCCAGAGATAAAATCCCTGTGGGGCTTTTTCTGTTTTTAAATACATAAACTCTAAAAATTATTGGAATTAACTTGGCAGGGAGCTGCCAGCTCCCCCATCCTTTGATTTGGCAGAGGTTTGACCCTTTGGCTCTGCATCCCAGGACGATGGAGCCTTTCCATGGAGCAGGAATTCCTGCGTGCTTTGTTCCTGCAGAATAGACTTCCTCGCCTTTGTTTTTGTTCCCTTTTAGCGGTTACCTCCACTCTTAGCGCTCTCCCATCCCTCCCAGAGCCGGGGAGCAACATCGGGATGTTGGACAGGTCCTTAAAATTTCCTGGGGATGTCCCACGCTCCCCGCAGGGCAGGACAGAGTCCGGCTGTCAAAATAACCCCGAGCCAATGAGCGCGGCTTGGGTGGAGCCACCGCGGTGCGGGCAAAACTAATTCTCAATGAAAGCCCGGCCTGAGAGCGCCGGGCGGAGCGGGGCGCGCAGGATGCGCCGTGCCCGGAGCTGATCCCTGAAATCCCAGCGCTGTTCCGCTCGGCAGGGCGGGATGCTGGAGCAGTGAGCGATTCCCGGAGCTGATCCCTGAAATCCCAGCGCTGTTCCGCTCGGCAGGGCGGGATGCTGGAGCAGTGAGCGATTCCCGGAGCTGATCCCTGAAATCCCAGCGCTGTTCCGCTCGGCAGGGCGGGATGCTGGAGCAGTGAGCGATTCCCGGAGCTGATCCCTGAAATCCCAGCGCTGTTCCGCTCGGCAGGGCGGGATGCTGGAGCAGTGAGCGATTCCCGGAGCTGATCCCTGAAATCCCAGCGCTGTTCCGCTCGGCAGGGCGGGATGCTGGAGCAGTGAGCGATTCCCGGAGCTGAATCCTGAAAACCCAGAACCCGCTGCTATTCCCTCTCGGGGAGGTGGGGGGGATGCCGGAGCAGAGGCTGATTAATTTTTCATGAGCGTCCACAACAACACCGGGAGCATCTTCCCAGGAAAAACCGGGGCTTTGTGGCAGCGCTGCCGGCTCCTCCCGCCCTGGATGCTGCCCGGTGAATGAGCGGGGGCAGCTCCGCGTTGCCAGCGCCGGCGCTCGGGGGATGCGCGCCCGTGGCCATCCCTGAGCGCTCGCAGCTCGCCCAGCGCCGCAGCGATGACGGCCAGGGAGCCTTCCCGGGAACTGGCCACTCCCGAGGCCGAGGTTTACATCAGGACTTTCAAGGAGCAGATGCACCTGGAGCTGGAGCTGCCCAAGCTGCCCGGGAACAGACCCACGTCGCCAAAGATTTCTCCTCGCAGCTCGCCCAGGAACTCTCCCTGCTTTTTCAGAAAGTTGCTGGTGAACAAAAGCATCCGCCAGCGCCGTCGCTTCACGGTGGCACACACATGGTAAGCTCTGCCGGGTTTGAACTGGGTTTAAACCGGGTTTAAAACCAGTGGAGCTGTGGTTTGAGGTGGGGAGAACGAGCGCGGGTCGTTCGTGGGTTCTCCCGGCGGTGAATGGAGCGGAAAAGCAGGCGGGGGATGTTTAGTGCGGGGCCTCGGCCCTTGTTCAGCCGCCCTTCTCCGGGAGGAATCCAGCCCTTTATTCCCGGGAACAAAGGCAGCGGCCGGCAACTTTCCCAGGCGCCGTGTGCTTGTGTGGGAGAGCCCGGGGTTTCACTGCAGAGCCCAGGACTGCGGCTCGTGACCCGTGAGTTTATTTCGTAGCCCATTAGCTCATTTCAGAACCGATGGAATAATTTCAGAGCTCATGAATTCATGACAGAGCCCAGAAATTCATCTCAGGGCCCATGAATTCATTTCAGAACTCAGAAATTCATCTCAGGGCCCATGAATTCATTTCAGAACTCAGAAATTCATCTCAGGGCCCATGAATTCATTTCAGAACTCAGAAATTCATCTCAGGGCCCATGAATTCATTTCAGAACTCAGAAATTCATCTCAGGGCCCATGAATTAATCTTGGAACGCATTTCAGAACCCAGGAATTCGTTTCAGAGGCTATCAATTAGTTTCAGGACCTGTGAATTCATTTCAGGCCCCATGAATTCATTTCAGAACCCAGGAATTCATTCCAGAGCCCATCAATTCATTTCAGGCCCCATGAACTGATTCCAGGACTCATTTCTGAGCCCATGGATTCATCTCAGAACACATTTCAGAGCCCAGGAATTCATCTCAGAGCTCAGGAACTCACCTCAGAGCCTTCGGGACACGTTTTTTTCTTCACTCTCTCAGCTCAGGGTGATTGGAGCAGGGCACTCTCAGAGCTAAATCCTGGAAAAGGCTTGGAGACAGTTTTTGCTGGCTACAAATCTCCCTCCTTTCCACCTTTTTTTTCTGAGGGAATCCTGGCTGAGAGGCTTCTTTTCCCTCCCCACCAATCCCTAACCCCAAACAGTCGATTTGGGTGCCATTACAGCTGATTGGGGCTGCCTCTGAGGGTCACTTACCCTGCTTAAACCATAAACAGCCATCAAAAGATGAAATAAAATCCAGGAAAATCCGTCAGGATCTCACTGGTTCATTTCCTAAATTTCCTCTTGCAGGATCCACCTTTTAAATCCCAAAATATGCACCAGTTGAGTGTGAGAATTGAACCAGAAAACTTTGAGTAATGTGAATTTTTTTAATCCTTCCTCACACAGCCATGTATCCATTACTTTCCCATTCCTTTAGAATTCTGGAATCCTGCAGATTTCCTATTTTGTTTGTTTGTTGGTTTTGGTTTGTTTTTTTATTTAAATCCAAGCAGTAATAACAACAGCTCCAGAGTGTTCTTGGGGATTTTAATTGCTTGGAGTCACTGGTGTTTGGGGTTATTCACATTAATTCCCTGCAACATCTGTCATGGAGCTCATCTGATCCCAGCAGCCCATCCAGGGAAATGAGGGAAAGATGCTCCAGCTGGGAATTAGGGAGCAGAATGGGACCAGACTCAGCATCTGTGGTGTTTGGTGAAAAATGAATTCAAATATTTCATTTGGAGATGGAACGTGGATCAACTTGTAAAGGAGGTGGGATCCCTCTAAATGGAAAAAAGGGAAGGTTTTCAGCTCAATTTTTAGGTGATTCGGAACAGTTTTAAGCTTAGAGATGAAAGAAATAAATCTAGAAATTAAGAAAATCAGTGTTAAAAGGTTCCAAGAACGTTTGAGTGTGAGCACACCCTCAACACAAACCACACACCAAACCCAGCTTAAATTAAATTTAAATATTTAAATTCGTTTTCAATATTTCCCTGTGCTCCAGCATTTCCTTGGAGTGGCTGGAGGGGGTTCCATGTGGGCTGTGGGGTCCAGCTGAGCCCCTGGATGTGCTGGGGAATTTTGGGATTGGGATGCAGGGCGTGGGGCAGCCTCACCTGTGCCCAGCCAAATGCCACTTACGTAAGGTGCCCTTTGTGGGAGCTGGGAAGGGAGGGAAGGAATTACCTCAGGAATAAACGGGCAGGGCCAAGCCAGGGATTCATCCACGCTGGATTTTATGGAATCTGTAACTTCTCCAGCCTCCTAACCAGGGACCTTCCTCACTCTGAGGGGGGTACATCAGCATTTTCACCACGTTGATGCCATTGTCTGAGGAATCTTCTGCTCCTTTTTCTTCTTGCCAGTTTTCTGCCTTCCCTCATTCCTCTTTCCCTTTGAAATAATGGCTTTTTCCAGGCTTTTCTGACAATACATGGCAGTTCCCTCCTCCTGCTGGTGCTGATGGAGTCTGTGTCACCACAGCCTGCTCCTGTATCCAGACAGATCTTGACCAGAAAAAAAAAAAAAGAAAACAAATATTGAGGGTTTTTTTTTTTTTAGAAAATAAGGCCATGATTCAAGTGTTTCCATGATCCAAATGATTCTTTTCCTCAGGGAAAGGCCGTTCCCACTGGCCACGATCCACATGTCACCACAGTGACCTCCAGAGCTGTGTCAGCCTCATCCCTGCCTGCTCCAAACCCTGGATCCCATCTCCAAATGCCTCATTCCCATAAAAGAACAGCACAAAACCTCTGTCAAACCCTCTGCTTTGGGATTTTCCTCCACCAGGATCCACCAGGCTCGTTCCTGTCTTGCATCTGGCGCTTCTGCCTCAGAGATCCCGGAATTCCAAATGCTCCTTCTTCCTTTGGTAGTTCCCATCGTATCCCTTGCTGCTTTCTGGGGGCATTTTGTGGGGAAAAAAGGCAGGCAGAAGCCATGGAAATTTTGGATGTGGCGAGTTTCCTTTGGAGTGACTGGAGAGGGACCAGCATCTCCTGGAGGTGGCCCTCAGCTCTTTCTCCTGCCAGCCAAATCCCAGCACGTTCCCATTCCACATCCCACAGTCTGCTCTCCCTCACCCCATCCGTACCTTGAGGATTCCAAAGGAATAATTTTTTAAAATATCTTTGATTTTTACACCTCTTCCATCTTATTTTTGCCAAGCAAGAACTTCAAGTCATCCATTTTACCCCCCATAGCAAGGTCCTTGCCAGCAATGGCTCGGAAGATCCCAAAATTCAGTGTTTTCCAAGTGCACTCTGCGATTTATAACTTTATTTTGATTCCTTTGTTTTGCTGGATTTAGCCTCAAACTTACAAATAGTTCCTCAAGGCCAGGTTGGACAGGCTTGGAGCAACCTGGGAGAGTGGGAGGTGTCCCTGCCCATGGGAATGGGATGAGATTTAAAATCCCTTTGAACCCAAACCATCCTGGAATTCCATGAATATTTCTCCAACCAAAATAATTTATTCAATTTTTATTTATTCAGTCTCTGCTGAGCTTTTAAAGAAGGGATGTCTACAATATGATGTTGATTATCTTTTCTTAATGAAGATTTTTGTGGATTTTTTCCCAAATTAATTCACATTTATCTTCATTGATTTAATAATTACCTGTTACTTCGTGGATGAAGAAGATATAGAACAGAAATTAAATCTTAGGAAATTTTGCTCTGCTTTTTCTCTTGGTTATCCCTAAGTGCAGCTGAAACACAGCCAGCAATTTGCTTTTCAAAATATAATATCAAATATAAATAATTTTATTTTAAATCCATCTTTTTTTTTTTTTTTTTTTTTGGAAAACATACTCTTGTTTTCATGGCACAACAATCTCCCGTGGAGAAATTCAGGGACTTAAATAAGATGGCACAATCCAGTTGAGATTTTTCCAAGCCTGGTGAGTAATAAGGGAGCTCTTGAATTCCTGGAAGCTGCAAAATCCCATGGAGGCGAAAGAAAATGATCAAATTATTGTGTTGGCTTTTGTTCCACGACCATGGAATGGTGCTTCAGAAAGATGGAATTTCGGAGAGTATTCACTTGGAATTGCTGAGGAGAACAGGAATTTATAAGATCTGTAAATTTCTCTGGAGGTTTGGTGCTGGTGGAATTGATAAGATCCATGAATTTCTCCGGAGGTTTTGTGCTGGTGGAGGAGCTGAGGTGCTCCTGGTGCCTCCCATTCATGGATAAATCCATGAATTTCTCTGGAGGTTTTGGTGCTGGTGGAGGAGCTCAGGTGCTCCTGGTGGCTCCCATTCATGGATAAATCATGAATTTCTCTGGAGGTTTGGTGCTGATGGAATTTATAAGATCCATGAATTTCTCTGGAGGTTTGGTGCTGATGGAATTGATAAGATCCATGAATTTCTCTGGAGGTTTGGTGCTGGTGGTGGTGGAGGAGCTGAGGTGCTCCTGGTGGCTCCCATTCATGGATAAATCCATGAATTTCTCTGGAGGTTTGGTGCAGGTAGAATTGATAAGATCCATGATTTTTTCCAGTGGTTTGGTGCTGCTGGAATTGATAAGATCCACGAATTTCTCTGGAGATTTGGTGCTGGTGGAGGAGCTCAGGTACTCCTGGTGGCTCCCATTCATGGATAAATCCATGAATTTCTCCGGAGGTTTGGTGTTTGTGGAGGAGCTGGTTTGGTGCTGGAGGTGCTCCTGGTGGCTCCCATTCATGGATAAATCCATTAATTTCTCTGGAGGTTTGGTGCTGGTGGAATTGATAAGATCCATGAATTTCTCTGATGGTTTGGTGCTGGTGGTGGTGGAGGAGCTCAGGTGCTCCTGGTGGCTCCCATTCATGGATAAATCCATGAATTTCTCTGGAGGTTTGGTGCTGATGGAATTGATAAGATCCATGAATTTTTCCAGTGGTTTGGTGCTGATGGAATTGATAAGATCCATGAATTTCTCTGATGGTTTGGTGCTGGTGGAATTGATAAGATCCATGAATTTCTCTGATGGTTTGGTGCTGGTGGAATTGATACGATCCATGAATTTCTCTGGAGGTTTGGTGCTGGTGCAATTGATACGATCCATGAATTTCTCTGGAGGTTTGGTGCTGGTGGTGGTGGAGGAGCTGAGGTGCTCCTGGTGGCTCCCATTCATGGATAAATCCATGAATTTCTCTGGAGGTTTTGGTGCTGGTGGAGGAGCTGAGGTGCTCCTGGTGGCTCCCATTCATGGATAAATCCATTAATTTCTCCGGAGGTTTTGTGCTGGTGGAGGAGCTGAGGTGCTCCTGGTGGCTCCCATTCATGGATAAATCCATGAATTTCTCCGGAGGTTTGGTGCTGGTGGAAGAGCTCAGGTGCTCCTGGTGGCTCCCATTCATGGATAAATCCATGAATTTCTCCGGAGGTTTTGTGCTGGTGGAGGAGCTGAGGTGCTCCTGGTGGCTCCCATTCATGGATAAATCCATGAATTTCTCTGGAGGTTTTGGTGCTGGTGGAGGAGCTGAGGTGCTCCTGGTGGCTCCCATTCATGGATAAATCCACGAATTTCTCCGGAGGTTTGGTGCTGGTGGAGGAGCTCAGGTGCTCCTGGTGGCTCCCGGTGCCACCCCCTGCGTGTCCCGCTCCGCTGAGGTGGCCCTGCCCAGCGCTGGCATTCCAGCATCCCAAACCCAAGCTCTCCTGGCCACCTTCTCCCAGGATTTGGCCTGGAGGAGCTGATTCCTGCTTTTGAGACAGATCCGGTGTCTGTCACTCGTGCTGGGTGATCTCAGAGGTCTTTTCCACCCTCGGGGATTCCGGGGTTTTTCGGGATGTGCTGTTGGAGCCGTTCCCACTGCGCTCCATATTTAGCAGGATGCATTCCCGTATCCCAGTGTTGGAAACACCCTTGGCTGTGCTTTGATGAGCTGCTCTGCTTGTGTTTCTCACCCTCTGTTGATGTGATTTCGAGCTTCTTTTCCCAGTTTGGAAAAAAGCAGGATGATTCTCCTGCTTCCAGCAGTTCCTCTTCCAGGCTGGGGCTGGGATTGGATGCGCTGTGTTGCTCAATTCTCCACTGAAAGTTCCAGGAGAAACAAACCGAAGGGAGTAGGGAAAAGGATGGGGGGAAACCAGAAGGTTCCTCACTTTTTGTCAGCTGAGTGTGTTCTCCCATCTGTCTCCATCTCCAAGGAGAATTCCTCAGCACTTGGAGGAGGGATTGCGAAGGACACGGAGGTGAGGAGGAGACACAAACAGGCCCACACAACAAGCACAGAACCAGCTGTGCCATCCCTGCAGCTGCTCTCTCCAGGGAAATTGGCTCCCAGCCCTGGCTGAATCCATGGAAAACAGAAAGGAGCAACTTCCTTCATCCCCCGGCCACATATGGGGGAAAAGATGGTGCTAAATAGTGCCCAGCTGTTCAAAATTCCAGCGAAATACAACAGATCCTTGGATTAATAATTGGAGTTTGATGGATTCAGCCATTCCCTGGGAAGGGGAAAGAGGAACAGAGTGGATTCCTTCTCCGAGAAATTATTCCTGGAAATTTGATATCTTTAAATAGGTTTGAATGGCTTTAAATAAGTTTTAATCCCTTTAAACAAGTTTTTTAGTTTTTGCAGCGTCCAGACCTCTGAGGAATAAACATTCCCAGAGGATCTGTGCTGCCTGGAAAATCCCTGGGCTCCAACCCTCACGCGTGGGCTTAACTGAAGTGAAATTTTCTGTGGCAAAAGGGTTTCTCCAGGAGGTTTTCTTGCTGGGTTTGGCTTTGTTGGAAGTGTTGATGTGTGGAACTTCCCTCGTGGCAGCATCCCCACGTTCAGGCTGTGTTTTTGGGATGCTCACTTCCCACGGCTGGGCTGTGTTTTTGGGATGTACACTTGGCTCCTCCCAGGCTCTGCTTGGTTGCCAGGACAGACTGTGGCAGACACATTCCTGGTTTATCATCATTTAGGCACCGTGGGTTGGCTTCACTGCAGATCTCGACATTCCTTGATCCCTTTTTTGGGTTTTGTTTTTGGTTTTTTTTTTTGTCATTGTTGTTGTTGTTTTTTAGCTTTTTGGTTCTGAATAATCCCAGTGTTTTACTTGCATTATCCAGCATCACCTCAGGGGTTCCACAGGGATCAGGGAATCGTGGAATCATAAAACCAGGATGGTTTGGGGTGAGAGGGACCTTAAAAATCATCCCATCCACCCCCTGCCATGGGCAGGGACACCTTCCACCATCCCAGGTTGCTCCAGGCCATCTCCACCACTGCCCTGGGCAGCCTTTTCCCGTGGATCACAGCCCTTTCCATGAAAAAACTACCCGGATATCCAGCCTAAACATCAACTCTCCTCCTGTCCCTGCTCCCTGGGAGCAGAGCCCGACCCCCCTGGCTGTCCCCTCCTGGCAGGGAGCTGTGCAGAGCCAGAAGATCCCACTGAGCCTCCTTTTCTCACATTGATTTTTTTCCTAGGATTTTCTGTATATTCTTAAAATGTTTTGTGCTGCAGCTCCATTTCCAAAAGCTTTAATGAGCCCTGCAGGTAAAAACTGCAGAATGATGGATGACTTCATTAGGTGGAAGTTGCCTTTCCTACCAATAAGAGAAAATTAGCTTTTCTGTGTTATTGGATCTGTTATTCCTGAGCTAACTGGAGAAGCTGAGCCCGCTGTATTTTGGAGCCCATTCCACAAAAATGAGGTTTAAGGGAACTCGGCAACATTCAAAGGCATCCAGGCCTTGTAGCTTCAAAGGTATTTTCAGATTTCTGTCCCTTAAAGCATCACAGAAGTCAAATCATGTGTTACTAATTAGAGTTGTTAATGCAGGAAACCTTGGGAACATGGACAATGCTCCCTGGGATTCCAGGCTGGAATTCTGGGCTGTCTCTGCGGGGCCAGGATGATCCCTGTGGGTTCCTGTGGTATCCTATGATTTTATCCTGCTTGGATGAACAGTCCTCTTGCTTATCTAGGGAATCTTTTATTCTGTGTTTTTTTTCTGAGGAAGGTGAAGAAAGAATGGAAAAGCACCAATTATGAAAAGTGGAATTTCGGGATGGGGTTGACAAGGAGCACAGGACAAGGCAAAGAGAGAAAGGGAGAAGGGCAAGTAAATCCAGGTCTGGTGCTGTTCATACATCCTAAAATTCTGGGAAGATAAGGAAAATTCACAGCATGAGAAACTTGTGTTCCTCACCCTTCCTTATCTCCCAAACCTGGGAATTTATCCTGGAATTGCTGGTGGATATTGGACAGCATTTTAAACTTGAGTCTTTCCTTAGTGGCTGACTGAGGGAGGAAAGTTCTGAAAGCAACTGGTAATTATAGAACTGGGATCTCTGTAAATTAATGATGCAAGGGCTGAGTATCCGGCTGCTTTCCAAAGCTTTCTCTTGTCCTTAGGGAATGTGTCCTTTTGAATCTGGATTGTCAGACTGGCTCCTCGTAACAGGCTGTTCTGTGGAGCTGCAGAGGTCAGGCCTGGGACAGGAGCACAAATGGCCCTGGTGTCACTCCCCCATGGGCTGAGCTGCTTCCAGCTGCTGCTGGGCTCAGTGCTCCCCTTTTCCAGGAGTTTTCTGTTGGATTGAACCCCCGGATCCCTTTGTAAACAAACTCATGGAGAGGTCACAGCGCGTTCATAAATCATGACTTTGGGTTTGGTACCGCTTGATATCGATTTCATCTGGAGCCTCCTTCAGCTCCACAGGAGGTGGATAAAAGCAGCAAATGGATTTCTGGGGCAGAGCCAGGGACAGCATTTATGGATTTGGTTTTCCTCTCAAAGGCCGCTGGGAACAAAGGAGGAATTACGTCCTCACCACAAAAAAACCCACAAAACCCTCAGACAACTCCATGGTTGTGTAAGTGATATTTGGCAGCCAAACGTCCATGGATTTTGAGAGGAATCCATGAGGAGCAATCCTGCTGGCTCAGGAGATTTCTGTTGGTGCTGAGATCCAGGTGATCCCGTTGGGATATGGCAAAGAAGGAACAAGAGGGATGAGGTGGGTCGGGATGGAGAAGATGCCCATGGAATGAGAGCTGGGGTGATGAACAGCCCCCACTCTGTACAAACCCAATCTGGAAGGGTTTCCCTGGAGTCCAAGGTCTTGGCAAGCTCCAGTCTGGGATCCAGACTCAGCTGCTGCCGTTTTTTCCAGCTTTTTCTTCCCTATAAACACAAGGTTCTCTTCTCCCACCCTGCCTCCAACAACAGCACCTTCCCCAGTCACCCAGACTTCAGCCTTTGGTGTTTCTAGCAGAGGTTGATGGAAATCTGCTCTGCTGCACTTCCAAGCTGCCTCCAGAAGGAAGGAGAAAAATCCTGAAATGCTGAAATGTCAGCCTTTGCTATTTTTACAGCCTTTCCCAGGAAGCAGCTCCAGCTTTGCCGTCTGCATCCCAGTCGGGATCCGCCGGAGCCGATTATCCCTGTTTGGCTTGGCCTTGTCAGTTGTTGTTTTACAGGGAAAAAAGCTGTTGTAGCAACTTGGAAATGCCTCAGTTGGTCAGCCTGGGGTGAGAGGAATGGGAATAATCCTCAGCCATGCTTGGAATGCCTCGGGAGCTTTGGGGAGTAGCCTTGAACCTTTGGGTTGGGATTTCGTGGGTTTGAATTCTGTGAGTCACAGAATCCTGGAATGGTTTGGGTTGGGAGGGACCTTAAAGATCCCATGGGCAGGGACACCCCCAGTATCCCAGGACGCTCATCCAGCCTGTCCTTGAACAATTCCATGGGGAGCCCACACCACTGGGATTCCTTGGCAACAAGAACCAGGTCTCCAAGGAAGGTTAAGGAGAAAGCCTCAGGGCTCTGTGGGGTGGAAATCCCTCCTGAGAGGTTGTTTTGTGGGGTTTGTTTCTATTGTTGGGAACTCAGTTTTCCCCACTAACAACCTTTGACAGGGAACTCGGAATCGCCTCCAGCTGGGCTTGAGGTGGGCTCAGATCAGCTAAAATTCACTAAAAGGACTTCAGTCGACGTTAATCACAAAGCAAAACTTGGAAAATATTGTGAATTAAGCTCGTGGACCTATTGTGTAATAACAGATGGAAAAATGAGGAATTCTTGTGGGCTGGGCTGCCAATTGGATTTGTCAGAGAATTCCTGTTGATCCCGATCTGGATCACTCATCCCCATCACTTCTGTCACTGGACATCATTCACACTCAAATACCATTCACACTCACATTTCAGACCAGTCTTTTTATTAATTTTGTTGTTAATTAACTTATTTTTGCTTATTATTTAAATCTCAAAAGCCCAATTAAATGGTAAACCAGGATTTTCTTCAGGGCTGGGAGGTGGGAGAGGAACATCAATGGTGAGACTTGACCTTAGAGGTCTTTTCCAACATTTCTGGTTCTGGGATTTTAAGGAGCAGGAAATAATCAAGCACAATAATTAGAGTTGCTTTATTAACAGTGTAAATAATGGGGATGGAAGCAAGCTCAGAAATATTTGGGGTTGATGTTTTAAGTATTTAGACTTTTGTGCGTGGTAATATGAGGGAAATACCCACAAATCTCAAAGAGATGGAATTTATGAGTTAAAATTTACAGTCAAAACTGGTGTGAACTGGGGGTAACTGGAGAGGTCAAGCTGGAGATTCAAATCTCAGGCATTTCGTTGTCTGTTGGTTGTGTTTTATATTTATTTAGTACTTTCCATTGTATTTTATTGTTAAAAATCAAATTTTCCAGTTGTTCGGGATAAATTGCTCTCCTAAACCAGGTCTTGGCTTATTTCTGATTTCTCTTAACGACGGCAAAGAGAAAGAAACTCGAATTATTTCAGTGCTTCAAAGCAAACATTCCCTGTGCAAGCAACACCCCGGGCTGGCTCATCCCCATGTCCCGCGGTGGGAAGCGATTCCTTGGGGAAGCAGCAATTTGGGGACGAGTGGCAGCAGCCATTGTCACATCCCAGTCCCCCGTGTGGGAAGGGAACGGCCCGGGAGCAGTGACACAAACTGGGAATGGCATTGCCCGAGGCACATCAGCCCCTGTCGGCTGGATTTGATTTTGCAAAGATAACGAGCTGAGCTCCAGTTTTGCTTTCACTTCCATTCATGGCTCAAGGAAAGGGAAGAAACTGAAACAGATTATTAAATGTGCCTTTTAGCCCGGGATCACTCCGGGCAGAAGGCAGGATGCCTTAAGGAATCTCTGGGGAAAAAAAAAATGTGGTGTTTAGAGAGAAAAATAGAATATTTAATGTGGTTTTGTTCGGTTTAAAACGACTGGGGGCTTGGGGAGAGCATTTGGCTAAATAGCTGATGAATAATTCAGGGTCACTAATTTAGGAACTCTGTCACATAGACTGAAATCCAGCGGGTTTGGCTGTAAACAAAGAGAATAAACACCCAGCATTTAACTAAACAGCAAATTCAGGGGTTGGAGCCTGTGGACCTTTGAAGGGCACCAGCTCTTGGCTGAGAGAGGGACAATTTAATTAGCATGGATTTTTGTAGCAGTCAATATTAAAACCTCTCCCCAGAAGCTGTAACTCCAATTCCACAAGATTATATTCCTAAAGCACCAGGATTTATGGGGAGGAAAGTTTGGATCCAAGCACCCAGGGGGGATTTCGGGAGCTCCATCTTCACCCTGTAATTCCATGGAATGGTTTTGTTGATCCAAATATCTGCGGCATTTTTGAGGCTGTCCCTGTGCCAGGCCTGATCTGGAGCTGAAAAACAAAGGGGAGGATGTTCCCTGGTGAGCTCGCAGCCTTAATTAACACGATTAACAAATACAATTACCACAGAGAAAGGTTAAAAAGAGATAAGAGAGATAAAAGCAAATCTCCAAGAGGGACAAGAATGAAGGCAGGGATATTCATGTTCAATCCTGGGAGCAGCAGCCACGGATCCAGATGCTTTTCCCAGCTCCGAGTGCCCCATTTTCATCCTGGATCTCTTGATCTGCATTGGCAGGGGTTGAAATGCTGCATTTCAAAGGCAAGGGAAGAATTCCTGAGACGTGGAGAACAGAGGAGTGTTAGCTGTGTCACCTTTCCAGGCAGACACTTCTGAGGCACTGGGGATTTACAGGAATGCAGAAATCTCCAGAAAATGTTCCTTGTACTTGGAAATAACCCTTTAGTTCCTATTCCAGTGTGATCCCAATGTAGGGAATTTCCTGATGTTCCTAATGGACAAATAACCCTTTATTTCCCATTCCAGTCTGATCCCACTGTAGGGAATTATCTGATATCCCCATTTGGGAATCCTGTAGCTTGTAAGAATTAAGTGGATGCTCCTGCTCCAAGGGAGAACTGCTCCAAAAATCCCAGTAGTTTTACCTGAGACACAAAAAAACCAGTGATTACTTAGAATTTCAGAGCTGTCCCTTCAGTGGCTTTTTTTGGGACAGACATTACCTTCAAATCCCTTTTTCCATGATTTTTGCTGCTCCAGCAGTGGCTTTGGGGTGTAATTTTATTGATTTGTTTATTTAGATGGGGTTGGGTTTGTTTTTTTTTTCTGAGGATCTGCTCTTCCTAGGGCTTTCCTGTGGATCTGGGAGCTGGGCTGGGAGGATTTTGTGGTGCAGAATCGATCTGTGCAGCTCCAGGCTCTGAATTAAATTGATGTGAGAACTGTGACTGGTTTTGTAACCAATAATTCCTGCCTTGGGCAGGATATTAAAGAGGACAAATGAATTCAAAACAAAGCCACCACCAACCACACATTTTTTATTTGACTTCCTGAATGTTCAATTAATTGTTGACAGAGATTTTTTGGGTAGATTGGGTTGGGGCTGTACTTTAAATTAAGCTTTTGTGGTTTTGTTTTGCATGCAGGAAAGATCCTGCCCGATTTTGAAAAGGTCACCACCGTTAATCATTTCAGGAAGGCAAGAAAATATTCGAGTAATGACTCAACTGAAAGGAATAACCAAGATTAAAAGCTTCTTAGTGCTTAATAAGTGTGATCTTGATTAATTCATGTTTTTGTGACAAAGGCTGGATTGTCGAGCTGAAAAATATCTTTTTTTTGGGGGGGTGTTATTTGGTTTTAGAGTTCTTGGCTTGATTCTGCAATTAAAAAATTGGAGATGGATGAGAAGAAGGAATAACAGGTACCTGGTGCAGCCATTCCTGGTCTGGAATTGTCCCAGATTTCCAGGAGATCATTTGGGGATGGAAAAATTCTCCCAGGTCTCATAGGAACGAGATCTTGTTTTCATTCTCAGGCTGCTTTATTTGTCAGTGGTTTTAGTCATCCTTTCAGCACCACAAAGTGATTTTTGGAAATGATCCATCAGATTTCCATAGAGCTTGGGATTTATGTTAAATAGGATGTGTGGCTATAATACAAATAGAGAATTGATCATCTTTGAAGGAATTCACAGTTACTTGTTCTTGGTTTCCTTCCCCTCACCCCAAAATCTGGGATTTCTGGCTAAATACTGAAGGTTTGATCATCATAATATTCATTTATTGTATTTTTTATTATGTACCTTGTGTTTAAATGTATTTTTAATACACCAAATGATCAGGACTATTCATATTTAGTAAATACAGTGGTCTAGAAGATTTTTTTTTAATAACCTACACTTCTATTCTGCATTTCATTCCATTATTCCTGGTAATGCTTTCATCTTTTACCACTCTAAGATTATTTTTTTCCTTTTTTTTTTTTTTGTATTAATACCTGCAAACAAATGTTGACAATCAGCATAACTATTTTAGCTAAAAGAGGGCTGTTTTCTCTTCTTAATCCTTCCATATTGTAATCCCATGGGGGTTTTGTGCTGGTTTTTTATTTCCTTTCAAACCCATGTAGTTCCTCACACACGTTTCAGGTGTGAGCAGTGAATTTCCATGCTTGGAGTGTCCCTGTTGTGCTAATTTCTCCTGCTAAACAGGGGAATTTGGAATGCTTCAGACACATGATCCAAAGAATCCAATTTCATCCGCCTGTCCTGCTGCTCCTGCATCTCTCTAATGCATTTTCCTGTAGACAATTTGTTTAGCTGAGGATTTAATCAGCTGGAACATCTATTTTTGATCCTGCTTTTACCAGGCCGGGCCTCATAGGGAGTAGATGAATTTGCACTTAAGCTGAGGTGGAAAATGTTGCATTTCTAATCTTGTGTTTAGTTTTTAGAATTATGAGGTGCATCTTGATATTTTTCAATATTTTTAAGACCCTGGCTTGAGCTTTTAAAGCATTTTCCCTCGTGTCTCTGCTCTAATCCTTGGCTGAAGTGGTTTGGATTGGTGGGACTCGTGTGGGGCTCCTGGGATTTACGTTCCCTGCACCAGATTAATCTCCAGGTCATCAAGCTGAAGTCTCCTGAGGACAGAGCAGGAGGAATTTTCTCTGTGGATGTTTCTGGATTTCAGGGGCTCCCCCAGCATCCAGGTGGTGGCTGCTGTCCCTGTCCCCTTGTCCCTTTGGAGTCCCAGTGGGCTGAGAGTGCCCAGGGGAAGGGCCAGCGCTGTCCCAGTGATGCCTTGGGATTTGAGCTTTTCTGTTTTCCTGTGTTTGTGATCCTGCAGTTCTTTAGTGCCTAACTCTGAACTCCACACTCAGTGTGAGCTGCTGCTGCTGTCCCCTTTGGGGCAGACACAGCAATTCCTCTCCAGGCCTGGCAGTCAAGGACTCCTCACTGCCTCAGGCCCCAGAGATAGAAATGTTATGTGTATTTGAAACAAAAGTGAGTTGGGGGAGCAAACTTGGGGTCAATGACTTCATTAGCTGAAGCTGTAATTGGGAGATTAACCCCCATATGCAAATGGACCAAACTGATAAAAGTGTGAAACCTGTGACCTGTTGTCAGTTTTGGGTGCAGCCCCTTGGAGAGGCTTTGTCTGCCCAAAATGTACCTGAAGGCCCTTCAATAAATAAACTGCTTTTTATTCCCTTAATTTTGGCCTCTGTTTTTAGGTAAGCCCCAAAAAGGCACCACTGGTGTCCCTGTGGTGGCACTGCTGTGCTCTGGCAGGGGACAGCAGCTCCAGTGAGTGGTGCTGGGGATCCCTCAGCTGCAGGGTTTGGTATTTGGGGTTTGGGATGGTTCGGGGCCTGGGGGACCTGTGGGCACTCTGGGTTAGGGGAGGAGCAGCTCCAGAGGAGTTTGTGTCCAGAGGGACAACGGGAGAGGAGATGGAGCAGGAGAGGGAGGCTGGTGGCAGAGGGAAGGAGCCACACGTTAAATATGATTTAAGTGATGGGAAAACTTTTAAACTGCCAGAGGGCAGGGTTAGATTGGGGATATTGGGAAGAAACTGTCCCCTGGGAGCGTGGGGAGGCCCTGGGATAGAATTCCCAGAGCAGCTGTGGCTGTCCCTGGATCCCTGCAGTGCCCAAGGCCAGGCTGGAGCCCCCTGGGATGGTGGGAGCTGTCCCTGCCATGGCACGGGTGGCACTGGAGGGGCTTTGAGGTCCCAGGTTGTGTTTGTGGGGTTTTTTGGGTTTTCTTTTCCTGGCAAACCAAGATTCCAGGGCACCACGCTGTGTTTGAAGCAGGAGCAGACCCAATTCAGTAATTACACCCAAAAATGTTTAGGTTCATCTGCTGGTTTTAATTGGGTTTTGATTCCTTAATAAACCCCCAGTGGATAATTCTGTGGAAAAGTACAGTGTGATCACTTTATTTCTTCATTCTCAAAATGTCTTTGTATGGAACTTGTGATTCCTGGCAGTGTTTTGGATTTTGGAGAGCTGGATTTTATGAGTTTGGGAAAACAATTTCCATTTTCCTTCAATTAATGCATTAAACTTTAATGGCTGAAAATATCCATAGAGTGTCCTGACAGGGTACAAGTGAAAATTGTTCCAGTTTTGGTGTTGAAATAATAATTGGGAATTTAGCCACCCCAAAATTTTGAGTTGTTTTGTGGTTGAGGGCAGTTGATCTGATAAAAACGAGGCTGAAACCCAGGAATTTCCAACATAAATCCCAATTCTTTGTTTTGCTTGCAGCACATATTGGCCAAGGCTTCTTTTCCGTGCTTGTGGGTGAGTTCTGAACTCAGCAGAGCACGAGGGGAACCTGCAGTTTCCATGAAATGTTTCATTCTTAAGTTCTTTATCATGGATATTCACAGTCATCCCAATCATTCTTGTGGGATTTCAGTCGTTTTTCCCTAATGGAATCAGTAATATTGCAGATAGAAATTCTTTGTGTCTGTGGGACTTTGGTGAATGGTGTGGTCAGGATTTATGGGCACTGAGTGGATCTGGTTTGTTGTTTTCCTGTCAAAACCATGGAAAAAAGGTTTGTGGAAGCTCTCTTTGACCTGACCCAAACTACCAGGCTCTGGTGGAAATGATGATGGGAAAAAGGAGGGGAAGGATACGGAATTTGGAGATCTCTGCCTCCTCTTGGCTGCTGATCACACCCAGAGTGGGGAATTTCCTCTTCCTGGAGGAGTGACCATCCCGCTGCTTTCCAGAACTGTGGGATTTTGGCACTCTGTGCAGACACCTGCCAGGTGAAGCTGCTCTGTGCCGGATCCCAGGCAGCACCTGGAAGCTGTGGGCAGTTCTGGAAGCTGGCAGTCAGGAGAGATTGATTTCCCCCATTATTTCAGCACCTTCATGGCTGATGTTGCCCTTTGAGGAGCGTGACTGTTGGATGATTCACGGCTGCGTTCTCGGAGGCATTCCAGCAAGGAATCACAGCCACTCCGCTCCTGTTGCTGCTTGTTTACTGCAGCAAATATCCAGAACACAAATTGGAATTCATTAATCTGCCTGCATCTTCCCAATTAGAATTGTTCAATTAATTTTTGGGGGTTTTGAGCCAATTTCATGGGGATGATCTCCGTGTGCGCATCACGCTTCGCCACTGGCCTTGTGCTGAAAGCTGAGCTGCTTTAATACTGAAATCTTGATTTTAGGCCAGCAGAGAGGATTGATATTTTTGCCTCCAGCACTAAAAAAGAATTGTTTGTGCTTTGTAATCTGTTACAACAACAATTTGCTTCTTCTTGCAATACATCTTTTTATTTGGCTGGCTGAGCAGTATTTTCATTTGTAACCTCTGTGTCCAGAATGGAAAATGTAACATCAGAGCAGCCTAAGGAAACACCCTCAGAGCAAAAAATTTGCATTTTCACAGGTTAATTTTAGGAGATGCTACAGAATTTTGCTTGTGAAAAAAAGTGTGGCAGACAGGAAGAAGCACAGTAAGATTTTCACCAGAAAAGAAAAAAGGCAGAAATAGCAAAACATCAGGGGAGATTTAAAAATTGGTATTATTTACTCTCCAGGCAGTTGCTTTCTCTTAGTTCCATGAAAATTGCAGGAGAAGGAAACTTCTTCCCATTTAGGGCCAGGAATAATTCCAAAACTGCAGCAAGGGACACGATCAGGATCTGGGCACTTGGAAAAGCTTTGGAGGGAGGATGGAGAGGAGCTGAGCTCCATTCCCTGGGCAGGCTGCAAGGTCTTGAGCCTCAGTCCTTTGCTGAGTGAGGCTGCAAAGTTTTGGAGTAATTAGGACCAGCTTTGGAGGGTGGGAAGAGATCAGAACATTCTGGAAATGTTCCTCCCAGGGGTGGTTTTGTGCTCCCAGCAAAGGGACAGTGCAACTCCAGGGAACCTCTGTGGGGAGCTGAAGGAGTTCCTGGAGCAGGTTGGGTTGGGAGGGATCTCTGGGATTGTCCAGTCCCCCTGGCAGGGCAGGGACACCTCCCACTGTCCCAGGCTGCTCCAAACCCATCCAGCCTGGCCTTGGGCACTGCCAGGGGTCCAGGGGCAGCCACAGCTGCTCTGGGAATTCCATCCCAGCCCCATCCCACATCCCAGGGAACAATTCCCAATTCCCAATATCCCATCTCAATCTCCCCTTTTCCAGCTTACAGCCATTCCCTGGGTCCTGTCCCTCTATCCCTTGTCCCAAATCCCTCTCCAGCTTTTTTGGAGCCCCTTCAGGCCCTGGAAAGCTGCCCCATAACAACGTAGTACACATAGTAAAACAACAGCTCTGAACATAAAAGACCGTTTATCTTAAAAACCATTACTCATTTATCTATTTAAAGACTTTTTTTTAATGCAGGTGAGTACAAATCTCATTGTACTCCATAAATCCAGGGAAAAGGAGCCTGTGGCAGCAGTGCCAGGGTGTTCTGTCAGAACTCCACCTCCCACCTCTGCCTCTCTGGGCTTTGTTGGCCCACACAACTCCAAAGGAATAAAAGCTGTATCTGCTCTAAAAAAGAGCTGGAGAGGGTTCGAGTGCAGTGGGAAAGGAGGGTTAGAGCACTCACATCCCCGCTTTGCCTGGAGGTTTTTTGCTGTAAAAATCCGTGGTTTTGGTGAATTTGTTGTGTCAGAGATGCCCTGCACAGGCTGATTAGTCACTGTAATTAGAGCTTGAACCTCCCTGGGAAGGCAGAAGTCCCCTTATTTCTGTGTGTGCTGATTGAACTGCGGGTCAGGGAGGGAAGTAATTGCTGCCAAATTGCTGGCTGCAGTTCCCAAAGTCACAGGTCCACTTTGCTCACTCCTGCACTCCCAGGCTGTGAGGTTAAACGTGGCAGGAATGTCACCAAAAACAGCAGCAAAGGGGGGATTCTGCCCCTCTGCCCCTCCCAGGTGAGGCCCCACCTGCAGAGCTGCCCCAGCCCTGGGCTCCAACATCAGCAGCACCTGGAGCTGCTGGAGAGAGCCCAGAGGAGGCCCCGGGGCTGCTGCAGGGCTGGAGCCCCTCTGGAGCCAGGCTGGGAGAGCTGGGGGTGCTCACCTGGAGAGGAGAAGGATCCAGGGAGAGCTGGGGGTGCTCACCTGGAGAGGAGAAGGATCCAGGGAGAGCTGGGGGTGCTCACCTGGAGAGGAGAAGGATCCAGGCAGAGCTCAGAGCCCCTGGCAGGGCCTGAAGGGGCTCCAGGAGAGCTGCAGAGGGACTGGGGACAAAGCAGGGAGGGACAGGACACAGGGAATGGCTCCCAGTGCCAGAGGGCAGGGATGGATGGGACATTGGGAATTGGGAATTGTTCCCTGGGAGGGTGGGGAGGGGCTGGGCTGGAATTCCCAGAGCAGCTGTGGCTGCCCCTGGATCCCTGGCAGTGCCCAAGGCCAGGCTGGAGCAGCCTGGGACAGTGGGAGGTGTCCCTGCCATGGGATGGGATTTAAGGTCCCACCCAACCCAAACCATTCCAGGATTCTTTGGTCCTGCAGCATTCCCATCCTCACTGGGACTGTTCCCAGCAGATTACTGACTTCCACGAAGACCCAGATCCTCCAGGTCTCTTCAGTGAACTCATTTTATTGACAGGATTTCCCCCTGTTTTTTTTTCCTGGAGCAGCAGCTCTGTCTCCCCTGCCTCCCTTCTCCAAATATTGGTGTGTGGATTGTTGGGAAAGCTGGATTCCATTATCCCTGCTGTTGTGGGCATCCCCTCTCCCTGTGAGACCAAAGCCCTCCCTCCAGGTGGTGCTGCCACCTCTACATCCCCCCAAAGAGGAAATTGCCCTAAAAGTCTTGTCCCCCTAAATTTTATCCATGTTTTTATGGAACAGCAATGGATTTTTTTTTTTTAATCCATCAGAATTGTATCTTGTCCAGCACTGTGGTGAGGCTGGGTTTGCTTTATTCCAGTTATTGAAATGAATGCTCTGTGAAATCCAGGAAATTCTTATTTAATTCCATTTTTTTTTTTATTGACTTGAGGAGCTGGCAATGGTGCAGCTCTCCCAGAGGAATTTTCACCTGGTTTCAGTGCTGGGAAATGGTTCCAGTTACCGCCTGTATCCCCAAATTCTGTGTATCCAACTCTGTGATGCCAAAACCCAGCAGGGTTTTTCTGGGCAGGATTTAATTTCGTATTTCTTCCTTACTGAAGTATAAATCTTTGTGTTGTTAATCCAATTCGTTGCTCTCTGAATAGAATAAAACCAGCCCTTTATGTTAGCCAGGACCTGGATCCGAGGTTAATTCGAATTTTATGGATAATCCCTCATTCTGTTCTGGACACAATTGGATAGACCTTCCCAGAATTTGAACATCACATCCTTAATAAGGTTTTATTTTGTTTATAAAGCATTTTAGTGGCAATGGATGAATGTTCCCACTCAGGTATCACCTCAGGAGTGTACTCCTTGATTGTTTTATTTTTAATTTATTAGGACATCGCTTTGTCTTTACTCTTAGCTTAAAAGCTCCTTTGCTTCCTGGGACACTCTGTCCCTTCACCCAGGAGTTCATTCAGCGAGGTGAAGCCGTGAAATTCTCACTAAAAAACCAGAAATCTGATTTTTATTTCTTCTGTTATACAAGTCACTGCCTGTTTTCAGGGATTCAAACAAAGATTATTTCTTTTTGCTGTCGACTTCTCTTCTTAAATCCCTCTAAATGTCATTTATATTGTAGGATATCATGGAATCATGGAATGGGTTGGCTTGGGTAGAGCTGGATGAGCTTTAGGGCTCCTAAAGCTCCAAACCCCAAACCAGTCTGGAATTCCATGGTCATGGTCAGATCACAAAATGAATTTAGGGACGGAGTGAATTCTGTTCCTGGGGATTTCTGCTTTGTTCCACAGTGCTGTCCAGTTTCCAGCACTGGGGATCCTTCCTGCCGAGTTTGGGAATCTTTCCTGCTGGGATTTGGGGAACCTTCCTGCAGGAATTTGGGAATCCTTCCTGCTGGAATTTGGGGAACCTTCCTCCTGAATTTGGGAATCCTTGCTGTCGGAATTTGGGAATCCTGCCTGTCGGAATTTGGGAATCCTTCCTGCTGGAATTTGGGAATCTTTCCTGCAGGAATTTGGGGAACCTTCCTGCTGGGATTTGGGAATCCTTCCTGCAGGAATTTGGGGAACCTTCCTGCTGGGATTTGGGAATCCTTCCTGCAGGAATTTGGGGAACCTTCGTACTGAATTTGGGAATCCTTCCTGCTGAATTTAGGGAACCTTCCTGCAGGAATTTGGGGAACCTTCCTGCAGGAATTTGGGGAACCTTCCTGCAGGAATTTTGGGGAACCTTCCTGCTGAATTTAGGGAACCTTCCTGCTGAATTTAGGGAACTTTCCTGCAGGAATTTGGGGAACCTTCCTGCTGAATTTGGGAATCCTGCCTGTCGGAATCTGGGAATCCTGCCTGTAGGAATTTGGGAATCTTTCCTGCGGGAATTTGCCCTCCTCTGTGTGCTGCTGTGGATGCAGATCCTTATTTGTAAACCAGTTCCCTCCTTCCCAGGCTGGCAGGACTCTGTTGCCTGCACGTGGAGCAGAGTTCAGTGCCAGCAAATCCAGGACAAGAGGAAATGATTGGATAATTCCCTGGGTCAGCAGTAATGGGAACTAATTCAGGGTACTTTGGGAGATTGAATTAGGATTTGAAGTGGATCCTTTATTAAGAGCAATTTCTGAGGGTCCCTTTCTCCATCGAGCAACAATTCTTAGGGAAAAATGCTCCTGACACCTGAAACCAGCCACACAAAATGGGATTTTCAGTGCTGTTTTTAACAGGGAGCACTGGCAGTTTTGACCTTTAAATACACACTTCTCTTTTGCCTTTTTGATACTGAAATCAAACAGGATTTTTTTGTTTCCTGTGTTGGCTGTAACACTCATTAAAGGAGGTGCCAGCACCCAGGTCCTGTTCAGTTGTAAATAAATAAGAAATAAATGCTAATTTGGGGTTGAATTACCCCAAAGAGGGTATTGAATGCAGAAAACATATCCTTATTTTAGGGGAATGGAACCAGCAGAGCCTGTTAAAGGAAATAAATGCCTACCCCTAAAATAATTCATTTTTTTTAAGCATTTCCATGGGTGGAAATTTCCATTCTGTCCTGCAGTTGGATGTGTTTGAGTTTGACTTTGAGGTGACTTTGTGAAATGCTGGATGTTATTCCAGCCCTGGAAAAAGCAGGAGCTGCTCCTCTTGAATCATCAGGAATGAAGAGATTTTACTTCAAGACTGACAATATTCATTTCTGGCAGGGCTTTCCCACAGGATCTTCAGGTGGGAATTGCTCTCAGAGGTTTCTTCCAGTCGAAACAATTCTCCTGGAGTCTTAAAACCTGTTTTTGCAAGAATTTTAGAGGTTTAAATGGAGGAATGTGGATGTTGTAGCAGTGTTAGGATGCTTGTCCAAGGAATTTTCCTTGCTTTTATTTCAGTGGAAGCTTTGCCTCCCCTCATTTCCTGAGAATGCTTCTATCAGTGTGAGAGCTTGGGAATTCAATGAGATTTTACCAGAAATTGGGAGGTTTTAATTGAATTCAATTTAAATTTTTAATTTAATCATGCCAAAGACTGAACATCTTTGACTGCAGACACATCCCAGGCATTCAGCTGATGATTAAAACCCAAATAAAAGGTGAAAAGGGCAAAAAACCAGCTGAAAACAGGAAGATTTGGGGTTTGGCCTTTTCACATTTCTTTTAATTGGTTTGAACTCTGTGGATGCTGTGGCAGGGAGTGGTCTGGAGTGGGTTCAGTCCCAAATCCTTGGCTGTCACTGCCAGCTCCCTGTGACATTTAATGTCTGTCACTTGCTCATCACTTTAAAAACAGTGGTGGAGGGGGGAAAAACTGGGAAATAATGGGAAAGCAACGCTTGTGTCAAGAAAATGCTTGAAATTCTGCACTTTAATTATTGCCTTCTGCCATGAAAGGCACAGGTGGGAGTCATTAACTCCAAAATAACCCCCAAAAAAACAACACACCCCAAAGCAGCCGCTTTGAAAACAGATAATGGGGAAATTGCAGGTGAATTCAGCAATGAGAAAGATGAGAAAATTGCATAATAAGGAGAAGATTGACAGCAGTAAAATTTTTCTCGGGAAGGGCCAACAGGGAACAGAAAAGGGGGAATGTTTGGAAATTCCAGTGAAGATTTCAAACTGCACACAAGGCCCAGGATACAAATATTGTGAGGGGAAAACCACTGCAAAGGCCAAATGTGGAAATTCCTGCCTGGAAAAGGGTCTCTTATCCACACTCCAGAGCTGTTACTGGGATGTTAATCCAAGAAATATTTGGGAATTCTGATGGAGATTTCAAATTGTGCACAAAGCCAGATGTACAAGATAATATCATGAGGGAAAATCCACAGGAAAGCGCAGTTGTGGGGATTCCTACCTGGAAAAGGGTCTCTTATCTGCACTCCAGAGCTTTTATTGGGGTAGTAATCCAAGGAATGTTTGGGAATTCTGATGGAGAATTCAAATTATGAGCAAATATTGTGAGGGAAAAACATTGGAAAGCCCAACTGTGGAGATCCCTGCCTGGAAAAGGACCTTTTTTTCTGCACTCCAGGGCTTTTATTCAGGTATTAATCCGAGGAATGTTTGGGAATTCCAGTGGAAATTTAGAATTGCACACGAGGCCTGAGATCAGAGCAAATATCACGAGGGAAAACCCCTGCAGAACCCAGCAATGGAGATTCCTGCCTGGAAAAGGGGCTTTTATCTGCACTCCAGAGCTCTTATTGGGGTCTTAATCTCAGAAATGTTTTGGCAAAATGGAAAATGAGCGAGTTTGGAAACGAGGGAAAATAGGATGGAGAGCAGGCTGGAATTACACCCGGCAGGAAAAAAGGTTCAAAGACCCCTCCTGGAGCTCCCAGGGGTTGCTGAGTGTCCCTCCAGTCAGGAACATTGCTGGGCTGGGGACAGAACCACCAGGAGAGCTCGGAGCCAGCTCAGGAGCCTTTGGAAGTGCCGAGGAATTTCTTAATAATCAAAGCCATTAAAATATAATGAGAAAGTGGAGGGGGAGAGGGCTCATCCTGGCTCATCCTGGCTCATCCCGTTGTTTGCTGCTGTGTGGGGGCAAATTTCCCTTGGATTCTTCCCAGGATGTTAAAACACCCAGTGCCCCCTCCAAAACCTCCCTGGGTGGGGAAGGGAAATTTCCTTTGGATTCTTCCCAGAATATTAGAGCAGTGACTGTCCCCTCCAAAAACCTCCCTGGATGTGGGATGCAGGGTGGGGAAGGGAAAATTCCTTTGGATTCTTTCTGGAGTAGTAAAGCACACAGTGTCCCCTCCAAAAACTCCCCTGGATGTGGGATGCAGGGTGGGGAAGGGAAATTCCCTTTGGATTCTTCCTGGGGTATTAGAACACACAGTGTCCCCTCCAAAACCCCCCCTAGTAGGGAATGCAGAATGGGGAAGGGAAATTTCCTTTGGATTCTTCCTGGGGTATTAAAACACTCAGTGCCCCCTCCAAAAATCTCCCTGGATGTGGGATGCAGGGTGGGGAAGGGAAATTCCCTTTGGATTCGTCCTGGGATATTAAAACACCGAGCACCCCCTCCAGAAATCTCCCTGGATGTGGGATGCAGGGTCGGGAAGGGAAATTTCCCTCGGATTCTTCCTGGGATATTAAAACACTCAGTGCCCCCTCCAAACCCCTGGATGTGGGATGCAGGGTGGGGAAGGGGAATTCCCTTTGGATTCTTCCTGGGGTATTAAAGCACCGAGTGCCCCCTCCAGCCCCCCTGGATGTGGGATGCAGGGTGGGGAAGGGAAATTCCCTTTGGATTCTTCCTGGGGTATTAAAGCACCGAGTGCCCCCTCCAGCCCCCCTGGATGTGGGATGCAGGGTGGGGAAGGGAAATTCCCTTTGGATTCTTTCTGGGATATTAAAACACCCAGTGCCCCCTCCAAAGACCCCCCTGGATGTGGGATGCAGGGTGGGGAAGGGAAATTCCCTTTGGATTCTTCCTGGGGTATTAAAGCACCGAGTGCCCCCTCCAGCCCCCCTGGATGTGGGATGCAGGGATCCGCGCCCGGCTCAGCTGTTCCCGAGCGGGAGAGGCGAGGGATGCTTCCTGCGGCATTGTTGTAACCATGACTCCACGGACGTCATCCCGGGAAAATAGCGCCGGGAACATTTGTGGAACAAAGCTGAGGGTCCTCGGCGGAGCGCTGCCATATGCACACCGCTCATTTGCATATAGATTAACTCGCAGGAACTGAAACCCGAGCTGCTAACTGAGCCGCGGGAAAGATTGCGGGATTCAGGAAGGTGATTCCAGGGGGATGTTGGGATGGGGACGGGGCAGGTTCACTCCCAGTGATGCTTTGGCTCTGCTGATTCAGCAGCTTTGGTCCGGCCCTCTGGAATAACCCTGGTGGGAGCTGGGATGGAAAAGCATCAGAGCCCTGGGAGTGCTGTTAAAGTCGTTTCTATGGCTCTGTTGGACCTCGAGCGACCCTGTCAATAAAAACACTGGGAAAGGGGGAACAGATGGGAAACAGAGAGGGATGAAGGAATGCCAGTGGAGAGGGAATGGCGTGGAGGGGAGGGACCAGGGGGATGGAGGCTGGAGGAGGAGAGAGGAGGGATGGATGGATGGATGGATGGATGGATGGATGGATGATGGATGGATGGATGGATGGATGGATGGATGGATGGATGATGGATGGATGGATGGATGATGGATGATGGATGGATGGATGATGGATGGATGGATGATGGATGGATGGATGGATGGAAGGATGATGGATGGATGGATGGATGATGGATGGATGGATGGATGGATGATGGATGATGGATGATGGATGATGGATGGATGGATGGATGGATGGATGGATGGATGGATGGATGATGGATGATGGATGGATGGTTGATGGATGGATGGATGGATGATGGATGATGGATAGATGGATGATGGATGGATGGATGGATGGATGGATGGATGGATGGATGGATGGATGATGGATGATGGATGGATGATGGATGGATGATGGATGGATGGATGGATGGATGATGGATGATGGATGATGGATGGATGGATGATGGATGGATGGATGATGGATGATGGATGATGGATGGATGGATGATGGATGGATGGATGGATGATGGGTGATGGATGGATGATGGATGGATGATGGATGGATGATGGATGGATGGATGGATGATGGGTGATGGATGGATGATGGATGGATGGATGGATGGATGGATGGATGGATGGATGATGGATGATGGATGGATGGATGGATGGATGATGGATGGATGGATGAGGGATGATGGATGATGGATGATGGATGATGGATGGATGATGGATGGATGATGGATGATGGATGGATGGATGAGGGATGATGGATGGATGATGGATGATGGATGGATGGATGATGGATGGATGATGGATGGATGATGGTTGATGGATGGATGGATGATGGATGGATGATGGATGATGGATGGATGGATGGATGGATGGATGGATGGATGATGGATGGATGATGGATGACGGATGATGGATGATGGATGGATGATGGATTATGGATGATGGATGGATGATGGATGATGGATGGATGGATGATGGATGGATGGATGATGGATGGATGGATGGAGGCAAAGTGGGCCAGGGGTCAGCAGAGCTCTGACACCACAGCCAGATCTCTCTCCTCTTCCCCATCCCACCAAGATTCCACTCTGCTGCTGGGAAGAGAGCAGGAGCACGGAGCTCTGGGAGCACCCACAGGCACGATCCTCTCTGGATCCGCATGGATCCTCTGCTCCTGGCAGTGTGGGGCATCCCTGGGCCCTGCTGCCCTGCTGGGGGTGCATTCCCTCTCCTTCCTGGCTGCTATCCCATATCTGGGATATATTCCAAGGTATTTCCCAGCTGCTCTGTGGAATATATCCCATGGTCGGGATATTTCCCACCTGGAAGAGCCTAACAAGGTACAGGGATTTTACCCGCGGGCTTCTGTGTGCTGCTGCCTTAGGATTTATCCTTAAAACACTTTAAATTGAATTTTTGGGGTTTTTTTCTTTATGCCAAGGCCTCCCAATTCTGCTCCAGTTTTTCCTGGAGTGGAATGGAAAAAAAAATAATGGGATTATACAGGAATGATCCCATTGGAAATGCCCAGAAAGTGAATCCCTCCTTGTTTGCAGTGGAGTTGTTTGGCAGGAGGTCAGAGCAACAGGAAATCATTCCAAGGGAATTCCCAGGTGTCCTTCCAAGCTGACAGGGTCTTCCTGGAAATTTGAAATGCACCTCCAAGGAACAGATTTTTCTCCCCCCTTGAAAATTGAAAGTTTACCAATAATTCTCAATTCTTTGTCCATGAAAACCAAAAGTTTCATGTTTACAAAGTTTAACAAAATAAATCTGCAGGAAGATTAATTACTATTTTGAATATTTGACCTTTTAAAAAAGACAGAGTTATCCATGTTTGTGGATAAATATTATTATCAGAGATTTTTCGTGCGTAAAATAAATGATCAGGAAATAAACTGATATTAAACATTTTTATCCCTTGATGGAGTGAGAGGAAAACGAAGCTTTGTATAAGTTCCCAGATTTTTTTTGTGCTGCTCAGAGAAGTCCAGGGAAAATTTACTTCAGAGAATAAATTCAGCAGAAATCCTGGAGAAACTAAGATTTCTTTTAATTCCTGTAGGCTTTTCCAGTCTAAAAAGTGGGCATCAGTCAGGAATATTCCTGTGCTCAGGTGACTTTCCTGCTCTCTTTTAAGCCAAAAGTGCATTTTTTCCCAGTAGAAAAATTCCAATAAATCCTAAAGCAGTTATCATCCATAACCATATTCCATGAGAGTGCTGCTGTTGGGATTCTCTGGGCTGGAGCATTTGGAAAGTCTTTCTCTTTTATTGAGGGCCTGGAGATCTTCTCCAATAGATCAAAGTTGCTCTTCATGGAGTGATGGGTCTGACTCATCTTCAGCTGAGTCATCCCTGATATTGAGCCATCCTTCAAAGGAAGGAAATCTTGGAAAACTTTTCACTCCTGGCAACCCCCACAAGAAAGGCTCGAGTCAATAAATCCAGCACGGAAGAGGTGACATCAAAGGATTCCAAGTTTTCCTTGGCAAAACACATCCCAGCATGAGAAGGAAGGTAAATCCCTTCCCGGCTGTGCCAAAATCCTGGGATTTTAGGGGCTGTGTCCTGAGGGATCGAAGCTTCCGCTCTCCATCATTTATCCAAGCTGGGAATCATTGTTGGGTTTTCCAGAATTCCCTGGCACTCTGCAAACCCCTGTGATGCCTTGTGCAGGCTGCCCTGGAGCAGAGACTACACAGAGTCACAGAATAAAGCAGGGATTTATGGAAAGGATCTCCTCCATGGATCCACCTTGGGCAGCACCAGAGCCCAGCCAGGGCTGCAGCCAAGAGGAACCAAAATGGTCCCAAAATGCACGAGCGCTCCCGGGGGCTCTCACTGGGATCAGCTCTGCTCCATTTGCACCTTGCAGTTCATTGTCCCATTCCAGCTTTAGCCCAGGCACTCCCATCCTGCTTGTTTTTCTCTCTCCAGCCCACGCTGTTTGTGCTCCTGGGCCTGAGCTTTGGGTCATTTGTCCTTGGTGCCCAGCTGGAGCAGGAATTGTTTTGTGTCCCTGCTCTGTGCAGAGAGCTCAGCATCCCCTGATGTGAAGCCCAGACCCACACACTAAAGCAGCTCAGAATGTGAAAATAGAAAAGCCAAACCTGAGGCATCACCTGAAGGTGGAGTTTGGAGTGAGCCACAGGACAGCCACAGCCACCCTGGCCTGGGACACTTCCAGGGATCCAGGGGAGTCCATGACTCCCCTGGAATGGGATGGGGAAAATCCCCAAATTCACAAAGAACCCATCCTAACTGCCAGCCTGGAAATCCTTCCAGGCAGGAAGAGAGGATGGGTGGGATGAGCTCACCCAGAAACGTGGGAGCAAAGGAAGTGGCTGCAGCAGTGATTCCCTGCTGGATGCATCCCGGGATTTGTGCTGGGTGTTGTTGTCCAGAGAGATTCCTGCCACCCTGTGCCAGCCTGGAAGGAGGTGTGGGGTGAGGAACATCCTGGGTGCAGCTCAGATGTGGAATCTGGGAATGGGTTGGGTGGAAGGACCTTAAATCCCATCCCATTCCACCCCTGCCATGGCAGGGACACCTCCCACTGTCCCAGGCTGCTCCAGCCTGGCCTTGGGCACTGCCAGGGATCCAGGGGCAGCCACAGCTGCTCTGGCAATTCCATCCCAGCCCCTCCCTACATCCCAGGGAACAATTCCCAATTCCCAATGTCCCATCCATCCCTGCCCTCTGGCACTGGGAGCCATTCCCTGTGTCCTGTCCCTCCCTGCCTTGTCCCCAGTCCCTCTGCAGCTCTCCTGGAGCCCCTTCAGGCCCTGCCAGGGGCTCTGAGCTCTCCCTGGATCCTTCTCCTCTCCAGGTGAGCACCCCCAGCTCTCCCTGGATCCTTCTCCTCTCCAGGGGAGCACCCCCAGCTCTCCCTGGATCCTTCTCCTCTCCAGGTGAGCACCCCCAGCTCTCCCTGGATCCTTCTCCTCTCCAGGGGAGCACCCCCAGCTCTCCCTGGATCCTTCTCCTCTCCAGGTGAGCACCCCCAGCTCTCCCTGGATCCTTCTCCTCTCCAGGTGAGCACCCCCAGCTCTCCCTGGATCCTTCTCCTCTCCAGGTGAGCACCCCCAGCTCTCCCTGGATCCTTCTCCTCTCCAGGTGAGCACCCCCAGCTCTCCCAGCCTGGCTCCAGAGGGGCTCCAGCCCTGCAGCAGCCCCGGGGCCTCCTCTGGGCTCTCTCCAGCAGCTCCACATCCTCCTGATCCCATAGTCCTGGTGTCTACAGCTTTAAAACTGAGCTGGGTTGACTCAAATCCCTTCCCTGGGATGTGTGGAAGTGGGATTTGTACTACTCCATCTGCTACCTGAGGAGGAGGGCGAGAAACACACTTTAACAAGGAGAACTTGGGGAAGACAAACATATGGACTTGGGAATTGGATGGATTCCTTTTTAATAGTTCAGAGCTCTCCAAGTGGGGCTGAAAGCATTATAATTCCCAGGGAAAAGGCACAGGAACTGCTCCTTAATTGGACCTGAACAGGAAGATGTGAATGGAAAACAGGGAGTACTGAAATAGCTTCCTGTGGTAGGTTCTCCGTCAGGGACGTGGAGTTTTGCAGTTCTTCCCTCCTAAATCAGCAGTTTAAGATAAAAACCCAGGGATTTCTCAGCTGGATTTTCAAGTGGAACAGGATTGTAGGAATTTGTGGGAAAATGGAACAACTGGGGACTTCCAGCATGGTTACAAAATTCACACTGAGCTATTTTTATTCCATATCCAAGTGGAGAGAGGTGGAGTTATAGGGAGGGAGTTTGGAAACAGAACAGATCCATTGGGAATATTGATTTGCCACTTGTAGTTTTTCCCTGCCTTCTACCTTTCCTAAAAAAAATTCCCTTTGGATGGGAGGTCGCACCCAGCAAAGCTGCATTCCCACCTCCTCATTCCTCTGCTTCCCACCTCAAATTTTCCAGGTTTTTCCTTCCCTTTTTCTGGCTTCCGAAATTTCTGAGCTTCTTTAAAGCCTCTAAACCAAAATTTCAATTAAATGGAAATAAAGCAGAGTTTGTTTTAATTTAGATTTTAAGAATTCATGGAGTATCCATTCCAAACTTAGGGAATACCACAGTGGTGATGCCACAGAATTCCAGTGGTGCTCTTTATCTGTTTATCCTCTTCCAGACCTCTGTTTTGAAGGATTCTGATCCATAGGCACTAAAAGAGCTAAAATTTGATGGTTTGTTCTCTTAGAGAGTTTAAACAACTTTGGAAAAGAGCTTTACCATAAATTATTCAAGTAATAAATATATTTGGGAAGTGTTCAAGGTTGGATGGGACTTGGAGTAACCTGGGATAGTGGGAGGTATCCCTGTCCGTGGCAGGAGGAGGAATGGGATGGGATTTAAGCTCCTTTCCGTCCCAAACCACTGCACAAAATACAGATTTTATCTTTCCATACTAGATGTGAAATCCGTGTTTTTATTGACTTGATATATTCAGCATTTCCCCCAAATTTCTTACATTTGTGGGAAGGTTCCTGACTGCCAGCCATGGGATTTGATGCTTTCCTTGAGTTTCTTCCCAAAGAAGTCTGGGAAAATATATGATAATAATTAGGTGCTATTTTCTTATATAGAGATATTAAAAATTACATACAAATATATAAATAGGGATCTAAAATCCTGGAATGACAAACACAAGCACAGCCAGGATGCAGCTGTTGGGGAAAAACATCCCTCAATCACGGGAACAATTGGGAAAACAAATCCTGTGCCATTTTTAGGCCGTCTCCGGAGAAGGGCTCATCAAATCTGCATGAATTCCATCCCAGAAAGGGCTCCCAGCTCTCCCCGGGCCCGTGTTTTCTCTGGAATGTCGTGTTCTGCACAGCCAGGCAGGGTGCAGGAGGGTCAGGCTCTGATGGATTGCACTTGGCAGCTCCGTGGCCTCAGAGCTTTCTCGGGAGCTTCTGTGGAAGGCAGGTGAGCTGCTGGAAGAGAGGAATTGGCCTCCTGTGTCTCTGCTGCAGTCTTCCCCTGGAAGTTTCCCTATTTTTTTTTTTTTTTTTTCATTTTTATGGATTAGTTGGTGGTTTCAGACATCCATGGAAAAGGCAGAGGAGCAGCTGGAGCCCTGTGGGGGTTCCTCTGACACCTGGAGGTGGCACCAGGGCTCCTGTGGCTCATCCAGGTGTAGGATTGGATCTATTCCAGTGGGATCCCACCAGAGAGAGCCAGGCTGGGAATTGTCACAGCTGCTGGTTCTGAGGGAATGGGAATGATGCTGAGAGCTGCTGTCACCAGAGATTCCACAGGGATTCAACCTCTGGACTGAAGAGGAGAAGGATCCAGGGAGAGCTCAGAGCCCCTGGCAGGGCCTGAAGGGGCTCCAGGAGAGCTGCAGAGGGACTGGGGACAAGGCAGGGAGGGACAGGACACAGGGAATGGCTGGAAGATGAAAGAAGGTGAATTTAGGTGGGATATTGGGGAGGAATTCCTGGCTGGGATGGTGGGGAGGGGCTGGGCTGGAATTCCCAGAGCAGCTGTGGCTGCCCCTGGATCCCTGGCAGTGCCCAAGGCCAGGCTGGAGCAGCCTGGGACAGCGGGAGGTGTCCCTGCCCATGGGGACTGGGATTTAAGGTCCCACCCAACCCAACCCATTCCCAGATTCCATGCTGCACAGCTGAAGCAGGGAGTGTCACATTCCATTTTTTCTGGATTTTTAACCTGGAAAACAAATGTGAGTGTTCACAACAGCTGGGGATGGATCCTGGAGTTCCTGAGCTGCTGCCCTTTCCTGGCAGGGGTTTGCTGGGAGCTGCCATGGGATCAGCACTCCTGGAATGCTTTTTAATCTCCTGTAATCAAATCCATCATCAGCATAACGAATTCCCATCCTACTCCTCTCCTGCCTCTCATGGAAAACCATCCGAAACTGCTCAAACGCTCCCAGTGCAGGATTTTCCTGGAGTATTCCAAGTAATTCTCTTTTGATCCAGCTGTTAATTGCTAATTTTGATGGCATTTGTTTTACCTGGAGTTACCTTTTCCCAAAGTGTGGAAAAGCTTTGGTGGGGAGTTCTCCTGAGTAGGATTTTCCTGAACGTGGAACTTTTTTCATGGTTGTGTTGGAAGTTTTCCACAAACAAATGGGGCTGGAATTTCATGTGAAGGGTGAACTTTCCATTCTCATTTGATTTTATGATTTTAGTTGAATGCTAATGAGCCTTTAATTATCATTTCTGAAAGTTAATGACTGAGATAATGGGCTCGGGGCCGTTCCCTGTGGTGCTCCATGGGGGATATCCAGATTCCTGCACATCCTCGGGATGAGCAGGTTGGATGCAGCTCCAGGCTGGGAACAAGCCCTGCTTTCCCCAGCTCTGGTTGGTGGAGGAGGAATGCAGGGGCAGGTGCCAATCTTTCCTCTCCCTGACCAGGGACAGGATCCAGGGAATGTCCTGTGCCAGGGACAGCTTAGGCTGGATGTTGGGAAAAGGGGGTGGAGGGGCACTGAAGAGATCCCCAGGGAATGGGCCCATTCCCAAGGCTGCCAGAGCTCCAGGAGTGTTTGGAAAACAGGCACAGGGTGGGATTGTTGGGGTGGCTGTGCAGGGCCGGGAGCTGGATCGGTGATCCCTGTGGGTCCCTTCCAGCTCAGCACATTCCATGATTTTCCACTGGTGACATTCCTTTGTCCCCGATGTTCTGTTCTGGCACCGCCTCGTTCCTGTGCCTCTCCACCCCTGCGTGGTTCTTCTGAACTTGGAAGCACAGGATGGATCCCAGTGCTGGACAAACCCAGCTTCCCATCCTCATCCTCACATTCCCTAGGAAACTTCCCAAAAACTATTGAACCGGGTTAATCAAACCCAGGTTTTGAATTCTTCTCCCCAAGACCCCGGAGCTCGTTGTGCTGTCGCTGCTGCAGACCCACTCTGCCTTCCCCAAGTTGTTTTCTTGTTGCTTTTCTATGGAAAAAGAGGATTATTCTGGTTGCAATTTCCATGGAAACAATTACCATAAAGTATTGATTGCCCAGGATAGATTGGGAAGCATGAAAGGATAGAGGTTGTCTCCATGGAAACACGGACATTTCAAGCTTTTTATTCCTTAAGAAAAGAATTCTTATGGCTTTCCTTTAAACAAGTTTCTGGTCCAGTTGAAAATAATTGTGTCGTTTTAATTAAAATTCTTGGTGCAATCAAGAATCTGTTTTAATAGCATTCCTATATTGCAAGGAAAAGTCTGGAATAGCATTTGCCTAAAAATAAAAAAAAAAGGATTTGCATCGTTTGCACAGCATTTTTCACATTGAAAAGTAGCTGAGCCACATCATTAATTGCCCATGAAAACCAGGTCAAAAATTGGCCTTTTCCTTCTGGAATTTAGGGGGTTTTTTTGGTAGGATTTTAGTGGTTTTTAGGATTTTAATGGCTTGGTAAAGGAATCACCAAGCTGGGACAGCTCCGGGTGGCACAGGGAGTTCCTCAGGTTGGATTTGGTCCAGGAGGAGCTGAAGTTGGTCTTGAATTCTTCTGATTTCAAATCCTTTATTCTTCATCTGAGACCCTCCAAGGCTTCAGTTGCTGGGGATGTTCTGGGCACTTCAGAAATCCCTCCAGAGAAATGATGGGAGAACGGATCCTTTGTTGTTTCAGGAGTGGTTTGGATGCTCAAACCTCACATCCCAGAATCCCAGACCGGTTTGGGTTGGAGGGACCTTCAAGCCCATTTTGTTCCTCCCTGGACACCTTCCACTGGCCTGGGACACTTCCAGGGATCCAGGGGAGTCCACAACCTCTATGGCTGAAAAATCCCCAAATTCCCAGAGAACCCATCCCAGCTGCCAGCCTGGAAACCATTCCAAGCTTTTCCCTGGATGGTTTGGGACCAGTGGAGGCTTCACAGGAGCCTTGAAATGGGTTTAGAAATCTGGTGGAATAAATGGCCCAGAGGAAAACCCCTGGAACATCCAAATCCCTGTGGAGGAGTCTGGGTTTGGAATGGGATGGGCTTGAAGATCCCTTCCAGTGTGGAATCATGGAGCCATGGAATCAAGGAATCATGGAATGATTTGGGTGGGAGGGACCTTAAAGCCCATCCAGCCCCACCCCTGCCATGGAGTGGATTTTTTCTGTTTCTAGCTAAATACTCTTAAAAGCTGATCTTTGCTTTTATGGCTTTCTGTCTGTTTTTCATAATTCCCTTTTTCAATTTGAAGGTTCAGAGCTGACCTCACTTCCAGATCCTGCTCTGCATCATTCCTTACGTTGAGATCTCCGTTATTCCCAGCAAATCCAATATTTTTCCTGCTTTATCCCCACAGCCTTGGCTTTCTGTGCTCTGCTTTCCTGCTCTGGTTCCCTTCATCAGCATGAGAGCTGATAAATATTTAGTGTGATATAAATAAGTACCTCAATACCACATTAAACATTCCATCAATTAAAATTCCTGCTAATTGAAGGCAAAACTTGTCAGTCTGAAGGAAAACAAGTCCATTAAGGCAGGAAAAATGGCACTTAAGAAGGAATGGGATTGTTTTGGCAGCTACGAAACAATTGCTGCTTTTTCAGACTAGATATAATTATTTTCCACTCTTTTTAAGCTTTTTTTCCATGCAAATTGAGGGTGAGACCTTGCTGGGGATTTGGGAATTCCAGAAACAGGAATGTGCAAACTCCTCCTTTTCAGCAGGAAACAATCAGGCTGTGGAGACAAAACAAAGATTTTTTTATATATTTTTTTTCATTCCAGGATATTTCTCCCCCTTTTTTTTTAATGGCATCAGGCATGTCTGGGTTTCGTAACTTGGATTCAATTTGTTTCTATTTGTACTTGGATTTATGGAGTTAATCCCTGGTTGGAATCACAGAACCTTGGAATGTTGTGGGTTGGGAAGACCTTGAGGATGATCCCATGGGCAGTGACACCTTCCCACTATCCCAGACTGCTCCAAGCCCCATCCAGCCTCAAAACCGGGAATACTCCGCGTTTAATTTTGGAAATGAGGGGAAAATGGGAATTACTACATAGCAGATCTGCTGGAGCAAGAGGCAGGGGGAAGTGAGAGGATCCAGGAAAAGCTGAGGATGACGGAGCAGAGGAAAAGCAGGAGCTGGAGGATCCACGGGTGTGTGGGCTGGCAGAAAATGTGGATCAGCAGGAGATGGAGCAGTCTGGGATGTCAGCAGGGGTGGGGGGATGACAAGGCAGGTATTCAAAGCTGAAACCTGCCACTGGAACTGGGATTTGCTTCCCAAATTCCTGGTTTAGTTCAGAGTTGGCAGCTGCTGACGTGTGGCTGGGAGCAGAGTTTGTCCTGGAGGTCTGCAGGGAAAATCAGAGTTTGTGGTGGAGACCTGGAGTGAAGGACTTGGAGAGGCCGGGGAAAATCCTAACGAGTCGAACATTCGCCTTTTGTGTCCTTTTTCCTGGAAAAACACAAAGAAGTGGGTTGTGGGGAGGGCACAGAGGATTTCCTGTGCTGGGATATGAGGTGGGTTTGGGCTGCTTGAGGTCAGGGAAGGGAGTTTGGGATGCTCCTGCTGCTCCTTGATGTTGAACCCACGGGCCTGAGTTGGTTTCCATCTGCTCCCAGAGCAGGGGCAGTGAGAGCTCAGCCTCTGCCCCAGAAAGGGGAGGAGCACTGGGAAAAGCTCAACCTCTGCCCCAAAAACGGGAGGAGCACTGGGAAATCTCCAGCTGGGAATTCGTGCTTTGATCACGAGGTTGCCCTGTGGAAGCAGGAGCCCGTTGGGAAGGAGCCTGTTCAGAACCATTCCTTTATCCCTGATTTAGGCACAGTTTTCTGCCCAATGTTTCCCAATTTTTATGTAGTTCTTGGTGGCTTGGGAAGTTTTTTTCTCAGACTTCCCTCTGGCATTTGGTGCAGTTGGAGATTTTTCCATCCTGGAATGGTTTGGACTGGGAAGGACCTTAAAGCTCATCCCATCCATGGGCAGGGACACCTTCCACAGACCTGGTGGCTCCAGCCTGGCCTTGGGCACTGCCAGGGATCCAGGGGCAGCCACATCTGCTCTGGCAATTCCATCCCAGCCCCTCCCCACCCTCCCAGGGAACAATTCCCAATTCCCAATGTCCCATCCAGCCCTGCCCTCTGGCAGTGGGAGCCATTCCCTGTGTCCTGTCCCTCCCTGCCTTGTCCCCAGTCCCTCTGCAGCTCTCCTGGAGCCCCTTCAGGCTCTGGGAAGCTCCACAAAGCTGGAATTCCTGGAGCAGTGCCCATGGCACCATCGCTCCTGGTGGAAGGGGCTCTTTTCCACCTGCTCTTCCCTTGGGATCTGTGGAACCACGGGAACAAGTCGAGGTTTGGAGCTGAGTTGTCATTCCAGGATCTCTCTGTGCTCCCAGACTCGTTTTGGTCTTTTCTGAATCAAATCAGGGACAGCAGCAGTGGCTTTGTGACTGCAGCCCCAGCAAATCCCATTTTTATGAAGTCAAACCTTTCCTGTTTGTTCGGAGGGCTCTGAGGTGAATATTGCAATATCCAGAGGAATAACCCATTTTCCCTTGGGAAGGGGAATGTGTCCCTTATCAAGCTCAGCAGAATTCTGGGATCAGAGATGTCAGGTGGAAAAGAAACTTTTTTTTTAATTATTAACGAGGCCTTTGGTGATGTCTTTAATCTCCAGCTGAAACTCTTTCATCTTTTATGGGCAAGAAATGATTCAATATCCCTGCAAGGTGCACAGCAAACCTCTGCCTTGCTTCCCCATCATTCCATGGGGTCAGTCAGCTGGAATTGCAGCCCCGCGCTGCAGGAAGCCCATCTGGAATTTTAGATTTTAAATTCCAAGTACACACTTTAATCTCCAGCTGTCCCAGCTGCTGCTTCCCGGAAGTTGAGGGGTTGTTTTTGTGTTAGTTTGGCAGGGATATTTGGAAAATTTTGGGATGCTTTCTGTCTGTGAATTCCAGAATCCCAGGACCACTGAGGCTGGAAAAGCCCTCCAAGACCATCGAGTCTCCTGACAGAATTCCAGAATGGTTTGGGTTGAAAGGGAATTTAATCCCACCCCATTCCACCCCTGCCCCACCTTCCACTATCCCAGGCTGCTCCAAACCCTTCCCAGTCTGGCCTTGGACACTGCCAGGGATGGGGATCCCAAACTCACAAATAACCCATCCTGGAAATCATCCCAATCATGGGAAGAAGCTGCCATTATTTCAAGGACCTTCCCAAACTGAAATTGCCATCCAGGAGTCCTTTATTCCTCTGGGAACTGATCCCCTCTTGGAAAAACACCGGGAGGAAAAAAAAAAAAAAGCTCCTGCACTTCATCCCTGCTGTTGTTTTCATTCCTTTGTGTTCTGTTTGCACAGAAGCTGCACAATTCCATTTGCTGCCTCCCACACGGAGCTGGTGCCTCCCAAATGCAGCAGGTTCCTGTGGGACCGGGAGCAAATCCACCTGGAACCCCCAAAATAATGAGGAATTTTGGTTTTGTGCTGTTCCCTGAGTGACCAGGCAGGGCATCAGGATGTATGTGGATTTGGGGATGGGATTTGCCTCTGGAAAAGGCTCTAAATTCATTTTAGATGTTGGTTTTGGAATTGAATATTTGTGCTTTCCCATAAAATACAAAATCCATTAAAAGTATGGAAGTGTTATTTAATCCTGGTTTTACCTCCCACTTTCCAGTTCACATCGAATTATTTGGTTCTAAATTCCTTTGGAAAAGAACTTTGTGACAAAAGAGCAGGGTTTGGGTTTTGGAAGTTGTTTAGATGCTTTCCTTGTGTATGCTTTCCATCATTTTACCTGGAATTTCATGATTTGGAATAATTAAATTAATATAAAATACTCATTTAATGCCATGAAATTGTCACCAACAAAAAGTAGAAGAGGTTACGGTTTATTCTTGGCTTTGACTGAAGATTTTATTTAGATTTAACTGAAAATTCCTGCTCAAAGTGCAACAACTCATCCCAAACTTTGGGAAATGACAGATTCCATGGGATCCTGGAGCCCTTTGCCAGGAGAAGCCAGACTTGTGCATCCCACAAAACTGGGGTGGGAATTACATCCAGAGGTTTTGGATGGATGCAGAAACAGAACCTGGGGCAGGTGAACAGCATTCCTGGGAAAGGGAAGCTGCAGGTGGATGTGGATCAGTTTCTTGGGATGGAGATTCCTGGAATTCCATCCAGTTTAGGAGCTGTTCCCAGGAATATTTTGAATATTCATGGCACATTTTATGTACTAAGAACAGCGTGTTATGGATGGATGTTATGGACATTGTAATTGTAAATTACAGCGTTTAGCTGGGTGAAATTCCTAATTAACTCCCTAACGAGCTGCCGGGGTAATTAGCAAAGCCAGGCCTTTAAAGGATGCGGGAAGAGCTGGATTTCATGGATGTGGCTGGGGAGATTTGGAGTTAAATCTGGAAAAGTGGAATTTGTTAACCAGTGTTCCATTGCTCCAGTGCTGACTGGGAGACATGGATCCCATTCTGTGGGATTATTTTTTAGGAAAACAGGGATTTTCCTTAAAATCCCGGCAGTTGCCTTTGGCCACATCTCCAAGCATTCCTGATGGATCAATCCCTAATTTTCAGCCTTCCTGAGGCAGATTTCCGGGGACAGGCTTTAACCTGAAGAGTTAAATGGGATTTTGGGATGGAATTCCCAGAGCAGCTGTGGCTGCCCCTGGATCCCTGCAGTGCCCAAGGCCAGGCTGGAGCAGCCTGGGACAGTGGAAGTGTCCCTGGGGTGGGAATGGAACTTTAGGGTCCTTCCAAGCCAACCCATTCCATGACATTCCAACAGGATTTAATTGGAGTCAAAGGTAATTAGATTAATTAGCTTCCCTCGGAGTTAAAAATGGGAGCAAACCAGCTGAAAACACAACAAATTCCCATTTTTGGTCTTCCACAGGGGGAGGACAAAATTCCTCATGAAAATTGGGACTAAAATCCATCTTAAGGCGGATGTGTCCGACAAACTGAATTATTCGTGGCAGCTGCAATGGCAGGGAGGGGCTGCAGGGAGGTTAATTAATTAATTACCCCCCCCAGCCTCATTAGGGCCACTGGAAGCCCCCTGGGTGGAATTCCTGCCGTGTCCAATTAGCAGCTCATTAACGCAGAGGTGGCTCTTTCCTTGGGGAGGGATCCCATCCCATTTGTTTGGTTCTGACTTCATTAATTGGGATCTGATTTTATTAATTGGAATCTGATTCTGACTAATTTGATTCTGATTTTAATAAGTTGATCCCATTTCCAGACAAAACAGTTTCCAGTTGCTGTCCAAATCCCCCCACCCCCAAAAAAAAACATTCCCTGGCCTAAAAACTGGGTTTTCCCAGTTTTCATGTCTAAACACACCAATATTGGGGTTTTCTAGGCGGGCTCCTCATGTGGAAAACTTGGGGAAAAAGAAAACCAGGCTCAAGCCAATTCTTTGTTCTCCTAAATTCAGGAATACTTTTGCAGCTGAGTGTGCTCCCCCCCTGGAATTGCTCCTTGGAGGTTTCAGAGCTTCCCACTGGAGGTTTTGGGGGAGTTGCTGGAAAAATTTGGATTTTTGTGTGCGAGAGTCATGAAATAGTGGGATATCCTGAGCTGAAGGACATGCAGGGATCATTGACCCAACTCCTGCCCTACAGGACAATCCCAAAATCCCACCTTGAGATCCCTGAGAGCGTTCTCCAAACGCAGGAGTTCCAGCTCCTCTGGGGGAGGAATTTTTCCTGATATTTCAAAAGGAATCAACTCCAGTGGCTGAACTGAACCAAACTGATCCTGGTTTTGTTCTTCCAGGATCCACATTTCCCTTCCCTGCATCTCCACGGTTTTATCTGACTTCCAGATGAGGTCATCCCTGGCACAACAGATCCCCTGGGAATTCCTGGCATTCCAGCAGCTCAGCACCCCATCCTTCACCCAAAAAAAAGAGAATTTCAGTCGAGTTTTATATCTTCAAATGGTCATTCCAGGTTTGAGTCCTCTCAGTAGCTGGGATGCTTCCCAGGGCACTTCTTTGGTGATGAAGAGATTAAAACTCTGTTTTAACAAGAAATTTAAGCTCATTTTCAACATCAAGCAGAATAATCTTTATCCATAAAAGATGAAAATTCCCTGCCCTGTGCTTCACCTCAACTGCTTCGACTCAAAATGTCAGGATGCTTCCTTTGATTGAAAATTCCTCTATTTATGGTGGGGAAAAAAAAAACCCTAAAATGCAATGTTTAATCCAAAAACGTGACGGGCAGAGGATAAATGTTCCTCATTTCCAAACATTTATACAAGGAAAAGGAAAATCCATCCAAATCCAAGGGAAGAATCTCCAGAGAACAAATAAAACTTGGGGGCTGTGGAAGAATTTCACTCCGGGTTCTTTTTTGCTGTGTGGAGCGCAGAGTTACGATTTTGTAACTCTTGTTTTTCATCTGGTTTTTAATTTGATAAATTTGTTTTTAATGTTTTATTTCCCCGAGCAGCCCAACAGTCAAATTTAACAGAAATGTTTGATGAGCTGCTCAGTGCACAGCAAAAACACCCTGGATTTAGGAAAGTATCCAAGGATCAAACCCAACGGTGGAGCTGGAAAATGACTCAAAATTACAGATTTAGAGGAGAAATAATTCCATGATTTTTGATATTTCTTCTTTGGAGGAAAGAGCAACTTCACAGTAGAATTTCAGAGTGAATTCTTTAAAACTTCAGGGTGAATTCTTTTAAAATTCAGAGTGAATTCTTTTAAACTTCAGGGTGATTTCTTTTAAATTTCAGAGTGATTTCTTTTAAATTTCAGGGTGATTTATTTTAAATTTCAGGGTGAATTCTTTTACATTTCAGAGTGATTTCTTTTAAATTTCAGAGTGATTTCTTTTACATTTCGCGGTGGATTCTTCCAAATTGGTATTTCCAGGTGATTTTTAAGTAGAATTCCCTTGGCATCTCTTTAATTGTAATGCTACAGAGATTTTCTCCAGGAAAGCCACCAAGGTTTCATCAGCACAAAGGATTGGCCAATATATTTTCAATTAAACTCTCCAATTCCTTGATCTAATTCCGTTATCCCAGAATCATTAGGGTTGGAAAAGAGCTCCAGGATCAAGTCCAACCTGCAGGGAATTAATCCATTTTTCCTCCTGATTTTTCACCTGCAGGTTTCTCTCAGGTTTGTCACCTCAAGTTTACCTTTCAACCCTGGCTCAGAGCATCCCAAAATCCAAATATTCCCAATTATTTTGATTTCCAAAGGCCAAGCAGTTCTTTTCCTCGGCACAATTCCGTGGGTTTATTGTTTGGGTGGATACAGAGATTTCCTCCTCCAATAATCGAGATAAGTGTGTTTTCCTTGGGTTCTATTCCTAATAAAACAGTTGGGATTTCACATCTCGGGCGCTAAAAATAGCCAGGCCTCGGGTTTAATTGCAGAGTTTCCTTTTCCCGAGGATCGTGTGCGCTGCAGGTTGGAAGGGTTTTGTTTCCAAGGAAACAAACGCTCCGCGCTCGGCGTGCGCCAAGGGCTCCTGCAGGGAAATGCCATCGCCGTTCCCGGGGAGGGCAGGCACAGAGAGGGAGCCCGGGCTGGGAGCCCGTGCCAGCAACCACCCCAAAGCTCTGCCAAGGCAGGACAGGGAGCTCCAGCACGCCCCGGCCCAGCTGAGATGGACACAGTACAAATACGCCCCGTTTTCAGGAGGCTTCAAACTGTTTTTATTCTGGCATGCATGCTTTTTGTGCACTCTTACAAAACTCAGGAGTTGACACTTCACTCGTTGGTCACGAGACAAACAAAGTGCTCATTGGAAAGGGCAGTTGCAGGTTTCTCTTATTTATCCTTCTTTCTTTTTGGTTTCTGTGTCAACAACCTTGGTAGGAAATCCTTTCAGGGGTGAACATGGATCCTCTTATCAAACATGGATCCTCTTATCAAACAGGGATCCTCTTATCAAACATGGATCCTCTTATCAAACATGGACCCTCTTATCAAACATGGATCCTCCTATCAAACAGGGATCCTTATCAAACAGGGATCCTCTTATCAAACATGGATCCTTATCAAACATGGATCCTTATCAAACATGGATCCTCTTATCAAACATGGTTCCTTATCAAACATGGATCCTCTTATCAAGCAGGCATCATCTTATCAAACATGGATCCTCTTATCAAACAGACACCCTCTTATCAAACAGGGATCCTTATCAAACATGGATCCTCTTATCAAACAGGGATCCTCTTATCAAACATGGATCCTTATCAAGCAGGGATCCTCATATCAAACATGGATCCTTATCAAACCTGGATCCTTATCAAGCAGGGATCCTTATCAAACCTGGATCCTTATCAAGCAGGGATCCTTATCAATCAGGGATCCTTATCAAACATGGGTCCTTATCAAACATGGATCCTTATCAAACATGGATCCTGGTATCAAACAGGGATCCTTATCAAACATGGATCCTTATCAAACATGGATCCTGGTATCAAACAGGGATCCTTATCAAACATGGATCCTTATCAATCAGGGATCCTTATCAAACATGGATCCTTATCAAACATGGATCCTTACCAAGCAGGGATCCTTATCAATCAGGGATCCTTATCAATCAGGGATCCTTATCAAACATGGATCCTTATCAAGCAGGGATCCTTATCAAACATGGATCCTTATCAAACATGGATCCTTATCAAGCAGGGATCCTTATCAATCAGGGATCCTTATCAAGCAGGGATCCTTATCACGCAGGGATCCTTATCAATCAGGGATCCTTATCAAACAGGGATCCTTATCAAACATGGATCCTTATCAAACAGGGATCCTGGTATCAAACAGGGATCCTTATCAATCAGGGATCCTTATCAAACAGGGATCCTTATCAAGCAGGGATCCTTATCAAGCAGGGATCCTTATCAATCAGGGATCCTTATCACGCAGGGATCCTTATCAAGCAGGGATCCTGGTGTCACACTCCTCTCTGGCTCGCAGGGGTCACTGCAGGACTCTCCCCCAGGTCCCCTGTCCAGAATCATCGGCCGCTTCCCAGCGGTGCGGAGCTGCTCCCAGCGCCGCAGTGGGAGCTGGCAGCTTCCAAGCTGCAGGAGAGTCCTGCTGCAATTCCCACGGGAGTTACCGGAGCATCCACGTGGGAAAGACAAGAACTTCTGGTTGTAGGGAAAGACAGAAGCGGTGCTTTGGGGTCTGAATTTATCCGTCCCTTTTTTGGCAAATTACAAGGAAGAATTAACGATTTTAGCTCAGCCTTTGTGCCCCCCATTGGGATGGGGGCATCACCTCTGGGACAGCACCTGGATCCCCATTTTCCTGTGAGAGTGGAGGGGTTTTTTTTGGGAAAACTTTGGGAAGAGCCTCCCTTCTCCCTGTTCTGAGGTAAGGCTGTTTAGAGGGTTGGGAGTGTAGGTGATGAGGAATTACAGTTAAATATTACAGTTAAATGCATTGCAGTGCATTCCAGTGAAATTCAGACACGCCCCGTGTGCGGATGTGTGACCTGGAATGTTCTGGGGATTGGGATGAAATCCCCCTGAACGCTGCTCTGGGAGCAGCACTTCCCACCAGATCCAAAGGGACTCCCCAAAGCCATTATTTTGTATTTTTGAAGTTTCTTGTTGAGCCTCCTTGGAGAAGAGGTGCACCCAGGTGGAATTTGGAAGGAATATCCACTTTTCTTCCCAACGGAGCAGCTCCAAGGCTCTGTATTTCCCTACCAGGCTCTGCATAACAAAGCTCAGCTTAGCTGTGTGCACTTAGCCCTGGGAAACGTCCTGGCACTTCCACCCTTCCCAAATTATTTAAAAATTGGTGCTGTTGTGAATGTTCACAGTTTCCAGCGTGCCAAAATCTCCTGGCTTGGCTGAGTGCACGGAGGAAGGAATATTAATGTGCTGCTGGGGGCTGGAATGGGAGTTGTTTTCCACGGAAAAATAACTGCTGTCTGTTCGAATCCAAAATGCAAAACACTCTCAAAGCTTTAAGCTTGTAAAACCAAAGCTTAAACACAACATTTAATCTGAAACTTCAGGGAAAAACTTCCCAACTGAAGTATAAAAAACAAAAATGTAAATCTATAATTTAAAATGAAAACACATTGAACTAAATAAAAAATTAATTAAGTTTAAAATATTAAAAAATAGTTACAAAAATAAACAAAAAATTGAAATGCAATACTATAAGTTTGTATATCATAGCATAATTAACTAAAAAAGCTTACACTATAACATAAGCCCATAAAACAAAATATTTAAAAGTTAAGTAAAAAATATAAATACCCTTATTAACAGTATTTTATTAGTCAATAACTCCTTTAAAAATCTTGCAACTAAAAGTTTAAAAACCTTCTAAACCATACTATAACAATATAAACTGAACCCACCCTTCCTACCTATATTAAAAAATACTAACATTTTAAAAAATAAATTAAATTAAATAACAGCAACAAAAAAAATCAACACAAAAATCCCATCTCAAATTCCTTCCAAAATTCCTCACATAAATAAATTATCCCACTGTCAAGAGGGATATCCCACTGTCAAGAGGACAGTGGGATCATTTATTATCAATTATTTATTAAAATTCATTATTTATTATCAATTATCAAGTGGGATTATTTATTATCAATTTGGAATTGATAGGGGAGTGGGTCAAGGCGATGATCCCAGAATTCCAGCCAGGTTTGGGCTGGGAGGGATCTGACATTCCATGGGCAGGGACACCTTCCACCAGCCCAGGTGGCTCCAGCCAAAGGACCTGGGAAGCTGAATCCCAAGGTTCTTTGGTTTTTTGCTCCTTCAGTTGTCAGAAAGGGATTGGGAAGCTGAAGATTCCCAACTTCTCAGGTTTAGGAGCTGTTCTGGGGTGGAAATTTAGAGTTTGCTAAAGGGGGATGAAGAGCTTTGTCCTTAGCACTGCAGGTCTGTCCTGCCCCTTCCGTCTGTCCTGCCCCAAGGCTCCTCCTGTTCCCGGCTTTTCTTTGGATGGGACACCTGGAGACGGGACAGAGGTGACAGCAGGCAGCCTGCAGGGGATGCCGGTGGCCATCTGCAAAGATCTGGGATCTCCTCCTGGGATTCCCCTGGGAATTCACCACGGCCATGGTGGCTGTGCAGCTTTCAGCGAGGAAACCTGTGGAAAACGGGATTAAACTTCCCTGGCTGCCCCGGGCCTTCCTCCCTGCCATGAAACCTGGGAAACATTGTAAAACATTTCCATGCCGATGGATTTGTGCTCCAAGGAACTTGAGGGATGATGGGAATGAACATTAGGGGAGAGGAGAAAGGAGCAATCCGAGGAAAGTGCTGCTTTCCCTGGCTCCTGGCAGGAAATCGCTCCTTAAGTGGCGCTCCCGAATTGTCAGCTGCTTGTTTTAACACAAAATGTGTAAAAATTCCAGCCCTGCTTCTCCCCAGGAGATGGGAAAGCTCTGGAGAGCTGCAGCTTCAGGGCTTGGAGACAGGGAAAATAAAAAACTGTGGGGGTTATAAGTCATAATATTATGACCTATTCCAGAGGCAGGGATTTTATTCCCGGATAAATCAGCACAGCGGAGGAGGCGCAGGGAAACCAGGAAGGTTTGGGGATGCTCAGGGCCTTCCCACCTCCATCCTGCTCCTGGAGATCCAGATCTTTGTGTCAGGGTCTGGATCCACATCCAGCTTTGGATGCTGCAGGCTGGGAACGCCACGTGGGGGGTTCTTACTCGTCCAGGGGCTCAGCTTCCCTCCTGGCCTGGAAGAGGGAAGAGAATTCCAGCACTGGGCATTCCTTTGGCTTTTCCAGAGGGGTTCCCTGGTGGAGAGGGACCCGCAGTCAGAGCTTGGAGAGCTCGGGAAGCCTCAGGATGCTGGATAGGAGAGATGGCTCATCCCGGATCATCGGCGTGCCCACAGGGGTCCTGATCCACAGATCCACAGGGAATTTGCAGCTGGAGCAAAGGAGGTTCAGGGGGGCCCTTGTGGCTCTGCACAGCTCCTGACAGGAGGGGACAGCCGGGGGGGGTCGGGCTCTGCTCCAGGGAACAGGGACATGAGGAGAGGGAACGGCCTGGAGGAAGGGTCAGGCTGGACATCAGCAGGAATTTCTCCATGGAAAGCGTGGTTAGACATTGGAAAGGGCTGGAGTCCCCATCCCAGAGGTGTCCAGGGAATTCCTGGAGGTGACACTCAGTGCTCTGGGCTGGGGACAAGGCAGGGGTTGGGCAGAGCTGGGACTCGATGGCCTTGAAGGGCTTTTCCAACCTCAGTGATTCCATGAATTCCAGCACTTTCCCCCTGTTGTTTCACTTCATTTCATCCAGGGAACAGCCAGCACTGCTGCTTCCCTGACTGAGGGAATATCTGCGTTCCAAAGGTGTGGAGCACCAAAGAAACTTCATCTGAGCCCCAAAGGTTGTGGTGGTTTCTGCTCCTGGAATCACTTCCATGCTGGGAACTCACATCCCTGCAGCAGCTTCTCCTCAAACTGTGAAAGCTCCAGAGGCTGGAAGGAGCCAAAGTGGAACATAAAATCCCAGCTCCCTGAAGGTGCAATAAAACGGGAGGTCAGGATTGAATCCAGATGGGAACCTGGGAATCTGCTGGGAGCTGCTCATTCCCAGCCCCCGGGGTTCTCCGTGCTCCATCAGTGTGGAAGGATGTCAGCAGAGCTGGTGTTGATGCAAAATAGATCCAAACATTCATTAATTGCCAGCTCAGCGAGCCCCAGACCCCTCTGCACGGAGCAGCTGCCGCTGTTGAGTCATTTTGTTGGAAACTCTTCAGGAACTTTGCAGGGATGAGATGATTTTCCTTCTTTTTATCCCGTGTTTTCCTCCCCTCTGCTCCTGGTACAGCTTTTCCTGCCTCTGTCCCTCTCCCCCCACTCCAGTCTGGTGGCTCTGGCTCTCAGTTTGGCCCCTTTGGGTGAAGGGTTTCCTTGGGAACTCCTCCTCTTCCACGCTGGATTCCTGGGATAGAGCGTTACTCGCCAGAAAATGGGATTTTGTTTCTGGGAAGCTGGGAAGGGAAGTGTTGGTGAGAAGGATGGAGGTGAGGTGTCTGCCTGGGCAAGGTGAAAGCTCCTGGGGGCACTTTGGGGTTGGATTTGTGGAGCACAGGTCAGGGTGGGATCAGAGCAGCACTCCAGAAATGGCAAATTCCCGCTGGAAAATGACTTCCAGGGATCCCATTTTTGGAAAATGTCAAGTGCTTGTGCCACCTCCTGAGGGTTTCTATCCAGAGCTCTGGAAGCTGAGAGGAACTTTCTGGAATAAGTCCAGAGGCAGATCCAGGGCTGGAGCCCCTCTGGAGCCAGGCTGGGAGAGCTGGGGGTGCTCACCTGGAGAGGAGAAGGATCCAGGGAGAGCTGGGGGTGCTCACCTGGAGAGGAGAAGGATCCAGGGAGAGCTGGGGGTGCTCACCTGGAGAGGAGAAGGATCCAGGGAGAGCTGGGGGTGCTCACCTGGAGAGGAGAAGGATCCAGGCAGAGCTCAGAGCCCCTGGCAGGGCCTGAAGGGGCTCCAGGAGAGCTGCAGAGGGACTGGGGACAAGGCAGGGAGGGACAGGACACAGGGAATGGCTCCCAGTGCCAGAGGGCAGGGATGGATGGGACATTGGGAATTGGGAATTGTTCCCTGGGAGGGTGGGGAGGGGCTGGGATGGAATTGCCAGAGCAGCTGTGGCTGCCCCTGGATCCCTGCAGTGCCCAAGGCCAGGCTGGATGGGTTTGGAGCATCCTGGGACAGTGGGAGGTGTCCCTGGAAGGTGGCACGGGATGGGCTTTCAGTTCCCTTCCCACCCAAAGCATTCCAGGATTCCGTGATTTAGCGGTGCAGCACCTGGCACACCGAATCTCCCGCAGGTTTCGAGGCACCCTGCTGTTGGTACAGCTCATTATTCGCTGGATAGAATTCCCAAATGCCTGAAAAAAACCAGCTTATCTGAAAATTCGGGTTTGTGAGCTAAATATTGTGAGCGTGTCTGTGTTTTCGGGATCTGAAATAAGTGTATTGTTCAGGACTTCATGGAGAATGGTGTTTATTGTGAGGGTTGGTAAAATAATATTCCTGGAGCTCTTGGGCAGCCTGTTCAGGAAAAAGAAGGGAATTAGAATTGCAGATCAGGATTTCATCATCCTCAATCAGCGTGGCCAGCGAGGAGGGATGAATGAAAAGCTGCTCAGGAGCCCCGGCAGTCGCAGCCTTCCCAAACCCATAAATGGCTTTGTGCTCCCCAGAGTGGCAGAAACCCCAGGAATTCCAGTATTTGGGAAAGGGTCGATGCTGCGGAGAAAAACCGACAATGAAATGCCAGGAGCAGCGTGGGGGAAGCTCCTTTTGGGGTGGTTTTTGGTGATCAGCTGGGGTGGTTGTGTGTTATCCTGATTATTCCATAATTAGCAACGAGGGGGAAGAAAAATATCCCTGCAAACATATTTAGGATTTCTTTATCTGGGGTGAAACCCCATTATCTGGGATGAAAACCCCAATGTTACATCAGTGTAGGTCTTTAATCCGGGAAGACAGAGCACGGAATAAACTTATTTTTATATCCCGTGCTTCTGGTTTGTCTCAAAATTCCCAAAATATCCGCTGGTGTTTTTCAGGCTGCTGTGAGGACAGGGAACATTCCTGAGCCTTCCCTGCTGCTGACTGGGGGAATGAAGGTGCCCGAGCACTGGGGGCCTGGAGAGTTTCAAGGCAGCAGGAGAGCAGGGGCTGCCTTATGTAACTTTGCTCAAAGATGTGGGAAAAAAAAGCCCATTCCGGGCTGGTTTTCCGGTTTCTGTGCGATTTTTCAGGAAATGTTTGAAGTTTCCCTGGAGAAGCATCAGTGTTGGGGCTGCCAGGATGGCCCGGTGGGAGGAGGCTCCTCGTTAGCACGGCTTGCAAAGGCTAATTAATAAATACATGGAATCTGGAGATCCAAATGAACAATTTGGGGATTTGGGAGTGGGAGGGAGGGAGACTCAGTGGGTTCTGATCCCAGCCCTGGGATTTTATTCATTTCTGTCCTGTTGATCCTGCAATTCCTGGGTTTTCGCTCGGGATAATTACTGAACTCTCTAAGAAACTCCAGGAGGAAAATCCCAGGGAATGATGATTGTCCTTCCCACCCAGCACCCTGTGATTACTGCCACGCTCCCTGCAATTCCCCACGTCAAATTTGGGATGCTGGATGCTGGGAAAGGAGGATAGTGAGGGAGACGCCTGAAAAATGGGAATGGGGAGGGAAAAGGCACAAACTCAGCGTGGTGGGGTCAGAAGAACCAACAGCTCATGGAAGTGGCTGCTCCAGAATTAGCAGAGAATTCATTCTGGCCTTTTCCCCAAGAACAGTGAGGAGAACGTGGCAGATGTTCATTCCACAGGGTGGGGGTTTCCAGGCATGGGAGGTGGAGGGATAGGACACAGGGAATGGCTTCCCACTGCCGGAGAATGGAATGAAATGGGAGATTTTGGGAAGGAATTCCTGGCTGGGAGGGTGGGGAGGGGCTGGGATGGAATTCCCAGAGCAGCTGTGGCTGCCCCTGGATCCCTGGCAGTGCCCAAGGCCAGGCTGGAGCAGCCTGGAAGGGTGGGAGGTGTCCCTGCCATGGAATGGGGTGGGATTGAAGGTCCCTTCCATCCCAAACCATTCCATGATTCCATGGATTTAAGGTCCCTTCCACCCCAAACCATTCCATGATTTGGACCTGTCTGTGTATCTGTGTATTTACCTCCACCCATGGATGCTGGGCACCTTTTTCATGGATAAGAGGCAGAATTCCATGGTCTACACAAAATTCTTCACCCCTGAGAGTAAAACTGGCTCCTGCCAAACCAAAGTGGACATGGAGCAAAGCCAAGGAGAGGTGCAAACTTTTGGAATATTGATCATCCATGCTCCATCCTGATCTTTCCCTTACACCTTTAATTTGCTCCTATTTTTATAAAAGTTTTGTATCTCTTTATCCATAACGTCAATAGAATAAAAATAAGGATTTATGTCTCATCTCCCAGTCAGGGGAGAGAACCACACAGTTTTTCCAGTCTGGAAAAGCTTTTCCTGGGCTTTGAATGTGTCAGAGCAGCTGGGGAGTCTGAGTGAGGATGGAATGACACTGCCACTCTCCCCCTTCCCTGGATTTTTAGATTGGATTTGGCGTCTTAATTGCTGAAACAGCTCCTCGTTCTGCCTTTCCAGCTCGGAGTTAACTGCAGGGAGGGGGGCTTGGGTTGTGGATCCTCTGAGATCCGTGGGGTGACCCCTGCTCTGTCCCCTGCTGTCCCCTCCTGCTGCTTTGGGAATAGGGAATGTTATGGATCACTGATGGCTGGTGAAATTTATCCATCACCTATAGAAATCCCATTTATCCATCACTATAAAATCCCATTTATCCATCCCCTATACAAATCCATCACCTATACAAATCCCCTTTATCCCCCTTTCCCGACACCTTCCATTCCAGCTGTTGGACAAAATCCCTTCCTTTGGTTGTCAAGGTGAAACGTCTGGAGACTTCAGGGGGGAAGCAAACAAACAAACAAACAAACAAACGAACAAACCCGGCGAAGGGAAAACGTTCCGGTGCCTGCTGCGCGTCCGGTGCCGCCGAACTTTGTCCTTCCCGAGGGGAGGAGGCGCCATCGGGTCCCCTTTGTCACCCCCGCAAGGTGCGGGTGGGGCAGAGCCCTGCCAGCATTCCCGATCCAGCGCCGTTTCCTTCCCTTCCCTCCATCCCTCCATCCCTCCATCCTGGGCTCTCCCAGCTCTCCCTTTGTCCCCGGGTCCCCTCCCGGCTCCGGCGGGGGCGCGGGGTTGGGGGGGGGCCGGAATTTCGGGAGCCGCTCCCGGGCGGATGCGGCCCCATCTCCCACCCACCCCTGACGTCTCGCTGCACCAGGGAGCCGCGTCGGGTTTGATGTGGAGCGGCGGGATTTAGATCTTGTAAATCTTGTAAAATTCCATTTTATGCAGAGAGAGAGGCGCACACACGCACACACAGAGCCGCCGGCGCCGCGCGGGGCGAGGCTGCGGCTGGCGCGGTCCCGCTGCCGGGATTTTCCCGCAGGAGCGGCACCTGGATGGGGATGGACGGGGCTGGGCGGCACAGCCCCGCGCCCGGGTGACAGCGGTGACAGAGGGAGTGACAGGAGCGCGGAGCACTCCCCTCTCCGCTCGCAGTGACCCCCGGCAGGGAGCTGGAAGCGCTCCTGCTCGGGCGGGATGGACAATCCAGGCCTTTTCCCAGCAGAGCCCGCTCGCTGCTGCCCGTAACCCCGCACCTGGAGCCGCGTCCCTGCTGCAGCCCGGGATCTCATCCCTGTGGATGCTCCGCGGGAGGGACCCGCCAGCGGGGCTTCTGCAGCGTCACAAAACTTTGCCTCGGCTCCGGAGGAAGGAGGGATGTGACCTGGAAAGGAGGAACGGCAAAAAGGGGATGTTGCTGCAGCTTGGAAAAGGTTTATTTCCCCCTCTGTCTCAGGATCATTGGAAGGGATTTTACAAATGAGAGCAGGACGCTGCAGTCAAGGAGGGGGGGTGCCAGAAATAGATTTCTTTTTTTCTTTCCCCTGCTAGAAATGAAGAAATTTGGGAGTCCATAGAGGCTGTCCCACAGGCACCCCCACTTTTTGCTTGCCAAGGCATTTGCATTCCTCTGGAAAGTGGCATCCACCTGCAAGGGGAGTTGCCATGTAATCCCAAAGAATAAAAACTCCTGGAAGCATCTCCGTGCCACTGAGCCAGCTCCAGAGGGACCCAAGCTGGGAATTAGCAGGACATGTCCTGACTCTTTTCGGATGATAGAGGAGAAGGATCAGCTGGGAAGATGTTAAATATTAATATTTTACCCAATCGCCGCCATTCGTGGATTTGGTGAGTATGCCATGGGTTTGTCCGGACCACAGCACTTCTGGTGGGCACAAAACTTGGAAATCAGGATTTTTCCCAGGCTGAGAAGCAGCTGCTGGATGGGAACATGGATAAGGGGGTTCCTGGAGCTGTGGGTTTGCTGAATATTTCCTTCTCTGATCTTCCCTGCTCGGAGTTTGGTCTGAGGCACCCTCGCGACGCCTCCGAGCGGGGACTGTGGGGACAGGGTGGGGAAGGGATGGAAAATTTCCCGTTGTCCTGGTTTATTTTCCTTCTCAGGTGTTTATGAACCTCCATTTTCCTTTAAAAATTAATGAGTCCCTAAAGCGTCCTTGGCTGAAGCGGTTCCACGGTGCCACCTCGGCACCTTCTCCCTGTTGCATTTTAATGAGCAGCTGGAGCAGCTGCTGCCTCTGCTTCGGCCAGGCCAGGGGGACAGCGAGGGCTCAGGGCAATTCCAGGGGCATTTCCCAGCTTGGGGCTGGGAGATGGCACCAAAACCTCATTTTCTAGGCAAAGATCCGCTGGTGGAGTTCAGGGCTGGAGTCTTTGGCTGGTGTGATCCATGTGGTCTTCCAGTGTGGATAATCTATGGAATCTGTGGGAATCTAGAGATAATTTTATATTCTGCTTCTTCAAATCCTGCATTCTGGGATCTCACCTACACACAAATATTCTGGTTTTACGCAGAATTTATTCTCTGTAATCTCATTATGGTTTTTAGTCATTTAACCGTGGCTCTGGGATCAACCTACAGGTCAATATTTGTGTATAGGAATAAAAATATCCTCTGATGTATAAATATATAAATAAAATAGAAACAAATATATATAAATATCCAAGGTTCTGAGCCTTGGAATGGTGCTGGGGAGGGATTGGGTTCTCCAGAGCACATCCTGCTCCTCTCGTGTGCAGTTCCAGGGATAAAAGAACGGGAAGGGGAATGCTTGGAGAAGAGGAAAAGTGCAGGGCCTGTATGAAAATTATGGAATCCTGGAATGGGTTGTGTTGGAGATCATCTCATTCCATCCAGGGACACCTCCCACCATCCCAGGCTGCTCCAAGCTGGCCTTGGACACTTCCAGGGATCCAGGGGCAGCTACAACTGCTCTGGGAAATCCATTCCAGGGCCTCACAGGGAAGAATTCCTTCCCCACATTTCTTCCTAACACCCAATCTAACCCAACCTATCTGGGGATTTTTCCCATGGCTTCCCCTTGAGGTTTAGCAGGGGCAGTTGTTGGTTTGGTTTGGGAAGTTCCTCCTGAGGAGGAGCCCAAATAAGCCAAGAAAGAGGAATATTGGATGGGAAGTGCTAATTGATTTGTCAGATTTACAAATGAAGGGAAGGGGAGAGACCTTGTGCATTAATTGTGGACAAAATCAATGCCCAAAGAGCCCAGGAAATTATGGGGAAAAGCATTTCCTTTGGAGAAAGGAGAACCCCATTTCTGTGGCTGCAGGAGAACAGAAATCATTTTAGCTCTGGGAACTGAAACGAACCCTGAGCAGCCCCAGGTGCCACAGGGGAGATTGTCAGGGCTGGGGCTGGGACAGATCAGAGCCACGGGATCAGTCAGGGAAGTTTCAGGTGATGGAAACTGTGCAGCTCAAAGGGAGCCTTGGCAGGGTGTGGATTTGTGAAGGAATAAAGTTATCCCAAGAAAATTCACTTCACCTGTGCCCAGGTGAAAGCAAAGCCAGTTCTCCACCCTGTGCTGGCCTAGCTTGAGTCAGGCTGAGCCTTGCTAAGCCAGACCTGTGTAAGCTCCTGTTGCTGTTCAGAGCCCACACAGGGGCTCAGACTCATTAATTCCTGGCTGAAATGCCTTCAGGGATTCCTTTCCTCTGGAATAAATGTTTTGGGCTTCCTCGGAGCTTCTCCCTCCTGTGTCCCATCATCCAAAAGGAAATCTGGGACTGGATCTTCCCCCTGGCCCAGGGGAAGGAGTCCTGCCCGTGGCAGGGGTGGGATTAGGTGAACTCTCAGTCTCCCAAACCTTTCCATGATTCCACGGATGACCTTTAGCTTCCATGTTCTCCCCCAGGTCCAGCAGAGGAGCTGCTGGCTTCCACGCCCTCGTGGCCAGTGTGGGGCCTCGGTCACTGCAGCTTTGCCTGCAGAGGGGAGGGCTCTGCCCTGTGCTCGGGGTGGGAATGGGGCCTGGAGCTCATCTGGGGAAACGGAAGCTGGGATTGCACGGGCACAGCAGTTCCTGCTGGAGCAGTGTGGGAATTCGTGGCTGTTCATGGGGATGGCCCCAAACTCAGGGCTGGCCCCTGGAGCTGCAGTGGTTGAACTTCGGCAGAGGGGGGAGCAGAAACTCTGTCCTGAGGTGAAGTGGTGGGACCTGATCCCAGGATTTCTGACAGCTCAGGAATCTTGGAGAGCTGCTGCACAGCTCGCAGAGAGCAGCTGGAGTGGCAGGAATATCTTTGTGTTGGAATACAAACAGATTTATCAGTGCAGCGATAACCAGGGGACCAGGAGTCACCCTGACCTTGGCTCCCTCTGCTGCCCTGGTTCAGGCTGAGATGTGGCACTCGGATGTGAGGCTGGAGGGGTTTTCCATAATCGTGGAGTTACTGAGGTTGGAGAAGCCCTCTGAGACCACCGAGTCCCCCAGCACTGCCAAGGCCACCCGTGGCCCCATGTGCCACATCCACAGGGCTTTTAAATCCCTCCAGGGGTGGGGACTCCACCCCTGCTCTGGGCAGCTGTGCCAGGAGAGGAAGAAATTTTCCCAAATATCCGATCTAAACCTCCTCTGGGACAACTTGAAGCTGTCTCCTGTTGTCCTGCCACCGTTCCCTGGGAGCAGAGCCCAATCCCCCCTCACTTCATGGACAAATTTCACTTTGATTTTTGTATTGACTTTCAAAATACTCAAGGTTTGCTCTGGGAATTAACACTCTGCAGATCTGTGGGTTAAACCTTCCAGTCACCTTATTTCCATGGATTTCAGCTGGATCTTAAACCATTTTGGTTTTCCTGACGGATTAATTCTGCAGCCTCCTATAAATAGGCAGGATTTCCAACAAAGCGATGATTTATATGCAGCAGGTAGATTTGAGAGACAGAACTCTGAAGTCTGTAGGCACAGTTTAGAAAAGGAGAGGCCAAATATTTCTCCTGAGCTCACAAGTGCCTGGAGGAAGCACAAAGAGCTCGCTGTGTCTGCAGCAGAGACAGTGCCTGCCTGGAAGGGAGCTGGGGAGCAAGTGATGGGATTTAATTGGCAGCGTTTGGCTGGTGGGGAGCTGGATGTGGAGGGCTTCTGGTGGAGCAAGGGCTTGGTATTTAGTGACCTTTCCCTTCTCCTCAGGCTGGGTCTTTTCAAGTCCTTCCTGGCTGTGTTTTCCCGCTGCTTTTGAAAGGCAGAAGATAAAAGTTGGAGGCTGCTCCTGACGTGTTTACATTTCCATATTTCCATTCATTATCTTCACTTCCAGGGAAAGAGTCTGGGTAGCTTCACTGGGATGGGAAACTTTTCAGCCGTGTTCAGGGACATCTCTGCCTCTCATGCACACAGAGCTGGTTTTCCAGGCTGTTCCTCCTCCTCCTCCTGCTCCTTGCCTTGTCCAAGAGGCTCAGTCCAAGTCCCCCCTCGGCTACAGAGACCCCTCAGGATGGAAGAGCTGCTCCCCAGCCTGCTTTGGTGTCTCCAGGGAGCATTCCTTGGGAAAGGTGACAGCCAGGGAGGAGCAGGAAGCCCCAGGATGACTTCCCTGGGTTCATGTGGCTCCAGGAGGAATTGGAGCTGCTGGAACAACTCCAGAGGAGGCCCCGGGGCTGCTGCAGGGCTGGAGCCCCTCTGGAGCCAGGCTGGGAGAGCTGGGGGTGCTCCCCTGGAGAGGAGAAGGATCCAGGGAGAGCTCAGAGCCCCTGGCAGGGCCTGAAGGGGCTCCAGAAGAGCTGCAGAGGGACTGGGGACAAGGCAGGGAGGGACAGGACACAGGGAATGGCTCCCAGTGCCCGAGGGCAGGGATGGATGGGAGATTGGGAATTGGGAATTGTTCCCTGGCAGGGTGGGCAGGGGCTGGGATGGAATTCCCAGAGCAGCTGTGGCTGCCCCTGGATCCCTGGCAGTGCCCAAGGCCAGGCTGGAGCAGCCTGGGACAGTGGGAGGTGTCCCTGCCATGGCAGGGGTGGGATGGGATGATCCTTGAGGCCTTTTCCAGGCTGAACCATTCCAGGATCCTGTGATCCTGGAACTCAGCTCTCAGCATTTCTAAGAAGTTCTGGAGCTTTTTCCACTCTCACATCTTAGCAGGCTTAGGAATGAGATTCCTGTTCTGAAAGCCTGATCAGGATTTCTTTCCTAACCCTCTTCTCCTGGGGCTAATAACTGGATATGGATTTCTTTTAGCTCCAATTCCCTGGCAGATTAGGCAATCTCAGGCACTCAGCGAGCACCACGATGGAAAAGGGGTTTCTTTTCTTCTTTCCAGCAGAAAGAAGAGAAATTTAATAAGGGAAATTTGGGCTTCCTGCTGACCTGGAGTTTGTCACACACAAAGAATCCCAAAGTTCAGTGAATTGTTCTGTTTAAACACGGCCTGCACGGCTTCTGGTTTCCAGCTCTGCCATCCTGAGAGCAGCTCCCCGCTCCCGCTGAGCCAGGCCCCTGCAATTTATCCCCTTGGAAGGTGGGAATAATGGAAGAGCTGTTCCAGGGGCTGGGCCACATTCCCAGGCACCTGCTGTTCTTCTGCACAGGATAAATCCAGGTGCCCCCTTTGTCTGAGTTCCCTTCCCAACAGAGAGCAGGGCAGGTGGATGTCGGGAATTCCCTCTGCTCCCCAGGCCCCAAGCTCAGCCCAGGTTTAATCCTGAGAACTAAACAAAGGATTTTCTGGTGCTTTTCCCTGTCCTGACTTCCACAGGAGCCTCCTCAGGACTTCTCAAAGGAACCCAGGGGTGATGAAAAACCTTTCCCTCCAAACTGCAATCCCAAACCCATCATCATCATCATCATCATCATCCCTCTGCTGTTCCACTGCCCTGGGAATTCCGGGCTCTGGCAGAGGGATTGAGCCCTGGGACCAGACAGGGAATGTCTTTGCTGCTCATGCTGAGGGCAGCCACTCCAGAAAGAAAGGGTCTGGAGCTTAGAATGGTGGAGTGATGGAATAATAGAATCACAGACTCATGGAATGATGGAATAATAGAATCCTGGAATCACAGACTATCCTGAGCTGGAAGTGACCCAGCTTATATCACAGAACCTTCATTCCATGCACTACGGAATGGTTTTTTTTTTAATGAGGGCTGGAAAATCATTCCCTAAACCGTGTGAACTCCAGTGCAAAGAGCCATTCCATCCCCTTAGGAAGCACACAAAGTGTCCTTCACAGCATTTGCATTGTCTTGGTTCACTTTATCACAGAATCCCAGCCTGGTGAGGGCTGGGAAGAGCCTTGAAAATCCTCTCATCCCAGCAGCTGAGGCTGAGGCAGCTGGGGCTGACCCTCGCTGCTTATTTTAATTTCCTTTTGACTGGTTGAAAAACTCGCTGAAGGGCGTGAAGGAAGGCAAACAAACCAGCAAAAGGTTCGGGAGAGAGAAAAGCCCCTCGTTCCGCTGCTGCTGGAGGAGCCGCCAGGTTTTTCAGCCTTTCCTTGCCGAGTTCAGACGTGCGGGGCTGCTTTGAAAGCTCCCGCTGACGTCAATGGAGCGGCGGAATGGGAGCATCCGCACATCCCAGCCCTGCCCTGGCGCCGCTCCAGCCCCGGGCTGCTCCCAAAAAACCTCCCCGGCACCCAGGGAATCGCCTTTGTCCGGCACAATTAACAACAGCCCTATTAGGGATGCGTTAAAGTGCTAACGCTGCTCCTTAAATGCTGGAGTTTTCTTTTTTTTTTCCGGGGGGAAAAAAGCAAATTTCGAAGTGGAAAAATTATTGCTTGGCTTAAAGAGGGGTCTAATAATAATTTTATAGGGTCTATTCATCATTTTATAGGGTCTGCTTCTCACCAGCTCCAATTACTTGAGTGCTTTTGTTGTTTTTTTAATGTAAACTCTTATTTATAAGTCTCTTTTTTTTTTTTTTTTATGTAACTCTAAATTCTAGGGCAGAAAATGCCTGCGAGCCTTTCAGAGCAGTTTCGCTTTTTTTAGCTTTTTGTTGGAAGGAAGAGCCTGGGAAAAACGTGTTAATTGTCTCAATGTGGGAATGCTGCAGAGGAGCTCCGCGGGAACCAGCCCGTGACACCGAGCTGATGGATTCCTGCCGGGAGGCCTCATCCCACAGATCCTGTGGCTTTTCAGGGATTGTCCCAGCTCATCCAACCTTTCTGAGCACAGGACAGCATCTCCTCAGCCCCCACGGCGCTGGGAAATGCTGGGAAAAATGGGAATTAGTGAGGGGAAACGTGGCCGGGATGAGGTCTCAGGACAAGGCAGGGAAGGGGAAAATTGTATAGGGATAAATCAAATTATCTTCAGTCTCTGTAGCACTATGGAAAATTAAACCTCCGAGTTTATTCACCCTGGTGATGAGGGGAAAAAAACTGGGATACAGAGCTTGGAGAGCAAGGAAGGGCACCAGGAGAGCTCTGCAAACCCACTGGGTGCCCCTGGTTGGGATGAATCCACCAGCAGGCATTCCAGAATCCGGGAATGGTCTGCCTTGGGAGTGACCTTAAAGCTCATCCTGTGGGCAGGGACACGTCCCAGAGCCCAGGGTGCTCCTGGTTCTCCCCGGGCCCCTCAGAGTCCCTTGGGAATGCTGGAGGGGCCCCCATCCACGCTTGGATTCCCTTCCAAAGGACCATCCCTGAGTCAGCCGCGGGTGCTTCCTCGGGAAGAGGCTGCTCCTGGCAAACCCTGGGCTCTCCTGCCGAGTGGAAAATGGAACCTTCACCGAGAGAAAACAAAAAAAAACAGAGCCTGGAGGCTGCTGAGCTCGGGAGGAGCAGGTGGGGCTGGGGCACTGCGGCTTCGCTGCGGGTTTATCCCAAATCAGCTCCTGGGTTTATCCCCAGTCAGCTCCTGGGTTTATCCCAAATCACCTCCTGGGTTTATCCCCAATCACCTCCTGGGTTTATCACCAATCACCTCCTGGGTTTATTCCTGGAATCAGCTCCTGGGTTTATCCCAAATCAGCTCCTGGGTTTATCCCAAATCAGCACCTGGGTTTATCCCCAATCACCTCCTGGGTTTATTCCTGAAATCACCTCCTGGGTTTATCCCCAATCACCTCCTGGGTTTATTCCTGGAATCAGCTCCTGGGTTTATCCCCAATCACCTCCTGGGTTTATCCCAAATCAGCACCTGGGTTTATCCCAAATCATCTCCTGGGTTTATCCCAAAATCAGCTCCTGGGTTTATCCCAAAATCAGCTTCTGGGTTTATTCCTGGAACAGCTCCTGGGTTTATCCCAAATCAGCTCCTCAGTTTATCCCGAAATCAGCTCCTGGGTTTATGCAAAATCACCTCCTGGCTTTATCTTTATCCCAAAATCAGCTCCTGGGTTTATCCCAAAATCAGCTCCTGGGTTTATTCCTGGAATCAGCTCCCGGGTTTATCCCAAAATAATTTCCTGGGTTTATCTTTATCCTCAATCAGCTCCTGGGTTTATCCCAAAATCAGCTCCTGGGTTTATCTTTATCCTGGAATCAGCTCCTGGGTTTATCCCAAAATCAGTTCCCAGGTTTATCCCAAAATCAGCTCCTGGGTTTATCCTGAATCAATTCCTCTGTTTCTCCAGGAACTTTCCAGGCAGATTCCATCCCGAGCAGGGGGATCTTGGCCCAGCTCTGGCATCATCTCTGGGACTGCAGTGGGAAGTTTTAAGGAATTTTTGCTGTGCTTCCTCAGGTGTTTGTATTTCCATGTTAATTCCATATAAACTTGAACAATTCCAGTAAGGAGCAACATCAAGACTAAACCTCATTCTGTGGTGGTTGCCAGAGCTCTGAAACTTCATGAAAATTCCCACTTTTCTGATGGAACATTCCCACATTTCATTTTCTGGCTGTTTAGGTTTGCCTGGATTGGATATCAGCAGGAAATTTGGGGTTGTAATACAAATGGCACTTGTGGAATTTGGGATTAGGGCAATTCCCTTCCACATCCTTTGCTTCCCAGGGACCTGCTGGATCACAGGGATTGGGGGATTCGAGGAAACGTCCCAGGCTGTGCTCCCACTCACTGTGAGGGAATGAGGCTCTGTGTTCCTGCAAGCTCCAGGATATTCCAGCCTGATGTTTATCCCTGTTTTCTGAGATGGAGGCCATAGGTGTGGGTCTGCTGGTGAAATGGGACTGAAGTGAACTAATCCAAAGGGTTGGGTTCCTTTGTAAAATATCATTAGGGATGGATGAAACATGATGGGTTGATGAAATAAATCCTGGAATTATTGCTTTATTTGATGATTTTTTGGGTAGGAATACAGAAAAACCAGAGGACTGGGAAAAGCAAATGTGGCTGGAAAAGGCGCCCAGGTAGTGGTGGGAATTCTTGCTCCCACAGGATTAAACTTTGCCATGGATAGCTGCCAGAAAAGCAGATTTGCCCCGTTGGAAGCAGCAGATTCCAAGGGGAATCTGGAGCTTTTGGATTCCAGGGGTGTGGGCCACGCTGGGAAGCCCCAGCAGGAGCCAAGCACAGCAGCTGGGGTGGGTGGGATCCTTCCTGGGAGGCAGGGAATGGGACAGGAGCTGCCTTGGACTGACAGGATGTTGATGGCTTTTAGGAGAGCACGAAACACAGCTTGGAGTTCTCAAGCTGGGGCTGGGAGCTGAGGGTGGGAGTGGGTGATCCATGAGGAGCATCCATGGGATCCCACCAGGACAGGAGCTCCAGGAGCCTGGGATCACCCAGCTGGGAGGGATTCTGATCTGCAGGGGGATGAGGAGAACTCTTGGGGTGGGAAGGATGGAGAAATGAGAAATAAACACTCGCTTTGCTGCGTGTTGGAGAAGGAGAGGCAGCTGGGAAGGGCTGGACGAGGGCAGCGGGAAAGGTGAAATGAGGATGAACCCAAAAATGCTGGGAATAACCTGAGAAATAAGGTGGAAGTCTGGGAAGGGCCGTGTGGAGCAGCAGCCTCAGTATCTAGGGCAGCACTGACGCCTTTCCTGGGAAGGCAGAGCAGTTCTCAGGAGCTCAGGGCTGGAAGCAGCAATCGAGGCAGATCCAGCACGAGGCAGGGCTGGGGGAACTGCAGGAGCCCTCTCAGGTGAGGCCCCACCTGCAGAGCTGCCCCAGCCCTGGGCTCCAACATCAGCAGCACCTGGAGCTGCTGGAGAGAGCCCAGAGGAGGCCCCGGGGCTGCTGCAGGGCTGGAGCCCCTCTGGAGCCAGGCTGGGAGAGCTGGGGGTGCTCACCTGGAGAGGAGAAGGATCCAGGGAGAGCTGGGGGTGCTCACCTGGAGAGGAGAAGGATCCAGGGAGAGCTGGGGGTGCTCACCTGGAGAGGAGAAGGATCCAGGGAGAGCTGGGGGTGCTCACCTGGAGAGGAGAAGGATCCAGGGAGAGCTGGAGGTGCTCACCTGGAGAGGAGAAGGATCCAGGGAGAGCTGGGGGTGCTCACCTGGAGAGGAGAAGGATCCAGGGAGAGCTGGGGGTGCTCACCTGGAGAGGAGAAGGATCCAGGGAGAGCTCAGAGCCCCTGGCAGGGCCTGAAGGGGCTCCAGGAGAGCTGCAGAGGGACTGGGGACAAGGCAGGGAGGGACAGGACACAGGGAATGGCTCCCAGTGCCAGAGGGCAGGGATGGATGGGACATTGGGAATTGGGAATTGTTCCCTGGGATGTGGGGAGGGGCTGGGATGGAATTGCCAGAGCAGCTGTGGCTGCCCCTGGATCCCTGGCAGTGCCCAAGGCCAGGCTGGAGCAGCCTGGGACAGTGGGAGGTGTCCCTGCCATGGCAAGGCTGGGATGATTTTTAAGGTCCCTCCCAACCCAAATCAGTCTGGGATTCCACAATGCAATTAAAATCCCTGTACCTGTGTAATTAGCTATTAGCTACCTGCATGTGTTCTCTGGCCTTCAGTGCCTCACCAGGCTGTGTTTGCCACTCTCAGGGAATATCAGAATTCTTTGGGAATTGTAGGACAGATCCCCAAGTGGGGGAGACTGACAGAATGACAGGGCTTAGAAAGGCCTTTCCCCATCTGGCGTCACAACCTCATTTCCAAACAGGTTCTGCTCTTTCATCTCCTGGTGTTTTTGCACATCTCAAAGTGCAGCTGCTGCCTTCACCTTCCAACACACTCACTGCAAAGAGCACTGGGAACATCCCAAGTTTCCTTTTGGGATGAATAAAAACCCCTCTCCTTGTGCATTATCATAGAATCCCAAACTGGTTTGGGTTGGAAAAATCCCTTAAAAATCCCTTATTTCCACCCCTGATGGAGGGACACCTTCCAGGGACACCTCCCCCTGTCCCAGGCTGCTCCAGCCTGGCCTTGGGCACTGCCAGGGATCCAGGGACAGCCACAGCCCCTCTGGGAATTCCATCCCAGCCCCTCCCCACATCCCAGGGAACAATTCCCAATTCCCAATGTCCCATCCATCCCTGCCCTCTGGCACTGGGAGCCATTCCCTGTGTCCTGTCCCTCCCTGCCTTGTCCCCAGTCCCTCTGCAGCTCTCCTGGAGCCTCTTCAGGCCCTGCCAGGGGCTCTGAGCTCTCCCTGGATCCTTCTCCTCTCCAGGCTGGGCATTCCCAGCTTTCCCAGCCTCGACAGTCTCTTCCTGTTGGATTCCCTGTATCCCATCCCTGGACCTGTTCCCTTATGTTTTCCTGATTCCATGGCTACTTTTCTCTCTCCCGATGGTTTTACTGCAGGAGGATCTCCTCTGCTGCCAGGACAGAAGTGTGGGATTGGGAATCATTCCCTGAAACCCCCTGGGGTCACTTTAGGCCGTGCCAATCCCGTGGGATGACAGCAAAGCCCTCCAGGCTGGCCGTGCCCCATTCCCGGAACTCCAGTGAAATATTCCCATTCCCCACATCCAGTACAACATTGCAGCTCTGTTTTTCTGGCACGGCCACATCAGTGCTGACCCAGAGCTGTTCCCTTGAACAGCGAGCCCCTGCTGGCTGATTTTCCATGCAGCACACACAGGAGCAGGATATTCTGGGATCGCATCCCGGGAGCAGCCGTGACTCATCAGCTGCAGCAGCAGCCAGGAGATGAGGAGCTATTTATTACAGCTCTTCCAGGCTGTGAATTCTTCTGAGCAGCCAGTTCAGCTAGGAATTATGTAATTATTCCTCCTGGATGATTTCTCTTATTGGTTTGTAATTAAAAAATCCTCGCAGCACACTCCTGGATTTTCAGATGAAATTCTGGGAATGACTTAATGTGAGGAGAAGGGAGAGATTCGATCTTCCCTTGTTTATGTTTGTTTTGTTTGGCTTTAGCAGGGATGACTTTGCACAGACTTCACCTTTTTCTTTTTTTTTTTTTTTTCTTTGGTGAAACTCTTTTGCTCATCATTTACTGGTTTGGAAGTTTGTAAACAAATGTTTGGGATGAAATCATCTGGCCTTGGAAGCTGGCAGGAGGGGAATCCCATGTGGGAGCTCCCGGCTCGTTGGGTGGGAGAAGGGCTGGGTCTGGAGCTTTGGAGCTGTCCTCACGCCTCCCCAACGCTGGCTCATCCCAGAGAGGGTGAGGAGATGCAGGGTTTGTAGGGAGGGAGTGCTGCCCTCCCCCAGCTCTCCTTGTTCCCACAAACAGCCGGCACTGCCCGTGCCTGCTCATCCCACAAGTGAGAGAGAAGATTATTGGCAAACCCTTTTTCCTAAAAAAGAGAGGAAAGTGGGTGTGAAACCCTCTCTGAGGCTCCTGGAACAGGAGCTGGGGGCGTTCCTGGTGCCACCCCCAGCCCCTGGGGCTCTGGGGCAGCATTCCCAGCCCGTGTGTCCCTTTCCAGCCCTGTGGGAAGCAGATCCTCCACCCCCGTGCTCAGTGGAACCAGGACCAGGATCAGGATCCTGCTCCGTGGCATCCAGGAGAGCAAAGGCAGGGAATTGGGGATCTGGCTCCTGACAGGCTCCACTCCTGCTTTGCTGAAGGGTTGGATAAATATTTCTTAGTTTTAATCCCAAATAAAAGAGAAAAAAAGCCACATTCTTTGATTTATAATCTTAGAACTGTGCTATAAACTCATCACAGCCTGAGTATTCCAAAAGTCACACGGAGGGTGAGCTGGCAGAGCTCTTGGAAAGCTCTAAATCACATTTCAGTGTCCAGTTATCTTAGGGAAGTCTATTATTCTTACACTGATCGTGGATAATTTGGCTCTAATCTTTATCCTGTGCTCTGTTTTGACTTTGCTGGTCACTTTTTATCACTCCCTTAGGAAGAGACATTTAAAGATGGTTTAGCAATGAGTTTGGAAGGAGAGATTAATTCAAAATCTGAAGGTGGTGATGGAATGGGTCTGTCTCAGGTGCATCATTTGAGCTCCTATTGGCTGTTTCAAATAATCAGACTTTTTTTTTTTTTCCCAAGATCATGTAGGATCATGGAGTGGTTTAGGTTGGAAAAGCCCTCTCAGACCATCGAGTTCAACCTTGCCCCACATCCCCAAGTGCCACATCCACAGGGATTTTAAACCCCTCCAGGGACGGGGACTCCACCTGCAGCTGTGCCAGGGCTGCAGAACCTTTCCATGAAGAAATGTTCCCAATATCCCAGGTGGATAAGGAAGGAGCCATCCCATTCCCGATGGTCTCAGAGTCCCTGCTCTTGTTTTTTGGGAACAGTTCCCCCTGCAAGTCCCTTCTCCCAGCCGTGGGATCAGTGGCTCGGTGTCCCTGCCCACCTGTGTCCAGCTCCAGAAAGCCCTGGAACATTCCTTGGCCCCGTTGGGCTGGGTGGGATTAGGGGGATGGGAACGGGGCAGGCTGAATCACAAACTTCACCGGGAAAACCCCCGGGGCAGCGGGAGGAAGTGCAGGCAGGAATTTCTTGCAGCTCATCCCTGTGTGAGCTAAAGGAGAATTCCCGGCACGTCAGCGCTTCCCTGAACTCCCCGAAGCCCGGGGGCGCTGGGCCGGTCACATCACAAGGATCGGGAATGATTTCACGGCGAGGCTGACGCCAGGGGAAATTCCGGGCTTTGGCGGCTGAGCTGAGCCCTGCAGAGCGGGGCAGGGGAGGGCTGAGCGCAGAGAGGCTCCGGGAGTGGCTCCGTTTGGTCTGACGCTGGCTTTGGGACCGAGATCTTGTTCTCCTAAACAAACCTTCCCTGGTGGCCCCGAGCGAGGGGCAGATCCCGTGGTTCTGTGTGATCCCACCTCAGTCCTGGTGCTGGAGAAATTCTCCAGTCCCCTGTGACCACCTCGGCAGGGCCACGGAGCCCCCGGGGCTGTGGGACACTGGGACCAGAGGGAGCAGCTGGATCCCAGCTGTTGGCACTCAGGGACACTCACGAGGACAGAGATTTACTGGGGCAGAGTGGCACTGAGGGACAGGCTCTGTCTGTATCTCTCCATTTAAGTGCATAAAAGAACTCTGGAAAATCCAGAGAACAAATATTGGCTGAAGGAATCGAGGTGTGTGAGTGAAGTCTCCATGTGGGGCTGTATTGGATGTCCCAGTTTCCCTCAGATCACAAAAGGCTGCCGACATTTTTCATCCATAAAGACATTAAATTGTTTGGAGTGGAGGCTGGAAGAACAAGCTGACCCCCTTTTGCTTTGCTGCATCCAAATTGTGCAGTGTAAGAATTATTCCATTAAACTCTGCCCTCACTGCTGCTCTCCCAGGCCAGGAGAGAGCAGGAATGAAACTCCAGGAATGAAAGCCCAGTTGATGACAGATGGAATATGATGGGTTTATTTCAGATTAAAAGTATTAAAAAGTGGGTTCTGGCAGGAAAAAAAAAAACAACCATGTTTTCCTGAGGAAAGTTGTCAAAGCTCTCAGAAACTGTCACCTTCCATGAGATCTGACCAGGCAGCACAGCAGCTGTGGAGGATGAATTGTGTGAGGCTGACAAAGGTCAGTTCTTCATCCAGGCTGGGAGGGGCTGGGGCTGCAGGGATCCACAGGCAGGGAGAACATTCCATGGAATCCAGGAATCATCCTGTCCCCCCCTGCCATGGCAGGGACACCTCCCACTGTCCCAGGCTGCTCCAGCCTGGCCTTGGGCACTGCCAGGGATCCAGGGGCAGCCACGGCTGCTCTGGCAATTCCATCCCAGCCCCTCCCCACATCCCAGGGAACAATTCCCAATTCCCAATGTCCCATCCATCCCTGCCCTCTGGCACTGGGAGCCATTCCCTGTGTCCTGTCCCTCCCTGCCTTGTCCCCAGTCCCTCTGCAGCTCTCCTGGAGCCCCTTCAGGCCCTGCCAGGGGCTCTGAGCTCTCCCTGGATCCTTCTCCTCTCCAGGTGAGCACCCCCAGCTCTCCCTGGATCCTTCTCCTCTCCAGGTGAGCACCCCCAGCTCTCCCTGGATCCTTCTCCTCTCCAGGTGAGCACCCCCAGCTCTCCCTGGATCCTTCTCCTCTCCAGGTGAGCACCCCCAGCTCTCCCAGCCTGGCTCCAGAGGGGCTCCAGCCCTGCAGCAGCTCCTTGGATCTTTACAGAATCAGAGATGGAGTTTCTGAGTATTGACCAGCCTCTCATGTGACTCTTCAATAAACCCAGGAATTCCATCCTCCCTTCAGAAGAGGTGGAGTTTCTCGGGCTGGTGCTGCAGGGCTCCAGGCTCCCAGCTGAGGACAGTGGCAGCCAGGACTGCCAGCCCAAATCCTGTCTCTCTCTGCTTCTCCGAGTTTGTAAATTCGCCTGTCACCTATTTTTATGCAATTTGATATCTTTCCCATGGCTTCTTTTGCTCTCCTGCTATTAGAGAAGCAAAGGAAAAGCTCTCCTGGGCATGAATGAGGAGCTGTGTAATGCGTTGCAATGGCTCCATCCAAACCATTGTGCTCTGCCTTGTGAATATCTATTTAATCAGTGGTTTTAAAAGAGCTGATTTGTGCTAAGTGATTTTTCTTTTTCAGACTGCAGCAAGAGTCTCACCCTCTTGTGAGGATGCAGCACAGGCAGTCCAGCTATTCTGGGCTTCGATGGCCCCATTGAGCCAGGAAGAGGTTCAAGGAGCAGGGATCCATTGAGATGATTGTGAGGAAGGAGCTCTGCAGGCGCCTCTGCTGGGATGAAGCACCAGGGTTATTAACTCAGCCATTGCACACAGTCAGGAGCTGGGTTATGTTTTCTACTGCACAGATTTGCAGTGCTTTAGGAGTTAGGCCAGCTCTGGATGTCTTGGAGGCAGCCAGCTTTCAGGTCTTGCTGCTGGAGGGAGTTTGCTCCATCAGCCCGACAGGAGCTGCCCTCAGCACGTGTGCCCGAGGTGGCCCTGCTGCCTCTCTGCCACCCCAGGACAGTCACAGGGGGACCAGAGCCACCAGTGTGGTCGTGGTTACATTCTCAGGCTGTCTCAGTGGCTTTTTGCTTCCCCCTCATGAAAAAGGATTGGGATCATCGTGCCTGTGCTCACTGCAGGTACAAATTTAGCCAGAATCTGGGTTTGTGAGTGGCGAGTTAACAGCACACAGAGAGGTGCTGCTGGGTTTAGGTTCAATCCCAGAGAGCATTCCTTGCAAGAGCACAGTAAAAAGCCATCGTGGATGTGTTGTGAGCAGCAAAGAATCTCTCACCTGAGCAGGGCAAGTCCTGCCCAGCTTCCCAGGCTGGCACACGCTGCTCCCCCTCACTCCTGTCACTGAGCCCTGCACAGCCTCCCTTGCCCAAACACGGCAGCACCTTGGCACAAGGCAAAGCCCATGTTCTGGCCCGAGTGCTCAGCACAGGAGGCTTTGACACGAGGGTTTCGTTGCCCTCTCCTTATCTTGTTTGCTCCTCACATGATGCCCAGCAGGCCCTGGCTATCTGCGTGGCATTTGCTGTCCCCTGGGTCAGCTGTTCTGCGGGGTATTAATAGGCAGTGTCACGTTGGACTCTGGCTGAGGGCTATCAGGACAGTCCCGTTGTTTGCCTCTCACCCTGGCTCTGCACAGTGATGCTTCCCAGAGGCTGTCAGGGCTGGCACTGGCCAGCAGCCAGCCCCAGGAACATCCACACAGTGCCACAAACATCTCCTGACCTGAGAACCCGACAAGGACAAAGGGAGATGGATCCTGCTGGAGGCAGGGTCACCCCGAGCTGGGACACAGGGACACATCCACGTGGGTTTGGAATATCTCCAGAGAGAAGCTCCGTGAGCTCCCAGGGCAGCAGTCCCAGTGCTCTGCCACCCTGAGTGTGAAGTTCTTCCCCACGTTCAGGTGGAATTTGTGTTTTAGTGTATGGCCATTGCTGCTTGTTCTACAGCACCACTGAAAGGTCTGGCACCATCTATTCCAGCAGCTCCTCATCATTTCAGGTGTTTTAATCAGCTCCTCACCAGTTGCAGGTGTTCCCAGCAGCTCCTCACTAATTTCAAGTGTTTTCACTAAATCCTCACCAGTTTCATGTGTTTTCACTAAATCCTCACTAATTTCAGGTGTTTTTTATCAGCGCCTCACCAGTTTCAGGTGTTTTCACTAAATCCTCACCAGTTTCAGGTGTTTTTTATCAGCTCCTCACTAATTTCAGGTGTTTTCACTAAATCCTCACTAATTTCAGGTGGTTTTTATCAGCTCCTCACTAATTTCAGGTGTTTTCACTAAATCCTCACCAGTTTCAGGTGGTTTTATCAGCTCCTCACTAATTTCAGGTGTTTTCACTAAATCCTCACCAGTTTCAGGTAGTTTTCACTAAATCCTGACCAGTTTCAGGTGTTTTCACAAAATCCTCACCAGTTTCAGGTGGTTTTATCAGCTCCTCACTAATTTTAGGTGTTTTCACTAAATCCTCACCAGTTTCAAGTGTTTTCATTAAATAGGACTGTAGTTTCACGTGTTTTCACTAAATCCTCAGTAATTTCAGGTGTTTTTGCCAGCTTCTCACTAAGTCCAGGTATTTTCTCTGCTGTGTTCCATCAGTGCACTCCAACATCTCTTCCCCCCCCATGGCAGTAACCCCTCAGTGCCTCCTCTCCCCAGGTCTCACCACACCAAATGTTTCCACACGCTGAGTCAATATTTTTAAATGGCTCCACTTTGGCCATCGATTACCTCTGCCTGCTCATTCTTCATTAGCTCAGGTCAAACCCTTTATCAATACCCCAAAACACCCAGGATGGCTCAATTCTCATTAGCTCAGGAATGAAGCTGTAACTGCAATCAGATACAACGATTTTGTGCCAGGCCCACACATTTGTGCTTACTCACACTGCAAACTTCACCTTCTGTGTAATTAAGCATTAATTGATCATAGCAAGTGCTCTGCTCGTATTTATCCCAAATTTCCAAGTGGCTGTAGCTGCTTTGTTGCATTGTTCGATGCTCCTGGACTTGATGACTTGTTTCAGGTTTTAGTTTTGGGCTGATTTTGCTCAGTGCCCCCACATCTCTGATTTCTTTTGAAAAGCTTCATGGTTTGGAGGAAGTGACTCCAAAACAGTGATTCCAGCAAGTGATTTTCAACATGAAACAGAGCTTCTGAGGGATCATTAATTAAGGAAGATCAGAATGAGCCCTGGAGCAGGTCTGGAGAGGATTTGCAGGTCTAGGGAACATTAACAGTGTTATTAAATGATATTTTGGGTGCCAGCAGTACTCTATCTGTTTCCACATCAGCAAAATCATCCCAAGAGGGTTTGATTTGCTGCCTGACCCCACCATTTGGCACAAACCACATGAAATGTGCTGCAGGAGGTTTGCCCTGCCTGGATTTTTCCTCACAATCATTCCTTTAAAAGGTTTTGTTCTTGCTGCTCACTGCCTCTGACTTCTCTCCACGCTGGAGAAGCTTTTCCTTCTGCTAAATCCAGTTTGCTGTCCTGAGTGATTAAAGCTCATTGCAGCCCATGTGATTTAACAGCAGAAAATTAAAATCTGGCGTTTAACTTGACCCTCCTTTCCCCCCTTTTGTTTTGCAGCTGCCCGAGGAGGAGGGGAGGCAGTGGGGGCAGGCAGAGCTGTCCCTGCCGCCTCCTGCTGAGGGGTCCCTTCCGCCTCACTGGCCTTGGGAAAAATGCAAATTTATGGAAATTCTGTCTGGGCTGGCAGGCTTTGTATTCCCTGGCTCTGCCTGCGCCAGAGCTGGGCTGGGCTTTTCACAGAATTGTGGATTATGGAATGGTTTGCATTGGAAGGGATTTTAAAACTCATCTCGTTCCTGCTGTGGCAGGGACACCTCCCACTGTCCCAGGCTGCTCCAGCCTGGCCTTGGGCACTGCCAGGGATCCAGGGGCAGCCCCAGCTGCTCTGGGCACCTGTGCCAGGGCCTGCCCACCCTGCCAGGGAACAATTCCTTATCACAAGTCCCTCTCCAGTTCTCCTGGAGCCCTTTTAGGCCCTGGAAGGGCCTTTAGGATCTCCCTGGAGCAACGTTTCATGAGTTACACTATTAATCCCACCAGAAATAACATCAAGGTGGTGTTTACCCCCATCACTCCCACAGGAAAGCTGTTCAGTGCTCTGGCTGCTCTCGAGGCACAGATTTCCCTCTGATTTCCAGCCTCAGTTTATTCCTGTCCATTTTATCCCCTCTTGTTTTTACACCAGCGTTCTCCTTCAGCACAAAGATCCCGTTTCCTTTGGTGGCCGTTGCCTCAGGCACTTGTGACACCCGTGTGTGGGGGAAGAGCAGGTGCCATTGCCAGCCATGCTGTGATCCACGTGCCAAACCCCTCAGACAGAGCAAACACCTCCTGCCGAAGGGCCAGGACTTCCCATCTCTCCGATTTTCCCCTCAAACAGCAGCAGGTGGCAGATGCTGCCGATCTGGGTGACGCAGCTTTCGCGTTGAGCTTCTGCTGGCCCTGAGATGATCAATGAGAGCTCTAAAAAAGATTGCCCTTGGAATCACATCCGTGGCTCTGACATTTGCTATCGCAGTGTCCGTTCCCGTGGATAGGAAAGATGGGGACTGCAGGCATTTGAGAGATCTGAAGCAAGGAAAATGTTGCTGAAATGTACCCAGCTGGATTAATTATTGTTAAAGGCCGAGTCTCCAAAGGATTTAAAGATCTGAATACCATCTTAGGACATTTCACTGTCTTTTTACTGACAGGCTCCACGGATCCCAATTATGGAGATAAATCCAAAAACCAGGTCAGATAATTATTCCATGAATCAAGTGGAAAGGCTGGATGCATTTCCGAGCGCAGCAGCTTTCCACGTGCCCACTGCTGGACTTTTGGATACCGTGGAAGGGCTGGGGGAATGTAAAACATTAGTGCAGGAAATGTGTAAATCTTCCACCTCAAAGGCTGCCTGTTCAGCTCAGGTGAAATGGAAACTCTGTGGTGCCTGTAAGTTGTCACCACGGTTGTCACTTTGTTCCTGTCTCCAGTGCGGTTGACAGCAGATGAGAGGAGCTCTGTGAAGTGGGGCCGGACGGAATGAAGCAGCTCAGAGCTTCCCCCCTGCTTGGAAAGGTAAAAGTGCCTCTGGAGCCGTGCCAGGATCTCTGTTTAAGGGCAGGATGGAATAAAGCCTGGCTCTGGCCAGCAGCCTCCCAAAGCTCTGACTCCATGGGGATTTAGGAACACTTTCCCGTGTGCTGGAAGCACGGGGTGTTCGTGGAAGGGACCCTGGAGACCCCTGCTGAAGGCTTGGCTCTGGGAAGGGAGTTAAGTGCAGGCTGCACTTTAGAGGGGTAGGAGATCCTTGAAGATGCATCAATAAAAGGTGGAATATAGGACTGGAATTCCCCTTCTGTTGCCAGTAATATCCCAGTGGGAGAAAGGCAGGGCTGGACCCCTTTTGCCTTCCCACTTGCTGGGTGGAATTATCCTCCCACGCAGGTTCTGGGCAGGGATCAAGGCTTGTTCAGAGGCAGAAGGGCTGGAAAGTGTCCTGGAGCCCCACCAGAAGAGACCAGTGTCCCTGTCACATGAGCCAGGCCACCGCAGGCAGCCTCTGACATCCGTGTGCTGTGGATTGGGAGAGACAGTCTGAGAAATGCTACAGGGCTTGGCTGGAGCTGGGAAAGCTGGAAAAGCTGAAGTGACACTGAAGAGAGCAGAGCAGCCAGGCCAGGCTGGGGTAAACACTGCCCTGTGGCTCGAATGGAAACATCTGTGCCGTGGGACAGCAGCGTGTCACAGAGCAGGTGCTGCCAAAATCCCGGGTCTGGGGCACCCTGCTGTCCCTGTGCCACCTGTCCCCCGGCCACGAGCCATTCCAGAACTTCCCAGCAGGGAAAAGGGGCAGCTTTCCCCTGGGGAGACTCAGCTGGGTTCTTCCATGCAGCAAAAGCACAGCTGGTGCTGGAGATTCCGTGCTGGTGAGCTGTGGGTGGGTGGAGGTGCTGGGCACAAACACCTGGAGGGTGAGCAGAGCTGTCAGTGCTGCACAGGGAGAGGCACCACAGAATCCTGGGATAGGCTGGGATAGGCTGGACTGGGAGGGACCTTCAAGCTCATCTTGGGCATGGGCAGGGACACCTCCCACTGTCCCAGGCTGCTCCAAACCTGGCCTTGGGCACTGCCAGGGATCCAGGGGCAGCCACAGCTGCTCTGGGCACCCTGTGCCACTCATACCTTGTTGCACCTTAGCTGGGTAGGAAGGGAAGCAGCTGCTCCATCAGTTGTTAGCTGGAATATTTTCAGGAGGAAAAAGCCCTTAGGAAATGGCATTGCTGCCCATGTTGGGAATGATCACACATCCATATGTCTTTCCAAGCTCTGGAAGTAAAAACAGAGGTGGGATGTCTGCTTTGTTTGACTGTGCCTTGCATTTTCCAGAGATTAATGGCAGAAAATCATTGGAAGAGCATAAAATAGCCCAGGATGTACATTTGGAAAAATAACAACTGGATTTTAGCACTCAGGATCTCTTCTCCAGGGGACTTAAAACAAGCCCATGATGTTCACTTGTTACAGGATAATGCCGAGCTGCTTATCTGTAGTAAACATTAAAAGGATTAAGTTTTTTGGAACCCTTTATGCTAAGAGAGAATCCAAACTCATTTTTACCTCCCGCTGTACTTTTCCAGCCACCTCCTGGTGGCTGCTCCAGCCAGCACGGTGCTGAATACAATATCTGACATTTGTGCAAGCCAGGAGCCTCCCCAGGGTGCTGCTGGATGAGTTCTGAGAGCTGGGAGGGCTCTGGGAGTTCATTTTTACCTCGGGGCTCTGCTGAAGGTGGATTTGGGTTGCAGAGGGAGCAGCAGCAGCTCTTGGGTCTGTTTTGGGCTCTGGTTGTTCTGTTTCTGTTGTAGCCACTGAGCAGAACAGAAACAGAGAGTGAATTAAAGTCACAGAACGGTTTGGATTGAAAGGGACCTTAAAGATCATCCAGTGCCACCCCCTGCCAAGGACAGGACACCTCCCACCAGCCCAGTTTGCTCCAAGGCCTGTCCAACCTGGCCTTGAACTTCTTTATTCAGAGATTACAAAGTCAAGTAAACACATATTTTTGCTTTTGGATACATGCAGAGGCTTAATGATGTGTTTAGCAGCAGCTGACAGCTTCTGTTACAAACACTTCAGTCAGTGCTGCCGGGCTCCTGTGCCAGCAGCTGTGACAGTGCTGGGAGGGGCTGCAGGGGCTGCTGCCTTTGTGTGGGGACACTGAGCTCTGGAGGTTGTGGGATCACAGAACCACAGACCAGTTTGGCTTCAATGGCGCCTCAAAAATCATCCCATCCCACCCCTGCCATGGCAGGGACACCTCCCACTGTCCCAGGCTGCTCCAGCCCTGTCCAGCCTGGCCTTGGGCACTGCCAGGGATCCAGGGGCAGCCACAGCTGCTCTGGCAATTCCATCCCAGCCCCTCCCCACATCCCAGGGAACAATTCCCAATTCCCAATGTCCCATCCATCCCTGCCCTCGGGCACTGGGAGCCATTCCCTGTGTCCTGTCCCTCCCTGCCTTGTCCCCAGTCCCTCTGCAGCTCTCCTGGAGCCCCTTCAGGCCCTGCCAGGGGCTCTGAGCTCTCCCTGGATCCTTCTCCTCTCCAGGGGAGCACCCCCAGCTCTCCCTGGATCCTTCTCCTCTCCAGGTGAGCACCCCCAGCTCTCCCTGGATCCTTCTCCTCTCCAGGTGAGCACCCCCAGCTCTCCCAGCCTGGCTCCAGAGGGGCTCCAGCCCTGCAGCAGCCCCGGGGCCTCCTCTGGGCTCTCTCCAGCAGCTCCAGGTGCTGCTGATGTTGGAGCCCAGGGCTGGGCCTCACCTGGATAAAAGTCAGGAGCCACAGGAGGGACAAACCCAGCAGAGGGATTTGAACTTTTAAGGGGTTCCTAAGAGTAGCAGTGTTTTCCCTAAGTGGGAGAAGGTCAGGAGGGGAAGAGGGTCAGTAGTGCCTGTGGAGCTGTGAGCTGTCACCCCGGGGAGCCCTGTGCCCCTGCCAGGGCTGTGCTCAGCTCCTGGGCCATTAAGTGCTGATGGTTTCAAGCACAGCCCTTTCCCCATGGGAGATTATTTAGGAAAAGCAGCAAGCTGTTCGGATAATGGGGAACGGGTGCACTGAGTTAGAGAGCGGCCAGGCACTGGAAGGAACAGCATTTTTCCTTGTTTATGTTTTAAGAATCCTGAGGGATGTCTTGGTGAGACTCACGAATCTCAAAAAGGAGCTTCATAATTAACAAAGTCTGCCCAAACCTCTGGAAATATTTTGGAAACATTTGATATCATGAAGGTGGTACTGTAGTTGGGAGATGGGGAGCAATGTCCTCAGGAATGACTCTGGGAAGGCAAAGCAGATGGTGAACCTTCTTGGAGAGTCAGTGCTATCATCCTTGGGAGAAGTGTAAATTCACAACATAAACAAAAATCCCTGAGCCTGCCTGGTCTGCAGGGCTGGAATGTGTTTGTGTTTCCTACTCCAGAGCAAACTGTGGGGCTGTGTGGCTCTCATGGAAACCACTTGACTGGCAATGACGACTCGAATGACTCTGACTTACACCCAAATCGTGGCGCATTCCTGTTTCTCAATCTTTTTGCCAAATTTTGCCACGTTCCAAGACTACCAGTGGGCAGTGCTAATCCAGGGACATCGGTTCCTGAAGCTGGTGAAGGGTCTGCAGTGGAAATATGAGGAACACCTGAGGGCACTGGGTTTGCTCCTCCTGGAGGAGACTGAGGGGAGCCTCACCAGGGTCTGCAGCTCCTCCCGAGGGGCAGTGGAGGGACAGCGCCAATTTATCCTCTCTGTGACCAGCGACAGGATCCCAGGTAATGGTTGGAGCTGTGTCAGGGGAGGTTTAGCTTGGATTTTGGGAAAGATTCTTCCCCCAGAGGGTGCTGGCACTGCCCAGGCTCCCCAGGGAATGGGCACGGCCCCGAGGCTGCCGGAGCTCCAGGAGCGTTTGGACAGCGCTGCCAGGGGTGCCCAGGGTGGGATTTGGGGTGTCTGTGCAGGGCAGGAGTTGGATCGATGGTCCCTGCGAGTCGCTTCCAGCTCGGGAGGTTCTCTGATCCTGTGGTTGTTACAGTAACACTGCAGCATTTGAGCAGCTGGGGGCTGCTGTTATGAATTCTCTTTGTTTGCAGAGTGACTCACGAAGCCTCGCTGTGTTTTACAATGATTTCTCCTGGCTCGCCGTTGTCTGCTCATTACCGCGGCTCAGGCACAGCTCTGCACAGGTCCAGGGCCGGTGCCCGCTCGCAGCTAACTCCTGCCACCTGCTGTCTCCTTCCTTCTCGCTTCCCGGAGACGCTGGCTTCTTTCGGGATGCGGAGGGATCAGGGAGCGGAGCTGCAGCTGCCCCGCGGTGCTGTGCAGGAAACTCTGCTCCCGGCTCTGCCCTCCCTGCGCCCCCCGCTCCCCATGCCCGGGCATCCCGGAGAGCCGGCTCGGGGAGTCTGGAGAGACATCCAGGGAAAGGCCACCTTCCTTCCCAGCTCCGCACTGCTGAGAGACTGCCTGGGCTAGGGCCCATCCCGCTGGGATGGTGGAGTCACTTGGGAAAGATCCCCGAGATTATCAAAGCCACCCGTTCCCACCACTGACTGTGTCCCCAAGTGCCACATCTACACGGCTTTAAAGGAGCTGCTGCCACCTTCCCTCCTCTGGAGCCTGTTTGACTCTGGCAGGGCTCAATTCCCTGCAATCCCTTGGTGGAGAGAGTGTCCAGCACTGGGAGATCTCACAACACAGGTTGGAGGCAGGCAGGGAATGCTGGCAGCTCCCACATGTCCTAGAGAGATCTCTTATGGAGACAGGGATTTCTGAAGGATTTATAGGGACCTTAGATACCAAATTTCTGGCTCATGTGTATAGATAACACAATTATATCACAAATGGGGTGTCTCGCTGTGAGTGCTGTTACTTGAGGATAAACTGGAAAGGAAATTTTGGGTTTTTTTTGTGCTTTGTACTCTGCCATCCTTATTTTTAAGTTGGCAAATGCAGCTTTTTCCCCACTTGGACAAAGCCTGTGGGATGTGCAAACTTTGGAGAGGACCTCACAGTCTGTGCAGTGTTCTGAACACAGTGATGAAGTTTTTCCAGCTAAGCTCAGCAGATAACTTCCAATAGAAAAAAAATAGTGGGAAATGGCAGCTCTGAGAGGGCAACTTTACAATCCCATTGCAGTTCTTACCAATTCCATCAAATGTTTGTTTGGGGGATACTTTTGGCATCAGGACACAGTTCCAGGTGGCTGTTGTGCAAACCAGGAGCAACTAGTGACAAACACAAGGTTAAACTCTTGCTCTGTGTCTCTCAGGTCACATTTTCCTAACGTTGGCTCATCCAAGGGGAACATTTCCCCATATTCCAGTTCTTGTAACTATTAAAAAGCAGTGACAGCAGAGTTATTCCTGGGTTTTGAGGATTTTGCTCACAGCCTGTACCTCTGGAAGTGCCTGTTCACTCCTGGCAGAGGTAACTCCAAACTCTGGGATCGGTCACTTTTTGGGGAATTTTCTGTTAACTTCTGGCTGAGCACATGGGTGGCTGAGTGCTGGATCAAGGCCAAGGAAAAGGAGCCTGAGGAACGCTGGTGTGGCTGCACATTGAACTTGAGGAAAGGAATAAAAGCCCTTTTCAGTTGGACTAACCATGTGATCCATACGGCAGCATTCCAGGTGCTGGAACGGGGAACACGGGAAGCGGGCAGCAGGAGCTGGAGCAGCCATGGTGTTCCCAGCTGGGCATTGGCTGTGCCAGGCTTCTCACCAAGGCAGCCTGAATGTGTCCAGCTCATCCCAGTGATGTAGAAACCTGGAAAACTTGCAGGATTCAGGCAAGTTCAGGCATTAATACTTTATGTGCTCCTCCTGCTGCAGTTAATGCTCTCTCTGCAGAGAGGAGGGAGAGCTGGGGTCTTCCCTGCCACTGTGCTCAGGGAATCTTCTGGATTAAGGAGTGGAAGGATGGAGAAAGGTATGGCAGGAACCACAGCCCAGTGTCCTGGGGGGACAACATCCAGCATGGGATGAGGCGCTGGAGCAAGGGCTCAGCTCCTACTGCAAGGGACAAAACCTGACTTCCAAAGGCAGGGAGATTCCTCCTGAGCACGGCCGTACCTCACTTGGCTTTCTGAGCCACAGTCACCCATCTGGTGTTTCTATCAGGCCCAAAGGCAAAGGAGGCCAACCTGCTCACTTTCAGCCTTTACGAGGGGTGTCACTTGCTGCAGTGGCCAGGGTGACTTCACCACGGGTTGCAGCAGCCAAGATACGAAACCACAAGAAAGTGGGTGTAAAATGGGAAAGGTGACAAAAATTTTACTGCTTTTTTTTTTAGTTTTTAAACAGCCCTCCATTTTACAGCACAGCTGTTTAAAATTCACTGAACTGATACCTTGAATGGCTAAAACACGGTTTGGGTATCCAGCTTCCATAACTGCCAAGTGCTTGCAAATCTTGCAGGGTTTCAAAGTTTGGCTCCGGAGCAGATGGGCACAGGGCTGGGCTGGAGAGTGTTGTCACGTTGTGGTGCCTTTAGTGCTGTAAGTGTGGTGCCTGTTGTGCTCCTAAGTGGAGTGAGGTTTGGCAAATCGAGCCCCAGGGCTTGTGCAAAAGGCATTGAGGGTGGAGTAGGGTGTTTATGAATAATGGAATCCTGGAATGGTTTGGGATGGAACTGACCTTAAAGCCCACCCAGTGCCACCCCTGCCATGGCAGGGACACCTCCCACTGTCCCAGGTGCTCCAGCCCCAGTGTCCAGCCTGGCCTTGGGCACTGCCAGGGATCCAAAGGCAGCCACAGCTGCTCTGGGCACCCTGTGCCAGGGCCTGCCCACCCTCACAGGGATGGATTCTCCGTCATCTCTAATCTGTCCCTGCCCTCTTCAGCTGCTGTGTGCTCGTGCTGAGAGCCGTGCTGAGCTGCGAGACATCCATGCTGAAGGAAGCATGAGGCAGTCAGGACAGGAACCTCCGGGGTAAATGTTTATGGTCACACAGGGTCTTCCCTGCACTCGAGAGAAACGTGCCAGCAAGTGGCTCTGGTGGCCACAGGCTGGTGACACGGTGAGCTATGCTGAGGTGACACAGTGGGAGCCACGCTGAGGTGACACGGTGGTAGAGAGCCACACTGAGGTGACACGGTGGTAGAGAGCCACGCTGAGGTGACACGGTGGTAGAGAGCCGTGCTGAGGTGACACGGTGGGAGCCACGCTGAGGTGACACGGTGGTAGAGGGCCGTGCTGAGGTGACACGGTGGTAGAGAGCCGTGCTGAGGTGACACGGTGGGAGCCACGCTGAGGTGACACGGTGGTAGAGAGCCGTGCTGAGGTGACACGGTGGGAGCCACACTGAGGTGACACGGTGGTAGAGAGCCACACTGAGGTGACACGGTGGTAGAGAGCCACGCTGAGGTGACACGGTGGGAGCCACACTGAGGTGACACGGTGGTAGAGGGCCGTGCTGAGGTGACACGGTGGGAGCCACGCTGAGGTGACACGGTGGTAGAGAGCCGTGCTGAGGCGACACGTGCCCTGCAAGCCCTCTTGTGGCACAGTGTGACACGCGGTCTGCGTTTCCTTGGCAGCTTCGATGTGGAGAATGGCCCGTCCCCGGGGCGCAGCCCGCTGGACCCGCAGGCCAGCTCCTCGTCGGGACTCGTCCTGCACACGACGTTCCCGGGCCACAGCCAGCGCCGGGAGTCGTTCCTCTACAGATCCGACAGCGACTATGACCTCTCACCAAAGACCATGTCCAGGAACTCCTCCCTCCCGAGCGAACAGTAAGCACCAATTCAGCTCGTGTTTTACACTAAGAGCTTTCTGTGCTGCTCTAATCCTCAGAGCTCTGTTGAGGGGAGCTTATGGGTGGTACTGGCACATTTCATAGCTGGAATGCACAAAACAGGTGCTGATCCAACATCCTCTCCCATCCCATCCCTCAAACATTCCCAGAATTTTCTCCAGAATTTAGCAGAAGGGCTTTCAAAGCCGTATCCCGGGATAACAGAGAAGTTGTGCTGCACTTTTATTTACAGGATTGCTGTTCCCCATCCTGTTTTGGGGGCTGTTCCCTAGAACCGAGTGGAAAATGAGCCGAGACAGATGGCTGAGCTCGAGAGGATCGATACCCACAGAGTGTCCTGGATTCCCAGCCCCTTATTTTGAAAGGCACATTTTAAAGTTTTCAAGTTTAAGTGGCCATTAAGCTATAAAAAAAGTGCTCGTTAAACAAAGTTGAGTTGTTGCGAAAGTTTAGTCACGGAATGGAAATCTGAGTATTAGCCAGATCCACGAGAATTCTGCGAAAAAATATCCCTGCTGTGAATTAAAACGGAGTAAATATTTATTGAAGGAATCACTCCAAATTATGCAAATAGTGTTTCGTGTAAACGGTGGGTTGTAACAATTCCCAGCAGTGTGCTGGGGTGGGGGAATCCCATCATTTTCCCCGAGTTCACGGCTGTCTGTAGCTGAAGTGTCCATCCACCATGGCCATCGAGGCTCTGTTAGCACTTGGGACAGAGTCTCCATCAGGGTGGAGACAATTTTAATTAATTTAGACTTTTACACTAAATAAATTTTATTAATTTATTTAATTAATTTAGACTTAGTAGCACTGACACCCGAGTGAGGATGAGGGGATGACCTCTGGCAGCACGGCAGGGCGAATTCCTCTTTGGAGGGGTCCAGCACTGATGGAGAACTCTCCAGAGGGTCCTGTGGCAGCCTGGAGCTGACTCTGCTGCCCTTGCTTAGTACATCCTGTTGTTAATTATGGGATTCAGAATAGAATTGACCAAACGTTGCTTCTAAGAATGCCTAAAGGGGCTCCAAGAGAGCTGGAGAGGTACTTGGGACAAGGGATGGAGGGACAGGACAAGAGGGAATGGATTTAAGCTGGAAGTGGGGAGATTTAGATGGATATTGGGAAGGAATTCCTGGCTGGGAGGGTGGAGGGGCCCTGGAACAGGATGCACTGAGCAGCTGTGGCTGCCCCTGGATTCCTGGAAATGTCCAAGGCCAGGCTGGATGGGGTTTGGATCCACCTGGGGTGCTGGAAGGTGTCCCTGCCCATGGCAGGGGTGAGATTGGATGGGCTTTAAGCCAAACCCAAACTTTTAAATGATCCTATACCCTGCCATGTCTCAGTTAGGTAAATCATACAGAATGTTCCATACACGCACAAGTACCATAACTAATACAAAAAAAAAAGGAAAAAATATCCCTCTTATTGCTGGCAGTGGTGTATTTTGCTCACAACTTCTGCTCAAATCTTCCATGATGAAAACAGCCGAACAAAACCCGGCGTCTGAACAAGGTTCGAGACTGCGACAGAGATCAACAAAAGCCAGGAAATTCAAAGGTGACCTTTCCCTGCACCACTACGGTTGGTTTTTTTCCACCGTGGTGCAAGCATGAGCCTTAACTTTTGAATTTCCTGGCTTTTATTGCCTGGCGTTCCCAGTCCGAATGCTCACTCCAGCCAGTTGTTTTGGATATACACGGTGACCTTTCCATTAGGAACAAGCTTTTATGTGGTGTTAACTAAATGCTGCATGGGTACGTCCATGGGGAAATCCCCCTCAGGAAAACGCTCATTCCCTGAGGTGAATTTCACTCTGTTTGAAGGTAAATTTGTACAGAAATTTGTACATTTTTCTCCGTTTTTCCTTAGGCATGGCGATGACCTGATTGTCACACCTTTCGCCCAGGTGAGTTGGTGGCATATTGGCCTCTAAAATAGCTTTTCTAAAGCATTAAAGCAGAGAAGGTGACAGCTGCGGTTTTGTCTCCCTCAGGTGCTGGCCAGCCTAAGAAGCGTGAGGAACAACTTCACGCTTCTCACCAATTTACACGGCACCTCCAACAAGTAAGCCTGGCTTTTTAAGCTCCTTTCGTACACGAGAGGAGCCGGCGGGGCCCGGGCAGGGGCGGCGGGGCCCGGGGAGCGGCGGCCGCGGTGCCTCAGGCCCCGCCATGGCCTCACGGCTCGGCCGCGGTTTGCGCGGGACGCCAGGGGGCGCCGTGTGCCCTCCCCTCATGGCGTCCGGCCCTCATGCCCTCATGGTCTCACCCCGTCATTCCCTCGCCGCCTCGTCCTCTCGTCCCCTCATCCCCTCATGCTCTCTCATCCTGTCATTCCCTCACCGCCTCGTCCTCTCGTCCCCTCGTCCATTCATCCTCTCGTCTCTTCCTCTCCTCATGCTCTTATCCTTTCATCCCTTCATTCCCTCACCCCTCATTCCCTCACTGCCTCGTCCTCTTGTCCCCTCATCTGTTCATCCCCTCATCCCCTCACCCTCTCATCCCCTCATCCTCTCATCTCTTCATCCCCTCGTTCCCTCATCCCCTTATCCTTTCATCCTCTCATCACCTCATCCCCTCGTCCCTTTGTCCCCTCATCCCCTCACCTCTTCATCTCCTCATCCCTTCATCCTCTCATCCCTCAGGTCCTCCCTGAGGAGCAAGCATTGTGTTTCATCTTGTGCGATGTCCACTATGAATCATGGGGGCAGTTTGGGGCCCCACACCGCCAAAAATACTATTGAGGGGTTGGAGAGTGAGAAAGAAATGGATCTGGGGCAGGGTCTGGAGCCCCAGGAGGGGCTGAGGGAGCTGTGAAGGGGCTCAGCCTGGAGAAAAGGAGGCTCAGGGGGGACCTTGTGGCTCTGCACAGCTCCTGACAGGAGGGGACAGCCGGGGGGGTCGGGCTCTGCTCCAGGGAACAGGGACAGGAGGAGAGGGAACGGCCCCAGGCTGGGCCAGAGGTGGTTTATTTGAATATCAGGAAGAATTTCTTTGCAGAAAGGGTTCTCCAGCCCTGGCACAGCTGCCCAGGGCAGGGGTGGAGTCCCCATCCCTGGAGGGATTTAAAATCCCTGTGGATGTGACACAGGGCAGTGGTGGCCTTGGCAGTGCTGGGTTGGACTTGGCGATCTCGGAGGTCTCTGTCAACCTAAACAATTCCATGATCTTCATCATGTGGCCACCTTGGTTATCCCAGGCATTCTCTAATGGTCCTGCCCTGCATTTCCACCACTGCTTCACAGAGCAATAACAATCCCAGAATTGTGCGAGTTGGAAGCGATCCAGCAGAATCAAGTCCAACTCTTGATTAGCCCACAGAGGATCAAACCCCCAAATTTGGCGTTATCGAGGCTCTACCCAACGGAGCCAACCTCACGTGAGTTGTTCGTGGCCAAAGGGCAGATGTCAAGGGGGGCACCCCAAACCTGGGGCTCTGGGGACAGCAAGGATTTCCCAGCAGCAGCATCCTGGAGCTCAGCTGCGAGAGGGCTGCCCAGAGAGCTGAATCCCACATCACTTCCTTTGACACTGATTGCTCTGAAGGAGGAAGGTGATGCACTCAGGAGGAGGATGTTGTTTTTCCTACCTGCTGAACAGGAGAAACCAAACAAACTCCTTTTTACGCCTTTGCCCGGAACCACCGTTTCCCCTTGGCTATTTATACTGAGCCAGTCATCATCATCCTCTGGCCTGCTGGGCCCCAGGAGAGCTGTTCAGCCTCAAACCAACATCCCTCATTCCTGCCGAGCTCTGCTGTGCACCCACCCGTCCCACGGAACCCACCTGGGACTGGCAGGCTCCACTGGCTCCAGAAGGGAAGGATGAGGTGCAGGGATGTCCCCAGTGGGACACCGCGGGCTCGCTCCACTCCAGGTGTGAGTGGCATCACCTGGTGCCCACCACGAGCTCACAATATTTTACATAAAGCCCAGCATTTTATCCAGGCGTGAGGTTTTCCCCCCTGTTGATTCCTGTTGGCAAATTTTGATGGGAAGGAACCGCCGCGTTCCAAGGTGGAGGTTAATAAAAAAACAGATGGCTTAAATATTCCTTTTTTTTAAGCTTTGCTTTTTTGGAAAGCTCGGGCATTTTGGCAGCTCCTGATGAGGAATCTGAAATTGGACAGGGCCGGAAGGAAGTGAGGGTGTAACCTGTAGGACACACAGGCATCTTACAGTGTCCTTTGGAAAGCATTCCCAGATTTGATTGACCTATAAAGTGTTTGCCCGGCCAAAGTAAAAGTCATTAAATTTTTAAACCATCCCATGCCAAACATCCCAGGCCATGGCGGAATGTGCTTCCAGGTGCCGTGGAGCTTCCTGCACAGTTTCCAAAGAACTCTGCTGGGTTGCAGCCAAGCTGCCAGCTCATGATTTTATCATCTGTCTCATGATATGTGATATTTTACTTAAACTTCTGCTCTGGGGATCATGAGAATCTCAGCTTATCTTTACCCCCTCTTCTCCTCTCCTCTCTTTTTTTCCTCCTCCTCCACCACCCCTCCTGGCCCGAGCAAGGAAAAAGAGGATACTGTCCCACATATTTGCTGGAAAATATAAATGTTAAAAGTCCTGGAGGGGAAAAAAAAAAAAAAAAAAAAAACAACTGGCAGTCATATTTTTTGGACTTTAACGTCAGGGTTCTTGAGGCAGTTTCCTGATTGGAAAAGAGGAGGGGATGATTAATGGCTTTGGAGTGCCGGAGCTTGGCAGTTGCAGCCCAGGACGCGGTCGGGAAGCATCCGGAGCCTTGCTCCGTGCGATGCCCCGCGGCAGGAGGGAAGGAGCGGGCAGCGGGAGCCGCTGGAGCGCGGTGGTGGCTGAGGAAGGACCGTGCTGTCAAAGCTCACATCTCCCATCCCGCGCCCTGCCTGCCTGCCTGGAAAACAGGATGGGCACATGGATGTGAGGATGGCTCTGGAGCGGGGAATAGCGTACGGAAGAGCGGCTCACCCCTCCCCACCCCCCCAAAGGCATGTCTGTGCAGCTCCGGGCTTGGAGATCCCTGGAGCTCGGATCCCTCCGCTGCTCTGGGAGTGCTGCAGCCGCGGCGTGCTGTCCCTGTCGGGGAGTTTCTGTTTTTTAGAGATTTCGAGATTTGGCTTTTCAAAGGCTCAGCAGAGGCAGGTCGGGGCACATTTGCAGGGAATTGAGCGCCCAGCGTGTGTGCCCTGTGCTGAACCCTTCAGAGAGCCCGGGTCCTGCGCATCCTGCCAGAACAGCCTTTGCATGGCAGGGAGGCTCCTGCGGAGCCCGGCGGCTCGGAGGGCTGGAAGCGGGGCTGGAATCGCGCTCCAGACCTCACCTGGGCAGCGAGGCCTTCCCGGAGCACTTCTGAAGAACCCCCCGGAGCTACAATTGCAGCACAATTGAGCGGCTCTGCCTGCTTTGATTCGAGCTTCAAAGGAGAGCTGGCGAATAATGGATGTTGCAGTTCAGTGGCTGACTCCGAAATTTGGGGTTAGGAAGGAGGCTGGCGAAGGGAGAGTGTGGGGAAATCTGGCTTCAGTTAAAATGGATCTGAAACTTCTTTAGGGAAGCAGAAGCCCAAAGTTTCATTTTTGGTCAGCCTGAAGTACTGCAGTCAATCCAAACTGAAGTGTCTTGATTTTGGTGTCAACTCTTTTTAACTCCTTTTAAAAAAAAAGTCTCTGGTGATAGTTTCAGCTTGAAAAATCAGTTTTGTTTGGCAAGTCTCACAGGGAGCTGTGTTGACGTTTGGAGAGAATCTGCACCTTTTTCCAGTCAGACCCTGTTGGCTTGACTTGAACCAATTTTTTTTCAGATAGCTTTTGGCCCCTCCAAAATCCAGGAATTGCTGCTGAAATTGTTGCCCAGAGTCCTAGAAGTGTCCTTCAGTTGTTTCAGAGCTCAACAATAGTGACTGGAGCATCCTTTTCCTCGCTTCAGGGTCCCAAACTGGAGGGTTTAAAGGCACGTTTCTGACCTTACTGTGGCATTGCCTTGGAGCAGTTTGACATCACTTCAGGGTCCATTCCTGACTCTGTAGGGAAAAGTTTTATGGGAAAAGGCCTTGGCTGTGGGGGAGCCACCAGAGCCCGGGCCTTGCTGCTTTCAGGCATATTTTGAGTACGAATTTGCAAAGGCAGCATGGGATGGTTCCATTTCTCCTCATTTCCAGCCCATGGACCAGGCAGGGAGCAGCCATCTCTGGCTTTTCCTAACAGATCTGTCAAGGCTGCTCAACAAATCTTTGTGAAGTGTTTGGGGTTTTTTGGGAGAATGGAAAAGGATTTTTAACTGAGGGGGCCGGCAGGGTTTGGAAAGATAAAATCCCACCTCCTGACAGAGAATTTTTTTTCCCTCTTAGGAGATCTCCAGCCACGAGTCAGCCACCTGTCTCCAGAGTGAACCTGCAAGGTAGGTGTGGGATTTGGGGATGGGCTGCCAGGCCAAGTGCACACGACATTTATTGCCCAGTTCTGCTCACAGCTGCTTCCCTGCCCCCTCCCCGGTGCACTTCTGGGTTCCTGCTGCAAAACTCACAGGGGAGAACTATCAGGCTCCAAATATTGTTATTTTAATCGTTTGGTTTGGGGTTTCTGCTGGTGTATTAGCACAGGAGATGAACATGATTTTGGTTTGATAGTCATGGCCACAGTGGCTGCTGTTCTTGTGAGTCCCTGTGAGCACAGGCCTGGACAAGCCCCAGCCTACGAGCCTTGAACAGGCTCAGGCACAGCTGGCTCTTTTTTTATTCTGTTTATTTCAGTTTGTTTCCATGTGATCTGTGTACTCAAAACCTTTCCTGGGTGAGACCTCCTTGGCTTCCTGCTGGGAAGGGGGTGCCAGGGCAAGGTGGGGTGGGCAGCACCGCGAGGGCTGCTCAGGCAGGGGGAAGGACGAGGATGAGCAGCAGAAGCTGATGACTTAGGACAGGTTTATTTGCTTTGACACCTGGGTTTAGCCAGGCTGAGGGTCTGTAGAACCCTGCTCAGGATCAGAGCTGGCCCTGCTTGCACTAACTCAAACGTTGCTCCGGAGAGAAGGAGATAAGATTTGGATCAGTGCCCATTTGTAAGGTTTAATCTCAGCCTTTTCAATAATTACATGCTTGGAGGGACTAATAAAGCTTAATTTTCACAGCATGTGAAGCCTGGATAACTATCATTTCCTCTCCTGCTGTGTGTTATTTATTCTCAGGGGACACACAGAGTCCTGGACACTTCCAGGTTAGGTTCCTCCAAACTTGTTAATGGGGCATGGAAACCTCTGATACAAAACCAAAACTGGACAACACAATCTTAAACTCCTTCTCTTTCTGTCACAACCAGCAGGAATGCACCTCATCACCTGATTTAAAGCTGGGTCAAGCAAAGCTTTGAGTTTGTGCCTGCGTGGAAAAAAAAAAAAAAAAACATGGAAAATTTCCTAGGCTTTCAATGGATCTGTTTATATAAGTTAGACAATCTAATAATGAGGAGAGAGTGCCCTTCCAGGAATTTTTCGGTTCATTTTCTTAACACTTTCCATGGAAAAAGTTGCTCTCAACTTTTTAACACTTTGGGGATATTTTTCTACACTATTTCCAACGAGAGCTGTAGGACACTTGGTACTTTTTAGCTGATCCAAGCTTCTAGTGCTGGGAATATATGAAAATTCCTTTAGTAATGAAGTGTTTGGCACACAGAACTATAGAGCAAGTGTTGTGTTACCTTGTAAAGGTTGGATTTGTGGCCCCTCAAGTAAATAGGTTTTTAAGCACGAATCTTAACTGCTTTTAGGTGAAATCTTCAAATGAAAATTTTAAAAGGTAGTTGGATCATGACAGCTTTGGCAAATTGTGCCACTTTGTAGGTAAGAAGGAGATGCGTTTTTGAGATTAGCAGGAAATGGTGTGATTTCCTACATAAAGCCAGCCAATATTGGCATTATTGGTAGAAAATCCTGGAGTTCTTGGTTAAATTCAGGTCGTTGCCTTCCTCTGCCTCTTCACAGCCACTGCCACACTGAATTCCTTTCCAGGCAGCAGAAAACAATCACAACCCTTGACTTTCTAAGGAAGTTTCCATTTAATTCAGCAAGAACAGAGATTTTTAAGACTTTTTTTTTCAGTGTTTGCACCTTTTCCCCCCCCTTGGTGGCTTCTGCTTTGGAAATGATGAAGTGAAGGAGAGATTTTCCTATCAGAACCCTTCCCGTTCTGTGCCAGCAGCTGAGAGGATGCAGAGTGTTTTTCCTGAAGGTTTTGCAGAAGGAAGCAGTCGTGTTTTGATTGGGACCAGGCTGCTTCACATCTCTCTAGATAAAAGACTGTGTTTGGAATGGACTGGGTTTAGATTCACGAGATCTGTTGAGGTTTGGGATTTGATTTTAACCCTCCAATGTCGCCCGTTGATTCACGGCTTTACCACAACCCGCTGACATCACTGTGAGCATCTTGTGGATGTCTCCTTTGATTTGTCATTACTGGGGTGATTTATATCCTGTTCTGAGAAATACAGAACTCAGGGCTTAAAGCAAACGAGGCTGCATTAATAAAATTACCCTGGAGGGAGGCAAATTACATCCAGCATTTGTACTGCAAGGAATACACGCCAGCTATTTACTCCAGCTGGAATATTCCAGGATTTTCCAAGCAACAACAGCCAAATCTGTTGCTGGTGTTGCATCACTGAGGACCCAGGCCCATGGTGGAAAAAATGAGCTGTGGTAAAATGAGGAAATTCTTTTTTGCTTTCATTTTCTTTAAGCAGAAAAACTTTTGGCCAGGTTTTTCCTGGGACAAAGGGCTTTGAAAGGCACTGCTGGTGTCACTGTGTATTTCAGAGCTTTCTTAACCTTGCAAGCACAGCCAGAGAAGGAAGGGGAATATGGATTGAACATCCTGTGTTTTGTCCTTGGTATCAGCTGAAGTAAATCTGGCAGATTTTTCCTGTTATTTTGTTATAACTGCAGCTCACAGGAACGCACAAAATCACTTTTATGAATTAACCGAGAAACCATAACATGGAAATACAAAGCCATAGCAAAAGTGCATCAGTCCTTAATTAGCTGGGCAGGATGATGGGAGTGCCGTGGGGTTCCTGCGTGGTGTGTGGCTGCATCCCCAGCAGCTGTGCAGGGCCAGGGCTCAGCCACCTCTGGGTGACAGGAACAATGAGAGACACGCTGTCACACAGTGTCCCTGAGGGCTCTTTCTCCTGAGGTTTCTTTCTCCTGTCCCCCTTTGTTTCTGCTGAGTGTGGCCTCTGGCACAGTTACTCTCGGTGACCTTTGTGCCACCTTGGGCTCGGGGATCCATCAGCGCCTTCCCTTCTCCCTCCAGCTCTCCCCTCCCCTGGCCCCAGTGAAAGGTCTGCAGGTCCTACCCAATGATTCAACCAATAACACCTTTAACCAGCAGCAAGTCTGGCTTTTCCTGCTTGGTTTTGTTCCTTCTTCCATATTTATTCCCTTCAGTGACCCTTATTCCCTCTGAATTAAATCACCTTTCACTGGCTGCCACCGTCAGTCCAAGCCTCTCAATCTCCCACAAACTCGGTACAAACTTTTCCCAACCTGTTTTGTTCCCACACCATCAATCCTGGGATGGGCAGTGCTTTCCCATTCCTGTTTGATCCACTGCCACATTTAATGTCACCAGTGGTGACAGGAGCAAAGCACAGGGCTGTGGGTCAAACAGCACCGAGCTTTTCCCAGACTGTGGGGGGTTTGCAGAGACTTTTCCAGTTCCCCTTGGATACTCTCAGCACTCACTAATGACAGTTCTCCTCACAATTAGTGACAGTTCTCACAATTAATGGCACAATATTGCTGATCTGCCGCAGCCCCAGGCCTGGGGAGTGCTGCCCTTTGGGAAATGTCACCTGCAGCATTTCAGGGCTCAGGGGATTAAAGCTTTGTTCAAATTCCTCTCTGGGGATGGGAGGGAAGGGTCGGTGTTTTTCTTCCTTGTGCCTTAGCTCTGCTTTCCTGTACCTCGGCACGTTTGTCTGCACTTCTCACATGCCTTTACACGACCTCCAAACTCGTACTCTTTCATTTTTCCTGTGGGTGTAGGACGTACACAGACTCATGCACGAACCTTTGTGTAAAGCATAAACAAAGACTAGATAATGCTCGTGCTGCTGAGAGCCCCGAGTTTTTTGTAGGACCTAGGGAGCCTTGTGCATCCAAGTGAGCTCTGGGTTACAAATATCTCTGAATCCCGAGTAATTAGCACGGAGCTGCTGCTCTTGCACCATCCTCCTCTGCTTGGCACGTGCAGAATGGCTCTGGGCACACACGGAGCAGTGGATTCATTTTGAAATTCTGTTTCTTTGCTGCGACTTTGGCTGAAGATTTGACCTTTTGATTTGGAGAGCAGCTCTAAAAGTCAAATGGTTGTGGTGCTTTGGGCTTTTACAGGAGTGCAGAGGAACCACGGGTTCCTGAGCAGCTGAGCCACAGAGTCTCTGGCTGCGTGCACAAATGGAGGCTTGTGAGCACCTACAGATATTATTTTTAAAGGATGCGGCGCAGGCATGATGCAGATTTATTCAGAAACTAACCAAAACCGTGTAAGAAATCAGGTGGATAATGAGCTTAATGACGCGCCTAAACGAGGGCTGGTGAGCGCTGAAGCGATTCTTGCCGCTCGTCAGATTAAAAGAGCGTTTCAAGGCGAGTTTCCGAGCGGGGCTGAGGCAGCTCCGGCCAGCACGGGGCCATCCCGAGGCGCTTCCCGGCTCTCCGGGGGCAGTTCATTCCTGCCGGGAGTCCGTGCCGCGTGTTGCGCCCGCCTGCCTCGAACACACCCCCCGAAAGTTGGACTCATGCATCTTAGTAAGTATTTCAGTTATGCTATTGACGTCAATGCAGTCATTAAATAGATTGCCGGCCCTCCCAGCAGCAAACCTGTGCCAAAGAGCTAGAGGCAGACACATTTTAAAAGAGGAACATCGGGTTTGCTTTTAGCATTTGGAGAGAATAAGGGAAAAGTTTCTTCTGAAGTCACCCTTTGCAATAAGGGTGGTTTTTTTTGCTTCGTTTTCTAAGGCTCATTTTCGGTGAGGATAATTGCTGTGTTTTATTGAACGCACGTTTGTTGTGTTGCTGTGTGCATAAACAGCTCCAAACGAGACTAAAAAGTCATTTTTGTGCCCGGCTCTGGCTGACAAGTGACACTTGTTTCAGGTCCCATGGCTAGATGTATTTGTGTATCAAGTGACAGGAGGCATTCAGGCAAACCTGCTTAGCCTTTGACTCCCGAAATTCTGCCGGGATTGATTTCATGACATCTATATAAGAAAATAGCCTTCATTTCTCCTCGGCAGGCTCTGAAGACACACAAGCTAATCATGACTCCATAGCAACGGATAAAAACTGTTTTCCCCCCCGCCCCACCTGTGGATGTCACATGAAGATGCTCCACGTGCTGCTGCCATCAGGAGCCTGTCACTCCCCGGGGCCAGCTGCCTCCTGCAGCCCTGGCTGTGCGGGACTCCCTGAGCATTCCCGCTGGCCTGCTGCATTCCCGAGGCTGCCCGGGACAGCCGTTCACCCCCTGGGACATACCCGGGGCTGGAGGCACCTCTGGCCCCTTTTTCCTACTCAGGAGTGGCTCTGGGCAGGCTCCCGAGGGGCTGGTGATGCCTTGGAGTGGCTACCTGAAACAGAGGCTAGAGAAAATTAAGGGAATAAAGGCAGGTATTTATTGAAGGCCTTCAACAGGCACACCTTGGGCAGTCAGAAGCCTCTGAGGGCTACACCCAAGATGGGCGATGGTCACGAGTTTTTCACACTTTTATAAGTTTGGTCCGTTTACATATCAGGGGTTAATCCTCCAATTACACCTTCAGCTAATGGAGTAATTTACTCTCAGTTTGCCCCCTCCCCAGTTCACTGTTGTTTACATCTCTCAGGGCCTGAGACAGTGAGGTGTCCTCGAGTTTCAGGCCTAGAGAGAAATGGTGTGAATAAAATGGGAGAACAGTAGCTGACAGGCTATGGAGCTTTAGAGTGCCAAAGCAGCGCAGGATCTGAAAAATATTTAAAAAAAAAAGCTAAAAATATAAAAACCATAAAAGCTAAATCCCGAGGCATTAGTGGGAGCTGAGCCCTGAGGACACACGTAGCTGGCATCCTCAGGCAGCTGAGGGAGCAGCTTTGCCTCGCCGGGAGGAGCAGGGCTGCTCTAACAGCAGCAGCCGTGCCTTCTGGAGGGGTCACGGAGCCAGACCTCTGGGGTTTTGGTCAGGCTGGCATTTCACTGGTGATGCAGGATAAGCCATCGATCCAGCCGGGTTATCAAAGGGCTTTATCTGATGGGTGGCTTCCTTCGGAGTGACCCAGGCAGCCGCAGCCCCGCGGTGGCGGGGAGGGACCTCTGGGGTGGCACAGTGCCACTGTGTCCCTGGCTCTCTCTGCTCTTTAGGGCCAGGTCAGGTCCCGTTCCCATCCCACTGCACTGGGGAGGGGACCTTTGGGGTGGCACCGTACCCTTGTGTCCCTGGCTCGCTCTGCTCTGCTCTTTAGGGCCAGGTCAAGTCCCGTTCCCATCCCACTGCAATGGGGAGGGGACCTTTGGGGTGGCACGGTCCCGTTGTGTCCCTGGCTCGCTCTCTCTGCTGTTTAGGGCAAGATCAGGTCCCGTTCCCAGCTGCACTGGGGAAGGGACCTTTGGGGTGGCACGGTCCTGTTGTGTCCCTGTCTCTCTCTGCTCTTTAGGGCCGGGCCTGGTCCTATTTTCAGCTTCCGTCCCACTGCACTGGGGAAAGGACCTTTGGGGTGGCACGGTCCCGTTGTGTCCCTGGCTCTCTCTGCTCTTTAGGGCCGGATCAGGTCCTGTTCCCATCCCACTGCACTGGGGAAGGGACCTTTGGGGTGGCACGGTCCCGTTGTGTCCCTGTCTCTCTCTCTTTTCTGCTCTTTAGGGCCGGGTCAGGTCCCGTTCCCGGCTCCCGTCCCGCTGCATTGCGCAAGGGCCCTGCGGAGACAATTGGGCTCTGCCATCGCTGATATCAGCGCTGATAAAATCTGTGTCTCCTTTGTTTGCTGCACACAACCATCGGGGCTGCTGGGGGAGGTTTTGACAGCGCAGTCCTCGGCACCCTGAATCAGTTCCAGATGAGAATGAGAGATGTGTCCTGGATCAGAGGGAAAAACAGCCCAAACCAAACAAAACCACCCAAACCAAACCTCTGGCAGGCCGGGTTATTTTTTTTAGGTCGCGGGGCACAGTGCCTCGGGGATGACCATTGTCCCGCTGGTTGAGTCCTTTCTGCTTCCATGTCACAGCATTTCCAGGCAGTGGGAATTGCAGTGGCCTCCCCAAAGCCCCCCAAAACAGCTCAGCTCCACAGCTCTGGAGAAATTTCTCCTTCCTCCCTGAAGCTGAGCTCAGTGCAGAGCGTTTTGTCCTGGACGTGCCATGGGAGAAGCTGCATCCAAAATCCCTGTGGAGACATTCCCAGGGAAATGCACTGCTCAAATCCCACAGCCAGCCCCGAAGGCCAAACCTTGGTCCTCCTGCAGGACCTGATTCCCAGTGGAAGTTGCTTTCTTCTTGTGTTTTAAAAAGTTGTGTTCTCATTCTCAGCAGCCAGATTGTTTGGTTCGTAGGTGGGCAGGAATTCCCAAGTATTTTTTTATATTTATTAGTCTTGGTGGGAGCAGGGGTTGGTTCCAGGTTGGAGAGGAATATAAAGAGGGGAAAGGGCTGATCCTGAAGGGCAGAGCTGGAATTTGCTGTCCTCTGCAGGGACATTCTGCTCACCAAACTTAACTCTACAATTACAAAACAACAATTGCAAAGATCAAAAGTTTCAGAGCTTCAAAAACCAAGGTGGAATTAAAAGAGGGAGGAAAGGGTTGCTCTGGAACTTTTCCCTCTATTCCATATGGAATTGCCTCCATTCTGATTCACGCTCAGCAGTTGCCAAACAGTGACACTGAATAATGAACATATTGATCATTTCGATGTTCAAATCACCCAGAAATGTTCTGGTTTTATCGCCAGTCTCATCTCCTGATGAACTAAAAATGATTTCTGCAGCCAAGCAAGGTGTGCTAATTAATGTAACCATCATTGTGCAAGCGGGGAGGAATGTTACACTAAGAGTTAATGAAACATTTCATTGTAACATTTGCTCCAAGAAGTGCCTGTAAATGACAGCCTTAAGGATGCTATAATTGCAATACCTTTTTTGACAGAAAGGAAACAGCTGCTAATTATTTATGGTTATTAATCAAAGCTGTCAGTTTATTCAAAGTTCATTCAGTTCACTGTAAATATGTATGATTACCAACATTTAAATGTTTTAAGCAGTAGCCTTTAAAAACTATTTAAATACACCTCTCCCTGTGGGATATATTCTCACATCCAAAGGTAGCATTGATTGGCTTTGCTTGCGTTGGAGCACAGAATCATTTTAGGAACTCAGAATCAAAAAAACCCCTCCAAAATCCTGCAGGGTGTTGATTTGACAATTAATATCTTTTGATTTTGTAATCAGGACTCTGCCTCTGGAAGTGACAAACATGAGCCAGGAGCAGGATCTGACCCAAGGTTTGCTGGGATCCCAGATCCATTATTCAGTGCTAAGGAACTCCATGGTTAAATTGAATTTCAAAGGGACTGAGCATTTTAATGTAGATATTCCAGTATAAATATCCTGCTGTCAGAAATCTCCCTTTCCAGGAGCAAATTAATCATCTGTGCATGCTAAACTCCTCCACCACACCTTCACACTCTTCAGAAGCTTTCTGAAACAGACTTTTTCCCTGGACCTCAAAGGCTCCAGGTTCCAAGCACTTGGAGAGAGGCTCTGGCTGCTGCTTGCCAGGTCCCCTGGAGCATATTCCAGACACCCCAGTGTTTCCATTCCAAGTGGGTCCAATCCAGTCAGACCTTTCGTGCCTCAAGCGTGTGTTTAGGGAGGTTTGTCAGGCTTAGCACTTCATACCAAAATGCTTCTGAAATGTCACTTTTTACAAGCAATGTCTTTTTCTTTAAATACCAGGTATTAGGCTGACAAAAGCAGGAGCTGATCAGAGCAACCTTTGTGTTCTCTGAAAAAAACAGGGAGTAATTCTGGAAAGTGGAAAAGCCAGCCTGTTTTCCTGAGCCTCTTCCCTCCCTCCCCACCTCATTCCCTGTACAAATTTTACAAGAAGTGACCCAAAATCGTGTCCCTGCTGTTGCTGACTCGAGAACAGGACGTTTGGATCCATGCTGGGAGCATTTGTGCTGGTCTGGGACAGCCCAAGAGGATGTGGGATAACGTCTGTTCTGTGGGGATTGTCACTGAGCACAGCGAGGGGCCAGTCCTGCTAAGAGAATTCCAAGAATAAACACACACGAGTGCAGGGTTTGTTGGAAATGGACTTTGCTGGCATTTGACAGCTGTGAAATGTTTTCCTCCCTTTTCTTCCCAAAGATCCTCTTGAAGAAGAGAACTCCAGGGAGAAGTTTCCAGTTGAACTGGAGCGTTTCTGGTTTAGACTTTATGGGACAGGATCCCCATCCAGCTCCTCCTCAAGTACTGCTGGGCCTCCCCCTGAATTCCAGCTCTTTGGGGAGGGTTTTTCCCAAAATTCCTGTTGCAGCTTCCTGGGTTTCAACCCTAGTGCACAGAACTTTTCAACGTTTCCATCCCCTTCCAGTGGGAACATCCCGTGCAGGTAAAAGCCAAAAAGCTGCTCCTCACCCTCTCTAGGTCAGGAAGGAGGGACCCAGGCAGAGGTGCTGCTCACACCACATTTTCCAGCAGCAGCTGCTCCCTCCTTTGTAACACTTCCAAATGTGGCTCTGAGTGCTGCTAGAACAGCTCCTGGTGCACATTGCCTCGAGTGGGGACTCACGTGCTGAAATCAGCCTGAAATCCACCAAAACTCTGGGAATTGTGCTGAATTTCCTGCGCAGAATCCCTGACGGTGTGAGTGACAGCGCAGAGACCTTGGCCAAGGCTGACACCAGGTGCCTCTTATGCTGCTAAATGTAAGAAATTCTGGCAAATGCCTCAGAGTATAAAACTTAGAGCAGGAAAGGTAAGCCCTGGAATAATCCCCAGCAGGCCGAGCCATAGCTGACCTTCAGTGGGGAACATTTCCATTTCCATGCCCGTTCAATCTGATATTTGAACTGGAATTGTTAATAAGAGGTGCTTTTAATGCTGACATTTTGATTTCTTTGAACTCAGATCGAGGTGCTTAAATCAATGTATCTTGAGGGCTTTAATCAAATGGTTTTTGAGAGTGAAGGGCTGCTCTCAGCTCTGCTGGCTGCAGCCATTTGGGGAGTGGTTACACTTTCAAGTCTGCCTGTCATTACGGGGTCACGTTTGTCCCCATCTTCCCCTTCCAGGCATCTCTGTGGTGTAAAAAACCTGATTTGGGTCAGGACTGACCCCAGGTTTAAGGAATGTTGTCATACAGGACTCAGAATCCTCACATCTGGCTTAAATAGTCCAGATCTAGAAAAAAAAAAGCTTACAAATAAATTAATATCTGGTGTTCTATAATATCAAATTCTGATTATTGATAACCAGGGAATGAATCTGATGTTGTTTCCCATGTAATTTCGGGGAAAATGTGCTCCCATGTCCCAAACACACCTTTTGAACAGCCAGGGTGTGCTGGCCTCAGCTCACAGGTGGAGACCAGCACGTGCAGGGTTTAATATGGAACATGAAAAGCTGTCAAAACAAATGATGCTGCTCTGTAGGCTCCTGCCATCTCCCTCTTCCTCCCCACCCCGTTCCCCGTGGGACTCACTCCGTGATTTTCAGCAGATGATTCCAAAAGTTCTACGTGCACTTGGGGAAACAGAAAGGCCAGTGAGTCACGAGCTGTGCAGGAGGGAGAGATGAATACCCAGGATTAGCACGGGGAAGTTTCAGCTCTGCTGTCAGCCACTGAGGATTTTGAGTTTGGGGCTTGAGGCTCACCCCAAAATCAGAGTTATGCTGTGGGGGTGGACAAAACCTGTGTGTTTTGGGCAGCCACCACCCAGCTCACATGCAAAATATTCTGCGTTTTTAAAAGCTGGAGGATTGTGGATTAGGAAATTGAGGCTGTCCAAGCTCTCTGTGCTGGTTGTGCTCCCCGAGCTCGCGCCGTGTCCCACGCTGCAGTCCCAGATCCGCCGATAGCGCTGACTCATGGCTTGCCCAGTCGCTCCAAACAGCCCATTCTTTGCAACATTCTGCATTCTTGGGTGACTCTGCTCCCTGCAGATATCCCTGGATTTCACCTGGGGGGTGACAGTCCCGGGCATTTTGGCGAGAGGCAAAGCAAGGGCACAAAGTTCAGCTGAGGTGAATCGGCGGGGTTGACATTTCCCCTTGGGTGCATAAAATACCTGTTGGAGGAAAACAGATTAAAATTCCAAACTGAAGCAGGTTTTTAAGCTGCCATCCTAAGGGATAATGCTTTCAAGTAATTACATTTAGTCATGAAAAAACCACCATTTCGTTATATTTTGTAATTAATATAATTGAAATGCTCATTCAGAATGTAAGGGGTGACTTTGTGTCCTGCCTCTCTGTGGCTCAAGCAAGGCATGGGGACACAAAGGGTGCTATGGATTATAGCTGGGATGCTTCCTGAAACCACATTCTTAACTTTCATATTGAGAAACTTCAGGAAATTAAACTGAGAGGAAATAGAGGCAAATTTAGTGTTAAATTTTGACCTTTTAACCTTCCCAGGAGCCAAGGAACCTGATTTAAGCAGGACTAACATTTTACCAGTGGCCTGTTCTACGTGGCTCAGGTGACGTGGGCAGCCTTGCTCTGCCCCTTGTTTAACATTTCCAAATAATTTTCCTCATGAAGAGCTAAGGATTATTAATAAGCTTTGTCTTTGCATCCAATGCCAGTGATCAAGTGGAGCTGTTCAGGTAGATCCAGGATTGTGCTTTGAACTTCCAGGATTCATCCCTGAGGTTCCTCCTCCGTTTCCTACCCCAGCATTTATTTCACCACAAAGGACTTTCACTCTTGACGGACTCTTTAGACCAGAAGTTTTATTATCTCCAGGTTAAAACCTGATTTAATAGCTCCAGAGGGGTCTGGGGATGGAAGCAGCACCTGGATTTGGGGGCAGATCTGGAGGATCTTTCTGGAGAAATTTGCCAAACTCTTGTGAAACGGTGTCACAGAGCACAGTTAATCCTGTGCATCTCTCAGCCTTTGGGGTTGTTTTTTCCTCTGGTTGAGCTCAGATCGTTGCTGTGTGGTCTGGCTGGGGAGTTCCTTCCGTGCCGTGGGCCTCTTGTGAAAGTCATCTCGAGGTTTCAGAGGAGGAGGTTTTGGGGCGCCTGCAGGGGTGCAGGAGGTGTTTTTGCACAGATGGGAGGACGGAGGGAGCTCGGGATGGAGGAGTTTGGCACGGGGAGAACCCCTGGGCTCGGCCTGGGGCTGGCACAAGCAGAGCCCCTCTCCAGCACAGCCAGCTCCAGGTAGGAATCCTCTGCCAGGCTGTGGCTGAGCCAGCTCCAGAACCGGAAGCCGTCCAGCCACAACAGCCCAGGATGGAGCCCCACCTAATTAAGGCTGTTGAAAGGCAGGGCTAATTAGTTTAGGTGGAGCACCTCGTTAGCACAAGGATGTTGCTTCCAGGATCCAAGTTGGTTTCCCCGCACGTGTGAGCTCCCCAAAGCTCTCCCACATGCAGCAAATGAGATAATGCAGTGCCCAGGTAAGTCCTAGGTGGGTACCGAGGTCGTTGCATCATCATATCCTGAGTTTTCCAGGGCTTTCTCACACTCCTGCACTCACGTGTGCTCGGGAAGAAAACACTTGTGCTCACACAGTAAAATGTGCTTGCTGTGACCCAGCCTGGCCTCCTTTAGTTAGGGGAACAAAAACACAACGTGGGCACAGTGTGATCTGCAGGAAGCTGGGACTGGGATTTGAATCCTCAGGCTCAGCTCTAGGAGGCTTCCCTCCCATCCTAACCAATGGGCATCTCCATCCCAGCCTGCAGCTCCCTGGGCTCTTCTCACTGCTCTTTGAGGACTGTGGGGAGTAAAGCTGTGATGGGGCTTCACTTAATGTAAAAATCCATCATGACCTTGGAAATTCTGTCTTCAGCAATGCGCTCAAAGTGTGTTAAAGTCCCTGTGAAATCATTCCCAGTGTTCTCCTTGCAGCTCCCTCCCTTGGGTGCCCTGTCCATCTCCTGCACTCACTGTTAGACCCTGAGTAGGAGAATTCCTCTCTTGAATCCTATTTTTCCTCCTGTCTTGTGATTAAGACAAGAATCCCCCAGGGCAGCGAGGAATCAGCGTGGTCAGTGAAAGGATAATGTGCCAAACCCTGAGATAAAGTTGGAACTGAGGAATCTTTCCCGTTCATTCCACAGGCCAAGATTAGATTCCACCTCTCTTGCCATTTCTGCTTCTCCCTCTCGGTGGACCGAGGAATTCCTACTATGCAGGCAAATCCCGTTCCCAGATTCCCCGGTGATAGCGCTGCTAAGTGACATCTGACAGGATGCTTCCTGCATTTTGTTACTTCCATTTGGCACCATAAAAGCACTGTCACTTACCCCTCTGATTTGTGGCACCTCGGCTGCATTGTTCCCTGCAGGGGGAAGGACACTGGGAAACGGGATTGCCTTGTGGTGAAACCATCCCACCCTACAGGAGATGCTATCTCCTGAAATCCTTCCTCAGAATGTCTCCAGTTTTCCTTCCTCGTTAGCATTTCAGATTAAACCTTTAGGCTTATCTCCACATCAGGAATTAACCTCTCTGGGAAGCTTCATCAACTTCTATCAGCCACCTTTAGGTGTTCTTGGTGTTCACGCCTGGTTTTTGCTCCTCATTGTCATGCGAAAGGTGCAGTGGGGCTTGGCTTTGGTGATCTGGAGCTTTCATCTCTTCCTGTAGCATCTTCAAAGCTGAGCTTTGCGGGGCTGACGTACAGTCGGACACATTAAAACACACCAAATGGATATAAAAGTGCTTTTTGGCTTTAATTCAGGAGCAAGACTTTTTATTAGCTGCTCCTTTCCAAGAGTTCCCAATGCTCTGTTGGAGACGGGAGTGTTGTTTGTTGTGCGGGAATGGAGATTCCTGGTGAAACATCTTCTGCAAGGCCCATCAAAGCTCAGGTCCTTCACTCCCAGCAACATTTGGGATCTTGGAAAGATACTTGGGTAGCCCCACCTCTGCATTTTTCAGTCTGTTTTTAAGGTGTCTGTGGGGTTGTCCCAGGTCTCCCTGAAAAACAACAGCAATCAGTTCAGAGTTTCTGGTTTTGGATCCAGCTGCTGGGCTTATCCCAGTGCTTTTCCCGGCTCCTGTTGCCTGTTCCATGTCACCCTCCTCTCCCAGAAGTGGCATCCCCATCCTCTCCAGGAAGAGGTGATGCTGTGGGCACTGCCCTGCTGCCCACCCCAGGGCACCCTGGCTGATGCCAGTGAAGGTCTGGCTCCGATGGGAAGCGCCATTCCCACCAGGCCTGGCCAAACCCAGCGGCTTCTCCAGCTCTGGCGATAACGAGCCGCAATCACCGCGCTGTGCGCTAATTGCCGGGCAATTCTGGCTCCTCTAACAGTCAGTGGGCCGTGCTGGTGGCCCCGGTGACCCAATTCTCATGACCTGGGTGGTGATCCACCACCCCAACCAGTACTGGTGGGTACAGTCAGGACTCTGCAGGTTTGTCCAGTTCTGCCCTAACCAGCCTCCTCTGGCTTGGCTCCCGCTCCAGGCTGACCTCTGGGGATGAGCTCCCTGGAAATGCTTCATTTCTGCTCCCAGACTGCATGGGGGCCCCCGAGGCTGATGTCCTGCTGCTCACCCCGGGCTGGGATCAAACTGGGACTGGCCAGCACCAGGCTCTGCACAAACTCCTCTGTTTGCTGCCCAGGCCTTCCACTCCCGCTTGCGCTCAAGGCTGTCATTGTCGTAAGATTAATTTCATCCCACTTCAGCCACCTAAAAATTATAGACCAGTCTTAAGTGATGGCTGCTTTTTGAAGAAAAGCTGAGGAGCAAACCATCCTGTTGTGCAGGAAGATCAGGAATTCCAGTGGAAGCCAACTCGGTGAAGCAAGGCGCTTCTCAGAGAGTCAAAATGCAAGAAAAGAGCAGGCAAAGAGTGAGAAAGACTGGGAACAAGGGAGGCATGGAAAACTTAGGGCATGTGGGGGGTGTTGGGCTGATGGAGCTGTGAGTGGTGAGGGAACTCCAGTGGGGGTATGGAGCAGGGAAAGAAAAGACCAAAAAAAGTGTTGATCCATGGGTGAAACAACCTAATGATAATGGTACAGGAAAGACCAAAATAGTCAGCGGGTTTTTTGCCTCAGTGTTCATCCCCCAGCCTGCTTGGGAAGATAAGGGATGGAGGACAAGGAGGGAGCAGCCAGCTGGGGACAGCCTAAAGGAGGTGGAGGTGTCCAGGCCCACATTGTTGGACAAGGGTCAGGCTGGAAAAGCTGTGAGGTCAATGTGAGTCGCTCATGAAAATTGTGGTGCTTAGGAAGGTGACAACAGGAAAAAGGTACATCTTTGAGAAGGGTGGAGCAGATATGGGGAACTGTGGACTGGTCAGACTCTTCTCATCACTGAGAGGTCACTGAGGTTTTCCTGTGGAGTCTGTTTCCAAACGCATGAAAGACAAGAAAGAAAACTGGGAATGGTGGATGCAGACTTGCCAAAGCAAATTGTCTTGGAGAGGCCCCACCTCCTCCTCCTCCAAGGGCTGGAGGGTGGCCTGGCCCTGGGGACGTGGAGGGCCGTGGGTGGGTGTGCAGGGAGCTCTTGGGCACCATTTCCCACAGCATTCCCACGTGGCAGCTGCTGGCAGGGCTGGGCATGGCTGGACACCAGGCTGCAGGCTGGGGGTGAAGGCTGCTGGTGGCTGGTGACAGGGGGGCTGTGGGGTGTCCAGCAGTGCCCTGCACCTACTGGTGCTGGTGCTCAGCCGGGATGGTCCCGCTGTGGGCAGGAGGTGACCTCTGGGAGTCCCTTCCTGAGGCTCCAGAGAGGAGCCTCCTGCAGCGAGCAGAGAGTGGCAGCTCCTCCGGAGGGTGATTCAGCCCACCCCGGGGCACTGAGAATAGACCAGGATCACCCCTTGGAGCTCCCAGCCGCTTTGCCCTGCGGTGCGGGGAGCTTAGGTGATTAACTCCGGGCTGGCTAAAGATAGCCCAGCTGGGCCCCCGCGGCAGTGACATTTCTGCAGGCTCAGAGTCCTGCTCGGGTTACCCCGCAGCTGGCCCGCGGCTCAGAGCTCGGGGCTGTTGACTCAGAAACATCACTGCTACTATGGCACTGAGGGACTGCCCGGCCTCTGCTGCTCTTCTGGCCCAGCCGAGTCACACTGCAGGAATTCCTCCCCTCGCTGGGAGCCTCTGCCTCCCAGCTGGGCCTTCTTCCTTCTTGGGATGCTGCAGCCCTTTGGTTTTGTGGCATTCCCTGCAGACAGGAGGTTTTTCCTTCTCCTTTTCATTCCCCGTGGCGACAGAAGCTGGAGCTTCTTCCATCTTGCAACCATTTTTGTGGCATTCCCTGCATCCAGGAGGTTTTTCCTTTTCCTTTTCATTCCCTGTGCCTTGTCTTGGTGAGACATCTCCTCCTGCTTCCCAGAATCTTCCAGTTTGAACCTGGATGTGTCCTGGATGTTCTTGGCGAGTGCTGTTTAATCACTGCCGTGACGTCTTCAGCAGCTCTGGAGCCGTTTTTCTGGGGGCTGAGTTTTCCCAGCAGCTGGAATGGTGTGTCCCAGAAAGGACCTGTCTTTAATTAGGGAGCTTAGAATGCCAGGCTGCTCAGCAATCCAACCAAAAAGTTCCTTTTTCCTGCTCCTTGGTGTTTGGAAAAGAGAAAAGAAAATAAAAATGCCCCCCAAAATCTTGGCTGTATTTTGCCAGAGGCTGTAGCTGATGTCAAACACTCTCATCCCCAATTTCAGTCTCCCACATTATTCCTGGCAGCTCTAGCTCACTCATTTCCTGGCATTTTTCGCAATTAGCAGTGGAAAGCTTTCACTTCATTTTTTTGTCTCTATCTTCCCCTCTCATCTCTGAACCCAGCCTGAATACAGGCCCCATTGTTCCTGCTGCTCTGGAACCCTGTTAGGATTTCATCCACGTTCCCCCACAGCTGGATCTCCTCCAGTGCCACCTCCTCAGTGACCCCCTGCCAGTGGCTTTGCCAGTCCATCCCATCCCTCTCTCCTCAGGGATTTCACTTCCCAGGCCTTTCTGCCCACATCTCATGTATTAATGCTGGCTAGCAGAGAAAAAAAAAAAAAAAAAAAAAATCTACATTTCCAAAGTACTTTTTTGTTGGAAGAGTAACTGCGAGACAACGCTGTGCTCATTTGCATGCAGTGCCCATTCCCAGCTCCTGCCGAGCTCGGGCACCCGCTGGCCCCACTCCACAGCCAACAAAGAGCCCTTCCTCTCCCTGCCACCTCCCCTGCACGCCGCAGGGAGGCTGCAGGTGTGAGAAACCTGAGAGGGGACAGCTCGAGTGACTGGTCGGACTGGAGTCCCAAAAATACGACGAGGGGAGAAGGGCAGGCTCGTCCATTTGTTGGGGAGTTGCTCAAGAGCGTCGTGGCTCCACCTGTTCCGCGGGCGCTGGGGCTCTGAGCCTTCCTTAGCACATCTGCACTTATCTTTTGCAAAAGATATAATTAGGCTGCGTTGGGATGGTGGGGAGGAGGGGCAGTGCAGCTGAAGGCTCCGTGGTTCCCGTGGATTTTGCCCGCTCCTCATGCCAGCCCCGCGCTCCGGCGGATCGGGAGCGCGAGTGTCCGTAGGAGCTGAGGGAGGGAGCACGTTGGGATCTGGCAGCGAGTGGGGCTGGGTGGAGCTGCTGGATGCAGCTTGCTTTCCAGTCACACCTTTCCAGTCACACCTGCTTTCCAATCACACCTTCCTCGGGTGCTCGTGTGGCTCTTGTGCTCAGGAAAAGAATCTGTTCCGTGGGTTCGCTGGGTATTGGAAGGTGCATGGGGGATCTGACGCCTCAGGTTTTGGCTTTTCTATTTTCCCATTCTGAGCTGCTTTAGTGTGTGGGTCTGGGCTTCACATCAGGGGATGCTGAGCTCTCTGCACAGAGCAGGGACACAAAACAATTCCTGCTCCAGCTGGGCACCAAGGACAAATGACCCAAATCTCAGGCCCAGGAGCACAAACAGCGTGGGCTGGAGAGAGAAAAACAAGCAGGATGGGAGTGCCTGGGCTAAAGCTGGAATGGGACAATGAACTGCAAGGTGCAAATGGAGCAGAGCTGATCCCAGTGAGAGCCCCCGGGAGCGCTCGTGCATTTTGGGACCATTTTGGTTCCTCTTGGCTGCAGCCCTGGCTGGGCTCTGGTGCTGCCCAAGGTGGATCCATGGAGGAGATCCTTTCCATGAATCCCTGCTTTATTCTGTGACTCTGCCCAGCCTCTGTTCTAGGGCAGCCTGCACAAGGCATCAGATCTATAAAAGAAACTTGTAATTACAGGATTTTTTTCAGTGCTTGTAGTTTGGGAGGCGGTGCTGTAAGATTTGGACATTTCATTGCAGATTTGAAGTGAATCCTGGGGGTTGTGCTCTGTGCCTTTGATTGTTTTCCATGTGAATTTCCAAATCTGTCTAACAGAAGGATTTCCACAGGAATATTTTCTGGATCTGGTAGAACAATGCTTTAATTCAAGGAAATAGCTCTCAGAATCACTAACAGGATACATTAAACAAATAAATCACCCGGTGTCAGTTATTGCCTCGGCATTGTGAGGGATTAATATGTAAACATGTCCACACGATCCGTGAGCAACCACAGCTCCATTAGGGTAGGCAAAGGTTGAACGGCTCCCAGCCTGCACAGGGCCCTTTTCCATCAAGTTCTGGCATGTCCTTCGTTGATAAACCTGTTTTACACAACGTGCTTTGGGGTTTTAGAGTGATGCTAGGCACTGGGAGTAATTAACGTGGGGCAATATTCCTGCTAATGAACCTCGTGTTGTGGAGGTGAAATAGCCATTTTCTGACACTGGTTAGTAATTAATGTGGGGTGATATTCCTGCTAATGAACCTCGTGTTTGGGAGGTAAAAGAGCCATTTTCTTTTTGGGGAATGGGAGGGCCTTTGGTCATCTGGATCTGTGGGACTTTTATCTGAGCCGTGGCCATGTAGGTGCCTTGGTAAATCACTCCAAGCACCCTTCTCCTTCTCCTTCTCCTTCTCCTTCTCCTTCTCCTTCTCCTTCTCCTTCTCCTTCTCCTTCTCCTTCTCCTCATTTTCTCCTCTTTCTCCTTCTGCTCTTTCTCCTTCCTCTCCCCATCTCTTTTCCATTTCCTTCTCCTTCCCTTTCTCCTCTCCCTCTTCTCTCTCCTCCCTTTTCCTGCCCTGTCCCCTGCCCCAGGAGTTAAGATCCCACAGTTCCCAGCTAAGCCCAGTGGGATGAGCTGCTGGATCAGCTGGGATGGACTCTCCCCCAGAGGGGCCCTCTCCCACCTTCCCCCCACACGAGCTCTTATTCGTGAGCAGCCAAGGAGTGAGGAATGCAAATGAGGCCTTCAGTGACATTAATGAGCTCTATCAGCTCCCAAATGATCTTCTGCCATCCATGTGATGTCCTCCAGCATCTGCCTGCTCTCCCCAATCTTCTGTGTCATCTGCAACAATGGCAACAATTGGGATAATCTTAATAAATAGAGAATGATTAAAATGACCTGGTTTAAGGTCCTCTGATGAATACAAACTCTGGGCTTGTGTCCTATGGCTTCACCTGGGAATTAGGGACATTTTAAAATTGTATCCTTAATGTGTTTTCCTGTTGGGAGTCTGGGAATGTGCTGTCAGACTTTTCCTAAAGCAGAGGTTTCATGCACCAGGATAAACATTTCCACCTGGCCATGCACATCCACGAGGACTCCAAAATCCTCATCTCACCCAAGAGCCAAGGAGGAGGAGCTCAGGTTCCCAAATCCACTCCCTCTTCACCCAATTCCCTGTCACTCCTGGAGGGAAGTAGCCATTTCCCCCTGTAACACCTGGATTTTAATCTTTGGGGGTTTATGAGTGTTTGTCTGCTCTCGCTTTTGTGGAATTTTATCAGCTTGTCCAGTGTTGGGGGAACATTTCAGTGCCACGTCGTACCCACTGGGTTTGGGAATAAATCCAACATCAAAACTTCTCCAAGGCAAAAGGGAGCAACTGCTCTTGTTTTCCTTTTAGAGGAACAGATTTTATCCTGAGTCTAAGTTGTTGAGGTAAGGTTTAGATAGAGTGATAACATTTCATTAAATCAGTTGGAATCACTGGAAAATGACTTTGGTGACCTCGAGTCTCAGCTGTTGTTGCTTCAAAGGCAGCTGGAGCTTGGTCTGGGAAGGACGGCCCCAAACACTGAAGATCTTTATAAATAGTCCCAATTTATTGCAGCCAGGATGAAATGAAGAGTAAATAACTTAGAAGATGTCTTATGGCACTGTAAACATGTGGAACAGGATGGATAGACTGAGTGAAGTCGGGAAAACCGCTGGAAGCTGCTTTTAACCTTCCATGTGAAAGTTCCTCTTGGAATTTTTGGCAGAGTCTGTCAGAGTTTTTTGGGGTTTTTTTTTTTTAAAGTCTTAAGCTCCACATTCCCAAGGTTTACAAGGAAAGTTGTGATCCAATAGAAGGAATTCTTCTTTTTCCATGCAGAAGTAGAAATGGAGACTTTTACCAGTACAGTGAGCCCACAATTTGATCTTTAACAGTTAAGGAGAGCTGAGTTTGAAAGGATGTTGGCAAATATTTGTCTTCAACATTTCTTGTCCACCAGACTGGACAATCTGTTCACAACTCAATCCCACTGGGAATATTCCTCCTGGATTCTGGAAAGCTGAGCTTTTTGGCAGCTGGAGAGGGAACTGCAACTGCTCCCCAAGTTTTTTAATTCACCTGGTTGGGATGAGGTGTTTTGGCCTTAAAACTCTTGTGGCTTTATGGCCTTTACACTTCCCTCCAGAAGAAGTCCTAATGCTTTTATTTATCAGGACTGGGGTGACGAGAGAGAATCATGAGGGACTCAGGAGAGAGAAAATAAACCCCACTTGAAATTTTGGCATCTGGATCTCTTTTCAAAATGTTTCCTTACTCGGTTCACCTCCTGCGTCAGTGAGGGCAAAGCCACCAATCCCTCCTGCAGGCTGGGGACTCTGCCCACCCTCCTGCCTTGCTGTGGCACTTGGGGACATGATGGGGACAGTTTGTGGGTGAAGAGAGGAACTCTGCAGCTGCAGATAATGTTGGCCTCGTGCTCAGATCCCTGCAGGCCCTGAGGGGCCGGAGCTGTGCTGGGAGAAGGATGGCACAGATGGGGTTTGGGGGTTTTGGTGAGAGTTTGTCCCATTAACCCCCTTCCCATCTGTGACACTGATGAAGTGTGTGCTTGTCCTTACACTGAACTACTGCCAGAAAAGAGGATGTTCCCCAAAACCTTTCACTTTCCAAGTATTCAAGAGTGAAAAAAAGGCCTCAAGTCCATCTTGATGAGCAACTCTCACTTTTCCCCCTGTACCCAGCCCTGGTGAGGCCACACCTCAAATCCTGGGGTCGCTTTTGGGCCCTTCATGACATAAAGGATTTTTAGGGGCTGGAGCATGTCCAGGCCAGGGAATGGAGCTGGGGAAGGGTCTGGAGCAACTGAGGGAGCTGTGAAGGGGCTCAGCCTGGAGAAAAGGAGGCTCAGGGGGCCCTTGTGGCTCTGCACAGCTCCTGACAGGAGGGGACAGCCGGGGGGTCGGGCTGTGCTCCAGGGAACAGGGACAGGAGGAGAGGGAACGGCCCCAGGCTGAGCCAGGGCAGGCTCAGGTTGGATATTTGGAAAAATTCCTTCCTGGAAAGGGTTCTCCAGCCCTGGCAGCTGCTCAGGAGTCCCCATCCCTGGAGGGATTTAAAATCCACGTGGGTGTAGCACTTGGGGACATGGGGCAGGGTGGCCTTGGCAGTGCTGGGAATGGTTGGTCTGGTGGTCTGAGAGGGCTTTTCCAACCTAAACAATTGTGTGAGAAAAAGAGAGCACAGAAATGTCAGTGAGTGGGAAAAAGCCTCTAAAAAGGGGCTGCTAAGTCACCTCTGCAGTGAGAGATTCCATGTGTTCCATCACCTTGCAGAGCTGGCAAAGGAACAGATGGCAAAAGCTACCAAAAATGCAGTTTTTGCAGAATCCTGGCACTGGAAAGGTGCTGCATTTCGGGACACTGGAGCATTCCGAGTGCCAGCAGAGAAACACGAGGTGAGGGCTGCCTGTGTCCTCGGAGGGACTGGCAGCAGCTCAGGCCTTGGGAGGAAATGTCACCTCAGTTCCTGCTGGAGTGCCACCAGCCCCAGCCCTCCTGCGCAAACACTGGGTAGGATTCAAAAACTGAAACTCCCGTTGTTCCTCACTTCCCTCTTCTGTGTCAGCAATGATTTCACCCGAGCAAACATGACCAAAGCACCGCTGTAATTTACGGGTTTGGCTTATGCAACCCCCAAATATAAACTGAAATGTGAGATGGTTGAAGATGCATCCTGAAGTGTTCCAGGAGGCCAGATCCCAAAATGGCAGGAGTGTTTCCAGAAGTGCCCATGTGCCTCAGCTGTACCAGGAAGGTGATGGAAGTCAGCCACTGGCCGGGGTTTGGGAGAGTTTCTGGCAGGGGGAGTTGCTGTGCTGATGTCAGTGGGACGCTCACGTTGGGTTCAGGGAAAGAACAACTCATGGAGCATCTAAACTTGTGTTTACTGTTTGTGGGAGTCGCTGTAGCAACAGCAGATACCACTCAGGGAGAGGATCCCAGGGCACTTCATCCCTGTCCTCTGCTTTGGAGCCAGGCTGGGAGAGCTGGGGGTGGACAAGAGAAGGCTCTTGAGAGCCCCTTCCAGGGCCTCAAGTGGCTCCAAGAGAACTGGAGAGGCACTGGGGACAGGGCATGGAGGGACAGGACACAGGGAATGGCTCCCACTGCCAGAGAATGGAATTAGGTGGGATATTGGGCGGGTGGGCAGGCCCTGGAATGGATTTCCCACAGAAGCTGTGGCTGCTCCTGGATCCTTGGAAGCGTCCAAGGCCAGGCTGGAGCAGCCTGGGACAGTGGGAGGTGTCCCTGCCCATGGGTGGAACTGGATGGGCTTTAAGGTCCCTCCCAACCCAAACCATTCTCTGGTATCCATGAAGATTAAATATGAAGAAAGTCAGAAAATATTTGTTATTTTAAGATCATTCCCACACAAAGTTTTTATATTGGTGGAAGAGCAACTCCTAATGGATTCTATATCTGGCTGTTATTCTGGGGTAGCTGTGGATCTCAAAATATTTCACGGGGGACTTGGAGGGTATATTTTAATTTCACATGCTGGTTTTAAAAGCAAATTTAGCCTTAGGAGTGGGACTGTAGCCTCTGCTTTCACAATTTATTTGTAATTATCCCCAAGTTCATCAGAGGGAGTTCGTGCAGTTGCACACAGCCAAGGAGGGCTGGTTTGATAAGAGTTGGGGTTTCCGGGGTGATGGGCTCAGACTGCGTCACTCGGTGGCTTCAGGGACAGTTTTGAGTTTCTAAGAAGGGTTTGGTTGAACTGGGCTCTCTTCCTGCTGTGGGCCAGGACAGCGACTCTTCTTGGCTGGCCTGTGTGGTTCCGTGAAATGAGCGGGAATGTGGTGTCTGTGACGTCCCTCCTGCCCCGGCAAAGGCTTCAGAAATGACTGCCCGCTGACCACGGAGGGCAGGCAGGAGGAGCTGGAGGGCACACGCCCAGCAGGCATCGTTTCACCAGGCTGCTCACTTGAGAAAATGAGTGAAAAAGAAAAGATTGGGGTGAGTCAAAAGCCAAAACCACTGAGAGCTGCACAGGGATGCAGGTGCTGCATCTCGCTGGGAGCCAAGGCTGGAGGGAGCTGTGGGCAGGCTGGCCAGTGTCAGGAAAAATGAAAATTCTGAAAGAAAATGTGAACGATGCTTTTTAAAATCCACTTCTGCCCTGGAACAGCAGCAGAACTCACCGTTTTCCCCTTGAAATGATCCTTAGCAAGAGCTGTTTGCTCTCACTTTATTGTGTCTTTGCCATTGAAATGACTGGAGGTATCCTTGTTTTCAAAATACGGAGTTTAAATCGTGGATCCATTGTCCCCTCAATTGTCTCGGTGCAAAGGCTCAGGCAAGTGACAGTGCTGGTGTTTTACATGAGTAAACCATGGAGGGATCCCTGCTGCTCCCAGGATTCCTTCAGGAAACCTCCCCAATGGAGCAGGCAGGCAGAAACTGAGGGAAGGAGGGTCCTGATGCACCCTGCTAAAAATTCCACAGAACATTGAGGACGTGTAAAATACTCTTTATTTAGCTCATCTTCTGAAACCCAAAAATAAATATAAATACTTATAGCCAAACCCTCTAAGCCCTCAAGTTTCCTAATTCACCTCGATATCCCTAATATGTAATAGCTTTGCCTGTTTTGTTGGTTTGGGGTTTTTTTTCCCCTTTTATTACATAAAACTCAGATTACAGAGTGAAGGAATATCCTGACTATCAGCTCTGAGGAATGTGAGTCCTTCAATATCAAGAGCAGATTTCTGTTCTGGGTCCTGCATTCTCTTTCCGAGGTGAAGATTGGAAGTGAAGTGACAGTGGCAGCAGGTTCTGCAGACCTGGGCAAGGCTGGAAATCCCCCAAAAGGCTAAAATTAGGGTCTGGTGTCAGAGTCCCTGCGAACCTGTTCCTTCTCCTCCTCCAGGAATGCACACATGCCGTGGCTGTGCTTCCTGGGGAGCCTCAGAGCAGGAGAACACAGGGCAAGAACAGGATTTGGTTTAAACACGTGGGGTTTAGTTTGCCTGAGATGGGGTTTTACCTATTCCTAAACTTATTTTACCCGCGCTGGTTTCATCAATCCCAGCATCTTATACAACAAGTGGTTTGAGCCCTTCTGGGTCAGCTGATTTACAGGAAAAAATAGTTGAGAGGGAATGGGAGAAATTCCCTCAATGTGAATGGGAATTTCTCACGGGAGAAAGGAAAATACACTGAGCTTTGTGTGATTTTGGCTGTTTTCACCTGCTTTTGTGATTATGCAGGAATGAGAGAACTTCCAAAGTTTGGAGCTCTGTGAGCACAGAAAAAAAACCCATTAACTTCCAATGCCACAAAGATTTGGATTCACCAAACCTTTCAAACGTTTCAGTGCCAGGTTTATTACTGAATTACCTTTGGCAGGGTTTATTTTCTGTTTATTCTCAATCATTTAATGGAAGGTCCCTCTCCAGTGCTGCTTTATTGATGGGGTGAATGGCAGAGAGGATCTGTCCTTGGGAAGAGACAGCAGCACAGGGTGCAGCTCCTTTCCCTGGGGACACCGGGACACGAGGGACACGAGGGCAGGGGGACACAGAGGGCAGGGGGGCACGGCTGGAGCTCCAGCTCAGCTCCTGAGTGTGTCTGAGCAATCCTGCCCCGTGATGTCACTGGTACCTGCCCGTAGAAACGCTGAATCCATTAGCTATGACAGATTTATGGGATGAGCATATGTTACCGGGATTATGAGAAGCAGTTACATTCATGGGGAGATTCTATGATTCACTGTATCCGCTTGTGGAAACCTTAACTTTTACACCAGAGCTGCTCGGGAGTGTCCTGCTGGCAGGGCCAGGAGAGCTCGGTGGGAGCAGGGACAGTGGGTTTGGGGTGCACAGCCTGCTGGGGAGCAGTGGGGCTGATGGGCACAAAGCCAACAAAGCTGGAGAGCCAGGAGTGGGGAATGGGACCAGGAGTGGGGAATGGGACCAGGAGTGGGGAATGGGGCCAGGAGTGGGGAATGGGGCCAGGAGTGGGAAATGGGACCAGGAGTGGGGAATGGGGTCAGGAGTGGGGAATGGGGCCAGGAGTGAGGAATGGGACCAGGAGTGAGGAATGGGACCAGGAGTGGGGAATGGGGTCAGGAGTGGAGAATGGGGTCAGGAGTGGGGATGGGACCAGGAGTGGGGAATGGGGCCAGGCAGGGCTGGGGAGCAGAGCTGGTGGGGAGTGGGACTTGGTGGGGGTTAAGAAGCAGGGCTGGAGGGGTTGGGCAGCAGAGCTGGTGGATGTGGGGAGCAGAACTGCTGGGGAGCAGAAGCAGGCAGGGTTGGGGAGCAGGGCTGATGGGGAGCAGGGCTCTCGGGGTTCAGGGCTGTTTGGGATCAGGGCTGTCGGGGTTCAGGGCTCTCGGGGTTCAGGGCTCTCGGGGTTCAGGGCTGTCCGGGTTCAGGGCTGTCGGGGTTCAGGGCTCTCGGTGTTCAGGGCTGTCCGGGTTCAGGGCTGTCAGGGTTCAGGGCTGTCGGGGTTCAGGGCTGTCCGGGTTCAGGGCTGTTGGGGTTCAGGGCTGTTGGGGTTCAGGGCTCTCGGGGTTCAGGGCTGTCCGGGTTCAGGGCTGTCGGGGATCAGGGCTCTCGGGGTTCAGGGCTGTCGGGGTTCAGGGCTCTCGGGGAGCAGGCTCTGGCTGCTGCGGGGAGCGGGGCTGGCGCAGCAGCAGCATCCCGCGAGCGGCGGGGGAGGCCGATCCCCGCAGCAGCCGGGGCGGGGGGGCCGCGATGACGCTCCCCGAGCCGCAGCCCTGCCCTGCCCGGGGGGCGCTCGGTTCCCCCGAGCGGCGGGGGCAGGGCCGGGGCGGGCCGGGGCGGGGGCCGGGGCCGGGGCCGGGGCCGGCGGCGGGCGGGGACTCGCTGGCGGCGGCCGGGGCAGCGCAGCGGCGGCCGCGTGATGAGGGAGCGGAGCGGCACCTCCGGCAGCGCTGGCGGCGGCTCGGCCGGCCCCGCCATGGAGAGGCGGCCGCAGCGCCAGCCCGACTACATGTCCGTGTGCCTCTTCGCAGAGGAGCCCTACCAGAAGCTGGCCATGGAGACGCTGGAGGAGCTCGACTGGTGCCTGGATCAGCTGGAGACCATCCAAACCTACCGCTCCGTCAGCGAGATGGCATCCAACAAGGTGAGCCCACGTGCGGCACCGGGATGCGGAGCGGGGATGCGGGACGGGGATGCGGGGAGGCGCGGGGCGCTGAGCCTGGTCCCGACCCGTCCTGGCGTCTGTCCGGGACAGCAGCTCCCAGTTAGTGGCGGTGAGGGGGCTGCGCGTTTCCCCGCGGAGACGCGTCCAGGAAAAACTCGCGGCGGGTGGCGTGCGGAGCGATCCGGGATGGAGCGGGGAGATAGCCGGGATGGAGCGGGGAGAGAGAGCCGGGATAGTCAGGGGGGCGCGATCCGGGGTATCGCGGAGAGCCCTATCGCTGCCGCAGGCTCATTTCCGAAAATTAAAGAGGTTTCAATTAGCGCCGGTCCCTTGGAGCCGATATGAGCAGGAACACTCTGCAAACGCCCGCATTTAGCAAATCACCACGCCAGAAGTCAATTAACTTCATTGCTTAATGATAATAACGGCGAACTGTAAACATTGTGGGTCCGGTATTTTACGGCTGTTTTGGCTTTCGGTGACGTTTTAATTTGATTTTTAATGCGTTGGGCTGGCATCGCTTGGCGGCACATGGTGAGGGTGGGCAGGCAGAGATGGTGACAGGGAATCAGCTCCGGGGGCTTCTGCTCTGCGGAGCTTTCCTGGGAGCGAAAGGCGAGTTCTGAGTTTCTCTGCACAGAATAAAGTGCTGAAATAAAGCAAGGAAAGTCCGTGGTGTTGTTTAAAGTCAGGGAAGCAGAGGGAGAGCAGAGTGCCTGGAGTATCCTGACAGGCAGCAGAGAGCGAAACGCGAGTTCTGAGCAACTTTTGGGAGCTGGTGCTCCAGCCCGCCTGAGCCCAGCTCGGCTCCAGCATCTCCCGGAGCCCGCCCGTCCCTCGCGGCTCTCCCCGCCCGCTGCCCGCGGCTGCAGGGAGCCGGGCACAGCCCCGGGCACAGCCCCGGGCACAGCCTGGCAGCTCCCAGCCCGCGCCTGCCCCTTCCAGGGCTCCCAGACGGCGCTTCCAGCCCCGCCGTGCCCGCTGGAGTTGTCACAGTCACAAATTCCCAACCCAGTGCCCGTCGCATCCGCGTCCTTGCCCAGTTGTGATGGTTTTAAACCCAGTTCTGCACCACCGCGATGTTGTTGGTTTTTGGTTTTTTCAAATGACTGCAGTCAGAAACTGAATTTATGGGAAAAAGTTAAGCAAAGAAATCCTGAAATCCCGTGTTGTTTCAGCTTCCTCTTCTGGTAGTGATTACCACGATGTGCAGGGGCAAAGGAAGCAGTAAAAGTTTTATAGACCGAGCTTTCAAGAAAGAAATATTATTTTATTCGTTTGAGTTTGTGTTGAGGGAGCTCTGGATGGAAGTTGAGGAGGGTTCAGGCTGCACCTCCAGTGTGAACACGGCGCCCTTCAATTTGAGGTTACTTTTTTTTTTTTTTTTTTGCTGAGTGACAAAGCTGGCCTCATGAAGGTGAAACTAAATTGCTTTTGTAGCACTTCAAAGTTGCGATTACTCGGGGTGCAGATGGCTTGCAGCTGGCTCGAGAAAAACTTCCTGAAACTTTGTTCTTTCATAACCCGTTTCTGAAATGTCTGCGCTTTTTTGGTCAACTTCCAGTTTCACAGTTTTCAGCTGTGAAAAAGAAGCATAAAATGGCCTCACACCTCGCTTGCCTTTGCTGTGGAGCTGTAAATATTGTCACAAATCCCGGCACGGTTCGGGTTGGAAAGTTTGGTTGCAGTGCCTGATGATTTGGGGGATTCGTGGCTTTTGGGGGGTTTGGGGGCAGACAGCGTGCGGAGTCTGGCAGTGCTGGGTCGCTCCTGCATCTTCGGGAGGAGGCTGCAGCCGCCCTTCCCCGCTCCGAGCATCCCGTCCCAGCGCCAGCCCCGCTCCGAGGCATCCCCATTTGTCACCGGTAAATAGCGAAGCCGGCAGATGTTTTGAAAACAGGATGCTTGGGCTGCGCATTATTAAAGAAAAAACGGAAAGAGAAACAGTCTAGATAGGAAGAAAGCAAATCGGCTCGGCATGCTCCCAAGCGCAGCAGCAGAATAAACACTGACCTATCTTCCTGACCTCCGCTCTCGCCAGTTCCTGGCCCCGCGCCACCCCAGCCAAACTACGTCATTTGAGCCTGATAGTAGGCATGGCACAGCTGTTGCAAGTGTGACTCGAATTTCCTGTCTCCTTCCTGACAGACGTAGTTTAGAAAATCCAGAGTTGCAACAACAGCGCCGAGAGAGGCAGAGAGGGAGGCTCTCGGCATCCGTGCGCGCAGGGGGATTCTCAGGAGCGCTGCGGCAAAAAAAAAAAAAAAAAAAAAAAAAAAAAAAAAGGAGGCAGCGGAGGGGGAAGAGCCATGCGGGACGGCAGCCGGGCTGTGAGCTGATGGGGTTCGGAAGGCAGCGCTCAAAACATGTGCGTATTCCTCGTTAAGCCGGGAGTTAACGCCAGGAGGAGCGAGGGGATGAGCGGCTCAGCTTGCGGGGCTGTGCTGGCAGCAGGGAGCCCGGGGACCCTGCAGTGCCACCCGCAGGGATCCCACGGAAAGCTGGCAAACAGGGAACTCTGCTCCCTCTGATGCTGGCACTGAGTCCTGATGCATTTCCAGTGCAGACCAGCCCAGGCTTTCTGCAGAACTAACCCTGCACAGCACTCTTATCTTTCTAATTTAGAGAAAAAAAAAAATACTTGCAAAAATACCTGTTTGCAGCTGCCATGAAGGGAGTTTATTTTCCTAACACTGAATTTCCTAACCTCTTTTGCTGGGAGCTGATAGGGCCCTGCAGCTTTGCACTGAAACAGAATAACCTGGAAGGGGCTCTGCGGGCACTCAGTGCTGCTTGAGAGACCCAGCCACCCTTATTTACATTATTGCTACACGTATACTCAATTTTTCCTGCATTTATCACCCTGTCCAGCTTCCAGCTCAGGCAGCTGCTGTGTCAGAAGGGTTTGTGAGTCAGTGATGACAAAAAAGGGGCTGTTTTCTGTCCTGGCATCAGGCAGCTGTCCTTAGCCTCACTTTGCTGCAGATGGGAGCTGCTCGAGTCCCTAATTTGGGATCTGGGGCAGGACGTGCTCAGCGCATCCCCTGGATCGTCAGAAGGAGCAGGTCTTTCTCCCAGCTGAAATGCTGGCCTTGCCAGCTCCAGGTTTTTATGGGGCCATCACATCATGAAATGGGGGGATGGAGAGCATGGATTGTTTCTGCAGAGCTGCCTGTCCGTGCGGGGCAGCCCAAACAGAGATACCTGCATGGACCTGAGCTGCACCTCTGCCTCTCCTTAAATTAGACCAGGCTTGTTCAGAGTCCATCGAGTCCAGAGAACAGAATTCCTGCTCTCTGGGGATATTCTAAGTTTAAATAGACAGAGTGTGAGTGGTGTCCTCTCATGACTTTGCAAACTCCCTTGCCTCTACCCAAACTGTTACTTGGAGGACTCTTCCTTGCAAATCCTTAAATCTCTCTTACTGCAGCTCTTAAAAGATGTTTCTGTTATCCCCGAGTGCTGGATGCCTCAAGCTTTGTCCAGCTAGCGGCCCGGGACAGCGGCACAACTGCTGCGTGTTCCTCTCTCGCTTGTGAGCCGCAAGATAAACACAACCGATCTCATTTTGCTCGGATTTCAAAGGGCATTTCGGTCAGAAAAGCGGAGCAAGGCCGCACCTCGCTTTCGGGAGAGGGTGGCTAAATAAACATCTGGCCACGAATGTAAACTGCCGGGGCCGCGCTGGAGGTCGCGGCCAAGTGCCAGCGGTGGATGTGCCGGGCTGCACAACGTCCCCTCCCTGCGGCCAGCCTGGCAGCCCCCAGCCCTGTCCCCTTCCTACGTGATGTTTCCCTTAAGTGGTGCCGAGCTGTTTAGTCTTCCCCTGGCTTTGCGCTGGAACTTCCTTTGTTTAATCGCCGCACAAAGAGAGGTTTGTTCGCTGCGGCAGCCGGCGGAACAAAAGACACTTCCACGTCTCCTGTTTTTCCAAGGCGGGATGAATCACTGAGCTCCGCACGGTGCCGGCATTCCCGGGGATCCGCGCTGGGGAAGCGGCGGTCGGAGCGCCCTGGCGGGGCTGGCGGAGCCGCGCTGGCCGCGCTCCCGCAGCGCCGCTCCCGCAGCGCTCCGCGCACATCGCGCCGCTTTGACGTCGCTCTTTAACCCTTCCCCGGCCGGGCAGCCGCCGCCGCCGAGCAGGACCCCGCGCCGTCGGCATGCTCCAGGAGGTAGGAGCTGTTTCTGGCTCGGTGTGGGGACGTTGCCCCCAGCCGGGTGTGATCTGGCGGGTTTGGTCCGTGTTGGGGATGTCCTTGTGCTAGAGGACAGGGCGCCGCGTTCCTCCGGCGCTGCGGGAGCGGGGTTTGCAACACAGGCGCTCGGGGGGGCTGAGCAGGAGCTGCCAGGGAAAGCTGCTGGGTCAGGAGGGAACAGCTCTGGGTGCTGGCTCTGACCCAGGCTGGAATCCCCTGGGGATCTGGGGAGCTTGGTGCCAGTCAGCTCGCGTGTGTGAGTCTCATCACCATCATAAATGGACTTTAGGGTGGCCGTCTCTGTGTCCTCCTCCCGTGCTTAATGCCCTCTAAAGTAAATCATTCTGGGAGTGTCAAATATGCCCTAAAAGCAGGGTGGAATACTGGGGCCATACATAATGAATAATGTGATGTTTCGTCCTTGAGAGCCCTCTGGGCTGTCTATCCAGATATCTTGGTTAAACTGCTTCAGATATTTTAAAAATTGAAATGTTGGACAGCTGCAGCATTGGCTGTGGGAGGTGTGGGGACAGGATTAGGAGGCAGTGTCACCGTCTGGGATGCCCTCCTGGAGCAAAGGGATTTTGAGTGCTGGACGCTTTCCCATCTTCTGGGATGTTGTGGAAAACGCGTGGGGAAAGCCCATCCAAGGGGGATCCCTTGGCCACTGCTGGTGCAGAGATCAAGGCTCTGGCAGTGGGATTTTGGTTCAAATCCTTCTCCCCAGGAGCATTTTGGGGAGCTGTCACCCCTCCTCTGAGCCCCAGGGGTGCCCAGGACCTTCCGGTGTGTCCTTTACCCAATTCTGCTTTTCCTGGGACGTGATGGGGTTTTATAAGTTCAGCATTCTCAGACTTTTACGTTATAACACGTCAGGGTGGGGCTTAAATAAATAATAGCTCAAAGGCAGGTTCAAAATGAATCATGAGCTGAGGGCAGCCCTGGAGAGTGACTAAATGTGGGGAGCAGGGTCCTCTCTGGAGTGAAGGATGCTGGTGACATCCCAGAGGAGCAGCATCACTCGGGATGAAGGAGCTGAGAAGGATTTCAGGGCAATCCTAACCCTCACCCTGGTTTTGAGTGGTTTTGTGGACAGCCTGACTCCAAACTCCTCATTTTTTTTTCCCCAGTTGTGTTCCACGGGGCTGATCCAAATATTTGCATGAAGTGAAATTAATTGAAAGATGTGGAGTTATCAAAGGCAGGATGAGTTGTGGAGATGGTTTGAGATGGAGATTCACCCTCAGAGGTCTGAGAGGGAGAGATTCCCCTGATTAAAGCAAACAAACCAGAAGTGCCTCACCTTGCTGCTGGTTTAGCACAGCTGGGCCAAGGGCAGCAAAAGGATTCTGAGGAGCATTTGCCTATCTCTGTGTGAGAAGGAGTTTTCATTTAATTTTATCTCCATTAATTAGTGCCTTCTGTATGGGTTTGATGCTTGCATTAGGCTCATTTTCATTTTGGCAGGACCCAGCTGCCACATTTTTGGGGGGATGCTGAGCTACACGAACTTCTTCCCTGGATTTTCAGTGTCCCCTTCCCAGGACTCCCTCTTTATCCCGTGTTTTCTGAAGAAAACAAACTTCTGTTGATTCAAACTTGCCAGGATTTTTTTTTTTTTTTTCAACACAGGCATCTTGGAAAAGTCTTCTCAGGGCACAAAGTTATTTGAATTTTCCAAAGCCTGTTCTCCTACTCAGGTAAAACCCCAGCTGGATTTGCCTAAATGATGACTGCAGAGCTTGATTCAGATTTAAATTAAATTTAAATTGCTGCTTCATACGATTAGCAAAACCCCGTGTTTAATTGCATTGCTCTCTTGTTAAATGACAGCTGCTCTGTTAGCTGTTATTTTGGGGGTATTTTCTCTGATCGAGGATACAATCCAGGTTATTCCACCCCAAATTCCCAGCATCTCCTGGCTCCCAGAGGAGCAGGGGAGGCTCTTTGGTTTGTGGCTCTCCTGACGCAGTCGCTCGGCTTCCTCTGGCACCGAGGCCCCGGCGCTGTGGTTTGCAGGGGTGTGACTGACACAAGATTTGGGGCTGAGATCTCTGCAGCTCCTGCAGCACTCTCTGCTCTCGGGGCCACAGATGTTGTCAGGGCTTTCTTCAGTCACCTTCGTGTCGGCAAAGGAGCTGCTGGAGGTTTGCGTTCTGTGCTGCTGGCTCTCAGCAGCTCCCCTTCCTCCTCACTCTCCTTTTGCTCTCAACACGTCCAACGTTCTCCCAGCTGGTAAAAGTCTAAAAATGACACTGCAGAGCGAGTGTTTTGGCCTGTTTCTGCTTTTGTTTACTTGCCTCTCCCTAGAGGGAAGAACAAAAGCAGTGCTGGGATGAGAAATTGGTGTGGGCATTGACCATGCAGCTCTGGGGAAGGTGGGACAGATCTGGGGAGTTATCCCTGGCCTGGGATGTGCCTTTTGTGTGCTTCTTCCTCCCAGCAGAGCAATTTGTGTTATAAAATGCACCTTTCAGTGGGGGAGAGAGAGGAAATCCATACAAAACCCAACCAGATGAGCTGTACGCTCCAGATGTAGCTGCCAAAAGAATTGGGTAGGAGAGGTCTGTTCTAGATATTGGAAATGCATTTTGGATGGGGCAGAAACCAACCTGAACTTCCCCCAAAGGATCCCAGAGCTTCAGACCAGGCCAAACGTCCCTGCTGGGGTTCTTCCACCCAAGGAGAGCAACAATCTGTCCTTTGTCCCATCACACAGCGAGAAATAACAGGCTGGACAGGGCTGGGAGCAGCCTGGGATGGTGGAAGGGGTGGAAGGAGAAGGTTTTCAAGGTCCCTTCTGACCCAAACCAGTGTGGGCTTCTCTGAAATCTTAAACTCTGCCAGTCCTGCTATTTCACATCCATCCAGACAAAGGGAAACCCAGCCCGAGGGTCTGGGCAGTGGTGTTGGAGACAGGGATCCATGGGCAGTGGTGTTGGATATTCCAGGATTGGGATCCAGGGCAGTGGTGTTGGACACTCCAGGACTGGGATCCAGGGCAGTGGTGTTGGACACTCCAGGACTGGGATCCGTGGATTGGGATCCATGGATTGGGATCCAGGGCAGTGGTGTTGGATATTCCAGGACTGGGATCCATGGGCAGTGGTGTTGGACGCTCCAGGACTGGGATCCAGGGCAGTGGTGTTGGATATTCCAGGACTGGGATCCAGGGCAGTGGTGTTGGATATTCCAGGATTGGGATCCAGGGCAGTGGTTTGGACACTCCAGGACTGGGATCCAGGGCAGTGGTGTGGGACGCTCCAGGACTGGGATCCATGGACTGGGATCCAGGGCAGTGGTGTTGGATATTCCAGGATTGGGATCCAGGGCAGTGGTGTTGGACGCTCCAGGACTGGGATCCGTGGATTGGGATCCGTGGATTGGGATCCAGGGCAGTGGTTTGGACGCTCCAGGACTGGGATCCAGGGGCTCCAGGAGCAGGCAGGAGCAGATCCGGCCCCGCAGGGCACTCGGGGATTTCTCCAGGTGCCAGCCCCATCCCACACCTTGCCCACACATGACACACGGATTTTCAGGGAAGCACAGCGCTGCTTTCTCCGTGACCCGAGCCCTTCCCGGCGGCGGCCGAGGGGGATTTCCTCCCTCAGCGCTGAGTAACACCCGGAATTCTCGGGAATGGAGCAATCCAGTCTCGCCGGGGAGCAGCACGAACCCCCGGCGCTTTCCTTGGGCAGGCTCCTGCGGGGAGTTTTTCCTTTCCGGCATTCGGAGCGATTTGCATATTTCGAGTCTCATTTGGCTGGAAACGAGCTGGAAATGCCCCAGTGCTGCAAACGCTCAGCTCCAGCTCCCAGTTCATCACTTTTTTTTAAGCCCCGTGTTGCGTAAATCCTGTCCCACCCAAGGGAGGTTCTGCTGCTCTCAGAAATGCTAAACTTCACGGGGAGGAGGGGGGAAAATCTGAATATTGTTCTGTCTACATCAGATAGATGTTCTCGCTTTCATGAGCAGCCACATGCTGATTTATGGCAACCTGCTATTTATTTATCAACATTTACATTGTGGATTTCTAAATTATTCTAATTACATCAGGCCAACAAGTTGGTCATGATGCTGCTCCTTTAAAGTCTTCCTTTGAACATCTATATAAATCAAGGCTGCTTTGATGTGAAATTGGAGATTTCATAAGCCTGTGTTTACTTTTGGGTTTCCAAAATCAGCTGAAGGGAAAACAAAAAAAAAAAGCCCAAAAAACAAATAGTACTTTGTATCTCATTAAAAAGAGTTTCTAGCGCATTAAACGCGATATTGTTTTAGGAAATAAGAACTAGAAAGAGCTGCAAAAGAAATTTGATTTTTTTAATGACTGATAGTTGACTGCAACCATTCCACTTTTCTCCAGGCACTGAAATGTGGCTGAAAACTTTCTCCTTTAGTGCTGTGTGAAACAGCCTCGTGTTTTTTGTTTTTGATTTTTTTTTCCCTTGTTTAAGCATTAAATGCACTTCCCATCATTCTCCATGGAGTACCTAGGAAGGAAAATCGATGGGAATTATGAAGTAACAAGGACAGCTGCAAATCTGTTTGCCATGGTCCTTTCTGTAAGTGATGTAACAGCAGGAAAACACAGACAAGCGGGGTTACTGCTGCTCCAAACCCAGGAATTTTAACTCCTGACTTCCAAACTTCCGAAGAAATGCTCCACAATTCCGAAATCCAGGAGTTAGGCTCGGCGCAGCGCAGGAATGAGATGTCGGGAAGAGAGGGTCGGGCAAATAACGAATATTCCTTCAGCGGGGTGGCATTAATCCCATTTTTTTTTTTGAACCTGGAGTGTCGCGTCCATCCCCACGCCAGACAAAAGCATTCCACACTCCCCGTCCGAGCCCGCTCGGGTGAGTGATTTCCCTCCCGTGTGTCAGTCACTTCTGACAGGTGAGGGGCGGCTCTTCCCGGCTCCCAGAACCGCCCGTCCCTCCAATCCCAGGAAAAGAGCTGCTCCACGCGGTCCCACCGCGGTCTAATTGCGCCTCTGGACCTGCACTAATTACCCGGGTAATTAAGCGGGGAGGATTCAGCCCGGCTGCCTCGGCGAAAGTAACCCTGGGCCCAAAAATCATTTTGTTCTGGGGATTTCTCGGAGCGCCGGGATGGGAGCTCTGCGTCAGAAGGGTGGGTCGGGAACAGAGTTTATAAACACTGAGATCTGCAGCGAGATTCCTCCATCAAAGTGTGGGGCAGGATCCCTCTCTGCAGAGCCTCCCCAGCATCCCAGCTGCTCTTTTATCTCCAAATCGCCCTCAGCTCCTGCGGATGACTCCGGCTGGGTTTAAGCAGCCTCTTTGCATAAGGACTCCTGGCCTCGGGGAGCCTCAGCTGGGCTAAATCGACTTCAAAGGATTTCCATCGCAGCAGATCCTGTCTTTATTCTTCTCCCTGAGATGGCAGGAGCACCTCTCCAAGCTCCGGAGGGAACGGGAGCAGGAATAACAGCAGGATCCATCGCTGGAGTCAGTGTGGGGCTGGGAAGGGCTGTGGGTGCTTCTTCACGGCCCTCCCCAGCAGAGGAACAGAGTTGCTCTTTCCATAAAGAGCCAGAGAAGTGGGAATTTCCGCACTAAATCATCAGGGAGGTTTTTCCCAATCCCCCTCGGGGTCATATCATGGAATCCCAGACTGGTTTGGGTTGGGAGGGATCTTGAAGCCCATCTCATCCTTCCATCCCAGGCTGCTCCAAATCCCAGTGTCCAGCCTGGCCTTGGGCACTGCCAGGGATCCAGGGGCAGCCACAGCTGCTCTGGCAATTCCATCCCAGCCCCTCCCCACATCCCAGGGAACAATTCCCAATTCCCAATGTCCCATCCATCCCTGCCCTCTGGCAGTGGGAGCCATTCCCTGTGTCCTGTCCCTCCCTGCCTTGTCCCCAGTCCCTCTGCAGCTCTCCTGGAGCCCCTTCAGGCCCTGGCAGGTCATGGTAGGGTCACCCTAGACCCCCAGCATGGTTGGGCTCCTAAATCTGTCAAATCAATAAATAGGCCAAATTTTCTTCCTCTGCATAAAACCGGAGCAGATTTGGTTAGGATGGGGAGACAGAGCAGCTGCCAAGTGGCTCCAGGAGCTGCCAAGCCCTTGGTGCCAACGTCACCACCCTGGCAGAGCCCCTCTCCCAGGATTCCCGTGTCTGGAACCAGAGCTCAGCAAAGGGATAAAGGTGGGGAGAAGCCCTGAGCAGCGAGGGTTCGGTGTGGGCAGCAGGAGGAGAGCTGGGACAGAACTTTCCCACTGGTAATCAAGGAAATTCCCACCCGCACGCGCGGCTGGAAGGGAGCTGGGGAGGAGCTGTGATTCCATGGAGCAGGGGATGCATGGAACAGGGTCACTGCTGGTAACCCGAGAATGATTCAATTCTGGGAGACTTAATTTGGTGCAGATGAGTTCTGCAGTTGCTTCAGAGCAGGGAAAACAGGAAAGCTCCACGCGATGCCAGGGCTGTTCCTCACACGAGGCTCCAGATGCTTCCAGACCAGCTGGGAATGTTGGCTGTGCCTTTGGATATGGAAAATGGCACCTGGGCTTGATCTTATTGGTGTTATCTGCACTCCTCCCATCAGTTAAAGGCGTTAATTGCATCGTCCTGTGGCCAGAGTTTGGGGTGGAGGGAAAGGAGTGCTGCTGAGCATTTCCTGATTTTCTCCTTTTTAAGGGAAACCCCCTGGATTTGGGGTGAGCATCCCCTCCTCATCCCTACACTTCTAATTCCCATCTCTTGGCGAGTTTATCAGTGCTAACTTCCTTTGGAAAAGGCGCGGGGGAGATTATTAATTACGAAAATTAACGAAAATAACAGCACGGCCCGGTGCCGCAGATGGGCATTACCGTAATTACCGCGTGGCTGCCGGGCGTTACCGTAATTGCACGCGGCGCTCTCCAAAGCCCCGGTCGCTGGGTTTGCTCCAGTTGGAATTTTCTCCTCGCTCCCTGCAATCTGTTTGTTTTCGCCGTCGCTGTCGCATGGATTTAAGGTCGGGATTGCTCCAGGAGGGTTGCACATGACATGAGCCACTGATCCCTGCAGAGGCAGCAGCCTGCTTGCTCCCTGCAGAGCAATTCCCGGGAAGCAGCGCCGCTCCAGAGCGTCCTGGCATCGAGGAAAAATCCCAAAAACCCGCCACGAGCTGTGGGAACATCCGGGGTGCCTCGGTGTTTTCGGAAGGGGGGTGTGTGATAAACTAAATCCTGCCTAGGTGCCAGCATCGTCGGGGTGACAAATCCCAATAAACTTTGCAAATCCTGTGGGAATTCCCGCAGCTCCGGGAAGCTCAGCTGGGCTTGACCCTCCCAGTCCTTGCAGCAGTGCTGTGGTTCTGCTGCCCGTGTTTATAAAAGGCTGCTGCTGAAAGGGCTGGAAAAGTGAGGGAGATGAAGGCTGCGGGGGGCAGATTCCCGCTTCCAGATGGGCTACGAGAATCCCGAGAATCCCTGCTGCAGATGCCTCGGGTGACCTTGTGGTGGCCACTTAATTGCTCTGTGCCTCTGTGGGAAGGCAGTGGCCGCCCCCTGTGCTTTGTGAGGCCACTTGTGAGGTAAAGACATTTTTATCAGCCGTTTGTCCGCGGCGCTCGGGCTCACTGATCTGAAAGGGGCCTTTGTAAGGAAGCCCGGGTGATGAGAAGTGGTTCGTGTGATCGGGTGATGAGAAGTGGTTCGTGTGATCGTCTGCTGACGGCGTTTTCCTGGTGCGGATGAAGGCCTGGCTGCAGGGAAGTGTTGCAGCACATGCTGGGCTGCCGGGCTGTGGGAGGGCTCACGTGTCCCCGCTGCTGCTGCTGCTGCTGCTGCTGCTGCTGCTGCTGCTGCACCGACGTCACTGGGAGGGGAGATGGGGTCAGGGCTCCCTCCCTGCCTCGGCTCCCACCCCTGCTGCCCCTCCTGCTCCTTCTCCGAGCCTTTCCCGGGCAGTCCCAAAAGGGTTTTGTCCCTCGTGGTTGGCAGGAGGTGGAGTGGGGACCCTGTGGGACAAAATCCATGGCCCAGTGCTGTGGGATGTGTTCCTGGGCAGCCAGAACCCTTCACATCCCAATCTTTCCTGTAGCCCGTGAGATGCCAGCCTCCACATCCCTCTCCTGTCCATATCCCGAGGGATGCCAACCTCCACATCCCTCTCCTGTCCATATCCCGAGGGATGCCAACCTCCACATCCCTCTCCTGTCCATATCCCGAGGGATGCCAACCTCCACATCCCTCTCCTGTCCATATCCCGAGGGATGCCAACCTCCACATCCCTCTCCTGTCCATATCCCGAGGGATGCCAACCTCCACATCCCTCTCCTGTCCATATCCCGAGGGATGCCAGCCTCCACGTCCCTCTCCTGTCCATATCCTGAGGGATGCCAACCTCCACGTCCCTCTCCTTGCTGTATCCCATGGGACAGGATTTAAGCTCCTTAACTTACCTGGAATGTGAGGTCTCACAGTGTGATGGTGTGAGTGGGGTTGGATGGGATATTGGGAAGGAATTCCTGGCTGGCAGGGTGGGCAGGCCCTGGCACAGGTGCCCAGAGCAGCTGTGGCTGCCCCTGGATCCCTGGCAGTGCCCAAGGCCAGGCTGGAGCAGCCTGGGACAGTGGGAGGTGTCCCTGCCATGGCAGGGGTGGCTCTGGATGGGGTTTAAGGTTCTTTCCAACCCAAGCCGTTCCAGCATTCCCTGTTTCTGTGGCACTGGCAGGTTGCTGTGGGAGGGGACAGCAGGGACAGAGGTGGCATTGTCCCAGCAGGTCACACCCCACCTGTGTGCTGCACAGGTGAAAGGGAGGTGCCATCAGCTTCCCACCTCTGCCAGTCTTGAATTTCAGGGGAGGAGCAGATGGGTCACGACTTCCTTTGCTCCACGTGGCCAAAGGTCGAGCTGGAATCCCATCTGGCCGTTCTGGAGCCGTGCCTCGTCCCGCCTGGGCTGTCAGGGGGAGCAGGACCAGGATTTGGGGCAGTGCCCACGCCGCACGTGTCCCTCAGCACGCGGGGCAGCCTCGTGCCACCACCCCGGGAGAGGCTGGGCAGGCAGCTGGAGACAGCAGAGGGTTTCACTGCAAAGATGGCCCTTTTATTTTGGGAATCCTGGCCTCTGGCAGGTGCTGTGTTCCCGGCACGATCACCAAGGACGTCCTGAGCAGCAGGAGAGCTGCACATCCCACTGATCCCGTGCTGGGAGCACGGCACAAGGGGATTTTCTTTGGGTTCCATGTCAAGGACAGCTCCAGCTTCCTCATAAAGGGATTGCTTGTCTGTTTGAAACAAAAACTGCAGAACTGATTAAATATTGAAATCTGGATTGTGAATCGCAGAATGGTCGGGGTTGGGAAGGACCTTAAAGCTCATCTCGTTCCACCCCCTGCCTTGGGCAGGGACATGACAGATGCATTCTTTTAAGAATGAATGTATGAATTTATGAATTGCAGTTACAGATTTAAGGTGGTTATTTTTTATGCCTCTTATCTGAAGGGTATTTCAGTTTGTGAAGGGACGTTTTGCTGCATTGCTGCATTTTGCCCTTTACCACAGAGGAGGAAAAACCCGATTGCGCTGAAAATGTGGCCAACGCTTTTAAAAATCCAGCTGGGAATATTTTGAAAGTCTCTTTAAGGAACAGGATTAAAGCAAAGCAGGAGTGGAGAGGAGACTGCTGCTTGCTTTTCCCTTATTTAAATATTCCCGGAGCTTCCTCCATTTTAATTTTCCCATAAAACATGGCTGTGTTAGCGGAGCGGGCTAAGTCAGCATCGCTGCCCCGCTCAGCCGAGCCGGGCTCCTGCGGAGCGGGGACCCCCTTCAGGAGCTGATCCCAAATTCCCCCGCGCTTCCCGGCACGCGGCTGGATCCGTGCGGATCAATTCCCGTTCCTTTGTGCATTCCCGGATCTCATCGCTGGCTCCCGGGCGGGCGCATCCACCCACGGGCAGCCTGCAGGATGCGCCGCCAGCCTTGGCTTCGGCTGGGATTAGCAGCTGCCGGCTCCAGCGGGATCTCTGCCTCGGATGGACGCTGATTTTTTGGGATTGGGAAAGGGTCCTCTCCCGTCGGAGCGGCGATTTCTCCGGGAGGATTTGTGCTGGCTTGCCGGGAGCTTTCCAAAATGCCTGAAGCCAATTATTTGTTATCTGTGTCTTGGGGTTACATTAAGGTGGGTTTAATTCCTGAAGGATTATTAATTACCGAGTTGTTAGCGGCTGCTTTTTTGGTGCTGTGTTGCTCGGAGAAAGCCTCTGTGAGGAAAAATATGCTTTAAAAACGCTGATTTCTGTGTGTTTTGGCTAATTATGTGTGTAGTGTGCATGCAGAGTCCATGGATGTCATTTTTTGGTGGGGGGGGGAATTCGGTGTTGCAGGTTAAAATGATGCAGCAGTGAAAATGCTGGATTATAAAATCAGCAGGATCACAGCATGAATATCTAAGGGAATCATGCCTGAATCCCACATTTTGCTGTACGATCTTCAGATTTAGGGCATATTTCTCCTCTGGATGTGCAGCTATTTCATACAAAATGGAGCAAATTTAGAAAATCCAGAACAACAGAAGGTTTAGGGTTGGGAAATCTCAACCTGAGATAAAAATCTGAGCTTTCGGAGAGATTTGTCTGAATCGTTCTCTCCTCGTTTGTGACAGTAACAATTAATGAGCATCTCTAGAGGAAATTAATTCCGTGGGCTGAAAAGAAATACCCAGTCACGGTGATGCCGAGCAGGGTGGAAATGAGCCCATCTGTCGCCGGCTCCATCCCGAATATCCCCGGAATTTTGCGTGCTGGGGGAGTCTCCCGTGCTAACGCGGTGTGGATTTGGGAGAGGATTCCATAAAAATGCCATTTTCCTGTGCTCTCCCCCTCGCAGTTCAAGAGGATGCTGAACCGGGAGCTCACCCACCTGTCCGAGATGAGCCGCTCCGGGAACCAAGTGTCCGAGTACATTTCCAACACTTTCCTGGGTAAGGAATGCATCCCGAGCTGCTCTCTGGGGCTCAGGGGAGGGTTAAGGGTTAATGATTGCCCCCATTCACAGCTTCCCTCTTCGGGTTTTCACTTTCAAATGGCTGCGGGGAGGGGGAGAATGCTGTTTGGGTGAGTGTGGCCACAGAGGAATTCCTTCCCGAGCCTTGGGATGTTTCTGGGAGGGTTCCGTGGGGCTGCTGCTGGTGGCTGCCTTATGCAATGCTGGGTTTTTGCGGTGACCTTATGGGAAGGACAAAGTCACCCAGGGCCAGCTGCAGCCACTGCCTCGTTCAGCTGCACCTTCCCGTCGGAGATGGGCTTCAGATTGAATCATGCCCAACGTTTTACCCACTGCTTTGTGTAAGCCTGCTCGTTTTGCACCAGAAGTCAGGGAAAAAAAAAAAAAAAAAAAAACGGAATATTTTGCATTTCATTCATTCTGTAGGAGCTCACAGCTCCACGGACATGAATGGATCCTCTGTGTCAACGTTTGTTAGAACAAATGGGATTTTCTCAGGAAGCAGCTTCAGGATTTGTGACCATTTGCTTCTAAAATGAGGAGCCTCATATTTATGGACATCCCTGAACCCAACAGCTCCAAGGGCTGAGTGCCTGTGGATGCTGGGGACTCATGCCCCGAGGCTGGAAGGGCCGGAATGGTTCCCTGTGTGACACACAATTATTCCCATTAAGGGTTTTTAAGTGATTCCAATATCCAGCTGCAGCTGGAACTGCTGCCTGCATTTAGGACACTCGACAGCATTAATAATCCATGGAAGTTTGGAGCTGCTTTGTGGGGATGCATTGATTTTTATTGCTCAGCTGAATCCAGAGCACGAATTCAAACAGGGACTAGGGCTGGACTGGGATGCACAGAGGGGCTAATCCAGGGATTTGGCTGGTGGTCAGCTCTGCCCAGCAGCCACCTGAGTGTGGAGCAGGAATTGCCAATGTGGCCACCAAAAATAAACCCCACAGACGCTCAGGTTAACGGAGCCTGAATCCCAGCAGGGGCTGATGAGCCAGAGCTGCTGCTGGGGTTGGAATTCACAGAATTCCAGACTGGTTTGGGTTGGGAGGGACCATAAGGATCATCCAGTGCCACCCCTGCCATGGCAGGGACACCTCCCACTGTCCCAGGTGCTCCAAGCCCTGTCCAGCCTGGCCTTGGGCACTGCCAGGGATCCAGGGCCAAATTCTATTCCAGGGCCTCCCCACCCTCCCAGCCAGGAATTCCTTCCCAATATCCACCTGAATCTACCCATTTTCAGCTTCCAGCCATTCCCTGGGTCCTGTCCCTCCCTGCCTTGTCCCTGGGCTCTCTCCAGCAGCTCCAGGTCTGAGTTCCTGCTGTTCCCATGCTCAGGCAGCTCCATGGGGCAGGGCTGGACAATGCTCTGTCCATCCCCGTGCCCGGTGACAGTGACACCCCCGTGTGAGGCCACTCAGGGCCTGGCACTGCTGAGGGGGTCGGGCTCTCCAGATTGGGCCAGACTGCAGCCTGATTGCTCATCCTCAGAAAAAAATGAGGGAAGCTTTTAACAGGATCGTCAGTTGTTTCAGGAAGTCGTGCTGGAACGGGTTTTATGAATTCGTTTTTTCCTTCCTAAAATTTAATTAATTTAAATGAACGCCCAAAATAACAGGAGTCTGCACGTGAGAAGGTTGAACAAACAAACAGAAAGAGACCTGTGGGGAGGACACTCATTTATCTCCAAAGCTGGGGATAATTCAGAGATGTTAAACCCAGATCCTGTGACTTCATTCAGCCTTTTGATTTTATCAGGGCAGGGAGGGACAGGACACAGGGAATGGCTTCCACTGCCAGAGGGCAGGGATGGATGGGATCTCGGGCAGGAATTCCTCCCTGTGGAGGGGATGAGGCCCTGGCACAGGGTGCCCAACACCCCTGGCAGTGCCCAGGGCCAGGCTGGAGCAGCCTGGGACAGTGGAAGTGTCCCTGCCGTGGCCGGGGGTGGAACCAGATGATCTTTAAGCTGCCTCCCATCCCAACTTATTCTGTAATTCCGTGATTTAATGGGCTGGGAAGGCTCCAAGAAGGAGCAGAGGGTCCAGCCCTGCATTCCCAGCAAGGACAGGGCTGGGAAGGTCAGAGAGGAGCACAGAGGTTCCACACCACATCAGAGGGACCATCCCGCTGCCCCTGGGTCACACGCTGCTCCCAAGGGCTCAGCGGTGGCACTGCCACCCCCTTGGGGACACTGATGCAACAAATCAGGGATTTCTGCTCCAGAATGGCCATTTGATGCTGCCTTAGTCACTGCTAAGGAGATTATGGAGAGGAAAGTCCTTCCGTGGTTCAGCAAAATCCAGGGAACACCCTCTGATGTCAGCCCGGCTGTGCTGTGAATAATGACTCCTTTCCTAATTGCTGCTGCTGCTTGGGGTTTCAGAGGGGTTTAATTAAGCCCAGGCAAAAGCAACTCCTGCCTGGAAGCCTTGTCCCTCTGGAGGTCCTCAAGGTGTTCAGAAGTTGTGGTAAAATCCGTGAGAAATGGTTGGGGTGGAAGTCATGAGCCACTGGGCCTGTGCTTTAATAAATCAGCTGTAGGGCATGAATACCACGGGGTTTTAAGATGTATTTATTTGCTAAACACATCTCCACAGCCAGGTTTGGGCCCTCTTCATGGGCACTAAAACTGTGATTATCCCTGAGAATGGCAGCAGGAATTTAGCCTGTGCTTTGGGTGTTATTCCATAGATATTTGTAAAGGAAAAATCTGTAATGGATCAGTGACACCCATTTGTTACTGGTTTTAAGAGCAGGGGGTATTCACCCTAAAAAGTGAAAATATGGAGAATAGATGTAGTTTTACCTTATTCAGGAAAAAAGGTGTTGTTTGACCATAACTTTTATTTTCCTAAAAATAGGGAATAGAATTAATTGGGATTTATCCCTGAGGAGAACCTGGTGCCTTTCAGACATGGAAAATCACAGAATCATTTCGGTCGGAGATCATGGGGTCCAACCATTCCCAGCACTAATCCATGTCCCCAGGTGCCACATCCATGCCCAGAGAGACATTCCTGGACATGCCCAGTGTCCCCAAACCACACAGAGGCTGCAAGGGAGCAACCAGAGCTTTTGTAGCCGGGTGGTTTTTTTATTTTATTTTTGGATCCCAAAATCAGCAGAACCCCCTGGGTTTGAAGTGGGGAGCAGAGGCAGCAGCTGGAGGGCTGATTTTGGGGGATGTGTTGGAGCTCAGGCTGTGCTGACTCATTTCCCTCTGCTCTGTTCCAGACAAGCAGAACGATGTGGAGATTCCTTCTCCCACCCAGAAGGACAGGGAGAAGAAGAAAAAACAGCAGCTCATGACACAGATCAGTGGGGTGAAGAAACTAATGCACAGCTCGAGCTTAAACAACACCAGCATCTCACGGTTTGGGGTGAAGACAGAAAAGGAAGATCACCTGGCCAAGGTAGGAGAGATCCCTGCTCTTCTGGGAGAATCTGGAAGCTGGGAATGGATTGGTCCCCCTTGGAATTAATTTCCCAGAAATGCTGTAATTAATGGTAGCCTTAAGAGGATATTTTACATTTAAAAATACATGAAAATAGCCCTAAAATAAAAGGAAAAAAGGCGATGAAGGCTGAGGAGAGCAATTATGAAACACAAAATCAGCCCTTCGCAGTTACGCTGCGTTCATTAAGCTCACACGTTCAGCACTTACATAATTGCAATAACCATGGCATTTGCATATTTGTGAACTTTTGGGGAAATGCAGAATTGCCTGGAAAACCATTCAAACCATTGTTTTTTGGTGCTCTCCAAAGGAGCTGGAAGACCTGAATAAGTGGGGCCTCAACATCTTCAACGTGGCCAGGTATTCCCACAACCGGCCGCTCACCTGCATCATGTACGCCATATTCCAGGTGTGTATTCCTGCAATGCAGGGCTCCCTGCTGCTTCCAGCATTATTCTCGTGCCTCATTCCCCCTCTGCCTCCCTGCCTGGTGCAGCCTGAGCTGACCCTCAGCTGGGTGTTTGTGCTCTGCTCCCTCAGGAGCGGGATCTGCTGAAAACCTTCAAGATCTCGTCGGACACGTTCGTGACGTACATGATGACCCTGGAGGACCACTACCACTCAGATGTGGCCTACCACAACAGCCTGCACGCTGCTGACGTGGCCCAGTCCACCCATGTGCTGCTCTCCACCCCTGCCCTGGATGTGAGTGCCCTGCTTGCCTTGGCTTTCAACGCGGGGTGGGCACTGGTGGCTCTTCCGAGCGCTCCCTTCGCCTCCATCGTTAGGGAATCTCAGCATCTCTGTATCTCCTTCTCCTTCCTGCACTGCCTTGTCCCATCAAACCAATTGAAACAGCACAATTTGCTCCCCTCAATCAGCTTCCCCAGCTGCTGAGAGGTAGAACCCCTCTGACAGGCTCCTCTTGCTCCATCCTAGGCTGTCTTCACGGATCTGGAAATCCTCGCTGCCATTTTTGCAGCTGCAATCCATGATGTGGATCACCCCGGGGTCTCCAATCAATTCCTGATTAACACAAGTGAGTTTTGTTCTGAATCTCTCAGAATTTCACCCCGAAAGCAATGGGAATGCTTTTTACGTGCCACCAATGACAGCTTGTGCTGCCCTCTCAAAATACGGTGCAGTAGAGGAGTGAGACATTTTGGACTCAAGCAGGAATTAAAATGCAGTCCCTGAGAAAGGGAACCATTGTAGCACAATTTGTAAAGTCAATATTTACTACTTGCTAACACATAATAACTCTGCCAGCCCTGAGTGCAAACTTTACCATTAAGATAAGAGAAATAATCCTATTGCTATTGACAACCAGAAAGCCAAATATTGGCCTTCGTGTTGTGTTCTGCCACAGGCTGAGCACAGATCTGGATTCCAAATTGTGGGGATTGTTGTGTTTCGGGAAGGATTTTTGCAGGATTCTGTTGCCAGTGACTTGTAACTGAGTCAACTGAGCATTATTTTGTCACTGGGACTCAGCAAAGGCTGTGGAGTGCTGGGGCTGGCACTCACAGAGCTAAAAAGAATCCCAGAATCCTAAAATCATCCAGTATCCCATGGGCAGCAACACCTTCCCCCAGACCAGAGTGCTCCAAACCCCATCCAGCCCGGCCCTGAAAGCTTCCAGGGATGGGAAAAGAAACCTTCCCCCACTAAAACCTTTCAGTGCCCAGAACAAGCTCCTGTTGGCTGTTGGAAACCCCAGATTTCCCAGCCTGGAGTCCCACTTTTGGTGTTCCTTGCCCAGATTCCGAGCTGGCCCTGATGTACAACGACGAATCCGTGCTGGAGAACCACCACCTGGCCGTGGGCTTCAAACTGCTCCAGGAGGAGCACTGTGACATCTTCCAGAACCTGACCAAGAAGCAGCGCCAGACCCTCAGGAAGATGGTGATTGACATGGTATGGCCACTCCCTCCTCCTCTTCTGAACCAAAAATGATCTTTTTTTTTTTGTGGCTTCCCCTCCTGAAATCCTGTTTTTTTTTTTCCCCCCACTCTGGAAAGGTGTTGGCCACTGATATGTCCAAGCACATGAGTCTGTTGGCTGATCTGAAGACTATGGTGGAAACTAAGAAGGTGACCAGTTCAGGAGTTCTCCTTCTGGACAACTACACAGACAGAATACAGGTGAGGCAGCCAAATTCCCTGGATTTGGGGTGTTTTGGCCAGGATGAAGAAGCCACACTCCTGGTTTTGCCGTGGCTTTGAAATTAATCATATAGAGAAGCTGAATTCTCAGCAGTCATTTCCTTCTGCACTAAAAAGAAGCACGAGGTGGTCCCATATTTTTTAGGTGTTATTTTTTTAGCTGTTAACCCAGAATTAGGGGTTTTTTTAACACTTGGAGCTGCAAATATGGCACATTCTGAGGTCAATTTCTGAGGGCTCCTAAATTTCCTTGCTGCTTTCTCCCATTTGTTTCTCCTGTTACAACACTGCAAGAATTTCATTCGGAACTCCACATCTGAAGCACGTCAGAGTGAGCTGGAATTGCTGCTGGACAGTCTGTTCCCTCAATAATTTAATCCTTGGTTTACAGAAGTGACCAGGAAGTGCTGGAACAGGGTTGTGCAGTGAGCAGGACAAGACACATCCTGCTCTGCTCTCCACTTTGATGAGCAACTCCTTAAGAGCAGGCTCCTGGGAAAACTCCATAAATTTTTTATATCAGACACTCTGGTGCTGCCTGAATCCTTGTGGCCACTTAGTCAGGCCCCTTCTGTGCCTGTGTGGAAGGGATATTACTCATTCCATAAAGTGGGAGCATTTCACCTCTTTCCCTGAGAGCATGGAAGTGGATTTTGAATGGTGGGAAGCAGCTGGATCCCCAAACAAACCTGTGTGAAGTCATTGACACTTCCACAACTGCTCCAGGTGTGAGGCTTGGGCTGTGTGAGCACCAGAGAGCACATCTGGCTTTGGGGCAGCTGAGCTCAGCCATGGAGATGGAATCACAGAATTCCAGACTGGTTTGGGTTGGGAGTGACTTTAAATTCATTCCATCCCTTGCCAACGCCTTCCACTGTCCCAGGCTGCTCCAAACCCATCCAGCCTGGCTTTGGACATGCCAGGGATCCAGGGGCAGCCACAGCTGCTCTGGGAATTCCATCCCAGCCCCTCCCCACCCTCCCAGGGAACAATTCCCAATTCCCAATGTCCCATCCATCCCTACCCTCTGGCACTGGGAGCCATTCCCTGTGTCCTGTCCCTCCCTGCCTTGTCCCCAGTCCCTCTGCAGCTCTCCTGGAGCCCCTTCAGGCCCTGCCAGGGGCTCTGAGCTCTCCCTGGATCCTTCTCCTCTCCAGGTGAGCACCCCCAGCTCTCCCTGGATCCTTCTCCTCCCCAGGTGAGCACCCCCAGCTCTCCCTGGATCCTTCTCCTCCCCAGGTGAGCACCCCCAGCTCTCCCTGGATCCTTCTCCTCTCCAGGGGAGCACCCCCAGCTCTCCCAGCCTGGCTCCAGAGGGGCTCCAGCCCTGCAGCAGCCCCGGGGCCTCCTCTGGGCTCTCTCCACGTTTGAACGTGCTACCATGCGATCTTTCTGATGTCTTTATGGCCTGTTTCATAATCAGAGAATCTTCTGGTGCAATGTTCTGCAGATCCATCTCGGATCCATCTGCTCTTTTTCCAGCTGATTTCATGAGTTTCCTGCCGGATGTAATTGCAGGTTCTCCGGAACATGGTGCATTGTGCCGACCTGAGCAATCCCACAAAGTCTCTGGAGCTCTACCGGCAGTGGACGGACAGGATCATGGAGGAGTTCTTCCAGCAGGGAGACAAGGAGAGGGAGAGAGGCATGGAAATCAGCCCCATGTGTGACAAGCACACGGCCTCCGTGGAAAAATCCCAGGTAACTGGCCCTGAGCTGCAGCTTTCCCTGCCTGAGCTTGGCATTTCAGAGCAGGGACAGAGCTCAGCTGCTTGTGCAGCGCGATTCGGAGAGGAGCCAGCGGTTCAGAGCGTGGGTTCTGATCCACCCTGACATCCAGCCCTGCCTGGGGCTCTCACAGGCTGGGGAGGCTCTTCCAGCTCCTCTCCATCCCCCTGGGCACCTCCTCGTTCCCTGCTCGTGCCCCACTTTCCAGAGGGAGTTGGTTCCTTTTGTTCCCCAGGCTGGAAAGGGCAGTTCTGCTCTGCCCACCCTCCCCAGCCCGTCCTGCCCTCACACCCTCCTCACCCCACTGGTGTTGTACCCACTGATCTGCAGGACTGGGAGCTTCTCCCTCCTGAGATCCCCCTCAGGACCCTGCAAAACTCTGGCTGTCACTCGTTATCCAGGACAGTCCTGCAGTGCACGTGTCCAGTTGAATCAGAGGCTTTTGGAGCTGCCCTGTGCAGGGTGAATCCCAGAAATACTCATTTATGTCCCTGCAAAACTTAAAAGAAACTGGATTTGCCTCTTTTTTTTTTTTTTTTTTTTTTGGGATGAACTGGCTCATCCCTATTTCTGATTCATAAAATGGTTTCAAGGTCAGATTTTGTTCTGACCTGTGTAGCACAGGCCATAAAATTTCGCCTGAATAATCTGGAATGAAACCAGGAATTTATGTTTGTCCAAACAGATTCCAGCCTTTATATAATGCTGTCTTGGTTGTTGTTTTTGAATGACTCCAGCAAGTCATCATTGAGGTTTTTCAGCTTGAATAAGTAACAAAATTGATGATAATTATTTCCAAATGTCCTCTTGGGCTCGGCCAAGTGCTTTCAAAATTATTCACTCAACCGCGTGGTGATTTTGTTGGAAAAATCTGTCGGATTCCTTAACCTAACAAGAAATGAATCCTTCAGCCAGGCTTGCCCATGTGCTCCACATGTGAGCTCCAACTCATTCTTTGCTTCACATCTGCACTTCCCAGAGGCTTCAAAATGCCATTTTTGCCGTGCAGAAAAGACAGGAATTGCACAAAATGTCCATCACGAAATGGCAAAGGAGAAAGGGAGGCGGTGTGCCCGTGCTGGAGCTTTCCAAATGACATTTTTGCTGTGCAGAAGAGACAGGAATTGCACAAAATGGCCATCGTGGAATGGCAAAGGAGAAAGGGAAGCGGTGTGTCCGTGCTGGAGGGAAACGAGGAGTGGATTAGAAAATAATATGCAAATATTTCACAGCTTGAGATGCCCTCTCAATATTTTGGGATCAGCGCTGAGCCGCGTGGCCAATTATTCCATGAGCTGGGGTGATTTTAAAGGAGCAGTGACTTAAAACAACAATTTTAAAGAAACAATGATTAACGAGTGCTGATTTTAACCCATCGGCGCCGCCGAGCCCTGGAACATTTTGGGCTCCAACCACCCCAAACTCTCTTTTTCCCAGCGCAGCAGGAACTTTTCATCACCTTTCTGCCGGAGCTGCCTCCCCAGCCCGTTCCAATTGGATGCTCACGGTGCTATTGACATCCTGTTGTGTCTGGGGGAGCCGGCAGCGATTTCCAAAGCAAACATCTGCGCCTTGGGAGAGCCTTTTCCCTGCTCCACACAAAGCCGTGGAGCGGGACGGGCTCTGCCAAGACGGAAGAATTCCAATCCCCTTTATGGCCGTTCCGCCGGCTCCATCCTGGACGTGGTTCCTCCCTGAGTCAGAGCACCGCGGCAGGGTTGAGCTCAGCGGAAGGGCTGAGCGTCCCTCACTCTTTCCAGCCCTGGAACGTCGCCCCGCGGGGGCCGGGCGGCATTCCCGGGATGAGCGGCTGCGCTCTTCCCGAGGGAATCTCTCGCGGGGCTGCTTGGGCAGGGGGCAGGAGGAAAACGGGAATGTTGCAAGTGCAGGATCGTGGAACGGTTTGGGAGAGGCACGAACTGCACCCCACTTTGGGAAAATACACCCAGAGTTGGAGCTTGAGCCCATAAAGGCTGCTCCCCCTTGGGAGCACTGGGGTATTCCAGCTGTCGGTTGTGTGGGAATCCTGGCTATAAATGCACCAGCCCTGTCCCCAGTCACCTGGGAATTCTGTCTGAGAGGAGCAGAGTCTCAGTGCTGAGAGCCCCATCCAGTGCCAGCTCCATCCCAGGGACACCTCCCACTGTCCCAGGCTGCTCCAAACCCCTCCAGCCTGGCCTTGGGCACTGCCAGGGATCCAGGGGCAGCCACAGCTGCTCTGGCAATTCCATCCCAGCCCCTCCCCACCCTCCCAGGGAACAATTCCCAATTCCCAATCTCCCATCCAGCCCTGCCCTCTGGCACTGGGAGCCATTCCCTGGCTCCTGTCCCTCCAGGCCTTGTCCCCAGTCCCTCTGCAGCTCTCCTGGAGCCCCTTCAGGCCCTGCCAGGGGCTCTGAGCTCTCCCTGGATCCTTCTCCTCTCCAGGTGAGCACCCCCAGCTCTCCCTGGATCCTTCTCCTCTCCAGGTGAGCACCCCCAGCTCTCCCTGGATCCTTCTCCTCTCCAGGTGAGCACCCCCAGCTCTCCCTGGATCCTTCTCCTCTCCAGGTGAGCACCCCCAGCTCTCCCTGGATCCTTCTCCTCTCCAGGTGAGCACCCCCAGCTCTCCCAGCCTGGCTCCAGAGGGGCTCCAGCCCTGGGGCAGCTCCTGGGGCTCGAGCAGGGCTCCACATCCTCCTGATGTTGGCCCTGCAGGTGGGGCCTCACCTGAGCAGGGCAGAGGAGCAGAATTCCCCCTCTCCTTTCCTGCTGCTCACACTGGGGGATCAGCCCAGGGCTCTGTCCCCTGAATTTCCTGCTGGCTCCTGCTTTTAGTGGAACTTCATCTGAGGTTTGATTTTGGACAAGACATCAGCCCAACACCGTGCGTGGGTGCAGCTCTGGGTGTCAGATAATTGTGTCTGCATTAGGCTGTGCTGGTTTGGGGACTTGCTCCTGGTATTTTGCTTGTAAAACGAACATAATACGAACTTCTCAGACATCCACCTTTTGCAGGTTATTCCCTTGCCCTAAGTGTGTGTGTCCCTTTGTTTCCCAGGTGGGATTCATCGACTACATCGTCCATCCGCTCTGGGAGACGTGGGCTGACCTGGTGCAGCCCGACGCCCAGGACATCCTGGACACTCTGGAGGACAACAGGAACTGGTACCAGAGCATGATACCTCAGAGCCCATCCCCTCCCCTGGAGGAGCGGGGCCAGGACTGCCAGGGCCTGATGGAGAAGTTCCAGTTTGAACTGACGCTGGAGGAGGAGGATTCGGATGGGCCCGAGAAGGACGGTGAGAGCCTCGGCTACTTCAGCAATACAGAGACGCTCTGCGTGGCCCAGCCCGGGGAGGAGGAGCCCCAGAGGGAGGCCACCATCGAGATTGTGACAGAAGACACATCTCCTGTGGACACATAATGGCCTGGCCCCGCGGGAGTGGCTTTTAAACACTTGCGGAGCTTGCGAGCGGTCTCCGACGGCCTCTGCAGCCGGGGCTGAGCCTCTGCCACGGGGCTGGCAGATCCTCCAGCTACTTGAGATTGGAGTCAGGGTTACAGATGGGGTAGGGAATGATTGCTCAGGAAATGCACGGGTGATTTGCCTTGTGGTTTGAGCCTCGTCAGCCGAGAGCACCGCGTTGTCCTGGAGCTGGCTTGGGTCGGGCCGAGGCGGCGCTGACACACAACTGAGAGATTTTATACTGTTAGTTTTGGAGTTTATACCAGTTAGACTGATAGAAACTACTGATCAATAACTCATATCCAACCTGTCCACCTGTCTGCAGACCTGTGTGCCTTCTTTGTAAACACTTTCATGTCTTTTCAAGAGTCTCTTAATTCAACACACGGAGCTTGGTAGTTCAAAAGCGACACAAGGTGTTTCGGAATTGACGGCTACTTTTTGGATTCTTCCTGTTACCAGAAGCAGTCTTCCTTTTTTTTCGTGGGCAATACCTGTCACTTTATTGCAGTTAATCACTTTGACAGACTAAACAGAAGGGGAAACCCTCTGCTTTGCATTGCTGCACCTTCAGTGTGTTCTAAATCCCCCCCCGGTGACCCGTTGGGAGTCACTCGGTGCCATCGTGCACCGTTCCCTCGCTGGGAACAGCGGGAATTTTCTCCTCCCCGGGGTTTGGGTTTGTGGTGAGCAGGACAGAGGGCAGTTTTTCTTTTCCCTGGCACAGCTCAGTCCATCCCTGAGTAAGCGTGGCAAGGCAGTGTGTGACACGCCTTCCCCCTCGGCAGCTCCCTGGAATTTGCACGCTCGGATATTTGTGTTTCTCTGGCCTCTCGTCCACGGTCCCTAGGTTTAGGTCCACCATCCTCCTCCTCCTCCTGCACTGCCTCGAGCTCTACCACCTCCATTACTGTTTATAACAGTGTATTTATTACCTACTGTACATACTGTAATGTTTTGTAAGTTATTAATTTATATGAATTAGCATCGCCTGTCGGCGGCGATGTTAATGGGGTAGAAAACTCGGAATAAGAGTTGCCTTTTTTTCTTGTAACCTTTTGTATTGCATAAAGTCCAAGAACCTGAACATAGCTGAAGAGACAGACACAACCCAGGAAGGGCATTCGGGTGGCAGCCGCCCGTGGGGAGGGGACACCGCATCCCAGGGCAGCGAATTTGGGAATTTGCCAGGAACGCAGAGAGAGGGAACCGAACAAAGAACTCCCCACGCCCGGGCCGGCTTTTCAATGTCACAGTGTTCCAATTTCTGAACGACCCAATGTGAATCTCTATGACAAAAAAAAAAAAAAAAAAAAAAAAAAAAAAAAAAGTGAACTGATGTAATAATTGTGCTGTGAAACTTCCTCTGACAAAGCTTGTCCGGCATCGTGAGCGGTGTCAATCTCAGTTTGTAAAATATGTTTCAAGCTTTTTGGTCCAACTCGTGACTGATTAGTTCATGACAATAGCACAGTTGTGCATGATCAATGGGTTTGTTTGTCTGTTGAACACTGCATTGTTCCAGGTGGTTATTTTATTGTTCCCCAAAGTTTCACACTATGTATGTTATAGTATTCTATATTGTGTTCAGACGCATTCTTAAGAGATTTTTATATGAAGTGAATAAATGAAAGCATGACCCAGCCTGCGGCTCTTCAGGGGGCTTTTGTCTACAAGACAGCGTGGGCTGTGTCACCACTGCTCGGGGGACAGAAAGTGGGACCCCCAAACCCAGAACCCTCCTCTGTCTCCATCCCAGAACCCTCCTAGGGCCAAAACCCAGAACTCTCCTGTGGCCAAAACCCAGAACCCTGATGTGGCCAAAACACAAACCCCTCTGATGGCTGAAATCCAGAACTTTCCTTCGGCCAAAATCCAAAACCTCCCACACCCAAAATCCAAGACCTCTCACAGCTGAGACCCAGATCCCTCCTGGAGCCAAAACCCCAAACCCTCCAATGGCTGAAACCCAAAACCTCCTATGTCCTTAAAACCAGAACCTCCCATGGCTCGATCCCAGAACCCTCCTAAAGCCAAAACTCCGAACCCTTCTGTGGCCAAAATGCAAAATCCTCCTGTGGCTGAAACCCAGAACCTCCAAAGTCCTAAACTCAGAACCTTCAATGTCCTAAACCCAGAACCTTCAATGTCCTAAACCCAGATTCTCCAACGTCCTAAACCCAGAACCTCCAATGTCCTAAACCCAGAATCTCCAGTGTCCTAAACCCAGAACCTTCAATGTCCTAAACCCAGAACCTCCCGTGGCTGAAGTCCAGAACCTCCAATGTCCTAAACCCAGAACCTCCCGTGTCCTAAACCCAGAACCTCCCGTGTCCCAAACCCAGAATTTCCATGGCAGCCCCAGAACCTCCCGTGGCCAGCCCCAGAGCCTCCACTCCCAGTGGCCCCGGCGGGAGCCGTTCCTCAGGCACGGGCAGCGGAGCGTTCCCGGTGGCACGGGCGCCATCCCTGGCACGCCTGGGGACCTCGTCCTTCCTGCGGGGCCGGTGGCAGCGGAGGCGACAGGAAGGCGAGCGCAGACAGGAAGCGGTGGCCGCGCACGGCCCGGCCCGGGGGAGCTTTCATGTCCCGGCCTGACCCAAAACAAGCGACTTTCCAGTAAAAAACATCCTGTGCCAGGGCAGGAGAGCGGGGCCGCGGGTGACACGGCGGTGTCCCCTGTGCGGCTCCACCGGCTTTCCCTGGATCCGCTGGCTCCGAGGGGAAGTCACGGGAAAACAAGCGTGGATCTCATGCTGCATTCCCACCCAGCACTCCGTGCAGCAGCCGCTGCCAGGCCACCTCCTGTCACATCCCTGCTGTCCCAGCAGAAGGGGCTTCAGCCCGTGGGTCCTGGGGGATTTTCCCAGCGTTTGAATCTCTGAAACTCCGTGGTGAAAATTCCTCGGTAGAAAATCCTTGAAGGGTCAGTAATGATTTCTCTTGCCCAGTGGATTAACAGAATCCCAGAATTGGTTTGGGTTGGAAGGACCTTAAATCCCACCCAGTGCCACCCCTGCCGTGGCAGGGACACCTCCCCCTGTCCCAGGCTGCTCCAGCCCCAGTGTCCAACCTGGCCTTGGGCACTGCCAGGGATCCAGGGGCAGCCCCAGCTGCTCTGGGCACCTGTGCCAGAGCCTGCCCACCCTGCCAGGGAACAATTCCTTATCATTATCCCAATTAAATCCCTCCCGTTTTAATTTAAACCATCCCCCCTTCACCCCAGCTCATCCTTCCCACGTCCCTGGGCTGTGGCAGCCGCGTCCTGCCCGCGGCTCCCGGGGATGTGCAGGGGATGATCGGGCTGGAAAAGCATCGGCGCTTCTGGGGGAAAAGCCCCGAGCCGGGAGGGAGCAGCAGCGCTGCGGCTGCAGATGAAACACCCACGCTGGCTCAGGGTGGTGCCCGGGCCGGGGGTGCTCTGCCCGTGCCCCCTCTCCCCCAGCCCTTGCTCTCTTCATTCCTGTCCCTTCCATGACCCAGTTCTGCCAGGCAGCTTCCTCGGGATCGCGGCAGCTCTGAGAGCCGCCTCTCCCTGCTCCTTCCCCGCAGCAGCAGCCGGGAAAATGTTCCAGCGGCCGCTGCACCGCGAAACCGACCCGGACCCTTCTGCTTTCCCTCTGTTTTCAGGGTGGAAATCCCAGTTCAGGTGGTGAGAAATTCGCTGGCTCAGAGTCCTCCGTTCCTCAGGGGATGCGGATTCCCCGTGGCCCTGCCTCGCCACCCTGACATCCAGAGCCGCCGAGGGACTCGCACGGATTCCTTCGGCGTGGGAAGGTGGAGAGGGACGCGGCGCTTCCTGCTCGCTGCTGGGGCCGCTCCCCCTCCCCCAGGTCACTTCCAGGGGCTCCCAGCAGCTCCTGGTGCGTGTGGGGTGGAAGGTGAGGGACCCCAGCCCGGGGTCTGCACCTTCCTGGGACAGGGATGCGCAGGGATGCACACGGATCTGTCCCCTCCGTGCTGCCACCATTAGGCACGGATGTCACCCAGAGCCCCTGGGTGGCAGCTGGCCTTGTCCCCAAGGACATAGTTTCCCACTGAGGCCATGGAGCTGGGATTTCAGGGGGATTTCCACCAGCCCTAAACCCACCCGGGGCAGCAATCCCAGGGATGAGCAGCGGGAGCAGATCCAGCCCTCCCCGGGGAGGGGGGACAAGGGTCCCACAGAGCCCCTGCCACTGCCAGGAAACTTCTGACCCGGGGTCACCGTTGTTCATAGAGACTGTGATGCAGAGAAATAAAATAATAAACCAGCCCTGCTGCTTGTTCCCAGCTCAGCCTGCTCTCCTGGGGGTGCAGCTGGATTTCCACGTCCTTTTTCCCCCGTTCCCTGCGAGTTCGGGATGAGCGCGGCTCACCAGTGATGTGTGACAGAGCCAGAACAAGGGACAGGACAAAATGGCCTCGGGGGCACCCGGGGAGGTTTAGGTTGGATATTTGGGAAAATTTCTTCATGGGAAGGGTGGCCATGGGAACAGCTGCCCAGGGCAGTGGTGAGACCCCATTCCTGGAGAGATTTAAAATCCATGAGGATGTGGCACTTGGGGACATGGTCAGCGGTGGCCTCAGAGGGCTTTTCCAGCCTCAGTGATTCCATATCTTCCTGTCCCTGGTGCACAGCCCCGTGTCCCTCTGCTTGGGACAGAGCATTCCCAGGTCCTGATCCAGCCGTGAGGATCTGCAGAGCGCCAGGAGCTCTTTGCCAGCCGAGGGGATCTGGGGGCCACTGGAGCAGAGTTCACCTGGAGCTGCTGCGGATGAGAAAAGAGAAGTGAAAATGTGAAGCTCTGACAGTTCTGCAGTCAAAAACAGGAAGGAGCCGGGGGCAGGCGCACAAAGCCCAGATTTTATCGGAGCTGGAACGGGGCCGAGGGCTCCTGGCAGCAGCAGCTTCCATGGGAAGGGGAGAGGGGACTGCCAGTCTGGCAGTGGGGACACTGTGGGGACACGGGGGCGGCCAGGAAGGACAGGCAGGCTGTGGCCCAGCTGATGGGGTTTAAGATGGGTTTGGGTGCTTTAGCTCGCCCAAATGTCCCTTTTGGGGTGACACAAGGAGCCCAAACCCAAGAATTCCCATTCCCAAGGTGTGTCCCTGTCCCCAGGCCCCGCTGCCCAATTTCCCGCTCTGCTGAGGGTGTTTCTGCCACCCTGGAGTGGCACCGTCCCCACCTCTGTCCCTGCACTGCTGGGGACACAGGGGACAGCAGAGCTCTGCCCGCGCGGGGGCAGGGTGGGCCCGGGGGGGGGACGGCGGGACCAGGGGAGCACGCGGGGCCGGCACATCTGTCCGGGCCCTGCACATCTGTCCGGCCCCGTCCCGTCCCTGCGCAGCTGCACAGCTCCATCTGCCGAGCTCCCGGCGCCGCACCGGCCGCGGGGCGCTCCAGAGCCGGGGAAGTGCCCCGGGAATGGGGAATGTCGGCTCTGGGGACACGGCGGGGACACGCGGAGCCGGGACGGGCCCTGCGGGGCTCGCACAGCGCGGGCGGCACGGCTGGAGCCGGGCACGGCTGGAATCCCGCACAGCTGGATCTCTTCACAGCTGGAATCCCGCACAGCTGGGTCCCCGCACAGCTGGATCTCTTCACAGCTGGAATCCCGCACAGCTGGGTCCCTGCACAGCTGGGGTCCCCGCAGAGCTGGGTCCCCGCAGAGCTGGAATCCCGCACAGCTGGATCTCTTCACAGCTGGAATCCCACACAGCTGGGTCCCCGCACAGCTGGAGCCGGGCACGGCTGGATCCCCGCACAGCTGGGTCCCCGCACAGCTGGATCTCTTCACAGCTGGATCCCCGCACAGCTGGGTCCCCGCACAGCTGGGTTCCCGCACAGCTGGAGCCGGGCACAGCTGGGTCCCCGCACAGCTGGAATCCCCGCACAGCTGGGTTCCCGCACAGCTGGAGTCGGGCACAGCTGGGTTCCCGCACAGCTGGAATCCCCGCACAGCTGGGTCCCCGCACAGCTGGAATCCCCGCACAGCTGGAATCCCCGCACAGCTGGAGGCAGACGCTCCAGGGCTGCCTCTGCCTTTGCTGCCCCAGATGTTTTCCAGCACCGCCCCCACCTCTGCCCCCTCCCCATCCTGTTTCTTTTCCGTAAGTTAATTTTAAGAAGAATTCAATGTTCTTTATTAGCCGTGGTCCAAGCAGACCGACCCAAAGACACCTTAAATTTTAAATGAAAGACTCCACTGGCGTTTCTGAAGTTCTGGATTGTGCCAGGGCAGAATTTGTTTCTCTGCCTTTCTTTACACAGCTGCGAAATTTTACCTAAAGGAGGCAAAAGCTCCGTTCCAGTCCCAGGAGCCAAAGCCCTGGAATGGTGTGGGCAGGGGGATGAACTCCTGCAGCCCTGATCCCGGGGGTGCAGGGCATGGATCCATCCCCATCCTAAAGCACATCGCCGGCTGATGCTGCCAGGGATCAACCCCAAAATGGGCTCAATATTTCGGGTGAGGCACGTGGTGTGAGACGGGGGCGCTGGCTGCAGCCCCCCAGGCCTGCATGAGGGCTTTGCCAGCGCTCCTGAATGCCTTTTTTTTTTTTTTTTTTTTTTTTTTTTCCCCGAAAAATAAAGATGAATCAATTATCAACATTCTGGAGCATCCCGGGGCAGCTGCGCCTGGTCCCATGGGGGTGGTGCTGATTGCCCTGATTAGTCGCTGGTTATCAGGGGCGAGGGTGGGGCCAGGGGCGATCCTGGAGGAAGAGCAGGAGCGGAGCGAGGTGGGATCCTTTCCGGGGTGTGCAGGGGCGTTCCTTTGGGATTTTGGGGGATGGGTGTTCCTGGGCGCGGTGCAGTGGGATTTGTGGGGACGGGACCCTCTCCCTGGGGCACAGCTCGGTCGCCTCTGGCTCCAGGAAAACCCTCAAACGAGGCAGCGCGGGTCCCGGGGGTGTTAAATCCCTCCCGAGTGTCTCCTTTGTGTCCCCAGCACCTCTGGGCTCTGGGGACACCCTGGCAGAGGGGCCCTGCTCGCCAAAATGTGAGGTTTGGTGGCCCTGAGCAGAGCTGCTGGCGCACGGGGGGTGCCACCCTCCCTGAGCTGTGTCCTGCCTGCTGTCTGGTCCCACAAATGCTCGGTTTTAGGGAATTCCTGCCCGCCCAGCCCCTCTGTGGCAGCGCCATGGCCGTCACCAGGGGGCTGCTCATCCCAGGGATGGACTGGGATCTTCTGAGCTGGCTCCCAGCCCGGCCTGGGGGTTTGGGGGGGGGGGATCAGAGCACTTTCAGAGCCCCCCTGGGGGCTGGAGGGGTCAGGGATGCAGCTGTGATCCCATTGCTTCCCTGGGGAGCTCCTTCCATGCTGGAATGTGGCTGTTCCCTGTGCCCTGAGCGTCTCCATGAGAAGTTTCTTTCTCCCAGCGCTGTTCTCCAGCCCCATCCAGCTCTCCTCCTCTCCCTGCTGTGTCCTGGCAGGGAGCTGGCACACGTGGGAGGACATCCCGGTGATGGACGGGCACCTTCCGTGCCCAGATTCCTCCTGGGCACACCAAAATAACACAAATCCCCCCCAAAAATTCATGGAGCAGCTGCAGGGCCCCAGGATTCCCATCCCTGGCAGTGGCCAAGGCCAGGCTGGAGGGTCTGGAGCAATCCTCGGGGAAGGTGTCCATGAGCTCATTCCCACATCCCTCGTGTCCTCCTGGGAGCAGCTCCCAGCATGGCAGTGGCTCTGTGTGCCCGGGAAAACCCCGGGACCATGGAGGGAAGGGTTCACTGTGGAGCTGGGAGCAGCTGCAGCCCTGATCCCGGAGCTGCTGCAGCCCTGCCATGAGCTGGGGGCTGGCAGGAGCTTTTCCCCTGGATTTCCCACCCCTGGGGGCTGGCAGGGGCTTTTCCCGTGGATTTCCCACCCCTGGGGGCTGGCTGGGGCTGTTCCCATGGATTTCTCATCCCTGGGGGCTGGCAGGAGCTTTTCCCGTGGATTTCCCACCCCTGGGGGCTGGCAGGGGCTGTTCCCGTGGGGTCTCCAGCCCTGCTCCTGCTGGGATTCTCGGGATGCTCATGAAGTGCTTTGGTTGCCCCCGGCACGAGGCGGGGCTGCCCCAGGAGCGTTTGGGGCGCTCCCTCTTTGGGGTTCAGCCTCCCGGGGGTGGCACGTGGGAGCCTCGGTGGTGCCACTGGCTTTTCAGGGCCTGGGGGATGGATTGATCCCCTCTGTGCCCTCCTGAGCTCCTGTGGGGCTGGGACAGCTGCTCCTGGGGGCTCTCCCCTCTCCCAGCCTGAGGAAGGAATCCTGGAAATCGGCCCCAGGGAGAGCTCAGAGCCCCTGGCAGGGCCTGAAGGGGCTCCAGGAGAGCTGCAGAGGGATGGGGACAAGGCAGGGAGGGACAGGACACGGAATGGCTGGAAATGGGAAGATTTAGGTGGATATTAGGAAGGAATTTTGGCTGTGGGGATGGTGAGGCCCTGGAACAGAATTCCCAGAGCAGCTGTGGCTGCCCCTGGATCCCTGGCAGTGCCCAAGGCCAGGCTGGACACTGGGGCTGGGAGCTCCTGGGACAGTGGGAGGTGTCCCTGCCCTTGTCCCCTATAAACCCAGCTTTACAGGGGAAGAGGCAAGGGGCAGAACTTCCCGGGGAATCCACCCTGCAGCGCCGCAGCTCCGGCCCCTCCCGCCGTTCCCAGCCCGGTTTAATCCCGGCCCATCCGAAGGGGCGCTGCCAACAGCCCCTGGCTGCTCTTAACGCCGCGGATTTGCCAGGGCCACGTCCTGCCCGAGGCTGAGGATTGGGGTTTTATTTAGCAAATCCCGGCGCTGCTGCGGGGCCGGGCCGGGCTCCTCGGGCGCCGCTGTCACATGGAGCCGCGGCTGACTCCGCCGGCAGATGAGTAATGCATCCGTGACTCATTTTCTGCCGCTTTTATTTGGTTTTTTTTTATTTATTTTTTAATCTTCAGGCCCTTGACTTCATCTGTTGCCGGCAGCTCCTCGTTCCTCTCCTTCGGGAGCTGCCGGAGATTTCCAGGGCTTTTCGTGGGAATTGTCCTTGAGGCAGCTCAGTGGGGCTGGGGGGCGTTTGGAAGTCAAATTGCAAACCTCCAGCATTTGGGAGTATCGGCTTTGCCTCGGAAAGAGGGGCTTGGTGGCAGCTGCCCTCCCCAGGGACGTGGGAATGCTGCAGGCTCTCCCTGTGCCAGCTGTTTTTTTGGGAAGAGCCCGTTCCAGGAGCAGCTTTGTGGGGTTAATTTCGGCCGCAGGAAGGGGAGTTTTGGCCTGGCCCCTGGCAGGAGGTGTTTCACAAGGCTCGGCTATCCCCCGGATCCAGGGAAAGCTGGAGCTGCCTGCGGGGAGCAGCAGCCAAAGGATTCCCAGTGCGATGGGGAGGCTGCCCCAACCCACTGCTGGAACGGGGAAATCTGGTGAAAAGGGGTTCTGTATCCATAGCCTGGCCTGGGAAGGGATTTGCAGGGAAATCCTGGCTCTCCTCGTTTGCCTAAGGAATGTCAACCCCCTGGAGCTGTGGGAGGGGGGCACTGGCTCTGTCCTGCTCGGCACAGGGTGTGGGATCACGGAATTCCCAGATTTAGGTTTGGAAGGACCCTAAAGCCCATCCCAGCCCTGCCATGGCAGGGACACCTTCCCCGAGGATTGCTCCAGACCCTCCAGCCTGGCCTTGGCCACTGCCAGGGATGGGAATTCTGGGGCCCTGCAGCTGCTCCATGAATTTTTGGGGGGGATTTGTGTTATTTTGGTGTGCCCAGGAGGAATCTGGGCACGGAAGGTGCCCGTCCATCACCGGGATGTCCTCCCACGTGTGCCAGCCCGGCTCCTCGGGTGTTTTAGGGCAGGGCCGAGGGGACAGTGGGACAACATTCCACGGGCTGTGCTCAGCCTGGGATTACAACCACAATTCCCGAGGGCACTGGGCTCCTGTCCCTGCGCTGGCAGCGGGGCAGGGAGGTCACAGGAGCTCCTTGCAGGGATTAAAGGAACCATCTGTTCAATAATCCCGTCCCTGTGGCGTTTCCCACCAGCCGGGATGGGACGGGGCTGGGCTGGATACAGAGACCCTGCCGAGGTCCTGTTCCCTCACTGCCTCCTCCAGACCCTTGGAGGCACTTGGCTTTTGGATTAATATTTTAAATGGGAGGGGAAAAAGATTTTTTTTTTTTTTAATATTTTACTATTTTAACAGGGGGAAAAAAAATTATTTTCATTAATGAAAAATGACTTTTATTTTTTCAATGGGAAAGACGATGTGGGCATTTCTCCCGAGCGGGGAGAAACCCTGACAAGCACGTGGGGCTGCCGGGGATGATCCTAAAGACGCTGATGCAGGGCGAGCGGCAGGAGGGAAGTTTTCCATCCCCGCTCCGCGGTCACGTTGAAAAGCCACATTGGCGAGCGCCGGAGCGCGCGGGTTGTCCCCAGACCGCCGCTGCTGTCCCCTGCAGGGGACAGGAGGGGCAGAGGCGGCTCCTCCGCGCTGATGGTGCCGATCCCGGTTTTTCCGGGCGCTGGGAAGCGGCGGGGGCCGAGCCCGGGCTGGCCCCGCTGTCCCATCCAGCCGCGGGTGCTGTTTGGGATGAGCATCCCGGGAGGAGCCTGGGGCGGTTCGAGCACCTTTCCTGCCGGTGGAAAAAAAAAAATAACCGGACTTTCAGAGCTGGGTACAGCCGGTTTTGCCAGGGACGGTTTTAAATCCCGCATTTTCTTGGATAAACCGGGCGGGATCCCCATAATTTAGGCTGAGCTCCCCCCAGGCCGCAGTGACAGGTTGGGAAAGGGGTGAGGGACCCGGGGGGCTCTTCCAGGGGGAGCTGGTGCCGGGGGTGGCAGAGGAACGGGGCACGGGGCAGGGGTGGCACTGTGTGGGGACACAGGGCAGGGTGGCATCGCGGGGACACAGGGCAGAGGTGGCACTGTGGGGGGACACAGGGCAGGGTGGCATCGCGGGGACACAGGGCAGAGGTGGCACTGTGGGGGGACACAGGGCAGGGGTGGCACTGTGTGGGGACACAGGGCAGGGTGGCATCGCGGGGACACAGGGCAGGGTGGCACTGTGGGGGGACACAGGGCAGGGTGGCATCGCGGGGACACGGGCACGGCCCGGCCCCAGCGCTCGCAGTCCCCCCCCGCCCCCGCTGCCTCCCCGGCCTCTTTTGTTCCCCGCTCCTCTTTCCCTTCATGCGAGATTAATTCCCGGGCGCTGCTGGAAGCAGTCGGGGAGGAATTTCTCCCGCATCCTCCTTTCGGGGCTAATTGCTGGCGCCGTGACGTCAGCGATGGATTTGTCCCTGGGATGGCAGCGGGAGCGGCTGCCAGGAGGGCCCGGCGCTGCCCGGCTCCGTCCCCGCGCTCCGCTGCCTTCTCCAGGCGGGATCGATCCCTTTTTCCCGATCCCAGCCCCGCACGCTCCCGCTCTGACAGCGGCCGGGAATTAATCGGGCTGGCCGCAATAGGATTAAGGGAGGGGAAGTGCGTCACGAGGTGCGGACAGGGCTTCTGCTTTTGGGGAAAACGGCGCTGGGGAGGCTGGAAAAGAGGGGGGGGAAAAAAAAAAAAAAAAAAATCTGGGAAATAGGTTGGAGCGTTCCCTGGGGGTGTGTCGGGAGCGAGCGCGCATGTGAGGAGTGCGGGGCGGGAGGCAGCGAGCCCGCCTCGTCCTCCCTTTCTGCGAGCATCCTCCGCGGTGCCATCCTGGAGGTGATACAGGCGCAGCAGCATCCATGGCCTGCCCGTAGCCGCGGCATTCCCGCTCCTTCCTCCTCCTCCTCGTCCTCCTCCTCCTCCTCCCCGCCGCCCGGGAAGCGCTGCTGACGGGGGATCGCGCTCTCCTGCGTTTTTTTCAGGCTCCTCGGAAATTGAGGAATGCAATTCTGCCACCATGATGGAAGGTAGGTGATGAGCCGGGCGCGTTCTTCCGCGGGGCTCGCCCGGCTCTGGAGGGGAGGAGGCGCCGAGCCCGTGCCCGGGGGGCTCCGTCCTTTCCGAAATAAATTAATACCGTTAATCAGAACTCAATCAAACCCTCCCCTCCCCCTAATCCCGAGCGGCTGGAGGCTCAGCCGAGCGCCGCCGTGGTGATATAATACCGAGCCCATCAGGTTATTTGCAATTCCATCCCCAGCCCTGTGTAGGCAGCTCGGGCTGTGCGAATTCCCGGTTTTCCGCGGAGCTGCCGCTTCCTCCGTCGGGATTAGGATCCCGAAATCCCGATTTTTATCCTGCTGTGCTGCACGGAGGATGGAGCTGGGGGGTGTGCAGCTGCTGGAGGGGATTCGGTGGTTTTCCCTGGGTGGTGGATGAGCGTCATTTCAGTGGGAAACGAGGGAATCGGAGCTCGAGATGATTTTTTTCCTTGCCGAGCCCTGGAGATGCAGGTCGGGGGAAGGAGGAGGAGATGCTGGATTGGGGTTTCTCGGCATAGAAAAGGGGATGAGGAGGGAATATGGGCTCCAGGCTCAGGGTGCTTCAGGGCGCTGTGTCTGATCCTGTGTGGGAAAAGCCTCTGGGCACGACAGGAATTTTATCCTCTGTCGTCTGTCTCGGCCGTATGTAAAGCTCTCCTTTATTATTTGTAATTTTAATTCCTTCTGGAGCAGGATGCAGGGAAAGGATGTCTTGGATTCAATTGTATTTTAGCAGAATGGATACTCCAGGGCCAGCAAGAGCAAAATGTGTTGGATTTTGGGGGATTTCTGGCCCGTTGGTGGCAGCAGCAGCAGGGCCTGGCTTGGTGGAGCCTCTTCCAACCCAGGGAGCTCCCCGGAATGACAGGCAGAAATTGGGAAATTGCTTCCCGGAGTATCCCCGGAATCTGGGGCTGCCCCCTGCCCAAATTCACCTGGAGAGGCCTCGGGGTCCGTGGAATTTCTGTGGGTTTGAGGTATTTCCCTGGCCTCGGGAATTGGGGTGTCGTCACGGCCGCGTGTGGGCACCGGGATCGGCCTCTCCTGGGATGGGTTTTGGAGGCTTGGCTGTGAAGGAAATGAGTTTTGTTGTCCCTTAGATCCCAGGAAAAGCCTTCCCTGCTCTCCCTGGTGCTGATGAGAGTCACAAGCAAAAGAGGTTTTAATTTTAGCCCATGACATCAAACCCATCCCACGACAGGAGCGGGTCATGGCAGGGAAAATGCCATTAAGAACCTGGCTGCTCCCAAAATTCCAACCTTCACGGAGGAATTCCTGTGGATAAAGTGAAGCTGTCCTGCTGTAGGCCTTGCCTTGAGTTATTTATTCAGTTTTGAGCCTGCTTGGGGGAAGTAAATTGGGGTTTTGAGGCTCTTTTGGGATTTGGGGTTTTTGGTTTTGGGGTGGTTTTTTTTTTTTGGGGTTTAGTTTTATTTCTTGAGGGTTTTGGCCTGGCAGGAGCTTTGGTCACTGCCCAGCCCCACACTGGAGATGGATCCAGGGCTGGGGCATCGCGCTCGGGCAGAGGTGGAATCACCTTCCATGACCCAGTCGTGCATGGGGAAAAAATTAAATACTAGTCATAAAAAGTGAATTATTAAACAGCTTGAAATGTTCCTCAAGTGGTTGATGCAAACCAAGAATGGAAGTTGGAAAATTAGAACTAATTCCTGGGTTTTTTTGAGTTTTGAAATAGTTGGAAATTGGCTGGATTCGTGGGAGAGTGGAACTTCAATCCAAGATGCCACTGAAACTCTGGCCCCTTATTTAATTTTATTTTTAATAACATTTTATTCATTTTAATTTTATTTATTTATTAAAATTTAATTTTTATTTTAAATTTTATTTTATTTTTAAATAAAATTAGATGTATTTAATATTTAGATTTATTTAATATTAATACAACTAATTCAATGGTTTTAACAAGCTTGGCTTAATTGGAGCTGAAACTTTTCAACCTGTGCAAAACGCCGAGAGCTCCTCGCAGCGAGCAGCTTAAAGGGGTTTAATTATTACTGTGATTAATTATTTAAATCATTTTTCCTGCTGGAGTGGTGGATACTGAGCTGGAAGTGGAGGGTGGGTGCAGGACCTGAGGCCACCCATGGCCAGCAGGGTGGGCCTGGCTCATGGATTCCCTTTGGATCCTTTTCCTGGGGAAAAAAAGGGAATTCACCTGGTTGGGAACGGCGCAGGATGAGCAACTTTTGCTGGATAGGGACATCATCCTCAATATATGGAATATTTTGTCATTCTTCAGTGAGATGCGCGAAAAATGTTTCTTTTTCGTGGATGTCTAAAAAATCCCAATGATACCCCAAAAAAAAAAAAACATGCAAAAGAGGTTTTTGTTTCCCCAGACCCCAAACCCTCGCTGGAGGACACCGAAGGCGCCGCAGGCGTCTCCAGGAATGGAAATTCCTGCACCTCCACTGGGGCAGGAACATTCCAGCCGTGCTTGGCTTCGCTCGGCCGGGTGGGAAGCAGGGCTGGGGTGGGGATGAAACCCCCCGGAGGTCCCACCACGCGTGGAACGAGAGGGCTTTGGACGTTCCCGGGGATTGGGAACGGCTCGGAAGCGCCGTGGGCGCGCGGCGGAGGTGAAGAGCCGGGCACGGAACGGGTTTGACTCCTTTTGGAACGCCCGGCTGCATCCGCAGGGCGTGGGGAGGCTTTGGTGAAGTTTGGGAATGGCTCCTCCTCGGGGAGGAGCTCGGGGGATCCTGGGGAGACGGGAGCAGGCGTGGTTCCTTTGGAAAAGGGCGTTCCTGCTTCTCCTGGGGTGCTCCTCCAGACCCCAAAGCGGGGGAGAAGCCTTCCCAGGGTGGGAATTTCTTGGAGTCTCTTCAGATCTGGGGAGTTTGGTCACTCAGGGAATTTCCACGGGGATGTTCTGTCCAGCTGGGGACAGTGGAAGGTGTCCCAGCCCCTGTCAGGGGTGGGCTGAGAGAGGATTTTGGGTCCCTCCCAGCCCAAACCAGTCTGGGATTCTCTGGTCACATCCAAACCGGGGAAAATCTTTCTGGAATGATCTTTAGGAGCCCTGGTGGTCTCTGCTTTTGGAGTGCTGGGCCCAGAGGCATCAATGGCACATCCAAAAAAAAATCCTTTTTGTTGGTTGAAAATTGACTTTATTTCAGTAATCTCGGTTTGAATCTGCTCAGCGTTGTCTGCAGGACTCGGCAAGGAAATTATCTGGGAAATTTCGGGGGGGGGGGATTTGGATTTGAGGAGATAAAACTGGGGGGGAGATGGATTCGAGGAGGCAAATCTGGGGTTTGGATTTGAGAAAGCCACCAGCAGGTTTGATGGAATATCATGGATTCAGGCATGGATGGAAAACCATCCCAGAAAATTCCCAGAACACTGAGCCAGGAGCTGGATTTTCCAGAGTTCGGTCAGGATTCCACGGCTGAGCTCGGATCCGAGGAGATCCAGGGCTTGGTGTAGGATATCTCATCTTTGCCCTCTGAGATGGAGTTTTCCAGACCTGCTGGAATTTTCTGCAGAACTGGGAAGGAAACCACTTTTTCAGGATGTGGGAGAAGATTTCCCCCCCCCCCCCTTTTCCCAGGAAATGCTGAGCCTGATCCAGGGATTTGGCTGCTCTTGTATCCCAGGATGGGCTGGGGGTTGGGGACATCCCACCTTGCTCAAGACCAAAGATGCCCATGGAGAATTTTGGGATGTTTTTTGGGGGCTGATCCAGGTGGGTTTGAGCTGTCAAGGAGGAATTTTGTGGGAATGGGGCCTTGGAAGTGAAAAGCTTGGAAGAGAAGTGGGGAAAAGCTCTGGAGCTCTCAGGTTTGGGGTTCAAAAACAAACAAAAAAGCCCCCAAAACAAAAAGAGGCAAAACCTAAAAAAAAATTTAAAAGGGAAAACCTGGGGAACAGTGGCAAACCAAAAAAAAAAAAAAGACAAAACCTAAAAAAAACCAGGCAAAACTCCTCCTTGGGGTGAGCCCAGTTTAAAATGTGCCCGTGGGCATCTGGAACTGGTGCCCAAACGCAGGAATTTGGGATTTCCTGCCAAGGCAGGAATTTCCTGGGTGAGTCACCGGCCTCACTCCTGTTCTGGGGATTGCAGGAAAAAAAATTCCAGGTGAGGTCGGGGGCCGCGTGCCTTGGACCCCCCCATGCGGGGTTTTATCCCTTAAAAACGCGGATTTGGGGTGAAATCCTGCCCTAAATGTTGATGTTGAGCGCCCAGAGCTGGTGGAGGTGGAAAATGGGATTTACCCAGAGTTTGTGGCAGCAATCCCAACCTAATATTGGGCTTGGAGAGAAGGAATCTGAAGGAGAGTGGGATTTATCCAGAGTTTGTAGAATCTCAACCCAATATTGGGATTAGAGAGAAGGAATGTGAAGGAAAATGGGATTTACCCAGAGTTTGTGGAATCCCAACCCAATTTTGGGATTGGAGAGAAGGAATCTGAAGGAGAATGGGATTTATCCAGAATTTGTGGAATCTCAACCCAGTTTTGGGATTGGAGAGAAAGAATCTGAAGGAAAATGGGATTTATCCAGAGTTTGTGGAATCTCAACCCAGTTTTGGGATTGGAGAGAAGGAATGTGAAGGAAAATGGGATTTATCCAGAGTTTGTGGAATCCCAACCCAATTTTGGGATTGGAGAGAAGGAATCTGAAGGAGAATGGGATTTATCCAGAATTTGTGGAATCTCAACCCAGTTTTGGGATTGGAGAGAAGGAATGTGAAGGAAAATGGGATTTATGCAGAGTTTGTGGCTGGGATCCCAACCCAAATTTGGGAGAGGAGGAACACGAAGGAAAACGGGATTTATCCAGAATTTGTGGCAGGAATCCCAATCCCGTTTTGGGATTGGAGAGGAGGAACGTGAGGGAAAAACTGGGAAGGAGGGGAAGGCAGAGCTGCTCCCCAGAGCAGGGCCTGGAAGTGTTGGGATACCCCAGACCTGTCAGTGAGGATCCGAGTGCCTCGGCAAGGGAGGGGATGGGAATTCTGCCCCTTTCCCATACACACATGGGGATTTATTTCCCTAAAGACATATATAGGGATTTCTTTTCCCATATATATATAGGGATTCATTCTTCCCATATACATATGTAGGGTTTTATTTTCCCATATATATATAGAGAGAGAGAGAGATTTATTTTGCCCATATACATATGTGGGGATTTATTTTCCCATATATATAGATAAGGATTTATTTTCCCATATATATGTATATATTTTTATTTTCCCATATATATATGGATTTATTTTCCCATATATATATTTTTTATATATATATATTTATATATATGTATATGGATTTATTTCCCTATATATATATATATGGATTTATTTCCCTATATATATATATAAAATATGGATTTATTTCCCTATATATATATAAATATGGATTTATTTCCCTATATATATATATATATGCATATATGGAGTTATTTTCCCATATATATATGGATTTATTTCCCTATATATATACATATATGGATTTATTTCCCTATATATACATATATGGATTTATTTTCCCGTATGTATATGGGTTTATTTCCCTGTATATATACATATATGGATTTATTTCCCTATACATATATGGATTTATTTTCCCGTATATATGTATTTATTTTCATTTTCCCATATATATACATATATGGATTTATTTCCCTATACATATATGGATTTATTTCCCTATACATATATGGCTTTATTTTCCCATACCTATGTACCTATTTTCCTTTTCCCATATATATACATATATGGATTTATTTTCCCATATGTATATGGATTTATTTCCCTATACATATATGGCTTTATTTTCCCGTACCTATGTACCTATTTTCCTTTTCCCATCTCTCTCTATGCAGGCTGTGCAGGTGGATTTGGGGCGGATCCCCAGCGTGGCCCTGTTTGCTGTGCCGCCCATGGCGGGGCTGAGGCGAGCTCGGATGGGCACCAAACCCCGCTGCCGGTGCCCCCCGAGGGCTGGGGGCTCCCAGGCTGCTCCAGCTTGGAGCCCACATGGCACTTGGGTGTTGGGTGTTTTTTTCCCATTTTAATTCTCATTTTAATTCTCAATTTTTTCCCCATTTTAACTCTATTTTTTCCCGTTTTAATTATTTTTTCCCATTTTAATTCTCAATTTTTTTCCCGTTTTAACTCTGGTTTTTTTTCCCATTTTAACTCTATTTTTTCCTGTTTTAACTCTTTTTTTCCCGTTTTAGTTCTCAATTTTTTCCCATTTTAACTCTCATTTTTTTCCCATTTTAACTCTATTTTTTCCCATTTTAATTCTCATTTTTTCCCCCTTTTTAGCTCTATTTTTTCCCATTTTAACTCTATTTTTTCCTGTTTTAACTGCTTTTTTCCCGTTTTAACTCTTAATTTTTTTCCCGTTTTAACTCTCAATTTTTTTCCCGTTTTAACTCTCAATTTTTTTCCCGTTTTAGCTCTATTTTTTCCTGTTTTAACTCTCAAATTTTTTCCCCGTTTTTAACTCTCAGTTTTTTCCCCGTTTTTAACTGTTTTAATTTTTTTCCCTGTTTTAACTCTCAAATTTGTTTTCCCATTTTAATATTTTCTGTTTTAATTTTTTTTCCCATTTTCATTCTTGGAGCCAGAGTTTTTTGGGGCTGCCCTGCAGGAATTCCTGCCCTTCCCCTCCAGACTTTTGGTGGGACTGGGAAGGGAATTCCCCAGCTCATCCCAGTTTACACCGGGTGGGTGCTGGCAGTGAGAATTTGGTTTAAAAGCAGATTTTTAAATCCTAAATCATCTGGGAAAATATTCCTTACCCACCCCAGCCTTGGAAAAAACACTTTTCATTTGTCTTTAAATTCTGATTTTTTTCTTTGGTGTCATTTGGGTTTAGGTTTTTGGGGTTTTTTTGTTTTGTTGGTTTTTTTTTTTTTTTTTTTTTTTTTTTTTTTTAATGATGTATTGAGGAAAAAAAATCCTAAAATTCTCCACCTACTCACAGTCAAGAACTGAAAAGCTCGGGTTGGGATTAATTTGGGGTAAATTGCAGGAATTTTGGGATAATTGGAGCAGCAAGGATGAGATTTCCCAGCCTGCCTCTGCTTCAGCCCCACAAATAAATGAAATAAATACATTAAATAATGAATAATGGAAATCATTAAAGGTGCAGCTTGTTAATGGAGTTGATGTTAATTATTAAAAAATAATATTAATAATAAAATCCTGGAATGGTTTGGGTTGGAAGCACCTTCAAGCTCATCCCATTCCAACCCTGACAATTCCCAATATCCCAGGTTATTCCAAGCTTTGTCCAGCCCTGAATTAATTAATATATAATAATTAATATAATTAATAAAATATAGATTACTGTAAAATGCAATATATCAACTATATATCACATTATAAAAATAAAATACTATAAAATATCTATAATATATAATGTATAATATATAATATTTTAAAATAATATTAAATGCTATAAAATAATATAGATTATAAAATACTATATCATGCAATATAAAGAATATAGAACAATAGACTATAATAATGAAATATAAAATGTAATGTATAATATTGCATATTTTATAAAAATATAGAATAATAAAATTATATATAAAATAGAATATTATGTATGTTAATTAATATATCAAATGAAATACTATAAAATACAATATATAAAATATATAATACATAACGTTAGAAAATATAAAATAGAAAAATGTAGACTATAAAATATGTATAATTAATATAATTTATAGGCACAATTAATTAGTAGAAATATAATGAACGCTTCGTGTTTCTCACCTGCAGCTCTGCAGGGAGAGGGTGGGAAAATCTCCCCAGCTCAGAAATTAAACCTGGCTTTAGGCCAGGCCTGCTGCTCCTTTTTAGTGCCAGCCTTAAAAACGCGGATTTGGGGTGAAATCCCGCCCGAAATGCTGGTGTTGAGCACCCAGAGCTGGTGGAGGTGGAAAATGGGATTTACCCAGAGTTTGTGGAATCCCAACCCGGGTTTGGGTTTGGAGAGGAGGAATGTGAAGGAAAATTGGATTTACCCAGAGTTTGTGGAATCCCAACCCGGGTTTGGGTTTGGAGAGGAGGAATGTCAAGGAAAATGGGATTTACCCAGAGTTTGTGGAATCCCAACCCAAACTTGGGTTTGGAGAGGAGGAACGTGAAGGAAAATGGGATTTACCCAGAGTTTGTGGAATCCCAACCCGGGTTTGGGTTTGGAGAGGAGGAATGTCAAGGAAAATGGGATTTATGCAGAGTTTGTGGAATCCCAACCCGGGTTTGGGTTTGGAGAGGAGGAATGTCAAGGAAAATGGGATTTATGCAGAGTTTGTGGAATCCCAACCCGGGTTTGGGTTTGGAGAGGAGGAATGTCAAGGAAAATGGGATTTATGCAGAGTTTGTGGCTGGAATCCAAATCCACTATTGGGATTGGAGAGAAGGAATCTGAAGGAAAATGGAATTTATCCAGATTTTGTGGAATCCCAACCCAAACTTGGGTTTGGAGAGGAGGAATGTGAAGGAAAATGGGGTTTATCCAGAGTTTGTAGTGGAATCCCGACCTAAATTTTGGGGTTTGGGTTTGGAGAGGGGGAATGTGAAGGAAAATGGGATTTATCCTGAGTTTGTGGAATCCCAACCCAATATTGGGATTGGAGAGAAGGAATGTGAAGGAAAATGGGATTTACCCAGAGTTTGTGGCAGGAATTTGGACCCAGTTTTGGGAGAGGAGGAACACAAAGGAAAGTGGGATTTATCCAAATTTTGTGGAATCTCAACCCAATTTTGGGACTGGAGAGAAGGAATGTGAAGGAAAATGGGATTTATGCAGAGTTTGTGGCAGCAATCCCGACCCAAACTTGGGAGAGGAAGCGTAAGAGGGAAAATGGGATTTTTCCAGAGTTTGTGGCTGGAATCCCAACCCAATTTTGGGATTGGAGAGAAGGAATCTGAAGGAAAATGGGATTTATTCAGAGTTTGTGGCAGGAATCTGGACCCAATTTTGGGAGAGGAGGAACACGAAGGAAAGTGGGATTTATCCAGAATTTGTGGAATTTCGACCCAGTATTGGGATTGGAGAGAAGGAATGTCAAGGAAAATTGGATTTATGCAGAGTTTGTGGAATCCCAACCCAATATTGGGATTGGAGAGAAGGAATGTGAAAGAAAATGGGATTTATCCAGGGTTTGTAGCAGGAATCCCAATGCAATTTTGGGTTTGGAGAGGAGGAATGTGAAAGAAAATGGGATTTATGCAGAGTTTGTGTCAGGAATCCAAATCCACTATTGGGATTGGAGAGAAGGAATCTGAAGGAAAATGGGTTTTATCCAGAATTTGTGGAATCCCGACCCAGTATTGGGATTGGAGAGAAGGAATCTGACGGAAAATGGGATTTATGCAGAGTTTGTAGTGGAATCCCGACCCAATATTGGGAAAGGAAGCATATGAGGGAATATGGGATTTATCCAGAATTTGTGGCAGGAATCTGGACCCAATTTTGGGAGAGAAGGACCACGAAGGAAAGTGGAATTTATCCAGATTTTGTGGAATCTCAACCCAATTTTGGGATTGGAGAGAAGGAATGTGAAGGAAAATGGGATTTATCCATAGTTTGTAGCAGGAATCCCAGCCCAGTTTTGGGTTTGGGAAGGAGGAATGTGAAGGAAAATGGGATTTATGCAGATTTTGTGAAATCCCAACCCAATTTTGGGATTGGAGAGGAGGAATGTGAAGGAAAATGGGATTTATGCAGAGTTTGTGGAATCCCAACCCAAATTTGGGAGAGGAGGAGCAGAGCTCCCACGGCGGCTGGGACAGCCCAGGTGTTCCCTTTCCCTCCTGGAAAACTGGGAATGGGAATTCTGGGCTGCAGGAAAAGCTGTTTGAGGCGAGGTTTGACACATCTGCCCCAAAATCGGCGTTTTTTCCATAAATATTGGCAGAGTTGGTGCTGGCAGTTCATGGGGGGGTGGATTTTGAGGAGATGCAGGAAAACGGGGCTGGGGCAGATGGAATGGCAGAGCCTCGAGGAGGAAAAATGCTTCCAGTGGGAATTTTCGGGGTTTTGTTGTGGCTTTTTTTTTTTTTTTTTGGTGTGGTTTTTTGATTGGGGTTTTTGTTGGGTTTTTTGTTTTTTTTTTTTTGGGGTGGGGGTTTGGTTTTTTTTTTGGTTTTTTTTTGGTTGGTTGTTTGTTTTTTTGGTTTTTGGTTGGTTTTTTTGGGGTTTTTTTGTTTGTTTTTTTCTGTTTGTTTTTGTGTGGTTTTTTTGTGTTTTTTTTTTTTTTGTTTTCTTTTTGGTTTTTTGGCGGTTTTTTTTTGTTTGTTTTGTTTTGTTGTTTTTGAGGGAAGGATACCCACACTGAGGTTCTACATTGATTTCTAGATAATAATTTATTATTTAATATAGCATATAATAATAAGTTTTATAATCTGTTTAATTAATAAAAATAATCTGTTTAATCTGTTAATTAATAATAATAAGCTTTATAATGTGGGGTGAAGGGAAGCTCTGCCATCTCCTTCATCCCCCAAACCCCAGAAATTCCCTGAGAGCCCCGCTCTGGGTGTGATTTTGGGGGCACATCTGGAGCTGCTGTGGCTGTGCCAGGCGGGATGAAGGGCACGGGCTGAGCTCCCTGGAACCCCAAACTCGGGTTTAAAGTGGGTTTTAACACCCAGGAGGGCTTTTCCTCCTTTCATCAGTGCCCACAAACAGCAGGGAAAAGAGGGAGTCATTCAGGCAGAAATATCGGGAATAATAGCTGGGAAATATTGACTGGGAAGCAAATATTGACTGGGAAACAAATATTAACTGGGAAATAATTACTGGGTAACAAATATTGACTGGGAAACAAATATTGACTGGGAAATATTGACTGGGAAACAAATATTGACTGGGAAATAATTACTGGGAAACAAATATTAACTGGGAAATAAATATTGACAGGGAAATCTTAACTGGGGGAAAAATTAGCTGGGAGAAAAATGTTAACTGGGAAATAATAACTGTGAAACAAATATTGAGTGGGGAAAAAATAACTGGGAAACACATATTTCAATATTATTGAAATAATATTGGGAAATATTGACTGGGAAACAAATATTGACTGGGAAATATTAACTGGGAAACAAATATTGAGTGACAAATATTAACTGGGAAACAAAAACTCTGAAACAAATAATAACTGGGGAACAAATAATGATTGAGAAACAAATATTGAGTGGGAAATATTAACTGGGGAAAAAAATAGCTGGGAGAAAAATGTTAACTGGGAAATAATTGTGAAATAAATATGAACTGGGAAATAATAACTGGGAGAAACAAATATTAACTGGGGAATATTGACTGGGAAACAAATACTGACTGGGAAACAAATATTAATTGGGAAATAATTACTGGGAAACAAATACTGAGTGAGAAATATTAACTGGGAAACAAATATTGAGTGACAAATAATGACTGGGAAACAAATAATGACTGGGAAATATTGACTGGGAAATAAATATTGACTGGGAAATAATAACTGGGGAACAAATATTGAGTGGGAAATATTAACTGGGGAAAAAAAATTAGCTGGGAGAAAAATGTTAACTGGGAAATATTAACTGTGAAATAAATATTAGCTGGGAAATATTAACTGTGAAACAAATATTAGCTGGGAAATATTAACTGTGAAACAAATGTTAACTGGGAAATAATAGCTCTGAAACAAATATTAAGTGGGAAACAAATATTGACTGGGAAATCTTAACTGGGGGAAAAATTAGCTGGGAGAAAAATGTTAACTGGGAAATAATAACTGTGAAACAAATATTGAGTGGGGAAAAAATAACTGGGAAACACATATTTCAATATTATTGAAATAATATTGGGAAATATTGACTGGGGAACAAATACTGAGTGAGAAATATTAACTGGGGGAAAAAATTAGCTGGGAGAAAAATGTTAACTGGGAAATAAAAACTCTGAAACAAATATTGACTGGGAAACAAATATTGACTGGGAAACAAATATTGACTGGGAAACAAATATTAATTGGGAAATAATTACTGGGAAACAAATACCGAGTGAGAAATATTAACTGGGAAACAAATATTGAGTGACAAATAATGACTGGGAAACAAATATTGAGTGGGAAATATTAACTGGGGAAAAAAAATAGCTGGGAGAAAAATGTTAACTGGGAAATAATAACTGTGAAATAAATATGAACTGGGAAATAATAACTGGGAGAAACAAATATTAACTGGGAAACAAATATGGAGTGAGAAATATTAAGTGAGGAAAAAATAGCTGGGAGAAAAATATCAACTGGGAAATAATAACTGTGAAACAAATATGAACTGGGAAATAATAACTGTGAAACAAATATGAACTGGGAAATGATAGCTCTGAAACAAATATTGAGTGGGAAACAATAAGTGGGAGACAAATACTGAGTGAGCAAAATGAGCTGTGAAGTTTCTGATCAGGACCAAGGTCCGACTCGAATTCCTGGTCATTTTTTGCTGCTTGTGCTGTTGGTTAGAAGGTGCTTGTGTGTGACTCTGCCAGGCTTTTCTTTTAGAGGTGTTGACATTTTTATTTTTTTTTTTTTTTTTGTGGATGCTTATGGGCTGGAGTTGTTGTTTAGGATTATTCTTTATTTTGTTATTGTAACTCATTTTTCATGACAAGAATGGGTTGTTCTGTGAACTGGTTCTCATTCTTTCGGTTCTTTCTTATGGGAATTAACTGCACTTAGCTGGAGCAGCAGGCCTAGGGAAGAGCCTGGAGGAACCCACTGTGCTCCTTCTGCTCCTGGGGGCTCTGGAATTCCAGGATTTCCCAGCTGGCTCTGCAGTGCTTGGTGCCAGGCATTGAGCAGATAAAACTCAGTGCTGAGCACAGCCAAACTCGGGTTTAAAGTGGGTTTTAACACCCAGGAGGGTTTTTCCTCCTTTCATCAGTGCCCACAAACAGCATGGGAAAGGAGGGAGTCATTCAGGCAGAAATATTGGGAATAATAGCTGGGAAACAAATATTGAGTGAGAAATATTAGCTGGGAAATATTGACTGGGAAACAGATATTGAGTGAGAAATATTAGCTGGAAAATATTGACTGGGAAACAAATATTGAATGAGAAATATTAGCTGGGAAATACCAACTGTGAAACAATTAACTGGGAAAAAAAAATTACATGTGAGAAAGGATATTAACTGGGAAATAAATACTAACTGGGAAGTAATAATTGTTAAACAAATATTAACTGGGAAATAATAACAGTGAAGCAATTAACTGGGAAAAAAAAAATCTGTGAGACAAATATTGAGTGGGAAGTAATAACTGAAACAAATATTGAGTGGGAAATATTAACTGGGAAATAATAACTGTGAAACAAAAATTAAGTGGGAAATAACTCAGTCCCACACACTGGGAGGGAGTTAATAAGTGTTAAATGAACAAATAAATGGCAGAAACAAATGTCCCCACAACCTCCTGGCAGCCCCTTAATTCTGTGATCCCTTGGCTCTGGCTCTTCCCTTTTTTCACCTCGTTTATGGATTGCAGCCATGGGGAGCCTCGAGGAGGATTTACTGGGGGGGTTACATTAATATTGCCTTTTCCTCTGTGTTCCTTCCCCCTCAGGATTGAAAAAACGCACCAGGAAGGCCTTTGGCATACGCAGGAAAGAAAAGGACACTGATTCCACGTAAGTTGATCAGAGCTCATGAGACTTTAATGTGCTTTGCAGCAGGAATTTGGGGCATCCCGGGCCCGTTGTTGTCTTTGGATGGAGTTTTATCAGCTGTGTTCCAGCTGTGTCCCTGCACATGCAGCAAATGTGGGATTTCCCGGGAGATCTTGGGGTGTGGGGGATTTTTGGGGACCGGTGGAAAAGGACTCGGAGTTGGAGCAGATTCCTCCCTGCCCTGTGGAGCTCGTTAGAGGTGCAAATTGGATTGATGCAGATGTTTGTGCAGGGTTTGGTGGCTGGGGAAGGTGCAGCACAGGGGTTTCACTTCCCGGAAAACATCTGGCAGGGGATTCTTCCCACATCTGGTGGGGGGTGTGTGGGGGCTGAGCCCAGCCCGGGGAGGGTCTGGAGCTCCAGGAGGGGCTGGGGGAGCTGGGAAGGGGCTGGAGAATCCCTGAGGGAGCTGGGAAGGGGCTGGAGAATCCCTGAGGGAGCTGGGAAGGGGCTGGAGAGTTCCTGAGGGAGCTGGGAAGGGGCTGGAGAGTTCCTGAGGGAGCTGGGAAGGGGCTCAGCCTGGAGCAAAGGAGGCTCAGGGGGCCCTTGTGGCTCTGCACAGCTCCTGACAGGAGGGGACAGCCGGGGGGTCGGGCTGTGCTCCAGGGAACAGGGACAGGAGGAGAGGGAACGGCCCCAGGCTGGGCCAGGGCAGGCTCAGGGTGGATTTTGGGGAAATTCCTTCATGGAAAAGGTTCTCCAGCCCTGGCACAGCTGCCCAGGGAGGATTGGAGTCCCCATTCCTGGAGGGATTTAAAATCCCTGTGGATGTGGCACTTGGGGACATGGGGTGGCCTTGGCAGTGCTGGGAATGGTTGAGGTTTGATGATCCCAGAGGGGTTTTCCAACCCCAACAATTCCATGTGGAATTTGTGGCTGCTGTGGCTTTGGGGTGGATGTGCCCAAGTGCTGTGGCCGAGGAGCCTGTGCCACCATGTCCTGGGGACAGCAGGGAGTCCCTGGGGACAGCAGGGAGCCCCCTCCTGCAGCTCTGCTCGGGTGTTTTGTGTCTGTCAGCAGAAACTCCGAGGTTTTTCCTTTTATTCCGTTTGGATTTGTTCCCCTGAGCTGCTCCATGCCCTGGTGGGAGCTGCTTGGAGGTTTCTGCCTGGCCTGGTGGCACTGGCATCTCTGCCGGGCTTTTCCCGCTGCAGAGAACGGGGGACACGCGGGGCGCGCCCCAAAAGAGCGATGCGCAGCCCCGAGGTGCCATCCCGCTGCCCCCAGGGGTGGTGGCATCCCCCCAGCGAGCTGTGGGACAGCCGGGAGCTCCAGCTGGCTGTGAGCTCATCCATAATTTATCGCGACGGGCGGCAGTGAGGCTCCTTTGGATCCTGGAAATGGGCTGGAGCCGCGGCTGGGCGCTGCCTTACCCAGCGCCGGGATCCGCACGGATCCCGCTGTTCCCGGCAGGTTGGGGAGCGGCTGCCGGGGCCGGGAGGGCTCCAGGCTGCTCGGGAGGTCGCGGAGAGGCCACCCCGGAGGACGCTGCAATTAGCGGCAGCGGTGATTAGCACGGCGGGGTCACGGCGCGGTCGCGGCCCCGGGGGCTTTGGGCGCTCTCCAAATCCCCGCCGGCAGCGGGGATGGAGCCGGGAGAGGAGGGAAAGGGATGGAGCCGGGAGAGGAGGGAAAGGGATGGAGCCGGGAGAGGAGAGAGGGGATGGAACGGGAGAGGAGAGAGGGGATGGAGCCGGGAGAGGAGGGAAAGGAGGGGATGGAGCCGGGGAGGAGAGAGGGGATGGAACGGGAGAGGAGAGAGGGGATGGAGCCGGGAGAGGAGAGAGGGGATGGAACGGGAGAGGAGAGAGGGGATGGAGCCGGGAGAGGAGGGAAAGGAGGGGATGGAGCCGGGGAGGAGAGAGGGGATGGAACGGGAGAGGAGGGAAAGGAGGGGATGGAGCCGGGGAGGAGAGAGGGGATGGAACGGGAGAGGAGAGAGGGGATGGAGCCGGGAGAGGAGAGAGGGGATGGAACGGGAGAGGAGGGAAAGGGACGGAGCCGCGAGAGGAGAGAAAGGAGGGGATGGAGCCGGGAGAGGAGGGAAAGGGATGGAACGGGAGAGGAGAGAAGGGAGGAATGGAACCGGGAGAGGAGGGAAAGAAGGGGATGGAGCCGGGAGCGGAGGGAAAGGAGGGGATGGAGCTGGGAGAGGAAGGAAAGAGATGGAGACGGGAGAGGAGAGAGGGGATGGAAGTGGGAGAGGAAGGAAGGGCATGGAATGGGAGAGGAGGGAAAGGGATGGAATGGGAGAGGAGAGAGGGGATGGAGCCGGGAGAGGAGGGAAAGGGATGGAACGGGAGAGGAGGGAAAGGAGGGGATGGAGCCGGGAGAGGAGGGAAAGAAGGGGATGGAGCTGGGAGAGGAAGGAAGGGGATGGAACCGGGAGAGAAGGAAGAGGATGGAGCGGGAGAGGAGGCGGGGATGGAGTAGCAGAAGGCAGGGATGCCACACCCTGCGGTCACCCCCGGCCGTGGCCGGACTGCCACCCCCCCCCCCCCAGGACACCGCGCTGGGGTCCTGGAGCTGCTGATGGGTCTGGAATGGTTCTGCTGGAGCTGCTGGGGAGGGTCTGCCCAGCAATTCCAGCCGGGATGGGGGCGGGAGGTGACACCCCCTGTGCTGGGGATCACGCAGTGAGGGGGAAGCATAAAAGCAGAAGGGATTTTTGCCACTTCCAAAGGATTTCAGGGAGTTTTGCGCAGAGCGATGGAGCCTAAATGGGAGCGATGGGACACGGCATGGGTTGACTGGAAAACTTTCAGGGCTGGCGTTATTCCCTGTGAAACAAGGAGCTGCCAGCAGGGCTCCCGTGATGCCCGAGCCAGGCGTGGCACATCCCTGGCAGCGCAGGGAACCCGGGATGTGTTTGCATTCCCTAAATCCCTGCATGCCCTGCAGCCCGGATCCCAAATCCCATCAGCAGCTGGGGATTAGGCTCCCTGGGGAGCCTCAGCAGAGAAGGGTCTGTCCTTCTGGCAGAAGGAGGGCCTGGAAATTCCTCCAGATGGGATTTCTGGCCCCTGCAAAGGATGGACACGGGGCAGGGATGTGGCTGTGGGATGCTGCAGGAGCCAGCTGGGACAGTGCCAGCCCCAGCAGCAGCACTTTATCTCCTGATAAACCTAAAATTTATCAGCTGATAACACGAGGGGGAAAAAAATTCTGCGACCTTGCATGGGTTCCACGGGGAGCAGGTAACTCAGACGTGCTGATAATTCCAGTTTGTGCTGCCATGAATTCATTTAAAAACCAATTTCCAGGAGTTAACTGGGTGTGGTGTGGGCACTAACACAGCTCCTTTTTCTGTTCTTTCCAGAGGGTCACCAGACAGGGATGGCATCGTGAGTATTGCCCAGTGTCACCTCCCCTTCCACCACCATCAGCATCCGTGAGCAGTGTTCTGTTTAATATAGAAAATAAACGTAAAAAAAAGAGGCAAATTCCAGGTTTCCTGTACAAATACCAACAGAGGGAGACCTGAGGAGCGCCAGGGGCAGAGGGAGCAGGTGTCCTGCTAAAGCCCAGCTCCTCATCCTCACTTCCACCCCTGCTAATTGGCTTGGGCCAGATTTGCTGCCTGAGGAGTTCATTGCCAGAGCAGCTGTTTCCAGCCTCTATTTTTATTTTCTATATTAACCTGAAAACAAGGAGATGTTTGTTGGTTTTGTTTTTTTTTTTTCCTTTTAATTATTGCTGCTTTTTTCCCCTGGTGTTAGACTGAAATGTCCCTGCTAGAGCTGGGTAGGAGATGGGCCCTGTCTCCTTTAGTGTTTGATATCAAAAATATTCTGGGTTCAGACTGGGATTTAAATCCAGATTTTAGAATTTCACCTCAAAATAAAGATGAGCCCCTTGTGAGGCTCAGCAGGGAGAGCAGTGCTGGGGTATCTTTCTAAAAGATAAAAATCTAGGGGACCAAACTGCTCCTTGCAAGAAATCACTTCAGTTTCCCCCCAGTCTGACCCAAAATCCTTGGCTTTGGGCACTTGCTGTGTTTTTAAGCTGCTTGTTAGGAAATAGAGATGAAAGTAAAGGTAGTGCCTTCAGCAGGGCTCTGTTCAGCAGAGATAAATTAACAAAGAGCAGGTTTAGGCTGGATAAATTAATAAATAGCAGGTTTAGGTTGGATAAATTAATAAAGAGCAGGTTTAGGCTGGATAAATTAATAAATAGCAGGTTTAGGTTGGATAAATTAACAAAGAGCAGGTTTAGGGTGGATAAATTAATAAATAGCAGGTTTAGGTTGGACATCAGGAGGAATTTCTCCACAGAAAGGGTGTTCAGGGAGGTTTGGAGTCCCCACACCTGGAGGTGTCCACACCTGGATGTGGCACTTGGTGACAAGGTGGGGATGGGGCACAGCTTGGGCTGGATGATCCTGGAGGTTTTTCCCACCTTTAATTCTGTGAATATCCAGGGAACATCCCCAGGCTGTTCCCTCTTCCAGCAGAAATCCCATGGGCAGCTTTTCCTCGCCAGGTGTGGGCAGAGGGACCTCAGGTGTCCTCTCCAAGGATGCAGAAATGGGATTTTTAGGGACTAAAACGAAGCTCCTGGAGGTGTTTGAGGCAGAGGGATTGGTGATGGAGACATTTAATACCATTTTCCATCCTCCAGACCCTTTTCCACATAATTTTGGCAGCCACTGGAGTGGCCAGGAGGCAAAGCCTGACTGCTGAATAGAGCCCACAGGAAAATCCACCTTCAGTCCTGGTGGAGCCACAGCTGAGCCTTCCCTTCCTGACAAATCCTCGTTCCCTAGTTCCTAAAACTTAGCTTTGTGCATTTGAAAAGAAAACCCCCCCAAAAAAAACCCAGCCAAGGAGCAGATATTTTAACCCTTTTTCTGCCACCCCCACCCTTGCAGCAGCCCAGCCCTCATCCCAATGATCCAACTTCCAATAGCAAACCCGAGGGCACGCGGGAAGGAGGAAATAAAAACGGGGTAAGGAAAACTGAGCTCGGCTCCCAGCTCCCACAGGGGTGTGGAAAACAGGGAGCCATCCTTGGTTTGGAATCCAGAGTGTAGGAAAAACCCTTTAGGGTCAGCCAGGCCGATGGAAATGGGATTAAATAAAAATGGATGGGGGAAAAGCAGGAATGCCCTGGAGCAGCACCCAGAATTCCCACGGGACAGAATCCAGAGGAGGTTTTCCCACAGCTGAGCTTCCAAGGAAGCTGCTCCATGTGGAGGTGAGGGGCTGCATCCAGCCCTGGGTCAGGGAGTGCATCCTGCCAGACCCTTGGCAGGGAGCTGGGGTGGGAATGGTCCCTCTGGAAGCTCAAGGGAGCTATCCCATGGGATTATCCCGCTTAGGTGCCCAAAATCGTGGTGGCCATGGGACTTTGGATGGGTTTGGGTGCCCAGAGCCAGCCAGGAAAGGGTTCCAGAGGTGGTGGATGCCCGGAGCCTCTTCCACACTGGAATTTGGGAATTCCCTGGATCCCAAGCAGCAGTTCCTGTGTGTGTTGGTGTTTCATGGCATGGACTCATCCCACTGCTCCATCCCGAATTCACAACGCCTGGCATGCGGGATAACGGGATCTGAAGCCTTCTTGGGATTGCCCTTTCTTGGGGAAGGGGTTTTATCTCCCAGGAAAGATCTCCTGAGAAGTTTCCCTGCTTGACTGGCACTGGGAGCTTCCCCAGGGCTGGAAGATCCCAGCACGGGGAGAAACGGCCCTTTCCTCACTTTCCCCTAAGGAATGTTGGATGTCCACCTAAGGAATATTCAAAAAAAAACCTCCTTTGTGGGATGGGAGAGTTCCGGAGATGGGGAATGCTGCTGGATTTCTGATGTGGGTGTGGAATAACAGCAGCAGCATCCGCTATGGGATGTGCTGTGCTCCTGCTTCCTCCACTTACACCATGGGAATTTTCCTTTCCAGAAGAAAACCAACGGAGCCCCAAATGGATTTTATGCGGAGATCGACTGGGACAGATACGTAAGTGTCCCCTGGAGCTTCCCTGCCTCCAGCTGCATCCCACGGGAATCCCAGGCTCTTCCCACACTCATTTTGGGCTTTTTGGGTGAAACCAGCTCGGTCCAGACCCCAGTTCCATCCCTTCATGCCAGCCAGAATTCCCAGGAATGAGGTGGCTCGGGAGAGCTCTGTCCTGGCCCCTGGGATGTTGCAGTTTGGCCGGAGAAAACTTTGAATTCTAAACAAGGATTGAAACCTTTCCTTCTGCAGGATGAATCGTGGAATGGGGGTTGGGCTGTGCAGGACATCCTTTCCCGTCCCAGGAATTAACGTTCCTCATTTTCCTGGTTGTTTTTTTTTTGGTTGGTTTGGTTTTTTTGGTTTTTTTTTTTTTTGTTTGTTTGTTTGTTTGTTTTGGTTGGATTTTTTTGTTTTGTTTTGTTTTTTTGGGTTTTTTGTTTTTGGGGTTTTTTGTGGTTTTTTGTTTTGGTTTTTTTGTGGGTTTTTTTTGGGTTTTTTTAATTTTTTTTTTTTTTTGTTCCCTATCCAGAACTCACCTGAGCTGGATGAGGAGGGCTACAGCATCCGACCCGAGGAACCAGGATATATCCTTTGGTTTTGGCTTTGCCTCTTGGGTTACAGCCTGCAGCAGGAGCTGGCCTTCACAGGCAGGCCACTGGCTCTTTGTATTTCATTGCTGTCATTATTTATTGTTAATTATAATTATTTATTTCCACCTCCTGGTCTTCATTTGGAGCTGGTTCTGCACAGATAAAGCCGAATTCCCGAGGGAATTACTTGAGGCATTTGTGAAATGAGGAGTGGGGGAACATCCCATGGGATGCTCCAAGGAGACCAAAACGTCCGGGATTATCCCGGAGAAAAGGAGGATCAGGGAGGAGCTGCTGGTTCTTGAGGAGGAGTGTGGAGCCAGGTGGGGCCGGGACAGGAGGAGGGGGAAAGGCCTCAAATTCCAGGGGAGCTTTAGGTTGGATATTGGGAAAATTCCTTCATGGAAAAGGCTGGCCAGGCATTGGAGTCCCTGTCCCTGGAGGGATTTAAGATCCCTGTGGATGTGGATGTGGGGACACGGGGCAGCAGCGGGGGATGGCTGGACCCGATTGTCCCACAGGGCTTTTCCAACCTGAGCGATTCCATGAAATCCAGCCAGGGATACAGCCCCCGGGCTGGGCGTGTCCTGAGAGCAGCAGCTGCACAGGGATGCAGCACAGGATTTTCCTGCCCAGCACAGGATTTCCTGCCCCCTTTTGGGGTCAGCATTTCGGGGACCGCCAGATCCCCAGATTCTCCGGCGAGACTCGGAGCACCGAGGCAGGGAAATTCCTTAACTGTGCTCTACCTACCAAAGGAAAGCACTTCTACTCCTCGAGCGAGTCGGAGGAGGAGGAGGAGGCGCACAAGAAATTCAACATCAAGATCAAGCCCCTGCAGGCCAAGGACGTCCTGCGCAGCGCGGCCACCGTGGACGAGCTCAAGGCCTCCGTGGGCAACATTGCACTTTCTCCATCCCCCGTGGTCAGTCCTTCCCCAGTTTTTTTTTTCCCCAGTTTTTTTTCCCCAGTTGTTTTTTCCCCAGTTTTTTTTTTTCCCCAGTTTTTTTTTTCCCCAGTTTTTTTTTTCCCCAGTTTTTTTTTTCCCCAGTTTTTTTTTTCCCCAGTTTTTTTTTCCCCAGCCTTTTTTTTCCCCAGCCTTTTTTTTCCCCAGCCTTTTTTTTCCCCAGCCTTTTTTTTCCCCAGCCTTTTTTTTCCCCAGTTTTTTTTCCCCAGTTTTTTTTTCCCCAGTTTTTTTTTCCCCAGTTTTTTTTTCCCCCCAGCCTTTTTTTTCCCCCCCAGCCTTTTTTTTCCCCCCAGCTGCTGGTTTGCAGCTCCCACATGAATTTGGTCACTTTGGTGCCTTGTGGGGTCTCCCCTAGAGCAGAGGCTGGGCAGAGTCACAGAATAAAGCAGGGATTTATGGAAAGGATCTCCTCCATGGATCCACCTTGGGCAGCACCAGAGCCCAGCCAGGGCTGCAGCCAAGAGGAACCAAAATGGTCCCAAAATGCACGAGCGCTCCCGGGGGCTCTCACTGGGATCAGCTCTGCTCCATTTGCTTGTTGGGGTTAATTATCCAGCCAAAAGTTTATTATGGCAGCCCCTTTCATAGGGGATTCAAAATTCCTATGGGTGTAGGGGATTCAAAATCCCTGTGGGTGTAGGGGATTCAATAATCCCTATTCCTGATGGGTCGGGATCTCTGTGCCCCCAGGCCCTTAGGCAGAGCTGTGTTTGCATTTAGGATCAGACGGGGCTGGCTCAGGGTCCCCTGGGTAGGTTTGAATCCAACCTATCCTTGCCTTGTCTGGGGATTTGTTTTACCTCGAAGCTGCTGGAGTTTGGGGGTGTGATCTGACCGAATTTGTCTGGCAGCTACAAACCAGCTGCCCTGCGGCGCCGGTGATCCACTGGGATCATCCCAAACTCGGCGGGAGCTGATGTTCCACTTGGCTTGGGTGTCCTTATTTCGGGCTGTGGCTGCAGCTGTTGCTCAGATGTATTGAAATGATGTTTCCAGTTCAACACGTCTCAAAAATTCCCGTTCCTGCTCATAAAAGAGATCAGGATGTATTATTCCCTGATTTTTTTTTTTTCCCCCTTTTATCCTCATTTTTCAATGAGGAAAAAGAGGAATTTCAATCAAGGGGAATTTTCAACCATCATCATTCGGGGTTTTGCCCTGACTCGCAAGCCAAGGAAAGCATCTGTGGGGTTTTCCATGGGGTTTTCGAGGGATGTTCCTCACCCTGGAGGTGAATCCCAGAAGGAAAGGTCATTTTTCCTTAGTCCATCCCCCTCTGCTTTTCCTAAGGCTTGTTAAGATTCCTGATGGCTCATCCCAAGCTGTTCAGCCATGAAAAGATTGGATTCTGGGCTTTCAGGAGCTTTTAGTGTGGGCTCAAGTGACTTCCCAGACAAAGCTTCCCATGATTTATAAATAACCTGGATGTGAGGTGTGAGTGACTCTCCAAGCCAAAGCCAAACAAAATCCTTGTGCTTTGTTTCTGCTTCCCAGCCAGGGAGTTTCTGTTTGTTGGCATTCCAGGATTACAAATGGCAGTTGGATGCTTTGGGAAGCACAAAAAAAAGAAGGGGGGAAAACCCAACCTCAAAATGAACAACTTAATATTGATGATAATAACAACATTAGGAAAAACCAAATTCTCGTGGAAGGTGCATTTTACCAGATATGATTTTTGTCTCTTCTTTTTTCCGTGGTGTTTTTCCTGCTGAGGCTGGGGGCTTTGGGAAGGGCTGAGGAGGGGGCCCAGTGTGGGATGAGCTGAGGGATTGGGGTGCTGGGTTGGAGGGGATCCCTGGGGCTGGAGCTGGAGCCTCCCATGGCATGTGCTCAGGGAAAAGCCCCTGCCAGGCTGGGCAGGAGGATCCCAATCCCGGCGTGGGCAGCCAAAGGGAGCAGATGGGCTGGGGGGGACGGAGCTGAATCCTGGCACGGGCCAGGAAAGCACCAGAGCCCCGGGCAGGAGCTGCCTGCAGGAATCTGGCATCCACAGGAACTCCAGGATTTGCTGCCAGGTCCCTGCCCTTGTCCTGGGCTCCTCTTCTCTCCCAAACCAGCCACAAAACCGTGCTCTGGCTCCACGTCCCTGCTGGGAGGGAGATCATAAATCCCATGGATTGGGCTGGAGGGACCTAAAATCCCATCCCATTCCATGGGCAGGGACATCTCCCACTGTGCCAGGCTGCTCCAGCCTGGCCTGGGGCACTGCCAGGGATGCAGGGGCAGCCACAGCTGCTCTGGGCACCAGTGCCAGATGCTGTGTCCACAGTCACTGTCATTCCCAGCCCTCTGGACTGGGAGTTCTGGTGCCTTGACTGGGAATGAAGCTGGGAGCGGCCAGCAGAGCCTGTCATGATAAAACAATGGAATTCTTTCCATAAATGGCTCAGACACAACTTTTCTATTTCCAAATGCTCCCTCTCCTTCCAGTCTCCCACGTGAGGGGTGAAGCTGGAGCACTCCTGTCCCTCTGCTTTGCCTTTAACCCGACACCAATCTTTGATTCCTCTTTATAAAAAAAAAATCCCTCACCTTCTCATTCCTTCTTTTTTTTTTTTTTTTTTCCTCCCTCTGCCTTCTTTTAGAGGAAAAGTCCGGTAAGAAATGCAATTTTTATCTCCTGGAGTATTTTAAGCCAGCTTTGTGTGTGCTCTTGTCCTGTCTCTAGAGCTGAAATGCCAGAAGCAAATAACAAATCCTGCCCTCCTAGAATGAAGTTTAATTTCCTTTATCGCTGACTTAGAGCGTTTTAAAATAGAATGTGTAAAATTAGAGCTGGGCTTGGCTCTGAGCGTGATTTGGGGGTGTAGTTTGGGTCCAAGAATTTGGACAAGGTGTGCAAGGCTTTACCTGGATTGTGGCACATCCAAAGGGAGGAGAAGGCAGGAAACCCAATTCTGGTGCCACTGGGGTTTCTCCAAGAGAGCTCAGCTTCCAGTGGGGAAATCCCCCCCATTTCCCAGGATTTGGGTGCCCCTGGGGGGCTCTCCCAGGGTGACAGCTGGGGACCTTGGGGTGCTGACGTGTCACTCTCTGACCAGGTGTCTCTTCTCTCCCCCTCTCGCTGACCGCAGCGGCGCAGCCCGGTAAGAACCTGGGAATGGGAATGGGGTCATGGAGGGGTCCTGGCCATGCTGGGCTCCGGGGAGGGCACAGGGCGTGGGGACAGCTGCCAGTGGTGCCACACACCCCTGGTGTCCCCCCGGTGACGGCGGGACCTCGGTGGTGGCAATCCCTGGAGGTCCCACCCTGCCCCTGGGATGTCCCCGCTCCCGTGGTGGGGAGGGTTTGGCTTTTGCCCCACGAGCCATTGGCACAGCTGCCCGTGGCAGGGGACAGTCCCCGCTCCCGGAGGGGTTTACAGCCCCTGGGCATGTGGCACTGGGGACAGCAGAGCGGCCAGCGGCGGCTCCATGCGGCTCGGGGATTTTCTGTAGGGTTTTCTGCTCCCCGGAGCTCAGGCTCCTGCAGGAAATGTCCCCTCCTGCCACCTCTGCTGGGCTTTGCCCCTGGGGTGACAACTGCCACGCACCCATGTCCCTGTGCATCCCACTTATTCCTGTGTTTCTCCTTCCAGGGGACGATTAAAAGGAATTTATCCAGTAAGTATCCCCCGGAGTCTGTAAAAGCAGCACTCATTGCACCTGAGGGAGGGGGTTTGGGGAGCAGGGGTGGGAAAAGGAGTGACTTAAATCTGGTTTAAAATGGTCCTGGCAGAGCTGGCAGCTGCCAAAAGTTTTCCCTGGAGAAGGTGAGGGGGGGACATCCCTGGGACACCTGCAGCCGTGCACTTCCCTGATCGGGCTCTGTACGGAAATAAATCGGAATTAAAGCAGGTTTTTCCTGCCAGGATCTCTGCACAGCAGGGTGGGTGGGACACCAGGTGTGACCCCCCCCCGCTGCCAGCACGGGGTCTGGGGGCTGGGGGGACGCTCTGGAGTGGGGATGGCTCTCATCCACGTCTGTCCTGTCCCAGGTGAGGAGATCACGCGGCCCCGGCGCTCCACGCCCACGCCAGACCCCGGCAGGTCAGTGCAGAGCTGGGATTATCCCCGGCTCAGGCTCCTCATCCCAGCGTGGCTTTGGGACATTCCCACCTGCACTGTGCTTGATGGGGAGCTGGAGGGCTTCGATGGGATTTTGGGAAGGAATTGTTCCCTGGAAGGGGCTGGGATGGAATTCCCAGAGCAGCTGGATCCCTGGCAGTGCCCAAGGCCAGGCTGGACACTGGGATTTGGAGCAGCCTGGGACAGTGGGAGGTGTCCCTGCCATGGCAGGTGTCCCACTGGGTGGGATTTAAGGTTTTTCCACCCAAAACCATTCCGGGATTTTGGCAGGATTGAGGGGCTGGTTGGGATGCTCAGTGCCCACCCCTGCTCTCCAGCAAAATCTCCAAGGACATTCCCTGCTGGAAGCCACCTTGAGCCTGATCCGTAGGGAGCTGGCTGAGCTTTGGGGGGAAGGTATTGATTTAGGACAGCAAACGTGCAAGTTTTTATGGAATAAAGCCAGATCTCACTGGGAATGTGCCCTGTGCAGCTCCAGGGGTCGACTCAAGGTGTGTTGCACCAGAGCATGGCCCAGGTGTCAAGTATTTATTGTTTTTTAATCCTTTTCTGTGAAGTTTTGGCTAATCCTAAAATAACTCAGTGTCCCAGCAGCCGCTGTGGCACCACAGGCTTGTGGTGCTGCCGCTCTCCTTCCCCTTTTTCCCACCTGGAACGCCGAGTTTGGCCAGCTCCTCGCTGGTCTGGGGTAAAAAAAAAAAAAAAAAAGTCCTGGAAAATATTTGTGCTTGCCTCAAAGACGGGGTGGGAACACAAACCTGCCCCTCACGGCTGCCCCGTGCTCCTCTCGCCCCGCAGCAAGAGGCCCGGGGAGGATCCGGCGGCGCTGGCCCCGCTCTTCGGGCCCCCGCTGGAGTCGGCCTTCGAGGAGCACAAGCTGGACGGTGAGTTTGGGGCACGGCGAGGGACTTTGGGGCATGGTGAGGGCTTTTGGGGCCAAGGTGAGGGCTTTTGGGGCCAAGGTGAGGGCTTTTTGGGGCATGGTGAGGGCATTTGGGGCCAAGGTGAGGGCTTTTGGGGCACGGCGAGGGCTTTTGGGGCACGGCGAGGGCTTTTGGGGCACGGCGAGGGCTTTTGGGGCATGGCGAGGGCTTTTGGGGCATGGCGAGGGCTTTTGGGGCATGGCGAGGGCATTTGGGGCACGGCGAGGGCATTTGGGGCACGGCGAGGGCATTTGGGGCACGGCGAGGGCTTTTTGGGGCACGGTGAGGGCATTTGGGGCACGGCGAGGGCTTTTGGGGCACGGCGAGGGCTTTTTGGGGCATGGTGAGGGCTTTTGGGGCCAAGGTGAGGGCATTTGGGGCATGGCGAGGGCATTTGGGGCATGGCGAGGGCATTTGGGGCATGGCGAGGGCTTTTGGGGCATGGCGAGGGCTTTTGGGGCATGGTGAGGGCATTTGGGGCATGGCAAGTGACTTTGGGGCCAGGCCGAGGGCGTTTGAGGCATGGTGAGGGCTTTTGGGGCCAAGGTGAGGGCTTTTGGGGAATGGCAAGAGACTTTGGGGCTGGGGCGAGGGCAGGCATTTGGGGCATGGCAAGTGACTTTGGGCCAAGGTGAGGGCATTTGGGGCCGGGCCGAGGGCGTTTGGGGCATGGCAAGTGACTTTTGGGTCAGGGCGAGGGCTTCTGGGGCATGGCGAGTGATTTTGGGGCTGGGGTGAGGGCTTTTTGGGGCATGGCAAGGGCTTTTTGGGGCATGGCAAGTGACTCTGGGGCCAGGCCAAGGGCTTCTGGGGCCAAGGTGAGGGTTTTTGGGGAATGGCAAGAGACTTTGGGGCCGGGGCGAGGGCATTTGGGGCATGGCAAGTGACTTTAGGGAATGGCAAGAGACTTTGGGGCCAGGCCGAGGGCGTGTGGGGCCAAGGTGAGGGCATTTGGGGCCAGGCTGAGGGCGTTTGGGGCATGGCGAGGGCATCTGGGGCCAAGGTGAGGGCTTTTGGGGCATGGCAAGTGACTTTTGGGCCAGGCCGAGGGCTTTTTGGGGCCAGGCCGAGGGCTTTTTGGGGCTGGGGTGAGGGCTTTTTGTGCCATGGCGAGGGCTTTTGGGGCATGGCAAGTGACTTTGGGGCATGGTGAGGGCATTTGGGGGCAAGGTGAGGGCTTTTGGGGCATGGCAGGTGACTTTGGGGCACGGCAAGTGACTTTGGGGCCGGGCCAAGGGCGTTGGGGGACCTGGTGAGTTTGAGGCCGAGGTTGGGCGAGTTTGGGGCCGTGGTGAGTTTGGGGACAGGGTACCCAGCCTGTCCCCAAATTTGGGGACCTGGTGAGTGAGTTTGGGGTCTGGGCAAGGGAGTTTGGGGCTGTGGTGAGTGGGTTTAGTGACAGGGCGAGCTTGGGGCCGTGGTGAGTGACTTTGGGGCCGTGGTGAGTGAGTTTAGTGACAGAGGGAATTTGGGGCCGTGACGGTGGAGCTTTGGGGCCGTGACAGTGGAGCTTTGGGGCTGTGACAGTGGAGCTTTGGGGCCGTGACAGTCGAGTTTGGGGCCGTGACAGTGGAGCTTTGGGGCCGTGACAGTGGAGCTTTGGGGCCGTGACAGTGGAGCTTTGGGGCCGTGACAGTGGAGCTTTGGGGCTGTGACAGTGGAGCTTTGGGGCCGTGACAGTGGAGCTTTGGGGCCACGGTGACTTTAGGGCCACGGTGGCACCTCCTGGCAGGGCCATGGGAAGGTTCTCCAGGCCTGGCAGGGGTGGAGTCCCCGTTCCTGGAGGGATTTCACACCTGTGTGGAGGTGGCACTTGGGGACAAGGTCAGGGGTGGAACTGGCAGGTCCATGGGCTCCGGGGGCTTTTCCAAGCGGGACAATTCCCCGATTCCCAGGCTCCCAGCCCTCCTGCTGGAGGAGGAAGGAGCCCAGCAGGGGTTGAAGGACGGGTGGCCACGTCCGGGGTTAATTCGGGCTGCGTGGAACAGAGCGAGTGCTGAAGTCAATTAGTTAATTATGAGGTCTGGGAGAGATCCTGGCAGGGAAGGGCTCAAGAATATAAAAACTCAGGATTTTCCAGTCAAACCTTCCCCCTGGAGCAGGGGGGTTTAACTCCATCCAGGATTCTGGAGGCGGCTGCTGGACAAACCTTGCACCCCTCCATGCCCAGGAAATGCCATCTCAAAAATGTCATTTTTTCCCTTCCTTTAACACAGGGACACTTTGCTTCCTTCCAAAGCTGATTTTCCCCGATTTCCCAAAGCACAGGAACCTTGCAAGACTCGTTTTCCCCAAAACCAACCCCATCCATGCCCTGCAGCGGGTTCTTCCCAGAGATCATCTTCTCCTCCTCCTCTTCCTCCTCCTCCTGGAGGGCCACTGCCCTCATAGCCTCGTTATGTCCTGTCATTAACGCCTCCAATTAATTCTTTTAACCAAAGCAATGTTTGCAAGCAGTTCTCCGCACAAAAACTCCAAGAAATCTAAATTATATACAAAAATATCTTTTTTTTTTTTCCTCCCCCTTTATTCCCTGGGAATACAATTATCTTTTCATTTTACTACCTGATGGGGTTTTTTTGTTTGCATATCCTAAAATTCCAGACCACTTTGGCCATCAATACAATGTTTTCCTCCCCATAATAAGCCTCCAAATCCATCCCTGGCATTGTTTTGTTTGTCAAGCAGCATAAGTGTCAAACTAATTGCACGTCCTGCTTCAAAATCAGACAGGATTTTAATTATCCACCATTACAGAACCCCCTGTCTTTAATTAATGAGGTTTCTCTCACTGTCTGGGCCCTCTTTTCCCAGAGCCTCAGTGTCTCGTCTGTGTGTTTGGGTGATGGGAAGAAAACATTTGGGTTTTTCATTGCTTTCAAATGTTTATTTTTGATTTTTTCAGCTGCTCTGGACCAGCCTGAGATATGGGGGTCAGTCCAGCCCATCAACACAAACGTAGAGTCCCCAAAACTTCCAAGACCTTTTCCAACTGGAAGTAAGTGACCATGAAAATAAATTAATATATCCAGAAATCGGGTCAAAGATTTGAGCTGTCCTCACCCGGGCTGTGCAGCTCCACAATATTTTAAATTAAAGGGTTTTTTTTTTTTTTTTTCCCTTTGTTTGGCTTGGGTGACAGCAGTGTGGGGTGGAGGAGGGAGTGGGATTGACAAGGGATGCAGGGGTGGGATGGATCCTGATCCTGCATGTTCGTGCCGTGGTTACTTGGCTGGAAAAGCTGGAAGCACCGGCTTTTCCAGGATAACATCAGGGAGAGCAGCACAGCCCAAATCCGGGGTTTTTATTGCAGCTTTCCCTCTGCCCGGGGCAGCTGCGGAGCCATTTCCTCTGCAGAAATGCCCCTGTAAAGCACAGCTGGTTAATTAGCCGCTGTTAATTAGCCCCAGCATTCCCCATCCCGGATCCACGGGGGATGGGCACGGGAGGAAGGTGGAGGCAGCTCCGTGCCTCGGAGGATCCAGGGTTAATTAAAATGCCAATTTCGGGGGTTGAAACAGGAGCGAAGGCTGAGATGTTCAAAAAGGGGGGAAATTCCACCAAACCCAACAGAAACTGCCAGAGGGCAGGGATGGATGGGGTATGGGGAAGAATTCCTGGACTGTTGGGGAGAATTCCTCCTTGTGAGGGTGGGGAGGGATGGGATGAATTCCCAGAGGAGCTGTGGCTGCTCCTGGATCCCTGGCAGTGCCCAAGGCCGGGGCGTGGAGCTCATCCCTGCCTTATCCCCTTCTCCCGGCGGTGATCCCAGGCTTTGACATCCCACGGGATGTGCCGCGCCTCCTGCTGCTCTCCAGCTGAACTTTCCCCCTCTCTGTGCTCTGTTTCAGCCCCTCCGCCGCTCCCCCCGAAGAACATCCCGGCGACGCCGCCGCGCACCGGCTCCCCCCTGCCCCCGGGCATCGGTAACGGCTCCGGGAGGTGGCACCGGGGGGACAGCGCCAGCCCCAGCCCTGGGAGGTGGCGCTGGGGGTGGGACAGGGCCAGCCCCAGCCCTGGGAAGGGGACAGCGCCAGCCCCAGCTCTGGGAGGTGGCGCTGGGGGTGGGACAGTGCCATCCCCAGCTCTGGGAAGGGGACAGTGCCATCCCCAGCGCTGGGAGGTGGCACTGGGGGTGGGACAGGGCCATCCCCAGCTCTGGGAGGTGGCACTGGGGGTGGGACAGGGCCATCCCCAGCTCTGGGAGGTGGCACTGGGGGTGGGACAGTGCCATCCCCAGCGCTGGGAGGTGGCACTGGGGGTGGGACAGTGCCATCCCCAGCCCTGGGAAGGGGACAGGGCCATCCCCAGCCCTGGGAAGGGACAGATCCCATCCCCAGTTCTGGGAAGGGACAGATCCCATCTCCAGCCCTGGGAAGGGACAGATCCCATCCCCAGCTCTGGGGAGACACGTCCCCATGGCTGCATTCTGGGCACGGATTTGGTCCCCGTGCATCCTCTTCCCTTGGAATTCAGAGAATTCCGGACTGGGCTGGGTTGGGAGGAATTTGTGCCCCATCCATTTCCCGTCTCCCACTGTGCCAGGCTGCTCCAAGCCCCGTCCAGCCTGGCCTTGGGCACTGCCAGGGACGCAGGGGCAGCCCCAGCTCGGTGGTGTCACAGTGGATGCTGCAGTAGAAGCAGCACAAAGATGGTTTTGCCTCCCAAGTCGGTCTCACCCCGGTGAAATTCGTGTTCCTTACACCATCCCTGCCTTTGGAGCAGTCACTCTGGGAATGCAGTGCAGGACTAGCACTGCTGGAAGCTGGGATACATTCCCAATTCCAGAGCCCTGCTCCTGCCTGGAGCAGCCCTGCACGGCCTGTGCTGAGGAAACCAGAGGTGTGCAGGGTCTGCCTGTGCCAGGGGAGCTGCTCCTGCATTCCCTGCCCCCAAATCCCTGCTGAGAGGTGGGAAAAGCCCCCCTGGTCCCGCAGCTCAGGGCAGGGAAGGGAAACGGTGCTGGGAATGAGGGACAGCCCGAGGGCAGGGATGGAAAGGTGTTGGATGCAGGCAGAGGACATCAGGTGCTTCCAAGCATATAATTCATGGTGCTGGCTGGTGGAAAAGCAGGACCTGAGCAGGGAAGGCAGAGCCTGGGAGAGGGGCCAGCCAGAGCCCCTCGGGGTGAAACCCCTGTGCCACGAGGAGCCCCCTGCTCTGTCCATCACCACCTCATCTGTGCTCCCAGATCCCGATTTTCCTGCTGGTGGGAGCAGCCAGGCTGGCAGGGTGTCCATGTCCATCCATCCATCCATCCCCAGCAGCAAATGCCCGATCATTTGCTGGGCTGTGCCTTGTGTATGTGTAAAGCAAGTGGCTGAGGTCTGGTTTTTTGTCTGGTTCAGCAATTTTATCCCCCCCCACCCTAAATGTAGAACCATGGATGGAGCCCCAAAACAGAGGAGCGGGGATGGGGTGATGCTGCCACGAGGATCCCAGAGGGCATTTAGTGTTAGGCTCTCCCTTCCCTGGATGTGAAATGCTTGGTTTGTGGATCTGTGGTGGTTCTGGAGTCAGGTGGGAATGTTGGTGTGTGGTGGCTCAGTGAGCAGAGCCCTGAAATCCCCATCTGTGCCCTGAAATCCCCATCTGTGCCCTGAAATCCCCATCTGTGCCCTGAAATCCCCATCTGTGCCCTGAAATCCCGACCTGTTCGTGCTTGTGGCTGGACTGCATTCCCTGTGGCTGGAATACACTGCCCGTGTGCATCCTGTGCTGCATGCCCAGACTCCAGCAGTGTCCAACCAGCATGTCTAAATATATATATTTATACCTGAGTGTTTATAAATATATATATAGAGAGAGAGGGGCGTGCCAGAGCGCTGAGTGCACACCTTTGATACCTGCTGATAAATCAGAGTCGCTGATAAGGACGTGATGTGGTTTAGAGGACAAAAAAAGGCTGTAAATTCGGGGGGAATTGGGGATTCTTGGCTGTGAGTGCTGGCTCGTGGTGCATGCTCCTTTCTCCAGCCTTTGGATCCCGCGGGATTCATTCCATGTCACACTTGGCTGTGGTGGAAACGTTCTTGCCCATGAATTATATAAATATAGATGGTTTTAGAGCCTCTGCCGTAGAAGTAGAGCCCGTAGAGAGTAGCGCGGCCCTCGCTTAACGCCCGGTGTAAAATAAACCTCCTCTGACCACAGGAGGGGACCAGGCAGCAGCAGAGCCCAAACGGGACAAACTCCCGTCCATCAATGACTTGGACAGCATTTTTGGCCCCGTGCCGTCCCCCAAATCTGCTGCTGCCACCGCAGAAGACAAGTGGGTCAATTTTTCCGATCAATCCCCGGAAAGCGCGCCTCCGGAATTGTCGCCCCGGGACAAAGCGCCGTCCCCGCCGGCGGCCGCGGGCAGCCCGGCCAGCGCTCCGGCCGAGCCTCCCCGCCCGCTGCCCTCGCCGCTGCAGCTGGAAGACGCTCCCAAGAAGCTTCCCGAGCAGCCCCACCTTAAGGATGATTCCTCCGAGCCGGTCGCCTCTCCCAAAGATTTTGGGCCGGGCCAAAGAGCCACCCCGCCGCCCCCTCCGCCGCCCACCTACCGCGCGGTGGTGTCGTCCCCCGGACCGGGCGCCAGCACGGGAAGCACCAGCGGTACGTGCTGTGAGCTCGGGTGTGCTGCCGTGTGGCCGTGGTGACCCTCCCGCCTGGCTGTGTCCCGCCCGGCCGTGCCCTGCTGCCAGCGTGTGTCCTGCGCCTCCCGTGTCCTTCCTTCCTTCCCTCTGCTGCCCTGGGGCTGGGAGCCTTTCCCAAAGCTCCCCGGAGCCCTCCCCAGCCCCAGCTGGGCGCGGGGTTGTTGTTGTTGTTGTTGTTGTTGCCGCGGTGGTGTCCTCTGTGGGGATAGAAGTGGTTCAGGTAAATCGTCTGAGCGAGCCTCAGATGCAGGGTTGGGTTTTTTTGGTTTTTTTGCTCACATCCTCTCATCCCGGTAATTCCCAGGTGGGAATGGTGCTTGGCTCTTCCTGGCTCTGGGTGTGGATGGGGAGATGTGTTCAGAGTGAGCCTCTCCCCCGGGAGAAGCTGCTGGCTCTGCCTGCCTTCACCTGCTTAATTATAAATGTTCATTAAGGCAAACGAGCCGGGGGAGGCTCGGTTTACTCGCACTCCTTGCTTGAGGAGCTGCAGCCTGAGCCCAGCTCAGCCCCGTGCTCCCATCCTGCATCCACCAAAGGTGATTTTTGGGGGAATCAGAGCCTTGAGGAACCTGCACTGGTGGTGGGGTGTGTGTGCAGCCCCCCAGCTCCGTGTCTGACCCCTGCCACCCTCCTCGTGGGAGCTCGGAATTCGTGTCACTGCCCGGGGGATTCGTCGCCTCCAGGAGGGTCCCCTGAGTGTGGCTGGTGCTGCAGGTGTGGCTTTGCTTCAGTGCTGGTGGCTTTTCTGTGCTGGCTCGGGGGGTGGGCGGGGTCCCTGTGGGGGCTGCGGTGTCCAGCTGGAGCTGGAACTTCTCCAGGAGCTTCCAGGAGCAGGAAACACCAGGATTCATCCTGCACCGCCCTCCAGCCCGTTCCCAGCTGAGCGCGGGATGGAGACGCGCCAGGGCTCCCTCCCCCCGTGGGGCTGCATGGATGGAGAAGCCTGTCCCTGAAGATCCACATCCCTGGCCCAGGAATTTCTCCTGTCTCAGTCTGGGCAGCAAGCTGGGGAATGAAAGTGTGGGCACAGCCGCACAAAAATGGTGCAAATCCTCCAAAAGCTGCAGCAGGGCGTGCGGCACAGATCCAGCACCTGTCCCAGCCCTCCCACCTTTCCAAGGCTGGTTTTTGGGTGCTGTGGAGCAGAGCCACCCCAGGATCTCCTCCTGCCTTTGGAGCCCGTGGGTGGCACCAAGGCAGGGCTGGGGACCTGTGCAGGGTCACGGTGGAAGGGCTGGGTTGGAAGGGATCCCAAAGCTCGTCTTGTTCCAACCCCCTTCCACCACCCCACGTTGCTCCAAGGCCAGCATTCCAGCAGATTTCTGATTCCATGCTGGTTTCCACACGCTGTCAGTTTCTGGTGTAGGAAATATCCATTCCCTGGATGGAAGCCACCATCCGGCCAGGCTTTGGCTACCTGGTGGCCACAGAACCCTCCCTACAAGGCTCCATCCTGTGGCACTCAGTCCTGCAATTTTCCCTCAATATTTCCTATTTTGTCAAGCCTTTCTTGGGATAAGGAAGGAAAAATTCAAACTTTGGTTCCCAAATGAGGCTTTGAAATAAAAGTGGCTTGAAGTTTGGAGTTGTGCAGAGGAATGACTGGAATTTACTCCATTTACGCCAGGCCCTCTCTTGTCTGAGCCTGCTCTCCTTCACCTCTTCTTGTTTCTATAAATCCTGCTCTGATCTTTGCTTAATCTGAGCTATCACCCAAAGAACTCAGGAAATTATTCTCTTGTAAGTGGGAAAATTATTAAGTTGCCATCTCATCAGTCTGAGCCACGGAGCTGCTGAGCTCTGTGGAAGCTGGTGACAAACACTGACTCAGCTACCCTGGCCCTGAGCTCTGGGTTCCCTCCCATTCCTGCTGCCCTTCACGTCCTGGTGCCCGCTCTGTACAGCTCCAGCTCTTGCTGGGCTTCTCCTGGAAGGAATTCCTGTGTGTGGAGCAAAGCAGGCTCCTGGATCTCCTGCGAGGCACCTGTTGGAATTCCCATTTGGTCACAGAAATCCCCCTCTGCGGCAGGGCCAGGGTCTGTGTGAGCCCCGAGCTCAGCTCCCCTTCTTCGGGAGCCTCTTCCAGCAGGTTGGGAGCTGCGTTGTGCTCCCAGCAAATCCCAGAGCCTTCCTCTTCCACTCTTCCCCTCCTTTGCTGAGCCAAAGCTTTGCCCCGTGACGAGGACCCCTAATTCCCAGTCGTGCCACCCCTGGAGCAGTGTTTCATCCATCATCCCATCCTTCCTGCCCGCATTTTTTGGGAAAGCTGTACGACTCCTCCGATGGCAATTTTGCGGAGGGAACCGGGCGCCGAGCAGGTCCCACGGGCATCAGCCATCCTGGAATGTTCCACGCACAGCTGCTGGGCAGTGCCACCACCACGGGGAGCTCCTGGGGCTCTGGGGTGGGCAGCAGCGGGGGGGCAGAGCCCGCGGGGCACTCACGGCTCCCGTTTGTTGCAGGTTCCTCGTCCCCGGCTCGCCCCGCAACGCCGCTGGCCACGTGTGGCACCCCCCCCGCCGCCGCCGCCCCGGCCCCCGTCCCGGCCCAAGCTGCCCCCCGGCAAACCCCCCGTCAGCGACGTGGTACGTGGGGAGGGGCTGGGGGCACGGCAGGGCCGGGGCAGGGGGTGGCAGGGGGCATTCCCAGTCGGGAAAGGGACAGCGGAGCGAGCGACCCGCGGTCACCGGGGCGGGCTGGGCTCCCCGAGGATTTGTGCATTCCCCCCGTGGGAAGGGCTGTGCCAGCTCCGCTCTGCCAGCCTGGGGATGCCAAGCACAATCCTCAGTCGCGGCGAGGGCAGGGAATGGGCTGAGGTGGGAATGTGCCCCCGGGAAGGGTTTGGGGGCAGAGCAGAGCAGTTCCAGCCTCCCAGGAGCGGTGCCCGGCGCAGGGCTGTCCTGTGTGCCACCCCAGGCTGCTTCAGGTAAGGCGTGAGGGTTTGGGGGTTGATGCTGAGGGTGTAAAACGACCCCCAAAGGATCCCTAAGGGCCTGGGGAGCTGGCACCTGGTGGGCACTGCTCCCTTCCCAATGCCCAGCCCATTCCATCCGTCCCACGGCCCCTGGAGCTCCCACCCTCGGCGTGGATGGGTGGGAATCTCAACACCCACCCCCACAGTGGTGGGGATAATCTGTTTTCCCAGCTCCAAGCTAAAATGCCATTGGTACTAAAACAACTCAAGTCATTCCAATTTTTCCTCTGGGGCACCAGCAGAGCAGTCAGGAGGGTCCAGACAAAATTTTATTTGTTTGATGCAAATGTTTCTGTGTGGATTTTCTTTAACTTTGTGTTATTTTATGTTTCTCTCCAGTCCAGGCCTTTTAGCCCTCCCATCCACTCCTCCAGCCCTCCTCCGATAGCACCTTTAGCCCGTGCTGAAAGTACTTCTTCCATATCTTCCACCAATTCCCTGAGTGCAGCCACCACTCCCACCGTCGGTAAACAACACAGCACTGCTGTTCTTTCACCTTTCCTATTCCTGAGGCTTTTTCATTCGCTAGATCATTCCTTGGGGTCGGATTCGTTAGGATTTGAAATTCGGATTCATCAGGGTTTGAAATGCTAAAAGGGATTTGAGGGGCGTGACGGATCAGGAGGGTGATGCTGCGAGGGAAGTTTTTCCAGATGTTGTGGGAAATGGATGTTTGGTGAAAGTCAAGGGAATTGTAACAGTAAATGTGGTTCTGGGCTGTAAATTGGGGCAAAATATATATATTTTTTTTTTGCAGGGGATGCTTGTGCCTGGAGGGGAGTGGGGCTGGAAGCCAGACCTTGGGATCCAAGGATATTAAATCTCTTGGAATGTCTTAAATTCACACTTGCCCTTAAAGCAGTAACAGAAAAGGGGTCTTGGAAAAGGAAGTGGCTCTTCCCAGCCGCTTGGCACGTCCTTAGGGCAGAACCAAACGCTGCAGTTTCCTTTCGGAGGGGCGTCCTGGGGAAAGTGGTGTTTGCCAAAACCCCGGGGCTGAGATGAGGATTGGGAATCGAGTCTGGCTGGCAGCTCCCAGCTCCAGGCGCTGGGTCCCCCCACGCCTCCCCCTCCATCCCCTCTGTCCCCTCCTGTCCCCTGTCCCTGCTGCCGGCGCTCCTCCTCCTCCATCCCTGGCTGCCAGCCCCTCGCCCCTCGCTTCCTGCGGCTCCATCTCCTCCCAGCATCACCTCCCTCCTTTGTCTTTTCTTCCCAACCCTCTGGAAAACCCGGCCTGGCGGGAGTTCCCGTGCGCTCGGCTGCAGCGTTTGTCACCGCTGTCCCCGCGGGGAGCGGTGGCACTGCCACCAGCCCCGCCCGCCGTGGCCGGAAGGTGCCGGTGCCGGCCGAGCCCTCCCCGTGGCTTTGCTGGAGTCTCGACCGCGTCTCCGTCCCGTTGTCACTTCACTCTCAGGTGTTGCGGGTGCTCGTGCCTGTTCCGGCTGCCGGTCACTGTCACAGCACCTGGCTGGAAAAAATGTCACCAGGCCGCCGCTGGTGGCACTGGCAGTGGCCTTAGCGGTGCCAGAGGGCACGGTGGCCACAGGGACACGGCGTTAGGGGAGGGGACAGCCAGGCTGAGGACAGGGACAGTCCCAGGGGCTGCGGGAGGCTGGGAAGGGCGATGGGAGCGAGCTGAGCTCTGCCACCCCAGCTCCCTCAGGCTCTCGTTTTGGGTTTCTTTTCTTCTCTCACATATTTTTGGGATCCAAAGCTGCTGTTTGATGATTTAGTGACCTCCCTGTGCTGAGCAGAGGGGATGAGGTCGCTGGGCTGGGGGGAGAAGCTGGGCTCCCACACCCTCCATGGAGCTTTCCTTGGAGGAGATCCAAAATCGGGGCTCTGGGGTCACCCCTGACCAGGGAACTCCAAACAGGGCAGCCAGGAGGAGCATCCCAGATTTTGTAGGTGTTGCACTTCCAGCTCCATGCATAGATTATGCTGAGTGGGAAGGGACCCACAGGGATCATTGATCCAACTCCTGCCCTGCACAGGTACCCAGCATTCCCACCCTGGGCGTCCCTGGCAGCGCTGTCCAAACGCTCCTGGAGCTGCTCTGGCAGCCTCGGGCCGTGCCCATTCCCTGGGGAGCCTGGGCAGTGCCAGCACCCTCTGGATGAGGAACCTTTTCTGCTGGCATCCAACCTAAACCTCGGGAAAAGCTGGATGGGGACAGGCAGAGACAGACGGGGTCTGGGGGCTGCAGTGGGAAAGCGTCTCCTTGTCCCCACCAAGGCAAGGGTGGCCACTGGTGCTGGGTGAGCATCCAGGAAAACCCACAGCAGAGGAGGGACGACTTCCAATTCCCAAAAGAGGAGAAGCTGGGCTGGGAGGTGTGCAGGGATGGGCAGGTCTGGGATCAGGGACCGCTGCAGGTCCCGGGGGGCTGGGACACCCCAATCCAGCTGGGGCTGGAGTCGGGCTCCACCACATTCCCCGTCTCCCGTTCCCCGTGGCAAAGTCCCACGGGGTTTGTCCGGGAGCACGGGCAGGGCTGTTCCATCCCCGTGTCCTCCGTGCTGTTCTGGTGTGCTTTCCTCGTTGGCTGCATGTCAGTCTGGACAATTCCTGGCACAGCAAGGAGCTGTTTGCTTCCCGTGTCGGTGCCCCTCCGTCTGTCTCTGCGTTGATACAAGTGCGCTGCTTGGTTTCACTTGGGATCCGTGTTTTCATTCTTTTTGTGTTGTTTTTCTTTATTTCTTTCTTTCTTTCTTTCCTTTGCGTTTCTTCTGCTTGTGTTATCAGAGGATGATGCTTTTGTTGACAAACTGCCCGCGTTTGAAAGGCGCAGTGAAACGCCGGCAGGTACTGTACTAGCAGGGAGTTTTCCAAGAATTCCGCCTTCGGAGCGGCACCCACCGCTCGCAGCACCTTGCATGACAGTTTCTCAGTGACTCAAAGGACTTGGAGGCGGAAGGTTGGCGCCTCCCGAATTCCAAAAGGTTCATTTAGCAGCTCTAAAAGCTGTTTGCCCCTCCCGCCCTCACATCCCGAGTTATTCCAGCGCGGCGCCTTTGGAGGCGGTGGGAGCGCAGGGAGCTGGCTGTGAAGGGAAGGGGAAGGCTCCAGCTAGGATCCGCTGCTCTGTGTGCGTGTGTCCGGTTCTCCGCAAGTGTCGTGTCCTGAGATGAGAGGGCGAGCAGCCACGTGTCACTGTCCCTGAGTGTCACTGCGGGGTGGCACGCGGAGCAGCATCCCGCCGGGAATGCTGAGCTCCGCGCAGGCAGAACCCGGAGCGCATGAGCCGACAAACCTCTTCTACGGTGGCCAAAAAAAAAAAAAAAAAAAGCGAGAGCACCCCTCCAAACCGCTCACCCAGCGGGCAGAACGACTCTTCCATCTGGGCTTCCATAGCTTTGCTTCCCGCTTTCTGTCCCCCGAGCCAGCGGCCGGGTGTCCCTGCACGTGTGACCGCCCTGCAGCGCCTCGCCCCCTCCCCGTAGCGACATTAATGACCTGCTCTGTGACTCACACTGTGTCCTTCTCTCTCCCTCTCCTTAACCTTTCCCATCCCGCTTCAACTCCTGGCCATACAGAGAATGAACAGCCTTCCCTCGTTTGGTTTGACAGAGGAAAGTTTTATTTGACTTTCGAAGGTAAGTAGTGCAAAGCACACCCGGTAACCACTCGCTCCCCTCGCTCTCTCGCTCCCGGGGTTCCCTTCCAAGGCTCCATCCAATCCAGCTTTCCAGGCTCCATCCAATCCAGCTTTCCAGGCTCCATCCAGCCCAGCTTCCCGTGCGGAATGCTATGCCTAATTAGATGACATCGCCAGTCCGACCGGAATCGTTTTGATTTGATTTGTGCCATTTGTCCCGCTGATCTAATTTTTTTTTTCTCGTTGATTTCATTAAAAAAAAAAAAAAAAAAAAAATCCGACCCAAGCAAACCAAAAGCCCAAAGGAACACTGTGAATATTCCCAGACGGAGGTGAAAACCAGGGAGCGGAGCCGCTTGCACTGCCGAGGAACCTGACTCTGCCAGCCAGGGCTTCTCCCGCTGTCCCCGCTCGCTCCCGGAGCGGGCTGGCTGTGCTGAAAAACCCAAAGGGCGCCGCGTCCGCTCCTCCTCCCCGGTTTCGGGCAGGAAGGGCTCCGGGAATGCGCTGGCACCGCCCCGAGCTGCGCCAGGTTTTGCTGCTGGGGTGCTCGGCTGGAGGTGCTGGAGGTTTTGGGGTCCCTCGTGGATCAGGGGCGCTGGGGAGGATGCAGGGAGGGGCCGATGGCGCCTTCTCCGAGCAGTGTCACATCCCAGAGAGGAGAACCCCCCGAGGCTTTGGGGGCAGCTTCAATCCGCGGGCACGGAGCCCAACATTTTCCTTTTAACAGCAGGAGGGAAAGCAGGGGCTTGCCTGCCGCGGGGAGGCATTCCCGCAGATCCCAAGGAAGCACCTGGGAGCTGCTGTGGTGCCTGCAGGCAGAGCTGGGGGATGGCTCCGTGCGGGATTCCCAGTGCAAAGCCCCTGCTGCAAAGGACATGGCCGGGGTGGCACTGCCTGACTGGGGAGTGGCCCAGGATGGCACTGCCTGGCTGGGGAGTGGCCCAGGGTGGCACTGGCTGACTGGGGAGTGGCCCAGGGTGGCACTGCCTGACTGGGAGTGGCCCAGGGTGGCACTGGCTGGCTGGGGAGTGGCCCAGGGTGGCACTGCCTGACTGGGGAGTGGCCCAGGGTGGCACTGGCTGGCTGGGGAGCTCAGAAGTGGCCCAAGGTGGCACTGCCTACTTGGAAAATGGCCCAGGGTGGCACTGTCTAGTTGCAAAATGGCCCAAGGTGGCACTGGCTGGCTGTGGAATGGCCCAGGGTGCCACTGCCTGGGTGGGGAGCTCAGGAGTGGCCCAAGGTGGCACTGCCTGGCTGGGGAGTGGCCCAGGGTGGCACTGGCTGGCTGTGGAATGGCCCAGGGTGGCACTGCCTGGCTGGGGAATGGCCCAGGGTGGCACTGCCTGGCTGGGGAGTGGCCCAGGATGGCACTGGCTGGCTGGGGAATGGCCCAGGATGGCACTGGCTGGCTGGGGAATGGCCCAGGATGGCACTGCCTGGCTGGGGAGTGGCCCAAGGTGGCACTGGCTGGCTGGGGAATGGCCCAGGGTGGCACTGCCTGGCTGGGGAGTGGCCCAGAGTGGCACTGCCTGACTGGGAGTGGCCTAGGGTGGCACTGGCTGGCTGGGGAGCTCAGGAGTGGCCCAGGATGGCACTGCCTGACTGGGAATGGCCCAGGGTGGCACTGGCTGGCTGGGGAGCTCAGAAGTGGCCCAAGGTGGCACTGCCTACTTGGAAAATGGCCCAGGGTGGCACTGTCTAGTTGCAAAATGGCCCAGGGTGGCACTGGCTGGCTGGGGAGTGGCCCAAGGTGGCACTGCCTGGCTGTGGAATGGCCCAGGGTGGCACTGCCTGGCTGGAGAATGGCCCAGGGTGGCACTGGCAGGCTGGGGAGTGGCCCAAGGTGGCACTGCCTGGTTGCAAAATGGCCCAGGGTGGCACTGGCTGGCATGGGCTGCTTGGGATCATGGAGCAAACCCATCCTGGTGACAGTGATGGCTGAGCAGCAGCAGAAGGCAGGGATCAAGGTGGGGACTGGGGGGTTGGATCCTTCTTTTCCTCCTTTTTCCAAGGTCCCCACTCTGACAATTCCCACTTTGATGTCCCTGCTCCAATGGCATCTCCCAGTTTAGACCCAGGAGGGGTCGTGCAGGAGCTGCTTCCTCCTGGTGCTCAGGACAATTTTGCTGTTTCCAGCCAAAATCCCTGTTTGGGTTTCCTTTCTCAGGGGCTCGCTGGGAGCTCTGGGAAGAGCTGAGGACAGCAGGGACAGCCTTATCCCTCAGCATGAATATTCCAGCTCCACATTCCCCCTGCTCCGTGCTTCCTCCCTGCCCCTCGCTCAGTCCAGCACCAGCTCTGCACATCTGGGGCTTTTCCTGTGCCTTGGAATCTTGACCTTGTATTGGAATTCTTGGGCTTGGTTCTGGTGGTGTGAATGGTCTGGAGCTGGGGTGGGATTATCCTGGGAATGCAGGAGTGTGGCACTGCCCCAGGATCACCCCACAGCCCAGCAGGGAGCTGTCTCACTTCCACACGCTGGATTTCCCAATTGATCTCTAAACATTTAAGCCTGACTTGAAAATAAAAATAGATAAACTTCTCGTGCAGGGAAGTGAGAGCAGATCTGCTGAGTTTGGCGTCTGGAACTCATGGCATGGAATGCCAGAAGGGAAATTATGGTTTCTTTCTGGATTTGGGTTTGTTTCTGGGTGTTTTTGTTGTTGTTGTTGGGGTTGGTTTTTGGTTTTGTTTTAGTTTTTTTTGGTTGGTTGTTTTTGTTTGTTTTTTTTTTTCTTCTGGTGGCAAGATCCACGTGCTTGATGAACGTGGGGCAGTTTGTCCCTGTGTGGAAGGAGGTGTGGTGATGCTGTCATGTTCTGGGATCCCTGGCTATTCCACAGCTGCATTTTCCACCTTTTGTAGGGAAAAATAAGGCAAATTAAGCTGGTCTGCTGCTTATGGCCGGATCCATAGCTCCATAAAGTGGATTTTTTTTTCTCTGTTATTATCAGCTCATTTGTGCAAATGAAATGTTTATAAAAATGACTTTTGAGGCAGGAGCTGAAAAGGCAGGTTTGGGGTGGAGTTGTCCCACAGCAAGTGGATTTGTCTCTCAGGTTTCTGGACAATAATTGCAATGCTTATAATAGTTTATACTTTTTTAGTGAAAACATGAGTGTAAAAATTAATTTATTCCCTGAAGCCATGAAGAGAAGGATCTATGGATTCATGAGGGAAGAGTGGAGGGAACCAAGAGCCCCAGTTCCACCCACATGACCTTCAGACCATTAGAAATGAGGATGTTTTGTTGTTGTTGCTGCTCAGATGGACTCACATTCCCACATCCCAGCTGAGCCTGGGGACCCAGGACACCTCCCTGTTTATTCCTGATTTTTCATCCTGAAGAATCAAGGATACAGATGCAGAGGGACAGAGGGAAAAGGAGAGATGAAAAATGAGGAGGAAAGTGTGGTGCTGTGGCAGACCCCTGAGCCACATCCCCTGCTCTGGCGTGGGCTCCAGGCTAAGCCCAGCTGGAATTTGTGCATTTGGGAAGTGGGGCTTTCCTTCTCCAAGGAATGATGATCCCAGTGCCAAGCCCTTTCTTGTGCCTTCCCTACGAGACTGGCCCGAGGCTCCTCTGCTGGTTGGCACCTCCGGTTCCCCCTGCACAGCCAGACTTTGTGGGGGTTTTTGGATCCCATCTGGTGAGGCCACACCTCGAGGGCTGTGTCCAGTCCTGGCCCCTCAGTTTGGGAAGGACGTTGAGATGCTGGAGCACATCCAGAGGGGACAACGAGGCTGGAGACGGGCTGGAACACAAACCCTGTGAGGAACCACTGAGGGAGCTGGGGGTGCTCAGCCTGGAGAAAAGGAGACTCAGGCTGACCTCAGCACTCTCCACAGCTCCTGAAAGGTGGCTGTGCTCAGCTGGGCTTGGGCTCTGTCTCCAGGCAGCACTGACAGAGCCAGAGCACACAGGCTCAAGCTGTGCCAGGGGAAATTCAGGCTGGATATCAGGAAAAAGCTTTTCCAGAAAGGTGATAAAGTTCTGGAATGGCTGCCCAGGGAGGTGGTGCAGTCACCATCCCTGGATGTGTTTAAAAAGCCTGGATGTGGCACTGGGTGCCAGGGTTTAGCTGAGGTGCTGGGGCTGGGCTGGACTCCATGATCTTGAAGGTCTCTTCCAACCCAGGGATTCTGTGATTCTGTGAATTTCCAGGTGGATGCAGTGGGAATATCCCACTGCCGGGATATCGGCTGTGTTTGATGCTCTGAGGGGTTGTTGCTCGGGGTGGGGAGCAAGGATTTGCTCCCAGTGGTGCCTTTGGGAAGGATTTTTAGAAAATGTCTTGTCCTGCATGCCCCCTCAGTCATGGGGTTTTGGGGTGTGGTATCCCATGGTTTTGAGGAGCTGCCCTCATCTGGAACTGTGTCTGTTGTTCAGTGGGAATTCCACCGGGGAATCCCTGATGGATATCCTGGGCCTCAGGAGCAGGAGGCTCTGGGCTCGTTAGGATAATTACTGTGTGTGTGGCCGTGGGTGAGGTGTTCCAGCTGCCCATCCCGGAGCAGCGGGATCCACTCCCTGAGCACCCCCATCCCGGGCAGCAGCTGGAATCCCAGATTCCCCCGAGCCCCTTTGGGCGTGTGACCGACAGGGACACGTGTGGCTGCATCCATTCTTTACTCTTTTAGGCTGCATTAGGCATTGGAAGGGAAAATCCCTCGTCTGTGCCTCTAGGAAAGAGCACTTAGGATTTATCCATTAACGCCTGGGTGCCTTGGGGAGGTGTGAGGATTCCTCCTTGCTGGGGGAAACCATCACTTCTCCCCCTGATGTACCCAAACTCAACGTATCATTGAAGTGACAGAAGTGCTTCCCCCGGGAGATGTTGCAAATCCCAATTTCCTGCTCCCAAACTCCTGTTTACTCCCAGGGGCAGCAGCAGAGAAAGAAGGGAAGGGATCATTCCTGCGGACGGCCCAAGCAGAAGGGCTCACCAGGAACGTGACACGTTTTGCTCAGCTTTGCTTCCCCCTTATCCTCTGCCTGTGGAAGTGCTGCCATTCCTGGAGCTGGCTTTGGAATTCCTGTGGCTTTGGAATTCCTACAGCTCTGGCTGGAGCTGGCAGGTGCTCGTATGCTCCGAGCAAAGCCCAGGCTGGATCTGTCCCCCTTTCCACCCGCCTGGCAGGGATGGTGATGGACTGAGGGGGTCCTTGGATAAGCCGCCCCTCTGGAGTCCTTTGCTGTTCTTTTTTAGCTGGTTTGGGGCAAAATAATCCTCGTGCTTCACCCCGTGTACAGGATGTGGTATTTAAAAAAGGTTCCAAAATGTTTCATTGCAGGAAACAGACGAGGCTGAAGGATGGTGCCAGGGCAGGGAGTGACCTCTGCAGGATTTTTTGGGTGTCTGTGGGATCAACACCTTGGACATCTGGGCTGATCTTTGGATATTTTCCATGGGAAAGAGCTGTGGGCTTGGCAGTGCCAACCCCTTGGTGGTGGGCACAGGACTTGTGGTCCCCTAGAGGGTTTCCAGCACACCTGGAGCTCCCGAGGAACACTTGCAGTGATGATTTCATCCTCAAATGTCCTTTGGAAACAACAATTCCTTGCCAGCAAAGGGAAACCTGTGGGTTTAGAGCCCGGCAAGTATCCAAGGATACACAGCAACACTGAAGCATGCTTTTCCCCTTTTCCAAATCATGGAATCCTACAAGGGTTTGGTTTGGAAAGAACCTTAAATCTCAGCTTGTTCCAACTTCCGCTATCCCAGCTGGCTCCTGTCCAAGCTGGCCTTGGACACTTCCAGGGATGGGACAGCCACAGCTTCTCTGGACAACCTGTGCCAGTGCCTCTGTTTTTCCAGGTTTATTTGCAGATTTCCTGTCGGGCACTGAGGGTTTCAGGAGAGAGTGGGGTGTGGAGGATGCTCCGGGCATCCGCAGGGCAGGAGAGCAGAGCAGAGCGTGCCGAGGATTGCAGGAGCCCCCTCAGCCTGGGGGGACATCAGGGGGACACTGCCAACACCCCGACCCCCAGGGGCAGCCCGAGCTCCCTGGGGGCGACACAATGAACCCGCCCAGCCCCTTTTTGCGGGGCCCAAAAAGCGACTGCAAAAACTGTCATGCAAAGCCTGCCGTGTGGCAGCCCCGCATGCTGCTCCCGCCTGGCCACCTCCATCCTTTTCTTTGCTTGCTTCTGGCAGCGGGGCGGGGCGGGGAAAGATCATTTCTTTGAAAGCCTCATCCGAAGCCTGGGGGGTTTTTGGTGATCGTTCGCCCATCGAGTCAGGCTGGGGGCACGGCGAGCTGCCGCGGTGCCCGGCAGGTGCCAAGGGGAGCTGTTGGCTCTGTTGCAGGCTCGTCGCGGGGCCCCAGCCCCCTGACCATGGGGGCACAGGACACCCTGCCCGTGGCCGCCGCCTTCACCGAAACCGTCAACGCGTACTTCAAAGGGGCTGACCCCAACAAGTAGGTGCCGACCCCCGGGGGGGTCCCTGCGGTGGGGGCAGCAGGGGGGGGATGAGGGGATTTGTCAGGGATGAGGAGGGGGGACCGAGGCCTTCCTCTGGCTCTGGTCCAGGGGGTTTTCCAGATGCCTTCTGTCCCATCTGGGTCGCCAGAAACTGATGCCTTGTGCGGGCTGCCCTGGAGCAGAGACTACACAGAGTCACAGAATAAAGCAGGGATTTATGGAAAGGATCTCCTCCATGGATCCACCTTGGGCAGCACCAGAGCCCAGCCAGGGCTGCAGCCAAGAGGAACCAAAATGGTCCCAAAATGCACGAGCGCTCCCGGGGGCTCTCACTGGGATCAGCTCTGCTCCATTTGCACCTTGCAGTTCATTGTCCCATTCCAGCTTTAGCCCAGGCACTCCCATCCTGCTTGTTTTTCTCTCTCCAGCCCACGCTGTTTGTGCTCCTGGGCCTGAGCTTTGGGTCATTTGTCCTTGGTGCCCAGCTGGAGCAGGAATTGTTTTGTGTCCCTGCTCTGTGCAGAGAGCTCAGCATCCCCTGATGTGAAGCCCAGACCCACACACTAAAGCAGCTCAGAATGTGAAAATAGAAAAACCAAACCTGAGGCATGAGGACAGGAGGTGGTGTGGCCTGGGGTGTCCAGGGGCAGGACACTGCTGCAGTGCCCCGTTTCAAAATGTTTCTGCTGTGGGAAAGGGAGGTGAGGACTTTGTGTGAGGAATCTCAGAGAGCAGCACAGGAAGGGTGGCAGGGGGGCTGCAGCCTTCCCCTCCTGTGCCGGGCCCAAACGGGATGGCATTCCAACAGAAACTTGGAGGGTTTTCCCACCTTTGTTATAAGACCCTCTAATAGATAAAACCCAAAAGGGCAGAGCAAAGACAAGTTAATTTCACTGAAATACTGAATTGCAATACAACACTGAATGACAGCAAAAATGAGAAGCTCCAAACGGGGCTTATTTTAAAAAATCCCTGTCAGCCCTTGTGGTGTTTCTGCTCTCTCTGAGGCCACCAGAGGCTCAGATGTGTCGGGTGGGGAAGGGGGGGCTGTCCCCACACCGTCCATGGTGCCGGCCCTCCCTCGCTGCTGCATTTTGAGCTGCCTTTGCTCCCCCTGGCTCTCTGTGCTGGGCGCTGCAGGTGCATCGTGAAGATCACGGGGGAGATGGTGCTGTCCTTCCCGGCGGGCATCACCCGACACTTTGCCAACAACCCCGCTCCAGCCGTGCTCACCTTCCGCGTGCTCAACTTCAACAGGCTGGAGCACGTCCTGCCAAACCCCCAGCTGCTCTGCTGGTAAGCCCTTCCCCCCAGCAGCATCCCAGGGGAAGGCGGGATTCCGGGAAAACAGGGTGTTTGCAAAAATATATGGCCTGAAGCATCTTCCTTGGAAGCACGTGCTGATTTGGGGAATGAAAATCTCAAACCCTTAAACACCTGATGAAATGCCAGAATGGTTTGGGTTGATAGATCATCAGGATTATCCTGATATCTGGATTATCCCATGGCAGGGACACCTCCCACTGTCCCAGGCTGCTCCAGCCTGGCCTTGGGCACTGCCAGGGATCCAGGGGCAGCCACAGCTGCTCTGGCAATTCCATCCCAGCCCCTCCCCACATCCCAGGGAACAATTCCCAATTCCCAATGTCCCATCCAGCCCTGCCCTCGGGCACTGGGAGCCATTCCCTGTGTCCTGTCCCTCCCTGCCTTGTCCCCAGTCCCTCTGCAGCTCTCCTGGAGCCCCTTCAGGCCCTGCCAGGGGCTCTGAGCTCTCCCTGGATCCTTCTCCTCTCCAGGTGAGCACCCCCAGCTCTCCCTGGATCCTTCTCCTCTCCAGGTGAGCACCCCCAGCTCTCCCAGCCTGGCTCCAGAGGGGCTCCAGCCCTGGGGCAGCCCCGGGGCCTCCTCTGGGCTCTCTCCAGCAGCTCCAGGTGCTGCTGATGCTGGAGCCCAGGGCTGGGGCAGCTCTGCAGGTGAGGCCTCACCTGGAAGGAGCAGAAGGGCAGAATCCCCCCCTTTGCTGCTGCCCACACTGGGGGATCAGCCCAGGACTTGGGGGGTTCTGAATCCCAGTGCAGATGGATCAGGACAAGCTGGAGCTGTGTGGGAGGGAGCCAGTGTTCCTCTGGAGGTGGGATTGCGTGCAGCCCCTGTGCTGTGTAGTGTAGAACAGCTCTCTCCTGCCCAGGCAGGTTATCCCAAGGGTTCCTTCTCTCTGTGCAGTGACAATGGGCAGAGTGACTCCAACTCCAAGGAGTTCTGGGTCAACATGCCAAATCTGATGACTCACCTAAAGAAGGTATCGGAACAGAAACCTCAAGCCACCTATTACAATGTGGATATGCTCAAATACCAGGTAGGGGTTTTTTTTGTGAGATAAAACTGTGCCCAAAAAAAAAAAAAAAAAAAAAAAAAAAAAAAAAAAAAAGTGTGCTGATTATGGCTGTAAAAAAAAAATGGTAAATGTAGAAAATGGTGTTTCCCTAGTGCAGAGTGGAGCTATTGTGAGGTGGGGGCTTGCTGTCCCACTGTCCCTTCTGTGTGGCACTGGGTTGTCTGGCTTTAAGCCCAGTACTAAATTCAGGGGGAATTCAAGGTCTTGCCTCCAAATGCGATGTCCGCGTCTGTAAAACGGGATTTCTCCCTTCAGCCCTACGGAAACTAAGTGTTTTTTCTGTCATTTTGGAAGGTATCTGCCCAGGGTATTCAGTCTACTCCATTAAACCTTGCAGTGAGCTGGCGGTGTGACCCTGCAAGCACTGACCTGCGCATCGACTACAAATACAATACAGAGGCAATGACCACGCCTGTAGCTCTAAACAACGTCCAGTTCCTCGTCCCCGTCGACGGAGGAGTAACCAAACTTCAAGCTGTGCTTCCTCCTGCTGTCTGGTAGGGCTTGCTCATCCCGTCCCTGCCTAGAATCCCCATCCTGCTGCAGGAGGGTGGGTGGGAGCTGGGGACACGCTGGGGACCCAAACCTGCCCTCCTCTTGTAGGAGGAGAACTTTAACCCCACTCCGATTCCCTTTCTCTTGCCATTCCCACAAGGGAATGGTCAGAGATGAAGGGAGATGTGCAGGCAGCAGAGCATCAGCCCTTATTTTGAGTTTTGGATGCTTCATGCAGGGTTTAGAGGGATGCACAGGCAGGTCCTGGCACGGGGTGCCCAGAGCAGCTGTGGCTGCCCCTGGATCCCTGGACAGGGTTTGGAGCAGCCTGGGATGGTGGAAGGTGTCCCTGCCACGGCAGGGGTGGCACAGGATAAATTTTAAGGTCCCTTCCAACCAAAGCAGTCTGGGATTCTGGGATGAAGGGAAGGATGTGTGGCTGTCGCTGCCCAAGGCACAGGCACATTTCCACGTCTCTTGCTCACCTGCAATCCTCATAGCAATCATACAAATATTTCGTTTGGAAAAGCCTTCTAAGATTATCAAGTCCATCCATGAACCCAGCACTTGAACTTTAACTTGCTTTGAAACTCAAATCCAAGCTCCCAGAATTGCTGCTCCAGAGGGAAGCACCAGAGTAGTTCCCCCTCCTCTCTACCCACCCCCAGCCTTCAGCAAAATTCAAATTACTCCTTGGCAATTTCTCGATTCCTACAGAAATGCTCTTCTCCATGTGTTTGCAGGAATGCTGAACAGCAAAGGATATTGTGGAAGATCCCTGATATCTCCCAGAAGTCAGAAAACGGAGGTAATCCTGCAAATATGCACATTATTATCTCAGAATCCTTCAGGCAGGCAGGCAGGGAGCCACTGAGGGTGCCAGCAGACGAGCCCAGACACTCCAGTTCCTGCTGGGGCTTGCTGGGGACAAAGCTATTTAATTCTGGAGCTCAAAAAGCAGGGCTGTGTGCCACCAGCGCTGCTTTGCCAGCCACCTTGGCATCCCGAGGGGCGTTCACACACGGGCTGGGATGTGGTGGAGTGCCAAGTCCTTGGCTCCTCTCTACTCCGAGGCTGAGGCCCTGCTGGGAGGGCTGCTCTCTCCCACGAGAGGCTTTCCACGTGGAAAGCTGTTCGCAGCGCTGGGATGCGTGAAAAGCCGAGCCGTGCCGGGAGGATGAGGGCGTTTGGCTCTGCCCCCGCGGGGCCGGCCCCGGTGCCGCTGCGGCCGTGCCCTTGTCCGTGCCGGGATGCTCCGAGCGCCCCTCCGCGCTCACCTGGCTCTTTTTGGGGTTCCGATCGCAGGTGTGGGGTCGCTGCTGGCGCGGTTCCAGCTGTCCGAGGGGCCCAGCTCGCCGGCCCCGCTGGCCGTGCAGTTCACCAGCGAGGGCAGCACCTTGTCCAGCTGCGACATCGAGCTGGTGGGCGCCGGCTACCGCTTCTCCCTCATCAAGAAGAGGTTTGCGGCAGGTGGGTGCCTCAGCGGCGGCTCCTCTGCGGTGGCGGTGTCCCCGCAGGTCCCCTCTGGCCGTGCCGCGATGCCGGCAGTGCTGGTGCCGTGTGTTGGCACGCTGCAGCTCGGGCAGGGTGGGGACAGAGGGACAGCAGCTCCCCTGCGTGACATAAATCCCGCTGCCACCTGCCAGCCTTGCCTTTCCCGGCTCCTGCCTGCTCCTGCACCAAGGGCTGGGATCTCCAGGGCATCTCCAGGAAGAGCTTTTGTCCCATTGCTGCAGAGAATAACGAGGATTTTTCCTTATGGATTTTTCCTCATTGCTGCAGAGAATAACGAGGATTTTTCCTCATGGCTGCAGAGAATAACAAGGATTTTTTCCTCGTGCTCATTGCTGCAGAGAATAACGAGGATTTTTCCTTATTCTGCAGAGAATAACGAGGATTTTTCCTTATTCTGCAGAGAATAACGAGGATTTTTCCTCATGGCTGCAGAGAATAACGAGGATTTTTCCTCATGGCTGCAGAGAATAACGAGGATTTTTCCTCGTGCTCACGGTGCAGAGAATAACGAGGATTTTTCCTTATTCTGCAGAGAATAACGAGGATTTTTCCTCGTGCTCATGGCTGCAGAGAATAACGAGGATTTTTCCTTATTCTGCAGAGAATAACGAGGATTTTTCCTCATGGCTGCAGAGAATAACGAGGATTTTTCCTTATGGATTTTTCCTCATTGCTGCAGAGTATAACGAGGATTTTTTCTTATGGATTTTTTCCTCATGGCTGCAGAGAGTGAGGATTTTTCCTCATTGCTGCAGAAAATAACGAGGATTTTTCCTCATTGCTGCAGAGTATAGCGAGGATTTTTTCTTATGGATTTTTTCTCATTGCTGCAGAAAATAACGAGGGTATTTCCTTGTGCTCATGGCTGCAGAGAGTAACGAGGATTTTTCCTCATTGCTGCAGAGAATAATGAGGATTTTTCCTTATGGATTTTTTCCTCATAGCTGCAGAGAGTAATGAGGATTTTTCCTCATTGCTGCAGAGAATAATGAGGATTTTTCCTCATGGCTGCAGAGAGTAACGAGGATTTTTCCTTATTCTGCAGAGAATAATGAGGATTTTTCCTTATGGATTTTTTCCTCATAGCTGCAGAGAGTAATGAGGATTTTTCCTCATTGCTGCAGAGAATAATGAGGATCTTCCCGTGGGCAGGAAGGGCTGGTGGAGGTGGGCAAAAACTCCTGGGAATCAGGGCTGCTCCCTCCCCCCAGCTGATTTCTGATCCCGTTTCTAGGTAAATATTTGGCGGATAACTGATGGAAGCTTATGCAAGTCTATGGAAAATACTATGGAAAATACCCAAGGACTGCTGTGCGTGGAACGGGTTTTAATTACAGTTTAAGGAAAATGAACTAAATCCTGCACTCGGGACATTTCTGTTGGAAGTGTCGACAACTTTCAGCATTTATTTTTTCCTTGGAAAACACCGTCTTGACCAGTCCTCCAGTATTTACTTCTAGATGTAACATTGTTAATGGTTTTAAAATGTAATTATTGTATTTGTAAATTGTACTCATTCCAGTAAGGCTGTATTTTGGCAGTTAGACACTTGAGTTTTAGCATTTTACCATTCATGAAATGGATGTAATTTAAACTGTGGTATATAAATCTAATAGTAGTACTGTTGAATGGCACAATGCTTACAGAGGTAGATTGCATTTTGTCAATATATACAATTTAAATACGATACTGGTAGCTGTTATGAAGGGGGTGCCTCATCAAAAGAGAGTTCAGTAGGGCCCACAGGCTGATTTAATTTTCCTTCAGTCCTTAGTACGTCTCACAGCGATCAATAAAAAGCTCAACCTTCAGGTTTAGCTGGTTTAACTCCAGAAAAATATTCTTGGAAAGGTGGAGGTCCCTAGGACAGTCTCCCAGGAAGGAAATCTCACTTCTGCAGGGAGTATTTACTCCAAATTTCCAGCCCCGTGTTCTCCTACAGCTGCAGATGCCCTGTTGGAATCCCAGCAGCGCTTCCCTGCCCCGTGCCCGGGTATTTTGTGGGGATGCAGATGAGGAAAGAGGCAGCAAAGAGGCCGGGTGGTCCCTCTGAGCTCCCAGCACTGGCACAAAATGTCAGTGTTGGGTTTGAGGATGCGTTTTCCGAGCTGCCTCCGGACGTTTGGTTGCGTTTTTGCGTTGCTTTGCTGGCTTTTTTCTGCTTTTCTCCCCCATTTCTGAAAGCTCTACGGGTTTAGAAAATGCTTTATAGAATGGCAGCTGCACCTGCTGCTCTATTTTAGCACTCAGGCAGGAAAATGTGTATGGAAAAACACTGGGAAAGAATTCCCCAGGGAGCAGGAGCAGCGCGGGGGCTGTTTGGTACCCGCCAGGGCAGGAGCCCAGCTCGCCAGCATTGGGAGCAGCTGTCTTGTAGAGATGGGAAAACACATGCAAGTGCTAAACTGGAGAATGGGGGACAAAATATTGTCCCTCTGTGTTTTCCCTGTCCCACTGAGTGCTGCTCATTCCTGTGGATCTCATCCCACTCCTGGCAGCACGGGGAGAGCGTTGGTGGCATCCATGGTGCTGCAGCTGCTGAGCTGGGCTTGTTAAACGGGAGAATTTGGCAATTTTGGGAAGAAAGATGAAGGAATCTTTGTGAAATCAAACACAGATGCACAGAGAAGCATCCATGAATGGGGTGCTGGGACTTTGGGAATGTGTGAGGTGACAAAAAGTGCTGATTTTCCAAGTGTTGCCATGATTACAGTGGTGCACTTACACTGGAAAACAGCCTGGGCATGTTGGGAAGTGCTTGCTCACGGAGCAGTCTGATGAAGGAAAACACAGATCTGTGCCCATCTTAAGAGACAAGAAGGAAATGTGGGGGTATTTCAGGTGTGAGGTGGCTTCCAGGCTGAGATCTGGGGGGTGAGCTGTGTGTGAGTTGACAGAAGGCAGCAGCAGGAAAGGAGAAGCACAATTCACTCCTGCAGCTTCCCACACCCTCACAGACTTTGGGAGTGCAGTCCCCAGTGTTCCACTCCATGAATGATTTTCCCCCTGAACTGGAAATTTGTATAAAGTGTGGAGCTCAGCCCTTTCTGACACAGAAATATAGGGGCAAACCCTAAGAATCAGGTTTATGGTGTGTACAATTGCTCCAAACCCACCCTTCCAAAAGAGATCTATGGCACAGACCTGAAAAAAAAAAAAAAAAAGGATTTATAATGTAAATATTACCAGAACATAGAGATTTTACTTTATATTTCATTTGAAAGACAAGGTGTTTACATTAGCATTGGGTTTTTGAGTGCTTTTTAAACAGAAAAAACCCATAACCCAAAGGTCCCAAGCTCATCCTGATTGAGCTGGTGAACAAAACAGAGGTCACTTTTTTGGGACGCAGCCCTCATGGCCTGGAGAGAGAGATGGGAACAGCCTGGGACATTTTGTCCTTTTTCTGGGACGTGTGGGATGTGCCAGCACTCCCAGCCCCACAGGGACACAGTCCCAGCTCCGGGCACTGGCAGGTGACACCAACCCTGTGACACTGGGACCAAAAGCAGCGATTTGGGACAGGTTTTTCCATCCTGCTCTAGGGCAGTTTTTGGCAGAGTGTTTTCTCAGAGTGCCCTGGGGTTTGTTGGGAGCTTGGTGAGAGCACCCGGCTCCAGAGAGGGAAGCTCTGCAGGCTTCACCTCAACCTTTAGGAAGGAAAATCTGTGTATTTTCAGGGAATTCATCTGTTTGGGGTTGCCTGCCCCCTCACAGAGAGCAGGGAGGTGAAATGGCACTGATTTGGTTTCATGCACATCCCAGACTGGTTTGGGTGGGAAGAGTTCTTAAAAACCATCCTGTTCCACCCCCTGTTGTGGCAGAGACACTTTCCACCATCCCAGGCTGCTCCAGCCTGGCCTTGGGCACTGCCAGGGATCCAGGGGCAAATTCTATTCCAGGGTCTCCCCACCCTCCCAGCCAGGAATTCCTTCCCAATATCCACCTGAATCTACCCATTTTCAGCTTCCAGCCATTCCCTGTGTCCTGTCCCTCCCTGCCTTGTCCCCAGTCCCTCTGCAGCTCTCCTGGAGCCCCTTCAGGCCCTGCCAAGGGCTCTGAGCTCTCCCTGGATCCTTCTCCTCTCCAGGTGAGCACCCCCAGCTCTCCCTGGATCCTTCTCCTCTCCAGGTGAGCACCCCCATCTCTCCCTGGATCCTTCTCCTCTCCAGGGGAGCACCCCCAGCTCTCCCTGGATCCTTCTCCTCTCCAGGTGAGCACCCCCAGCTCTCCCAGCCTGGCTCCAGCCCTTGGAGCATTCCCAGAGGGAAGCAGCACAGCTCTGTTTCCCAGCAGGGCTTTTCCCAAGCCAGGCTGAGGCTGGAGAGGGGGCTCATCCCTCTGGCACTGCCCAGCCCTGGCACCCCTGAGCTCAGCAGCACCAGGATCCATCTGGGTGAACAGAAGGATAAATAAAGGAGGCATTCAATCATAAAAAATGTGAATGCATGCACAGTTTTAGCTGCTTTGCTTCCGTGGACATTTCCCTTTAGACTCTGTCCTCAGCAGCCTCTCCCAAAGGAATTTTCCCCTGGGAATTTGGCAGCCCACACCTGCAGAGTCAAGGTCCCACTGGCAGAGCAGGAGAGTTTTTCCCCATGGACACCTTCAGACGTGGAATCTTACATGGCAGGAGCAGGAAGTCGTTTTTTGCCACCTTTCTGCTGTTTGTTGCAAACAGTCACATTTCTCAGCCAGCTCATGGTGCTCCTCACAGGGGACCTTTCAGAGCAGTTTTCAACATTTAACAATATTTCTTAATAACTCTGAAATCTCTCAATAGTAGGAAAAACCACCAAATAACGAGCTTTTCATTTGGTGTCTGCATTTGCTCTTAAATATCACTGCCCTGTTTTACATCTTCTTGGTTCTGTTGTCATTCACTGGAAAGTGAAATTAATTTGTCTTCACTTTGCCCTTTCAGGTTTTGCCTATCATTTTTTAAAACTTACGTGGGAAAACCCTGCCAGTTGCTGTTGGAATGCCCTGCCTTTGTAGCCAGGCAGAGCGGGGATAGGAAGGGAAGGTACAGCCCCCCTGCCATCCTTCCCGGGCTGCTCCCTGAGATCCCTCCAGCAGGAGCATCCAAAAAAAAGAGTCACCACCCCTTTCCCCCAGCAGAAGCATTTTTAAATGGCTGGAGTGCACTGAAAAGGTGACAGATTTTTAATTTACCTAAGAGAGAGTCAAACATTCTTTCCCTACCCTTTTGTGGTTTTTGTGTGAAAATATCTTCGTTAAAACCCCTAATTTTGAAGCTTGTCGTGACCAAAATACGTAACGCCACCCTGCTGTACTTTCCAGGTTAGAAATTACTGTCTCAAAGATTTCACTTCATAGCCAGAATTCTTCTGTTCCTCTTTCCCTCACGATTTCCCAAGGAAATGAATCTGTGTAGAACCAGGGAGGTTTTATGATAATCAGGATTATTCCAGCCAGGATTTTAATTCTTCTTTCACTGCAAGGCAAGGAAAAGGTTTGCAGGAATACGCCCTGCTCCTGCCTGCCTTCCCCTGTCCCTTTAGGAGGGATGATGCTGCTGGCAGTGGCTCTTGGAACCACGAAATTGGTGGTGATGCTCTTCAAAGGCCTGGGGACAAGCAGGATGTGGTGGAACACACCAGACCCCAGCGAGGCTTTGGGGATGCCTTGTGCATCCATTGGAAATCCCAGGTTTTCTGGGACAGCGGGAACGGCTGTGGATGTGCTGCCCCCACACTGGGCTCCTCATCCGTGCAGGGAGGGGTTTTTCACTCCCGGACGTTCTAAGGTTGATGGAATCCCCCGGGTGCTCGGGTGACATGAAACAAAGGGAGGTGTGGCGCGGTCTGAGCCAGGATTTGGGTTGGGATGTGCCGGGAAGCTCGCAGGGCTGGTGGGAGGAGGGCTCAGGATGCGGGACAACCCCACTGTGACACCCCAGCAGTGAATCAGATATCCCCAGGTATCACCCTGGACCACTTAATGAACTCCCTCGTGTATAAAATGTTTATAAATATTTGTGGATGAAGATACACAGGTCTATTTTTAAGATTTAAGTTAAATAAGTTAACGAATGGCCGGCCTTTTCTGCCTAAACGTGCAATGAGATATATTATACCTTTAGTCTACGATGGCCTAGGTACTGCTTAGTCTGTGATGAAAACTTTGCTGCTTTCCTACTGTTCTCAGAGAAAAAAAAAAAAAAAAACAAAAAACCAACCTATAAAAGACGTACAGGTTTGTTGCACAGGGACTACTGCAGCGAAGCTTTGTATTTGACCACTGGTAATATGAATGTGTTGTATTGACTTGTTGAAGATAATCATGAAACAACATATTTTAAATGTTACTTGCCTTATAGATTAGAGTACGACTATGTGGATATCATTTTTGTAAATACTGTTTTTTATAAATGTCTCTCCTCCATCCTCCCCATCACCAATTTCACTGACTCTCAAATATGCAATTATTTACCATGCAGAGCGTTGTGACAAAGAAATCCCCACATCAGAACAAAGTTTATTCATTCTATACATAAGAACCACATGAAATACCCAACTGAGTTGCAATTTAAATGTGATTATTATTATTTTTTTTTTCCTTGAAAATAAACAACAAAACGTAAAACATTTCCTTTTCTGAGCCAGTTTTGCTTCCATACCCAGAGGAGCGGGCAGAGGGATTGAAGGCTGGCCTAAAAAAAGGGTCCCTGTCCCAAAACCCACCACTGCTGCTGGAGTCAAGTGCAGTGTCCCAGCACGGGGACAAGCCGAGGGTGGCACGTGGGGACACAGCACAGGGACCGTGGGGATGGATGGAGCTTGAGGGAATGGACCTGAGGGATGCGGGATTTGGGGGACCCGTGGAGGCCATGGGGACACTTCAGGGCTGTGGGGACACGGGGAGTCTGTGAGGATCCACAGGGATCACGGGAATCTGTGTGGGCTATAGGGACCCACGGGTGCTATAGGGGACATTCCGGGGGGCTGTGGGGAACCCGTGGGGACCTGAGGAGGTCACAGGGACCCTCAGGAGCCTTGAGAACATAAAGGAGCTGTGGGGACATGTTGGGGACATTTGGAGGCCATGGGGCCACGCGGAATCTTTAGGTTTATGTGGGGATATGTGGAAGTTGCAGGGACCTGTGGAAGCCGTGGAGACACAGAGGGACCCGTGGAAGCTGCAGGGATATGTGGGAGCCATGGGATCCTCTGGGGACTGTAAAACAATCCAGAGACCTGTGGGAAACATGGGGACATGCAGGAGTCATGGGAACCTGTGGGGACTGTAGGGGACACACCCAGGGAGCTGTGGGGACACCAGGGACTGTAGGATTACGTGGAAGCCATGGGGACGCCCAGGGAGCTGTGGGGACCCGTGGGCACCTGTGAGGGCTGTGGGGACGCACAGGGGCCGGTGGAAACTGTGGGGAGCCGGGGGAGCCGCAGGAACTCACAGCCGTGAGGGTGGGAATGGCGGGAGCCGGGATTGTGAGGGGACGGAGGCGAGGAGCGGGAACACGGAGGGATGCAGGCCGGGAATACGGAGGGTGGAGGCGGAGAACGGGAATACGGAGGGTGGAGACGGGGAACGGGAATACGGAGGGATGCAGGCCGGGAATACGGAGGGTGGAGGCGGGGAACGGGAATGCGGCGGGCGGGCCCCGCTCCCGGCACCGCCTCCCCTCCGCAGCTGAGGGCAATGGAGGGCGGCGAAACCCCCGCCGAGCCCGGCTCGGGTGGGTGTCGGTTGCCCCTCCAAAAACCCTCCAGCGCTGCGATTTTTCCTTTATAAGCTCGGGTTTTGCCTCGCAGGGCCTGGCAAGCGCTTCCCGGTGGCGGCGGTGGAGGAGATCCTGAGGGATGTGGTGGGGAGCGCCCTGAGGGAGCGGCGCTACGAGCCGGGGCCGTGCCGGGAGGCGGCCAAGGACATCGCTGAGGTGGGACGGGACGGGACATTTGTCCTGTGCCTCTGTGGAGTGCCCCAAATATCCCCCCGAAATGCCGGTAAAGTGTAAGATAAAGGCTGGAGGCGGCTGTGGAGGTGCCGGCAGGGGTTGCTCAGAGGAGGGTGCAGACTTACACGAGTTAGTTAATGGATTTACAGGCTGCTTTGGATGGGAAGGGACCTCAAAGCTCAGCCAGCCTCGGGGACACCTCCCACTGTCCCAGATATTCCAAGCTCCAATGTCCAGCCTGGCTTTGGGCACTGCCAGGGATGCAGGGGCAGCCACGGCTGCTCTGGGCACCAGTGCCAGGGCCTGCCCACCCTCACAAGGAACAATTCCCAATTCCCAATATCCCATCCAGCCCCGTCCTCTTGTCAGTTCAATACCCTTCCCCCTTGCCCTGCTGTCAATCCATGCCCGTTTTTGGGACACGTCTGGACCGAATCTGTTGTTCTCCGCAGGCTGTTAAGGCGCGGGTCAAAGCGCTGCTGGCGCCCCGGTACAAGATCGTGGTGGTGGCACACGTTGGGCAGCTGGGCGGGCAGAGCCTGCAGCTCAGCAGCAGGTGCCTCTGGGACCCCCAGAGCGACACCTTTTCCTCCTACGTGTTCAAGAACAGCTCGCTGTTTGCTGTGGCGAGTGTCTATGGCGTGTATTTTGACTAGGGAGGCAGTCGAGTTTAGCAGCAGAAGTTAATATTCAGCCTGACTCTTCCTGGCTCTGTTGTTGAAAATATCTGTGAAGGACCGAGGTACTCTCACCTACTTTGAAATGTGAGCCTTTGGGCGAGTGGAATAAGGGTCTCTCCCAGAGTTTTCTCTGGGAAGTGGCTTTCTGTGACGTAGTTTTGCAGCTGATTGCTGCTTTCAGAACTTGCTCTGTAGGGGAAATATTTTCAGAATAATGCCTGTAAGTAAAGTTTTCCCTGTTCTCCTCCAGGAAATATTACTGGAAGTATCTGGATTAGGGAATAAACCATGGGTTTTGCCTGCCCACTTTTGGGGCTGGTACTGATGGTCCTAAGTCTCTCCTGGTGCAGCCATTCCCCACCAAGGTGGGGTCTGGCTCACCTTGCTCTGGATCTGAAACCAGACTTTTTGCTACCCCTATTTCCCTGGTAAAACCTGCTCTTAGGTTTTCTTGAGTCAGAGAACAAACCTATCACAAACTGCTTATTTTAGTACATTTTAGGTGCAAAGCTCTAACGAGAACAGTAGTTAGTTGGGAAGAAATACTTCATGTACTCATGACTAAAAGTTTAACCCTCTAAACACTGTGAAATGCAGACAACCTGAAGCCACTTGCTGGCGTGCACCGTGGCATTTAACCCCCAAAAGCTACAATTAAAGAACACAACTGAAAGAGCTGTGGTTTATGTCATGATTATTTTAATCCCTTGGAAGCTGTGGCGCCGAGCTGCTGCATTTCAGCACAGGGAGCTGATCTCTCTCCTGCTGCAGCCCACGTTGCAGCAGGATGTGGCCAGCAGCTCGGCTGCCTCACGCTTGTTGAGCACAGAAACTTTGCTGCTGTTTTGTAATTCTTGCTCGGGTTTGACGTGCTGGGGTTCTTCTCTGCGGGTCCCCAGCCTCGGCTCTGGGTGTGAGGAGAAGTCAGCGTCACCCTCGTGCGGGAAATGCTGGGGGTTTTCACTCTCTGTGGCAGGAAAATGAGAAGCTTAAACGTTAAAAGTCATGGGAAGATGAGTCATTTATGCTTTTTATCTTTACTAGAAAGACACCGAGCTACAGCCAGGGAGGTGAGTGTTGCCCTCTGGCATGAGCACCACATCACGGACTCCTCGCTGTGAGGAGCAATCCGTGATCAACGTGGTAAAACCGAGGAGTTCAGGGATTTGTACTGAAGAGTGTCCAGTGGTCTCACACTGGTATATTTGCTTCTCCAGGAAAAACTGTGATTTGATGTGTCAGAGGCTCTTGGCCAGCACGTTAAGCTGGACCTGGGGGGTTCCTGAATTGCAGGTGTTGCATTAAGGCATCAGCTACCCCAGAGTTCTGGGTGTTCCCACAGAAATTTCAGTCCAGCTGCAGCTGAAGCACCTCAGTACAGCTGGGCCTTGTGCAGTCTGTAAAGGTGTAGCAATTCTCACTTTTTAAAAGCAAGGTTCTTCAGATTTTGGGGAGGGGGTTGCCCATGTTAGCACTTTTATTTGTTTACAGCTGCTCCTATAAGAGAATTTTCCAAAAATGCAGATGTAGGAAGTGCAGAAAGCCTCTGCTGCTGTCATCTGCCTCTGTTATTTTCTTGTTCCCTATTTATTTTAATCAGAGTACAGATGTCTAGCTGTGCATGTAACAGTTGAATTTTCTGACAATCAAATCAAAATTTTCTGGGTATCAAGAAATGTGCTAGTAAGTGTAAATACACACAAAAGCATGTGAAGGTGCTTAAATTGCAGAGCAGGTATTCAACATGCTTTAAGGACAAAGTTTTATAAAGTTTCTGGTTTCTAGTCGGGAAAAGTGAAAACCACAGGATGACACTTGCACTGACTTCAGCAAAACCTGTCACTGAAATGAGATGGCAGAGAGATTTCCAGTGACAGCCTTGCCTTGGATCCCGTTCCTCAGGTGAGCTTGGAAAATCTTGGTCTGAATTATTTTTTCTTTAGCAAAATAGCCCGGGAAGCCAGAGAAGCTGCGAGGAGAGGGAACAGGAGCACAGCCCGTGCTGGGGGGCTGGAGCTGCAGGGATTGAGGGGAGCAGGGGATGTGCTGCTTCCCGCTCCCCTGGGATGCCCTGGGATGCCCTGGGATCCCCGGGATCCAGGTGCAGGGAGGAGCCCGGGGCGCTGGGGCTGTACTCACCGCGCAGGTCGCGGTGCCTTTTCCAGCGCGAGCCGCCGCACGTGAACACCACGGCTCTGATGAAGTCTCTCCCGCAGAGCCTCACCTTGCTCCCTTCCCCTCTCCCTTCCCGTGCCAGGAGCAGGAGGGCAAGGCAGCCCAGTGCCAGCACCGTGCCCCTCATGCTGCCGGCCTGGCGCTTCCCAGCTGGGCGCGGGCAGGGCAGAAGGGATGAAGTGGGGAATTCTGCTGGAGCCTTCCCATTTATACCACCCACTCTGCTGGGTAACGGCTCACTCCGAGGGTGGCAGTGTTTGCTGAAAACAAATAAACTGCTTGTTTCTGGTCACGTTTGAAGTGCTTTGGGATCTCAGTCAGGTATGAAAGGTTTCGGAAGGCTACGTAGCTGCTTTACTGGGAGCACCTGAGGTGTAACAGTTTATGGGGTGTGGCTTAGGTGGATGCACTTAATGTGTGTTCTGCCAGAACAAAAGGGAGTTTGTGATGGGATTTGTCCTCAGTGGGTTTGGTGTCTGTGTTCCTCACACAGCCTGATGCCTTTTTGTGTTGGTGAGCCCAAAGAAAAATGGAGTGAGCTCCTTCCCATGATGTCTGCATCGTGCACCTCTTCATTCCCCTGCCTTGGCCACTGCTAACTGTGGGGAAGCCCTGCCAGTGCCAAGCACTGCTGAGAAAATCCACTCCAGAGGGGGCTTGTGCCATATGCTGGTATCCCAGCCAGGATTCCCAGTGTGCCAATGGTCAGGGCAGGATCCTGCAGCACATGGAGCTGAGTCTCTGCTCTGGGAGCAGAGGTTGCTTCTGAGTTATTGGTTCCTAACATTGGCTTCAGTGTATTTACGTTTCTATAAAAAAATCCTTGCAATAAAATGCCTCTAGGAGGAAATGTCTCAATTATATGGTCAGAAATTCCATGTTTAAGGACAAAATACATGAGGAACTTTGGAGATCTTGAGTCCTTCCTAGCACCACAAGGATTTTCCAGCACCATAAAGTTACAGGTAATTGATTTTCACTGTGTGCAGGGTGGGTTATGATGTGTTACAGAAAGCTTGTTTTTTAGCAGTAAGCAAACAGTCATGGGCATGAATGGAAAACATGAGGGTGTATTTTGGTTGGATTTACAATAATGATTAACAAATGATTCACCTTAACGAGTGTCTTTCCTTGAAACACACCAAGATGAATTTTATGTCGGGGAAGTTTGCGTGTGCCCTGTCAGATGTGCAGCACACAGAAGGAAGTGGATGTTAATGCAGCACAAATGATCCTTAATTCAGTGATGTGTTTGAGTGCTGGGTGTTTATTGTCAGGATAATGAGAGGCTGCATGTTCTGGATCTATAAAATACACGTTTCCATACATAATGTGCTCAGCAGCTTGTGCTTAATCACTCCTCTGGAGATGCTCCTCGTTTCCTGTGGGCAGGAAGTGCCTGGAAATCCTCCAGCTGAGTATTTTTTTCTGTTTCTTCTGCTCTGCCCTCCGAAAAAGCCAGCTTGGGCAGCCAAACACTGCCTGCTTTCAACCCAAGGAGAAAAGTCCTTGGGGGGGAAAGCAGAAAGGGATAAAGGCCCAAGGAGAAAACGCTGCAGAGACCTTTCCATGGTCAGGGTTCCAGAGAAGGCCACCCATGCATGGTGCAACGAGGGGACTTCCAGGAGGAAATCGAGGCCTTTTGAAAGAAGGTTCTAAGCAGTGTGGCTTCAAAGAGAAACTTTATTGATTTAAAAGGATGACCAGTTTATGTTCATACTACAGCGAGTGTTTCCTCAAGGAGAAGGGATATCAGCTGCTGTTAAACAGCTCCAGCAGGAGCAACAATGTCACACAAGGAACCAACCTGGGAAACAAGAGGAGAATGAGCTGATTCTTCTGTGGAATTCTGTTAATGCTGGAAAATAGCACCTTTTGGCAGGCCAGGTTGGGTTGCATTTGTGCTGTCCTATTTGGCAGCATGCAAACATTTATCTTGTTTATAAAGGAAATTAATTCCCAGTGGTGTGGCAGCAGAAAAGCAGGAACCACCCCCTTTTAACCCGGTGCTGGAATGGTGATCCCACCTACTGCAGTATTCCCCAGCTGGGTGTTTCCCAGGACTGCCTTGCTGGGGAATGAGCACAGCCCTACCTGGTCGGTGCTGGGGACAGCCAGGCTGTGCAGCTGCCACACCCCCACCTGGCCACAGCTGTCCCCCAGGAGCAGGCACTCGGCGTTCCTGGCAAACAGGAGGGAGCTGAGGTTCCCTTCAGGGCTGGCAGCACAGGAGAGCACGGGGTGGAAGCTGCAACCCAAGAGTTAATGGGTACCATGCATTTATCAGCTGAAAGGCTGCACGTTTCACTTTCTGTGTTCCAGGTTACCTCAGAAACTGGCAAGTGAGGCAGTGCTTGGTTTGAGCTCTGCCAGGAGGAAAATCCCAGCTGCTGTTAACTAAGGTACCCTGCTTGCCTAAAATTTCTCCTGACCTGGAGAGTGGTGGTTAATGTTTCTATTAGGTGAATAATTTGCAGGATGTGGCAGGGCTCTGGATCCACCAGGGCTTCACACTGTCAGTAACACAAAACCCAGAGCAGCTGGACAAGGTCACAGGTAATTGTCATCTCAACTTCAGACCATCCAATCTTTACCAAAGTTGCTCAGGTTTGGTTTTTTTTCCCTTCTAACTCTGCCACAATTTCTGCAGAAAAAGGGCAGATTTACACTTTATCAGCTCCATGAGGCATGCAGCTCCTTCTCTTCTCACCCCGAATCTCTGGTAACCACCATCTGCTTTTACACAAGGAATATTTCAAAATGCAATGGTTTGAGCAAGCCAATGTGGAGCTGTAATGATCTGATAAAAACACTGATGAGGTAACAATGTGTGACAATTAAATTTCAGACTCTTCCTTGAGAAGAGTCATTACTCACATGCTGACACTCAGATCCCAAATCTCCACCCTCTTCTCATTCACTGCTGCAAAGACGAGGGCTGATTTCGGAGCCCACTTGATGTCATGAACAAAAGCTGTGACAGAAGTGAAGGTTAACAGGGGGGTGTGGCAATCCCGGTGCCACAAAAGGATGCTCCAGTCTGCAGAGCAGCTGAGGAACATCTCTGTGCTGGACGGATTCCAGGTGACTTTGTGCACAGGGCCCTGTTTGGAGAGAAACAAACCAGAACTTGGTGCTGCTGCAGAGCTACAGAATCTCTTCTAGAGCTACCCAGCCTTTCTCCCACAGGTAAGACTATTTAACTCTACAGGACAATCAGATTTCTGATTGCTGTCTTAAAATAAAGCCAGAGCTAAAGCTTTAATACAGTTTATAGTACCAGTTTTAATAAATTACTTGAAACAATCCTGACAGCATAGAAAGTAATCCTGTAAGGCTGTGATGCTTTATGCTGTGGGAATTCATTCCCAGTATAAGAGTTTAGGTTTCTTTTGTTGCAGATGTTCACTAAATATAAGCAAAGATTACATTTTTGAGTTGAGCAGTTCCTGCTGTCCTTGTTTACAGTGTCACTCACCTTATGGCCTCTGTATGTCCCCAGAATCTGCTCCTTGCCTGAGCAAGAGCAGCAGTAGATGTGGCCCTCTTCTGTTCCAGCAAGAAAAACATCAGTATCCTGAAAGAAAGGGAAAAGTAGCCTAGGTTGGATGAATTTATCACTCTTGCAGAAATCATCCAGGGCTGGAAGGGTTCAGCTCCAGGGAGGAGCTCCTGTGAGTGGTGGGGAAAGTGGAACCACAGCGTTGCACATTTGCTGGGTGTGTTCTCCAACAATGCACAACGTGCTGGGGTTTGACTCCTGAAAATCTTGGATTATCAGCAACCCATGTAGAAAATGCATGGATTCTTCGAGTGCTCTGTGGAGGAAGGACTCAGCTGGATGAAGAGAAGCTCAGCTGAGTGCTGCATGTGGGAGGTGTTGGACAAATTCTCCCAGCCTTGGCCATCACACAGAGGGGAACTGCCCCGAGGCCTGCCCAAGGAAATGTGAGTAACGTGGCAGGGAGTGATGCCTGAAGTTTGAGCTTTCGTATTTCCCAGGCTCTGCACTGCATTGGTGAATAACTCTGAACTCCACACTCAGTGCCAGCAGCTCTCCTCACAGCCCAGGCACACACAACAATCCTTTTCCAGCCCAGAACCAAGGACACCGCTGCAGCTTCAGCCCAGAAAGTGCAAACAACAGGGGATGGAGGAGAGCAGCCTGGGAGGGTGGGACTGGAGCTGGAATTGGACACTGAACCCCAATGTGGAAATGGAACAAAACTTATAAAAGTGTGAAAACTCGGGACTCAGAGTCCATCTTGGTGTAGAGCCTTGGCCAGGCTCTTGTACTGACCAAAGTGCATCCTTTGAAGGCCCTTTAATAAATCCCTGCTTTGTTCCTTTAACACTGCCCCTGTTCCAGGCAGCCTCTCTGGGCATCAGGAGGACATCACTGTTTTACCATTTCACTCATTTGGGGTAAATCTTAGTAGCTAGAAAGCAATTTATTTCAAAACATATATGCTTTAAATGGCAGTGCCAAGTCCCTGGCTAGCTCCCACTAAAGCAGCTCCAGCTGAGCATCCCACCTCTGCTGCAGAGTTTTCCTGGCTAATGCTTCAGCCAGGATTCAGGGCTTTCTGAGCCTACCTCTGGATGGAAGTCGAAGCACATTCCAGCTGCCTGTTGTGATATGGGACCTTCACTTTTCCTTTCTCTCTCACCTGGTAAGTTTTTCTTCCAACTTTCTGTTCGCTTGAATTTCATCACATCTGTGCAAAGAGCAGGAGGTTTTGTCAAACAGGACTGAGGAACTCGTGCTGCTTTGGGATGCCCAGCAGCTCTGAAATGTTTTGTGGGATTGCTGGTGTGAAGAATGTCAGCTGGAGTCAGAGAGAGCAGTTTCAGGTGCTCACCAGAGCAATCCAGCCTTTGCTGAATGAACCACTGGGTCATTCGCCCATCTCCTGAGATGCACATCAGCCTCTCTTCTTTGTCTCCTGCTGTTGCACCCCTGTCCTGTTCCACCCACCTCAGCTGCCACACAGGACCTTTGTGTTTATTTAGGGATGCACTGGGACAACAAAGATACACGTGGTAAATCATAGATGAGCAAAGACAAGACAACATGTTTGAAAAATAGTTAAGCTTTCACTTTGTAATGAGTGTTAAGTCTTATAACAGAAGTGTTTAGCTTTTCTTTTTAAAAAATGGTCTGAACGTTGGTTGTTTTCTCCAGGAGAATGTTTCCTTATTAAACATCTTTGATAATTAGTTTCAGGGCACTGTTTATGTGCTTGCACCATGAAATCAGTCTGCACCTTGTAGGAGAGACCTGGGGAGCTGCCCTTAGGGCAGGTGCTTTCCTCATCACCCACCCATCCCCTCTCTCATTTTCTTCTTAATTCCTGCTCTCCCCCCACTTTTGCTGATATTCTCTCCAGTCTCAGCAAGAGGGATCAGAGAGCAAGCACCAAAAGCTACCACTGGTGTCCCGTAAGGGTTGATTTCCCAGGGCTGCAATGTCCCAGTTAGGACGTGGAATATGAATTACAGCTGGGGTTCCTTGGAGGGTGAGGGAAAGGCACTCCCTGGCTGGCCCTTTCCAAGAGCTGCAGGCTCAGAGGGTGGAGCAGCTGGAGCTCCAGCCTGACCTGCTGTCCAGCAGCGCGGCGTCCTCGCGGCTCCGGACGTCATAGATGGCCACGTGTCCATTGGCCATCCCAACTGCCAGGAGGTTTGGGCTTGCCAGGGAAAAATCCACAGCAGTGACGCCGTGCTCACAGCGGAAGATGCGCTCTGGCCACTGCCCAGGAGAGAAGCACAGCAAAGTTCTGAGCTGGGTGATTTTTACCTCTCTTCTCTTAGCGCTGGGCACTCAGTGTCTGCTGGAAAGCTCGAGTGATGGTCCACAGGGACCAGAAATGATTCTCTGTTCTCACTGGCACCATGTATTTCTTGCTACAACTGATAAAATTAGGGAAAAGATAAAAATTGGGTGGAAAATGACACTGGAAAATAAGTTAGGTGAGGCTACTCCAAACCAAATACATAAAAATATCTATGGTGACAGCAGGGAATCATGGTGTGGTAATGATGCATCAAAGATTTGACTCTGCCTGGTTTAAATTAGTCTAATGCAGTTTTAGCCAAGAGAAGTTTGTGGTAGAAATCAGACTGGAATGTTGTAATTTATGGCAATCAGAATTTTTTTTACTTTGTAACCGAGATTTCCAAATATTGTTTTTAATGGCTGCTTTTAAAAGGATCCCTTTTCAGATGGATCTGCAGAGGTGTAAATGTTACATCTATGAAAGCTCCTCTTTTATTGAGCGTTGTGAGAAGTCAGAGTAAATAACTGTAGCTAAAAGGGGAATAAAGAATTGTCCAGAGAAAAGCAGATTGCAGGAAAAGCAAACAAAAGTTACCATGGGGTTCTTCAGTGACCAACAGCAAGCCAGGCCTTTCTTCTGATCCCGAGAAACAAACTCCCTGTAGCCAACTGCCAAGAGATCCTGCAAGCACACAGCAGCAGCAAGCTCTCAGTTCCACCTGAAGCTCAGCAGGACATTTCCAAAGGCACCTTTGTGCCAAGGCAGAGTCTGGAATAATAAAGCTTCTGTCCTATGCAGGAGATACATTGTTCTAGAATCATATTTGAATGTGCATTATTTAATGGAGTACTTCTAATTTTCCCTCTCAGGGTTAGCTGCAAAAGGAGCTTCAGAGAGCACCTCAAACTCCTGGCTTTTAGCTTTCCACAGTCCAGTGAATTCCCTTCATTCCTTTCCACAGGCAGAAGTAAAAACCAGCAACCTTTAGCCTTCAGCTCCAGTAATTTTTCTTTTCTTGCACTAAACAAGTAGTTTGTGGAACTCCCATTTTAAAAGTAGCTGATTGTTTGCCCTGTATTCTAAGACTGAAGTCTCTAAATGTGTCTAACTGTTTAATATCTGGACATTTGGTGCACAAAAACATGAAATGGTCTTTATCTCTTTTTTTTTTTTTTCCCTCACTGGGTTTCTGTTTCTCATCCTCAGCTGCTTTTTACCTCTCTTCCATTCATTATTTTTGTTTAATAAGTGAATTCTGTTGGGAAAACAAAGCTTTACATGACCAGATTTAGGAAGCTTTGGCTTCTGTGCTATTATTGTGCATCTTATCCTTAAATTTTGAGGAATTCTGCTTTTTTTGGAGGTTCCTGTTATAGAAAAAGACGTGGTGTCTAAACTACCACAAACAAACTCCATCAATGATAACAAAGTTTAGCAGCAGGGGTTACATTTCAATTTTAGAACAGACCAGGTCTATGAACATTGCTGCTCAGGGTAAACTGGAGCAATTCATGAAATTCTGGGCCAATTAAAGCTGTGATGACCCATGTGTAGGGAAAGCCTATAAATTAAAGCAGCATCTTTGAGATGCACCCCAGCATCAGGAGTTTATTGCCACCACCAGCTGCTTGTCCCAGTTTGTGGCCAGCTCAGGAATGGTTTGTGGACTCACAGGGTTCACTCTGTTCCAAGCCATGCTGCTCACGCTGTGACCCCTGGTTAAATCACACCTGTATGACCACAGCTGCTCCAGCCTGGGGCCTGCCCCCTCTGCTGGGCTTTGGGCTGGGTCTGCTGTTTCCTCCTGCTCCTCCTCATCCTCCTCATCCTCATCCTCTTCACCTTCTTCCACCTCGGTGTCTGAGGTAACAACAGGTTCTAAAATGTACAGATGCAGAATGTGAGTGGAAATATTTCACTTACCTAATTATAGGTATAATTTTATATATATATATATAAAAAACCTATATTATATAACCTATATTATTGTATATAACCCATATTATTATATATAACCTATATTATGTAACTTATATTATTATATATAACCGATATTATTATATACAATCTATATTATTATATATAACCTATACTACATAACCTATATTATTATATATACCCTATATTATTGTAGGTTATATCTCACTCTAATTATTCACACCAGAAGAAAAATTTGCCCTTTCAGCAAATATTTTGCAGGAAAAAGAAAAGAAGTGAAGGTTTGAGGAATTAAGACATCCTAACTTCTAAAAACCGTGACTAAAATTGGCTGGGGATGGAGCAGACAGCTGGATTGGGCTGGAGTGAGCCAGGTCTGCTGCAGGTGGGTTTAGCTACCCAGCCAAAAGTGAGGAATTTCTGTGGAAAATGAGGAATTTCTGGCTGGAAAGGGGGTACTGAGCAAGGAACAAACCTATGAGGACAGGGATCTGCCGATAAACTGCGAGTTTGGGCTGAAAAATGTTCTCCATGAGAATCCTCTCCATGACAACCAAATCCTGCTGCAGCTTCGCTGAAGTTAAGATTGCTCTTGAATGGCATTCCTGCTCCTCGTGGCTCCTGGCAGGAGCAGCACTCTCTGCAATGGTGATGGCAGAAGTTGAATTACAGAAATTCCAAGCTGGAATGGATCCACAAGGATCATGGAATCCAACGGGCCCATACTGCCTGATAAGAGATAAATGGCACAGAAATCCTTTGAACAGGATAAAAGTTCACACAGAAAGATCAAGGGGAAAGACTTTTCCTCCACCTGCAAAAAGCAGAGAATTAAAAAAAAAAAAGCTTTCACTGTGAATTTTTTCTTCCTCTATTTTTTTTCTTATAATTCTATCATCTTATCATATTTTCTTATTATAATTTCCTTATCTTTTTCAGATACTTCTGGAATTTTTCACAAATGATGTTTTGCTTCTACTTCCTAAAGTGAGTACCAGCAAACCTTGTCCCTGAGTATTTATCTTTATTTAAGGTGATTTCTGATGGCAGTGGGCAGAGAAGTGCAGCCCTGTTCAAGATTCTTTAGCAAACTCCCTTGCAGGTTGCAGGCAGTGTTTTTCAGGAGGTTTTCCCCACAAATCCCAGGGATGTGCCTGGTTCAGGAGGATGAGAGCAGGGCAGAAATGGGGAATGTTACCTGTGGCAGAAGGGGCAGCCACAGCCTGACTGTGCTCTTCAGCTGTGGGAGATTTGCTGCTTTTCCCTGCTGGGGTTTTGGGTTCTTCTGTCTCTGCAGGTTCTGCTCCCGAGGCAGGCAGTGAATTGTCCAAATCCCAGGAAGTCACCATCATCCCTGGGAATGAATTTCCTGTCACACGGGGCTCTTCTTTTGGTACCTCATTGCAGGGAGCTCCCTGTACTCCAACTGCTGGGCTGGGCTTTGGAACCACCTCTGCTTCCAAAGGTCTTGATATTTGAACTGGTATTTTCCATTTAATATTTTGATTTCATCTTTTAATTGCCATCTTTTACACATTTACAGAAAAGGCTGCCTGTGCTTAATAAGAATCATTAAAGCAGATAAGAGAACTTTAAAGCTCCTCCTGTTGTGTGACTGCTGCAGCTCCATCAGGGTTTTTTTTGGGATGTGGCTCCCCTTGAGCAGGGCCAGCTCCCACCCAAAACTTGCCTTGATGTGCTCAGGGGTTGGAATGAGCCCTGCTGATGCCACAAAAAAAAAAAAAAAGTGAAAAATAGCTTTACAAAACAGATTATTACCTACTTTTGGGGTCAATTCCCTCATTTTACATACACTAACACAAAGGAAAAGTGTGTGGAACAGCATTCCCCAGAATTTTTTTGGCCTCTTACACCCAACACTAACATTCCCTGGGGGTGTTCATTGCAATTTCATTGCAATGGATTCAGTGTTCCAGCACTAAAATCAAGATTTAGGAGGGGCAGGAAAGGCCACCACAGCCCACACTGTCCTGTCTGCACTTAGAGCTCTGGAAGAGGAAACTGAGGCAACATCTCCTGCTCAGAAGTAAAAATGGAAGTAAAAAAAAAAGAAAAAGTGGAAGTAAAAAGTCCCTTTTGTCAGTCCCCTGGCCAGGTTTACCTTTCTCTGCCGTGGTGATGCTCTCACACTGCACTTCCTTGGTTTTGGCAGCTCCACAGAAGGTTTGCACCATCTTTTCTTCAAAGTACTCACTGCCAATTTTAGCCTTGCAAATCTCTTCGTAAATCCTATTCCTCTCCCTGGAAAACAAAGGGAACACTGGCTGGTGACTCCCTGGGAAATTCTGCCTGGAATTCTCAGTGTCTTTAACAAGGAGCTGATCAGGAGAGGCTTTTCCATGGCTTCAATGTCCTGCTTTTTGGATATTTTACAGATATAGATATACTGTAGATAGATAGATAGATAGTATAATATATATCACATAATATATAATACATAATAATATGTAATATATAATATGTGATATATAATATATAGTAGAATATAGTAGAATATAGTAGAATATAATATAGTATAATATAGTATAGTATAATATAGTAGAATATAGTAGAATATAGTATAATAGAATATAATAGAATAGAATATATAATAGAATAGAATATAATATAGTAGAATATAGTATGATATGATATGATATATGATATGATATGATATGATATGATATGATATTATATTATATTATATTATATTATATTATATTATATTATATTATATGGTATAGTATAGTATAATATAGTATAGTATTGTATAATATAGTATAGTATTGTATAATATAGTATAGTATAATATAGCATAGTATAATATAATATAGTATAATATAATATGGTATAGTATAGTATAATATAGTATAGTATACTATAATATAATGTAATGTAATGTAGTATAATATAATATAGTATTGTATAATATAGTATAGTATAGTATAATATAGTATAGTATACTATAATATAATGTAATGTAATGCAGTATAATATAATATAATATAATATAATATAATATAATATAATATAATATAATATAATATAATATAATATAATATAATATAATATAATATAATATAATATAATATAATATAATATAGTATAGTATAATATAATATAATATAGTATAGTATAATATAATATAGTATAATATAATATAATATAGTATAATATAATATAGTGTAATATAATATAGTATAATATAATATAGTATAATATAATATAGTATAATATAGCATAGCATAACATATAATACAACATAATTTAATACAACATGTATAATGTCATGTACAATATATATAAACATATAATCAATATATTTATAGCAAAGTTATGCTAACAGCACACGTGTCACGTCACTTTCCACACTTGCACACAGCAGGTGCCTTACAGGAGCCTGTGAGCCTGCTCTGCCTCCGTGGACAGCAGGGCACTTGGCAGGTCCAGCATCCCGAGCGTGGCCGTCTCCGACAGGAGAATCTCCACCCTCTGCTCCAGCTCTGCCTCTGTCAGGGCTGCCTCCCCCTCCTGCTGCACAGCTGGGGGACCAACAAACAACACCTTTGCTGCTCCAAATCAACGGGAAAAATTAATTCTGGAAAGGCCTGGGCTGGCTCAGGGTCTCACAAATCCCGGCATATGGAATTTGAGATATTGAATTTCGAATTATTTGGGTGTGTTCTTTACCAGACAAGCTCAAAGCTGCGTCTTGTTGAGGTTCTGTCTCATCTAAGCCAGACTGGGTTGTTGAGATGCTGCTTCCATGTGTCCTTCAGGGGCAAGAAACAAGCAGAAATTGGCTCAAAAAACTAAAAAAGTGTTCATTTTCTAGAGGCACTTTGTATTTTAAAGTCATTTTTAATGTATATTTGCTCCTGGTTGACATCCCAAGCCCTGGGATTGTCCTTTGGGACAGCCAGCCTGGGAAACATGGCAAAAAGAGCAACCTTCATCTCAGAAATCAGTGTTTACAGTTGTAACTATAAATCGTAAATAATTACAATTATTCCTTGCATTTTGATAAAGCTGTGGCTCAGGATTTTTCATTTCAAACACCAATAATTATTTCCCTTCTCTGCAAGACTTAATTGAGTTTGTCACCCCAAAGTTTTTGGCTTTGTTTTTTCCCTCTGTGCTGGATGTTTGCAAATGAAAGTGTAGTGAAACATAATTTAGGAGTTTTAACTCCAAATTCCTTGTTTAAGAGCATTTTTGGAGATGGATGCACATAATCACAGACAGGTAACTTGCTTAAATATTATTAAAGAGAATTTTTATTATGTTAAACATATTTTGATAGTTGAACTGATATTTTTAATATTTTAATGTGATATTTTAATGTCTATATTTTATTACTTTGCATAAAAGGTTGTCTGCACTTACTAAACACCACAAAAAAAAGATAAAATACTTTAAAATACATACTTTACTTTTTATAAAGAACTGATAATGCTTTTTTTTTTTTTTTTTTTTTAATAAAACTTCTCTTGCCTGGGTACAGCAGCGTTTGGGTCTGGCTGGAAGAGGGGCAGGGGTGTCACATTCTTCCCTTCATCATCAAAAACCTGGAGAAAAATTGAAATTATCAGGATCATTCCCTGTGTGCCCAGCCAGGAATAGGGAGGGCACCTGGAAGGGGTTTGCTTTCCTGCAGGGTCAGCCCCAGCTTTTTGGGATTTCTTTGGGAAAAGCCACGTTCCTGTCACTGTCACACCCAGCTCTGCTCCTCCCTGTGCCTTCTGCAGCTCATTCGTTCCGTAAGCAGCTCCAAGGTTATTGATTCTGGATCAATAACTCAAGGAGTTATTGATTCTGATCCATCCCCTCCACTGACAAATCACAGCAGCCAAAGAAATCAGGTGAGCAATTACACAGCTCTTTAATGCCGGGAATATTTTGGTGCAGGAAGGGCGCTGAGGTGCTCCTGTGATTCCCAGGTTACCTTTGGGGAATATTCTGCATTTTGGGTGAAGACAGGAGCTGCTCCAGCCACAAATCTGAGGTTAGAAATGTTAATTATTGTCAGGCTGGGGCTGCCCCGTCCCTGCAAGTGCCCAAGGCCAGCCTGGAGCGCCCTGGGATGCTGGGAGCTGCCTGCTTTGGGAATGGGATGGGCTTGGAGGTGCAACCCAACCACTCCAGGTTCCAAGGTTCTTCCCTCAGGTGGATTTGGGGCTCTTCCCACTTTTCCCAACCCAACCATTCCAGGTTCCAAGGTTCTTCCCTCAGGTGGATTTGGGGCTTTTCCCACTTTTCCCAACCCAGCCATTCCAGGCTCCAAGGTTCTTCCCTCAGGTGGATTTGGGGCTTTTCCCACTTTTCCCAACCCAACCACTCCAGGCTCCAAGGTTCTTCCTGCAGGTGGATTTGGGGCTCTTCCCACTTTTCCCAACCCAACCACTCCAGGCTCCAAGGTTCTTCCCTCAGGTGCATTTGGGGCTTTTCCCACTTTTCCCAACCCAACCATTCCAGGCTCCAAGGTTCTTCCCTCAGGTGCATTTGGGGCTCTTCCCACTTTTCCCAACCATTCCAGGCTCCAAGGTTCTTCCCTCAGGTGCATTTGGGGCTCTTCCCACTTTTCCCAACCCAACCATTCCAGGCTCCAAGGTTCTTCCCTCAGGTGGATTTGGGTTTTTCCCACTTTTCCCAAGGGTGCCCAACCCAACCATTCCAGGGCTCCATAGTTCTTCCCTCAGGTGCATTTGGGGCTCTTCCCACCTTTCCCAAATGTGCCCAACCCAACTATTCCAAGGTTTTTTGGTTCTTGCTGCAGGTGGATGTGGAGCTGTTCCCACTTTTCCCAAGGGTGCCCAACCCAACCATTCCAGGGCTCTCCAGTTCTTCCCTCAGGTGGATTTTGGGCTCTTCCCACCCTTCCCAACCCAACCATTCCAGGGCTCCATAGTTCTTCCCACAGGTGGATTTGGAGCTCTTCCAACTTTTCCCAACCCAACCATTCCAGGCCTTCCCTCAGGTGGATTTTGGGTTTTTCCCACCTTTCCCAGCCCAACCATTCCAGGCCTTCCCTCAGGTGGATTTTGGGGTTTTCCTAGGGGTGTCCAACCCAACCATTCCAGGGCTCCATGATTCTTCCCACAGGTGCAATTTGGGCTTTTCCCACTTTTCCTAGGGGTGTCCAGCCCAACCATTCCATCCTTCCCTCAGGTGGATTTTGGGTTTTTCCCACCTTTCCCAACCCAACCATTCCATCCTTCCCTCAGGTGGATTTGGGTTTTTCCCACCTTTCCCAACCCAACCATTCCATCCTTCCCTCAGGTGGATTTGGGTTTTTCCCACCTTTCCCAACCCAACCATTCCAGGCCTTCCCTCAGGTGGATTTTGGGGTTTTCCCACCTTTCCCAACCCAACCATTCCATCCTTCCCTCAGGTGGATTTGGGTTTTTCCCACTTTTCCCAACCCAACCATTCCATCCTTCTCTCAGGTGGATTTGGGGCTCTTCCCACCTTTCCCAGCCCAACCATTCCATCCTTCCCTCAGGTGGATTTTGGGTTCTTCCCACCTTTCCCAGCCCAACCATTCCATCCTTCCCTCAGGTGGATTTTGGGCTCTTCCCACCCTTCCCAACCCAACCATTCCAGGGCTCCATAGTTCTTCCCACAGGTGGATTTGGAGCTCTTCCAACTTTTCCCAACGCAACCATTCCATCCTTCCCTCAGGTGGATTTGGGGCTTTTCCCACTTTTCCCAACCCAACCATTCCATCCTTCCCTCAGGTGGATTTGGGTTTTTCCCACCTTTCCCAACCCCACCATTCCATCCTTCCCTCAGGTGGATTTGGGTTTTTCCCACTTTTCCTAACCCAACCATTCCAGGCCTTCCCTCAGGTGGATTTGGAGCTCTTCCAACTTTTCCCAGCCCAACCATTCCATCCTTCCCTCAGGTGGATTTTGGGTCCTTCCCACCTTTCCCAACCCAACCATTCCATCCTTCCCTCAGGTGGATTTGGGTTTTTCCCACTTTTCCTAACCCAACCATTCCAGGCCTTCCCTCAGGTGGATTTGGAGCTCTTCCAACTTTTCCCAGCCCAACCATTCCATCCTTCCCACCTTTCCCAACCCAACCATTCCATCCTTCCCTCAGGTGGATTTTGGGTCCTTCCCACCTTTCCCAACCCAACCATTCCATCCTTCCCTCAGGTGGATTTGGGTTTTTCCCACCTTTCCCAACCCAACCATTCCATCCTTCCCTCAGGTGGATTTGGGTTTTTCCCACCTTTCCCAACCCAACCATTCCAGGCTTCCCTCAGGTGGATTTTGGGGTTTTCCCACCTTTCCCAACCCAACCATTCCATCCTTCCCTCAGGTGGATTTTGGGTTCTTCCCACCTTTCCCAACCCAACCATTCCATCCTTCCCTCAGGTGGATTTTGGGCTCTTCCCACTTTTCCCAACCCAACCATTCCATCCTTCCCACAGGTGGATTTGGAGCTCTTCCCACCTTTCCCAACCCAACCATTCCATCCTTCCCTCAGGTGGATTTTGGGCTCTTCCCACCCTTCCCAACCCAACCATTCCAGGGCTCCATAGTTCTTCCCACAGGTGGATTTGGAGCTCTTCCAACTTTTCCCAACCCAACCATTCCATCCTTCCCTCAGGTGGATTTTGGGCTCTTCCCACTTTTCCCAACCCAACCTTTCCAGGCCTTCCCACAGGTGGATTTGGGTTTTTCCCACTTTTCCCAAGGGTGCCCAACCCAACCATTCCAGGCCTTCCCTCAGGTGGATTTTGGGTCCTTCCCACCTTTCCCAGCCCAACCATTCCATCCTTCCCTCAGGTGGATTTGGGTTTTTCCCACTTTTCCCAAGGGTGGCCAACCCAACCATTCCAGGGCTCCATAGTTCTTCCCTCAGGTGGATTTGGAGCTCTTCCAACTTTTCCAACCCAACCATTCCAGGCTTCCCACCTTTCCCAGCCCAACCATTCCAGGCCTTCCCTCAGGTGGATTTGGGTTTTTCCCACTTTTCCCAAGGGTGCCCAACCCAACCATTCCATCCTTCCCTCAGGTGGATTTTGGGCTCTTCCCACCCTTCCCAACCCAACCATTCCATCCTTCCCTCAGGTGGATTTTGGGTTTTCCCACCTTTCCCAACCCAACCATTCCATCCTTCCCTCAGGTGGATTTGGGTTTTCCCACCTTTCCCAACCCAGCCATGCCAGGGCTGCTCCTGGGCCTCCTCACCTGCACAGCCCCCGGGCTGCCCGGCAGGGCCCCGCTCCGCGTGGCTTTTCCCTGGGAAGCCGAGGAAGCCGTGGAAGTTCTCCGGGAATTCGGGGCTCTGCTGGCCCTGGAATCACCAGCAAATATTTATAAACATTTCTATTTATAAATATCAAATTGTCACCAGCTATTAGAAAGGATCAAACCCATTTATAATAGAGCATTTTTACCATTTCTTATATTTTTAAAATTATTACTTATAATTACTTATATTTACCAATTTATAATTACTTATAATTACCAATGTCTTATATATATATATATATATATATATATATATATATATATAAATTATATAAAAGAAATAATAAAATCCTTTATTTGAAGAGGCTGAAATCCCTTAAAATAATTGGTAATATACAATCAATTATAAGAATCCCTTATTATAAATGGTTAAAAATTGTTCAAATCCTTTAAAATAATTGGTATATTATATATATATATAAAATAAATAAATATATAATAAAAATATATAATAAATAAATATATATAATAAATAAATATATATAATAAATAAATATATAATAAATATAATAAATAAGTAATAAATAAATAAATAAAAAATAAATGATAAATAAATAAATATATAAAATATACCAATTATTTTAAAGGATTTGAACAACTTTTAACCATTTATAATAAGGGATTCTTATAATTGATTATATATTACCAATTATTTGAAGGGATTTTAGCCTCTTCAAATAAAGGATTTTACTATTTCTTTTATCATTCATTACACATCACCAGTTATTATAAAGAATTTAAACAATTTATAATAAAGGATTTTTTACCATTTCTTATATAATATAACTTCTTATTTATTACAATTATTTTAAAGGATTTTAACCATTTATAATAAAGGATTTTTACCATTTCTTATATAACTTCTTATTTATTACAATTATTTTAAAGGATTTTAACCATTTATAATAAAGGATTTTTACCATTTCTTATATAATATAACTTCTTATTTATTACAATTATTTTAAAGGATTTTAACTATTTATAATAAAGGATTTTTAGCATTTCTTATATAACTTCTTATTTATTACAATTATTTTAAAGGATTTTAACCATTTATTATAAAGGATTTTTACCATTTCAACTGTACTAAAATTGATTATAAAATATCAATTATTTTAAAGGATTGTAACTATTTCTAATAAAGAATTCCTATAATTTATTATATATTACCAATTATTTCAAGGGATTTCCACCTCTTACAACAAAGGGTTCTACTATTTCTTTAATCATTTATTACAATTATAATAATAATTATGACAATTTACAACATTTCCAATTATTTTAAAGGATTTAAACCATTTATAATTAAGGATTATTATAATTTATTGGCAATTATTTTAAGGGATGCCAACCATTTCTAACACAAGATTGTGGCACTGCAGCCATTTATTGATTATAATTTATTCTAAATCATAATTCTTGCTGCATAAATAATCATTGCAAAGGATTTTAAGCATTTATAAGAAAGGAGTGCAGCCATTTATTACAATTTATTGTGTATAATAATTAATATTGTAAAGGATTTCGACCATTTATAAATAGGGCTTTTGATTATTTATTTGTTATAACTTCTTATGCTTTGTAATTCATTGTAAAATGCAATTTATTATAAAATGCAATTTATTGTAAAATGTAATTTATTATAAAATGTAATTTATTATAAAATGCAATTTATTATAGAATGCAATTTATTATAGGATGCAATTTATTATAAAATGTAATTTATTATAGAATATCATTTATTATAGAATATCATTTATTTTATATTACAGTTCATTACCTATTGCCCGTTAATTTAAATATGCAAACCATTTATAATAAAGGAATTTACCACGGATTTATTAGGGCTTCTTGTAGAATATAATGTATCACATGTTATAATTCATTTATTTATGCATTTTAAGGGATGTAACCAGTTTATAATTAAGAATTTTGGCCACCTATGTAATTCATTAAATATCATTTCATATTACAGAATGCAATTTATTATATATTACAATTTATTTTGCATTCCTAAGTCCTTAAGGGATGTAATCAATTCATACAAAATGAACATTTTCCCACTCATTAACTACAATTAATTCTATTATAGTTGCTTTTGTACTATAATTTGTCATTAGGCATTTTTTATATATTTATTATATATTACCACTTATATTTATTATATATTACAATTTATTTTGCATTCCTAAGTCTTTAAGGGATGTAATCAATTTATACAAAATGAACATTTTCCCATTCATTAGCTACAATTAACGCTCTATTATAATTGCTTCTGTACTATAATTTCTCATTAGGCATTTTTTATATATTATATATATATTTATTATATATTACCACTTATATTTATTATATATTACAATTTATTTTGCATTCCTAAGTCTTTAAGGGATGTAATCAATTCATACAAAATGAACATTTTCCCACTCATTAACTACAATTAATTCTATTATAGTTGCTTTTGTACTATAATTTGTCATTAGGCATTTATATATATATATTTATTATATATTACCACTTATATTTATTATATATTACAATTTATTTTGCATTCCTAAGTCCTTAAGGGATGTAATCCATTTATACAAAAAGAACATTTTCCCACTCATTAGCTACAATTAACGCTCTATTATAGTTGCTGTCATACTGTAATTAGTCATTAGGCATTTTTTATATATTATATATATATATTTATTATATATTACCACTTATATTTATTATATATTACAACAATTTATTATATATTACAACTTATTATGCATTACTAAGTCTTTAAGGGATGTAACCCATTTATACGAACGGAACATTTTCCCCCTCATTAACTGTAATTAACGCTCTATTTTAATTGCTCCCGTGCTATAATTTCTCATGCATTCCCAGGCATTTTTAGGGATTTAAAGCCCTTTAATTTCCACAACGTTTCAGCTTTAGGCCCGACCCGCTCCCACTCACGGCGGAGGCCGCGGGCCCGGCATGGCGTCGCGCCGTTGCCACGACAACGCCGCCCAAGACGCGGCGCGGGGATTGGCCGCCAGCAAGGGCGCCGCCGATTGGTCGCTGCGCGGCGCGCGGGCCGCGCTGTGCTGGCGGCCGCAGCCCCGGGCCGTGCCCGGCGCCGGTTCGGGTCCCGCCCCCGGCCCGTGTCACCGAACCGGCGCTGCCCGCGACCCCGCCCCGCCGCCGGAGCCGCCTTCCCGCGGGGCTGCGGCGCCGCGCTCGCGGGGGGTTCACCCCTGAGTCAGCAAAGTCGCGCCCGCCGGTTCTTTCGGCGCCGCCCGCGGGCACGGTGTGAGGGGTTGGGGATGCGGCTGCTCGGCGGAGGCGCCGGGCGTGCGTGAGCCGCTGCAGGGGCACGGCCGAGGCGTCCCGCCCGAGCCGGGGCCGCGCTGTCCTCGCTGTGACACAGCCGCGATGCCCGAGGGGCGCGCCGGGCGCTGCCCCGCGCCGGCCCGGGGACGGCGCTGAGGCGGGCAGGTGAGGCACCGGGGCTGCAGGGAGGACACGGTCAGTTCCCGCTGCTCCCGGACCTTTGTTCTGGTTTCGCGGGGCGGTGTTTCGGGTGTTATGCGTAACCTAGACCTGTTGTCGTGTCACCCAAGAGCCTCACGCCCAGCAAGAGCCCCCGTTCCCCGAGGAGCCCCCGTTCGCCTCACGGCCGATGAGACACCCCCCCGCGCCTCTGCGGCTCCCCGCGTGAGTACGGCGGCCGCGGCCGGGCCAGAGGGTGGGGAGCGGCAGCGCGCAGCGGGGCGATGGTGCGGGGCCGGGGGCGCTCGGGGGCCGTGAGGGGCCGCGGCGAGCGGGAGCCCCGGCACCGGCACCGGCCGGGGCGCGGCCCGGGCAGGGAATGAGCTCCGAGGGGGCGTGGCCTCCGCCTGATTGCCAGGTGAGGGGCGCGGTTTGCTGGTTGAGTGACGCGCGGGGGGCGTGGCTTGTGCAGAATGACATATATGGGCATGAGGGGGCCGCGGCGGGGTGGGGGCGTGGCCTTGCGTTCTGAGTGACAGGCGGGGCTGGTGGCGTCGGTGACAGGCGAGGGGGCGTGGCCTGTGCGCTGAGTGGCAGGCGGCGGGGAGCGGTGTGCGCTTTGATTGACGTGTAAGGAGGTGGCCTTAGACTTTGATTGACAGATAGGGCCTTGCCTGTGCGTTGAGTGACAGGCGAGGGCGTGGCCAGTCCCCGAGTGACAGCAGGGGGGCGTGACCTCCACCCTGACTGACAGGTTGAGCCGGCGCTGTACGGCATGCGAGGGGGCGTGCCCTCGCGTTGACTGACAGGCGCGCGGGCGTGGCCTCCCCTGACTGACAGCCGCCGCACGCGCCCTGCCCGCTTCCCGCGGTGCGCGGTGACGTCGTGCGTAACGTGGCCACGCCCCTCCCGCCCCGCCGCCGCTCCCGGTCCCGTCCCCGCTGCTCCCGCCGCTCCCACCGGGACCCGGCGGCGCTTCCCGGCGATGTGACCCTTTCCCGGGAATACCAGCGATCATGGCTGAGGTGAGAGCGGCGGGGGCCTGCCCGGGAACTTGTTGCGCGGGGCCGCAAGTTTGTTGCGGGGAGCGGAGGCCCGCGGGCACCGGCGGTCCCGCCCGCTCCCCTCAGGGGCCGTTCGGGGCCGTCCCGGGGGCTGAAGGCCCCTGAGGGGAGCGGGCGGGACCGAGCGCGGCGCCTCCCGGTTTTTCTAGGACCGCGTATGCTAAAGCATCGCTTTATTTCCTTTAAATATCTTTTTTTTGTGATCGTTAAAACAAAGGGGAATTGCTTAAAAGGTAGCCCGGGAGAGCTCCCTGGAATTCCCAGGGAGTGGGGGGGGGTGTTATTTGGGGATAATGGGAGTTACGTTGTGGGATGTAATATGATAATGATAGGGAAATAATGGGGAAATGGAAAAAAAAAGCCTCTTTATCGCAGGGTTGGGTTGGTGGGGGCTGGATTTGCTCGTCCCAATAGGATCGGCTCTGTCCCTTCCAGGAGGGGAATGGGGACTGATGAATGGATATTCCGTGAAGTTTTCCTCGAATCATCCCCACATCCCGCTCTCGAGGCTGTTTGCTGCTCCAGCAGCATTGACAAACGTGTTGGAAGTGAAAATTTGAAAAGCGTGCTTTGGGAAAGTAAAATCCGTGGGGCAGGTGTTGCTCCCAGGGCAAGCTGGAAGTGCCACGATCAGATTTTACAGAGGAAGCTTCTCCCCTTGAAATTCCTGAATGGATGGGGGTTTTTCCCTTAAATTATTTTCACTTTTCCTTCCAACCCAAACCTTTAATGGAGCAGTCTTCCTGTTGTTGGGACAACACGTCCTGAGCTAATCTTAGAAGTTCTGAGAACCTGCCTGGATGGTTTTGTGTCTCCAGAGGGAATCACAGGTCTGATCCCAAAAAACGTGGGTTTTAAGCCCACGTCTACAAAGCTGGAGGCACAGTGGGGCCTTTGCTGCGGGCCTCAGGGCATTCGGGGCGTTTGGTGGAGTTTTTGTCCATTTTTTGGTGAATTAACCCCGATATCCGTGCCGATCCCAGTGTCCCGCGGGGCTGGGCTGGGGTCGCTTCCTACCCGGGGTCACGGCAGTGCCAGCCCGCAGGGCACCTTTGGCTTTTCCCTTCTGGGTGCTGTTGCTGTGGCTGAGGCCTCTGCTGGGTGGCAGTCTGGGTGTCACGCTCATGAATCCCGGCTTTTTTTGGAGGTGAATTCCTTGTCCTGTTCGGGGTGAAGGGGCGGGGGGAGCGTTTGATCCGCCTGTGGGTGAGTTCAGGAGCAGCAGCGCCTCGAGTTCATCCCCGGGCAACTGTTGTGTCTGCATGGAGAAACAGTAATAATTTAAAAAAATTGATACTCTGAGCGATTTAAGGTCCTGGTTACAGTTCCCAGCTCAGTTTGTGTCCCTGCCCCTGGCAAAGAGTTGGAATTGGATGGACTTAGAGATTCCTTCCAGCCCAAACCAGCCCAGGATTTCATGAATTTAGGAAATACATAGGGAACAGAGTGGGAATTCTCCTTGCCATGGCATTTCCTCGTAGCTCTGGTCAGCCACCAGCCTGGAGGAGCTGCAGATGACCAAAATACGGATGGGAAGGTGGCAAAGTGATGCCTGTTTCCCCTCCTCCTGTCCCGGTGGAAAACCTCGTGCTGACTGTTCTGAAGGGGTGCCCAGGAGCTCCTCCTGCCCTCAGGAGCAATCCTAGAACGTGGTGCTGCAGAGGATCAGCAGCAGGCACAGCCCTCCAAGCCCAGTGTAGCTCTGAAACTTGTTGGGTTGCACAGGAAGGCTCTTCAGAAGGCAGGGCTGGAGGCCAGAAAGTGAAACTAAATTCACCAAAAGTGCTGCTTCACTTTTGCAGAAGCTATTTGAATACAGGACAGACAAAGGGAAAAAAAAAAAAAGAGAGATTTTTGAATATATATTAAAATTGGGATTAATAACCTGTGTTAGGGATCTTTTTACTTTTCCCTGATTCCTTATATTCCAACATGTCAGAAGTTTGTTCCAGACATAAACTGGAAAGAAAATATCTCTTAACTTAAGATCAGCTGAAGCTTTGTGACTGTTACAGTGTCCTGCATTAAGCTGCTTAGGGGTGGTGTTGGTGGAGGGAATGCTGATACGCAGAGATTTTCCTCCAAAATAAGTATTTTAATGCCTCCTGAGAAGAAAAGGTTGGGGCTGAAAAGCTTGATTAGCAGCTGAAAGAGAATGGGTTTTGTTAATTCAGCCTTTATAATGTTGGAGTGAAATGTAAGTGAGAGAATGAGATCTTCTGATCCCAAAACTGGAAGAGCTGGGGTCAGACTTGTGTGTTGAACAGAGGCAGCTCAGTACCTGCTGTAATTTCCAGAAGTGCCCAATTCCTGCTGTTCCTTTTGTTCCATGCACCAGTCAGGTTGCTGCAGGATATCACTTGCCAGGATACTGAGCGTGCAAAACTAAAGGGAACAAGATGAGGATTTGGGGTTTTTTGTTGTTCTTCAGTGAATTAGGAGGAGTACCAGGGCTGCTGTGTGGGCAAGAGGCTGGGCATGTGTGGTCAGAGGTGAGGTGGGAGCACTGGGGGCTAAATATCCCTGATTTTGGGTTGGCACAGCTTGGAATTAACTGCAGGCTGCTTTAGTTCTGGGCTGAGGGGGTCTGATGGGTCCTGAAAGGGGAGATCCTGCTCCTCCTGCTGCGTTTGTGTCATGTCCCTGAGCTTCCATGAGCTGATCCATCTCTGGCTGAGAACCTAAAAGCTTCCTGCAGGGCAAGCAGGGAAAGATCCCACAGGAGCTGGAACGGGGCAGCAGGACCGGGCTGGGGACCAGCAGATCCCCAGGAGGCTCAGGGGGCCCTTGTGGCTCTGCACAGCTCCTGACAGGAGGGGACATCCAGGGGGGTTGGGCTGGGAACAGGGAACAGGGACAGGAGGAGAGGGAACGGCCCCGGGCTGGGCCAGGGCAGGATCAGGGTGGATTTTGGGAATATTCCTGCATGGAAAGGTTCTCCAGCCCTGGCACAGCTGCCCGGGGCAGGGGTGGAGTCCCCATGCCTGGAGGGATTTAAAATCCCTGTGGATGTGGCACTTGGGGACGTGGGACAGTGGTTGGAATGGGTGGTCCTGGAGATGTTTTCCAACCTAAAGGATTCCGTGATTCCCGTCCCCGTGACTGATGCTGGAACATAATTCCTGGTTCTCCCAAACCTCCAGCAGGCAGCTGAGCAGCTCCTTGTGGTTCTCACCCAGAACCTCTGAGCTTCCTCAATTTTCTGACTTGCTGAAATAACAACTTAAAGTTTTGCTTCCTCAGAGTGAATTTCTGAGGGGTTAAAAGTCTGGACTGACATTTTATGGTGCTGGGAAAGTATGGGAAGAAGCAGGAACTGTCTTGGAGCAGGACCTCTCCTGTGGTGTCAGTGGACAAAAAAAGGTCTCAATCTAATTTCTTTGAGTGCACTTTTAATGTTTTTAGGTTTCTGAAAGTTCAGTTGTTTTTAACCAAAAAATCAGTTTATTAACATGGTGTGCTTTAAGAAGTCATCTATAAATTCCTATTGTCTGGGAAAATTTCCATTTTCCTCAATGTTCTGCTTCTTTCAGCTGAAGCATTTTAAACTTTGGGAATATCACTGAATTCTGTTTTCATCTTTTGAACATTACTTTCTGATTTCTGTTTTGGAGCAGCTTCAGGACGGAATGCTGAAGGAATACGTGACCTGATAACTGTTCTTAGTAACCTTTTTACTTTCTTAGTGTTTTTATTGAGCTGAGGTGCAGTAGGAAGCAGCAGTAAAGTTCACACAGTCACTGATGTGTTTGCTAATTGAGCTGTTTGAACAGTCAGGGTTTTTGAGGCGCTCCTGGATACAGAACAAGGTCAAAATAGATTAAATCCGGGTTTCCTGCTGATCTAAATCACCATTAAAATCAGGGATTGACAGCAGTCAATCATATTTTCCCAGGTTTGAACTTAGCTGTAACTAACTGGGGGGTTTAGTGTCATTTTGAGCAGTGTTTGTAGAATACTGCCCTGAGGTGTCAGTGAACCTAAAGGAGAGCTGGGAATTCTGGTTTTTCCCTTCCTTGGCGAGGGAATAAACCCCGAAGTGGTTGGTTATAGGCACTGCTTGGATTCCCTCTAGGGAATTGCAGGGAGTACAGTGGCACTCTGCCTTTCTAATCTTTAAAAGAGGGTGGCCCTTGAGTTCTTTTGTCATAATAAAAGAGTTTTGAGGGTATTTTTTACATGTGATAAAACATTGATGTTTGTGGGCTTCCAGTCAGGACTTCAAGTCCTTCCTGACGCAGCAGAGGGATTTGGGCAGACGCTGGAATTGTTGTAAAGTTGTTTCTTTTTGAGCCTTTTCCTGGCCACAAGCCCCGGGCTGCATTAATATTTCCCTCCTAATCCATTCACATCACAAATTGTCCATAGGAATGTTTCCTTGTGCTGCTGGTTGCTTCTGGAATTCTGCAGCAGGATCCAATCACTCCATAAAATCCCAGTTTTCTTAGCACGATATTTTAGATTATTACAGGAAGTTAAGGAAGATGATTACAGGAAGTTAAGGAAGATGCTGGAGTGAAAATAAATAGGAAATGGGGAAGTGTGGAACTGTGTCCTTCAGGTGGGGCAGGTGGAGTTCTGATTGCCTGTGGTGTGGTGCTCCAGAATTCTCTTGGAATGGGATGTTCTCCTGGGGAAGCTGCAGGGAGCATCATCTCCTGTCCCTCCAGCAGCTTCCTCAGCCTGGAGCACCAGCACTTCCCTGAGGGCCCAATCCCTTGGGAAGTGCCTGCCTGGTGGTTCTGCAGTGGCAGCGTGGACAGAAGCCGTTGTCAGCGTCCCGGAGTTCCCTGTCCCTTGCTGTGAGCTGCAGAGCTCTGAGCTCCCCCGGGAGGGATTTCAGATTTCAGCCTGGGATGGACCCGAGTCCTTCAGTGCAGGGATCCAGGGGGGATCAGCTGCTGTCACTGTCACCTGTCTGTCCTGCCCTGTCCCCCTGGACACCTCAGAGCCCCTGGCAGGGCCTGAAGGGGCTCCAGGAGAGCTGCAGAGGGACTGGGGACAAGGCAGGGAGGGACAGGACACAGGGAATGGCTTCCAGTGGACAGGGATGGATGGGAGATTGGGAATTGGGAATTGTTCCCTGGGATGGAATTCCCAGAGCAGCTGTGGCTGCCCCTGGATCCCTGGAATGCCCAAGGCCAGGCTGGAGCAGCCTGGGACAGGGGGAGGTGTCCCTGCCATGGCAGGGTGGGATTTAAGGTCTCTTCTCCAGGCTGAACACCCACAGCTCTCTCAGAAATGTCAAAACTCAGCACTGTGGGATGATTTGGGGTGGAAGGCAGCTCAGGAGGTCTCTGGTGTGACCTTCTCTGCTCTCAGGTCTCCCAGGCTTGCTCAGGGCTGTCTCCAGCCTGGTCTTGAAGACTTCCAAAGAAAAACACTGGGAACAAGTCCTCTGGATACAGGGATCAAAGCTCAGAAGGGAATGGCCAAGCCAGGGCAGCTTTGCTGAGGTAGAGGCTACAAGGCTTTGATGCTCACATTTGGGATCTGTGGGTTCAGACATTGCACTTGATCCTTGTCTGCTGGAAGGACAGGAATTTTCTCATGTAGCCCCCAAAGTAAAAAAGTAAAAACCCATGGATGTAAAAGCTTCCATTTGAGGGATGTCACTGCACTTTGGGCATGGCAAGTGGTCACATGTAGGACTGGAAAAGAGGACCCAAAGTGTTTTTTCTTTTTTCCTTGCTTCAATATGTTGCTGTTTTCTCCCCAAGATAAAAATGTGGCTTTTAAAAAATATTTTTTAACACAAAATAATTTGTAACACAACACACAGAGAGGGACAGGCTGGGACTGTAGCCTTCCTCTTATGGAAAGGGACACATTCCCTCTGGAATATGAGATGTTATTCCTTCCTTTAGCCAGTTCTTTTCTCCAGGCCCAACTCACAGGAGAGTTTATTAACTTTGGGATATTTTCCTGTTGCAGAGTTCAAGACTTGAACAAATCAATGGGCTTGTCAGGCATATTGCTATCAATATAAAGAGAATTTAATTCTAGTTTTTAATTGTTTTATGTAACACGACAAGAGCTATTAAAGATAAGTGAATCAATTTGGACAGGATGTGTATTTGTCTTGTAGACACTACAAATTTGATGTTTCATTATTCATCAGTTGTGTTAAACAGTGTGAAAGGTGTCAGCAAAGACAACAGTTTTGTGGGTAGGAGTGAAACTGCAGTGTCCTGTTGCTTCTGTTTAGGTGGTTGTGCTGTAGGGGAAAGAGAGACAGCTCAGTGCATCCCACCTGGAGTATCCCAGTCATTCCACTGCTGGGATCAGACCTGGCCATCTCCTGCCAGCGTGCAGCGCTGGGAATTGCCTGGAATAAACTGGGCAAGGCTGCTGCCTCCTGAACTAAATAAACAGTCACAGTGCCAGCTCAGTGGGGTTGTGTCACTGCCATCCCAAATGATGGGGTGAGACAGATGCCAGAGTCCAGGCAGATGTTTTAGGGGAGCGCTGGGGATGTTTCCAAGTCTGACACATCTCTGCTGCTGTCGCCTCTTGGCAGTCACGGGTGTCTGAGGGAGACTGGCCAGCTTCAGTCCATCTATTCCATATCCACTTATTCCACACCTGGGGAATGGATGGGATGGGATCTGTCCCACTGTCCCATCTATCCCATATCCACACCTGGGGAATGGATGGGATGGGATCTGTCCCATCTATCCCATATCCACACCTGGGGAATGGATGGGATGGGATCTGTCCTATCTGTGCCATATCCACACCTGGGGAATGGCCTGGGTGGGATCTGTCCTATTGGATGGGATCTGTCCCACTGTCCCATCTATCCCATATCCACACCTGGGGAATGGATGGGATGGGATCTGTCTTATCTATCCCATGTCCACACCTGGGGAATGGATGGGATGGGATCTGTCCCATCTATCCCACACCTGGGGAATGGATGGGATGGGATCTGTCCCACTGTCCCATCTATCCCATATCCACACCTGGGGAATGGATGGGATGGGATCTGTCCCACTGTCCCATCTATCCCATATCCACACCTGGGGAATGGATGGGATGGGATCTGTCTTATCTGTGCCATATCCACACCTGGGGAATGGCCTGGGTGGGATCTGTCCTATTGGATGGGATCTGTCCCACTGTCCCATCTATCCCATAACCACACCTGGGGAATGGCCTGGGTGGGATCTGTCCTATTGAATGGGATCTGTCCCACTGTCCCATCTATCCCATATCCACACCTGGGGAATGGATGGGATGGGATCTGTCCCATCTATCCCATACCTGGGGAATGGATGGGATGGGATGGGATCTGTCCCACTGTCCCATCTATCCCATATCCACACCTGGGGAATGGATGGGATGGGATCTGTCTTATCTGTGCCATATCCACACCTGGGGAATGGCCTGGGTGGGATCTGTCCTATTGGATGGTATCTGTCCCACTGTCCCATCTATCCCATATCCACACCTGGGGAATGGATTGGATGGGATCTGTCCCACTGTCCCATCTGTCCCACACCTGGGGGATGGATGGGATCTGTCCCATCTATTCCAAACCTAGGGATGGACTGGATGGGATCAGTCCCATCTATCCCATGTCCTATTGGATACATACTGGAAATACACTGGATGTGATCTCATGGCTGGTTGTTGCTGCCAGTGTCCCCAACCTTGGGAAGTCCTGTCTATCCTGAGATCCCTGAAAATGCCCCTGGAATCAAGCAGTGCCATTGCAGCAGTGCTGGTGGTTTGGGGCTCAGTGTCTCTCCTTTCTCCCTACACGAGGTTTGTTTCCTGCACCCCTCAGAGCTGGGCTCCCTTCAGGCTGCTCTGGAGCATTAACAGATGTGCTCCTCAGCGTGTCCAGTGAGCAAGGACTCCTGCTGCATGGAGTTTTTCCTGTCCATGAGTTAGGAGTTCCTGGATGATTTTCATTCCTTTGAGCTCACCACAGGCTGTTCACCGTTACCTTTGCTGATGGTGCAGTTCCAGACAATTGCAGTGTGCATTGCCTGTGGATTGTCACTAGCCCCTATTTTTCTCTTGTGTTTTTCTCTCCCGGGCCTTGGATCCCATTATCCTTTGATAGGTGGCAGCTCTTTGTTCCCACGAGTGCCCTTGAGGCCAAAAGTGCTCTGTTCTTCCCTGGGAATGGCTGAGCAGGAAATGAAGAACAGTGGATCCTTTTCCCAGGAATTCCTCTTCCATGGCTGTACCATCCCTAGGAATGTGGATCTGCCATGTGACCCTTAGCCAGTGCCAGGAAATTGTCATCATTAAATGCCCCCAAAGCCATCTGTTGTCCCCTGGCCAGAGCCACCATCCCTTGGAGGCACGGAATGGGAGTGACCAAGCCTTGCAGGCGTTGTCTTGGAGCAGCTCTTCAACCAGAGGATGCTCCTTCACCCTCTGTGCTGCCAGCCTGGCACTGGAGGGTTTTCCAGCTCTCCCTTTCCACAGCCTGTCCCTGCCTAACCTCAAACTGGTGTTTGCAGCACAGCTGGCACTCGCAGAGGCCTGGGATAAAGTCAGGGAGAGGCTGGAAAAGTGGTGCTGGTCACCGTGGGGATGGGGCTGCTGGGGCAGCACGCCCCCAGGGCTGGCACAGCTGGCACAGCTGGCACTGGAGTGGTGGCAAGAGGTCAGGGCTGCCTTGGGCAGCAGCTGGGCATTCATAAAGATGAGCTGGAGATGGAAGCAGGGAATGATTGGCAGCTCATCCCAGACTGGAAAGCCAGGAAATGCAGACAGGAGAATGCACAGGCAGGGCCGAGGTCCCTGGCAAAGCCTGGGAGAAGGGGCAGAGAGGCAGAGGCTGCTTTTGGGGCTGGGTTTTGGAGCCATGGCTCCCTGAACTCCCCTTATCCCTGCTTTATGTCCTGTTTTTCCTTCTGCATCGAGGCCTGTCCCCAGAGCTTCCCTTGCCAGGCTGGAGCTGAGGTGGGCCAGCCAGAATTCCCCATGGATCACCACCAAATCAAGACTGGCACTACTGATTGATAAATCCATCAACTGCTTTGCAACTGAGACCTCCTCAAAACTCCTCTGTTGCAGCAAAAATTATCCAGGGAAGCAGGGAACGTTTTGGAAAGAGTTTTTTATGGCAAAGTGAATGTTAATTTTTGTAAGAGGCTCCCAATAACAACACATTGTAATGGCTTTGATAATGGCTTTTCCTTCATTCCATGAGGAGTTTTCATTGTGGTTTGGGATTCCTTTAAGAAGTGTGTCCCTGAATTGAAGGAGAGCAGGAATTTGTGCTCAGCTTCAAATGGGAATAATTTCTCTTGCACTGGGACTCACTGGCAGTGGAATCTGGGATATCCCTGGTTTGTGGAGAGGGGGATTTATACCTGGAGTTACATCAGAGCTAAGGCTTTAATAATTTTAATTTAAGAGGAGTTCTAAAATGACATTTGCAGAATTTATTGTTAACTAAGGAAAACATTGTATCCCTCAGAATAAATTCTCCTCAGGCCACTCCAGGCTTTTGAATCCAGCTCTATTCCTTGGAGGGCAGAGTCATTGCTGGAATCGTTTTTCATCCTGGTTAAGGCTGGAAAAGATTTTTTTAAGATCATGGAGTCCCTCCATGTCCCCAAGGGCCACCTGCACCTGGTTTGGGGCACTTCCAATGGGTCACAGCCATGAGGAGAAGGGGAGGCTCTCCATGGCTTTTTCCCTGGCCTGGGAAGGTTGAATCCATTTGGTTTCCTGTGGGAATTGAGTTTGTAGAGAAATGTTAAAGTCTGATACAAGGTTCACATAGTGTGTGTCTGTATGTAAATCTTGGGATAAGAAATGCTGGTTTAGGAATGGAATTGGACACTGTTGAGAGAGAGACAGAATTAGAAAAAAAAAGTTTTAAAGGGTGGTTTTGTACAAAAGATGAGATATTTTGGAGAAATAGAATTATGAAAGATGGATTATAGTAAAATTTACAAGGGGTAATTTGAGATGATTGGTTTTAAGGTATTTTTTATATAGTGTGATTAAAGTTGATAGGTTAAGAAATGTTTATAGTGTATTGCAATTAAGAAATAGTTGGGTCACACTTTAAGATTTCTCTACAAATTCATTTCCTACAGTTCCCAACCAGTGATTGCTGCAATAATCACATTAAGGCTTCGTTAATTTGTGTTAATGATCATGTATTGCAATCTATTAATGATCCAGGTGCATCAGACAAACAAAACACCAAATAAAGACCAGTCCAGGCTGGCAGATCCTGATATTCAGCTCCAACTCAGGAGTACTGGACTCTGGAATTTAAGATAATCTTTGCAAATAATGACTTTTTTTTTTTTGGGTGTAGTGATTAGCAAAACTCCCCCTGGTGTTGTGCAACGAGCTGCAAAAACGTTTGTGGTGTTTCCCCATTAATGTGAATTTCTGTGGGAATGCTGAGGGGCCCCAGGAGAGCTGGGGACAAGGGGACACAGGGAATGGCTCCCCACTGCAGAGGGCAGGGATGGAGGGGATGCTGGCAGGGAATTCAGTGTTTATCTTCTGGATTTGCCTTGTTCTGAGCACTTTTGGAGTTCATTTATGCGCTGGAGACGCCCACAAAAGTGAGGCAGACGTGTAAGGGAAATTATTCCCTAAGAAGGTCTCTTTCTTCTCACTTTGAGGAGCTTTTGATAGAAAAGAACTTCAAATCAGACAGAATTTTCCCAGTTTTAGCTTTTGCTTTGCTGCAACACTAGGCTGAGTTGAGGAGGAGGCAAGGAGAAGGAAAATCCTTCAGAAAATCCAAGTTTTTCCTCGAGGACAGCATTATACATTAATTAATACAACAAAATCCACGGAGCCAAACAATATCTGAGTTTGCAGGAGGTGACAGGAGCACCATGGGGAAAATTCAGTTTTCCTGCCTTGGAAATAAACATTTCATTACTGTGTGCCTGAAAAGAGTGGCAACATTTGCTTGAATTATCCAAACAAATGAGCTTTGAATGGCTGACATGCAAATTGCCCCCAGGAGGTTCAAGACTGGCACAGGGAAAGGATTTTATGGGAGAATTTGTTTGTGGAGGTTATAAAGACCAGGTTGCCAAATTTTGGGCCAAAGAGGGGCTCTGGTACCTGGGTTATTAGGGAATCATTTTCTTTCTCTGGCTCAAAAATAATATTTTCTGGTGGTGTTTTTTGGTTTTTTCCTCACTGCTGGGTTGGAGATTAAGATTAAATTGATTTTTCCTTTATTCTGTAAGGAATTCTCATTATGATTTGGGATTAATTTTAAAAGTGTGTCCCTTAATTTGATTTTTCCTTTATTCTGTAAGGAATTCTCATTATGATCTGGGATTAATTTTAAAAGTGTGTCCCTTAATTTGATTTTTCCTTTATTCTGTAAGGAATTCTCATTATGATTTGGGATTAATTTTAAAAGTGTGTCCCTGAATTGAAGGAGAACAGGGAATTTGTGCTCAGCTTCCTCTTAAATAATTCCTTAATAATTCCTCTTAAACCAGGACTCATTGCAGTGGAATCTGGGATATCCCTGGTTTGTGGAAAGGGGGATTTATACCTGCAGTTAGATCACAGCTAAAGTCTCATTTTATTTATAAATTTAATCATTATTTATAAATATATTTTTCTGAAGTGAGTTGGTCTGTATCAGCTAAATCATTTGATTTATGCAGGTTCAACACAGCAAAAATAATTTCCCTTTCTTCTCTTTTTTTCAGCCTTCTGTTGAGTCTTCAAGCCCAGGTAAATATTTTTAATAATTTCCAAGGGTTTTGGCATCCTTTGAGTGGAAAAACTTTCCAGGAGTTCCTTCAGCTGGATTGTTGTTGCCTCTTGAGGTTTTATTTCTTTCAGAGAAATAATTAAGTGCTTCATAATTAAACCTTAGAGTCACTCCTCCCTGCCACACCCTCAGTGTGGGGGCAAGGTTTGGAAAATGGAATTTAAATTGTCCAGGGAAAAAAAGGGGAAAATATGAGCGGGGTTGGGGTCAAAAATCAGAAAAGGGGGGGAAAAAAGAGCAGAGCTGGGATTAAAACTCAGGAGAAAAGGGAAAAAAATAGCAGGGTTGGGATTAAAACTCAGGAGAAAAGGGAAAAAAGAGCAGGGTTGGGATTAAAACTCAGGAGAAAAGGGAAATACGAGCAGGGTCAGGATTAAAACTCAGGAGAAAAGGGAAAAAAGAGCAGGGTCAGGATTAAAACTCAGAAGAAAAGGGAAAATATGAGCAGGGCTGGGATTAAAACTCAGGAGAAAAGGGAAAATATGAGCAGGATTGGGATTAAAACTCAGGAGAAAAGGGAAAATATGAGCAGGATTGGGATTAAAACTCAGGAGAAAAGGGAAAAAAGAGCAGGGTCAGGATTAAAACTCAGGAGAAAAGGGAAAATATGAGAAGGGCTGGGATTAAAAGTCAGGAGAAAAGGGAAAATATGAGCAGAGCTGGGATTAAAACTCAGGAGAAAAGGGAAAAAAGAGCAGGGCTGGGATTAAAAGTCAGGAAAAAAGGGAAAATATGAACAGGGCTGGGATTAAAAGTCAGGAGAAAAGGGAAAATATGAGCAGGGTCAGGATTAAAACTCAGGAGGAAAGGGAAATACGAGCAGGGCTGGGGTTAAAACTCAGGAGAAAAGGGAAAATATGAGCAGGAGTGGGATTAAAACTCAGGAGAAAAGGGAAATATGAGCAGGGCTGGGATTAAAACTCAGGAGAAAAGGGAAAATATGAGCAGGGTTGGGATTAAAACTCAGGAGAAAAGGGAAAAAAGAGCAGAGCTGGGATTAAAACTGAGGAGAAAAGGGAAAATATGAGCAGGATTGGGATTAAAACTCAGGAAAAAAGGGAAATATGAGCAGGATTGGGATTAAAACTCAGGAGAAAAGGGAAATACGAGCAGGATTGGGATTAAAACTCAGGAGAAAAGGGAAAATATGAACAGGGCTGGGATTAAAACTCAGGAGAAAAGGGAAATATGAGAAGGGTCAGGATTAAAACTGAGGAGAAAAGGGAAATACGAGCAGGATTGGGATTAAAACTCCTCAGAAGTAAAATCTGCATGGCTGGCAGACTTGGGCAATGGAAATTGTGGAGAAGGAATTTTTGTCTCGCAGTGTGAGTGAGGAAGGTGCCCGCAAAGAGAGTTTTGGTTTGCTGGCTGTTTCTTTGGGAGGCTTTGATTTTTGGTTTTATTTGTGACTTTTTATTTGGTTTTATTTGCTGAGTTTTTATTTGGTTTTATTTGTGAGTTTTTATTTGGTTTTATTTGTGAGTTTTTATTTGGTTTTATTTGTGAGTTTTTATTTGGTTTTATTTGCTGAGTTTTTATTTGGTTTTATTTGCTGAGTTTTTATTTGGTTTTATTTGTGAGTTTTTATTTGGTTTTATTTGCTGACTTTTTATTTGGTTTTATTTGCTGAGTTTCTAGAAGTTTTTGTTTGCTGGTTTTTTATAAGTTTTTATTTGCTGAGTTTTTATTTGTGAGTTTTTATTTGCTGAGTTTTTGTTTGCTGAGTTTTTATGAGGTTTTTTTGTTAGTGAGTTTTTTGTTAGTGAGTTTTTTGTTTTATTTGTTTTTTTTTGTTTTATTTGTGAGTTTTTATTTGTGAGTTTTTATTTGTGAGTTTTTATTTGTGAGGTTTTATTTGTGAGGTTTTATTTGTGAGTTTTTATTTGTGAGGTTTTATTTGCTGATGTTTTTTATGTGTGAGTTTTTGTTTTATTTGTGAGTTGTTTTCTTTGTTTTATTTGCGGGTTTTTATTTGATGATTTTTTTTTGCGAGTTTTAATTTGGGGTTTTTTTTGTGAATTTTTGTTTTATTTTTTTATTGGATGAGTTTTTATTGGATGAGTTTTTATTGGATGAGTTTTTATTGGATGAGTTTTTATTGTGAGTTTTTATTGTGAGTTTTTATTTGTGAGGTTTTATTTGTGAGGTTTTATTTGTGAGTTTTTATTTGCTGATGTTTTTCATGTGTGAGTTTTTGTTTTATTTGTGAGCTTTTTGTTTTATTTTTTTTATTGGATGAGTTTTTATTTTTTATTTCTAAGTTTTTTTGTTTTATTTGTGAGTTTTTATTTGCTAAGTTTTTATTTGATGAGGGTTTTTTTGCGAGTTTTAATTTGGTTTTTTTGCGAGTTTTTGTTTTATTTGTGAGCTTTTTGTTTTATTTTTTTTATTGGGTCAGTTTTTATTGGATGAGTTTTTATTGGATGAGTTTTTATTGGATGAGTTTTTATTTGTGAGTTTTTATTTGCTGAGTTTTTATTTGTGAGTTTTTATTTGCTGATGTTTTTTATGTGTGAGTTTTTGTTTTATTTGTGAGTTTTTTGTTTTATTTCTTTTTATTGGATGAGTTTTTATTGGATGAGTTTTTATTGTGAGTTTTTATTTGCTGAGTTTTTATTTGTGAGTTTTTATTTGCTGATGTTTTTCATGTGTGAGTTTTTATTTGTGAGTTTTTATTTGTGAGTTTTTATTTGCTGATGTTTTTTATGTGTGAGCTTTTTGTTTTATTTCTTTTTATTGGATGAGTTTTTATTGTGAGTTTTTATTTGCTGAGTTTTTATTTGTGAGTTTTTATTTGCTGATGTTTTTCATGTGTGAGTTTTTATTTGTGAGTTTTTATTTGTGAGTTTTTATTTGTGAGTTTTTATTTGTGAGTTTTTATTTGCTGATGTTTTTCATGTGTGAGTTTTTGTTTTATTTGTGAGCTTTTTGTTTTATTTTTTTTATTGGATGAGTTTTTATTTTTTATTTCTAAGTTTTTTTGTTTTATTTGTGAGTTTTTATTTGCTAAGTTTTTATTTGATGAGGGTTTTTTTGCGAGTTTTAATTTGGTTTTTTTGCGAGTTTTTGTTTTATTTGTGAGCTTTTTGTTTTATTTTTTTTATTGGGTCAGTTTTTATTGGATGAGTTTTTATTGGATGAGTTTTTATTGGATGAGTTTTTATTTGTGAGTTTTTATTTGCTGAGTTTTTATTTGTGAGGTTTTATTTGCTGATGTTTTTCATGTGTGAGTTTTTGTTTTATTTGTGAGCTTTTTGTTTTATTTTTTTTATTGGATGAGTTATTGGATGAGTTTTTATTTTTTATTTCTGAGTTTTTTTGTTTTATTTGTGAGTTTTTTATTTGTTTTATTTGTGGTTTTTTATTTGATGAGGGGTTTTTTGCGAGTTTTAATTTGGTTTTTTTGCGAGTTTTTGTTTTATTTGTGAGTTTTTTGTTTTATTTTTTTTTATTGGATGAGTTTTATTGGATGAGTTTTTATTTTTTATTTTTGAGTTTTTTTGTTTTATTTGTGAGTTTTTCTTTGTGAGTTTTTATTTGCTGAGTTTTTATTTGTGAGGTTTTATTTGCTGATGTTTTTCATGTGTGAGTTTTTGTTTTATTTGTGAGTTTTTTGTTTTATTTTTTTTATTGGATGAGTTTTTATTGGATGAGTTTTTATTGGATGAGTTTTTATTTGTGAGTTTTTATTTGTGAGTTTTTATTTGTGAGTTTTTATTTGCTGAGTTTTTATTTGTGAGGTTTTATTTGCTGATGTTTTTCATGTGTGAGTTTTTGTTTTATTTGTGAGCTTTTTGTTTTATTTTTTTTTATTGGATGAGTTTTTATTGGATGAGTTTTTATTGTGAGTTTTTATTTGTGAGTTTTTATTTGTGAGTTTTTATTTGTGAGTTTTTATTTGTGAGTTTTTATTTGCTGATGTTTTTTATGTGTGAGCTTTTTGTTTTATTTCTTTTTATTGGATGAGTTTTTATTGTGAGTTTTTATTTGCTGAGTTTTTATTTGTGAGGTTTTATTTGCTGATGTTTTTCATGTGTGAGTTTTTGTTTTATTTGTGAGCTTTTTGTTTTATTTTTTTTATTGGATGAGCTTTTATTTTTTATTTCTGAGTTTTTTTGTTTTATTTGCTGAGTTTTTATTTGCTGAGTTTTTATTTGCTGAGTTTTTATTTGTGAGTTTTTATTTGCTAAGTTTTTATTTGATGAGGTTTTTTTTTGTGAGTTTTAATTTGGTTTTTTTTGCGAGTTTTTGTTTTATTTGTGAGCTTTTTGTTTTATTTCTTTTTATTGGATGAGTTTTTATTGTGAGTTTTGACTCTGTGGAGCTCGACGGAGGCAGTGTGTGATAATTTAAGGGTGAAATGCTCACAGGTAGAATTTCCCAGCCGTGCTGCTCCTTCCTGCCAGGATCTCCCACAGAGGGAATCCCCTGGACAGCGCGGCAGCGACAGAGGAGCCGGGACAATAATTGGAATTTTTACTCACACTTCTACCTCGAGCCTCACCTAAAGAAACAACTTGAACAATCCAGCTGTGTGAGGCCTGGTGGAAGTAAAAGTGTTGCTGGGAATGTTTCCCACCAGGAGGTTCTGCAGCATCTGATGACCAGGAGTTCGACCCCTCGGCTGACATGCTGGTGCACGACTTCGACGATGAGAGGACGCTAGAGGAGGAGGAAATGATGGAAGGAGAAACAAACTTCAGATCTGAAATAGAGGATCTTAACAGGGTAGGTGGCCTGAAGGGATTCCCCCAAACCACACCCACAAAACACGCTGGGTTTTTAAAATTTTGAAATTTTATTAATTTAAAAATAAATTTTAATTTTTTTTTTTTAATTGCCATCAACACGTTAATAAATAAATAATAAAGAGAAGGGGGGAAAGGCTGAATGAATTTACCAGGAATTTGGGAGAATAAATGGTACATAGATCTTAATAATGTCCTTGGTTAGTGGCTTTTTGCCACTAGGATGTGAATTTTAGAACTAATATGAATTAAAATATCATCTGACTAAACTTGTGTATTCCAGCTGCACCTGAGTAGTGCTTGTAGATTCTTATTTTAAAACAAAAACCCCTCATAATTCACATTTTTTGTGCATTTTATATCAGTCTGCTAGTGGAGCACTCAGGAGTAGCTTGTAGATTCTTACTTTAAAACAAAAATCCCCTCATAATTCACATTTCTTGTGCATTTTATATCTGTCTGCTAGTGGAGCACTCAGGAGTAGCTTGTAGATTCTTACTTTAAAACAAAAATCCCCTCATAATTCACATTTCTTGTGCATTTTATATCTGTCTACTAGTGGAGCACTCAGGAGTAGCTTGTAGATTCTTACTTTAAAACAAAAATCCCCTCATAATTCACATTTCTTGTGCATTTTATATCTGTCTACTGGTGGAGCACTCAGGAGTAGCTTGTAGATTCTTATTTTAAAACAAAATCCCCTCATAATTCACATTTTTTGTGCATTTTATATCTGTCTGCTAGTGGAGCACTCAGGAGTAGCTTGTAGATTCTTACTTTAAAACAAAAATCCCCTCATAATTCACATTTCTTGTGCATTTTATATCTGTCTACTGGTGGAGCACTCAGGAGTAGCTTGTAGATTCTTATTTTAAAACAAAAACCCCTCATAATTCACATTTTTTGTGCATTTTATATCTGTCTACTGGTGGAGCACTCAGGAGTGGCCTCATTTAAAGGAAGATGCAGAGGAAATGATGTCCAAACCCTATTTAGCATGAATGATTATGCCAATAGCACTTTAAATTAATTTGCTGCATTTAATCAATATTTCCAGTGTAAATGCTGATTTCTTCCTGGTTCTGCTGTCACTTCTGCATTGCCTTCAATTATTTCTCAGGCAGGAATAATATTCTTAAATTACCAAGCAGGTTCATTATAAATGCAAAGTAATTTAGATCCTGTCTGTGGCCTCGTTGGCCTCCAGAACAGATCATTAATGATTCACAGATGAATATTTGATGTACAAATCCTGTTTAGCTTAAGTGATTCTGCCAATAGGACTTGAAATGAATTTGCTCCAGTTCATCTATATCTCCAGTGGAAATGATCTTTTTTTCTTTTAATCTGTTAATTTCCAGGTTGATACTCAATGGAAAACAAAGATAAATAAATAGTTGGTGAATCTAAATGTGCTTCATGTAGGTTAAATGAGGAATGGAGCTCCACATGTGGGGTTTAAAATGAAAATTGGCTTTTTTCCCTTCATATTTCATGTAACTCTCTCACCACATTGCAGCCCTTCAGTTTATCCCCTCATATCCAGTGGTTGCCTCTAGCTGTGGGTAAATAACAAATAAATATATTCATTTTTTCACCTTTTCCATTTTTGCAATACCTTGAAGCAATGAAGAAATCCCAATTTTTTGTTTTCCCTTGGGGAGTTGCTGGTCCCTGGAGCCCTTGGAATTGCAGTGGACTATTGGAAGTTAAGAAGCTTAACCTGAGAAAAATATTATAAATACAAACCCTCTTTGCTGGGTAACACAGGGTCAGTGATATTCCTGTTCCATAATTCCTTAAAAACGACAAATTCCAGTCCAATTCTTCATTTTTAATTCTCAGCTCTATGGGATGGGAGTGCTTACAGACAGGATATTCCTTTCCAAAATGTCCTGGAGGACATTTGGGTGAATCAAATATGATTTTTCTGCTAGCTCTACTGCCAGGTTTAATTAAGAGCACAGGCCTTTCATGTTGTCTGTGTCAGTAAAATATTAATTCCCCACCAAGTGACACGATGGGGACCAGGGGCTCAACGTTTAATTCCATGGTTTTTGTGTGACTGGGTGTACAGCTTAACAAAGAGGAGGGGAACAAGAGGTAGAATGGCTTAGTTCTTTGAAGTAAAATAAAATAAAATAAAGTAAAATAGAATAGAATAGAATAAAATAAAATAAAATAAATAAAATAGAATAGAATAGAATAAAATAAATAAAATAGAATAAAATAAAGTAAAATAGAATAGAATAGAATAGAATAAAATAAAATTAAATTAAATTAAATTAAATAGAATAAATAAAATAAAGTAAAATAGAATAAAATAAAATAAATAAATAAAATAGAATAGAATAAAATAGAATAGAATAGAATAAAATAAAATAAAATAAAATAAAATAAAATAAAATAAAGTAAAATAAAATAAAGTAAAGTAAAATAAAATAAAATAAAGTAAAATAGAATAAAATAAAATAAAATAAAATAAAATAAAATGAAATAAAATAAAATAAAATAAAATGAAATAAAATGAAATAAAATAAAATAAAATAAAATAAAATAAAATAAAATAAAATAAAATAAAACCACAGATAAGAAGTGCTGATAAACCCTGTCACTCTTGTTTTTACAGAGCACAACCAACTCCACTTTTGTCATTGGGATTATTGGGATGTTTCCAGAAATTAGATCAGTGCAGGCCCTTAGGATAGGAAGTCTAAGGTCAGCCAATAACTAAAAATATCTGATTATCAGCCAACATGTGCATTAGGTACTAAGAAAAAACTATTTAGAGCAAGCACACAACTCCAAATAATAAACAAAGGAGTTGATGCTTTGAGAGAGAATTTTTAAATGATCCCTGAGAATTTCTGCTCTGAAAAATCTTAGGGATGATTGTCCTGAAGGCTGGACACTGAGGATTAAAAGTAATAAAGGAATTAATTAGCAGAGCCAGCAGTGTTATTAATAGTATTTATTAAAAAAAAAATTAATTTAAAGTATTTATTAATAGTATGTGCTACTAATTTTTATTAATAAAGGTGAGAGGTGGGAGCCTTTGTTGGACTTGAATTAATTTGAGAACTGACAGTACAAATTGAAATGTCTCCTCAGAGTGGACCAGCTTTTTAATGATTTTTTAATACATTTTTTTAAGGTTCAGCAGATTTGTTTCCAGCTGGGGGTGGGTTTGGAGCTAAGCAGCTTCAAATAACTGGGAAATAAAAATTCCTGCTGTCCTGCCTGGGTATCAGGGATCCCTCACCCCATCCAGACTCTCAGGAAAAGGAGAGGTCAGGGACTCAGAGAGGAGCATTTTGGGTGGAGTTTTATATTCCACAATTGTGGAACTCTGTGCAATTGTCCCTGGAGCACAGCTTCCCCTAAGAGGTGGAATTCCACCTTCCAGCCAGGTGTTGTGATTGAGCAGAATTCTGGGAGTCACTCAGGAATTGCTGCTGGCACACATCTCACCCATTTTCCCACCAATTTGTGCTAAAAACCATTTTTCCAGCAGGTTTGGGGCAGTGCAGGGAACACCAATAAATATCCCAGTGTTTGCTCTGGCTGCTGAAGGTGTTTGATAAAACCAAACCCTTTTAATGAGCTTGATGGTCCCTTGGAGATCCTGTTGGGGTGGGAGTTCTGCTGGAAATAAATCAAGGATTGGGAAAGAAATGATCCTGCTCAAAAACCCCACACATTTTTCTCAGGAGCCCAAACTTCCAGTTTTGCCAGTCCATCCCTTTTGGATTCTTGGTGTGGGTGCCCTGATCCCTGTGGTTTGTGTGGAAGTGCTCACCTTGATGCTGCAGAGCAATTCCTGTGGAATTACTCCTGTTAAATCCCAGTTTTTGATTGGATTTGGCTCAGGAAAGTGACATGCTCATCCAGGAGATCCTGTTGGGTGGGAGTTCTGCTGGAAATAAATCAAGGATTGGGAAAGAAATGATCCAGCAGAAAAAAACCCCCTCATTTTCCTTAGGAGCCCCAGCTTCCCATTTTGCCAGTCCAACCCTTTTGGATTCTTGGTGTGGGTGTCCTGATCCCTGTGGTTTGTGGGGAAGTGCTCACCTTGATGCTGTGGAAGAATTCCTATGGAATTATTCCTATTAAATCCCAATTTTTGATTGGATTTGGCTCAGGAAAGCGACATGCTCATCCAGGAGATCCTGTTGGGTGGGAGTTCTGCTGGAAATAAATCAAGGATTGGGAAAGAAATGATCCTGCTCAAAAACCCCCCACATTTTCCTTAGGAGCCCAAATTTCCCATTTTGCCAGTCCATAGTGGCCATTCTTGGGGGGTGCCCTGGTCCCTGTGGTTTGCTGAGAGCCGTGGTGCTGCGGAGCAGTTCCTGGGGAATATCCCAGTTAATTGGGAGTTTTTGTTGGGATTTGCCCAGGAAAGTGACATGCCCATCCAGGAGCTGCTGAGCCGCTACGGCTACGATGGCACCGTGCCCCTGCAGGAGGAGGAGGAGGAGGAGGAGGAAGAGGAGGAGGAGGAGGAGGGAGAAGATGATGATGATGTCGATAACGATGACAACAGCGGCTGCAGTGGGGAAAACAAGGTAAATGTGTGCTCATTTCCATATGTAAATTCGTGATTTGCATACCCGCACTACTCAGTGGCCCGGGTCGTGGCAGAGCTAATTTGTAAGAGAGTTGATTTCATAAACCTTGCTTTATTACTGAGGTTTATTCTTAATTACCAATCTGTATTTCTCTTAATTGCTCTTAATTCCGTCTCTCTCATCCCAAACAGAGGCAATTGAAAATCCCTGGATGCAGCATCATGTGAGGGATGGGAATTGCCCTTCAGAACCTCAGCACTGACATTTTAAATGCCTGCAGACACCTCTAGAGATACAGCTGAACACTTACTTGGAGTAGCAAAGCTGATTATTGAAACTGCACAAGTGTGGAGTTGGGTTAAATGTGGCTCTGGGTCTTGGAAATCCTGCAAGTTTTCCAGCCTGAGCCTTTTAAATTGTATTTTTCCAGCCTGGTTGTACTTGAATTAACTGAACTTAATGCTTCAAGTATCTTTGCCAAATGTTTAGTTTTGAGCTTAGCATCTTCAGATTCCTTTTCTGTGTTCTCTTCAAATAGTTTTCTGATTTTAAAAAAGAGATTTTTCTACTTGGAATGTGGAGTCCTGTCATGGGCACAGCTGCTGCATCCTGAGTTCCATTAAGATACAAACCCCTAGGAATTGTCAGTGACACAAAAGCTGAGGCATTAGAGGAGGTTTCATTTCCTAATGTGGCTTTAAAAGAGATCCATTCTGGGCTTTTGGTACCTTTACCTATTTGAGAATCCCTGGAATGGCACCCAGGGGTGAGGAATGGCACATCTGAGTCAGGAACTGAAGTTCCAGGGGTTTACGAGCTGCCTTGGCAGGTGCTGGAGAAGATTGCTCTTTGTGGGGGTTGAACAGTTCAAAAGGAAGATCCAGGGTGAGACTGGATCAGGAAAGGTTCAGGGGAGGGGGAGAAACTTATGTAACATGAAGGCTACAGGGAGAATTCTTTCAGGAGAATTCCCTCATGGAAAGGGTGGTCAGGCTCTGCACAGGGCTGGAGTGTCCAGGGAACCCCTGGGTGTGACACTCGGTGCTCTGGGCAGGTGACAGGGTGGGGATGGGTCCCAGCTTGGACTGGGTGATCCTGGAGGGCTTTTCCAACCTCAGTAATCCTGTGCAGAACCAAACTGAGGCCCGGGTGTTCATTCTGTTGAGCTTGCTGCTGCTCCTGAAGTGCCACTCCCTCCCGTGTCCTCACTGCTCGGTCCCCTCCTGGCACAAATGCCATCCTGGGTGTCCTCAGGGCTCTCAGCAGCTGATTGCAGGCCCTGCCTCTGCTGTCCCTGTGTCCCCTGCAGGGCACAGTGCAGGGCTGCCACCTCCTGCCCCTCCGCAGCGCTGGCCCAGTTCACCCAGTTCAGCCCTGCACTGGGAGCAGGCACCCCCCAATCCCTCCCCAGTCCATCCCAGTTCACCCCAGTTCAGCCCTGCACTGGGAGCGGGCACCTCCCAGTCCATCCCAGTTCACACCAGTTCAGCCCTGCACTGGGAGCAGGCACCCCCCAGTCCATCCCAGTTCACACCAGTTCACCCCAGTTCAGCCCTGCACTGGGAGCGGGCACCTCCCAGTCCATCCCAGTTCACCCCAGTTCAGCCCAGCACTGGGAGCAGGCACCCCCAATCCCATCCCAGTCCATCCCAGTTCACCCAGTTCAGCCCTGCACTGGGAGCAGGCACCCCCAATCCCATCCCAGTCCATCCCAGTTCAGCCCTGCACTGGGAGCAGGCACCCCCCAGTCCATCCCAGTTCACCCAGTTCAGCCCTGCACTGGGAGCAGGCACCTCCCAATCCCTCCCCAGTCCATCCCAGTTCAGCCCTGCACTGGGAGCAGGCACCTCCCAGTCCATCCCAGTTCACACCAGTTCAGCCCAGCCCTGGGAGCAGGCACCCCCAATCCCATCCCAGTCCATCCCAGTTCACCCCAGTTCAGCCCTGCACTGGGAGCAGGCACCCCCAATCCCATCCCAGTCCATCCCAGTTCACCCCAGTTCAGCCCTGCACTGGGAGCGGGCACCCCCCAGTCCATCCCAGTTCACCCCAGTTCAGCCCTGCACTGGGAGCAGGCACCCCCCAGTCCATCCCAGTTCAGCCCAGCACTGGGAGCAGCCCTTCCCAGTCCATCCCAGTTCACCCCAGTTCAGCCCAGCACTGGGAGCAGGCACCTCTTAGTCCATCCCAGTTCACACCAGTTCAGCCCTGCACTGGGAGCAGCCCTTCCCAGTCCATCCCAGTTCACACCAGTTCAGCCCTGCACTGGGAGCAGCCCTTCCCAGTCCATCCCAGTTCACCCCAGTTCAGCCCTGCACTGGGAGCAGGCACCCCCCAGTCCATCCCAGTTCAGCCCAGCACTGGGAGCAGCCCTTCCCAGTCCATCCCAGTTCACCCAGTTCAGCCCAGCACTGGGAGCAGGCACCTCTTAGTCCATCCCAGTTCACACCAGTTCAGCCCAGCACTGGAAGCAGCCCTTCCCAGTCCATCCCAGTTCACCCCGGTTCAGCCCTGCACTGGGAGCAGGCACCCCCCAATCCATCCCAGTTCAGACCAGTTCAGCCCAGCACTGGGAGCAGGCATCCCCCCCGCCCAGTCCATCCCAGTTCACCCCAGTTCAGCCCAGCCCAGCACTGGGAGCAGGCACCCCCCAGTCCATCCCAGTTCTCACCAGTTCAGACCAGTTCAGCCCAGCCCTGGGAGCAGGCACCCCCAATCCCATCCCAGTTCAGACCAGTCCATCCCAGTTCAGCCCAGCCCTGGGAGCAGGCCCCCCAATCCCATCCCAGTCCATCCCAGTTCAGCCCAGTTCAGCCCAGCCCTGGGAGCAGGCCCCCCCAATCCCATCCCAGCCCCTCCCCAGTCCATCCCAGTCCATCCCAGTTGTGTTTTGCCCCCGGGCTGGGAGCTGGGGGTGCTGCAGGCCGTGGGGGTGGATCAGTGTGGAATCCCTGAGCTCTCCTGCTCCATCCCTGCTCAGCCCATCCCGCTCCCTGCGCTCTGCTGGTTTCTATTTTTAACCTGCTCCGAGCTGCACGTGTGACAGTGCTCAGCCACGTGTGCTGGGCCTGATGCTCCAAACAGCCACTGTGTGTCCAGCACAAAGCACCAGCTGTGCAAACAGCAGGCTCGGGAGAGCAAAAAAACCCGTTTAAAATAAAAAAAAAGTGTCATTTTCATTTTCTCTGCACCGTCGTCGTGGTGGTTTGTCTGCAAATAAAGGAGTTTATTTGGATTTTTGGCTCAGTGTACTGAGCCGACCCCGTTCTTCCTGTGGGGTTGAACCACTCCAGTCACATGGATTTTTATGGCTGGTGCCATTTCCATCTAAATCCCATCTAAATCCCTCCCCTTTTCATTGAAAATTCCTAAGAAAGGGCTTTTTCTACCAAAGTAAAATTTCATTGAAATGAAATTCAATAAAAACCACGAGGATTAAAATAAGCAAAGTTTAAGATTTCATTTGGGTTCATATTTCTGATTTGTTACAGTCAGGCTGTTCTATTGATCTGCTTAAAAACCACCTCAGAGTATGTTTACACATTAAAATGTTACTAATAAAGGAATTTATTCCTATTTTTGGTCTTGGCTCAATGTACTGAGCCAGGCCTGCTGTTCCTGTGGGGTTGAACCACTCAATTCATATGGATTTTTATGGCAGGTGCCATTTCCATCTAAATCCCTCCCCTTTTTATTGAAAATTCCTAAGAAAGGGCTTTTTCTACCAAAGTAAAATTTCATTGAAATGAAATTCAATAAAAACCACGAGGGTTAAAGTAAGCAAAGTTTAAGATTCCATTTGGGTTCATATTTCTGATTTGTTACAGTCAGGCTGCTCTATTGATCTGCTTAAAAACCACCTCAGAGTATGTTTACACATTAAAATGTTACTAGTAAAGGAATTTATTCTAATAAAGGAATTTATTCCTATTTTTGGTCTTGGCTCAATGTACTGAGCCAGGCCTGCTGTTCCTGTGGGGTTGAACCACTCAATTCATATGGATTTTTATGGCAGGTGCCATTTCCAACTAAATCCCTCCCCTTTTCATTGAAAATTTCTAAGAAAGGATTTTAAGACCAAAGTAAAATTTCATTGAAATGAAATTCAATAAAAACCACGAGGGTTAAAGTAAGCAAAGTTTAGATTTCATTTGGGTTCATATTTCTGATTTGTTGCAGTCAGGCTGTTCTATTGATCTGCTTAAAAACCACCTCAGAGTATGTTTACACATTAAAATGTTACTAATAAAGGAATTTATTCCTATTTTTGGTCTTGGCTCAATGTACTGAGCCAGGCCTGCTGTTCCTGTGGGGTTGAACCACTCAATTCATATGGATTTTTATGGTAGGTGCCATTTCCATCTAAATTCCTCCCCTTTTTATTGAAAATTTCTAAGAAAGGATTTTAAGACCAAAGTAAAACTTCATTGAAATGAAATTCAATAAAAACCACGAGAATTTTAAAAAGCAAAGATATAATTCCTCTCTACATAAAAAAACAACCTCAAAACGTGTTCACACATCAAAAAGTTACATTTGTGGTGTACATTTGTGGACAAACCACAAATAAAAAGAGATCTGGGGTTAATCTCTTGCTAAAATATTGCCAAAATCAGATTTTTCACTGCCAGGGAGAACTGATTTTTTCCCTAATTGGTTTTGATTTGCTGCTGTGGCAGGAGGAGACCATCAAGGATTCCTCAGGGCAGGAAGATGAGACCCAATCCTCCAACGATGAGCCAGCCCCATCTGTTGCTTCTCAAGACCCCCAGGAGATCATTCGCCCTCGGCGCTGTAAATATTTTGATACCAGTAAGTCCAGCCCCAAAATCCCAGTGTTGTGTGCCAGAAATGCATTTTGAGCCCTAAAAATATTGGTTTGCTTTTCACGGCGCTGCTGTTGATGAGAATTATGCTGAAAACAAAGAAGGAGAAGTCCTGGTTTTAGCTGAGGGCTGAAGCTGGCTCGGTGGAAGGCCGGGAGATAATCTCTGATTTTACAAGAAAAGAGGAGATCTGGGGGGGAAATTGAAACATTGAAATTGAGAATTGAAATTTTACAGGTTAAAATTAATTGGTGTGCTCTGGTTATTTGCCAAAGCCTGGGCTCTGTCCTCATCCAAAGGAGCTCAGAGTCCACCTGAAGGGAAAAATCAACTGAAATTCCCTACAAATAAAACACAGATTTCCTCAGAAACAGAAAAGCAATAAAACCTGGGAAAGGCCAAGAATTGTTAAGCCTGAAATAGTGGAAGGGGGGGGCTCACAAAGAAGAAAATCTGCTTCAAGAATTCCAGTTTTGATCCTGTTGCCAGCACTGAACTGATAATTTTCATTCTTATTTTGTTTACAAATTGATTCTGCATCCACTGAACTCTGATTTCCCTGAAGGGATCTGACCCTTTTGGGCTGCTTGGGACAGCAGATCTTTTATCTTTCTTCAATAGAAGTGGCTGTTGCTATTTGAATTCCTTCTGTTCTGTGTTTGAACAAATAAAAGGTTCCTCACCATACCTTACACTTGATAATTATTAGTTACGAAGTTGTAAATACACAGTTTTTAATTTGTGGTTTATTTAAATCCAAAATTGCCAAGGAGCCTTTACATTTAAATGAACAATTGCCAAGTGTGTAGCTGTGCAGGGGATTGCAAATATCTTCAATAAATTCCTATTTTTAAGCACAGAATTAACTTAATTAGAGTGTATTGCATTAGGTTTGGGTTTTTTTTACAGCTTTCAGCTGTGTATAAAATGTCATTTAATGTATAAATAACTTTAATGCTGCTGTATCACATCCTGTACAGCAACCAGCACCTTGTGAAAGGCAGCTGGCCTATACCATAAAGAGCTTAACATTCCTGCCACTCCTTATCCCAAATAATCTCCTGGAAGTGCTGCTGGGCATCCCAGGCTCCTAAATCCCAGGAGGAAACACTCCCAGATTTCTCCCACCTTCTGCTGAGATCTACCTGAAATTCCTTGGAAAAGAACAGCAGCAACTAAGCCAGGAGCTGATGGAAAAGGGGTTGAAACCCACAAAAATATTCCCACAAATTTAGAATAAACTTGGATGGGGATCCTTCAAAGCCGAGGGGAAAGAAATTTGAATTTAGTAACAACATTTCGGGATGTTTTTATTTATGTCTTAATTTCTCAGAGCCTGGCTTGTATCTTAATCCAAATGTGGGTGGGTCATTTTTTAATCTTGTCACTGCTGAGCCATGAGTGTTGTCCCCAAAAGTGTCCCTGAGATAAGGAAAGGAGGGAGGGAGGGAGCAGGGCTGAGGCTGCTGGGCTCTGCCAGCCCTGCTCCTCTGCGCTCAAATGTCTGCAAAATTCCTTGCAGATAGTGAAATAGAGGAGGAATCTGAAGAAGATGAAGATTATATTCCCTCAGAAGACTGGAAAAAGGTAAATATTCCAGCCCACATTTCATGAATAATTAATTAATCTGTTACTGGGTAACTCTGAGCTCTGTGGAGCACCTAAATCCTCTGCAGTTTTTCCTCATAAATAGGAGAGTTTTGGTAATGAGAAGACTTTAAATCCTCCCCAAACAGTCAAAAACCCATTCCCATGTAGCTGCCTTCAATTTTGAGCCTGTTAATTGCATTTTTAGATTTTAAACAATGGAATTTTTAAGAGGGGAGGAAAAAAGATGTGGTCGTGCTCCTGTTTGCTAACAAAAAAATAATCTCAGGGTGGCTTCACTTCTTTTTATTCCAATCAGGAAATCATGGTGGGCTCTATGTTCCAAGCTGAAATTCCAGCTGGCACCTGCAAATACAAAGAGAATGAAAAAGGTGAGATTTGACCATTTGTTGCTGTTTGGGATTAATGTCTGATTAGGAGAAAGAAAAGACTGGATTGATGTCACGTGTTTTAATAAATGAGTGACAATTAGAGCCACCATCATCAAATTAGAGCTCATCCTGTGCTTCAGCAGAGCTGGAGGAAGAGGAGAAGAAGGATTTTATTCTTGGCCTGGTGCCTCTTGAACCCTTGGATTCTGATTTAGTGATCCACACAAGCTGCAGCCTCTTCACTTATGGATTTCTTCAATGTAAAATGAAACAGCTAATGGAGAAATTGTGCTGCTGCAACTGGATTGTCACATTAAAAAGGGCAAAATGGTACCAGCAGCTTTGGTTTTCATATTTTGTGCCTCTTCAATCGGGAGGAAGAAGTTCTGCTTTTCTGGATTTTTTTTTCCCCAGCAATTTTTCCCCTCATTCCAAGCAGAAACTTTGGCTGGATGCTTTCAGAAAAGGCAGATCCAGTTTAAACCCAGCTGGGAGCAGAAAAAGGAAATTTTCCTACTCATTCCGCCCATTCCTAAGGATTTGCTCACACTGCAGGTCAATGAGAATGGATTTCTTTGTCGTTTGGTAGAATTTAAGTTTTAAATAACCACCACAAAGCCTGGAACCCTCCTAGAACCCAAGTTTATGCTGAAATGTCTCATTGTCCAGGGAGGTGGTGGATTCATTCCCTGGAAGCTCCCAGGCCAGCCTGGACAGGGCTTGGAGCACCCTGGGACAGTGGAACTCCTTCCTCCCAGTGGAATCCATGGAATTGGATGATTTTTAAGGTCCCTTCCAACCCAAACCATTCCAGGATTCTCTGAGGGTTCCTAGGACTCTTTTTTTTTTTTTTCCTTGAGTGAGCAGCTGAGTTGGAACCTCTGAAACAAAAACCCAGAAAACTCCTGGGAGCTGTTCCCAAAGCGTGTCCTGGGTGAAGCGAAGCTGCTCTCTTTGCAACACATTTAATCATTTCTTTACCACTTTTGGGGGTTTATTTGTATTTATTTCCACGATAAATTACTTTTTCCAAGTAGGCATTGATCCCTGAACCCCCTGAGCTTCCCCCACACCTCCCTCCCTGTGCTGGCTGTGCTTTCCCAAGCGTTCCTCTTGGGATGAGTGTTCAAATTCCTTCCTTGCTGCTCTTCCTCAGGTTGTTGGAGCCCACAAACAAGGTCTGGATATTTTCCTACTTTAATAGCCAGAATTTCACTTCATTTTGCTGCAGTCCAAAGCTTGGCTCTTCCAAAATAAAACTCTTCCAAAATAATCAGGGGATATCTCACTTGGCCCACATTTGTCCATTAATTTCAGTTTACTGTGGCTTCCCTGCCCTCAGACTCCTGTGAAAGCTCTGGAAAAGGTGGGGCTTAGAATTCTGGAGTTGCAGGATGAGTTCTATAATCCAGAACCCAGATCAGGCCAGGATTTGAAGGCAAAGTCCCAAACCCAAGTCATGTGGATCTCTGCACCCGTGAGGTTTTACCTGGTTCCCAGGTTAACGGTGCTCCCATGATCTCCCAAGGTTGATCAGGGACAATAATTATCTTTATAATAATTTCCTTTTATTGTAATGATTTCATTTTCTTGTGCTCTCGCTGGGGTTTATGCAGTGTATGAAAATGATGACCAGCTGCTCTGGAATCCTGACTTTTTACCAGAGGATAAAGTCATAGAATTCCTCAACGAAGCCTCGAGGCGCACGGGAGAGGAGAAGGGCCTGGATGCAATTCCTGAGGGCTCCCACATTAAAGACAATGAGCAGGTATAAAAAAATAACCACTACATGCAGTTTATTTTCTAAAATTCATCTTTTTTTTTTTTTCATTTTACTCCCAAGAGGTAAAATTGGGTTTGAAGTTTTATTGTTCCTTGTGGAAGTAGAAATCTGGTGAGGATTTTACCTTTCAGAGAATATTAAACTGTTAACTTGGGCTAAATGTTGCTTTATATAAAAGAAATCTATCATAGAAAATAAATAAGATCTTTATATATATATGTATATAAATCTGTATGAATTCATTCTCTCAGGGACAGAATTTTTCAATGATAAAATTCTTTATGAACGCACACTTAATTTTTTCTTCATACCTAAAAAAAAAACCCCTACACATCAATTTTACAAATGTGTGCAGTGGATGAAAAAGCTTCAAAAAAAAATTCCCTAATAATTTTACAGATGTGTGCAGTGGATGAAAAAGCTTCAAAAAAAAAAAATCCCCATTAATTTTACAAATGTGTGCAGTGGATGAAAAAGCTTCCAAAAAAAAAATCCCCTGTTAATTTTACAAGTTGCAGTGGATGAAAAAGCTTCAAAAAACAAAAAAATCCCCCATTAATTTTGCAAGTTGCAGTGGATGAAAAAACTTCAAAAAACAAAAAATCCCTCTTAATTTTACAAGTTGCAGTGGATGAAAAAGCTTCAAAAAAAAAATCCCCATTAATTTTACAAGTTGCAGTGGATGAAAAAGCTTCCAAAAAAAAAATCCCCATTAATTTTATAAGTTGCAGTGGATGAAAAAGCTTCAAAAAAACAAAAAATCCCCCATTAATTTTCCAAGTTGCAGTGGATGAAAAAGCTTCAAATAACAAAAAATCCCCATTAATTTTATAAGTTGCAGTGGATGAAAAAGCTTCCAAAACAAAAAATCCCCATTAATTTTCCAAGTTGCAGTGGATGAAAAAGTTTCAAAAAAACAAAAAATCCCCATTAATTTTCCAAGTTGCAGTGGATGAAAAAGTTTCAAAAAAACAAAAAATCCCCCATCATTAATTTTACAAGTTGCAGTGGATGAAAAAGGTTCAAAAACAAAAAATCCCCATTAATTTTATGAGTTGCAGTGGATGAAAAAGCTTCAAAAAACAAAGAATCCCCATTAATTTTCCGAGTTGCAGTGGATGAAAAAGGTTCAAAAAACAAAAATCCCCATTAATTTTCCGAGTTGCAGTGGATGAAAAAACTTAAAAAAAAAAAAAAATCCCCCATCATTAATTTTACAAGTTGCAGTGGATGAAAAAGCTTCAAAAAACAAAAAATCCCCATTAATTTTACAAGTTGCAGTGGATGAAAAAGCTTCAAAAAACAAAAAAAAAAGTCCCCATTAATTTTACAGATGTGTGCAGTGGATGAAAAAGCTTCAAAAAACAAAAATCCCCATTAATTTTACAAGTTGCAGTGGATGAAAAAACTTAAAAAAAACAAAAAAATCCCCCATCATTAATGTTACAAGTTGCAGTGGATGAGAAAACTTCAAAAAACAAAAAATCCCCATTAATTTTCCAAGTTGCAGTGGATGAAAAAACGTCAAAAAACAAAAAAATCCCCATTAATTTTACAAATGTGTGCAGTGGATGAAAAAGCTTCAAAAAACAAAAAATCCCCATTAATTTTCCGAGTTGCAGTGGATGAAAAAGGTTCCAAAACAAAAATCCCCATTAATTTTGCAAGTTGCAGTGGATGAAAAAGCTTCAAAAAAACAAAAAATCCCCATTAATTTTACAAGTTGCAGTGGATGAAAAAGCTCCAAAAACCAAAAAAAAAAGTCCCCATTAATTTTACAGATGTGTGCAGTGGATGAAAAAGCTTCAAAAAAAAAATCCCCATTAATTTTCCAAGTTGCAGTGGATGAAAAAGCTTCAAAAAAAAAATCCCCATTAATTTTCCAAGTTGCAGTGGATGAAAAAACTTCAAAAAACAAAAAAATCCCCATTAATTTTACAAGTTGCAGTGGATGAAAAAGGTTCCAAAACAAAAATCCCCATTAATTTTACAAGTTGCAGTGGATGAAAAAGCTTCAAAAAACAAAAAAAAAAGTCCCCATTAATTTTACAAATGTGTGCAGTGGATGAAAAAGCTTCAAAAACAAAAAATCCCTCTTAATTTTCCAAGTTGCAGTGGATGAAAAAACTTCAAAAAACAAAAAAATCCCCATTAATTTTACAAGTTGCAGTGGATGAAAAAACTTCCAAAAAAAAAAAAATCCCCCATTAATTTTACAAGTTGGAGTGGATGAAAAAGCTCCAAAAACCAAAAAAAAAAGTCCCCATTAATTTTACAGATGTGTGCAGTGGATGAAAAAGCTTCCAAAACAAAAATCCCCATTAATTTTACAAGTTGCAGTGGATGAAAAAACTTCAAAAAACAAAAATCCCCATTAATTTTGCAAGTTGCAGTGGATGAAAAAGTTTCAAAAAAACAAAAAATCCCCCATCATTAATTTTCCAAGTTGCAGTGGATGAAAAAGCTTCCAAAAACAAAAAATCCCCATTAATTTTACAAGTTGCAGTTGCAGTGGATGAAAAAACTTCAAAAAAAAATCCCCATTAATTTTGCAAGTTGCAGTGGATGAAAAAGCTTCAAAAGCAAAAAATCCCCATTAATTTTCCAAGTTGCAGTGGATAAAAAAGGTTCCAAAACAAAGAATCCCCATTAATTTTCCGAGTTGCAGTGGATGAAAAAGGTTCCAAAACAAAAATCCCCATTAATTTTCCAAGTTGCAGTGGATGAAAAAACTTCAAAAAAACAAAAAAATCCCCATTAATTTTACGAGTTGCAGTGGATGAGAAAACTTCAAAAACAAAAAAATCCCCATTAATTTTCCAAGTTGCAGTGGATGAAAAAGTTTCAAAAAAACAAAAAATCCCCATTAATTTTGCAAGTTGCAATGGATGAAAAAGCTTCAAAAAACAAAAAATCCCCCATCATTAATTTTGCGAGTTTCAGTGGATGAAAAAGCTTCAAAAAACAAAAAATCCCCATTAATTTTACAAGTTGCAGTGGATGAAAAAGTTTCAAAAAAACAAAAAATCCCCCATCATTAATTTTACAAGTTGCAGTGGATGAAAAAGGTTCAAAAACAAAAAATCCCCATTAATTTTATGAGTTGCAGTGGATGAAAAAGCTTCAAAAAACAAAGAATCCCCATTAATTTTCCAAGTTGCAGTGGATGAAAAAGGTTCCAAAACAAAAATCCCCATTAATTTTCCGAGTTGCAGTGGATGAAAAAGGTTCAAAAAACAAAAATCCCCATTAATTTTCCGAGTTGCAGTGGATGAAAAAACTTAAAAAAAAAAAAAATCCCCCATCATTAATTTTACAAGTTGCAGTGGATGAAAAAGCTTCAAAAAACAAAAAATCCCCATTAATTTTACAAGTTGCAGTGGATGAAAAAGCTTCAAAAAACAAAAAAAAAAGTCCCCATTAATTTTACAGATGTGTGCAGTGGATGAAAAAGCTTCAAAAAACAAAAATCCCCATTAATTTTACAAGTTGCAGTGGATGAAAAAACTTAAAAAAAACAAAAAAATCCCCCATCATTAATGTTACAAGTTGCAGTGGATGAGAAAACTTCAAAAAACAAAAAATCCCCATTAATTTTCCAAGTTGCAGTGGATGAAAAAACGTCAAAAAACAAAAAAATCCCCATTAATTTTACAAATGTGTGCAGTGGATGAAAAAGCTTCAAAAAACAAAAAATCCCCATTAATTTTCCGAGTTGCAGTGGATGAAAAAGGTTCCAAAACAAAAATCCCCATTAATTTTGCAAGTTGCAGTGGATGAAAAAGCTTCCAAAAAAAAAATCTCCATTAATTTTACAAGTTGCAGTGGATGAAAAAGCTTCAAAAAACAAAAAAAAATCCCCATTAATTTTGCAAGTTGCAGTGGATGAAAAAACGACAAAAAACAAAAAAATCCCCATTAATTTTCCAAGTTGTAGTGGATGAAAAAACTTCAAAAAAAACAAAAAAATCCCCATTAATTTTGCAAGTTGCAGTGGATGAAAAAGCTTCCAAAAAAAACAAAAAATCCCCATTAATTTTACAGATGTGTGCAGTGGATGAAAAAGCTTCAAAAACAAAAATCCCCATTAATTTTCCAAGTTGCAGTGGATGAAAAAGCTTCAAAAAAAAAAAAATCCCCATTAATTTTCCAAGTTGCAGTGGATGAAAAAGTTTCAAAAAAACAAAAAATCCCCATTAATTTTACAAGTTGCAGTGGATGAAAAAGCTTCAAAAAAAACAAAAATCCCCCGTTAATTTTCCAAGTTGCAGTGGATGAAAAAGCTTCCAAAACAAAAATCCCCCATCATTAATTTTACAAGTTGCAGTGGATGAAAAAGCTTCAAAAAAACAAAAATCCCCATTAATTTTCCAAGTTGCAGTGGATGAAAAAACTTCAGAAAACAAAAAAATCCCCCATTAATTTTACAAATGTGTGCAGTGGATGAAAAAGCTTCAAAAACAAAAAATCCCCATTAATTTTACAAGTTGCAGTGGATGAAAAAGCTTCAAAAAAAACAAAAATCCCCCGTTAATTTTCCAAGTTGCAGTGGATGAAAAAGCTTCCAAAACAAAAATCCCCCATCATTAATTTTACAAGTTGCAGTGGATGAAAAAGCTTCAAAAAAACAAAAATCCCCATTAATTTTCCAAGTTGCAGTGGATAAAAAAGGTTCCAAAACAAAGAATCCCCATTAATTTTCCGAGTTGCAGTGGATGAAAAAGGTTCCAAAACAAAAATCCCCATTAATTTTCCAAGTTGCAGTGGATGAAAAAACTTCAAAAAAACAAAAAAATCCCCATTAATTTTACGAGTTGCAGTGGATGAGAAAACTTCAAAAACAAAAAAATCCCCATTAATTTTCCAAGTTGCAGTGGATGAAAAAGTTTCAAAAAAACAAAAAATCCCCATTAATTTTGCAAGTTGCAATGGATGAAAAAGCTTCAAAAAACAAAAAATCCCCCATCATTAATTTTGCGAGTTTCAGTGGATGAAAAAGCTTCAAAAAACAAAAAATCCCCATTAATTTTACAAGTTGCAGTGGATGAAAAAGTTTCAAAAAAACAAAAAATCCCCCATCATTAATTTTACAAGTTGCAGTGGATGAAAAAGGTTCAAAAACAAAAAATCCCCATTAATTTTATGAGTTGCAGTGGATGAAAAAGCTTCAAAAAACAAAGAATCCCCATTAATTTTCCAAGTTGCAGTGGATGAAAAAGGTTCCAAAACAAAAATCCCCATTAATTTTCCGAGTTGCAGTGGATGAAAAAGGTTCAAAAAACAAAAATCCCCATTAATTTTCCGAGTTGCAGTGGATGAAAAAACTTAAAAAAAAAAAAAATCCCCCATCATTAATTTTACAAGTTGCAGTGGATGAAAAAGCTTCAAAAAACAAAAAATCCCCATTAATTTTACAAGTTGCAGTGGATGAAAAAGCTTCAAAAAACAAAAAAAAAAGTCCCCATTAATTTTACAGATGTGTGCAGTGGATGAAAAAGCTTCAAAAAACAAAAATCCCCATTAATTTTACAAGTTGCAGTGGATGAAAAAACTTAAAAAAAACAAAAAAATCCCCCATCATTAATGTTACAAGTTGCAGTGGATGAGAAAACTTCAAAAAACAAAAAATCCCCATTAATTTTCCAAGTTGCAGTGGATGAAAAAACGTCAAAAAACAAAAAAATCCCCATTAATTTTACAAATGTGTGCAGTGGATGAAAAAGCTTCAAAAAACAAAAAATCCCCATTAATTTTCCGAGTTGCAGTGGATGAAAAAGGTTCCAAAACAAAAATCCCCATTAATTTTGCAAGTTGCAGTGGATGAAAAAGCTTCCAAAAAAAAAATCTCCATTAATTTTACAAGTTGCAGTGGATGAAAAAGCTTCAAAAAACAAAAAAAAATCCCCATTAATTTTGCAAGTTGCAGTGGATGAAAAAACGACAAAAAACAAAAAAATCCCCATTAATTTTCCAAGTTGTAGTGGATGAAAAAACTTCAAAAAAAACAAAAAAATCCCCATTAATTTTGCAAGTTGCAGTGGATGAAAAAGCTTCCAAAAAAAACAAAAAATCCCCATTAATTTTACAGATGTGTGCAGTGGATGAAAAAGCTTCAAAAACAAAAATCCCCATTAATTTTCCAAGTTGCAGTGGATGAAAAAGCTTCAAAAAAAAAAAAATCCCCATTAATTTTCCAAGTTGCAGTGGATGAAAAAGTTTCAAAAAAACAAAAAATCCCCATTAATTTTACAAGTTGCAGTGGATGAAAAAGCTTCAAAAAAAACAAAAATCCCCCGTTAATTTTCCAAGTTGCAGTGGATGAAAAAGCTTCCAAAACAAAAATCCCCCATCATTAATTTTACAAGTTGCAGTGGATGAAAAAGCTTCAAAAAAACAAAAATCCCCATTAATTTTCCAAGTTGCAGTGGATGAAAAAACTTCAGAAAACAAAAAAATCCCCCATTAATTTTACAAATGTGTGCAGTGGATGAAAAAGCTTCAAAAACAAAAAATCCCCATTAATTTTACGAGTTGCAGTGGATGAAAAAACTTAAAAAAACAAAGAATCCCCATTAATTTTCCGAGTTGCAGTGGATGAAAAAGCTTCAAAAAACAAAAAATCCCCATTAATTTTACAGATGTGTGCAGTGGATGAAAAAGCTTCAAAAACAAAAAATCCCCATTAATTTTGCAAATTGCAGTGGATGAAAAAGGTTCCAAAACAAAAATCCCCATTAATTTTACAGATGTGTGCAGTGGATGAAAAAGTTTCAAAAAAACAAAAAATCCCCATTAATTTTACGAGTTGCAGTGGATGAAAAAGTTTCAAAAAACAAAAATCCCCATTAATTTTCCGAGTTGCAGTGCTCTGTTTGGTGTTTCCTTGGTGTGTAAATAGAGATTTGGAGGTGTGAACACATCCCAGCTTGCTCGGCGCTCATTCCCGGGGTTTCTTTGTCAGCTGGCAGGCTTTGGGTGGTTCTGCAGAGGGAATTTTGTGCCTTTTCCTCCCTGCAGGCACTCTACGAGCTGGTGAAGTGCAATTTTGACACCGAGGAATCCTTACGGAGGCTGAGATTTAATGTCAAAGCAGCCAGAGGTGAGATAAAGGAGCTTTATTCCCAAATTCCCCTTTTGTCCCTCAGCCAGGCGTTGGGATTTGCTCTCAGCAGGCTCAGGCTGGGTTAAGCTTCACTCAGAGGCAGCTCAGGGAATCCTTGATCTCCGGGAGAATGGAATTGGCAGGTGTGGAATTCCCTTCCTGGCCAGACTTGAGACAAATATCTGGGATTTCAGCAGCAGCCTCAAATTGGGAATCACTTCCCAACGACTCAACCGGGCGTTTTTTACCTATTTTATTGTGTTCTTCTAAGCCTTTCAGTCATCAAATGAATATAACAACCATGAGGCGTGAAATAATTCCAATTAAAGGAGCAAATAAAAATTTATTTTACAAAAATAACATTTAAAACCCTGATTCAATTCAATTCAAAATGAATTAATTCTAAATAAAGGAGAAAATTCTTTTTTTTTTTACAGAGTGTAGCATTAAAAACCCTGCTACATAAAATGAATTAATTCTAAATAAAGGAGCAAATGAATTTTGTATTTTACTGAGTGTAGCATTAAAAACCCTGATACATAAAATGAATTAATTCTAAATAAAGGAGCAAATGAATTTTGTATTTTACTGAGTGTAGCATTAAAAACCCTGATACATAAAATGAATTGATTTTAAATAAAGGAGCAAATGAATTTTGTATTTTACTGAGTGTAGCATTAAAAACCCTGCTACATAAAATGAATTAATTCTAAATAAAGGAGCAAATGAATTTTGTATTTTACTGAGTGTAGCATTACAAACCCTGCTACATAAAATGAATTAATTCTAAATAAAGGAGCAAATGAATTTTGTTTTTTACAGAGTGTAGCATTACAAACCCTGATACATAAAATGAATTAATTCTAAATAAAGGAGCAAATGAATTTTGTATTTTACTGAGTGTAGCATTAAAAACCCTGATACATAAAATGAATTAATTCTAAATAAAGGAGCAAATAAACCTTTTCTTTTACAAAGCATAACATTACAAACCCTGCTACATAAAATGAATTAATTCTAAATAAAGGAGCAAATGAATTTTTTATTTTACTGAGTGTAGCATTAAAAATTCTGATACATAAAATGAAATAATCCTAAATAAAGGAGCAAATAAACCTTTTCTTTTACAAAGCATAACATTGCAAACCCTGATATGTAAAATGAAATAATCCTAAATAAAGGAGCAAATTAACTTTTATTTTACAAAATATAGTATTTAAAACCCTGATGCATAAAATGAATTAATTCTCAATAAAGGAGCAAATTAACCTTCTGTTTTACAAAATATAATTAAAAACCCTGATACAGAAAATGAAATAATTCTCAATAAAGGAGCAAATTAACCTTTTAATTTACAGAGTATAAAGTTACAAACCCTGTTACATAAAATGAATTAATCCTAAATAAAGGAGAAAATTAAAACAAAATGTAAATAAAAGAGAATTTTTTTTTACAGAGTGTAGCATTTAAAACCCCGATATATAAAATGAAGTAATCCTAAATAAAGGAGCAAATTAACCTTTTAATTTACACAGTATAAAGTTACAAATCCTGCTACATAAAATGAATTAATTCTAAATAAAGGAGATTTTTTTTTATTTTAGAGTGTAGCATTTAAAACCCCGATATATAAAATGAAATAATCCTAAATAAAGGAGCAAATTAACCTTTTAATTTACACAGTATGAAGTTACAAATCGTGCTACATTAAATGAATTAATTCTAAATAAAGGAGAATTTTTTTTATTTTAGAGTGTAGCATTTAAAACCCCGATATATAAAATGTAATAATCCTAAATAAAGGAGCAAATTAACCTTTTAATTTACACAGTATAAAGTTACAAATCCTGCTACATAAAATGAATTAATTCTAAATAAAGGAGAATTTTTTTATTTTAGAGTGTAGCATTTAAAACCCCAATATATAAAATGAAATAATCCTAAATAAAGGAGCAAATTAACCTTTTAATTTACAGAGTATAAAGTTACAAATCCTGCTACATAAAATGAATTAATTCTAAATAAAGGAGAATTTTTTTTATTTTAGAGTGTAGCATTTAAAACCCTGATATATAAAATGAAGTAATCCTAAATAAAGGAGCTATTTAACCTTTTAATTTACAGAGTATAAAGTTACAAACCTGTTACATAAAATGAATTAATTCTAAATAAAGGAGAATTTTTTTTATTTTAGAGTGTAGCATTTAAAACCCCGATATATAAAATGAAATAATCCTAAATAAAGGAGCTATTTAACCTTTTAATTTACACATACAGTGCAATAATTCTCAATAAAGGAGCGAATAAACCTTTTCTTTTACAAAATAAATTTTCTTTTACAAAGGAGCCGTGGGAGGCTGGAGCAGTTCCTGTGCCGGTGTTGATCCCTGCATGGGGAACAGCGAATTGGGCAGCTCAGGAATTCCTGGATCTGCTGGTGCTGCTCCCAAACCTCTGCCAGCCCCTGGGCTCACCACAGGGCCAATAAATGAGATTATTTTGCTCCTGGTGACCTGAGAGAGGCCAGGTCAGATTTGATTTACAGCAGTCCCTACAAAGCAGCTCCTTCTGCTTCCCAGTCTTGTCCTTCAAGGGGAGAATTCCCATTTTTACACCAAAAAGTGAAATTCCTGGGGCTGCTTCCTATGGAATCAGCAGCTGGAGAAAGGGCCCAGATCTTTTCTCTCAGCTTTTAGTGGCTTTTTTAATTAACTGTTTTCTTTATTGCTTTTATTTTTGATTTTCCTGCAGAAGAATTATCTGTCTGGACAGAAGAGGAATGCAGGAACTTTGAACAAGGGCTGAAAGTCTATGGCAAGGATTTCCACGTGATTCAGGCAAATAAGGTGAACTTGAAATGCAATTCCTATTTATTCCATTTTAAAACAAAGTAATTACAAATAAATGTTGTCCTTCATAAAGAAATGCACAAAATTATTCCAGGATTTCCAAATGATTCAGGCAAATAAGGTAAACTTGAAATGCAATTCCTACTTGTTCCATTTTAAAACAAAATAGTTACAAATAAATGTTGTCCTTCATAAAGAAATGGATAAAATTATTCCAGGATTTCCACGTGATTCAGGCAAATAAGGTGAACTTGAAATGCAATTCCTATTTATTCCATTTTAAAACAAAATAATTACAAATAAATGTTGTCCTTGGTAAAGAAATGGACAAAATTATTCCAGGATTTCCACGTGATTCAGGCAAATAAGGTAAACTTGAAATGCAATTCCTATTTATTCAATTTTAAAACAAAGTAATTGCAAATAAATGTTGTCCTTTGTAAAGAAATGCACAAAATTATTCCAGGATTTCCACGTGATTCAGGCAAATAAGGTGAACTTTAAATGCAATTCCTACTTGTTCCATTTTAAAACAAAGTAATTACAAATAAATGTTGTCCTTCATAAAGAAATGGACAAAATAATTTCATTTTTGCTGTAGAATCACAGAATCCTGGAATGGTTTGGGTTGGAAGGGACAGTTCCACTCTCCCAGCTTGCTCCAACCTGTCCTTGGACCCTTCCAGGGATGGATCCAGGGAGGAATTTTTTTTTTCCTCCTCAATTTTTTTTTTCCCCAATATTTACATCCAAATTGGTTTCTCAAAGCCCAGAATTTGTAACTGGAAGTGCAAAAATCCTGTGGGAAGAGCTGCTTCCCTGCACACCCTTGGAATTTTTTCCTTCCATAAGATCTCCAATATTTTTACAAGCACCCTTAACTTCCCTCTCCATTTTGAAATTTTACACCAAGAATTTCCACTCTTCCAAGAGGCTTTGACTTGGAACTTCACGCTTTTTGCTACAAATGCTGGATATTTTTTTTTTTTTTTGGAGCAGAAATGCCTTGAAATTGACCCAGAGTTGCTCTGCTCTGCTGCCAGGTGCGGACCCGCTCCGTGGGGGAATGTGTGGCTTTTTATTACATGTGGAAAAAGTCGGAACGTTACGATTTCTTCGCTCAGCAGACCCGGTTTGGGAAGAAAAAATACAACCTGCACCCTGGGGTCACGTAAGATGTGCCTGATTTCATCATTTTGGGGTTCAGTCTTTATTTTATCCTGCTCTCAGCTGAAAAATCAGGGATTCACAGCTTAATTTGCAGCAGGAAAGCAGCCAAAGTGGAAAAAAAAAAGTGTGTATAAATAATATGTAAAATACATTTATTTGGGGTAAGGCCAACACTTTGCACTGAGGGGCAGTTTGAGTTTGAGCTTTGTTAGAATTTGCTTGGTTTACTTTCTAAATGTTAATAGGTTTTTTCTTTTAAATGCCTGTTTTAATTAAATATATTTTCTACAGAAGCATGAATCCCAAGTTCCAGGTGGAATTTGCGGTGCACTGTTTGTCCCTCATTCTGGCCAGCACAATCCCAGGGGATTCTGGGCTCTCCAAAGCTCTTTTCCCATCCCATCCTTGCTGAGGAAAGAGGGAATGTGTGAGCAGAGCTGTTCTGCTGCCCTTCATTCCAAAGCTCTGATTTGCCAGTCCCACTCTTTCCACTGCCTCCTGCCAAGCTTTTTTACTACGATTTGCATTCCTCATCTCTTCTTGGCTCCTCTGTTCATCCTTCTTTGGAATATTATTGTTTCTCCAAACATTTCAGGGCTCTGGGACACCCAGAGTTGCCATCAGGGACTTTGTGAGTGTTACAGAGAGTTTCTTACGTGGCAAGGACTGCCTGGCTCCCCCTTTCCTTCCATCTCTTGGTGGGTTTTTTCCCCCCATATTTTTCATTTTTCCCCCTATTTTCCATTTTTCCCTCTATTTTCCATTTCCCCCTCTCTTTTCCATTTTCCCTCCTGTTTTCCATTTCCCCCTGTTTTCCATTTTCCCCTGTTTTCCATTTCCTCCTATTTTCCATTTTCCCCTATTTTCCATTTTCTTCTGTGTTCCATTTTTCCTCTATTTTCCATTTTCCCCCCCCATTTTCCCTTTCCTCCTATTTTCCATTTCCCCCTGTTTTCCATTTTCCCCTTATTTTCCATTTCCTCCTATTTTCCATTTCCCCCTGCTTTCCAGTTTCCCCTGTTTTCCATTTTTCCCTCTATTTTCCATTCCCCCCTCTCTTTTCCATTTCCTCCTATTTTCATTTTCCCCCTGTTTTCCTTTTTCCTCTGTTTTCCATTTTTCCTCTATTTTCCATTTTCCCCTTTTTTCCATTTTCCCCTTATTTTCCATTTCCTCCTATTTTCCATTTCCCTCTGTTTTCCATTTTCCTTTGTTTTCCATTTTCCCTCTGTTTTCCATTTTTCCTCTGTTTTCCATTTTCCCCTCTTTTCCAGTTTTCCCCCTATTTTCCATTTCCTCCTATTTTCCATTTTCCCCTGTTTTCCATTTCCCTCTGTTTTCCATTTTCCCCTGTTTTCCATTTTCCCCCCATTTTCCATTTTCCCCTAAATCAGCCATCTTTGGGTCTCTTCCTGCTGTTGGGTGCAGCAGCAGTGTCATTAAGGATTGGACTTGTCTGTTCTTGAATGATTTTGCAGGTAAATTCAGGGAATTCAGGGTGGAATTCCAGAACAATTACATATCAGGAGAAGTTTCTGGAGTTATTCCAGCCTTCCCACCACATCCAGGGGTTTCATCCACCAGCTCCCTTTGTTTCCATCTTCCATTCCTGCCCTAAACTGGAGCTCTGGAATAAATGGCACAGATGGGAATGTCTTGAGCTCTGGAGTTTTTCACTTGGTTTTAGCTTGACCCCTGTGGGGTTTTTGTGCACAAGTGGGATTTATATTTAGTGGAATGGTTTTGGTGGCTCAGTAAATTCCAAGGGTTTAGTGCCTGAAGGGATCACCTTGGAAGCACAGGGCAGCCATAAAGGGTTTGGAATCATGGAATGGTTTGGGCTGGGAGGGAACTCAAAGCCCATCCAGTGGGCAGGGATGGGGACAGAGGACACTGCCAGGCTGCTCCCAGCCCCTCCAGCCTGGCCTTGGGCACTGCCAGGGATCAGGGGCAGCCACAGCTGCTCTGGGAATTCCAGCCCAGGGAGCAATTCCTAATTCCCAAAATCCCATCCATCCCTGCCCTCTGGCAGCCTTTGCACAGCTGCAGTGTGTGCAGGAGCATCTCCAGCCCAGCCCAGCCCTGTCCCACCTGGGGGTGGGTGGCTGTGTCCTGCAGGATCCCTGGATCCTCTGTGTCTGTGTGTCCTGCAGGATCCCATGGGTGTGTCCCAGCTCTGTGTCTGTGTGTCCTGCAGGATCCCGTGGATCCTCTGTGTCTGTGTGTCCTGCAGGATCCCGTGGATCCTCTGTGTCTGTGTGTCCTGCAGGATCCCATGGATCCTCTGTGTCTGTGTGTCCTGCAGGGATCCCATGGATCCTCTGTGTCTGTGTGTCCTGCAGGATCCCTGGATCCTCTGTGTCTGTGTGTCCTGCAGGATCCCTGGATCCTCTGTGTCTGTGTGTCCTGCAGGATCCCATGGATCCTCTGTGTCTGTGTGTCCTGCAGGATCCCATGGGTGTGTCCCAGCTGGGTGTGTCTGTCTGTCTGTCTGTCCCGCAGGGATTACATGGATCCTGTGTGTGTCTGTGTGTCCCGCAGGGATCCCATGGGTGTGTCTGTCTGTCTGTCTGTCCCGCAGGGATTACATGGATCCTGTGTGTGTCTGTGTGTCCCGCAGGGATCCCATGGGTGTGTCTGTCTGTCTGTCTGTCCCGCAGGGATTACATGGATCCTGTGTGTGTCTGTGTGTCCCGCAGGGATCCCATGGGTGTGTCTGTCTGTCTGTGTGTCCCGCAGGGATCCCATGGGTGTGTCTGTCTGTCTGTCTGTCCCGCAGGGATTACATGGATCCTGTGTGTGTCTGTGTGTCCCGCAGGGATCCCATGGGTGTGTCTGTCTGTCTGTGTGTCCCGCAGGGATCCCATGGGTGTGTCTGTCTGTCTGTCTGTCCCGCAGGGATTACATGGATCCTGTGTGTGTCTGTGTGTCCCGCAGGGATCCCATGGGTGTGTCTGTCTGTCTGTCTGTCCCGCAGGGATTACATGGATCCTGTGTGTGTGTGTGTCCCGCAGGGATCCCATGGGTGTGTCTGTCTGTCTGTCTGTCCCGCAGGGATTACATGGATCCTGTGTGTGTCTGTGTGTCCCGCAGGGATCCCATGGGTGTGTCTGTCTGTCTGTCTGTCCCGCAGGGATTACATGGATCCTGTGTGTGTCTGTGTGTCCCGCAGGGATCCCATGGGTGTGTCTGTCTGTCTGTCTGTCCCGCAGGGATTACATGGACCGCCTCCTGGACGAGAGCGAGAGCGCCGCCTCCAGCCGGGCGCCGTCGCCGCCGCCCACGGCGTCCAACAGCAGCGCCAGCCAGTCCGAGCGGGACGAGTGCACCTCCGGCAGCGCCCAGAACGGTGAGAGCGCCGGGCACGCCTTCCCAGCCGGGGAGAGCCCCTCCCGGCCGTGCCAGGGACGCCTCCCACCATCCCGGGCTGCTCCCGGCCAGCCTGGGGCACCGCAGGCATGGGGCAGCCACAGCTTCTCTGGGAATTCCATCCCGGCCCCTCCCAGGCTGGTCCTGTTCCTCTTTGCCCGTATCCCATCTGTCCCTGGCCTTTTACCAGTTTAATGCCATTCCCTGTGTCCTGTCCCTCCCTGCCTTGTCCCCAGTCGCTCTCCTGGAGCCCCTTTAGGCCCTGGAAGTGGCTCTGAGCTCTCCCAAAGCCTCCTCTTCTCCAGGTGAGCACCCCCAGAGACAAGTGGCCTATTTCAAGTTAAAACTGGTTTTTGAAAGCCCCTCCGTGTTTGCATTTAGGCCGGGGCCTTGTCTGGAAGATAAATCCCCCTGGAATTCCCTGTTATAACTGAAGTGTGTGAGTTCCTGTGTGCCCTGTGCCATGCAGAGATGGAATTCCAGTGCTCTGGGGAGTCCTGAGCAGGGCACTGAGCCCCTGGGCTGGGAGCTGGGCTCAGGGGAGCTCCTGCTGCTCCTCAGGAGCTGTTCCTGAGGGCTGGGAAGGGAGCTGGGAATGGGAGAGGAGCCAGGAAGGAAAGCGAGGAGAGCCGAGCTGAGGGAGGAGCTGGGGACTCTCTCAGAGCCTGGAAATCACCTGGAAGCTGCACAAAGTGCCCAGGTGAGGAGAGCCCACCTGCAACCCCTGCATCCTGGGATTCCAGGACATCCTCTGCTCCTTTTAAGCATTCCATGAATTCCCTGTGTCAGTTGTGTGCACATCAATCACACAGTGAGGAGGAGGAGGAGGAGGAGGAGGAGGAGGAGGAGGAGGAGGAGGAGGAGGAGGAGGAAAACACTGGATTTTTAAGGGATTTTGAGTTCAAACTCTGCTTCCCTGAGGCAGCCCAGGTGAGGAGAGCCCACCTGCAGCCCCTGCATCCTGGGATTCCAGGACATCCTCTGCTCCTTTTAATCATTCCATGCACTCCCTGTGCCTTTAGTATACACATCAATCACACAGTGAGGAGGAGGAGGAGGAAAACACTGGATTTTTAAGGGATTTTGAGTTCAAACTCTGCTTCCCTGAGGCAGCCCAGGCTGTTGTGTTGCTGCTGAGCTTTGCTGATGGGGTTTCTCTCCAACCCAGGTGTCTCTGCCAACGGCCCAGGGGAGGTGCCAGGGAAGGAGGAGGCAAAGCTGGAGGGACTGCACGTCAATGGACCTTGCAGTGGGAAGAAAACACCTCACACAGAGCTGGATTCAAATGGCTATGAACCCGAAAACCTCTCCAGTGACCCCAAAGTTGCTCATTCAGCCTCAAGGAGCGAGCCTGAGCTGGAAGAAAAGAGTGAGAGACCTCTGAAAAGAAGAAGAATTAACAGCAATGGGAAGGAGAGCCCCGGTGCTTCAGAGTTCTTCCAGGAAACCAACTCCCACGGGAAGCTGGAGGAGCTGGAAACTTTGGATGACTGAGTGCTGGGAGCTGATTTTGTTCCTTGGAGTAAATTCTGGGTGTCTAAAATTTTCAGGGTTGATGGGTTACCTTCCAAAGTCCAGTTCCATAAACAATCTGAGATTTTTTTTTGTATCCTGAGACCTTCTAGTTGGCTCTAAAGATCCGATGATTTGGTTTTCTTCAGTGCTGAAAAGCAGCAGGAGAATATTGAATTTCTCAGAGCTGGCAGCTGCAGTTCTGGGATAAAAGGCTCTTAAATATTTAAGGAACAAAGCAGTGAGTTGCTGCAAAAATATTCCCAGCTTAATACATGAAAGAATGTGTTAATACAACATTTAATGTATAAAACAGCATTTAATCAGTGTGCAAGTGAACAAAGCACTTGGGGCTTTGCAGGAAGTTAAAATAAAACAGGAAAAGCCAAGACAGAGCAGGCACAGAGACTTCCACTCCTGCTGGAGAGAGGAAAATGTCATCCCATCTTTAAGGAACCCTCATGAATCCTGAAAGTTATGAGCACAACTATTTTTATATATAGAAGTTTTAAAAGGTAAATAAATAAACCAGGTCAGGTTTGTCTATGTAAAATTGTTGACATCAATGATGTCTTTCCATATTCTTTATCTGGGCTAAAGAAATACATTCTGTATTTTTCCAGATTTCTTTGTAGCCTTTGAAAGATTTTTACAGTACTTATGTCTTGATTGAACTGTCCTTTCTTAAAACAAAAGCTTGTATAATTTTCTTACCTTGTACAGTTGGTAAACTTTTATGAGAGAGTTGATACCCTGAGTCTAATGTCAGCTTCCTTTTATTTTGCTGAAGTCTTTTCTAAAAAAAAAACCAACAAAAAAATCCCCCAAACCAAACCAAACCAAACCAAACCAATGGAGTTAAAAATTAATCACCAACGTGTTAATTTTCTTCCCAGAAGCTGGTAAATAATTAACATAAGAATGGTTAGGAGGCATTTGATTTTGGAAACGTGTTGTTGTTTTATTTTTTTTCCTTGTTTGATGGCAAATAATGATGTTTAAATTTTCGTTCAGCATGCTGCTTGCATTGCACACATTTCCTTGCTTTCTTTCTCCCTTGGTTTGGAACTCAGAGAAATGTCACAGCAGTCAAATTCTCGAGTTTACTGAACCTTCTTTGGGTTCAGCTGCTCCACCATGCCCTGGTTTCTCTTCAGTCTGTGCCCTGCCAGGGAGCAGAGCAGGGGCTGGAAGTGCAGCATGGAATTCCTGAGCAGCACCCGCAGGGCACAGCTTGCACCTGAACATCTCAGAGGTCTTTTCCAACCTGCAGGATCCTGGGATGCTGTGTTGCTGCACAGGGACACGCTCAGCTGGAGAAGGGAGAGCAGGAATTGCAGGTTGAGCTGGGGAGAACTAATTCCAGTGTGAAAACCAAAAATTCCTCATAAGTAAACGGGGATGGGGTGATGCTCACCCTGCCAGCAGCACCTCGGAGAAGCTGTGGGTGTAGGGTTTACATCCAGCAATCAGGAACGTTTGAAATCCCCATTCATTTTGGTTTTGTTTGGTTGTTTTCTTCAGCCCAGCTCCACTTCTGCTCTGTTAAAAGTCCGGGATAATTGTTAATTTGTACCACTGCTAACCCTGGGTCCTCCTCCTCCTCCTCACAGGTGTGCTCTTCATCCTTCATGGGTTATTTTCTCTGCAGGTTTATGCTCTTGATGGTTCCACTTGAACTGAATGGTTTGCAATGGATGTTTCAACCCCAGCCCCACTGCTGAGGGCTTGGGCTGACTCGGTTCCTTCTCCACTCAACTTTCCTTGGACTTTGTGATCAGGAATGAGCCAAGCCTCGGGATGAGGATGGGTTATGGATGCAGGAACCCTGGGGAATGATCAGCTCTGCCTGCCAGCCCTGCTCCTGGAGAGCCTCTGGGTGAGGTTCATTAATTAAGGCCTGTGTTAATTAAGGAATGCAGTGATTAATGCCTGAGGCAGAGGTTGCTGTTAACTCTCCCCTCTGGTTACGAGCAGAACCTCAGAGAAGGTTCCACACAAGCAGAATCCTATTTGCAGTTTTATTTTGATGCTCTTTGTTTTCGGTTGCAAGTTGGAAATACTTCCAACAATCCATAGGAAAGTTTCCAAATGAATTGTCTCAGGCTCGTGTGTGAAATCCAGCACTGTGTATATTTTCAGGAATGTTGCTTTGTTTTTTATCTTTCCTTATTTTTTTTTTTTTTTTGGTGATACTTAGAAGAGACCTGACATTCCATAATCCACTATGTAATGCTCAGCTAGACTTTAAGAATATTTAATTCTAATTTACCTTTTGTTTATGCTGGTGTTTTATACAATACTTTGTTCATGTTTCAAACTGCAGCCACTGTAACTCAGTAAGTCATTGCACTACTAAAGCTATTGAAAATCCTGGAAATCTCCTAACTTTGCTTTCATTTTCCAAGCCTTCTGTACAGTTGGGAATCCAGTCCAACAGGAAATCCTTGGGCTTCCCAAAGGGTTCAGTGTGCTATAAAATCCACCCCCCCCACAAACCCTACAGATTAGTTTGATACATTTTTTCCACACAGTATTTTGCACTGTCAGTAATTCCCTCCTCTTACTCCCCTTCCCCGTCTGCAATTCTGGAAAAGCTTATTAAAGTATTTTTAAACTTACTGTCTGCATCCAAAATTCCTGACTTTCTTTGCTCCAGAGGGGTGGAACATTCCCTCTCAGAGGATGGGAGAGCAGTGACTGTTGCTCTGCAGTGAAACCCATGGAAACAAAACCCATTTTTCTGGATCAACTTCCAGCTGTTTCCTTCATTCCTCATAATGTTTCCCAAATCCCTTCTCAAGGAATATTCAAAGCTGGAAACCCAGAATCCCCCCCACCCTCACCCTGCTGGGACTGGGGGCTGTGAAGAGCCCCCTAAATCCCTGATTTATCCACGGCAGCATTCCCATCCTCTGCAGCCAGGGAAGAGAGGGGTGAGGCAGGAGCAGCTTTGGTTCATTGGTTTATTGGAAGCAAATACAAAAATACAGAGGCACATAAATCCCTTCTGCTCTCATTCCTCACATCCACAGCCTGCCATACATTCACATTTTCATCACTGAAATGCTCATTTTGTAAATAGATTCTCTATAGAAAACATTTTTATTTTTTTTAGTCAATTAATAGCATAGAAAATACTGTTAGAGGAATTCTTGGCTTTCCCAGTGTTGAGGATCCAGCAGGATCCCAGCTTGGGCAAAATAAGCTTTAAAAATCCTTCCCCTGTCAGGACTGCAAATCTAACCAGTAGATTCAAAACCGAACAGAAAATCATAAAAACCCCTCTGGCAGAATCACCCTCCTGGCTGTGACCTCAGCACGGCAGAGGGGACAAAAAAGGGATTTGGGATTTGGGAATGCTGCAGCAAGGACCAGGAGCTGGGTACTGGGAACCAGTACAGGGAGCAGGACAGAACCAGTACAAAACAGGGCTGGGACTGGGGGGCTTCTGCACACCAGGAAGGGTTTGTGACCCTCCCTCCCCTGGACAAAGCCGAGGTTTTACTGGAATTTTGGGAGACAAAATAATCAGGGGTTTCTTTTTTACTGTGCTCAGAGGGGGAATGTGCTGAGGGGCTGCTCCAGGACGCCCCAACTGCCCCTTGTCACTACAGAGACCACAAAATCCCACAAAGGAAGGGGGAGTTGTGGCTCTGGAATTGCTCCAGGAGCGGGATGTTGGAGCAGGCAGCAGCTGATTCGCTCCACACCTTCCCCAGCACACCAGGCCGGAGCTGCACCCTCACAGAAAATCTCCTTCCCCTCCCAAAACTTCCAGTAAACTCCAACAAATGCAGCTTTGCCCAACAGCAGTTCCAGTTTAAGCAAGTATCTCCTAAAACAACCCCACTGTCGGTGTCTAGAGAAGCTGTTAGGGTACAAAAATCTCTAAATACATTGCTTTACTAAAAGTTTTTTTAACCAAGCTTAAAAACAATTCTTTTAAAACCAAAAGACAATCCAAGGAGCCCTGGAAAGAGGTGCTGGGTAAGACAACCTTTAAAAATCACTGAACACTGCCCAATGTTCTACACTTCCCATTCTTCTAGTGGGTCACAAACCCAGGGTGATTCATTCCATGGAAAACAAGAATTATGGGGCGCCCTGTACTTGCCCAAAAGAGAAGATTTAAGTCCTTGTGCCTCCTCCAGGGCTGGGAGCTGCAGCCCCTGCAGATTCCCTGGATGTGCTGTGCCAGGTGGGACAACCTCGGCTCCCCTGTGATCCCAGCAGCTTCTCCCTGGTGGATCTCCCCAGGAAGGGCAGCAGCTTTCCCAAAGCCAAGGCTGGATCCAAGGGGGGCTGCAGAGCTCAGCAGGGGCAGGAAATCCCTTCCTGCCGGGAACGTCGCCGAGCCTCAAAGACAGAGATGGGTGCAGGGCTCTGATAAACCCAGGAGGGCAAACCCAGCTTGAACAGTGGGTCAATGGACCAAACAAACAGAAAATAAACAGAAAAGAGCTAAAAATTGAGTGCAGAGAGCAGTGAACATTCACCCAGGAGGTCTTGGCCCAGCCCAGGAGCAGCTCCCGGGGAACCCCTCGGCGTTCCCACGTTCCAGAGGGAGCAGGCTGGGCTCGGAGCCGGCCCCAGCCCCCCACCCCTGGCAGATCCAGGGACCCCAGGGAGCAGACCCAGCCAGGGCCACCCCTGGCACACCCCTGGGGGCAGAACTGCCAGCCCTCGCCCTGCCCGTGCCCCGTCTTCCGCTGCCAACTCCCAGCTCGATTAGAAACCCGTTAATTCCTCCCTTTAATTAGGCTTAATTAGGCTCATCCTTCCCCGTGCAGGCTGGGTGGATGTCCCCGAGGATTTGTGAAGGCAGCAATCTCAGCTGTGCAAATCGAGAGCACCCCCGGTGGCTCCCGGGGCCCTTCCCTCAGGCGAGCAGAAGAGGTCGGCTCCCAAAAAAAAGCCTCTCCCTGCTCACACCGAGCTCTTCCCTTTCATGTCCACCTTGCCGGCGTCCGACTCCTTGCTCATCTGCTCCTCGCTGAAGGTGATGTAGGAGTACACCAGGCTTCCAGCAATACTGCAAGAGGTTCAGGGAGCTCGTGGGCCACGAGCTGCAGCCACGCAGCCGGCAAAAGGCAGAGCCACGGCACGAGGATCTGCTGGCAGCATCCATCCCGTTCCCCTGGGAATTCCCAGCTTCCCTCCTAAACCCAGGTGTTTTAATTCCCCATCTGTTCCAGCCCCCCGAGGGGTCCTGCAGGAGGACAGGAGCAACCCCCCCACAACACAGCCCAGAAAGGAGACTTTTCCAAAAGCTCAATAGTAAGAAACGCCAGGTGAAATAATCCCCAAAATTCTTCTTTTGCTGCCTTAATTCCGTGACTCTGCTTGGTAACGCAGGGAAAATTCAATTTTCCTGCTAAAATACTCCTGTGCTAAAATTCTCCTGGCTTTAAAACAAACCAAGTTTGGGAACATCCCACAAAACCCAAGCACAAGCACAAAACAACCAAGTACAAAATCCCAAATCCATGGGGTTTTTTTGCGGGGGGAAAAATCCACTAAATCTGTCAAATTGTTTCAGTTTCACCCCAGTTTTCACTACAAGTCATAAATAAACCTCTGCTCTTACCTGATATTTAGACCAATGAAGTTCATCCATGTAAAAATATAATCTCCTCCAAAAAACATCCCAATATAGGTTATTAAAATATTCTGCAAAGGAACAAGATGGGAGGAACAAACAGCCTGAGACAAGGGAATTGTCTGGAAAATGGAATTTATGGAAAAGGAAATGCAGGGGGTGGAACAGGAGGGGTTAATGCAATTCCCAAGGGATAACTGAGGGTTTTTTTTTTTTTTTTTTTGGGAGCAGGGAATGCCACTCACCTTAATGCAGCCAACTATTGTAGTTGTAAGAGCAGAGTTGTACTGAGTGCAAAGAACCGTGGAATACATCAAAATAAACCTATGGGAAAGAGCCAGCATCAGGGACAACACCTTGGGAACCACCTCATCCCACCACCCTGGCCTTGGAAAGGGTCCCTGCCCTGCAGGGAATGAGGTGAGCCTGAGGTGGCTCCCAAGCCAAAGCACTCCAGGATCCCAGGATCCATTCCCATCCTTGTTTTCCCACGTTTTCAGCTAAACCTGCGCTGGAGGAGGGTGGGAGATAATTCCACCCAGCAGAGCTCTCAGGAATGGTCTCCCTAGCAGGTACTGAGGATTTATGATGGCTTTTAAATACCACCAGGGCACCACAATTCCCAGTTTATGGGACGGAGATGCCTTCCCTGCTCCCAGCCCAGCAGCCCAGTCCTTACCCCATCACACAGGACAGCGTGAACTGCACGAGGAAGAACGTGTCTGCCCAGCCCTGGTACTCCACTGCCTGCAGGAACAGCAGCTTTAGAGCCTTGGGAAGCACAGAATTCCCAGCAAGACAAGGAACAACCCCCCCCAGCACCGGCTGGCACCTCACAGCAGGAAAAACCAACCCAATTCCAAGCCTGGAATGACATCCCAAGGCTGGGGATCCCCGCTGGCAGCACCTCCAGCCTCAGCACTCAGCTCAGCCCTTCTGGAAAAGGCAGGGAATGAGTGTCACAAACCTGAGGGCTCAGGAGAGGCATCTCCCAGCTGGCTGCTCCCCAGAATTGGATCATTTTGGAATTCGCTCCCTGCAAACCACAACACTCATCCCAAGGGAGCCGTGACCTCTGGAGATGCTGCTGAGAGTGGCTTGAGGCAGCCTGGATTTCAGGGAAGGGCTTTTTCCCTGGGCTTTGGGGAGCATCTGGAGGGCTGGATCCAGTGCCACAGAGAGTCCAGAGGGGCCACCAAGATCCTGCAGGGACTGGAGCATCCCTGAGGAGAGCTCAGGGGTCTCGCCCAGGAGCCAGGCTCTGCCAGAGGTGCCCAGGGACAGGACCACGGAGCCAGGGGCACACAGGGACGCACAGGAAGGTCCCTCTGGATGTCTGCAGCCACTTGGAGAGGGGAAAAGGTTGCCCAGGGAAGTCTCCACCCTTGGAGAGACCCAGAATCCAGGTGGAATCCTCACCTGCTCCAGAGGGAGCAGAGGAGCCTCAGCCACAGGGCAAGAGCTGCTTGCCTCAGTGCCCTCCCGGCTGGGCAGGGAATGCCAGAGCAGCCAGGGCTCCTGCCAGGCAGCTGGGAATGCCCTTCCCCCAGGGACACCCATCCCCAGCCCTGGAGGGGCCCCTCCTGCATCCCCTCTTCCCCCAGGAATTCTGCACAGAGCAGGATGTGTTACCTGGGGTGCCTCCGGAGGAACGGCAGGAATTCCCAGATCCACAGGCACAGGAAAGGCCCCCAGCCCCCCCCTCCCAAGCCCTTCCCAGGGGGGTTTTCCCGGAGCTGCCAAGGCGGAGTTTCCTGGCAGCGGCCCCGGGCACACAGCACATCTTTGTGCAGCCCAGAAAGGAGTTTATTCAGGGGAAAAGCAAATTTAAAAAAAAAAAAAATAAAGCCATTTCTCTCTCCGGGCTGAACAGAGGCTGCTCACAGCCACGTTTTCCTGCCCAGGCCCAGCTCCTGATCCTAAATGAGCACTTTTATCCCAAACCCAGCCCCTGGAGCTGCTCTGCAGGGCGGGGCTGAGCCACCTCCAGCCCCTCCTGCCATCCCTGCTAAGCCCAGCTCATTATCCCGGGCTTTGAGCTCCCAACGAGGACAAAGCCACCAGGCTGGGGGACACAGGGGCTGCCCCAGGGCGGGCGACACCTCCAGCCTTTGGAGGAGAGAATTCATCTGAATTCCCTGCACATGGAGAGGATGTCCAAAAAACAGGCAGGAAAAAGGAATCTGTTGCTCAGGAGAGCCAGCTGCACATCAATGAGTGCAACAACAACAGCAATAAATAATAATATTAATAATAATAATATTAATAATATTCGTAATAATATTAATAGTGTTAATATTAGTAATAATAATTAATAATTTCATATATACAGGACCACAGGCAAATAATCATTATTTGCCCCAGTAGTAATAATAAAGAAAAATTCCATGTATGCAAAACCATAGGTAAATTATTATTGTTACTATTATTATAATTATTATTATTATTGTTGCTGTTGTTGTTATTATTAATATTATTCTATTATTATTACTACTATATTTATTTTTAAATTATTATTATTATTATTATCTCCAGGACCACAGCCCCAGTGGGGCACCACAAGCAAAGGGAACCCACACAGCAACTCCACAAAACTGCCCCAGCAAGAGGGGAAGGACATTAAAAAAGAGTTTGAAAAAACTCATTGATTCTAAAGTTACTCAGCTTCTTTAAATACTGTTTGGTTTAAATAATTCTTCTTTAAATAATATTTGGGTTTTCTTCTTGCTCTCCACTTCCCCGTTCCTCGGGCATTACAAAAACGCTCCTGAATGGAGCAGCTCTGTGGGTTTAAATTCAACGTCAAAGTTGCAGCTGCCTTCTGCTGAGGTGGTTTTGGGGTGCCACCCCCTCCCCAGGCGATGGTGTGCCACGGATCCCACGGATTTTGGGGTGCTGTCCTACCTTCTGTGCATCTCCAGTGACATAGGCAATGGCCAGGGTGGGGAGGATCATGAACAGGGCGTTGTAATAGAGCAGCCCGTACTTCCCCAGCTCCTGGAACGGGAAACAGCCAAGGGCTCGAGTGGGAACAGAAATTCCTGCTCACACTGCTGCTGGACTGCGCCTGGAGCTGAATCCAGGTGGGATTCCTCCAGACAGAGGAGCTGCAGGGTGGAAGTTCTGCTGTCTCATGGAATTACAGGCTGGTTTGGGTTGGGAGGGGCCTTAAATCCCATCCAGTCCCACGGGCAGGGACCTTCCACCGTCCCAGGCTGCTCCAGGCACTGCCAGGGATCCAGGGGCAGCCTCAGCTGCTCTGGGAATTCCATCCCAGCCAGGAACACCCATCCCTGCCCTCTGGAAGCCTTTCCCTGTGTCCTGTCCCTCCGTGCCTTGTCCCCAGCTCCTCTCCAGCTCTGGACAGATTTTGGGAATGGGATGGCTGAGCCTCCCCGCTCTGACCTCACAGGAACCAATCCCAAAATCCCAACATCCCAAAGGAAGCCAAAGCCCAGCCCACCTTGGAATCCAGCTTCTGTTTCACGTAGGCACCGTTTGCAGCTGTTAAGGCGTCGTTAATGAGGATAAAAATATATCCCTCCAGGTCGAATGCCAAGTCAGCACTGGGAAGGGGAAAAGCAGGAGTTAAAGCTCTGGGCTGTGCAGGGACAACACTTGGAAGGGTCCTTCCACCTTCTGTGGAGCCAGCAAGTTGTCAGGAAAAGTTAATCACGGGAGGAGGGGTTGGGATTTGGGTCAGGAAAACATTCTTTCCTACTAGAGAGCACGTCTGAGGGGGGGAAAGTCAGCATTTAATCCCTCTGCTCTTGGGACACGCCAGGGAACCCCATTCCCTCTGGCACGGACCCTCTGGGATATGGGAATGGGGACAGCTCACCTGGCAGCCACAAATGCACCGAAGATCATGGCAAATACTGTCATCTGAATGCTCCAGGAAAACTTCTTCCTGGGAAGGAGAGGCAGCGGGACACGGCGTCAGCCCTTGGGAATGCTCGGAGCAGGGAGAAGCTTTTCCTCCTGAGGAAAGGGGGAAAACCCCAACCCCAGCCCCAGCCCCAACCCCAACCCAAGCGAGCCGTGCAGGAGCTGGGAGCAGAGACGTTTCTGGACAATTATCTCTGTGTTTTTTTAGAAGATAAAGAACTCAGCCTCGGGGAGCTGGGAGCTCATGGGGAGCTGCAGCTCCGCCTGGGGCAGGGCAGGACGGGCTCAGCCGGGCACGGAGCAGCTCCAGCCATGGGGAAGGGGCTGCGGGCACGCCGGGAATGCGGGAATTGGGGCCGACACAGCACCCTGCACCTCCCCGGGGCCAGAGCAGCACATCCCTCTCTCTCCCAGCTCAGGCGGGAAGGGATCGGGGCCGGCAGCTCCTGCACCCGCCCCTCGTCCCGCCCTCCTCCCGTCCCCGCCCGGCCGAAGCCAATCCCGGCCCCGGGAGCACTCACTTGAGCAAGAACCCCTCGGCAAACATCGTAAAGAGGATGGAAAACCTCCTTAGGACCGTGAACATGGGCAGGCTGCGGGAGGAGGGGCAGCGGCGTGAGAGGCTGCGCCACCCCCATCCCAAACGGAGCGGGGATAGGGGAGCGGGGATATGGGATTGGGGATATGGGATTGGAGCAGGGATATGGGATTGGGGATATGGGACCAGAGCAGGGATATGGGATTGGAGCAGGGATATGGGATTGGAGCAGGGATATGGGACTGGAGCAGGGATATGGGACTGGAGCAGGGATATGGGATTGGGGATATGGGATCAGAACACGGATATGGGATTGGAGCAGGGATATGGGATTGGGGATACAGGATCAGAACACGGATATGGGATTGGAGCAGGGATATGGGACCAGAACAGGGATATGGGATTGGAGCACAGATATGGGATCAGAACAGGGATATGGGACTGGAGCAGGGATATGGGATCAGAGCAGGGATATGGGACTGGAACACGGATATGGGATCAGAACAGGGATATGGGACTGGAGCAGGGATATGGGATCAGAGCAGGGATATGGGACTGGAACACGGATATGGGATCAGAACAGGGATATGGGACTGGAGCAGGGATATGGGATCAGAACAGGGATATGGCACTGGAACACAGATATGGGATCGCAGCAGGGATATGGGACTGGAGCAGGGATATGGGATCAGAACAGGGATATGGCACTGGAACACAGATATGGGATCGCAGCAGGGATATGGGACTGGAGCAGGGATATGGGATCGGAGCAGGGATATGGGATTGGAGCACAGATATGGGATCAGAACAGGGATATGGGATTGGGGATATGGGATCGCAGCAGGGATATGGGACTGGAGCAGGGATATGGGATCGCAGCAGGGATATGGGACTGGAGCAGGGATATGGGATTGGCCTGCCCCTGCCCTGAGGAGGGAATTCCCTTCTGGGAATGGCACTGCTCCCACACCCCCTTGGATCCGAGCCTGCTGGGCTGGGGGACCCCCAGGGACACCCCCAGACCTCACCCCAGGGTTAAGGGCCAGCCCCGAGTCCCTCCCTGCCCGCGGGGAGCATTCGGGAACTCGCACGTGGCACATCCCGGCGTGGGCAGGCAGGGAAGGAAGGAAGGGAAGTGCCGGGCCCCGAGCGGCTCCTGCCCCATCACCCAGAGCCCCGGGGCCCGGCAGGGCTCCCCGGCAACCCTGGAGAGCCCCGAGGAACGGTGAAAGCAGGAAACCCATCCCTACTTCAGTTTCTTTGTGCTGAACAGTCCTGTGATCTGGTTCCCGAAGTACAGGAGAGGTAGAGGAAACGTCTGCAGAGAAGAGGGATAAGGCTGAGGGAGCGAGCCGGGAGCTCCCCGAGCAGCCTTGGGGATAAAAATAGAGTGGAATTATTCCCACCCGCCTTGGAAACACACACACACACACACACACACACACACACAAACACACACACACACACACACACACACAAACACACACACACACACACACACACACACACACACACACATACACACACACACACACACACACACACAAACACACACACACACACACACACACACACAAACACATACACACACACAAACACACACACACACACACACACACACACACACACACACAAACACACAAACACATACACACACATACACACACACACACACACACACAAACACACACACACACACATACACACACACACACACGTGGCCTGGAGCTGCAGGATCCCGGGAACGGGCACGGGCATCCCAAAGAGTGGGGCAGGGACCCCGGGGCTGGGGAAAGGAGCCCGGGAAGGGGAGCCGGGAGCTGGGGAGGGGATTTGGGTGCTTGGGAAGGGGAGTCGGGTGCCCGAGGAGGGGATTTGGGTGTCCAAGGAGGGGATTTGGGTGCCCAAGGAGGGGAGCCAGGCACTGGGGAGAGGATTTGGGTGTCCAAGGAGGGGATTTGGGTGCCCGGGAGGGGATCTGGGTGCCCGAGGAGGGGATTTGGGTGCCCGGGAGGGGATCTGGGTGCCCGGGAGGGGATCTGGGTGCCCGAGGAGGGGATTTGGGTGCCCGGGAGGGGATCTGGGTGCCCGAGGAGGGGATCTGGGTGCTGAGGAGGGGATCTGGGTGCCCGAGGAGGGGATCTGGGTGCCCAGGAGGGGTTCTGGGTGCCCGAGGAGGGGATCTGGGTGCCCGAGGAGGGGATTTGGGTGCCCGGGAGGGGATCTGGGTGCCCAGGAGGGGATCTGGGTGCCCGAGGAGGGGATCTGGGTGCCCGAGGAGGGGATTTGGGTGCCCGGGAGGGGATCTGGGTGCCCAGGAGGGGTCTCACCCGCCGGGGGATGTGTCTGTCCAGGTCGGGGAACTTGACCACCCGCAGCGCCTTCCCCGCCCAGAGCACGGCCACCGTGGCCACCATCTGCAGGAGAGCAGGGGGTCACCCCACGGCCCCCCGAACCGCGGCGTGCGGGGACTCGGCGGGGTCCCACTCACCTGGCCCAGCCCCACGCACAGCGAGGACGGGAACCTGCGGGAGCAGAGCGCAGATCAGGGGGGCACCCACAGCACCCCACGGCCGTGGGGACACCCGGGACACACCCGGGGCCGGGCAGCGGAGAGGATGGGGCGGGGGGTGGCACCGGGGGGGGCAGGGGCTGGCAAGGACCCGGGGCAGGGGGGGCGACACAGGGGGGTACCCGAGCCCAGGGACGGGAGCGAATGGCGGGGTCCCCATCCCGGGGGGTATCCCCATCCCGGGGGGTATCCCGATCCCGGGGGGGTATCCCCATCCCGGGGGGGTACCTCGATCCCGGGAGGATTCCCGATCCCGCGGGGGTATCCCGATCCCAGGGGTGGGCACCCCGATCCCAGGGGGGGTATCCCGATCCCAGGGGTGGGTATCCCGATCCCGGGGGGGGTATCCCGATCCCAGGGGTGGGTACCCCGATCCCAGGGGGGGATATCCCGATCCAAGGGGGGTACCCCGATCCCAGGGGTGGGTACCCCGATCCCGGGGGGGGATATCCCGATCCCGGGGGGGGTTATCCCGATCCCAGGGGGATATCCCGATCCCAGGGGGGGATATCCCGATCCAAGGGGGGTACCCCGATCCCAGGGGGGTATCCCAATCCCGGGGGGGGTTACCCCGATCCCGGGGGGGGGGGTCCCGCCGGCGCGGCCGTACCCGTAGGCGGTGAGGACGCTCTTGTTGACGACGACGATGAGGAAGGAGCTGAGGCCGTAGAAGGCGGCGGCCAGCAGGCGCAGGCAGAGCGGCGGGGCCGCCATGCCCCGCTCCGCATCGCCGGGCGCGGGGGCTCCGGCGGGGGCTCCCCCCTCAGCCGCCCCCTCGGGCCCCCCCCCCGGCCGCGGCCGCGGGGCGTCTGCGCGGGGCCGACATGGCTGGGGCGGGGCCGCGCACCGCGCACCGCGCATGCGCCGCGCCGCGGGGCGGGGCCGCGGCGCCGCGGGACGGGAACGGGGAGGGGGAGAGGGATTGGGAATTGGGATGGGAACGGGGAGGGGAACGGGGATGGGGATTGGGATGGGGATGGGAACGGGGAGGGGAACGGGGATGGGGATTGGGATGGGGATGGGAACGGGGAGGGGAACGGGGATGGGGATTGGGATGGGAACGGGGATGGGAACGGGGAGGGGGAGAGGGAGAGGGATTGGGATGGGGATGGGAACGGGGAGGGGGATTGGGAACGGAGATGGGAACGGGGATGGGGATTGGGATGGGGATTGGGATGGGAACGGGGATGGGGATTGGGATGGGAACGGGGAGGGGGAGAGGGATTGGGATGGGGATGGGAACGGGATGGGAACGGGGATGAGAACGGGGAGGGGGAGAGGGATTGGGATGGGGATGGGAACGGGGAGGGGGATTGGGAACGGAGATGGGAACGGGGATGGGGATTGGGATGGGGATTGGGATGGGAACGGGGATGGGGATTGGGATGGGAACGGGGAGGGGGAGAGGGATTGGGATGGGGATGGGAACGGGGATGGGAACGGGGATGGGGATTGGGATGGGAACGGGGAGGGGGAGAGGGATTGGGAACGGGATTGGGATGGGAATGGGATGGGAACGGGGATGGGAACGGGATGGGAACGGGATGGGAACGGGGATGGGGATTGGGATGGGGAGGGGGAGAGGGATTGGGATGGGGATGGGAACGGGGATGGGGATTGGGATGGGGAGGGGGAGAGGGATTGGGATGGGGATGGGAACGGGGATGGGGATTGGGATGGGGATTGGGAACGGGATGGGAACGGGGATGGGGATTGGGATGGGGATTGGGAACGGGGATGGGGATTGGGATGGGAACGGGGATGGGGATTGGGATGAGGACTGGGATGGGAACGGGGATGGGGATTGGGAACGGGGATGGGAACGGGGATGGGGATTGGGATGGGGATGGGAACGGGGAGGGGGAGAGGGATTGGGATGGGGATTGGGATGGGAACGGGGATGGGAACGGGGAGGGGGATTGGGATGGGGATTGGGATGGGAACGGGGATAGGGATGTGGATGGGGACAGGGATGGGAACGGGGATGGGGATTGGGAACGGGGATGGGGATTGGGATGGGGATTGGGATGGGGACGGGGATAGGGACAGGGATGGGAACGGGGATGGGAACGGGGATGGGGATTGGGAACGGGGAGGGGGATTGGGAACGGGGATGGGGATTGGGAACGGGGATGGGGATTGGGATGGGGACAGGGATGGGAACGGGGATGGGAACGGGGAGGGGGAGAGGGGTGGGGACAGGGGGGGACAGGGATGGGGATTGGGATGGGAACGGGGAGGGGGATTGGGATGGGAACGGGGAGGGGAATGGGGATGGGCTTTGGGATGGGGACAGGGATGGGAATGGGGATGGGGACAGGGATGGGAACGGGGATGGGGACAGGGATGGGAACGGGGATGGGGACAGGGATGGGGACCGGGATGGGGATTGGGATGGGGACGGGGATGGGGACACGGTACAGGGGACATGGCACTGGGGACAGGGATGGGGACAAAGATGGGGACAGGGATGGGGACAGGGATGGGGATTGGGAGAGGGACGGGGGGGACAGGGATGGGGAGCGGGATGGGGACACGGTACAGGGGACATGGCACTGGGGACAGGGATGGGGATAGAGATGGGAACGGGGGGGACGGGGGGGGACAGGGATGGGGATTGGGAGAGGGACAAGGATAGGGACAGGGATGGGGACAGAGATGGACACAGGGATTGGGGACAGGGACGGACACAGGGACTGGGGACATGGATGGGGCGGGCATAGGGACGGGGATGAGGATTGGGAGAGGGACAGGGATGGGGACACGGCACTGGGGACAGGGATGGGAACGGGGATGGGGACATGGTACTGGGGACAGGGATGGGGACAGGGATGGACACGGGGATTGGGGACAGGGATGGGGATGGGGACACGGCACTGGGGACAGGAATAGGGACAGGGATGGGGACACGGCACGGGGGGGACAGGGATGGGAACAGGGACAGGGACACAGCATGGGGGACAGGGATAGGGACAGGGATGAGACAGGGGACAGGGATGGGGACACGGCACAGGGGCTGGGATGGGGGACAGCACACAGGGGATTGGGATGGGGACATCGCACGGGGGGGCAGGGATGGGGACAGTGATGGGGTGGGGCGGTGGCACAGAGGGCACCGCTGGGGTGGTGGCATTGATAGGGGGAGGATGTGATGGGGGCTGGAGCGGAGGGGTTGGGACAGGGGGAAACTGCCCGGGGGGGGGCATCGCACGGGGGACGGGTTGGGGACACTGCGGGGAGGGGTGGGCACGGCACGGGGACCGGTGGGGGGGCACTGGTGGGGGTGTGGGGGCACAGCAAGGGGGGCATCGCACGGGGGTTTGGGATGGGCAGCAGTGACGAGGGGAACCCCCCGGGGGGGGCACGGGGGCCACGAGGAGGGGAAGGGGGGCGTAGGTGAGGTCACACACGGGGTGGCACCGGGCGCTGAGGGACAAGGGGACACCAAACGCGTGTCCCCTGTGTGGGCAGGGGGACAGGGCTCCCTCCGCCCCTCCCCACGGCAGAACTGGGGGGGTCAGGGCCGTGCTGGCACCGCTGTCCCTGGCACGGTGGCCCCGGGGGCCCAGCACCCTGCCGGGTGACCCCGCACGCAGGGTTTTGGCACCAGCCCTTCCCTTTCAGAGATTAAATCTTCCCCTCCGGGCTATGCTCCGCCAAGTGGAAAAATCCCAAAACAAGGCGGCTGGGAGCACAAAGGCGCCTCCGCCCTACGGGACGCGGTGAGAGCTGGGGGACGAGGGTGACACGCACGCCTCGGTGTCACCGCTGGGAATCCGCTCCCATCGGCCCGGTCCCACCTGGGCACAGCTCAGTCCCCACAGTGTCCCGGAGCCCCCGAGGGGACGGGGCGCGGGTGGAGGGACAAAGCTGCGGCCACGGGAAAGCTGCACCGGGGGTGTGGGGGGAATGGGGGATGAGGGATCAGCTCAGCTTGGAAACAGCAGCGCTTCCATAAAACCTTGGGTCATTTAGGTCGGAAAAGCCCTCAAAGACCATCCAGTCCAAGCATTCCGGCGCTGCCAAGGCCACTCCTATCCCATGTGCATCCACACGGCTTTTAAACCGCTGCAGGGCTGATTTGGGGATCACTGGCGAAGTGAGGAGGGAAGGCAGCAGCGGGACATTCATTGCCCGTGGCTGTGTTTACAGCCCCTTTTTGGGAAGGGTTATGCCTGATTTTCTCGCTGCCATGACCTGCCCGGGCAGAGCCAGGGCCTGCAGCCTCCGGAGGGAAGCGGGGCATGGTGGCCCCGCGGGCAGGAGCCGCCGCTCGCCCCGGCACGCTCGGCTCGCCCCGGCACTCTCCCCTCGCGGGGAAAAAAGCGAGCCCTGCCCGAACTTTCCTTTTCCCGGCTGATTCATGTCCGTGCTGCTGCCCTGCTCGCAGGGAAGGAGCCGGGGCTGCTCCCTGGCACGGCTCACAGGAAGGACAAACTGACTTGAAAGTCCGGGAGCAGCTTCCCCGTATCTCGGGTGCCCTTTTACCCCAGCCAAAAATCACAGTCAAATCCCCTTTGGCACTGGCATCACCTTCCTTGTTCCTGCAGCGAGCCCCGGGCTGTCCGAGCCCGCAGCGGAGCTGCGACTTGGGAACATTTACTGCTCCAGCGGCACAGAGCAACCTAATCCTGCCTGGAGCGCCGTGCCAGCGGCACTTGACGCAAGCAGCGCTGATTCCCTGTCCCTCTGGCGTGTCCCTGTCCCCCGGGAACCCCACCGTGGGGACAGGGAAGCCCCCGTGGGGACAGTGTCCCCAGCCACGGCTCAGGTGCCACCGCGGCGGTTTTAAGATGAAACACCCGGTGTCCCCTCGCAGCGCTGCCAGCAGGGCGACAAGGGGACGAGCCTGTGCCACGCCTGTGTCCCCCGCGGCGGGCACGGCTCTGGGGGTGACACAGGAGCTCCGCTCCCTCAGCAGAGCCGCGTCCGTCCCGACCTCCCCTTCCCTGCCCGAGCGTGGCCACCAAAGATAACAGACGTGCCGTTCACCCGCTCTCATGCCCCTGCCAGACCCGGCCCAGGCTGGGGAAGGGCTCCGGAGCCCGGCACGGGGCACAGCGGAGCGGGCACGGAGGTGGTGGCAGCAGCCGGTGGCGGTGGGGGCGGGCAGGGCAGGGAAGTGCCGCGGAGATGCCATCGCTGCCGCGGGGGCGCTGGGGAAGCACGGCACAGCTCCGGAGCGGTGCCCCCAAAACCGGGGCGCTGCCGGGGGCGACTGAGCCCAAGCCCGTGCCAGGCTGGGATGCCAAGGCACCATCCCGGCTGTGCTGGGAGGAGCTGCGGGGCCGTGCCAGCCTCGGCAGGAGCTCTCTGCAGGGCACCGGAGTGCTGGGAAGGCGTTTCCACCTCCGGACACAGGATCACAGAATCCTGGCATGGTTTGGGCTGGAGGGGAGCACAAACCTCGCCTTGTTCCACCTTCCACCGTCCCAGGCTGCTCCAAGCCCTGTCCAGCCTGGCCCTGGACACTGCAGGGACCCAGGGGCAGCCACAGCTGCTCTGGGCCTCCCCACCCTCACAGGGAGGAGTTTCTCCCTAAACCCAGCCTAACGTGCCTCAGTTTCCATCAGGCTCTGAGGAATACCTGAGCAAAGCACAGAGAGCCCCGAACACGAGGCGGGGTGGAAAGTCGGGGCAGTGCAGCTGCCTCAGAGGAAGGCGACAGCAGCTGAGGTTCCTGAGCAGGGGAAAGAGAAATCTGTGGGAAAGAGCCGGGTGTGAGCCCCGCCTCTGCTGCCCTGCTGCCCCCGGAGCTCTGAGCTGCAGCTCCGGGTGCTCAGGAAGAGATAAGAGATAAGGACACAGCAGTCAAACGGCAGCGGGAGCGCGGGGGGCTGAGAAACGCGGGAGCCCGCAGCTCCGAGGGGCTCTGACACGTCCTGGGAAGGCCGCAGAGCCCACCGCACCGTGCCAGCTCCAGGTGTGCTGCCCTGGCTCCAGGTGTGCCACCTGGGCCCACATGTGCTTGTCTTCGGTGCTGGCCCAGCCCCAGATGAGGTGGGCTGGCTCCAGACGTGCACGCCGGCCGTGCAGCCCCAGCAGTGTGAACATTCCCAGAACATCCCAAAGCTGAAATTCCCACTGAACGCCCCCGGTCCTACTCGGGGTGTGCGTAACCACACAAACCCAGACGTTCCTACCACCACGCAGGCACGTTGCACACATTGCACACATTACATACATTACATAACCACACACCCAGCGAGGCTTCACCCCGCCGCGCCGGCAGGCTCCTGCTCTCCCTTCCACAAAAATTCCCCCTGGATCAGCCAAAACGCGGAGCAGCCAGGGCTTGCTGGCAGCGGGAGGCTCTGCCTTTCCCCGGGGTGAGGGGGGGTAAATTCTGTTCCCCGACATTTCCTCCTGCGAGGCAGAGGCGGGAGCAGTGCGGGGTTTCCTGTGGTTGCAGTGTCTAATGAGGTTAACACAGTTTTTGAGGTTTAACTCTCCAAGCGACACGAGGAAGGAAGCGCCGGGCTCTGCAGAGGGAGCGGCGGGGTGGAGAGCGCCGGAGCATCCCTGGAGCATCCCTTGGATGTCCCAGCGCTGGGAATGCGCTGCCTGTGACATCCCTCGGTGAGCTGGGGACCAGCAGGAGCACAGAGGGGGTGACAGAGGGCGCCACGGAGGGGGTGACACTCAGCGCTGGTGAAAACAACCCCGTCCCTTGGGGACCTTTCATTGCGTGCCTCTGGGATGGGCAGGAAATGTTCTTTCCCTGACAGCAGCCGGGACCCTGCTGCGCCCCCAAGGAGATCGTAACAACCCCCCGGGGATGGGCTCAGCTCCACCAGGGTGAGCCCAAATCCTGCCAGAACTTTGAGGCGCCCCTTCCCCCGAGGCTGCTGCTCGAGGGGATGCTGGGATTTCCCAAGGACTGACTCAGACTGGGAGGGAAACTCGGGTGCTCTATGTAGGTCAGCCCCTCGCTGCTGCTGCTGCTGCAGCTCCGGCCACGGCGGCTGCAGGAGGCTCCCATGGAGGTGCCACACGTCCTGAGCACTGCCGAGGTAAGGAATCCCTGCTTTCCCCAGCTCCCAGCCCCCTGCATTTAACCCCAAAATGTCCCAGCTGCTGCTCCTCACCCGCTGCTCCTGCGCTTATCCTCCCTGGCACAGCCACTGGGGAAGGCTCCGCGGGATTTGGGTTGGCACCGTGGAGCAGCTTCTCCCTTCTTCGTGGAATTCCCGTTTCTTTAGCCCCAGTGCACGAGGAGGCTTCACCAGAGACGAGCTCAAAGCCCAGCATCTCCAAATGGCCTCTCTCCTTTGGCTTTGGAGTCTGCAGACGCCTCTAAATTGGAATAAAACCACGAATGTAATTCCAGAGGAGGCAGAGCCTCGCAGAGCTGGGCAGATTTAGAGTTTTCAGCTCTTCTCCTAGGACCCCAAGTGCATTTTTTTCATCTGCTCTGGCTTGCAGAAGGCTCATGGGCACTTGGGAACCGACAGCTTCTCTTTGTAGGTCAGGTAATAGAGAGGCACTCGAAGTTTGACTCACCCGTGATGAATACTTGATCAGCCCTGAAAGCAAACCAGGTCACCTCACCCCGCACGAGAAGCACCGAAGCACTCGCTGCTGCTGCTGCTGCTGCTGCTGCTGGTGGTGGTGGCCTGGTTTGGGTTGAAAATCAGCATTTTGAAGCTTTTACTGAGGACTCTGGCCCCCCTCCAGGGAAAATTGCCATTCCTGCCAGCAGGTATTGCATGGGGAAGGGAACTCCGGGAGGGTGGGCTTGGCTGGGGGTGCAGCCCCGGGCAGGAGAAGGGGGGTGGCAGGGCTGGTTCAGGGTCTGCTCTGTGACCCCAGAGGGGCCTGTGGGGATGCTGGAGCCACCCCAGCTCCAGGGGGATGCTTCCAAGGGGGGTGCTTTTCTTGGAAAAGAGCAATTTCCCCCCGGGAGCTGCATTTCCCTGTTCCTCAGCAGTCTGTGCCGTGGTTGCTGGTTCCAGCCCCACATCCAAGCCCCACAAGGCTGGTGAGGCTGGGCTTTCTTTCCTGGGTTGTGGGAATCCTCCCGAAGAGGCTGTGGAGAGAGGCAAAGGGAGCAGGGAAGAATTTAAGCAGCTGTGGGATGCAGGCACAAGGGTGACTCCCTGGGGACGGGTGGGAAGGCCTGGCCTGGGATTTTGGGGCTGTCTCAAGGGCTTCACTGCTGGGAAGAGCCTGGCTCAGCCTGGGCAGGACCTGTGGGAATGATGTTATGGAAACAGGGAGTTTCTATCCCATAAAACCATGTCTGAGCATCCCCAGGCATGGAGACTGCAGGACAAGCCCTCAGGGCAGCAGCCCCACTCTGGGCACCTTTAAAGACCTTTTTTTTTTTTTCATGTTTAGCTAGATTTTCCTGATTTCCTGGCCCCATTGCCTCCCGTCCTGTTTTTTGGAGGAGTTTTGCTCCCTCACCTTTGCTCCCCCACCAGACATCCATCCTCCCCAAGGATCTGCCCCCCTTGAGCCCCCTCCTCTCCAGGCTGAGCAGCTCCCCCAGCCTTCCCACTCCTCCCAGGTGCTCCTGAGCCTCAGGCACCTCTGGTGTCCACATCTCTCCTGCCCCCGTGGGAGCCCAGCCCTGCAGCCAGCACTCGGGGTGGCTCTGGGCAGAGGGGCAGCACCCCCTGCCCCCCAATCCCACCTTCTCCAAGGCAGGGCTGCTCAGATTCCCCTGCCACAAACCCGCATTGCCTTCCCCGCTCCTGCTCCTCCCGGCAGGATTTGCTCCGTGGCTTTTTAGCCCTCAGACTATGCCGCAGTCCAGCCCATGGCGGGGCCCGGCCAGGCTTTGGTGCTGCCCGTCCTGCTCTGCTGCCTGTGCCCAGGTGAGTGACGGTGACAGGGCCACCACGCTGGTGGCAGCCGAGCAACGCCCTGGACCTGCGGGGATTTGGGGTGGGAATAGGACAGGGAATAGGATTACAGAGCTGTGGTGTTTGAGGGGAGCAGTGCAGGGGGGGGTCCCGTGCCCTGCAGCTCCTTCTCCTTCCCTCTCCCCTCCTTGGAGCGGGGCCATTCCCAAGCTCCCGGGGCCATTCCCAAGCTCCCGGGGCCATTCCCAGGCTCCCGGGGCCATTCCCAAGCTCCCCGGGCCATTCCCAGGCTCCCGGGGCCATTCCCAAGCTCCCAGAGCCATTCCCAGGCTCCCGGGGCCATTCCCAAGCTCCCAGAGCCATTCCCAGGTGCCTGCAGCCCCCGTGCCGAGCTCTGCCCCTGCAGCCCCGCAGCCGGGGCACAGCCCTGCCCTTTCCAGGAAGGGCAGATGGAGCCGATAGCGCCCGAGAGCCGGGGCTGCTGCAGAGCTTCATCTGATAGGGAAGGGCAGCGCCCCCGCCGCCCTAATCTTGGGGATCAGAGCTCTCGAGAGCGCGGGTTATTTCCCTGCAGTCATTTAAACATTAGAGCAAAAGCTGAAATCGGTGAAACTGGCGAAACGGGCTGTTTCTGATGGGCCGGGATGAGTCAGCGGGGCCGGGGCGCTGCTGCGGGCGGGGGGCTCATCCCAGCCCCGGCCTGGTGTGGGCTGGGAGGCACCTCGGAGCTCACCCGGTCCCAGACAGGGACCGAGTGCTCCCAGTCCTATCCGGCCTGCCTTTCGACACTTCCAAAGTGTCCAGGGGCAGCCACAGGGACACCCTGTGCCAGGGCCTGCCCACCCTCGGGGGGGGGACAATTTCCCCCTGGCATCACTCGTGCCCCCCGGTTTACCCGCGGCCCACGGGGGTGAAGGTGAGCAGGGCGGGCTGTAATGCCCTCGCTGCAGGATCCAGGCGCGCTGCTGCGGCATGGCAGGGAGCGGAGCAGCTCCCTGCCGAGCCCTGCAGCCCCGGGACAGCCCCGGAGCCCACCCGCTTTGGCGCAGGTGCTGCGAGCATCGAGTGCAAGGGGCGCGTCTGGATCGAGCCCGCGCCGGTGGTGCGGATGGGCTCCGACATCTCCATCGGCTGCCAGTCCTGGCTGGGCTGCCCCTCGGCGCAGCTCCTCATCCTCCTCAACTACAGCCTCGCCGAGGGGACCCCGCTGGCCCTGCCCGGCGGCGCCGTGCGGCTCCGGCTGCGCCGTTTCCAGATGCCCTTCGCCACCGTCACCTGCTTCTCCCGCTGCGCCCGGAGGGACCGCCTGGTGTGCGGCGCGGAGCTCCGGGCGGGCTGTGAGTGCCCCCGGGCCCCTCGGCCGTGCCGAGCCCCGCGGAGCTGGGGCTGGCTCCTGCCGGGCTGGCCGCGCCCTGACCCGGCCTCGCCCCCGCAGACCCTCCGGACCCCCCCGGCAACCTGAGCTGCGCCATCGCCGAGGGCTCGGAGCGCCTGGAGTGCGGCTGGGATGGGGGACGGCTCACACACCTGCCCACCCGGAACAGCCTCCACCTGCGCAGGTGAGGCCTCGGCGGGTGGCAGCCCCGGTGTCAGCGGGGCTGCCGTGCCCCAGTTCCACTTCCTACCGCTCACGCTTTGTCACCTCCTGCCCCGGAGCCGCACGCTCACCGCAGGGCGCGCTCTGCAGGACGGGGCCCTGGCAGTGCCCCGGCTCACGTCCCACCGTGCCCCGTCACGGGGAAGTGACAGCTTCCAGCTGCTGGGGCTCCCTCCGGGATAGAGAGAGGATGAACCTCACGCTGCCCAAACCCCAAAACCCAAAGCCCAGCTTGAAGCTGAAGCAGAGGTGCTGGCTGCTGCACGGTGTGCCACAGTCCCACCCCGGGATGCTCCGTGTCACCAAGGTCCCCACGGCACCACCTGGCACGTCACACCCCATCCCAGGATGCCGTGGCTGGTCCCCGTGGCACCAGCCTGGCAGGCTTGCAGTTCTCCTGACTCAGTTTTAAGGACATTGAATCCCATCATATGGAAGCTTTGTGAGGAGAAGGGACAAAGCTCCTGCCTAAATTTGCTTGGGATCAAACTGAACCACACAGCCAGAAAGGAATGAAATAATTCCCTTCCCACTGTGAAAATATAAATGCCCAGCAGCAGTGCCAGGGAAGGGAATGAGTTTCCAGCTTGCTTTAGGGGTGACAAATGCCAGGTTTGGGGGTGGCCATGCCCTGGTCACAAGCTGTGACACCTCAGGAGCCGGGGTGGCCGTGCTAGCAGGGGTTTGGTGCTGGGACGGGCACTGACAGGGCTGCCTTCTGCTTCCAGGGTGCTGGCACAGGATGAGGAGGATGAGGAAGAAAAGGTCTTCCCTGCAGACTCACCTGTGCTGCTGAGAGAGCTGCACAATGACAGCCACTACTCGGCGTGGGTGCAGGCCAGCAACGTGCTGGGCACTGCCCGCTCGGCCCCTCGGCACCTCAGCCTGCAGGAGCTCGGTATGGCCACCCATCCGTCTGTCCATCCATCTGTCCATCCCTCCTTCATCCATCCACTGATCCATCATCCATCCATCCATCCATCATCCATCTATTGATCCCTCCATCCATCCATCTGTCCATCCATCCATCCATCCATCTATCATCCATCCATTGATCCATCATCCATCCATCCATCCATCTGTCCATCCCTCCATCATCCATCCATCATCCATCTGTCCATCCCTCCTTCATCCATCCACTGATCCATCATCCATCCATCCATCATCCATCTATTGATCCCTCCATCCATCCATCTGTCCATCCATCTGTCTATCCATCATCCATCTGCCCATCCCTCCACCCATCCACTGATCCTTCAATCCATCCTCCATCTATTGATCTCTCCATCCATCTATCCATCCATCATCCATCCCTCCATCATCCATCCACTGATCCTTCCATCCATCACCCATCCATTGATACTTCCATCCATCCAGCCATCATCCATCTATTGATCCCTCCATCCATCCATTTGTCCATCCATCTGTCCATCCCTCCATCATCCATTCATCCATCTGTCCATCCCTCCATCACCCACCCATTGATACTTCTGTCCATCCAGCCATCATCCATCTATTGATCCCTCCATCCATCCATCCATTTGTCCATCCATCTGTCCATCCCTCCATCCGTTGATCCATCCATCCCTCCATCATCTATCCATTGATCCATCATCCATCCATTGATCCCTCCATCCATCCATCTGTCCATCCATCATCCATCCCTCCTTCATCCCTCCCTCTGTCCCCCCACGAGCAGCACAGCGTGCCGGTGCCGGGGCTGCGCGTGGCCCCCCTGCCCTGCAGCGTCACTTTAGGGACACCCCTGGGCACAAGGACGGCCCCCACCCCTCCCCTTCCCTCCTGTCCCCACAGTGGTCCCCGCTCTGCCCGAGGTCATCGGCGCCGAGACGACGGAGACGTCGCCTGCCAGCACCACCACGCGCTGGAGGAGCCGGAGCCAGCTGAGGAACGTGCACTGCGAGGAGAGGCACAGAGCCACGGGCACCCCGACGTGGCACGTGAGACCCCCGGCACCCCCAAACCTCCCCTTGCCTGCCCCCGGTAAAGAGAGGCCAGTCCCGTTCCTGCTGGAGACCCCGTGGGCAATGGGAATATTTGGGGTCACTCCAAACCCACCCCCTTTGCTCCGCTGCTCCTGGGGAATGGGCACCCCCGGCCACAGGCAGCTCCCACCCCGGCGGGCAGCAGAGCTGATGCCATCTGGGGCAGCAGACGGCCTCGTGGCCAGGGTTATCTCAGCTTTTTGAGCAGAAAGACCGAATTCCAAATATTTCCGAACGCTCCGCTCCGCACGGACAAGGCACAGAATCCTGGGGGATGCTCAGCGCACACCCCACACAAAACCACACAGGGCAGGGATGGAAACACCCCTGGAAACACCCCTGGGTGCTGCCAGGGCTGAGCCTGGACCCCAGCTGCCACAGGAGCCCCAAAATCTCCCCCCAGCGCGGCTGGGGGCTCTGGCTGCGCCCCGCAGGGTGGCACTGGAGGGGACAGGGCGGGTCCTGCCCGTCCCGGGGGTGGCGGTGGCAGTGGGGACCCGCCGGGCCCCGCTCCCCCAGCGCCCCGCTTCCCTTGCAGGTGGAGCCGTGCGACACGGTGGCACTGGAGGGTCCCAGCTGGCGGCACGAGCTGCAGAGCGACACCGAGTTCGTGTTCCAGGCCAGGTGCCGGCTCGGCACCGCCCACAGCCCCTGGAGCGCCTGGAGCCCCCCCTTCCTGTACCGCACCCCCGAGGCAGGTGGGCTCAGCGCCGGCGACACCCGCGTGTGGCATTTGTCAGCCCTGGCACAGCTGTCCCCACCCTGGGGGGGTTTCAAAGTGCCTGTGGTTGTGGCACTTGGGGACATGGGGCCGCGGCAGCGCTGGGGGTGGTTGGGCTGGATGTTCTCGGAGGGCTTTTCCCACCCAACAGATTCCACGATCCTTAGTGGCTTGCTTTGCCGCTCCTGGGTGGAAAAATCACATCAGCCCAAGTGTGGCGACAAATCCCGGTCACCCTGAGCCAGCTCCGCCCATCCGTGCCAGCTGCTGGCCTCGGCATGAGCCCGGCTCGGCCATCCCGGGCTGCCCGGGGAGCGCTGCCCTCCCTCCCCGCTGCTAGCGGGGAACCGGGGGCGGTCTCACCCCAAAAAGCAGCGCCCGCCGGTGCTCTCCGTCTGCGCCCTTTCCTCTGCCAGCCGCAGGGCCCCGGTCGGGAGGGGCTTTCTGGGGGGTTGCGGGTGCGTGGGAGCCCCGGGTGCCCTCCGCTGTGTCACGGTGTCCCTCCGGTGTGTCCCGGTGTCCCCTCGGGCTGCCCTCCGCTGTGTCCCGGTGCCACCCCCGGTGTATCCCGGTGTCCTCCGCTGTGTCACGGTGTTCCTCCGGTGTGTCCCTCCGGTGTGTCCCGGTGTCCCCTCGGGCTGCCCTCCGCTGTGTCCCGGTGCCACCCCCGGTGCGTCACGGTGTCCCCGCTCCTCCCGCAGCCCCCGCCGCCGCTCCCGCCGTGTGGCGGCGCCTGGGCCCGGCCCTGCCCAACGGCAGCCACGAGGTGACGGTCTTGATCAAGGTAAGGAGGTTCTGGGCCGCCTCCGCGAGGTTTCGGCTCCGCTGCTCCTCCCCGAGCAGCCGCAGGTGCCGCCCGCCCCGAGGAGCCCTTCGGCCGCGGGGACGGCAGGAAAACGCCCGCCCGGCGCGGAGCCCAATCCCTCCATCCTTGTCAAACGTGTCACCGGCCGGGGGGACAGCTGTCCCGGCCGGGCGTCTCGGTGTCACGCCGCTCACATCTCCGCCGCTGTCGCCCCTCGCAGCCGCTGGCAGCCCGGGATGCCCGCGGGAGGATCCTGGGCTACGCCGTGAGCGCCGAGAGCCCCGCGGGAGCGCGGCTGCTGTGCCGCACCGCCGGCACCGAGTGCACGGTGCTGGTGCCGCCGGGAGCCCGCCGCCTCCTCGTCACCGCCCGCAATTCCAAAGGGGCTTCCAGCCCTGCCAGCATCCCCCTAAGCCGGGCTGCGGCTCAGGAAGGTAGGGTGGCACCACAGGGTTTTGTGAGAAAAGGCACCGGGGCAGGCAGAGCTCATGAACAGGAAAAAGTCACAGAATCCCAGAATTTGGGTTTGGGATTGAAGGACCTTAAAGCCCATCCCGTGCCACCCCTGCCATGGCAGGGACACCTCCCACTGTCCCAGGCTGCTCCGAGTCCCAGTGTCCAGCCTGGCCTTGGGCACTGCCAGGGATCCAGGGGCAGCCACAGCTGCTCTGGCAATTCCAGCCCAGCCCCTGCCCACCCTCCCAGGGAACAATTCCCAATTCCCAATGTCCCATCCATCCCTGCCCTCTGGCACTGGGAGCCATTCCCTGTGTCCTGTCCCTCCCTGCCTTGTCCCCAGTCCCTCTGCAGCTCTCCTGGAGTTCCTTTAGGTTCTGGAATCTCAGCCCTTCACCTCCTAAGGCTGCAGCAACAAACTTAAAAATAAATTTGCCCTGCCACTGTTGTCTGGCAAAGCAAAGGGTGCCAGGCTGCTCCTCTGCTCCAGAACAGCTCCTGCAGCCTCTGCCAACCCCCCCTGGGAGCTGGGTCCTTTCAAAATCAAAAAGAAGGGGGGGAAAAAACCTTTCTAAATCCTTTTAGGACCACCTTATGGTCCCTGTGCCCTGGGCTGTGGTTTTCCCCACTAGCCATGCTAGTTCTGAAAAATGTCTCTGAATGAGCAATGGGAGGGGAAAGCCCCATTCAAGCAGAGGACAAAGACATGACTAAAAAGAAACTGAATAGAAATAAGGTGGAAAAACCTCTCTAAGCCCTGATGCTTATCAGAACCGTGCACGTTTCTGGTAAGCAGTGACAGGTGACGTGACAGAGCCGATGGTTTTGGGATTCGCAGGCACAGAGCTCCACATCTGGCTGGGGATGAGCACAGCTGGCCAGGAGGGCCACGGGCACCTGGGCTGTGCCAGCCACAGCGTGGGCACAGCCCCAGGGCAGTGCCTGTCCCCTGTGCTGGCACTGCTGGGGACAGCTCTGGGGTCACCACGCCAGGAAGGACAGTGAGGGGCTGGGAGTGTGTCCAGGGCAGGGAACGGAGCTGGGAAGGGGCTGGAGAATCCCTGAGGGAGCTGGGAAGGGGCTGGAGAATCCCTGAGGGAGCTGGGAAGGGGCTGGAGAATCCCTGAGGGAGCTGGGAAGGGGCTCAGCCTGGAGAAAAGGAGGCTCAGGGGGCCCTTGTGGCTCTGCACAGCTCCTGCCAGGAGGGGACAGCCGGGGGGGTCGGGCTCTGCTCCAGGGAACAGGGACAGGAGGAGAGGGAACGGCCCCAGGCTGGGCCAGGGCAGGCTCAGGGTGGATATTTGGGAAAATTCCTTCATGGAAAGGTTCTCCAGCTCTGGCACAGCTGCCTGGGGCAGGGGTGGAGTCCTCATGCCAGGAGGGATTTAAAAGCCCCATGAATGTGGCACTTGGGGACAGGGGGCAGTGGTGGCCTTGATCTTTAAGGTCCTTTCCAACTAAATAATTCTATGAAATAGAGATCAATACATAAATATAGATTTTTGTATATATAGTGTGTGTGTTTATATACAAACCCACCATATTCTATAATTCCCTGCTCACCCTTCAGTTTTCAAACCCTTCCAAGGAAAGCCACGTTTGTGCTGGGCTGGGCTGACCCTTCCCAGTCTCCAAGGATGGGCTCGGGGTGACAGCCCCCTGCCCTCTTTCTCCACAGAATTCCCAGCCCCAGAGGCCGTGGAGGTGAAGGCTGAGCAGCAGAGCAGGTTCCTGGTCCAGTGGCGGCCCCCGCGGCAGAGCCGGAGCCCCCTGCTCTGGTTCATCCTGGAGTGGGGCTCCAGCTCCCAGCACGGCCAGCAGGAGCAGTACAGCTGGGAGAGAGTGCCACACCAGGAAACACACACCTACATCCAAGGTAGGGCAGCCAGGAATCCCCTTTGTGCGTGGCACAGCTCATCGGGACCTTATCAACCCAAATCGGGACCTTGTCCACCCAAATCGGGACCTTGTCCACCCAAATCGGGACCTAATGAACCCAAATCGGGACCTTCTCCACCCAAATCGGGACCTTCTCCACCCAAATCGGGACCTTCTCCACCCAAATCGGGACCTAATGAACCCAAATCGGGACCTAATGAACCCAAATCGGGATCTTATCAACCCAAATCGGGACCTTCTCCACCCAAATCGGGACCTTCTCCACCCAAATCGGGACCTAATGAACCCAAATCGGGACCTTCTCCACCCAAATCGGGACCTTCTCCACCCAAATCGGGACCTTCTCCACCCAAATCGGGACCTTCTCCATCCAAATCGGGACCTTCTCCATCCAAATCGGGGCCTTCTCCACCCAAATCGGGACCTTCTCCACCCAAATCGGGCTATCAGGGCAGCTTCGTTTGAATTCGAGCCCCTGCCCACTTGTTTTTGGGGGGACTGGGGCCATGAAGAGCCCTTAGGGAAGGAGGAGGAGGGAAGCAGTTGGAGCTTTGAGCGCAGACAGTGGGATTTGGGTGCCTGGGTGAAGATCACAGGGGAAGGAGGGGATGGGGAGGGAGAGAAAATGAATTTAAATTCAGCTGGAGGGGCCAGGAGCGCCAGCAGGCCCACAGCGCTCTCGGCACTCCGTAAGCAGCCCCTGGCCGAGCCTCGAGCCGTGCCAGCAGCCAAAACCCGCCGTGCTGAAGGCAGACGCGGCTCTCCCCGGCAGGGCCGGCGGCGGGGGCCGCCCCGCGCGTGCGGCTGTTCGCGGTGTACCCCGGCGGGATCAGCGCGCCCGGCTCCAGCCCAGGTGAGCCCGCCCGGGCCGAGGCTGCTGCTCCTCCCCAGCGCCTCAGCCGCGGGGCATTCCCGGCGTCAGGAGCAGGGCAAACCCTCCCCACCGAGCAGGGCAGGAAAAGTGAGGCTTTAGTCGACGCATTGGTGTAAAACCCATCTCTAGCTGGTCCTCGAACAGCCCAAAGCCTCATTTTTCCTTCAGCGGATGCCCCAGTGGAGTGGTTGTCCCTTCCTGCGGCAGAGAAGCGAGGCTGCAAACGCGGAACTCCCAATAAGATGTTACAGATAAACCAAAACAGAGCAAAGAGCTTTTCCAGAGGGCAGCTGGGCAGACCCAGCCCGCCCTCCCTACCTGCAGTGGCAGTCACAGAACGCCTTGGGAGGGACATCTCCAGCTGGATCAGGCAGCTTCGGCGCTGGAAGGGGTTTGGGGAAGGGCACGAGCCAGCCTGCAAAGGAACAGCATCATCGGCGTCACTGGGGGGGCTTTGGGTGCCCTCCAGAGCTGGGCAGGTCTTCGGGAGGGTGAGGCCAGGGTGTGACACCAGAGCAGGGTGCGACACCAGAGCAGGGCGTGACACCAGAGCAGGGTGTGACACCAGAGCAGGGTGCGACACCAGAGCAGGGCGTGACACCAGAGCAGGGTGCGACCTCCAGAGCTGCCCCAGCCCAGCCCAGGCGGGGCTGAGGGCCAGGGCTGGGCTTAAATAGAGCCCGCCCCGGGCAGGGGTGGGTGGAGGGCCCAGGTGGGGCTGGGCAGGGCCATTAAGGGCTGTCAGAGCCAGAGGGACCTGCAGGTGACGCCTGAGGTGACATCCTCAGCTCCTGGCTCCCGTGGCACCTGAGATGGGTCCTCTGCAGCTGCTCGGGGACTTTTCCTGGGCCAGAGCAGCTCCGTGGCTCTGGAGAAGCCCTTGGGGAAGGGCAGCTGCTCCCAAGAAACGGAAGCAGACGTTCCTGGCTGGGGGGCCCGTGGTCAGCCCTGGCTGTTGGGTGTTGTCCTCGGGGCAGGGCCCTCCTCTGTGGCACCGAATCAAGCACAAGGGATCCCGAGGGAATTGCTGAACCCGGCCAGGATCGAAGCTGGCTGCTGGCTTCAGCAGAAGGAGGCTTCTTGCCGTGGCAGCGCCTTCAGCTGCAGACCTTCCCTCACTGCAGGGAAATAATCAGGAAATTCATTCCCAAGGGGTTCAGGCACTTTGGGAATCACAGAATCCCAGACTGGGTTGGGTTGGGAGGGACTCAAAGCCCCTCCAGTGCCACCCCTGCCATGGCAGGGACGCCTCCCACTGTCCCAGGCTGCTCCCAGCCCAGTGTCCTGCCTGGCCTTGGGCACTGCCACAACTTCTCTGGAAAAGCTGTTAAACAACCTGGGAGTGCTGGTGGAAAATGGTGGAGTTCCCCAGGGGCACTGAATCCTTGTTTTGGGGTGCTGAGGGGAGGGAGGGACGCGCAGGGAAGCTGCTCTGTGGGTGGGGACAGGAGCTGATCCACATCTCATTTCCTCGTGGGGACGTTGTGGAGAGCCCAGGCAGAGCTGGGGTTACTCATTCCTCCAGGGAGCTGGATCGTTCTCCTCGCACCGCTGTTTATTTTTCTAAAAAGGAAGAGCCAAGCCAGGTTTTGTGTCACCCCCAGCCCTCTAAATGAACCACAGACGCCTGTTCTCCCTCTCTGTTCCAGCCCCGGCAGAGGAGCCGCTCCTGGGCAGCGCCTACAGCGAGATGCCTCAGGGTAAGGAGGGCAGCTCGGCCTTGCCAAGCCAGCCTTTCTCCCCAGGTTTAACCCCAGCAGCTCCTGGCAGCGGGAACTGAGAGCTCCCGGATGCTTTGGGGAGGTCAGGGCCAATAAAGGAGATTTTTTCCCCACGTGCAGGGAAGGCCGTGGTGCTCTCAGGGGTGAGCAGCACCCGCAGGATGCAAGCTTTGAGTTTTGCTTTCTAATGAGGTTAAAACACCACGTCCAGTCCAAGGGGGAGGTGCCAAAACCAGGAAAAGAGCAAATTCACCCATGCAAGAGGCTGATTCCATCCTACAGTCCAGCCAGGGCCTCGTTTCAGCATTTCCCACCCATCTGGGGATGCTCTGCTTGCACATCCTCTGGTAAAGGTCACGATCTCTTACAGCTCTTAAACCAAAAGCAAAACCAGCCCGGGCTGAGGAATTCACGTCAGCATTTCTGGCAGCTGGGGTAGGAAATGGTGAGTGACTGAACCGCTGAGGCCATGACCCCCTCCCTCTCCATCCTCCTGCAGATGGTGACATCAGAGTTTTCCTGGGACTGAGCCTCAGCGTGGTCGGATTATCGGTTCTTTTTGCAATTGTGATGTTTAAAAAATCAGTCAGGAAAAGGTATTCCTTTCTCCTCCATGTCTTCTTTCCTTATTTCTAATTCATAATTTTTTTACCCTTTTTTGGGGGCTTTTCTGGGGATTTTTTTTGGTGTTTTTTGTTTTGTTTTGTTTTTGTCTGGTTGTTTTTTTTTTTTTTTTTTTTTTTTTTATATAGAAGAAATATAAAATTTCTTCTGGGATGTTTTAAAATCAGCTACAGAGTCCTTTTCACCTCAGCCTGAGGGCAGTGTCACACATTTATCAGGCTGTCATATGAAAGGACTTTTGGTGCTCTACAGTAAGGCAGAGACCAACAAAAAAAAAGTCAAATAAACGTGAAATTGGTGAAATTAAAGAATGGGGAACCCAGAGTTTCCAAGCCCTGCTCCAAGGCTGGATGTTCTTCCTGTGTCCTTCCTACCCAGGCAGTTTCACGCTGCGTGAGGAATATCTGAATAATACCTTGGAGTAACAGTTGGGGTTTGTTTTTTCCCTTTTGGTGAAGGATCAAGGCCACCCTTGTGTCCCTCTTGCCAAAGTGGCTGTTTGAAGACTTTCCCCACATGGAGAACAGCAGCGTGGTGAAGTCACTCCAGGTGAGGGCAGAGTTATCTCCTGCCTTTGCTTCCCCTCAGATTAAAGCTCGGCTTTACAGAATTATTCAGGTTGGAAAATCCCTCTGAGACCATCGAGTCCAACCATCCCCCAGCAGTGCCACGGCCACCTCTAGTGCCACATCCACAGGGCTTTTAAATCCCTGCAGGGATGGGGACTCCACCCCTGTGCCAGGGCCAGACAGCCCTTTCCACGAAGAAAACTTCCCTAAAAATCCAACCTAAAGCTCCCCTGGCACGACTGGAGGCCATCTCCTCTGGTAATATTCCCTGTTAGCTGGGAGAAGGCAGCTTGTGTGAGGAACAGGGATGGGGAGAGGTTTCAGCTCTGAGGTGCTGGGAACTGCCCAGGAATCCTTTCCCAGGGATGTGGGAGCCTGGACTGGCTGAGGCTTCACACCTGAATTCCACATTCTCTGTGTTCCGTGGCCACAGCCACCGCGGGCTGGGAGGGACCTGACAGCTCATCCCATCCCACCCCCTGGGCCAGGCTGCTCCAGGCCCTCACGCCAGCTCTCCTGTTAACAAAATCTGCCCTCGCTTTTCCCCAGGACAAGGCTGATTTCCCCGGTGACAGCCTCCAGGAGCCGTTCCTGGCCCCCGCTGACCCCGCGGTCACGCAGGTCGAGGAGGTGCCGGCGCAGGAGCGGCACCAGAGCCTGGACACCAAGGCCAGGGCAGAGGTGCCCGAGCCCAGGGAGCTCCCGAGGACCCCCAGCACCCCGGCCCCAGGGCAGCTGGGTGCCTACAAACCCCAGCTCTCCGACAGGAACGCTTTGGGATACGTCGCTGCTGGAATCTACCGGGCGCAGCCGCCCGCGGCGGTCCCGCAGCCGGAGGTGGGAATCTTCTCCCGGGACTACACCAGCCCCGTCCCCCAGCTGTGGGACCAGCAGGGAGGGACGCCCCAGGTGTGCCTGCTGGAGAAGATCAACCTCGTGCTCAACAGCAGCCTGGAATTCCCAGGGCAGGCGGGACACGGCTCCGTCCCGGAGCAGCGCTGGGAGCCGCCCGGAGATGGCCCCCAGCAGATGCTGGTCCCCGAGGAGCTGCTGTCCTGCCTGAGAGCCACCAACAGGGAGTCTGTGGATGCAAATCCCCACAGAGCATGGGAGGGCTGTCCTGAGAGGAGCTGGAATTGGGGATAAAGCCCTGGAGCAGCGACCGAGGCGGCGCCAGCACCGGCATTGCCAATGGAAGAGCCAGAGCAAAACTCCCCATTGGAATTTTGCCCTCTTACTCCACTGCAGGTTCTTGTGGCTGCCTGGGAATCCCAATTTTAACCTTACCTCACACTGGCAGAAGCAAAAAAGCCCATAAAGCTTGGATTCCTGGAATGCCAAGCAGGAGATTCCTGCGGGGTGCAATAACTTCAGTTACTGCTCAGCATCGTCCTCTTGTTAAAGGTTTGGAGCACTTCATTCCCAAAGGTTTGGAGCACTTCATTCCCAAAGGTTTGGAGAACTTCATTCCCAAAGGTTTGGAGCACTTCATTCCCAATGTTTGGAGCATTTCATTCCCAAAGGTTTGGAGCACTTCATTCCCAAAGGTTTGGAGAACTTCATTCCCAAATGTTTGAAGCATTTCATTCCCAAAGGTTTGAAGCATTTCATTCCCAATGTTTGGAGCACTTCATTCCCAAAGGTTTGGAGCATCTCATTCCCAAATGTTTGAAGCATTTCATTCCCAAATGTTTGGAGCACTTCATTTCTGGAGCTACTTGCAGTTCAAATGGATAAAAAAATCCCTCAGACATCCTGGCAGAGAAGTGGAAAATATTTTGGGATTGCTCCTGATGAACAGACCAAGGAGGATTTATGAGTCACACGGGTACCAAGAACATGGAATCTTTTCTGTATTTCATTTTCCTCCCATTCCCAATAAAAACCCACTCGGGTAAGAACAAACCTCCACCTCCTGCCAGGCTGATTTAAAATCCCTCTGAACTGGGTGAGGGATTTATCATCTCACAGCATTTTGTCACACTCAGCCTCGCTGTGGGAAGGGCAGTGTGGCACAGGAAAATGGGATTTATCAGGCACATGGGCATGGATTTGGATCTTTGGGCACCCAGAAGGTGAAACACAGCAGCCCTGAAACCATTTCCAGGTGTTCTGAGACTTACAAAATATTCCCAAATGTTATTTTTTTTTTATTTTTCCTCGGCAATGTGAGCATTTCTCCATTGGCTGTTGCACAAATGGATTAATTTTGTGGTTTGTCCTCAATACTTCCAAACCTCCCCCGTGTGTGCCGTGCTTGCTCCTTCCGTGCCCCCAGGAACCTGTCGCTGTTCCCAGAGGAGCAGTGGCCTGGCAAGGAGGGGAGGATTCTTCTTCAGAGGCAGCAAAAAACACAGAAATGTGAGTGTGGCACGGCAGGGAGCCTAAAATGAAATTAGAGAGTGCTGCCTGAGCAGGAAGGAAGTTGTACAAGAGCACCACACGACCTCGAGCAGCCCGAGCATGAGGCAGGGAAGGTTTTTTTTCTTTTATTTCAGCGTCCACATCCTGAGACTTTGTGCTGCTCTTTCACCTTTGAGCTGCCAAACCTCCAGGTGGGAGATGCTCCTCTGGCCAGCAAACAGGGAGCTGCTGGGTGGATTTCCAGCCCCGGGAGGGATCCCTGCTGGCAGAGCAGTGGGCAGAGGGGGCACAGCTCCAGCTCTGCCAGCAGCGGGGCAGGGAGGGAGAATTCCCAGCTCCCACCGTGGATGGACAGCAGAGAGCCACCAGCGCCACGCTCCCACTGATTCCTGGGGAAAAGGGAGTATCTCTGCTAGTGAAGGGAATATTTCTGCTAAAGGGAATATCTCACAGGTGCCCAGAGCAGCTGTGGCTGCCCCTGGATCCCTGGAAGTGTCCCAGGCCAGGCTGGACAGGGCTGGGAACAGCCTGGGACAGTGGGAGGTGTCCCTGCCACGGCAGGGGTGGGATTGGATGGGATTTAAGGTCAAACCCGAACCATTCTGGGATTCTGTGATCCCAAACACCATCCCAGGCTGCTCCAAGCCCCATCCAGCCTGGCCTGGGACACTTCCAGTGATGGGGCATCCCATGAATCCGATCACAAAGTCACTCCCAGCTGATTTATTTTAACTTCTCAGGGATCCCTCCTTCCCTCAAATATTACAAACACCCTAATTTTCAACACCAGGATTTTCTATCCCCTGTTTTAAGCTTGGTTTTACCGTTGGCAGTTGGATCCAGTGCCAGAGATCCTCACTCCTTGTTTATCAGCTCAGGAATGAATTCCATGATCTTCACCCCCCACCATGATGAGATGCACCACGGTGCTGTCTCATCACTACCAAAGTTCTCACCAAAAAAAGGTGTTTTTTTTTTTTATATATATAAGGGGAAGGAGGGAACAAGTTAAAAGAAACAAGAAGTTGGGTGCAGGCAGTTCAGGGGGGCTGGAGAACAGAAGGTGCCACCCACCCCTGCTCTGAGCTCCAGCCCATCAGAGCAGGGGGTTGAAGGAGCAAGGAGCTCCCACCACCACCAGAGACCAGCCAGAGACTCCCCTGTGGGACTTGTTTACCTCTGCAAAGTCAGCCCGGGGATTTAACCTGAATTTAACAGGGATTTAACCTGAAACGAGACCAAAGAAACAATAAATAAATGTAACACGTAACGAATGATGTTTTAAATGTGCATCTGCGTTGTGGTTTTAAACCCTTCACGCCACTGCCGTGCAGGAGGACGTGGAATTCATTCTGGCTTGAGGTTGGCAGCACAGAGAGCTGGGTTTAGGCTCAGCTTAGTCACCAACTGATGGCGTGACCTTTATTTGCTTCTTATCTGCACAGTCTGGGTTACTGCAGCTGGTAAAGCCCCAGGATCAAAGGCCAAAAGCACCTTAAACCCTTTGGGAAGAGCAGCAGGACCAGGAGATGGTAGAAACCTGCTCTGAGTAACCTCGTGCTGCTGGTTTTACTCGGTGTTTGCACCCACCAGCCCACCCCGTGCTGGAAGCCCTGCCAGGGTTTGGTTGTCAGTAAATTGTGGAGAGATTGGGTGGCAGATAAAGGCACTGCAGGGGCTAAAATTGGATTTCAGGCTGGGAGGTTTCACAGAGCTCAGTAACACCCCAGACCTTGGGGGATTTCTGAGCACACAGAGCAGAGATCAAAGCCCAGATTGTGACCAAGGCTCGTGCAAAGCTGCAGAGAAGTGCCTGGCTCAGCAGAACCCTTCTGAAAACGTGGCAGGGCAAAACCAGCAGCAGCTGGGGCGGCCTCACAACAAAACTGGGGATAATCACTAAAAATGATGGGATCTGGGGGAGCCTCTCCCATCCCTGAGCCTTTGTGGGGTTTTGGGAGGAGGCTGAGGAGTCCTGCCCAGGGCTGAGCTCAGTGGCACAGACTGAAACCAGGCTGGCATTTCAGAGCAGAGGATGTGAGAGCTGAGGCTGTGGTTGGGTCTCACCAGGCTCCCCATCAGTGCCAGCCCCCGGTGCCACCTTCCCAGGGCAAATCCCACGAGAATGGCACCGGGAAAGCCGTGGGAGCAGGGCTGGGATGAAGGAGCAGAGCTGGACACAGTGAATAGAAAATGAATTTACGGAGGTGAATTAATTAATAGGGGAGATTCTGTCATTGCTGCTCCCCAAAGCAGCCCAGCCTCCCCTCAGCAGAGAGGAGTTAATCTTGCCACAAGAACAGAGAAAAGCCCACGGGCCGAGCCTCTGGAGGATGCAGCCCTCGATGTGTTTTGTGCACCATCCGATTTCCCAGAGCAGCCCTGCTGGACCCAAACTCTGCCGTGGGACCTCTCTGGGCTCCGGGGGAAGCAGAACAAAGGGATTTTCCAGGCTGAGTGACTCATTCCATCCTGCTGGGGACAGCAGAGCCACGGAGAGGCACCGGCACACAAAGGGGTGGGAAACAGCGAGGGGCTGCAGAGGGGAGCCGAAAGCAGCCACCGGCAGGGAGGGACGGCTCGTTCTGCTGCCGCAGCCGCGCTTCGGCTCTGCCCGCCCGCACCGCCCGATCCGGGCGCCAAGGAAGCACAGATGGACACCAGAAAGGAAATTATGGAGCTGCTGCAGGGCTGGAGCCCCTCTGGAGCCAGGCTGGGAGAGCTGGGGGTGCTCACCTGGAGAGGAGAAGGATCCAGGGAGAGCTGGGGGTGCTCACCTGGAGAGGAGAAGGATCCAGGGAGAGCTGGGGGTGCTCACCTGGAGAGGAGAAGGATCCAGGGAGAGCTGGGGGTGCTCACCTGGAGAGGAGAAGGATCCAGGGAGAGCTCAGAGCCCCTGGCAGGGCCTGAAGGGGCTCCAGGAGAGCTGCAGAGGGACTGGGGACAAGGCAGGGAGGGACAGGACACAGGGAATGGCTCCCAGTGCCAGAGGGCAGGGATGGATGGGACATTGGGAATTGGGAATTGTTCCCTGGGAGGGTGGGGAGGGGCTGGGATGGAATTGCCAGAGCAGCTGTGGCTGCCCCTGGATCCCTGGCAGTGCCCCAGGCCAGGCTGGAGCAGCCTGGGACAGTGGGAAGCGTCCCTGCCATGGCAGGGGTGGCACTGGGTGGGCTTTAGGGTCCTTTCCATCCCAAACCATTCCGGAATTCGGGATTCTGTCACTCCCACCCCTCCCCTGCTGTCCCGCACATCCCGGGCTGTGCTCACTGCCCCCGGCTCCGCTGCGGCTCCGCTTCCCCCGAGCGCCCGGAGGCGACACCGGGAGCCCCTGGCGGTGTCCCCAGCCTCGGTGTCCCCAGCCTCGGTGTCCCCAGCCTCGGTGTCCCCAGCCTCGGTGTCCCGCGCGGCGCTGCCGCCCCCAGACCCGACGCGTTCGAGCTGCCGGGGCTTTCCCAGCGCCACCCCCGGGGGACAAGCGGGGACTCCGGACTTCCCCCGGCACTGCCCGGGCACCGGAGCCGCCACCGGCAGCTCTGCCTCTCCTCCCGCGGCCCAGAGCATCAGGAGGCACCTGAGCGGGGGGAACACGAGATTCCCGCCGTGCTCTGCCCGTGCCACCGGCTCCGTCCTGGTTTTTCTGGAGTTCTGTGGTCGGCAGGAGTCAGCGAAGAGGGAATCGCAGGAAAAAGCAGAGCACGGTGCTTAAAGTTACGGGAGAGGGGAAAGCAGGAGAGGAAAAAGGAGGAAAAAGATAAAAAAGAAAGGGAAAAAGAGAAAAAAAAAAAAAAAGAAGATAAAAAAGAAAGGGAAAAAGAGAAAAAAAAAGAAGATAAAAAAGAAAGGGAAAAAGAGAAAAAAAAGAAGATAAAAAAATAAAAAGTATTATTAAAAAGATAAAAAGGATGATAAAAAGGTAAAGTATTATAAAAAGATAAAGGGGAAAAGAAAAAAGGAAAAAGAAAAAGGGAAAAAATGAAAAGCGGGGGAAAAAAGGAAAATAAAAAGGACAAGAATAAAAAGAAGAAAGAAAAAGTAAGAGAAAAAGAAAGAAGAAAAATGAAAACAAGACAAAGGCAAAGAAAAATACGAAAGAAGAAAAGAGAATGGGGGGAAAGAAAAAAAAGAAAAGTGGAAAACATATATAAAGGAAAGAAAATAACATTTTAAAAAAACCTTTTTAAAGGAGAAGAAAAAAGGAAATAAGAAAAAAAATAGAAGTAAAAAGGAAGCAACTGGTGGACTGGCGATTTCCTCCTGCCTGTCACTGAACACAGAACTGATCACCTGGGCCATCCATCCGCACCTTCCCTTCAAGGCTCCCCGGGTGAGCGGAGCGGCCCCGGCCCCGCTCCGGGTCCGGTGATGCCGGCGGAGCCCCGGGACTGAACATTCCCGGGAAACCAGCGGGGCAGGGCTGGGGACGGGCAGGAAGGACGGGACTGGACTGCACGGAACTCCCCGCGGCGCCCAGCTTTGAACCCATCCGAGTCCCCGCGGAGCTGGAGCCGAGCTGGGAGGGCTCTGGAAAAGGGGAAGTGCCACGGGAACTGATGAAGACAGAGGGGAAACAAGAGGTAAAAAGGAGCTTTTGATACTCGGAATTTTGTGGGGTATCGACACCCCCAGCTTCCCCCACCAGCAAATTAATGATAATTATTGGCAGCTCTGGAAAGGAGCCCAAATGTTGCTCCTGGCTTTGGGAGGGAGGGAAAGCAGCTGGAGGCTCAAAGGCGAAATTTGGGATTCCTGGAGGCTGCAAATGTTGTGTCCCCTCATTTCTAGAGCTGCCCCTGACATACCCGGGGTGTCCGAGGTAAGAAAAGCTGATCACAGTCAGGCAGAAAAAATGAGTTTATGTCGTTGACGGCCTGAAAAGAGAAGGAACAACAACAGCAAGATATTCATTCGTCTCAAACTCCGTTAAATGTGGCAGTGGGTCGTGGGGGTGCTGAAAAAAACGAGAGAAAGCAAAAATCATCTTATAGAGAAGCTAAAAATGAGAGTGGACGTGCCTCTGACGAGCCCCTCGCTCTGAGCAAGGTGGGCTGGGCTGCATTTTTATTTTATATTTCCTCTTCCTCTCCTCTCCCTCCCCTTTTTTCCCTTTCTCTTCTTCTCCCTTCCTTTCCCGTCCCGAGCATCCCCCGGGCCGGGCGGGGCCGGGCCGGGCTGCGGCACTCGCGGGGCTCGGGGTGAGTAACCCCGGCCGGGACACCGGGGGGTGCCGGGGGAGCCCCCCGAGCCTCGCGGGGCCGGGGATCCCCCGGGGCCGAGGGGCGAGTCCCGACCGCGGGCAGCGGGACGCGGCGGCACCGCGCGGATGCCGCTGCTCTGGGATTTTCATTGCCCTGGGATTCGCCCTCCCCTGGGATTTTCATTGCTTTGTGATGCTCCTGCCCTGCGATGTTCCTGCTCTGCGATTTTCTTTGCCTCGGGATGCTGCTGTCCTGGGATTTTCGTTGCTTTGGGATGCTGCTGTTCTGGGACGTTCAATGTTTTGGGATGATCCTGCCCCGGGATGCTTCCAACTCGAGATTTTCTCTGCCGTGAGATGCTCTTGTCCTGGGACTTTCCTGCCCTGGGATGCTGCTGCCCCGGAATTTTCTTTGTCCTGGGATGTTCCTTACCTGGGATTTTCTTTGCCCCGGGATTTTCTTTGTCCTGGGATGTTCCTTATCTGGGATTTTCTTTGCCCCAGGATTTTCTTGTCCTGGGATGTTCCTTATCTGGGATTTTCTTTGCCCCGGGATGTTCCTTACCTGGGATTTTCTTTGCCCCGGGATTTTCTTTGTCCTGGGATGTTCCTTACCTGGGATTTTCCTTGCCCTGGGATTTTCTTTGCCCCGGGGTTTTCTTTGCCCCGGGGTGCTTCTGTCCCGGGATTTTCCTGCCCCGGGATCCGCGTTTTCCCGGCGATGCTGCTGCCCTGGAATGACGATTTGCCGGGAGATGCCTGCCCTGGGATGCTGCTGCCCAGGAATCCTTACAATCCCAGATATTCCCTGCACGCTGGGATGGAGCAGCCCAAGCAGAGCAGTGCCCAAGTCCCATCCTGAACAGCGCTGTCCCCTGAGCTCTGATTCAATCCCCCACTCCTGGCAGCTTTGGGGCAGAGCCCCCGGCTCGGGTGGGACAGTCCCGAGGTTTGGGATGACCTGGGGTGCCACCGTCCTCACAGAGCTTCCCTAAAAACTCAGCCAGGGTCAGTAAGTGGGGATGTGTGAGATTCAGGGCACAAATAGCCGGGTTTTTTTCTGCCTGAAATGACTGAGATGTTCCTCTTTCCTCTGCTGACCAGTTTGCTGTTCCTGCCAGTTTTCGGAAAGCACAACAGAGAGTTTTTAGGGAGAACTGGGGTTGAAAGCCAGCTCTGAGCTGTGGTGCTTCACAGCTGCTTTCATTTCAGAGCTCGAGGGACAGCCAGAGCCCCGGGGTGGCAGAGAGGGTGGCCCGTGGCCCTGATGAGATTTTGGGGGTAAGAGCATGAACAGGCCTGGGCTGGTACCCCACAGACACCTCCTGTGTACTTCAGTACAACGTCCTGTGGGGCATTTCAGTGCCCTCCAACCAGCCATGCTGCTTTCCCTCCCTGCTCTGCAACCTGGGGGGGGGTTCCCATTAATTCCCCCCATTAATTCCCCTTAATTTCCCATTAATTTCCTCTTTTTCTCAGCTCCGAGCTGGAGTTGTTCCTCATCCTTTACTCCCATCACAGTTCACGTCCTCTGACCGAAGGCTTTGAAGCAGGCTGCTTTTGGGGCTGCTTTTGGGGCTGCTTTTGGGGCTGCTTTTGGGGCTGCTTTTTGGGGCTGCTTTTGGGGCTGCTTTTGGGGCTGCTTTTTGGGGCTGCTTTTTGGGGCTGCTTTTTGGGGCTGCTTTTGGGGCTGCTTTTGGGGCTGCTTTTGGGGCTGCTTTTTGGGGCTGCTTTTGGGGCTGCTTTTTGGGGCTGCTTTTTGGGGCTGCTTTTGGGGGCTGCTTTTGGGGCTGCTTTTGGGGCTGCTTTTTGGGCTGCTTTTTGGGCTGCTTTTGGGGCTGCTTTTTGGGGCTGCTTTTGGGGCTGCTTTTGGGGCTGCTTTTTGGGGCTGCTTTTGGGGCTGCTTTTGGGGCTGCTTTTTGGGGCTGCTTTTTGGGGCTGCTTTTGGGGCTGCTTTTGCCCGTTGTCTCGGGTATTTCGGGCACTCTGCCGTCAGCAGCAGCTGTTTGCAGGCTGTTGACACAGCCCCCAGGCTTAGTGGAAGGCAGAGCATTTCCCTGAAGAAGCTGCTGAGATTGCTCATCCTGGCACTTACGAATCACCTACAGAAGGCACCGCACTGCACTGCTGCAAGGCTGAAGGCCACAGACCCTGGATTTAAACAAAACCAGGGAATGCTCATTAGAAAGGTCTCGCAAAATGAGCATTTGGGATTTTCTGAAAAAACCTCTTTTCTACTTTACAGTAAAATAGAAAGTAGTAAAGAGGGGGAGAAGTAGAAACCCCAAAGATCTGTACATACTATCCCCACTTTTTAGGAGCTGGTAACAGGAACTCTTCTCTCTGCAGGCACCAAAATGCCATTTCCATGGATCGTGCCCTCAGCACTTTGGTTGGTGCTGCACCTCACAGCAGGTAAGAGAAGTTTCTTGCTACGCAGCAAATATCTCAGATGAAGCACTCAGCCTAATTAGGGTGGGGTTTTTCCAGCTTCTACTCCAGGTGCCAGTGAACATCTTCCTTTCCAGAGTTAATAAGTGATGCAGGGAATTTGTTTGGTTTTCAGTTCGAGGTAGAGCTGTTGGTTTTGTGAGAAAAGGCACCGGGACAGGCAGAGCTCATGAACAGGAAAAAGTCACAGAATCCCAGAATTTGGGTGTGGGTTGGAAGGACCTTAAAGCCCACCCAGTGCCACCCCTGCCATGGCAGGGACACCTCCCACTGTCCCAGGCTGCTCCAGCCTGGCCTTGGGCACTGCCAGGGATCCAGGGGCAGCCACAGCTGCTCTGGGAATTCCATCCCAGCCCCTCCCCACATCCCAGGGAACAATTCCCAATTCCCAATGTCCCATCCATCCCTGCCCTCGGGCACTGGGAGCCATTCCCTGTGTCCTGTCCCTCCCTGCCTTGTCCCCAGTCCCTCTGCAGCTCTCCTGGAGCCCCTTCAGGCCCTGCCAGGGGCTCTGAGCTCTCCCTGGATCCTTCTCCTCTCCAGGTGAGCACCCCCAGCTCTCCCTGGATCCTTCTCCTCTCCAGGTGAGCACCCCCAGCTCTCCCTGGATCCTTCTCCTCTCCAGGTGAGCATTCCCAGCTCTCCCAGCCTGGCTCCAGCCCTGGAGCAGCTCCAGGTCCTTCCTGCACCTCCTGCCACAGCTCTGCTGACACAGGCACTCCCAATCCCCAGCAACAGGAGGCTTCTGGTAGTTTTTACCTGGGGTTGTCTGGGATTTTGGGGACTGGGAGCGATCCCGTGGCTGCTGATCCCAGACAGGTCCCCACGAGTTCCTGTGCAGAGCCCGGAATTTCTCCCCCAGACGTCCGGGGAGGCTCTTGCTCCTGTCCTGCAGCAGGTGAGGGCTCCTGCCTGAGGCTGTTTCTCCCTTTCCCTTGCAGGATCCTGCAGGAAGGCGGCGGTGAGCGCCGGCAGAGCCGCCCGTGGCGCCGCAGAGGTCTGCGACAAGGGCAAAGTGACAGCCAGCCCCTGCTGTGCCATCCCCGGTGGCACCAGCGTCACCCTGTCGTGCCAGCTGACAGCCCCGTGGGGCTGGTGCTGGGCAGCGATTTTCCTCAACAGCTCTGAGCAAACCCGAGCCCAGGGAGGCTCAGTGAGCAAAACCTTCCTGGTCACTGCCTACGGCAGACACAACTTCATCTGCAAATGTATCTGTGGAGACAAGAAAAGCATCGTCTGCGGAATCGATATCCACTGTGGAAGTAAGGAAAATCCCTTCTTAATCGCTGCTCTGAGTGCTTCATTACTTGGCACAGCTCCCCTGCGGGAGAGGGAAGCCGGTTAGGCACTGCCGGGGGGTGGCTTTGTCCAGGACTGCTGCAGCCCCTTCCCACTGGGAATATTCCTGGCTGGAATTGTGCAGCTCTGTTATTCCTGAAGGGAGAGAGGCACAACAAATCTGCCTGCCCAGAGCAAACAACACCCTCCCTGCCCAGCATCCCCTAAAATGTCTCCTACCCGCATCTTTGGGGAAGAGCCGCCGGAGCCACGGGGCAGCCTGCTCTGGCTGGAGATGCTGGACTGAAGGACCCTGAAAGGTCCAACCCAAACCAGGCTGGGATGTCAGGACTGACAGGAATTTCTGTTTCAGATCCTCCAGACGAGCCCAGGAACGTGTCCTGTATCCAGAAGGGGACGCGGGGACATGCCACCTGCACCTGGCACAAAGGCAGGCTCACCTACCTCCACACTGCCTACAGGATAGAGTAAGTGAGGGAGTGTAAATACAATTAGTGCCTAATTATCCCCTGCAGCAGCTCTCTCATCATGCCCTGCAGCTCCCTCGGGGTTCACTAAAGAGGCTGTGCCAATTCATCCCTTTGGAAAGGGAACCCTGTCCCCACAGGGCTCACCCTGCCCCACGTCCTGGGGGGACTCCCCAAACCCCCAGGGTCCCTCCAGGACTGGCCCTGTCCCCAACCCCCAGGGCTCACCTTTCTTCCTCAGAAAACCCAACCAAACCTTTCCTCCTGCTCCAGGCTCTCCAACGGGACCGATGCCTTTTCCTTTCCAGAAGAAACTCCCAGTCAGGATTTTGGCTCTGGGGCTCTCAGCAAGCTGGATTTTGACTCCAACTACACCGTGGTGGTTTCTGCCTCCAATCAATTGGGGAATGCCTCCTCCCAGCCACTCACCTTCATGCTGATAGACATAGGTAAAGCACCACTCCTCACCTCTCAGCCAGCCCCGGACCTCGGGGACACGTGGAAATATTCAGGACCTCTTGGAAAAAAACAAACATCCATCCATCCATCCAGCCTACAGCAGTATTCCTATTTTCCACCTAACCCCCCTTCCGAGCTGCGCTGCCTCTCCGAGCCCTCTTTGTTTCTCTGTTTTGGTGCCAGTGAAGCCACACCCTCCCGACTTCTCGGTGGAATTTGATGATTCCTCCGCCACCAACTGCACCATTTCGTGGCACGACGAAGCACGAGCGCAGCACTACAGGCTGAGGTATCGTCCCCTCGGCAGGCAGAGCTGGAGCACGGTAATCCCTCTGGGATTCAGGGAATTATGGAGCTGCTGGGGAGGAAAAAGCTCCGGGGAGAGCTCAGAGCCCCTGGCAGGGCCTGAAGGGGCTCCAGGAGAGCTGCAGAGGGACTGGGGACAAGGCAGGGAGGGACAGGACACAGGGAATGGCTGGAAGCTGAAAGAAGGTGAATTTAGGTGGGATATTGGGAAGGAATTCCTGGCTGGGAGGGTGGGGAGGGGCTGGGATGGAATTCCCAGAGCAGCTGTGGCTGCCCCTGGATCCCTGGCAGTGCCCAAGGCCAGGCTGGAGCAGCCTGGGACAGTGGGAGGTGTCCCTGCCATGGCAGGGGTGGCACTGGGTGGGATTTAAATTCCCTCTCAACCCAAACATTTGATGTTGCATGAAGTTTTTAGTGTTAAGTGGCAAAAAAGAACATTTTCCTGGGAGCTGAGCCTCGTAAACAGAGATTTCGCTATTGGCACGTAAGAAATGAGGGATTTTCCAGATGAAGCCCTGCAGGCCTGATGATTCCTTGGAGTTTCTGGGGCTGCCTCAGCTCAGGGTTTCCTCTGCTGTTTTTAAATCTGTGTCTGAATTTGTAACTCAGCCTCTCGCTGCCTGCAGCCCTTGTTTCCTCAGGAGTGTAATAGCAATTTCTTCATCCCCACTGAAGGTCGAGAGCTTCAGCAGGGAGAAATATCATCTCCAGGGGCTGGAGCCCGACACAGCCTACGAGTTCCAGGTGAGCTGCAGGATCCTGCCCGGCCGAGGGCTCTGGAGCGACTGGAGCAGCAGCCAGGGCAGCACCCCAGCAGCAGGTAAAGAACTGCTCTGCCCTAAACCCAGCTCAGGGCTCTGCAGCCACAGCAAAGTCCAGCTCAGAAGGCCAAACTGCTGCTGGGCTGCTCTGGGCAAACTCCACGTCCAGACCTGGAGCCAAGAGGGAGAAGTTTCTGTAAGAAAATTGCTTTTTTAATGAGCAAACGGTGAAGCTGTTCCAAAACAGGAATTTCCAGAGCTCCCTGAGAACAGCGGGAGGATTTGGGGGATGGAGTGAGATGATCTTTGAGGTGCCATGCAAACCCTGTAATTCTGTGCTTCTCTGCTCTCCTGCTTGGCTTTGGCTGCTCTTTTTTGTGAATTACTGCCAGCCCATGGGGCTGCTGCTGCTCTGACTCACCCATTTCCCCTTTCCCCCGTGACAGCAGCAGTTTCTATAAGAGGCATTGATTGATTCGGGAGGTGTGAACTTTTCCCTGCCTCCCCCACCTTCCTCTCAACAGTTTTCTCCCCTTTTCGTTGCACCCTGAGTTTGTGGCCGTCACCCCCACCCTGCCCGTGGGGTTTTTAGCTGATCTTTGTGCCCTCGGAGCAGGTGACAGCAAGGGGAGGCTGCAGACAAGCAGCTCTGGGTGCATCCTCACCGCTCTGTGTTGCAGGAGCTGAAGTTCTCCACAAGTTGTCTCCTTGCAAGCCCAAAATTAAACCTTTCCAAGGAGAAATTCCTGTTCCTGCTCCTTTGCAGTGTGAACTGCCAAAAGCCTCGCTCACGTGGTTCACAGGCTTTTCAAATCCAGGCTGGAGGGCAGCAGGTGCAACCCCATATTCAGATTTTTCTGCTCTGAGCAGCCAATGCTCTGGTTTTATTTCTGCTGCTGCTCCTGCTTCTTGTTTCTGTTCCAGCCACTCTCTGCAGTCACTGCAGGACAAACGTGCTGACCTGGAGGGGTTTGTGTCCGTGCTGCAGCCCTGGCTGTTCATCAGCTGCCCCCTGCTCCAGCTAGTAACGATTGGCACTAGAATTGATGAGTTTGTGCTGCTCGGGGTGCTTGAGGAGCAAAGCTCTGTCATCCTCTGTCACCTCAGCTTTCCTTACCCACTCATCTCTGAGTCTGGGTTTCAGGAGCTCATCCATTGGCCAGATCTTCCTGTTAAATGTCATTCTGGGAGGTCTCTTCAAAATACCAAGAGTTTCCAGTCAGAATTGTGGAAGGAACAGGGGTTTAAGCTGCCTCAGACGAGCTGTTAAAGGCATTTATTAGACAGGAAAATCCCACACATCCCCCACACGCCCTGATCCGAGGCTGCCTGTTGTTCTCGGATTGATGGAGCCAAGCCCAAGGACCTTCATAAGCCTCAAATTTATGCAAAGACAGGAGCTAATGCTGTGCTTTGATGTGTGGGTTCCCTTGGGAGCCATCCAGATTACTGAGGTCAGGACAAAGCCACCGGCAGATCCAAACTCCTCTGCTTGGGTTTATGGCTTGTTCTCCTCCTGATCCCCACCCTCAAAGCAGCCAAACAACAGCAAACCTGGGTTATCACAGCCTGCAGCACTTCAGGGGCATTTAAAAAACTAAATCTGAATTTTCTCAGGGGTTTTTACCTCCAAACCCCAACCATTCCCACTGCTCCCCTTTTCCTTCCCACCAGTGCCAAGGGTGACCCTGGACGTCTGGTACCGGCAGCAGGAGCTGGACTCTGGGCACCAGAACCTCTCCTTTTTCTGGAAGGTGAGTTCAGTGAAAGCCCATGCCTTGGTTTGGACAGCCAGGTGTCTGCTAAGGAAGGCAGGAGCCTCCCCTGAAATGGAAAATTCAAACCCCCTCCCTCTGAATTGTTATGATTTTGAAATTAAGGGGCTCTCAGGCAAAGATGTGGGAGCAGGAATAACAGTTCTTTACCAGGGAAATTAAAAATACAAACGCAATAGTACAAAAAAGAAACCAAACCCTGCCAGAGTCAGAAATGCCCTGACCCCCTGTGGGTCAGGGTGGTGGCAGCAGTGCCATTCCATGGGGGCTCAGCCCTCCTGCAGTGCCAGCTGTGCTTCTGCTGGAGCAGGATCCTGGACAAGGCTGGAGTTTTCCTCTGGAGCTCCAGGGCTGCTGGAGATGGGCCTGGGCTTCCTCTGGGAATGCAGTGGGGCAGAAAGCTGCTCCTCTGGGAATGCAGTGGGGCAGAAAGCTGCTCCTCTGGGAATGCAGTGGGGCAGAAAGCTGCTCCTCTGGGAATGCAGTGGGGCAGAAAGCTGCTCCTCTGGGAATGCAGTGGGGCAGAAAGCTGCTCCTCTGGGAATGCAGTGGGCAAAGGCTGCTGTGGTGTCCCAGAATCTCAGATTGTATCCAGGTAGGAATGCTTGGCTCCTCCCCCTGGAGCATCTCCCCATGGGATGATGGAATTTTCTCAGCCGTGCAGGGACACTCAGTGGCCACGGACAGGAGATAATTAATAATTAATGGCCCATGAACAGAAGAGATCTCCTGGAGGGAGGATGGGTTGTGGCAGAGATAAAGAAAACTGCCCCATGAACAGCAGAGAACTGCCCCAGCTGTGACAGGTGGGGATGGAACACACAGCCCAGGCACATCTTGTAACCCAGGACAGCCCAGCAGAGGCAGCAAAACCCAGCCAGGTGAGAGGGGAAATGAAACCAGAGCCGGGTGAGAGGAGAAATGACGATTTTTAGGATGGCAGGGAAGGACTGAACCCTGGCAGAGCACAAAGGTTTCACCAGTTCCCAGGAGCAAGGGTCCCCTCCCTATTCCTCCTCTTACTCATCAGCATTTTTCTACCTGCAATTTCATGGAATGCCAGAATTACTTGGATTGGGAGGGATCCTGAATGTCATCCTGTTCCATGGGCAGGGACACCTCCCACTGTCCCAGGCTGTTCCCAGCCCCATCCAGCCTGGCCTTGGGCACTGCCAGGGATCCAGGGGCAGTCACAGCTGCTCTGGGAATTCCATCCCAGCCCCTCCCCACCCTCCCAGCCAGGAATTCCTTCCCAATATCCCACCTAAATTCACCTTCTTTCAGCTTCCAGCCATTCCCTGTGTCCTGTCCCTCCCTGCCTTTATCCCCAGCCCCTCTCCAGCTCCCCCAGCTGACAGCATTTTTGGGGTCTGCTGGGCAGAGTTGCTCCCCACAGGGAGCATTCCACACAGAATTTGGTTTAAAACCCACCAGAGTTGGGTAAAAAAATTCCCTGTGTTCCCCCCCCCCATATACCAACAAGCACCACGCTGCAAGTGAAAGCAGAAATTCTCATGAGATTCTGTGACCCCAGAGGTTGTGGCTTCAGCTTTCAGACCTTTACCTTGCAGCACTTTCTTTATCAGGAGTGACTTCCTGCAGCATCATTCATAAGACGGGGTAATAAACTGCCTTTAGAAGTTTCACAGCAGCTCCCAAGCCAGGCTGACACTCAGGACCACTTCCTACCAAGGGTGTGCTCTTGTTCTGAGACAAACACCCAGAAAAGGGGCTGAAAATTTAATTTCAGCAGGTTTCCAGTGCCGCCTCAGTCCCGAGCTGCTGCCAAAGCACTGCAAACATTTTGGTTTGTGCTTTGTTTCACTATGACAAAAATCAGCCAAACAAATGAATTAATCTCACAGAAACATCAGGAAACTGAGAGTACAACTGCAGGCACCCAGACCAGGGTGTGGTGCTCCACAGCCTGTCAGAGATGTGTGTTCTGACTGGTTCAATTTAAAGAATTCTTTATGGTGCCTTTAAGTAAAGTCCAAGGTTTTCCTTCCAAGCAAAACCTGCTCATTTTGACAAATCCAGATGAGCAGTTGATATTTTTTTTTTTTCCTCCCTTGTGAGAAGTGTGGCTTTCAGTGGGAAAAAAAAAAATAGTTTGAATTCAGCCTCAGGGCAGGAAGGGTTTCAGTTCCCCAGCTGTGCTGCTGCTGCTGGAGCAGTCAGTATCTCACAGCAAAACTGGAATTGGGTGGGAAAAATAAATCCTGGAATGGTTTGGGTTGGGAAGGATCTCAGAGCTCCATTTCCACCCTGTGCCATGGCAGGGACACCTCCCACTGTCCCAGGCTGCTCCAGCCCCAGTGTCCAACCTGGCCTTGGGCACTGCCAGGGATCCAGGGGCAGCCCCAGCTGCTCTGGGCACCTGTGCCAGGGCCTGCCCACCCTCCCAGCCTGGAATTCCTTCCCAGGATCCCATCTAACCCTGCCCCGTGTCCAGGTAAAGCCATTCCCCGTGTCCTGTCCCTCCATCCCTCATCCCCAGTCCCTCCCCAGCATTCCCAGCTGGCAGCACCTTGCTCAAAGCCGGTGACAGACGCGCTTTCCCCGCAGGCTCTGAGCAGGTCGGAGGCAGGAGGGAGAATCCTGGGCTACACTGTGACCCTGGAAGCCCTGGAGCAGGGGAAGCTCCCGGCACAATCCCACCGGACCACCCAGACCAGCTTCTCCAGGGTCACCCCCAGGGCGGGCCACAGGGTGACGGTGACCGCCCACAACCCGCGGGGCAGCTCCGTCCCCGCGGCCGTCCTGACCCACCTGGGCAGCCCAGGTAAGGCTCCTGCGGGCTCGGGATCCCCGCGAGCACGGCTCTGCTCCGCGCCACCCCCTGTAGGTGTTGTGCTCCCTCCACCTTGTGCTCACCTGGGTGAACTTCAGGCGTCTGCAGATCCGCTTTTCCCTGTGGTTCCTGCAGGTGAGCAGCCCCAGAGGGGCTCCAGTCCCTGGGATAGCCCCGTTCCTCCCCTGGAATCACGGCAGCAGCTCCACGTGCTCGTGCTTCCATCGGGGCGTGCTGTGCCAGCACCTGCCAGGGCCGAGCTGCGCGTGTCCCACCCATGGGAAAAGGCAGGAATGTCACTGTTCCTGCCAGCAAGCCCTCACCCTCCCCTCAGCGCCCCCTCTTCAATTACAATTCACTTTCATCCTTCCCACGGCGCCGAAGTGGAGGAGACCCTGCAAACCCCACGCACCGAAGGCCCCGGTTTGATTGAGGCTGCAAGAACCCCGTGCTGACAGCGGGTTTTTTGTTCTCCCCTGCAAGATCTGCCCCCTCCCCAGCGGGTCTCTGCCCTGGGCCTGGGGAACGGCAGCATCCTGGTGAGCTGGAGCCGCCCTGCCCGAGCCTCCCTGCCCGTCGGGGGATACCTGGTGGAGTGGGCAGAGCCCTGGAGGGAGCCACGCCTGCAGCCCCAGCACGGCTGGGTGAAGCTGCCCCCGTCCCACCTGTCCACTGTGATTGCAGGTAAATGCCACCCCCGGGCGGCCACGGCACCCAGCTTGGTTGGGAAATATTCTTAGCAACGAGTCAGGTGGGAATTTGGGCTCCAAGGCCAGGCTGGATGGGGCTGGGAGCAGCCTGGGATGGTGGGAGGTGTCCCTGCCATGGCAGGGGTGGCATAGGATGGCTTTAAGGTCCCTCCCAGTCTGGGATTCTATATTTCTATATATTTTCTATCTTTTTCTATATTTCTATATTTTTTACTAAAATCACTGCCAGGGATTCAGAGGCAGCCACAGCTTCTCTGGGCACCCTGTGCCAGGGCCTGCCCACCCTCCCAGGGAACAATTCCTTCCCAATATCCCATTTCTCCCTTTCCTCTGGCAGTGGGAAGCCATCAGTTTTCAGTTTAAAGCCCAGTAAGGCTCTGCCGGGCTCAGTAGATCAGAGAAAATTTCTCTCCCTTCTTTATGAAGGATCTATCAATAATCACAAGATTTATCTCAGATTTAAGCAGCTGCTGCAGTATTTCTGCCCTGACTGCAAATCCTTGAACAAGCAACTCTGCAGCTGTGATTTCTCCCTCCAGAGCACATCAGAGATAACGTCTGCTATCAGATCCACGTCTCTGCACTTTATCAGGACAGAGCTGGGCAGGCAGCTTCAGTCAGGGGAAACTCCACAGCACAAGGTGAACCCCGGGAACGTTGTCCAGGTGTTTGCAAGGCATTTTAAGCTCAGCTCTAACACCAGTCCTGTGTCTTGCAGCCCCAGCTGCTGGGCCCCAGATGTTCGCAACCCCCTGGGCCAGCGGCGTCCTGGTTTCCTGGGAGGAGATCCCAGCCCCCCAGCAGAGGGGCTGCATCACTGGGTACCACATCTACGTGCACAGGAGGGATGGGCAGGGCCAGCCCGAGGTCCATGGTGGGTGCCTGGGGCTGGAAATGCTTCCCCTGCTCCCCTGTCATTGCTGAGGGTCTCCAGTGGGATCACTCTAAGTCACTTTCAGTCAGAAACTGTCAGATTTATCCCTGCTTCTTCTCCCTCCTCCTCTTATTCTTCTTCCTTCTCTTCTTATTCCTCTTTATCTTTTTCTTCCTTATCTTCCTCTTCTTCTCTTATTTTTCTTCCTCCTCCTCTTATTCCTTTTCTTATTCTTCTTTCTTCCTCTTCTTATTCTTCTCTCTTCCTCTTCTTCTTCCTATCCCTCCTCTTATTCATCTTCCTCTTCTTTTTTCCTCTTATTCTTCTTCCTTTTCTTTTTCCTTATTCCTCCTCCTCTTCTTCTTCCTCTTCTTCCTATTCCTCCTCTTATTTGTCTTCCCCTTCCTCTTTTTTTCTTATTCTTCTTCCTTTTCTTTTTCCTTAATCCTCTTCCTCCTCCTTTTTCCTCTTATTCTTCTTCCTTTTCTTTTTCCTTATTCCTCCTCCTCTTCTTCTTCCTATTCCTCCTCTTATTTGTCTTCCTCTTCCTTTTTTTTTTCTCTTATTCTTCTTCCTTTTCTTTTTCCTTAATCCACTTCCTCCTCCTTTTCCCTCTTATTCTTCTTCCTTTCCTTATTCCTTCCTCCTCTTCCTGCTCCTCCCCTTCCTACCGTTACTCAGAGCCCCGTTCCAGCTGCAGGCAGTAAGATCCCGTGCCGGGCTCTCCAGCTCCATCCCCGTTTTCCCCGCAGCCGTTCCCGCCGGGAAGGCTCCTCTCTCCCTGCACCTCCCTCACCTGGAGCCCGGCGAGCGCCACGACCTCTGGATGACAGCGGCGACAGCGGCCGGGGAGGGGCCCCGGGGCAACAGCGACAGCGTCTGCCTGGAGAGTAAGGAAGAGGTGCCAGGGCTTTCCTTGCCCTTGGATCCCCTTTCCCACACTCTGGGAATGCTTTTCCTGCTCCTCTGCAGTCGCTGGAGCTCTCCAAGCGTTCTGAAGATCTCTTGGTGCTGAAGATTTGCAGTTTCAGCTGGGTTTAGGATGTGGAATCTTTTTCTTTGCCTTTAAGCTCCCTTGAAGCTGTGCCGAGATGTTTCCTCAGTGGTGAAGGGTGGTTTATTCACGGAGCACAGAAAGATTTGTGGGGTTTTTTTTCATCTTTTTGATGGAGCTGAATGGTGGCTGCTCTGCATTCCAGGTGCTGGGGGCTGGGTGACTCTGGTGCTCATCTGCAGCTTCTTCGTGCTCTCAGCCTGCCTTTGTTCTGTGCCTCCAGCAAGGAGAGTGTGAGTGGATCCATCAGCTGTGTCCCAATAAAACCAGGATGGTTATCAGGAGGGATTAAATCCCACAATGGTTTGGGTTGAAAGAGATCTTAAATCCCACCCAGTGCCACCCCTGCCACGGCAGGGACACCTCCCACTGTCCCAGGCTGCTCTAAGCCTCATCCAGCCTGGCCATGGGCACTGCCAGGGATCCACAGCTGCTCTGGGCACCCTGTGCCAGTGCATTTTAAAAATCTTCACTCCCATCTAATCTAAATCAACCCTCTTTTAGTTTAAAACCATTTTCCCTTGTCCTACAGGATGGTCATGCCCCTTCATGAGCATGGAACAGTGAGGATTGCTCAAAATGAAGGTTTCAGAGTACACGAATGATAATAAAAACATGATGAGCTTTAAGCTCAGAGCCTTTAAATACACCTGCAGTCCGTAGATACTGTGAATTTTTAACCAGATCTTGAAACCAAACTGAAGGGGAGCAATCCCTGGGAATTATCCCCATCCAGCCAAGAGCTCTGCAGGTCCCTCTGAGGGCGGATCCACGGTCACACCTGGGTTAATTCCACACCCAAGGAGCACAAGGGTGCTGCAGGTCTCACCATTCATGTTTTGAATTGCATTTATCCCCCCTGCAGGTTCCAGGGGCTCCTGTCCCTCCTCCTGCCGCAGTGGCAGAGCAAAGCCATTCCCGACCCTGCCAACGCCACGTGGGCCAAGAGCTTAGCAGCTACCAAGGTAAATTAGAGGGGTTTTTCCTTCTAATCCCACAACCTTCATTAAAAAGAAGCAATTGGAGCCATGCGAGCCAGTAATCTCCCAAAGCAGCAAATCCAGCAATCTCTGGCAGCAGATAATCTCTGCTGGAGGATGCGCTGGGCGAATTGAAGTCCAGAAGAGCGCCGAGATCTCCCGTTTCCAGCGGGAGGAGCGGCTGTGGGGAGCGAGTCCCGGGAGATCCGTGCCGGGATTCATTCCGTGTCCCCCCCCCGCAGGCGGAGCTGAGCGCTCCCTCCAGCCCCTTCCTGCCCTGCGGCTTCGAGGAGCCCGAAACGAGCCCGGTGGAGGAAACCTCGGCTCACCCTGAGCCCCCCGTCCCCGGGGACAAGCTGGTGGTGGGCAGCGCTGGCAGCAGGGGCCACGGCGACTGGGCACCGGAGAGCCCGGCGGAGGAGCAGCAGCTCCCGGAGCTGTACCAGAGGCTGGTGGTGGAGGCGATGGAGCCCCCGGAGCCCGTGGCCGAGTACATCTCCAACCCCGGCACCCTGTCCCCGGAGCCGGAGCCTGCCCCCGAGCCCGACCCCAGCCCCTTCTCCGCCTTCCCAACCGCATTCCTGCCTCCTGCCCCCTGCTGCCAAGGGAATCTGACTTTGGATCGGGTGAAGCTCAGCGGCAGCTCCTTCCCCAGGTAGGCAGGGGGCGATGTGAGCCCGGCAAGAATTTTGGCACCTTACAGAGTATTTCGGTGTTTCGAGGTGAGCCCGGTAGGAATTTCGGCACTTTACAAAGCATTTCGGTGTTTCAGTGTGAGCTCAGCCTGGATTCTGGCACCTTACAGAGTATTTTGGTGTTTCAATGCGAGCTCAGCCTGGATTCTGGCACCTTACAGAGTATTTTGGTGTTTCAATGCGAGCTCAGCCTGGATTTTGGCACCTTACAGAGTATTTTGGTGTTTCAATGCGAGCTCAGCCTGGATTTTGGCAGTTTACAAGGTATTTCAGTGTTTCAATGCGAGCTCAGCCTGGATTTTGGCACTTAGGAAATATGTCAGTGTGTTTTGATGTGAGCCCAGCCTGGATTTTGGCATTTAGGAAACATTTCAGTGTTTCAGCACAGCCAGTCCAGTCCCTCACATGCGACACCTCCGAGTGACAAAACCCTTCCCCAGTCACACCTCACCGTAGGACACGGCTGCTCCTCTGCACACTCTGCAGTCAGAGGCACAGCTGGGATGCCAGAGCTGGATTTTGGGGATTTTGGGAGCCCTTCCTGCGGCCTGGGCTGCCTCAAGCCCTGTCCTACAGCCCAGCCCAGGATCAGAGCTGGAAATCATCACTTCCACCAGAAAGATCAAGGAACTGCAAAAGGGAAGGATGGTCCAGCTCAGCACCTCTCGTTCCTCCCCTGGCACCAGGTCAGAGTCCCCAGTGCCACCACGAGGGACACAGCACCAGAGCCAGGGCCCCTTCCTTGCTTTAGTTCAGGGCAGGAAAATTCCTCACCAGAACTAAAAGCAGCAGGCAGCATCTGTACTCAGTCAAATGGATTGTCAAGAGGAATTTAAGTGATTTATTGGAGTGTTCTAATTACAGGCTGCAAGGGTGTTACACATTTAATGACTTTGTTTACCAGATGTGTGTATATAAATAAAATGTTGGAAATCTGAATTTGGCTTCCTGTTGTTTTCTCTGGTCAAGCTCCAGCTTTACACAGAACAATTAAATATTAAAAATAAAGCTGAAACATTGCAGTTAGAGATGGAATAGTCCAGGTACGGACTTACCTGGAGCATCCTCTGCATCCCCAAGCAGGGGCACGAGCTGCTGCTGCCACCATTCAAGTGCAGATTTGGGTATTGCCAAATACCAGCTCAGCCACTGCACTTTGGGCTTCTGAGGTCTGGTCCCACCTGTGTCACCTGGCTGGGTGACACCAAAGGAAAACATCTCCCTCAGAACTGGGTCAGACACCCAAAAAACCAGAACCTGCTGCCTGCTCTCCACACCCTGCCTGGGAGCCACAACTCAGCCCCCTCCAGTCAGCTCTGCAAACCAAACTGAACCAGAAAGGCAGATTAGGTGCCAAAAAAGGGTTTTTCTCATAAAGCACTATTTTGCCATTCATCTTTTTCTGCATGCTGATTTTCTAGCTCAACCTAAGGGAACATTGGAATTCATTTTGTCCTCGCTCCACAAATCTCCAAATCTATCAAAATGTGGGGATTCATGTCCAGCCTTACTCCAAGAGACAAGGACCAGACTCCTGTAACTCCAGCCTGGAAGTCTCCCAGCGATGTCCCTGAGCATCCCAGGAGGTGATTCCCCCCTCAGGACACCCTTTCCAGCAGGAATACCAGGCTTGGCTGTCCTGGGGACACCCCGAGTGTGGAACCTGGCCGAGGCAGAGCAGCCCAGAGTGCCCAAGGCAGGGAGTTTGGTCCTTGGAATGACTCTGGGAAAGCAGCAGGCTGGCACAGCTGGAAGAGGCACAGCTGGAAGAGGCACAGCTGGAAGAGGCACAGCTGGAAGAGGCACAGCTGGCTGTCAGCCCTGGGTTTATTAAACCAGAGCTCTGTCTTTGCAAAGCCATCCCTGTGGGCACAGTTACGGGTGAGGGTGGGCTCAGCTCCTCCAACTGCTGCCACCACACATTCCCACTGATTCCTGACATTCCAGGAGAATCCATGGCCTTTCCCACACAGCTAACTCTTGGAACTGATCAATCAATCTCTCCCACCATTCCAGCTCTGAGGTAACTCTCCTGCTCAAGCCTTGTCCTTGCTCATTCCAAAGCCATTCTGCTCCACACCTCCAACTTTCTCTGCTCTTTTTCCAAAGGATCAGAATTTAAAAGTTGCAGTCCCCCAGATTTGACAGCAGGAGCAAGCAAGAGGACAGAAAATATTACTGAAAGCAAGTTCATTAATCATAAATAACCTACTTGGGAGATGCTTTGCCAAGGCAAAATCCATCCCGAGAGTGGGAATGCACGCTGGACTTCTGGGACAGACCCTAGATGAGCCACTGTGAACCTCAGTGGTTTCATTTCCATGTGGTTTTCAGGACATTGTTTTTAAAAGAGCATGAAAATAAACCTTTATTTCAGTTAACACCCACCAATATTAAAGATAAATGTTCACAGTTTTAGTTCTTGACACAAATGGATTGAAAGAGGTGAATTTACATCTGGCAGAACAGCAGAAGGACCAATTTTAAGTTACAAGCTGTGTTGAAAATCACTCTAGGTGCCATTTGGGAACGCTCTAGAGCAGGAAAAGGGAAAACCCAGCCAGCAAAATCACCTGGGTGGCAACTGGAACAGCAGTTTGGATCAGGGAAGGGCTGTGCTCCAGGGAAAGCTTTGCTCCACCTGTTTGTGTGTTACCCAGGCTGTCCCTAAGGCTGGAAGGGCAGCACATCCCACCAGACAATGGGAGAGGGAAAAGGAACAACAGCCCCACGCTGAGAGCAGACTCAGGAGAGGAGAACCAAGGGATTTTCCCACCCTCTGATGGGAAATCTGCCCCCTCCTCCTGCCTGGGGCTGGAAATCCAGGTGAGGGAACTGATCCATGATACTCACAGTGGGTCACAACAGGAGCTCTCGTGGAAAACAGCTCAGGAAAAGCAAAGGCAGCTGCTAACACCCCAGCTGAGCAGGCTGGTGTTCCACACTCCAAGGTCTCCAACACTTCCTGCCTGTCCTGTACAGTTTTTATAAAAATAGGGTGTTACCTTTAGTTTTCTACCTACCTACGAAACTACAAATATGTTCTAAGCCGGCCAAAGAGGAAAACATGAAATAAAATGAGAGATTTGTTCCTATTCTCCTAACAAATGCTGCTAAAACCCCTAGGAAATCCTCTTTATTAGCCATTCACTCAGCTCCTTTAGTGTATTGAAGGGATACACGGGGATGAAATTGAACCCATGGTGGGATTTTGAGGGTGGAGAAAGAATTTCTTACAATCATTTTCTGGAAAAAGCATTCCTTGGTGATGTCCCAGGCAGATCCTGAGCACTGCACTGAGCCAGAGCTGCATTTGGATGGAGAGGTGAAGTGTGGAGGTTCTGGGGTGAATTTTTGGTGTCCCATGCACAGATTGCCATTGTCCCAGACGGAAGCCACAAGCCACAACTCCCTCCTGAGCCAGCCCAGCTCCCTCCTGGGAACACCTGGAGCAGTGCTGGGAATGCCTCAGGTCCTGCTGCACCTCTGTGGCAATCCCACATCCCACCTGGGATCCACCTGGGCTTCCAGAGCCACAGCTGCCACCTTCCCCCCACTCCCAGCTCCAACAATTCCCCCAAACCCATGGAATCCCAGCTCCAAGGACAGCAATTGCCCCAAATTCATGGAATCTCAGCTCCAATGACAGCAATTGCCCCAAATTCATGGAATCTCAGCTCCAATGACAGCAATTGCCCCAAATTCATGGAATCCCAGCTCCAAGGACAGGAATTCCCTGTATTTCAGGGTATCCCAGCTCCAAGGACAGGAATTGCCCTCAACTCATGGAATCCCAGCTCCAAGGACAGGAATTGCCCCAAATTCATGGAATCCCAGCTCCAAGGACAGTAATTGCCCCAAATTCATGGAATCTCAGCTACAAGGACAGCAATTGCCCCAAATTCATGGAATCCCAGCTCCAAGGACAGGAATTCCCTCTATTTCAGGGCATTCCAGCTCCAAGGACAGGAATTCCCTCAGTTTCAGGGCATTCCAGCTCCAAGGACAGGAATTCCCTCAGTCTCAGGGTATCCTCTCAAACAAAAAGCAAAGGTAATTAAAAAACTTTTTTTTTTTTTTGCCAAAAAAGCAACTTGTTCTGTTGAAGGAAGAGGAAATAAAGGTCCAAAGGGGGAGTGCAAGGTGGGATACAGGGATTTTAAAAACCTGGTTTTCAGACCAGTTACCCATTGCTGGATCCACATGCAGGTATTGAATCATAAACCAATGTGCTTTGAATCTTGATTTCAAGTATCTGCTTTCAATTCTCTAGAAAGATTTTGTGTAAACAAACTACCCAACAGAGATGGAGAAAAAATTTCTGGTTTTCCATGTTGGAAGTGAAGCATTAAAACTTAAGTACTCCAGGAGTTCATTCCATACAGCACTAACAGTCCACAGATTCCATGGGCTGAGAAAAAACTGCCAAAGAGGAATTAAAGAAACTGAAGTAGTGTGCAGTAACTAAAACCTAATTTGGAGTTTGGGGGGAGGAAGGGGGAAAGTCTAAAATCCTGACTTTAAATGAAAAAAAAAAAAAAGAACACAAATGAAGGGAAAGCTTTTAACTGGTACACACTGTTCACACCTATATTTCAAGTTTGGAAACGCATATTTTCAAGCAGCAATACAAAAAAGTATCCATGAAGAATGCATAATCTCTGAAAAAATTATGAAAACATCCCTGCTACCATTACATTTCTAGATACAAAACTTGACTACCATATTGTTGCTTCTGTGTAGCGAGAGAAGTTCATTTTCAAAACAGATAAAATTCAGTCTTTAGGTGTGAATGGTATGAATGACAGTCTCTTTTTTTTTGTTTTGTTTTTTTTTTTTCAATTTCTTAGTTGTTTTAGGATCCTTAAGCATGCAAGCCTCGGAGAGGAAGGCCCGACCAGGGCAGGGTTGGCTTTATGACATCCAGTTTAGGACAGAGCTGGGAAAGCCTCTGGGTCATCTACGTCAGGAGCAGAAGCACTTGACTGAAAGAGAAACATCACACAGTTATTGCCTTGGGGCAGAGGTGTCAGCACGCTGGGGCTGGAGGAATCACTACAAAAACAACTCTTTTTTTATTTATTCCAAAGCATTACAAAGCCTCCTATACTGTTTTTTGAACCCAAGATACCTGGAGAGGAATTATAGGCAAATTGATGTTTGCACAACATTACTGCACAATTCTCTTTTTAAAAAGATCTCAGAATGGTCTGGGTTGGAGGGGACCATGGAATTCCAACCTCCTGCCATGGGCTGATCCCTCCCTGTGGACCAATCCTCACTGAGGGACACAACTGAAATGTTACAGAAAAGGCCCTTTCTGGAGCACAAATTAAAAAGTCTTTCATGTTTAATTTTTCCCACTCAGAAACCAGACGTTGATGAAAGTAAATTTTGTGCCAAATTTTTAGCCCTAAAAATTCATGCATTAACCAAGGATCTCCTCAGTAGTTTTCTGAAAGGCTCTGCACCACACCTAAAAACCAGTGCAGAAATTAAGAATTTCATACTCTTCACTTGGTCTTTGGAGAAGAATGGGAGGAGCCAAGACAGTGGAACTTCCTGCCATGGCATTAATTTATCAACAATTATATATTATATTTAAAATTAGAGTTGCATCAACACCTGTAGCTGCAGAGTCTCTGCCCTGCCTAAGACTCCACAGGCCACAAACCAGAATTAAAAAGTAACAGCAGGGCTTGAGCTACAGGCTCAGCATCTCCAGCTGCTCAGCACACAAGGGCAGTAACAGCCAAAAAAAGAAAGGAAGTTTTGGTCCCTGATCCCAGGGAATGCTCATGCAGAGCTCACCCACCTGGTTGGGCGTGTGGATCACATCAAACTCCTTGACCAACTGCAAGGAAACAAAAGCAACACAAAGTCAGGCACAGGAAAGCTTGGAATTACTTTTTGGCAGCATTCTTGAAGAGTATTAGTGAAACAACTCAGACCAAACCACCACAGTTGCATTTCAATTCCTTAAAATATTCTGATACTGCTGTCAGGAGAGAGCTTCCCAACTAATAAACTAAAATTTGTGAAGTCTGTGTCGGCTAGAAGGGACAAAACCAAGCAAATCTGTGTGAAGAAAACCACAGCACACAGACTGAGCTTGTTTTCCAATCTGACTGATGCCTTTAAGGCAAGTAAGTGATTCTTAATAAATCAAATCTTCACTGTAGCTACACTGCAGTGCTTGAACTTCACATATTCTCTCCAAACCCCATTCAGTATTTTTTCAGGATATTCCCCTGGTGCCTTAGCACCAAAGAAGGGAAAAACATTACTGGGGGTTAGAGAAAAACCAGTAAAAGCCCTGTTTCCAACTGGAAAATCTGAATTCCTCAGGTTCAAGATGTGACATGCAGCTGTACAACCAGTCCTTCACCCCCAGCAGGTCACAATGCACACAGAGTGTCCTGGCTGAAAATAACCAGCCCAGCACTTGTGGTTCTGCTCTGGCACCACCTCAGGCAGCTCATGGTACATTCAGATCTGTCCACACTGCAAAGCCATTCTTCAGGTTCAGACATAAAGACAGGTGTGATAAGTACATTTCTCTCTTTTTCAGGATTTTTTAATTGAAGTACACAGAGAGAAATGAAAGAGAAAACAAATTCTATTTCTACTTCTTGTTTTTCTCTTGTAGGATGTGTTTAAAAAAATTATTTACCTAGAGCAAATGCTTAGTTAGGTCATGGTGGATTGTTTGGGCCTGATGGCCAATCAGACCCACCTGTATCTAAACCCTGGAGAGAGGGTCACAAGTTGTGGGTTAGAATGATAGTTAGAGAAAGTAACATGTAGTTTTTAATATCCTCTTTTTTATAGTATATTAATGTATTGTAACATAATTATAATGAAGAAATCATTCAGCCTTCTAAACTAACGTTACCCATCATCATCATTCCCATTAAGTTCACCAACATCTACAACAGACAGGCACTTTTAAAAGGTTTTATGTGTTTGGTGACAGCACTGCTCAAACATTCAATCCTTTTGCCCTTGCAAGGCGGTTTCAAGGCAACTTTGCACAGCAGGATTTTCACGTGGGTTTAAACCACACTGTTTGCTGCCGGAGCATCTCCCCCGGGGGCCAAGGAAGATGCCAGCAGGATGGAAGTGGGTCTGGGCCGGGGGTGCTGCTCACCTTGTCGGTCCTGCCTCCACGGCTGGCCCTGCCCCCGCGGCCCCGGCCCCCCCGGCCCCCTCTGCCGCCGCGCCCGGGGCGGCCCAGGTCTCCAAAGTTGATCTCCAGCTGGGACGTGATGTCGTTGGCGGGCTTGCGGAAGTGGTGATCCATGACCGAGTCCTCAGCGTGAGCCTGCAACCAGCAGTTCCTCCATCAGCAAGGGGAGAGCACCAAAATCCCCCCGCTCACACGGCCCCACCATCCACTCCCGGTTTTCCCCTCGGGAAACTTGGAATTTCTTAGGAACCAATGTATTTTGCCTTTCCAAGAGAATTTATGAGCTCACGCAGTCAGTGAGGTTGGAAAAGTCCTCCAGGATCGAGTCCAAGCTGTGCCCAATCCCCTCCTTGTCACCAGCCCATGTCCAGTCCTTCCCTGGACACCCCCAGGGATGGGCACTCCAAACCTCCCTGGACAGCTCCTTCCAGTGCCTGAACACCCTTTCCATGGAGAAATGCTTCCCAAAATTCCATCAGAGCAACCAGACTGACTATTACCAAGCCAGTGGAGAATCTCACGTTGGAGCAATTCTCATTTTGTGTCCTGGTTCCACCAATTCCCTCCATTCTTTTTCCACTCTTGGTCACCCATCCTGATTTTGCTCCCTGAGGATTGACACTTTCTTTGCTTTAGCCCTTGATAAATACCGAGAATCCCTCACTGCTCTGCATTCACTGTAACAGCAAATGGCCAAAAAGCTCAAACACAAGGAGCTGAAGGAGCTAAAACACAACCAGTCTCACCAGTGACACTGGAAAATGTGGATTTCAGCACCTTTGCCATGATATTCCCTTACTGGTTTGTTCCCAGTGCATTTGGTGAAATCCAAGCCTGGAGGAGCAAGGGATGCTCCCAGGAGTTACCAACACCAGCAACCTTGAAAAATTTCAATTACACACCGAACCCCGGCAGGTGTTTTTAAAGTAGTTATTTCTCCTATTTTACACAAATTTTTTTTCCACGTGCAAGTCAGTTTTTGGCATCCAGGATAATATAAAGAATGTAAAAACCTGCCTGCTACAGCTCAACCATGGTGTTTTGTAAACATGACAACACCCAACACTTTTCTTCCCTCCAAGCCCCCAACTCCTGGCACAGCACTCATCAATTTCCTGGTTTTCCTACACAAATGCCACGTGCAGGTTCAAGCTTCCCAACTCCAACTGACTTTTCTGCTGTAGTTACACAACATTTGGACTTTCAAAGGCAACACATTGTGCAATTAAGCCCTGTGATCTTTAATTACCATTTGTGGAGTCTTCAGAAGGCTGCCAGGGGATGGAGAGGTCTGGAGCCAAAGCTGCTGCCAGGGATTCCATGGGTCCTTCCCAATATTCCATCTATCCCTGCCATTCCCCTTTGTCCTCTCCCTCCATCCCCAATTTGGTTCAAAATACCCCTTGCATGCTGCTTTAATTCCAACACATTCCACTGGGATGTATCCCACAGAACAGCTGGTCCCTACTTCACTCCTGATTTTATTTTTCCTTCCCTTGGAAATCTCTTTGCCAAACTTAGGAAGTTTGTCTCGACAAAGAAAAGTATTCCACGCCTCAGCCTGACATGGCACTACTCAAACCTAACACTCACAATCTGTTAAACATCTCTTAGAAAGGTTTTAAATTCCTTTCATACTATTTAGTTTTTTATCACTGCAGGGTACTGAGATTGATTCTATTTCCAACTACTGGTAGCCATGTGGTAATTTCCTTTTCTGAGTGGTGGGATCAGTGGATTTGTACAGTATTTCTGTGCGTTTCTGTCCCTACGCTGTTTTTATTTAAAAAGAAATCACTACTGTTTACCAAAAGTCATTGTATTTCCACAATTTGTTTTTGGTATAACCAGTGAACCGACAAATTGCAAATTCCCTACGTAACCTGATGATTCCTCTATCCAAAGTAATTAAAGGTCATTTAAAACTCCAACAAAAGACTTGGCACATTCTCCTCAGCCTCTTCCATCATTGGGGTGATAAGTCAGACATACTGAACAAGTTGCTTATCCTGAAAAACCCTGGGAAACATTAGATTTCTATGTATTGGTGACTCAACAGTGCTCTGATTTAATAACTGATCACTTATTGAAGGCAGTGCTGCACTTAAGGGTCTTGGGGAAGGCTGTCAAAAATGAAGAACAAACTACCAAGAGAGCCAAAGCAGACAGGGAGATGGAAAAACAGCAGCAAAAAAAAAAAAAAAAAAAAAAAATAGAGACTCATGACAGAAGCTCTTATGATAAGGTTTGAAATAAGCAGGATGAGAAGCAAGAGGACTAAAACCATGCTGGGTGCTGGATGGTGCACAGTGAGACAACAGGCATGGACAGAAAAGCTCCATGTTCAATAAAACTCTTCCTTTTGGTGAGTTTTTAATATCCAAACGTTCCCTGCTGAAGGGGCTGATGTGAACACCAGGTATCACCACTGACAGAGAAAGGATCAGTACCTCATTTGAATCCAGCAGACTCCCCTGCATTTCTGTCATCGCCTTTGTCTGGTGACAGTTGTGTGTCCACGCCAAAGAGACAAAAGGAACAGAGGGAGAAAACAAAAGGAAGAAATGAGACTCAACTACATACAGGAACAACAGGTAATCAGGTCACAGGAGCTACTGGGTACAGATGGCACTGAGCACATGGCAGGAGGGAGCAGCTGTGCAAGCAGCCAGAGACAGCACAGGATGGGTGTGCCAAGTGTGGAGACAAGAGAAACCTCAGATGGACACCAGAACACAGCTGAGATGGACACCAGAACACAGCTGAGATGGACACCAAAACACAGCTGAGATGGACACCAAAACACAGCTGAGATGGACACCAAAACACAGCTGAGATGGACACCAAAACACAGCTGAGATGGACACCAAAACACAGCTGAGATGGACACCAAAACACAGCTGAGATGGACACCAAAACACAGCTGAGATGGAGAGACACCAAGAAAAAGCTCAGGTGGACGGGCACCAACCAAAAAGCTCAGGTGGATGGGCACCAGAAGTTGCCCAGAAGCTGCTGGAAGCCCTGGCAGAGACCACACATGCAGGCTGGTCTCCAGCATGGCCACACGTCAGGCACGGAGATGGGAAGAGCTGGGATGTTTGAATCACTGTTCATGGAAATCTTCCTGCAAGAGCCTTCATTCAAGAGTCATTCCTCCCAACTTTGAGGGGATGAATCATTCTTTTCCAAAATACATTTCCTCATCTCCCAGTGCAACCTCCTCTGAGGAAGGGATTGGATTAGTGAGGAGGTCTGAAGAGGCACAGCAGGGACAGAGTTATCAATTTTTCCAGGAGTCCTGGATTCCACTTTTGGGATGAATTTTAGGATCTGTCCACAATATAACTCCTTCCTGTTTTTTGTAGGAACTGAAGACTCAAGCCACTAAAGCAGCTGCAGAGAAAAAGAGGAACTCTGTTTTATGGCATAAGCCCGTGTCCTGGGAAGAGGCTCCTTGGACCAGGGCTGCTGATGGCCCTGGATGCCAGACTAAAGCAGCAAGAACCTGAGACAGAACTGAGTTCATTCTATCAGCACCTGCACAGTGAATGGGAACAAGAGCACAGAGCTCAGGCAGGGCCAAGCATTTCAGCCCCCAGCCAGGAGGACAAGCAGGAGGAAAAGGAGGACAGCTCTTTCCCAAGACTGAGCAGCATCAGATCCTCATTCTCCCTTTTCCCAGACTCCTGGGGCATTCTCCAAGAAGTTCCCAAGCTACAGGAACGTAGGTGCTCATCACAACACTTCAAATTTCTGAGAGATCTATTGGGGCACACAGGGTTTTTCAGCCGTAAGAGTACAGAAGATCTGGGGCTAAAACCCAAAATTTACCTATAAACCAAATCATTTCCACACATCATCTCCTTCTTACCAATAAGAATCAGAGAATTTCTTGACTCCTAAGTAGACCCAAGAGGACAAAGAGAGGAAACAGCAGGTGACTGGTGTTTTTTTAAAATATGTTGCCTTCTAAAGCTGCTCACAAAGGAGCTGCAGTGGAAGCTTTCCTAAGGCCTGTATTATAGAGCTATTCTCCTATAATCCTGAGAGAAAATCCCCACACTGCTTCCCATGGGATCAGGGAACAATGAAGAAGGGAGATGTGGAGACACATCTGCTGGATGGACAATAAAGCAGGCTAAAAGCAGCTCAATTTGAAGGCAGATTTGTTAATACCTCACTTTCATGCTTACGCAGCAAGAGGCTGTTACCTTCGTATGTGATGGTGCTAAAAATATCCAACTTGTTTATTTGAGAAGTTCACCTCTTAAACAGAACAATCTACTAATTATGTCAGGTCTTCCATGGGAATAATTTGATTATTCACAGTGTTTGTTCAGATATTTTGTTATTGTTTTTTGCTTGCTTGTTTTGTTATGTTTGTTGGGGGTTTTTTTGTTTTTTTTGAGTTAACTGATTCAGTTTTCAAATGGAAAATAAGAGTCTGGATCTTACAGATTTAGCCTCTAAATTTCTCACAAGCAGCATCACCTTTACTATCATACATGCTCATATGTTAGAAAAGAGTGCCCTCAGATGAGCAAATGTCAAATAAATGTGATTCAGAGAGACTGAGGGAATTTGAAGAACTACAGATTTAGTAAATCTCGGTAAAGTACATAAATACTTCTGTTTAATACATTCTTTGAGCACACAGCAACATTAAATGTAACTCAAATTCCCTTTTCTACGCAAGCCAGAGAAAGCAGAGAAATTTAATGAACACTTCAGTGACCAGCCCAAAGGAGACACAGCCATGCAATCACTCCAAGAACTGAACTAGCCCACACAGCAAGAACACAGCCTGATCTGTGACCAAGTCAACCTCACAGGGAGCTCCATCAGAGCAGAAATGGAGCCTCCACTGGAACGCTGAGCAGTGCCCCCCACCCACTACCCACCCATGGATGACATCCCAGCTCCCAGGATAAAAATTGGCAAGGTGTGAAAAAGCAGGAATACATTTCAGGAGAGCAAACAGAGTATTACACACTATCCAGCCACTTCAAAGGGCTCAGCACCATCAGTATACAAAGTTGCTGCCACCAACCTCTAGTTAACATATTACAGAGTGTTAAAAACAAAGATTAGAACTAAAGATTAGCACAGCCCTGCATTACAAAACAAGAGCTCTCAGCACTTCCCTCCCCTGTGCATCTCCCCTTGCCACCCTTGGAACAGAATGATGAACATTATGCAACGCCTGAAATGAGAAACTACAAATGTAAAACAATTCCACAGCAGCTAAGCTGAGTTGTCACTGGAGCACATAAATCATTCCAACTGCCTTCCCAAGAGCTCGTCTGTGTCACAGCACTAAGTGAGGAGACACCCACACCACGAATTTCAGATGCACAGTTTGGGTTTAAGGTCTCTGAGGCATGACCAGTCTTCCTTCAAGCTGACATCACTTAGCAAGCACCATGAACCTGTGTACTGCAGAACAGATGCTAAATAACACCAAGCTGCCTTTTTTAGAAAGCAAACTTGACAACATTCCCCTAAAACTCTCACCAAGAGGCAGTTCTTACAAACCTAAGGGCACAGCTCGGCTCCTGAACCCAACCACAGTCAGAATGGCCACTTGTGCTACTGCAGAAGTTCAATTCTGCTGAAAGAATGGTGCTCAAATGAACAAGAACGAAATTTGGGAAAGCATTTTAAAAAAATGCTGCTCCCACTTTCTAAACTTCCTACTAAAAGGTCTCCCAGAATGGAGCTTCCACTCCAAAGAGTGCTCACCAACAACAAAACCTTTACAAAGTGGACGGTCCGAGAATGGAAAGGCACTTTACCTCCTCACTCTTTGACTTGTGGAGCACAAATCCTTTTTTCCACTGCCCGTCAGCTCCCTCGTTTGGTTTGCGGATGTTGAACTCGACTTTTGCACGATCCTTGCTTTGAATGGCTTTCCACTCATCCAGGGTCATCTCCTTGGGGCCTTCTTCCTTAACTTCTTCAACCTCATTCTCTCTGTGGTGAATTCATGCAGATTATGACCACAACTAAGGATTTACGCTCTGGATACAATTTCAAAGTCATTTGCTGGCTGGTACCAGGTTATAAATTGAATTTTGTCAAGGATTTAGCAGTTAAGGGGTGAAAATATGAACACTCGCTTCCACCACAGGAAAATTCATCTCCTTTAGAGGGAGTGCCAAAAAAAATTACACCCAGCCACCTCTGAGCACAGCAAAATGTTAAAATTAAAACTGAACCATGCCATCAAATCTCCACATTACTGTCAATTTTATTTCCAAATCTGAAAGCTCAGCTTCTGGCATGACTTGTTTGGAGCTCCTTCCCCCCTTTTTGAAATACATCTCTCATAAACAATCAAGTCAAGGCAGTGAGAACTCGTTCGTCCCACAGTTTTCAAGCTTTTTAGTATTTTAAAAACCAGAATTTAAGCAGCTTCAGGTAATTTGCTTCCTTTGTTGAACCAAAGACAATTATTCAAACAAGTTTTACTTCCAGCTAATTTGAAAAAGTAACAGCACACACCTTATTTGTGAGATACAGCACATCTACCTTGTGCCAAAGGCTATTTTTAAGTAAAACACACAACCACTGTGGTCAATAACAGATCATATTCCAGCTACTGGAAGCCTCTGGTCATTGTTCAGTGTGTTTATGCAACTGAATTTCTGATTCATAGGAAACCAATGCTGTGTGTGTGCAGCAAAAAGATCATGAAAGCCTCAATTTCAAAGGTTTTCATTTGGCAGCCATTAATTTTGAACAATAATGCAAAGGTTTTATGTCAAAATAACTGTATTTCAGCTTTTTCTCACTGTGTAGGAGAGAATGATTTTTGACATGGGATGTAATCAGAATTTGTTTTGTTCAAGGCAAAGGTTTTACTGCAGTAGAACATCCTACAGCTCTGCTGAAGCACTGAGAGCAAAGATCCACGTAAAACCAGACAATTAAAAAGTTACCCATGTGGAGATGCTTTTCTATAGAGAAGCTTTTCAGTGAGGCAACCAGGCCATGGCAAACACATTAGGAATCATCAGGAACAAGTACTTCAAAATTCTGTTTGCCATTTATTGAGTTCTCTACAAAGCCCACTCCTCATTAAAATACAACATTAGTCACACTAGGCTACCATAAAAATTTGTATTGTATTTTTACATCAACTCAGTAGCATTAAGGCCTCCCTCTGCTTCTCTGGTTACTCTTTCATTCAACCAGTCCCTGGCTCCTTCTGTAACTGTGTCCAAGTGAGATGGGAAGAGACCCAAGTAACTTCAAAAACTGCCTGGAGAATGAAAGATACAACCTTTCTCCTACAGCTCAGGCACACAGTCTCCAAGGCTGTTCTGGAAAATTAACTTTAAAAAGTTGCCTTCCACTGGCACTTCTGTCCCATTTGCTTGGTGCTTCTACCTAGTCTGAGCCCAGATGCTTTTGGGTTTGGAATATGGAGTTGCAATCCCAAGACCCAAATGTACTAAAAATTATCATTAATAAATAAATCTTAAAGAGCCTGCAGGACACCAAGGAATGGTTTCAAGCCAACAATTTCCAGACACGAGGTTTTTAAGGAGACTCATTCAGCAGCACTGTGGATCATCTACTGATAATCTGAGTTTGGCCAAACAGGTGTGGGAATAAACAGCAGAGGTTCAAGGGAATGCAGCAGCACCTCTGAAGCAACCCAGGAGCACAGAGAGGGGTGGTACTCACTTATTTTCAGAATCAGCAGGCGGATGCTCCTCTCCCTCCGGCGTTTCCTCAGTTACAGCTGACTGATCCAATTCACTGCAATTACATAATGTTGGGAGTTGGGGCTTTTGTACAACTTCATCTCTCTTTAAAGCTATGTAAGATTAACCATCAAGATCTACGGTGGATTTACTGTTTCAGTAAGGACTGGTGCTCTCTGTGCCTTTTAAACTCTATGCTTTTCACTTAACTAATGGTTTTCCCCAATGCTTCCTACTACCCCTCCTGAAAGGTTCCCACTGTCCCTTCCAACACAAAATGGATTTGGGCATTAAAAATAGATTTCAATGGGAGCTGAATTTTTGTAATACAAAATGCATGCTTATAAAAAATTACTAAAAATAGAACAGTTTAATTTTAACAAAGAATTACCAAACCAGCACAAGACCTCCCAAACTTCCCCAAAACTCTGGTTGAACAGTGAAGCTATTCTTATGCAACAAGAAATCGCTGGGGTTTTAAACTCTGCAGAAGCGTGGCAAAAATCATGGAGATCAAAGGCAAAAAGGCAGCTAAATCTGGGTGTTCTGCAAGCCATAATTAGGGCTGATTAACATAGTGCTAATGGTTTTCTGAGCAATGGCAGGTTACTAACGTTAGCTCGTCTTTGACGGTTCCCCAGTTGTGTGATCCGCTGCCACCGCGCTTGTCCTCGTGCTTTAGGCCGCTGAAATGTGAATGTGAAACAGAACTAACAAAACTGAGTTAACATTATAGTGTCCAGACACAGAAATTCAAAAGGTCAATTTTAAACGGGGGGGTGGGGGGGTAGAGTGGTAAAGGAGAGCCACGAGGGATAGGAAAAGGTAAAGACTCACGATCTATCGCTGCCACTGTGTCTGTCAAATTCCCGTTTGCCACGAGAGTCAAACCCATCTCCTCGGCCCATCCCGCGCCCGCGGCCACGGCCCCGGCCCAGGCCTCCACGTCCACGCATGGGTCGGTCCAGGATGGGTCTGGCATGGAACAGCCACAGGTCAGGGAGCCACTCCAGAAAACAGACAGCATTTCGTCCTCTCTGAGGATTATATTTACTTGGTTTTGCTTTGATAATTCCTGTTTGTAAGCTGGGTCAAGCGATTCGCTTTCAAAAATGTACAGCGTGTTTCATGGTTCTTTTCCTCTTTGAGAACTTTATTTACTTGTTTTTCCTTTGATAATTAGTTTGTAGCTGGGTTCAGGCTCTAATTTCAAGAAAGTCACTCCCCCATTCCTGGAAGTGTCCAAGGCCAGGTTGGAAGGGCTTGGAATAACCTGGGATAGTGGAAGGTCCTTGTAGAAGGATAGTAGAAGGTCCCTGCCCATGCTATAGGTTGGAACCAGATCACCCTCGAGGTCCCTTCCAACCCAAACCATTCTGTGGTTCCATGATTTTACAATCTGGAAACAAATGCTCAGGATTGTTGTTTGTTTGCACCTTCTGGCATTAATTCCAAAATTTAATCTTTGTATTGTGTTACACAATTATCTGATGCTAAAACTTCAACTAAACTCACTTTCATACAACTTACTTTTAAAAGCATTTTAACTTTGGCAACTAAAACTCTAATATTTGAACATTACTCGAATTCTGGCTGCCTCACAATGCTCAAGACAGTTTAAATTTCATGTAGATCTAAGATGGCTCCACCACTTCCAGGTCTGAAGCCATTGCAACCAGGGTGCAAACATCTCCGTGGACAAGCTTTTGCTGGCTTTACATCAGCTGTGGAAACTAAAGCCACAGCTGTAACAGCAAACAAATCTCATCTGCAGGAAACAGCTATGCTTGGGCTCCCCTCCTGAGCTATTTGCTACAGATGTAGAGAAATATGGTGAGTATCTTGATTTAAACCATAATTCAGCTACACCCATGAACCTGTTCATGCACATCACTCCCAGCCTAAAACCCGAGTAAAGTTTGCAAACAAAACCATGGGAAAAGGGAAGCGTTATCGTCTGCATTGACAGGAATTCAACCTCGATTCAATCAGCTTTTTTACCTGAGCAGCAGAAGGCAGGGCAGCCCTGCCTGTCAAAGCTGGGAAAGCTGTTTATCAGCAAGACAAAACTCTTACTTATCCACAGAGAACTCTCCTCCCTCGCCCTTCTCCTCGGCGGGTTTCTCGAAGCGGCGCTCGCGGGGAGGTCGTCGCTCGGGTCTCCTGTCGATGGGTTTGCCTTCGCCCTGCTGCTGTTGCTGCTGCTGCTGATCAGGCCTCCTGCCAATCCTCCTTATCCCTGAAACATCAGGCCAGACACATCAACGGAATGTGGAGTGCTCCGGGACAGATACCACCCCCCCCCGGCAAGCCAGCGGGAAGAGAAGTTTTATTGCTGCATAAGCTGAGCAGCCCCACTTCCACCTGACTCTTCTCAGTCCCTTTTTTACCCAGGAGTTCAAATTGGGTTTTGACTGAAAACTTCAGTAATCCCTGCTGAAACGACAGGGTCAACTTTCAAACACAGATCACGGTAAGCAGGATTTTATTGCTATTTTTTTTTTCTCTGAAAAGTGCTTTTCAGGTAAAACAATGGGTTTTATTTGAAGAACACCCAAACCAAGTGAGCATCACCTCAGTGGCCCTAAGGCAGTCAATCCTGTGCTCCCTAAGAGAGTCACTCCTGTGCTGTTCTAACAGTTGGATCCCATGATCTTGGAGGTGTTTTCCAACCTAAATGATCCTGGGATTCTGATCTTGGAAACTCTTCTGGGCAGCAGTGCCACCACCTGTACTGGACAGGTGTCACCTGCAGGTACTGGTGTCCTCACCCACATGGATCCTCCCAATCCAACATTCCCTGACAAAGATTCTCCTTCTGGTGCACTTCTCAAAATAGCTTCAGAATCCACAGTGCCACCGAGCTGCCCAGCATTCTTCCTCCCTGCCTAGGCCTCCTGAAAGGGTTTTTATTGCAAATAAAAACCTCCCGTGGGCATTCTCTTCTTCACCAAGCTCTCTCAAAGACCTAACACAGTTTTCTTTTCCACTCATGTGAAAGGCCTTGTTTACTCTTCTTTAAAAGATGAGCAAAAACACATTTCTTATACCATTTTCTTGCCAAAAACACTGGCTCCAAAATTAACAAGCCAGCTTTTAAATTCAAAGCTGATTTTTAATTATTTTTTAAAGAACTGAGTTCCTGCCTAGCAAGCAATGTCAAATTTGGGTGGGGCTACAGAAGTTGCAGTTGTAATGATATCCAAGCCAACACACCCAGATGAACAATGTCTCCCTCACCTTCCAAGCTGTGTTTAACATGAAGTTTGCATGGCACACATAGCTCCCTAAGCATTCCCGACTCCCTGAGGAAACAAGGGGTTAAACCCAGCAGCCTGCACTGGGAGAAGGGCTCTCCAGTGGGGACAGGCATTCCATGTGAGCAGGGGAAGCAGGGAGAGGAGCAGGCATGCTGCAGAACTGGAATGGAACAGCCACGGCTTTTGAATTTCGAGTTCAACGCCCTGCACTCAGAAAAACCCGGTTCCTGCTGAAGCCTAACCCAAAATACGAGTTATTTCTCAGCATCACCAAGCTTTGAACTGCTAATTCAGCAGGCAAATCACCTGCAGCCTTATGGAATACTGGAATAGCTTAAAATACATTCACACAGGAAACAAACCCTGGCATCGAACACCTTTATGATGCCAGAACTGCAAAAACAGCCACGCACAAAAATAGACATTTTCAAACTGGAAACTGACTTTGTTTACCACACTGCTACAACAGCAGCCCCGACTTTCTCTGTTTCACTACCAAAACAAACCACGAGGACAGTTATTTTTCACACTGCTCTTGAGAACACGATGTGAAAATCGGAAGGTGAAGAAGAGGGGCTGCCCAAAGCCCTCCTGCGGTGCCAAAGGCTCTGCCATGTCCCAGGTGGATCTCGTGGGAGAATCCTGCAGCTCACTGAGGCTTCCAGAGGACACTGGTTTGGCGAACTGGGACTCCCGACACATCACTGCATCCCTCACGCAGGAAACACTCCTAACGTTAATGAGCACGAGATCCACAAGCAGAGAGTATTTCTACCGTCGTTCCTAAATCTGTCTTCTCTCACAAGGTGCTTTCGAATGACATTTACAACACCCACTTTCCAAAACAAATAACACGCTAAAATTACTCCTTTCTTTAACAGCATAAACCAGTGGAGAATCAGCATCACTTTGTAACATAAATGCAGAAGCATTAAGATGCTCTCGCGAAAAGCTTGTTGAAATTGCAGTTAACCTGTTGTTCCCTTGCTCCCACGTCACCTGCTGTCACCACGGATGTTTTGTTTTTGTTGTTTTTTTTTCCCCAAGGATTCCTTTGAACCCGAGTTGTGACCCACCTGCCGAGCGCTGAAGTTTGGGCGCGGTGGAGCTGCTGCCCGCACGGGACGCCATGCGCCCACATCCCTCCCTCTCCATGTGCGGCCCCGGCCTCCTAATTCCCAAAGCATGTTCTTCAGCCTGTTTATACTTCAGTTTCTTTTTTTCTCCAGAGTCTCTCCATGTAGGATGTCTCAGACATTTAGGGAAACTAAGAATTCGTGCAAGTTATTATTTAAATATATATGAAAGGAAGAAGATGGCTATCAACGCTGTTCCCCTAGAAAATGATCCCAAACAGATTTTGGAAAGCACAGGAACTTCCAGATATCCTGTCAAATCCATCGGACCCCCTGAAACACGAGTCAAGTTCAGGGTACAAGGCCGGACGGGGCTTGGAGCAACATGGTCTAGTGGAAGGTGTCCCTGCCCATGGCAGAGGGTGAACGAGAAGGGCCTTTCCAACCCGAACCATTCCAGGATTCCATGTGCCGGTTTAGATGGGATACTGGGCAGGAATTGCTCCCTCTGAGGGTGAGCAGCCCCCGGCACAGCGTGCCCAGAGAAACCGTGGCTGCCCCTGGATGCCTGGAAGCGTCCAAGGCCAGGCTGGGAGCAGCCTGGGACAGCGTAAGGTGCCCTGTGGCAGGGACGGAACGGGGATGGCCTTTCAGGTCCCTTCCAACACCAGCCACTCCACGATTATTCTCTACACTGCCGGCATTTCCCTTTTCGCGTTTACTCCTCTCCCTCCCGCCGGCACCGAGGCAGCTCCGGCCGCCCCGCACGCCCGACTCCATTTTGCGCGGGCCGAGCCGCGGGACACGTGGGGCCGGGCGAGCCCGGCGCCGCCGCCGCCGGCCCCGCGGCCGCCCCGGGCGGGCTCCGCCATCCATGCGCGGCCCCACGTGCGGCCCGGCCCGGCCCTGCCCTGCCCGGGGCCCCCTCCGTGCGGCCCGGGCCGACCCTCTCCCCCGCCGAGCCCCCGGCCCGCTCACCCTCCTTCCGCAGCGGCGCTCCGGGCTGGCCCCCGCCATCCTCCCGGCGGTCTCCGCCGGCGAAGGGCGGCAGCGGGTTCTTGCGCTCCTTCTGCGACTCCCTGCGCAGCTGCTTGGCCGCGCTGCCCGCGCCGCCGCCCGCCTGGCCTGCTCCGCCGGCGCCGCCCGAGGAGCCGCTCTGGGCGCCCGCCGGGCCGCGGGCCCCGCCGCCCGCTTGGCTCCCGCCGCCGCCGCCGCCGCTCTCCTTCCTCCGGCTCTCCGCCGCGCGCAGCACCTCGAAGGGGTCGGACTCGTCATCGAAGAGCTGATCGAAGCGGTTGGTGACGACGCACCCGAAGCCCTCCTGCAGGTGTCCGGGCATGATGGGCCCCCGTCGGCGGGATCCTGCGCGGATGCTACCGGGCCCCCCGCGCCCTGCTCGCTGCCGCACAAGATGGCGGGCCCTGAGGAGACGCGCTTCTCTTCCGGCGCGGCCACATCCGGGCACCCCCCCCCCCCCCCCCGCCGCCGCCACCCGCGGGCGCTGCAGCGCCGCCAGCGGCCGCGGCGGGAACTGCGCGCGCATTGTGTGAGGCGGGCGCCGGGTTTCCCGCCGTGGGCTCTACCATCGGGGAGAGCGGGGGGGGAAACGGGTCGACGGGGGAGGCGGGGGGGGCGCGGGGCGGGGCTCCGCCCCGCCCCGCGCCCCCCCCGCCTCCCCCGTCGACCCCCGCGCCTCGCTCGCCGGTGGTACCTCCCGCGTGAGGGCTCCCTCAGCAATAAAACCTAAATAACTCGGAATTGAGAGGTTCGGCGCTATTAACTGGTTAAAAGTTGATTTCCAGGCCTTGATCTGAAAAGGTGATAGGAGGATTTCCCGCTTTCTTGGGCATTTCTGCTCGTCTAATTATCGGGCGGGCGTGTCAAGTGGAGGTGGGAGATGTTTGCGGTATTCATACGTGTTAACATGTTGTTAATATAGCAACACACAGTAGAAATAAATACTGTATGTTTCTATCTCTAATAATATGTAATGTATAGTATAATATCTGTGGTAATGTGTAATATGTAATAACAATGCATCATGCATAATACACGCAATACACACTTAATGTTAACATTTATATAATAAATACTGTATATTAATCATAACATATTGATGTAATTATATGACAGCATACCACTATTACACTATTGATATATTATAATATATATATAAAAACTAGTATCAGATTATAACCAAAAGGCATTAAAGAGATAAAACATAATATATATAAAGAGATAAATCATAATATATATAAAAAGCATAATAAACAGGCACAGATTTGACATGTCCTTCAAAACACAATTTGATTGCTCGTAGTTTATATCTCTTAAGTCATCAGAGCATTTTGGCACCTGTTACAAAACAAACTTCGTGCTCAGCAAGGATGCTATTTCCAGTATTTGCTTTGCCTGCTCCCAGAAGCTTGAAATAATTGCTTTAAAAATTAATTTAATTACATTTGTGCGGCTCTCGAATGCGCGTTGCTCGCAAATTCAAGGCTGGTTTGGAGAACTCCGCAGTTTGGTTTCTTCGAGTGAATGAAAAATTTTTGGTTTCGTGGATTGTTCTTCGTTATATATTCTATATTCTATATTCTATATTATTATATATTATATTTCCCTGCAGTCCCACAGCTCTCTGTGCTCGCTTTTGGGGGAGGTTTTTGAGGCAGCCCCTCCTGCAGTGACTCTGAGGGGGATTGCAGCACCTCCTTGGGGTATGAATAATCACCATAAATGACACCCTGAGAACTGAACACATCCTCTCAAAGCCTTTTAGGGATGAATCAAACGGCACCAAGCAACACCCAATTAAGACAACATTCCCAGGAAATTCCGGGTGCCCCGTCACGCGCATTTTATGGACCAAAGCCGGACCGTCCCCGCTCGGATCCCTGACGGGCTTTTGCCAGATGGCACCGGCGGCTTTACGGGAGGGGATTTGGTCGCGGAAACGGGCTGCGAGGGCTGGGATCTGCCGCTCCGAGGGAAGGCAGAGCCTCTGCCTCTCGCTGCTTTCCAAGGGGCTCGGCACGCCCGGGCTCCCCGGTGCTGCCGGTGTCCGCCCAGGGCTCCACAATTTTCCAACGGCAAAAGGTTTTGGGGCGGCACTTTGGGTTAAACACACGCCAAGCACGGGACACGGGGAATGGCTTCCCACTGCCAGGTGGGATGCTGGGGAGGAATTCCTGGCTGCGGCTGCCCCTGGATCCCTGGATTTTCCAAGACCAGGTCGGAGCAGCCCGGGACAGTGGAAGGCTGTCTGGTTCTACCCATGGCAGAGGGTAGAACCAGACGGTCTGTAAGGTCCTTTCCAACCCAAACCATTCCATTCCCTGATGAAAGCAGGCTGGAAGTATTTAGTGCACAGAGGGAGATGGATCACCGCGTGAGCGCAGTCAGCGGAGTTGTGCATTCTGTGCGGCAGGAAGCGGGAATTGCAGCCTGCAGGAAGCTCCAGCTCCGCTCTGGAGTCTCACACGCCGTGCTTGCACGCTGCTGCTCGCATTAAAACAGCCCCACAATCAGCCACATGGGTCAAAAGTCCAAGAGACAACGTTGTCCCCGAGTATAATTCACGGTTTTCAGGCACTTCCGGCCTCAAGACAATATTACCATTTCTGGCATTAAAAAAGAAGAGTGTTTAAAATATTTAAACTGAAAGGAAGCCTTTACACCAAGGGGAGATCCTAGTGCTGCACCCACACAAGAGTCGTTGCTCATGTGAAGGACCAGGACAGGACAGAAGTCACCTGTGTTTAGGCCTAATCTGTAAACCCACTCATTAACTGGCACATTGATGAGTTTTCCCCAGGGGACAGGCACAGCCTTGCAGGAATCCCAGCCCACACGGGATCAGGACACAGATCCCACTGCAGCCAGCCGAGGGGAGGATGGGAGGCGAGGGCTGCACTCCGACAGTGAGGGAGTGATTAAAAAACCACCCAGAGATCCTCCAGGAGCTGCCACCAAAAGCTGGGCTGGCGTCTTCCTGCACGACAGCCGCGTGTGTTCTCCTTTCCCACCGAGCAAACCGGCGTTCCCAGTGGCCAGAGGAGCAGATTCCCAGTGCTATTTCTGGCTGGGACACGCGGAGCTCCGTGGCCCATGGATATCCCACCTAAGGAGCTGCTCCCGAGCTGCTGCCCAAAAGAGGCCCGGGAGAGCCTTCGGACACGCCGCACTCCTCTGCTATTCCCAAGCTTTGCCAGCAGCTGTCAGCTGCCTGCTTAATAAGCAGGAATAGGAAATGCAGCAGGTTCACAGCAGGGGGAAAAGTGTTCAGCCGGGTCCTCGCTCCATTCCAAAACCACGTTTTTCCTAGTTTTGGACTCTATGAGTCTGGTTTGTAGGGTTTTCAGTTATTTCAGCATAGGCAATATGTGGACAAGGAGGATGTTGCTTGGAGGTTTTTTTGACAGGAATCTTCCCTTAGGTTGGACTCCATGGTCTTGGATGTCTTTTCCAGCTTTAATGGTTCTGTGATTCTAGGCCACGGGAAATGCAGGGATTACTTCCAAATAAAGTCGAGTACAGCCATGACTTCTGAGCATGAAAAAAATTCACGTACATCACAGAGAAATGTAGCAACTTCTAAGCTTGCATCCACACGTGGATCCCTTCCGAGAAGAGCTCCCAGAATTAACCAGCACTGCCCAGCTGGACAGCAGGAATGAGCAGGAGAAGGCAGGGCTCACGAGGAGATCCACGATCTGCAACGCACCTCTTTATCCCCCCACATATTCTGCTCATTTCAGCACACCGCTAATTGCTTTTTTTTTTTTTTTTTTTTTTTTTTTTAATATGGCAGAAAAAGCAGCAGTTTCATGATGAGGAGGGCTGCAAACGTGCGAATAACAGCAGAATTTCTACCCTAAGTACGTGCAGTGAAAAACGCCCTCCCACGGCATTGCTCTGTGCTTTAAAATGTGCACAGACAAGCGAAGCAAATCATGCAGACACAGAACTTGGCTTGTAAATTAAGGCAGACTAATTGAGCTCTGCCTGAACTTTCTTCCCCTGAATCCTAAACAACCTGCCAAGCAAGTGTTCTTCCTTGGAGCAGTCAAGGTAAGAGGTATTTTTAGTTTGGAAAAGCAGCACTGGAGCTGTACAAAGCAGGAGGTCGGGCACACCGAACACTCCTTCTGTCGCTGCTATTTCTGTGAGCTGGGCTGATTCCTCTGAGCTGTGCTCCAGCCACCCCTTCCCTGGCTCTCAAAGCTGTGGAATGGTGGGGCCAGGAGGGGCTGGGGGATGGAATCATGGAATCACAGGAGGGGTTGGGTTGGAAAGAACTAAAAGCTCATTCCATTCCACCCCCTGCCTGCCGTGGGCATGGACACCTTCCACGAGACCACAACGCCACAAGCTGGCCTTGAATGCTTCCAGGGATGGGCACACGGGAGCCTCCTTGTCTGCAGTGGTCAGACACCTCCTTTGGAAACTGCCCTGGAGGAGAGAGGCTTTGCCTTCCTAATCTGAAAAGATGAAGAGGAGAAAATTTTGTCTCCCTTCCTAGGAAGTTCAGGAGAGCTCAGGCACACGGGGATCACAGCGCTGTGGGACCAAGGGGAGCCTCCACATCGCAGCACCCACCACTGCTGGGCTCAGCTCCTGCTGGGCACCAAGCCCTCCCGCCCGAGCCCCTCCGGCTGCCACCCCCAGCACCCACAGCAGCTCTTCCCAGGGTCATTACCGGGGGAAATTAGGGGGGAAAAATGAGGAGGTGCCTCCACGAAACAGCCGAGGGCCGAGAGCAGCAGCGCTGAGAGGACTGGGACGTGCCCAGGTGGAACCCGCTGGGCAGGCTGGTAACTGTGAGAGCAGGGGCAGCTCCCTGCCCGCTCGAGCTGCCCCTGCTGCCACACGGCCACGGCCACGCACGGCGGCTGCAGCAGGGCCTGCTCTGCCTGGCAAAAGCCAAGCTGCCGTGGTTTTCCCCCCGTGCCGCTTGATTTCGGGCTGGCTGTGCTGGTGCCGCAGCCCCGTGGGCGGCGGGAAGGGGAACACGTTAAACCGCGGAGCGTGGGGCAGCCCGCGGCCGCGTGTGCCGTGCGCCTCGGCAGCTGGGCTTCCCCCACTCCTGCCCCACTGCCCGGCCCCAGCAGCTCAGCCTCCTGCTGACCCCGACCCACAGCCACAGGCCCGGCTGCTGAGAGGGATACGGGGGTGCCAGCGGTGACGGGGACGCTCTCGCACGTGGAATGTGCCAGGAGCTCCAGGGCCTGCAACTGCCATCTTCCAGCGGGCTGACTCACTGCCCTGTGTCCTGAACAGCCAGCCAGCCAAAATCTGGGCTGCCGCTGTCCCTGGGGCACTGAAAACCTCTGGGGCACGAGCGTCAACGTGCCCCACGGTGACACCGCCACCAAGACCGTCCAGGAGACCCTCACCAGTCACGGTCCCCTGGGGAAGCGATGGTGGGGCCGGAGCTGTGCTCGGCACTGCTCGGAGCCCTGCCAGCGCCGAGCCCGGCTCCTTCTCTGCCTGCTGAGAACCAGCCCGTCCTGTCGGTGCGCCCAGCTCCGAGCGGGACGGCCCCGGGGTGTGGAGGGTGGCCAAGGAGCTGGGCCGGGCTGCTGAGCCGGCAGCTCCGCCGGATCCGCGGGAATCGCTGCGGAGCTGGAGCGGGGAGAGCGCCCTGAGTCACCCCACGTCAACCCTGCCCCCTTCATCATCCTCAGCTGAGGATGGGGCAGTGCCCCCCTTCATCTTCCTCAGCCTGCCTGTTCACCTTCATCATCCTCAGCCTGCCTGTTCACCCTTTTAGCTCGATAACTAATCGCTCGAAGTCTGCAATGTGGATTTTCTGCCCAATTACAAAATACTACTTAAACTTACAAAGAAGAAGCTGAAGAAGAACAACTAGTTACTGTTCCAAAACTTCTGTCTTGCTCCACACATATTGTTGTATTTTAAAACTTTAAACTCTAAGTCTTCTACTTAGTGATTTTACACACTTCTAATCAAACTACACATTCGTAATCCCAGTGTTATCAATTAATTTTGGAAGCTTTTTTCACAGCCTCAGGTCAAATACAGGTTTGGGGTTTTTTTTGTGGGTCTGTGCCCTTCAGCACAGAAAGTTTAAAATTTTCAGCATATAGAATTCCAACAACCATCCTCATCCTTCCTGCTCACCCTCACCACGCTCAGCCTGCCCCTCCAGCGGCTGCGTGGAGCACAGAGTTCATCTGCCACACAAATAAAAAAGGCCCTTTTGTTTTACGGAGCACAACGCAGGGCAGGAACGAGTGTGGGTTTATTTTGGGGCACGGCCAAGGCAGGGCTGAGTTAAGGAAGACACAGTTCCCCACCTGGCAGCTGCAGGAGAGCGAGGAGCAGGAGCTTGGCCGAGCTCTTCGCGGCACCAGCTGAACCCTGAGCCTCGTGGCGCTGGGAAAACGCTCCTGGAGCAGGGATCAGTGCAACCCATGCCAGGCCCTCTGGCACCCAGAGCCCTTCTCACTGGAGGGACCTGTCCCAAACACCATCCAGCTCCGGTGCTTGGTTTTTCTTGTCCCTGCAGCTGCATTTGGCACAAAACTGACCCGAGCCAAGCCCTCCGTGCCAGCTGGGAACACCCAGCCGCTGCTGTTTGCACACGGGGCAGGGCCCCCAGCTCTCCTCATCCAGCCTGATCCTCCTGCCTGCCTCCTGCCTGTTTGGGCTCTGGGAGGAGCCAGCCCTGCAGGACCCCTGGGGAAGAGGGGAGATACCCTTGAGGGGTGTGCAGCACACGGACTGACCCCGTCATCAGCTCCCCAGCGTTCAGCTGAGCATCCCTTTTCCCTGCCGGGCTTGACTGAAACAGGCTTGGCACAAACTCCGGGATCTCGGTGGGATTCTGGGCAGAGCAGGACGTGCAGGAGCAGCAGCTCCGCTGCAGAAACCCTGCATGTTCCGGGGCGGGGGTGGCACCGCCTCTGCCACCAGCGCCCGGTTTCAGCCGTGAGCCGGAGCCGTTCCTGCCGGTGCCGGCAGTCACGGACCAGGCTGCTATTCCCAGGCTGCTATTCCCAGGCTGGTTATCCCAGGCTGGTATTCCCAGGCTGCTGTTCCCAAGCTGCTATTCCCAGGCTGCTATTCCCAGGCTGGTGCTCCCAGGCTGGTTATCCCAGGCTGGTATTCCCAGGCTGCTGTTCCCAAGCTGCTATTCCCAGGCTGGTGCTCCCAGGCTGCTATTCCCAATCTGCTATTCCCAGGCTGCCATTCCCAGGCTGGTTATCCCAGGCTGGTTATCCCAGGCTGGTATTCCCAGTCTGCTATTCCCAGGCTGGTTATCCCAGGCTGCTATTCCCAGGCTGCTATTCCCAGGCTGCTATTCCCAGGCTGCTATTCCCAGGCTGGTGCTCCCGGGAGCCGAGCAGGGCACCGGCTGAACCCACGTGCGGCTCCCGGAGCCCTCGGACCACGCGTGCCCGGCCGGAGCTGCTGCGGCAGCAGCCGGCCCGCGTGAGGAAATGCAGGAACAGGCGGATCAAACACGCCGAAAGGAGGTCACGGAACTGCCTCTGCTGCTGCTCGCCGAGGCACCCGCTCATTAGGGTGATTACAGGCACCCAGCTCTGCTAACGAGCGCCGTGCCCGGCCCGCACGTCTCGAACAAGCCCCGGGGCTGTTGTGGCACGTTCGGCTCGGCTGCGGCTCGGGTGGCAGCTGGGGAGATGTCCCCACTGCTCCAGCCCGTCCCAGTGCCCTGCCCTGCACAGCACATCCCAAATCCCGTAGGTGCAGCGCACCCCGGGCAGGCTCTCTGTGCGTCCTTGCGGCGCAGAGCGGGGTGGGGGCGCTCCCTCAGCCTGGAGGTGAGGAGCAGGAATATTGAGGAGCAGAAAGCACCCAGAGCACCCTTTTCCTTGGATGTTGCGGGGGGATGAAGGGGCTGGAGCTCGGGGCGGCGCGCAGGAGGCTGCTCACAGGCTGAGCATCGCGGCACACGCGCTCCCTAAGGCACCGGCCCCAAAATGCCTGAGGAGGAGCTGCAAAGGCTCAGGACGCGTTCGGGAGAGCTCCTGCCCAGGGAGTGAGCCTTGCCCTGGATCCCACCCGCATCCCACCCATCCCGCCCGGCCCCTGGGCTGCAGGCACAGCAGACACGTGAAAGATGCTCAGCCTGCAGCCCAGGACCTGCAGCAGGACCCCCAACCCCTCCCCGTGCTGCGGATTCATCCCGGAGGGCTCCAGCCTCTGCCTTGTGTGGCTCACGGACTGTCCCAGTGCCGATGTCCCCGCGGCTGCTCCCTTGGATAAGGACTCAAACGAGCCGGGAGCTGCAGGGCTGACGGCTCTGATAAGGCACGGCAGGGAGGGCAGTCCCCAGGCTGGTGGCACGATGGACATCGTCCCCAGCCCGGTGGCATTGCAGGCATCCCGTCCTGTCCATGGCACGAGTTCGTGGTCAAGGTCATTGGATCATGGAATGGTTTGGGCTGGAAGGGACCTTAAAGACCATTTTGTTCTGACTAATCTTAATTCTAATTAGAAAATTCTGCGTATTGGGAAAAAAAAAAAAAAAAAGTGTGTATTTTCTCAAGAAAAAATGTTGTTACAGGATCACGTTAAAGGATTGGCCTGACGGGTGCTGCTCCAGAAAGTGGGGCAGGTCCTCATCCCCCCGTGGCAGGTGGAAAGCGGTGCCACCACATCCCAGTGACGCGGTGACATCCAGGGAGTCCCCAGCCCTGCTCCTGCCCCACGGGACATTGCTGCTCCATGAGGCCAGGCAGGAAGCAGCTCCCTGCAGGTGCTCTGGGGCACGTGCTGCTGCATTTTTCTGCTTCTTTCATCACCTCTAATTCCTCCTAAAGAGCTTCTGGGCCTGGGGCACAACCCCCACATTCCCCCAGGGCCGCCCCGCTCTCTGCACCGCTGGACAGGTTTGGTGTGGAGATGCCATCAGGATGGCATGTCCTGAGCTCCATCCCACCCTGCTCCTTCCGCCGCCTCCATCCTCTCCATGGGATGGTTTCTCAGCCTTTTTCCTCCGGTTTTGCAGCCCTGGGATGTCGGTGGCCCCCAGCCTGCAGCCCCACAGTGGAGCAGGGGGTTCAGCACAAGCGGACCCCAACCGCACTGCTCCAGGATCCCGTGACTAAAGGCTGGGCTCACCGTTCTCCTTTTCCTCGCTGCAAAGCCACATTTAAATTAAAAACAAGCGCGTTTTTCCTGCCGCGCGAGAGCCGCGATGTCCGGCGGGGCTCCCGGTGCTGCTCCCGCTGCGGCCGCCAGAGGGCACCGGAGCGACGGCGGCGTCCCCGCCGTGTCCCCGTCCTGGCCTGTCCCTGTCCCTGTCCTGTCCCCGTCCTGGCCTGTCCCTTTCCCTTTCCCTGTCCCTGTCCTGTCCCCTGTCCCTGTCCTGTCCCCTGTCCCTGTCCCCGTCCTGGCCTTCCCTGTCCCGTCCCCGTCCTGGCCCGTCCCTTTCCCTTTCCCTGTCCCTGTCCTGTCCCCTGTCCCTGTCCCTGTCCTGTCCCCGTCCTGGCCTGTCCCTTTCCCTTTCCCTGTCCCTGTCCTGTCCCCTGTCCCTGTCCCTGTCCTGTCCCCGTCCTGGCCTGTCCCTTTCCCTTTCCCTGTCCCTGTCCTGTCCCCTGTCCCTGTCCCTGTCCTGTCCCCTGTCCCTGTCCCCATCCTGGCCTTGTCCTCTGTGCCTGTCCTGTCCCCTGTCCCTGTCCTGGCCTGTCCCTGTCCTGCCCCTGTCCTATCCCCGTCCTGTCCCCTGTCCCCTATCCCTGTCCTGTCCCCATCCTGTCCCCATCTTTGTCCCGTCCCTTTCCCTGTCCCAGTCCCCGTCCCTGAGCAGGGACCGAACCGGGGCAGGGATGCTCCAAGCCCCAGTGCCCAACCTGGCCTTGGGCACTGCCAGGGATCCAGGGGCAGCCACAGCTGCTCTGGGAATTCCATCCCAGCCCCTCCCCACATCCCAGGGAACAATTCCCAATTCCCAATGTCCCATCCATCCCTGCCCTCTGGCACTGGGAGCCATTCCCTGTGTCCTGTCCCTCCCTGCCTTGTCCCCAGTCCCTCTGCAGCTCTCCTGGAGCCCCTTCAGGCCCTGCCAGGGGCTCTGAGCTCTCCCTGGATCCTTCTCCTCTCCAGGTGAGCACCCCCAGCTCTCCCTGGATCCTTCTCCTCTCCAGGTGAGCACCCCCAGCTCTCCCTGGATCCTTCTCCTCTCCAGGTGAGCACCCCCAGCTCTCCCTGGATCCTTCTCCTCTCCAGGTGAGCACCCCCAGCTCTCCCTGGATCCTTCTCCTCTCCAGGTGAGCACCCCCAGCTCTCCCAGCCTGGCTCCAGAGGGGCTCCAGCCCTGCAGCAGCCCCGGGGCCTCCTCTGGGCTCTCTCCAGCAGCTCCAGGTGCTGCTGATGTTGGAGCCCAGGACCGGATGCAGCTCTGAAATAGGGCCTCATAACAATTATATACATTTTATATTATTAATTTGAATTTATATTTTTAAATCTGTTCCCAAATAAACACCTCGGTTTCATTATCTCTACTGCAATGACCATCAAACCCTGGGCTTCACTCCACGCTCCTTCCTCTTTGCTTTCCAAACACTCTTCCCGCTCCAAGCATTTATAGGAGACCAAATGAATCCAGATGAATGATTTAACGTCCCCCCTGAGCTCACAGGAGCACCAGTGAAGGTCACCGTGCCTGGAGGCTGAACCACCCCAGCTCCCCGATCCCACGTGCATGGCTGGGGGCTGCTTTGGGGAGGGTCCAGCCCTCGCTCTGCTCACACCGGAGCTCTCCTGCATGCCCGGGGAAAGCCGAGCACCTGGGAAACAGGGAACTTCCCTGCGGGAGGCAGCACGGGGGCTGCTGGCTGCCTCCCGCACGGCACAGGAAGGTGATTCATTGTGATGTAGGACAGCGTTCCCTCGTGGAAGTGCCACTGGTGCGCTGCTTTATGGCCCCGCGCTGCCAGTAAATGGACAAAGTTTGTTTTCATCTTAGCGCAGCTCTCTCTGTCCCCAGGCTGGACTTTGCCCGGCGCTGCCCGGCCGGGTGATTCCCACCCGGGCTGCCACGTGTGCCCGGCGTGGGCAGGGTGGGACACACGCCTGTCCCTGCAGGGAGAAGGGATGGAGGGTGCATGCAGGGCACAGGGAATGTCCCTGCCGGGAGCAGCGCAGCAGCGTTCTGCTGCCCTGAACCCACAGGCACGAGGAGCTGCTGGGAGCCGAGCAGGGACTTGCTGGGGAGCACCTCATGGGCTGGGGAAGGAAAGGATATTCCAGCAGGAGATATCCTTCAGCAGAAGGAAAAGACATTTCAGATATTTACCCAGGGTGGTGGGACATGGGTGATCCGTGAAATCACAGAATCCTCAAGCGGTTTGGGCTGGAAGGGACCTTCCACCTCAAGCAGTCCCACTCCCCTGGGGAGCAGGCAGGGACACCTTCCCCTATCCCAGGCTGCTCCAAACCCCGTCCAAGCCGGCTTTGAGCACTTCCAGGAATGGAGCAGCCACAGCTGCCAGGGTCTCACGGGCCTCACAGCCAAGAATTTCCTCCTGATCTCTAATCTCCATCTCCCCTCCTTCAGTTTAAAGCCACGGAAGCACTCCCAGGCTCCCACTCGTGCTCCCTGTTTGCAGAGCTCCTGCTGCGAGCCCGGAGTGCTGCAGCCAGGGAGAGCCGGCTCCCTCTCGGCGATGTTCCAGCACCACGGAGGGCTGCAGGAATGTGCTGAGCGCGGGCAAACCGGCTGGGATAAACACATCCCAGATCCCCAGCCCCCCAGCCCCCTGCCCTCCCACCTCTGGGGGAGCTGACCCTGCACTCAGGAGCCCGCAAGGGAGCTTGGGCCAGGCAGGAGGAGAACGCCCGTGCCAGGGAAGTGCCAGCCCTGCTCCGTGCCGCCGAGCCGGGCTCTCGGCTGCACTGCCGTGACCCGGGCGGTTGAGAAAGCTGCGGGCACCGTGCCCAGCTCCAGAGCCAAACCCAGGCGGGCCCAGGCTGTGCCCTGCGCTCCCGGGCTGGCCAAAGCCAAACCCCGAACAGCAGCAGGGGTGGCTGTAGCTGAACCCCGCTTTTAGCTCCAGCAGGGCTGGAGGGACTCCAAGGAAAAGGGGGAAAATGTCCTCTTGCTCTTGTGCTGCCCGTGCTGGAGGGGACGCGGCAGCGATGGTGCCAGGGCGGGCGGATCCTGGGGCAATCCCAGGCTCCTGCCCTGCTCCACGGGGAGGCCAAGCCGAAGTTCCCTGGGTGCCAGAGGCCGGGGGATCTGCTCCTGCGCGGCTCCGGGGCAGGCGGATGTGCCTGGACACTGCGGGAGCCGGGGAGCGGGGTCAGCTCGGTGACACGGAACGGGCGGCACCGGGGGCACGGCGGCTCTTGGGCCTGGCACAGCAGCGTGGGGTGCCCAGGGGACGGCTGGGGTGTCCCAGCAAACGGACACGGCCGGATTTTCCGCAGCAGCGGGACGGCCAAGGGGCCAGCGGGGCTGCACAAAGGTCCCAGCGGGACGGGCCAGGGAAACGAGGGAGGGGATCGGGGACACCCCAACGAGGGACAGCAGGAGCCAAGGGAAAGGGAGCAGCAGCCCCTGGCACTGCTGCGGGGGCTCAGGGGCCGGGACCACCCCGAGGCACCCCCGGGAAGGGCCCCGGGCGGCTGCCGGGGGCTCCGGAGGGATGGGGCTTTGTCGCCTCTCACTGACGCTGTTTGATGGTTGGTCTCCTTCCCAAAAACTGAAATTAAACAAGCTGATGATGCTCTTACGTGCAGGAAGCACCTCTGCAGCTGGCCCAGACGTCCTCCCCCACCGAGGGCTCCAGCGGGCATCTCCCACATCCCTGGGGGTTAACCCATTGCTCTCCAAGCTGCCTCCGACCACGGGCAGCTCAGCCCCGCAGCCCAGAGAACATTTGGGGGTGAGGATCTGCCAAGTGGGGGGAAGAGCTGAGCCCCCTCTGAGCCCGACACAGCCCCTGAGCCCCGACCCTGCGATGCCAAACACGGAGGGGAGGGCAGGCCCGGCCTAGAGAATGATGAAAGTCAGGATTAAAGGGCGGGGGGGGTGGGGGGAAGCCAAACACCCCGGCCGCTTTTGGCAGGCGATGAAAGGAAGGTTTAGCAGCAGCTGCCAGCTGGGAGCTGACGGAGGGACAACTGCGGGTCCGGCTCCATCCCGGGCTGCCCAGGCCGGCGGCCACGGCACATCCCCGGCACGGCCACCCACTGTCCCCGCGGCGGGGCCGAGGCACCCGGCATCCCCGCCGCCCCTCGGGAGAAGGGAGACACGGGAAAACTGCGCCCAGCCGGGGAAGCCGCCGGGACAGCGCAGTTTCAGAGCGCTGCCCGCCGGCTCCGGGAGCTGCCGCCGCCCAGGAGGGGGAAAAGAGGCTTCAGCTGCTTCCCAGCTGCCTCCGAGACAGATTTAGCTCTGGGGCCGGCACAGATGGGGCTGCGGGGCCGGAGCCACAGGCGGAGCCCTCGCCGCGGAGCGGAGGCCGCAGTTGCTAATAGAGATAGAGCAAATTAAGCGAACTTAATTCGGAGGGTCACCACACAATGCTCCCACCTGTTTTGCTGCGGTCCGGCCATCTGCCGCCCCTCCACCTGATGCAAAAAGGGCTTTTCTCCCTTTCCCCCGGCGCCGTGGGCTTCATTAAGTCGTGTCGGGTCTCACCAGGCTGCAGCAGCAGGACAGGACAGAGCCGGGCCGGGGGGGCAGAACAAAGCCCTGGGAGGTTTCCTCCCGGAGCCAACACAGCCGGGGGGCACAGAAATCACCCTCTTTATTCTGCCGCAGAAACGCTTTGATATGCCCCTGAAGTGGTCCAGGTTGGGCTTGGAGCAACCTGGGGCGGTGGGAGGCGTCCCTGCCCATGGCAGGGGGTTGGAACAAAACCATCCCCGGGGTCCCTTCCAACCCAAACCATTCCAGGATTCTGTGATATCCCATCTCCCAAGCGGGGATTCTGTGATATCCCATTTCCCCCAGGGGTTCTGCAGGAGCTGCATGGAGCTGGCATCACTGTGCACATTGTGCTGTGCAAAACGGCTCCTGCAGCTCAGGAGCTGCAGGAAAACACTGACACAAGCCAAGCTTTAAAGCACACGCTGCCAAACCTCTGTGAGGGACCACCAAGGGTCCTGACTGCAGCCCGTGGAGCCGGTGGGAATGTGCCAGCCCACAGCCAGGTTGGGAAAGAGCTCTGGCAGCGGCTGTGGGAGGATGGAGGGGTTTGGGTGCAACAGCTGAGGAAGCTTTGACACAGCAGCCATCAGGAGAAATCCTGCCCGGAGGTCTCGGGGCTGACACGGGACATCTGGAGCAGCAGCAGCTCCCCGGAGGAGCACCAAGTTCTTGGAGAGCTGCAAAGGGAGAGATCACAGCACCACAGACTGGGTTGGGCTGGGAGGGACCTTAAGGAACACCCAGTGGCGCCCCTGCCGTGGCAGGGACACCTCCCACTGTCCCAGGCTGCTCCAGCCCTGTCCAGCCTGGCCTTGGGCACTGCTGGGGATGGGGCAGCCACGTGGTTGCCCGTGGCAAACACTGGCCCTGTGTTTGAAGGCTGGTGAGGCTGAGTCTGAGCACAGGGGAGCACTGCAAGAGTGCAACCCCTGCGGGGGCAGGGAAGGCAGAGAACGGCATCCATGCAAGGAGGGATTCTGCCCCTCTGCTCCTCCCAGGTGAGGCCTCACCTGCAGAGCTGCCCCAGCCCTGGGCTCCAACATCAGCAGCACCTGGAGCTGCTGGAGAGAGCCCAGAGGAGGCCCCGGGGCTGCTGCAGGGCTGGAGCCCCTCTGGAGCCAGGCTGGGAGAGCTGGGGGTGCTCACCTGGAGAGGAGAAGGATCCAGGGAGAGCTGGGGGTGCTCACCTGGAGAGGAGAAGGATCCAGGGAGAGCTGGGGGTGCTCCCCTGGAGAGGAGAAGGATCCAGGGAGAGCTGGGGGTGCTCCCCTGGAGAGGAGAAGGATCCAGGGAGAGCTGGGGGTGCTCACCTGGAGAGGAGAAGGATCCAGGGAGAGCTCAGAGCCCCTGGCAGGGCCTGAAGGGGCTCCAGGAGAGCTGCAGAGGGACTGGGGACAAGGCAGGGAGGGACAGGACACAGGGAATGGCTCCCAGTGCCAGAGGGCAGGGATGGATGGGACATTGGGAATTGGGAATTGTTCCCTGGGATGTGGGGAGGGGCTGGGATGGAATTCCCAGAGCAGCTGTGGCTGCCCCTGGATCCCTGGCAGTGCCCAAGGCCAGGCTGGGCACCGGGGCTGGGAGCAGGCTGTTCCATGGCAGGGTCAGTGTCCCATTCCCGGTCACTGTCCCGGTGCCATTCCCGGTCCCGAGCGGGGCGGGGCCCGGCCGGACTCGGCATGCCGTGGGCGTGGTCTCATTTGCATGAGCCAATGGGAGCGGGGCTATGCAAACGAGGCGGCGCGGGTTGGCCGGGGCGGGCGGGGCAGCGCGCGCGGGGCGCCTTTGTCCGGCGCGGGCGGCGGGGCCGGAGCGGCCGGAGCGGCCGGAGCGCGGTGTCCGCCCCTGCCCGTGTCCCTGTCCGGCCTTGGCCCCGTGATGACTCTGGAGGAGCTGCCCGGGGAGCGCCGCGCCGCCGGGAGGTGAGGCCGGGGGGGCGGCGGGGGCCGGGCGGGGAGCGGCGCGGGGCGGCCGGTGACGGCCGGTGCCGCGTGTCCCGGCGCAGGATGGAGCAGGCGGGGGACGCGCTCGAGGAGGTGCTGAGCAAGGCGCTGAGCCAGCGGAGCCTCACCCTCGGCGTCTACGAGGCGGCCAAGCTGCTCAACGTGTGAGTGCCACCCCCTCCCCACCGCACCTCCCCGTGGGTCCCCCCCCAACCCCCGGCGCGCCCGCGGTGACGGCGGTGCCCCGCAGGGACCCCGATAACGTGGTGCTGTGCCTGCTGGCGGCCGAGGAGGAGGAGGCGGGGGACGCGGCGCTGCAGATCCACTTCACGCTGCTGCGGGCCTTCTGCTGCGAGAACGACATCAACATCCTGCGCGTCAGCAACCCGGCGCGCCTGGCCGAGCTGCTGCTGCCCGCCGCGGGGCCCGACCCGCCCGCCGACCTGCACTGCGTGCTCGTCACGGTGAGCCCGGGGCTGCCGCCGCCGGCGGGGAACACCCGCGGCTCCCCGGTGCCGCTCGGGACCCCCCACCCCGGGCTCGAACCCGCGGCCAGGGCACCGGCTGCGTGCGCCCCTCGTTTGCTGTGTGCTCCCCATCCTCCTCCTTTGTTCCTCCGCTCTTTCTCCTGTTCTGTCTTTTCTTTCCTCAGCTTTCCTCCTTTCCTCCATTCCCTCTTTATTTTCCTCCATTCCCTCTTTATTTTATTTTCCTCCGTTCCCTCTTTATTTTATTTTCCTCCATTCCCTCTTTATTTTATTTTCCTCCATTCCCTCTTTTATTTTCCTCCATTCCCTCTTTATTTTATTTTCCTCCATTCCCTCTTTATTTTATTTTCCTCCATTCCCTCTTTATTTTTTCCCCTTCCCTCTTTATTTTTCCCTTTTTCCCTCCCTCTATTTTTCCCTCCCTCCCCCCACTTTTATCTCTCCCTCCTGTTTTTTTTTTTTTTTTTTTTTTTTTTTTCCCTTCCCTACTCTGCCCCAGAGTCCAAAGCTAAACTCCTCACATGCTCCCAGGCCTGACTTGTTTGTTTGCCTCGCCAGCAATTTAAGATGATTCACACTCCTGCGCTTTCTGCTGTGCTTCCCCCCCGCCCCCCCCCGCGCCGCTCTCGGCTTGTTTTTGCTGCCGTGCTGGAGCTTTTTGCCGTCCCCTTTCCAGAACCCGCAGGCGTCGCAGTGGAAGGACCCGGCGCTGAGTCAGCTGATGTGTTTCTGCCGGGAGAGCCGGTACCTGGACCAGTGGGTGCCGGTGATCAACCTGCCGGAGCGGTGACCCCGGGCCCGGCCGCCGCAAGGCTCTCGCTCAGGAAGGAACTCCCTGCCCCGGCTCCGGGAGGGGAGGGGAGAATAAAAACCCGACGGCAACAGCGAAAAATAGATATAAAATAATAAAGCTAAAACTGATGTCATTTTGGTGGGGGGGGGGGAGGGTTTGGCTGCAGTGGGGCTGGAGCTGAGGAGAACAGGGACGAGCCCAGCCCCGGAGCCCTCCCGAGAACTCCCCTCACTCCTCCTGTCCTTAAGTGCCACTTAAAGTTCCTGCTTTAAACACCTTAACGAGCAAACAAGGTTAATCGAGGCCTTTTGCCAGCAATGTTGTTGTATTTTTGGGATGTAATTCTCACGTTTTTATGCTAAGATATATAATAATAATAATAATAATAAGTTATTTTCTGATATCAATGGAAAAATTATTTATACTTGGAGGTTTGAGAACCGAAACGCCCTCAAGCAGTTGGTCTGCAACCACGAATCTTCTCCCAGTTGGCTGCAAAAGCAGTGCCATTAATATAATTGTTTGAAATTCGAGTGTTTTCTGGGGTTATGGTGTTCTTGTTTTGTGTTTTCTTTTTTTTTTTTTTTTTTTTGAAATAAAGTGTAAAATCAAACCTTTGGCCCAGGCTTTTATTTCCTCACTCCACGAGTGCAGACACAAGGGCTGAGCAGCAGCTGCTTCCTCCTGGCCATGGGCAAGGTCCTGTTGTGCAGCTCCAGTGTGGGTTCATTCCCGGCCCCTCCCAAGCAATTAAACGCCGAAGCAGCCCCATGTGCTGCAGGAAATGTTGGGAATGTTATTTATTTATTTATTTTGCTTGAACGCTGCTACAGCAGGCGCTAAAAAAAATTTAAAATAAACAAACAAAACCGCCAAAAAAAAAAAAAAAAGGGGCTTTGCTGCCGAGGTTTCTGCAGCTCCTCCTTGGCAGGTGGGAATCCTGATTCCCTGGGGGAGCAAAACCTGGCCTGGGGTTTCCTTGCACAGCCCCGGGATCTGTTTGCACCCCCAGCCCGGGGCTGGCAGCTCCCAGTTCCTCGTTAATGACACAGCCGGGCTGGCACAGGTGGCATTTCTCCCCGTGGCAGGACAACCCCCAGCCCCTGCTGCTGGCACTGCCCGGGGACAGCGGTGACACCACGCTGTCCCCCCCCCCCAGGACACCCTCGTGTGCCCCAGCAGGGCACGGGGTCACTCTGTCCCCAGCCCTGGCGGGATCCGTGCCAGGACGGGAGGCTGGACCTGTTCTCCCACTCCTGGGATGCTCCAGCACGAGGCCACCCTGTCCCTGTCCCTGTCCCCAGCCCAGGTCCCACCCTGTGCCTGGGGACACTGCAGCAGCAGCAGCAGGTTTATTTCTCCAAGCTCAGATTCAATCCAAACCCCTCTGGTTTCTCCCAGTGTCACCCCCAGCCCTGACCCCACACCACAAAGTGGGGGGTCCTGGGGGAACCTGGCCCAGCACACAAATTCGCATTTTTCTCCTCAAATCAGCACACAAATTCACATTTTTCTCCTCAAATCAGCACAAAAATTCGCATTTTTCTCCCCAGATCAGCACACAAATTTGCATTTTTCTCCCCAGATCAGCACACAAATTTGCATTTTTCTCTCCAGATCAGCACACAAATTTGCATTTTTCTCCTCAAATCAGCACACAAATTCGCATTTTTCTCCTCAAATCAGCACACAAATTCGCATTTTTCTCCTCAAATCAGCACACAAATTCTCATTTTTCTCCCCAGATCAGCACACAAATTCGCATTTTTCTCCTCAGATCAGCACACAAATTCTCATTTTTCTCCCCAGATCAGCCAGCTTGGCCAAGGACAAGAGGGGCAGCCCAGTGATGCACCACGGTGGGGTCTCACCACGGGTTTCTCTCCCAGCACCTGTGGATGCAATGGCTTCACTTATTAAAAAAAAAAAATCTACAAGGGCAGAGTCTGCATTTCCCCAGATTTTACCATCTCTGCTCTTTCTGGGGGTATTGATGGCAAAAAGCGAAGAGCAAACCTAACCACTCCAGATTTCAGTGCATTATTGTATTTTCAAAACTGGTGTTTAATTTTTTCACCAAAAATTAAACGCTGTCAGACTTGGGCAGCTGTGCTGGGTCACCAGGCAGGATCAGCACCCTGCCACGAGCTTGACTGAAGGGCAGACACCAAGAACATCCCTGCAGCCACAGCAGGGATCTCAAACCAAACCAAACCAAACAAAACAAAAAATTCCAATCTCTTCCCAGCTCCCTGGGAAAAACAAGGACCAAGAGCAGGAGGCTCTTGGGCACAGCTGGGCACAGCTGGACTCCCCTCAGCCCACGCTGAGCAATTAACAGAGCTCATTAATTCTGGCCAGGTGTGTGGCAAACAGACACAGACACGGTGAAAAGGAATCAGTGCAGAGCCACGTTGTTGGTTTTTTTTTGGCTGCCACTAGAAAAAGTGCTCTGATTACAAAAATAATCTGCAGGCAAGCACGGGGTAAGCAGCAGGTTTCTCTGTCAGGCTGATTTTCGGAGCTCTGCCCAAGAGATTTGTCAAACAAAGTTGAATTGTTTTATTCTATATCAAAAGTGGGTCTATAATTTCATACAGAAATGACAAATACGCAACGTAAGTGACAAGTGGTTCACAAATTCTGCAAATATCCTCCCAGAAATGCAGGGTTGTGGCAGATGACTTCAGCTGCCTGCACAGAAGGACATTTGCAGCCAGCTGAAGGCAGGATTATTTTTGAACCCTTCAAAATTTGCTGTTAATATATAAGGTTTATATGTCTACACACACACACACAGAGAAAGACTTTTTTATTACATGTATATATAAAATATATACTAGATGGAAAGGCCCTCAATTATAAATGCATAACCACAAGCTGGAGCTAATTTGGCATTTTTCCTGTTTAAAAATGGATTTTTTTTTTTTTTTATAAAAACGAGTCAAGTTCTGACTCCCTGCTCAGAACCCAGCTGGGATTGGGAGCAAGGGCAGCGTTCCTCCAGCTCTGCCAGGGCACTTCCAGCCTCTCTTTCTCTTTTCATTTCTTTGAGGGTGTGTTTTCTACTAACACAGGTTTTTTTTTTTTTTTTAATTCGAGAAGAAAACGCAGCAGAATCCAAGCTGGAAATTCTGCTTTTCCAACTCATGGAAAGCAGGGGGAGCATCTCTGATTCCCAACTTCATCCTTTAAAAGCCCTGGGCTGAGAGGCCAGCAGGAGGAAGGCTGAGGCAGAGCTCCCCAGCAGCTGCTACAATCATTTTGCAAGGTAGATTTTGCTAGAAAATGCACTTTAAGCATGCCTGTGCACAAACAGGTGCTGCCAGCACAGGCACAACACCCACCCCCCCCCAAAAAAAAAAAAAACAAAAAATCCATAATTTTATAAAATGTAAACCCAGTGATTCCATCAGGTCTCTACAGCTTTGCTGTATCTGCAAAGCTCAGGCAACTTTGGTCGTGCTGGAGTTGGCAAATGCCACCAGGACCCCCCGTGCAGGGACCCTGGAGCCCATTCCCTCGGCCAGGACAGACAGGGATCGAGTGGGAAAGCTCCTAAGAGAGGGACAGGGACCAGCAGGAATGCCTCGGGGAGCTCAGGGAATGCCCTGGGCAGGCTCAGGGAGTGCCCGGGGGCTGCAGGTACCTGGGGGAGCGGCGGTGCTGGGCAGGAGGAGGAGCTGGCCCTGCCCTATAACAAAATGCAGGTTTTCTTGTCCTTGAAGGGGTTCTCGGAGGCCGGGATTCCCATGAGCAGCGGGTCCTTCTTGGCGTGCTCCTCGCAGTACAGCATGAGGTCTGCCGAGGCCTTGGACACCTGTGGGGGCAATCAGCACACAGAGGGGCTTGCCAGGGGATGGATTGTAAAATGCTGGGAGGGCTGGGAGGGCTGGGAGGGCTGCTGGGGGATGGACTCGCTCCGAGGGTTTGCTGCTTTGATCCACAGGGAGCGAGGGCAGGGATGGAGCCCGGCGCTCCCTGGGGCCGGCTGTGATGCCAGGCAAAGGCCCCAGCAGGGAACTGCAAACAAACTTCTCACCATCACAATCAGAAGCAGCTGTTCCCTAATTACAGCACCTTGTAAGTGTTCCTTACCCCATCAACTTTTGCCACACTGCACCGTAAGTACCTTAAAGCCAATCATCTAAAATGACCCTCGTGAGTCCACCTTTCACAGTTCTGTTTCTCCACGGTATCCAGTCCAATCCACAAAACCCAAAACTTGTTTCTAGTTCCCTTTCTCTCTCAACAGCGTCTGTCCTTGTCCATTTCTAAATCAGCATCTCTTATCTCAAAGTTTACACACAAACACACACTATGTGTGAGCCTTCTGTCAGACTTTAAGCATTCTCTACAAACCCGCTTCCCACAGGGCTCCAAAATAATTCCAGAGGGATTTTCATCTCTCCTGCAGCGACAGGACAAGGGGGAACAGCTTCCCACTGCCAGAGGGCAGGGTTGGGTGGGCCACAAGAAATGGATTTATTTGGATTTGTTGAGTTTGGAGTGGGGGGGGGACGCTGAGCTGTGGGTGCACAGAGACACAAAACACACACAGAGTTATCTCCCTGTCCTACAGCCAGGAGGGGAAAAACAAGGAAAAGGAGGGGGAAGAAGGCTGTGCTCACCTTTATCCTCTCGATGGAGGCCTCTATCCTGAGCTGCTGCACGGTCCTGCGGGCCTGGGCGATGTTGTTGGTGCTGGTGGCTGTCTTGCCTGACATTTTCAGTGGAGCAGGGAGGCTCTGCTTGGGAAGACAGGGAGCTGCTGTTTGTTATCCCAGAAGGCAGCACAGCACCCTGACCTGCTGTTACACACAGGCTACACACTGCAAAAAGTGATCTTTAAACATTATTATTATTATTATTATTATTATTATTATTATTATTATTATTATTATTATTATTGTATCCAACAGGACCAATCAGCTGAAAAACAGCTCTGGGGGTCAAACACACTCCAGAGAAAGGCAGGGAGCTGCTGTGCTGTCAGATTAAGCCCTTTTCTGACCAACTGAGAGGTGTTTGAAAAACTTTTACTCCATTCTCAGTCTCATGGGAAGGGTGAAACAACACAGATGTTACAATTCATGCCATCACAACCAGAAGCTGACTATTTTATATGTTGGAGAATTCTCCACACATTCATTTCCCACACTGTGCAGGTTTCTGCAGCACAGCTTGGGCCACTGGATCCCCCCACCTGCAGCTTCCCCTGGGGTTCCAGGGATCCCAGAGGGTTCTGGAAAGCCACAACGTCCCCAGGAGCTGCCCCAAGGGAGGGGACAGCTCCTGAGCCCAGCAGGGTGAAAGCCAGGAGTGGAGTGAGCCAGGAGGGAGGCACAGGATACTGGGGTGGGAAAAGCTCCCTGAGCCCATCCCGTCCAACCATGCCCAGCACTGCCCTGTGTCCCCAAATGCCACATCCACAGGGCCTTAAATCCCTCCAGGGATGGGGTCACAGCTGTGCCAGGCCTGGAGAAACATCCTGGGGAGAAATCACATCCTGGCACGGGCTGATCCCAGCACCCCAGGCTGGTTCTCCACCTTAGGCTTAGTCCCAAGTGCCCAAGGCCAGGCTGGACACTGGGAGCAGCCTGGGACAGTGGGAGATGTCCCTGCCCATGGCAGGGGGTGGCACTGGATGGGCTTTAAGCTCTCTCCCAACCAAACCAGCCTGGCACTCCAAATTCTTCAGGTCTGCAGGAATCCCAAGAGCTCAGCCCAGGCCTGGCCGTGTCCCCGTGCTGCATCCCGGGCTGGAGCAGGGCTCTGCTGGTTTTGCCCAGCTCCAGGAGGCCAGGGGAGCTGTGTTTGTGTGTGTTTGAGCCCCTCCTGGGCTGGAGCCCCTGGGGCCCTGCAGGAGCCGAGGCAGCTCCTGACCTTTGGGAGCAGCCCCTGCAGGGCTCAGGTTTCTCTGCCCCAGCCTGGCAGCAGGGCTGTTTTCCAGCTGGTGCCCGTGCCAGCCCAGCAGGCTGGGAACAGCGTTCTCCTGCTCCCAGGCCCCGTGTGCAGGGGACATTCCTTGGAAAAGCTTTGGGCAGAGCAATTCCCGAGAGGCAGGAATGCTGGGGGAGGGACGTGCCCTCCTCAGATTTGGTGCCACTAAAAGCTCACTTCCTGCAGGGAAGGGTCAGAGATTCCCCCTGCAGAGCCCTGGATTCTCCAAGCCTTGGGCATTGCCAGGGATCCAGGGGCAGCCACAGCTGCTCTGGGAATTCCATCCCAGCCCCTCCCCACATCCCAGGGAACAATTCCCAATTCCCAATGTCCCATCCATCCCTGCCCTCTGGCACTGGGAGCCATTCCCTGTGTCCTGTCCCTCCCTGCCTTGTCCCCAGCCCCTCTGCAGCTCTCCTGGAGCCCCTTCAGATGAAAAATGAATTTTCCCAGCAGGAAACTCCAACAGGAGCTGCTGGGTTCAGCAGGGGCTCTGCCCACGGGCTCCAGCTACGCAGCCCCAAGCCCCTCATCTCTGGGACAACGAGGAGCTGTTTCACACGGACACAGAGGCACAGATCCACCACAAACTGAGCCCAAACTCCCTGCACGTCTCCCTCACAATGTTCAACAACCCCAGTGGGAAAAACCCAACAAAAAGCAATTTATTGTTACCCAGTAACAAATGCAGCTCTGAGAGGACAGGTCAGGAGCTGCTGATTTCTCCAATTTTTTTTTTTTTTTAGAGGTTAAAAAAGTTGCAAAATTAAGAGATAAACCATTATCCTGTCATTTAACTGGGGAAGGGTCACACTCAGCCTTCCCTCCCCCAGCCCCAAACCCCCTTTTGCCACTGGAGCTGTTGGATTCTCTGGATCCCTTCCCACCCTACACGGACTGACCTCCTTAGGAAAGTTCCAGTGCTTATTTTCCCAGCTGCTTAGCTTTGTTAATAAATGAGATGTTTGGAAAAAAACAAACCAAAACAAAACAAGCCAAACCGTAAGATTTGAAAATTAAATTGCTGCCTTTGCCCATCTCCAAACAAACACGAGCTTTAATAGCCCTCCTAAGATTACTAAATCTCTTCTGCAGGGAGATTTACAACAACTAGGTCAGCTCCCAATAAATCTGTTTTCCTTCCCAGCTCCTGGCAATGGATCCGAGCTGCTGAAGCCATGGGATTTCTCCCAGGGCACCCTGGACGTCCCAGAACTCCCCAGATTTAAGCTGGAGGTGCCAGAATCCTGCAGAATGTGGGGGTTCAGAGCCCTGGGCAGGGTTTTCTGGGCTAGGAGGATCTGCCAGGAGAAGAAGTTGCTCCCTGCAGAAACAACCCCTCAGTGGGAGAGGGCAGGGCTCTGATTTCTAGGAAATGATCCCTGGTGCTCAGCAGGCAGCCCTGAGAGCCTCCCCCATCCCCTACACTTTCCCTTTGGGATCTCTCGTGTCCCAGCACTCCCAGCCACAGCTCCTCCTTCTGGTGCTAAATGCACCAAAAATGAACTTTCAACAAGTTTTTTTCCGTTCACCACCTAAACCAAAACGTGGCTGGTGATCCAGGCCAGGCTGGACAGGGCTGGAGCAGCCTGGGACAGAGGGAGGTGTCCCTGCCAGGGCAGGGGTGGCCCTGGGTGGGATTTAAGGTCCTTTCCAGCCCAGAGCACTGCAGGATTTCTGCTGTGACCTCACGCTGCTCCAGGCAGGAGGGGGTTCCCTGTAGGGACACGTGGTGACAAGTTCAGTCCCCTGGGTGTGACAGAGCTGAGCAGGACCCAGGGTGGTGGTGACAGAGATTCCCAAAGCCCAGGGCAGCTGCAGGCACGGCTGCAACTCTCCCTTGGGTTGGACTCAGAGCCTAAAACGAGACAAAAGGATCAGACCCAGAACAGCCTCCCCTGTCCCCCCTCTGCCATGGCAGGGCCACCTCCTGCTGTCCCAGGTGCTCCAAACCCACCCAGCCTGGCCTGGGACGCTGCCAGGGATCCAAGGGCATCTCCAACATGGGCACCTTGTGCCAGGCCTGCCCACCCTGCCAGGGAAGGATTTATTCCTCATTTACCCACAGAACTCTGCAGAGGAGGATTCCCACCAGCTGCACTTTGCCGGGAAAAAGACAAAACCACAGGAAACTTCCCGTGCACTTCCTGCAGGCACACACCTGCATTTTTTCCTTTCTTGAAACACCTGCAGACAGGTGGAGCTGCCCCCCTTCCACAGAAAAGCCCTGTTTTTCCAGGCCTTGCCCTATTTCTTTCCCCAGGCTTTAGGTAGCGGGGTTGCCACGCAGCAGATCCCCGGATCCGCCTGGGCTGCCTGCCAAAGCCCAGCTCCAGTGGGATAATTAAACTCTGGACTGTCTTATTTACTCTCTTACATCCAGGACTTGTGAGGCACCTGCTGAGTGAAAGGCAATTAAATCAGCACTGCTAAAGCAGGGCTGGGGATCTGCTGGAAATCCCAGCAGCTCCCAGTTTGCTCCAGTTATGCCAAGCCAGCTCATACTGGAGCAGCAAAGCCAGGCTGGCAGCAGGATAAGCCCTCAAAGGTGTCTTGTAACGGTTTCTTTTGAAATAAAGCAGATTTTGAGGTGAACAAATCAAAGCTTGGATCAAGAGAGCAGGCTGGGCAAAACACAAACCAACACCAGTGACAACGAGAGCACCCACCCGTGTAACACCCCGCCAGGCCTGGGTTGGGTTTCCCAGCCCCTGGTTGGGTTTCCCAGCCCCTGGTTGGGTTTTCCCAGCCCCTGGTTGGGTTTCCCAGCCCCTGGTTGGGTTTCCCAGCCCCTGGTTGGGTTTTCCCAGCCCCTGGTTGGGTTTCCCAGCCCCTGGTTGGGTTTCCAGCCCCTGGTTGGGTTTTCCAACCCCTGGTTGGGTTTCCCAGCCCCTGGTTGGGTTTTCCAGCCCCTGGTTGGGTTTCCCAGCACTGCCAGCAGGGATTTAAAGTTACAGCTAGCCTACAAATGCAGGTTCCAAAGGCCTCTCCCTTCCCAGAGCCACTGGAGCCCTGCTGGGGAGGATGGAAAGGAGGAAAGGGCAGGAGAAGGACAAGGGGTGTTCCCAACACCCCCACTGACCCTGCTCCCCCTGGTGTGGGTGCCCTGCACACCCTGCAGCCCCACGGGGTGGGAGGGAAGGAGGGAGCCCCAGGAGTCACTGCTGCTGCTGCAGGGAATCCGTGCTGGGGCAGCTCCAGCCCGGAAATGTTTGGCTGCTGCTGCCTGATAAACCAGGAACAATCTCCACCATGGGAATGATCCCACTTCTCTTAAATACACAGCAATAGGGGGGAAAGAGGGAAACAAGCAGCTGGACAAGCTCAGAGCTGCTGTTCCCAGCTCATTCCCAGCCTGGAGCTCGAGTTAGAGGTTTCAGGAATTCCACACGAGCGCTGCAGGTCTCCAAGTGACACCATTCCCATTCCCTGCTGTTTGCTGGGAGACTTTGAAGCTGGCTCTGGTTTGTCACCACCACTGACACAGGCTCTGGCTGCTGCTTCACAGCCTTGCCTGCGAGACCATTCTGCTCCCTCCTTCTTCCCTGGCACGCTTTCACCCCACTGCCTTCAGCTGGCACCCTGCAAACAATTTGGGAATAACACCAGCAACCCCCAAATCCCAGCTCCAGCTGCCTCCTCGCAGCAACTCACACCCCCCAGAGCTCACAGGAATAAAAGGAATAAAATATTGCTCCTGCAAATGCAGGGATTTGTCGGGCAGGAAGGTGCTGGGAGGAGGAAGAGGAAGAGGGGATGCACAGAGTGGCACCAAGCTGAGGGAAATCCTTATGGAGGAGAGGGAAAAAGAGCCCCCAGGGCCCCTGGAGGGGTGGCACGAGCAGGGGGTGATGCCAGAGCCTGGGCTGACCCTCGTGCCCCACTCCAGGGGCAGGGCAGGTGTGGGGTGAGGCTCCCATGGTCTCGGGGTGCTCCGCACGGGCCGCGCTCCCAGCAGCTCTGCGGGAGCCGGGGCTGGTCGGGACTTGAATACTGGGGGTTGGTTTTCCTACAGGGCACCCTGGGGAGCTCAGGGTTTGTCATGACTTGCAGAACCTGAAAATGCTCCCAGTCCAAGGCAGGAGGCCACTGCTGGCATTGAAGGTGGGGGCAGGAATAAAGAACTCAGTTCTGAGCAGGCATCGGAGCACAACCACAGGCAGAGCCGAAACAGTTCCACAGGAGCAGCACAAAGCCTCTGGAAGTGTGACCTTCCCTAGATCTGATCTCTGATTTTTTAGGCCTCCAGTGGAAGAATCTGTTGGAGGAACCTCAGTGTGCCTGGCTCTATTTTCAGCCCAAGTGCTGCAGAGGATTTGGAGGCGCAGTGAGAGCTGAGGTGTCCTGGAGAGGAGAGGAGAGGAGAGGAGAGGAGAGGAGAGGAGAGGAGAGGAGAGGAGAGGAGAGGAGAGGAGAGGAGAGGAGAGGAATTCCAACTCAGTTCCAGCCCAGCAGCCCATCCCAGCCCGGCAGAGCTGCTCCCTGCCCCAGCCATGCTGCCAGCCTGGTTTTTCCAGCAGCCCAAGGGAAAGCCCAGGGCTCTGCTGGCCCGGTGTGGGGCCGTGCTGACACCCAGTGGAAGCACCGGAGCTGGAATCTTTTCCTTCTGCCAAAGAGAATGGAAAACGAAGCTGGGCAGCAGGAAAGCACCGGGGTCCTGCCCTCAGCCAGCAGACAGAGCTGAGGGTGCAGTAAAGCAGGGATTTGAGATGCTTTTGGGGCGGTTCTCTCTTGATGGTGTTTTTGTCCCATCCCTAGAAGGGTCCAAGGCCAGCATGGAGCAGCCTGGGACAGTGGAAGGTGGCCTTGCCCATGGCAGGGGTGGCACTGGATGGGCTTTGAGGTCCCTCCCAACCCAAATTCTGGAATTTCACGATCCTTATTCCCCACACAATATTCCACAGATTTCTGGGAGCACCCCAAGCCACTGCTGCCCTTTGCAGACTGAACACAACATCCACAGGGCAAACTTCCCAGGAAAAGTGGCAACAGGGGCCACCCATGACCTCCCTGCTCCCATCACGGGGAAGGAGGAGGATTTTTCCACACCTACCCCAAACCAAGCTGTGAGTAGCAGCTCCCTGGTTGAGCAGGTGAGAAGGGCTGGATTTTTAAGCAGGACTGGATTTTTAAGCAGGACTCAGGTGAGATTTACAGGCATGGCACAAATATTTTATACGAGCTAGAGAAAGTTTAGGTTTGATGAAAGAAAGCAAGATCCTCCCCAGACAGGATCCTCCCCCAGGGATCACAGCCTGGAAAAGGAAAGCTGGAGCATCTGGCAGCTGCAGGGCTTGCAGTGGTTTTGGGGAGAATGGGGCTGCTCTGGGATGCTCCACAGCTCAGGCAGCTCAGATTTCAAACCAAATTTTCCAGCAGAAAAGGTCCAGCAAGGCCCAGCTCTGCTGCCACCCCCCCTCCTGGAGGAGCTGCAGCAGCCAGGGCTGGATGAGAGCTGGGAATTCTGGCCAGGCAGATCCACCTGGTTTGCACAGGGTGCCTGTCAGTGCAAACACAGAATCAAAGCCCCTTGAAGCACAGAACATCCATTTGTGATGTTTCCTCCTTCAGAGAATTTACACTTGAGAGTAATGAGAGATTCTACACTACAGGTCTTTTTTTTTTAATTACAAATAATGCTGCCAGCGTCTTAATTGGGGATTAGAATCCTTAATGATGTGAAATGAAAGGAAACAGGCAGCTCCCAAGATCTTCAATTGGACTTGGTGTTCTGGGTGTTTAATTAAGACTGTGCTCCTCCATAACCTCCCCTTCCTCAGTTATTCCAGCACCATCCTGCTGATCAAACTGGGCTGCAGCTCCCTTTGATTTTCCAAGTCAGCCCCCACTGTGGGATTCTGTCAAACCCAATGTACATTCTGGGAGAGGAGCAGTGGAAAAACCTGCTTTTGCTTTCCTCTGCATTTCTCCTGACTTCATTTTTTATACCTTTAGCACACACTTTTAAAAGCGACTTTTAGATCAAGGTAACTTTGAAAAACATCTGAGCAGTGTTATTTTAAAGACATCAGCCTGAAGCCACTGGAAAAGGCAACGAACTGCAGGGCAGCCTCTCCACAGCAGGTCCCTGTTCCTCCCCACAGGGAAAGAGGGAAAAACTCCAAAGAGACATTTGCAGGGAGACTTTCAGCTGCATGAAAATCAGGCTGCAAAGCAGGAGAGGGCTGTGCTGAAAGCTCCAGCCTGGCCCCAGGTTCTGTGACCTTCAGCAGATTCTTTGTCTGGCACAGATAAAGCCAGGGATGCTCTGGGGAGAGCCCCACGGGGCTCAGCTCCAGGAACTGGGAAGGTGGGAAGGATTTCACCACCTCCTTGGCTGCAGGAATTTATCCAGGTGCCTGTTTTTAAGGATGGGGGGGAACATAGGATAATTTGCATTTTTTAATGCAAAACACGTGTAGCACAGCAAAGACAGAAATGATGAAGATTTGCAGGCTGGTAAAAATTGTCCCCTAATCAGGGAAATAAACAAGGAAAAGCTTAATTTCTGTGGGAAAAGCAGTTTTTTGTGCCCCCTAAACTCAACCCAAAAGCAGTCAGGCAGTTAAAAGAATGAGGTGAAAAGCGTCAGCAATCCTGCCAAGGACTTTATATTTGTTCTGCTCCAGAATAAAATTAAATCATCAGGGCTTGGGACCTGTCATGCTGCTTTGTATTTTGCATGGAATAAAAGAACCAGCATGGACTGGAAACTCACCTACATAGGCAGACTTGCTCCCTGTCCAGCTTGCCTTGATGTTATCGGTGTAATGATCCTGAAATAAGAATAAAATCAAAATTACAAGGATGTCACAGTGCAAGAAAGTCAAAGCTTTCTTTGGAGGGGGGGGTTGGCACTTGTGGCTTAATGCCAATCACAAAAACATTAATTTGAGATTGGAAAATCCACCTCAAACTTGGAGCAGCCTGGGATAGTGGAAGGTGTCCCCTCCCAAGGCAGGGGGTGGGACTGGATGGGATTTAAGGTCCCTTCCAACCCAAACCATTCCAGGATTATTTTGTCCCCGGAGACTCGGAGCTGTCAGCCTCCAGTGATGTGTCCTCACAGCTGGGTGTAAATCACTGCCTGAACAAATCTGAGAGCTCACATTCCCTGTGGGGGCCTTGCACACCCAGAAAGAAACCTGGAATTGTATCAGCCCTCGTATCCTGGAGCCCCTTTAGGCCCTGGAAGGGCTCTGAGCTCTCCCTGCAGCCTTCTCCTCCCCAGGTGAGCACGCCCAGCCCCGTGAGGGTGATGGGAACCATCAGGTGATGGGAATTCTGTGAGAGCTGGAGCAGGGAGGGGATTTACAAGTAAAATCACCTTTCCCTTCACTCTCCTGGCCGTGCTGCTGCACAACCCCTGCAGCTCACACACAGGTGTGCAAACAGACACAGGTCAGGTTCCAACACCTCCCGGTCCAACAGGGGCTGGCAATTCCCATGGGACCCTCTCCTGGGATTCCCAGTGCAGGTTCCCAGCGTGGAAGGGGGATCAGAGGCACTTCCTGAGCTGGCAGAGCCAGGGCACGGCCGGATCCGGGGTTGCCCCTGGCAATTCAGCCTTTGGGATGGATCCAACCTGCACTGCCAGGGGCTGCTGGAGCCCTGGCACCGAGCCCTGGAGCTGCTCCGTGCCCGGCCCACAGCCACCCCCTTCCCTCATTCCCAGAGGAGAAGGAGGGAAAAACCCACCTGAAATTGCCCAGGGATGGTCCTGAGCCAGGCAGGCAGTGACAATTTACTTGCAGGGAATTTTGGAAGGAATTTGAGATGGGACTTCTGAATTGTTTTTGATGACGTGGTTTATTTTTCTTATCTTCTACACAGGCAGGAAGGGTGAATTTGGCTCATATTGTTACAGTATGGTTTAGAAGGTCTCAAGACTCTTAGTTGTAAGACTTTTTAAGGAGTTATTGATTAATAAAACACTGTCAACAAGGATATTTATGTTTTTGACTCAATCTTTAAATGGACTCATGCTACAGTGTAAGCTTCCTTAGCCAACCACGTTATGGCACACAAACCTACAGTGCTGCATTCTAAACTCTTTGTTTACTTCTGTAATTACTTTTATTTTTTCTCTATCTTAAACTCTAAAACTCTAAACTTCCTTTTATTTAGCTTAACATGTCTCTGCTTTAAACTATAAATCCACATTCTCCCTTCTAGCCCCTCAGTTTGGGAACCTTTCCCAAGGTCTCAGGTCAAATCCTGGGTTTAATTCTAAGCTTTGGCTTCCAGGCCCAAAGCTCTGAGAATTCCCTGCATTTCAGATTCCAACAGGCAGCAGGGGCAGCATTCCCATTGTAATCACACCCCACTTCCCGTGCTGGAGACGGGATCACACTTCTAACAAGTGCTGGTCAGATCATTGTGTGGAGGAGGAAAATAAATTGTGTTAAGGACAGTCTGCCTTGCCACAGTCCTTGTCCCCGTGCCAGGCTTGTCCTGTCCACATCCAGCAAGGAAACCAAAATAAATCAACGTGACACGTAACCTCCTCCAGGGACGTGTGGCTGCTGCACAAAATCAAAGCCAGAATGGAAAAGCTGCTGCTCTGCTTATCTGTGCAACGTCCCAACCTGCTCACACCCCCTGGAAACCGTCAGGGGAAAATAAGAAGAACTTTAAAATTGACTTGTGCATCCTGAGGGGGACGAAAACACGGTCAAAACAACCAGGGAGCACCTGGAATGGTTTGGGTTGGGAGAGACCTTCAGGGATCAGCCAGCCCGAGCCCATCTACAGGGCTCCTACAGGGAATGCTGCATCCCCTGGGAATGCTGGATGCCCCAGAGCCACGTGTCTCTCCAGGGGCTGGATGTACCCCCACCACACTCCCACCTCCCATGGGGACCCCTAGTGCTCCCCCCACCTTCCTGCTTCTTCCTAAAATCCCATGGAGAATCCCACCCACACCCCTGAGGAATTCTGTCACGGCCTCTGCTCTTTCTCATCGATTTTAAGTATTTTTAAATTGACTTGTGCATCCTGAGGGGGATGAAAACACAGTCAAAACAACCAGGGAGCACCCAGAATGGTTTGGGTTGGGAGAGACCTTCAGGGATCAGGCAGCCCGAGCCCATCTTTGGTTCATGTGAGCAGTAATTCCAGCCCGGAGCCACACTGATATTCCTGCCTAATCAAAGCTCCTATCAAACCACTCAGAAAAACCCACAAACCCAGCATTGCTGGCATAGTTTGAGGCTGGAGTAATGCACCCCCTGCAAAAGCCTCCACTCGGAGGCCGGGCCCTGCTGGGGAAGGAATAAATCAGGGAAGGGCACGTGGGCTGAGGAAATTCCACAGCTGGATGGGTCCCAGTGCCCCTGGCCAAGGCTGGCAGCACCAGCCAGCTCCTCCTGCACTGCAGGAGTTCCAGCTCCAGCTGGAGCATCCCTGCTTTGCAGGAGGAATCCCTTGCAAGTTCTACAGCAACGTGAACCAGATTCAGCTGGGAAAAGGATGGTCCTCCATAAAGGTCAGGGACACTTTCTGCTGACCCCAGCTCCAAGCTCAGACCAAAATCCCTGACTTTGGGAGGGGGCTTGAAGCTACAGAGCTGAAAATGTAATTTGGGATCTGCTCAAAATTATTCACGGCAACCACAGAATCACAGACTGGTTTGGGTTGGGAGGGACCTTAAAGTTCACCTCATCCCAACCCCCCTGGCCATGGCAGGGACACCTCCCACTGTCCCAGGCTGCTCCAGCCCCAGTGTCCAGCCTGGCCTTGGGCACTGCCAGGGATCCAGGGGCAGCCCCAGCTGCTCTGGGCACCTGTGCCAGGGCCTCACCTCCCTCACAGGGAGGAATTTATCCCTAATATCTCATCCAAACCTGCCCTGTTTTTCCCTTTCTATGGTAACCACCAGTTCTGGATGTTTCCCTGGGTCAGGCAGCAAGGGCTGGGTCCCAGGGCATCCCCTTGGCATTCTCCTGGAAAGTGGGAGGGAGAATTTTCCCTCCTCAGCTTACAGCACCAGGAAACCTCCTGGCTATGGGCTCTGAGGGAGGCTGGGCACAAGGAAAACCCTCCTTTAGATGGGAAAACCAGACAAAACCTCCCCCGTGTGCTCCCACTGGCTCTGCACAGGGAATGGCTCTGGAGGGCGAGGGGTGATGGCACAGAGCAGCTGGATCAGGGCAGCAGCCTGGGAATGCAGGCTGGGAATTCGGGCTGCTCCCTTCCCAGCAGGACTGAGATGGGCTTGTCCACCTGCAAACACCCCGAGAGCCAGGCTGGAGAACAGCCCAGAGCAGGGCTGGGGGCTGGTGCCGCGTGTCAGAGCGGGGCAGGAGGCCTTGGATCACACATCCCACAGCAAAGGGTGCCAAAAACTCACCCATCCCTGCACAGCAGGTCTGGGAAGGCACGGGAGAAGGGATGGGAAGACAAAGGGGGAAAACAAAGGGGGAGCAAGCCTGAGCTGAGCCCAGGGTTTAAACAAGGAGCTGATCCCAGAGGCCTCAGCTGCTGCAGCACAAATAATCCTCACAACACACTTTCTTCCCTTTCCCTCCTCCCTCTGGAACTCCAGCACATGCCAAGACGCTGATACGGACACAGGAAGCTGAATATAAACACATTGCCTGTTTTACCAAATATTCAAAGGAACACAACTAAAAATACTCAGCTGCCGGTGTCCAGGAACATCCCAAAGCTGTGATCCAGCCCCAGCCACGCTGCCTGGGGCTCCCAGGGAGCTGGGATTTGGGGCACACTGAACCCCAGGCCTCAGCTTTCACACAATCCCAACTGGTTTGACTTGGAAGGGACCTTAAAGATCTTGTTCTGTTCCCCTGCCATGGCAGGGACACTTTTTACTGTCCCAGGATGCTCCAAGCCTCATCCAGCCCGGCCTTGGACATTCCAGGGATCCAGGGGCAGCCCCAGCTGCTCTGGGCACCTGTGCCAGGGCCTGCCCGCCCTGCCAGGGAACAATTCCTAATTCCCAGTATCCCATCTATCTCTGCCCCTTGTCCTGTCCCTCCATCCCTGTCCAAAGTCTCTCTCCATCTTTCCTGCAGCTCCTTCAGGCCCTGCAAGGCCACACTGAGCTCACCCCAAAGCTTCTCCTCTCCAGGTGAACATTCCCAGCCTCTCCTCCCAGCAGAGCTGCTCCATCCCTGGTGCCTCCTCTGGATTCCCTCCAGCAGCTCCCGGTCCTTCCTCTCCTGAGGGTCCCAGAGCTGGAGGCATCTTCCAGTGACACCCCAAGAGATCCAGGAGTGGATCCTCTCCTCCCCAGGGACACCTGGCTGGAAGGGGCTCAGCATTCCCTCATGCCCCAGAGCCATGTGTCTCTCCAGGGGCTGGATGTACCCCCACCACACTCCCACCTTCCTGCTTCTTCCTAAAATCCCATGGAGAGTCCCACCACACCCCTGAGGAATTCTGTCACAGCCTCTGCTCTTTCTCATCAATCCTTGCAAAACTCAGAATGGAAGCTTCAACTTCCTTTTTTTTTTTTTTTTTTGTGTCATCAGTGCTGTCTCACCCTTCCAAGCTCCCCCCAGGTGATTCCCGAGAGCAGAAATGATGTGGGACCAAGAGCTCCCAACACTGAGTGCAAGGGGAAGCACTGAGGTTTGGGAAAACGAGCCCCAGCTGTGTAACAGTGCAAAATTCACCAAACAGCTGCACAATTGCAGCAGAGCAGGAATCCCTGGAGTCACCACGCATCTGCAGCTCCCATTTCCCAAGAAAAAGCGAGCGCGCGGCGACTTTCAAGAACTGGGGGTGTCCCCTCCCAATTAACGGAGTTTCCATTAATTATTCCATAATCAACCCCAACCCCTGCCGCTGCTCAGGGGTGTTTCTGTGCCAGGAGGCAGCAGCCTTCCCCCATTCCCAGGCTTTGTGTAAGCACAGATGGAGTTGCAGCAACTCAACCCTCCCCGGAATGCGCGGCCGGGCCAGGGCTGTGCCGGTGCTTCCCCTCGACGAGTGCGAACCTTTGGAAACGATTCCCTCCGCCCCCGCCGCGATCTCCGCTCCGGCAAAGGGGACAGAGGGAAAGGGCGGAGGGTGAGCGGTTCTGGGGCCGCAGCGCGGATCCCTGGAGCGATGCGGGTCCCGCAGGGACACGCCGGGCTCGGGGAGCCGTGTCCAGGGAAGGAGAACCTTCCCACCCCACCCAGCCCCCTGCTCGGCATCTCCCGCTCAGCACCCAGCAGCTCTTTTGCAAAAAGGAGGGAGAGGGATTTTTTTTTTTTTTTTTTTTTAAACGGGCAGGGAGGGACAGGACACAGGGAATGGATTCCCACTGCCAGAGGGCAGGGATGGATGGGACATTGGGAATTGGGAATTGTTCCCTGGGATGGAATTCCCAGAGCAGCTGGGGCTGCCCCTGGATCCCTGGCAGTGCCCAAGGCCAGGCTGGACACTGGGGCTGGAGTAGCCTGGGACAGTAAAAAATGTCCCTTCCAACCCCAACCATTTGGGATTCCATAATTCTACTGTGTCACCCCAGCTCCACATGAATCTGGTTCAAATGCCCCGAGTCTTTTTAGCAACAGAACCTAACACCTTAAGAACTTTCAGCACTTAAAAAGTTATCGCGTTACGTTTGAAATAAAAAAAAATATCTAAAACCCTACAGCACAAGTCAATAATTTGATTTAACACCAGCAAGACATGAGAGATCAGTTGTTCTGCTGCCTGGGAGCCCAAGAAGCTCCTTCAGGGCAAGAGGAGAATTTAATCTTTCTAGGAAAAATCCCCCCATCAGCTGGGTGATTATGGAATGAGCTCGCCCTCAGCATCAGAGCTCCTCTCTGGAATTGATTGCTCCTTGATTAGAGATATCCCAGATGCTGTGGTGCACCCCTGAAATACGGGATTGAGGAGTCATTAACTCCACACTAATCCCTCAAGCTCATTTAGTGGCACCGAGCAGCACAAAATCCTGCCACTGTCCACTACTCACCCTCTACCCCCAGAACTGTGCCAGTTCAGAATTTCTGAACCAATTTACACCCCAGACACACACACGAGTAACGTGTCCCTGGTCCTGGGGGTTCCAAGCCAATTAAAACCCCGGATAATCGCCTGGCAAACTGCTGGGAATTCCATTTTGGCACTTTCCAATTGCCACGCTAATTAAGTCATAGAATCACGGAATATCCTGAGCTGGAAGGGACCCACGAGGAACATCTGGCCCTGCACAGGACAACCCCAAAATCTCACCCTGAGATTTTGGAAGCCTCAGGGAGCTCTGGCATTCCCTGGGGATCTGTTCCGTGCCCACCACCCCCTGCAGGAAGAACCTTTCCTAAAATCCAACTTAAACCCCTCCTGACACAGCTCCAGCTCCTTCCTAAAATCACAATATACACTCAAACCCCTTCCCCCCCGCCAAAAAAAAAAGTAAAGAATTTAAGCTTGCAATAGAGAATCGCAATTTTAAAGTTACTAAAGGAACTAAAAACTTCCAGGAGTTGATCAATGATCTGTGTGGGTCCCTTCCAACTCAGGATGTTCTGCAATTCCATGATTCCAAGCAAACCTATTACTGCAACAGGGTGTGTAATCTCAGTATCAAAACGAAACCTCCTGGAATAATGACGCTTCCCACTAATTAACCTCCTTCCCACACTCGGCCCACAACTCCCCGCACGTGGGAAACTTCCTCCGTCAAGCAGAGCTCGGCGATTCCGCGGAAAACCCACGGCCCGACGGCTGGGAAGGCTAAAACTGGGAAAATTTAAAGGATTTAGGTGAAAGCTGGGGCGGCCCCCGTGGAGTTGGAGCCGCCAGCTCTGGGTGTCCACCGGTGCCACGGGGGAAGCTCTGGAGGGAAGGAGAAGGAAAGGAAGAAGAAATTGCCTGTTTCAGAATTATTTCTGCCTAATTAAGCGGATTTTTTTTTTTTTTTTTTACACAATTAAGCAGATTTCTCCCTCATTCCCGCGCCGCACGCCACTTGTTGAACCACACCGCACCCGCGCGCTGCCTCCCGCCGGGAACCCTCCTCGGCACAACAAAAAAAAAAAAAATCGGTTAAAAAAAAAAAAAGAAAAAAATATACAAAACTCCAAAGCAAGCCCAGAAGCAGCCAGGCACCGCTCGGGCCCGGCCCGCCCCGCCAGGCCCGGCTGCCGAAGGGGCCGGGCTGGCGCTTCCCGCGGGCCCCGCGGTGCCGGGCGCGCTGTGCCGGGCGGCGGAGCTCGCTGTTCCCGGTGGGAACCCCCCTGTCCCGGGCTCCCGGTACTCACCGAGCGCCGCTCCCGGTGTCTCCACGGGCGACCGGAGCGGGAGCGGAGGCCACGCCCACCGAGCGAAACCACGCCCTGTTTCCCCATCGACCACGCCCCCTCCGCGTGGTCCCGCCCCGCCCTGAACGGGGCGTGGCGTTGGATGAACGGGCGTGGCCATGCGAATGGTGGGCGTGGCCACGCGGTTCTCCCAAAGCCGTGCAGAATTCCAGAGCCAAATCCCGCTTGTCCCGTTCCCGAGGGTGGATTCAGGGCGCTGGTGTTGAGTGGGAAGAGCGTGCGCCCGAGGGATGGGAGCAACACGCGGGGCTTCTGGGGGTGGCGGTGGGGGAGAATCCGGCGGGATGGAGGCGCTGGAGCATGGATATCCTGGGAATTTGGGGAGTTAGGGGTTGCGGCGGTCGCCAGGGAGGGGCAGGTGTGGTATTTGCAAAGGCTTGTCTGCTGCCCGAACGAGCCCGGCGTGCCTGTGCTTGCGGGGCTTTGATCCTGGGATCACCTGGGAATACATCTGTCTCCAGAGGCAGGGGAGGGTGTGGACTGAAATTTAAATACGGGCTCCTGCCTGGGAGCCGCAGGAGGGAGAAGGGCTGGGAAATGAGGGAAGCTCTGGCACAGATTGTCCGGGGAACACGTGGCTGCCCCTGGATCGCTGGAAGCGTCCAAGGCCAGGCTGGACAGGGCTTGGAGCAACCTGGGAAGGTGTCCCTGCACACGGCGAGGCGTGGAATGGGATGGGATTTAAGATCCCTCCCAACTCCAGCCGGTCTGGGATTCTACAGAATTCCAGGAAAACTGGGGCAGAAGCTGCGCTCATCCCCATCACCGCCTCTGCCCAGAGTGCGTCCCCACGGAGCATCCCTGTCCTGAGAGCAGCAGGAAAACCTCTCCTCGCCCCTTTTCCATGGTTTTGCCCGATGCCAGCACAGGCGGGTTGCTGCTGCCCCGGCTCCAGCCTGTCTCACAGCAGCTTTTATGGGAGAGGAGATGGGCTCAGCAGTCTGCCCGGCTCCTCTCGATTGCCCTTCCAGCTGGGAACGCAGGGATGCACAGGAGGACCTTGTCCTGCATTATGCCCCAGTGAAAAAAAAAAAAAAACAACAAAAAAAAAACAAAAAAAAAAAAAAAAAAAAAAAAAAAACCAAACAAAGCCTTTGGGAAGACTGTTAAAAGGGAAGGAATTCCTCGTTCGATTCCTATTTAAAAGCACAGGAATCAGGTTTTCCCGAGTGTGGCCACCAGCCAGGCGGGAAGCGTTGCCCTCTCGTGGGCTAAAGCAGCAGCTTCCCACCATTCCGTCCTAACCGAGAGCTTAATTAGCCAGCCTTAATTAACTACCTGGGAGCGCAGCACTCCCAGGCGAGCAGCACCTGACCCGAGCAGGAGCTCGTCGGGGTTCCCTGGAGCTTGCCAGGGATTCCCAGGAGCTTTGCTGGGGCTCCCGTCCCATTCCGGCCAGTTTGCCACGGGGCACACACTGGGAGGGCACCCTGGGGCAGGAACTGGGCACACCTTGGTTGCCCCGGGGCTCGTACTGCGCATACTGGGAACACTGGGACACGCAGTGGACACGCTGGGAGGGCACACTGGTTTGAACTTTGTATTTTCTCTATTAAACATTTATTTTCCTTTCCACCAGGGGCGGGATAAAGGCTCAGCAAGAGGGGATCTGCTGTTTTTCCTTCCTTTTGCTCCCTCCCAGACATTCACCCAGTGGATGTCTCACCTTTGTCTGAAGGCAGGACGGACTTCTTTGGATCCTGGTGATACAAGCACAGGTTTCCCTTTCTTCTACAAGCACAAATATACATGTAAATGTTTATTATTGTTATTAGTGTGTAGTAGTAGCCTAGATCAGGGCACTCACTCTTAGATATCGGGAAGGAATTGTTCCCTATGAGGCCCTGGCACAGGTGCCCAGAGCAGCTGTGGCTGCCCCTGGATCCCTGGCAGTGCCCAAGGCCAGGCTGGATGGGTTTGGAGCAGCCTGGGACAGTGGGAGGTGTCCCTGCCACGGCAGGGGTGGCACTGGAGGGGCTTTGAGATCCCTCCCACCCCAAGCCAGTCTGAGGTGAGATGCTGGGAGGGACTCGGAGCAGGCCTTGGAGCAGTATCCAGGGTGGAATCCCGTCCCCCACCACCATTTCTCTCTGTGAACTCTCGTTATTTCCTGCACAGCGAGGTTCAGAGTTCAGCCGAGGGCTGCCTGCACTGCTCAGCCCGGGAGGGTTTGCAGCAGCTCTGCTCTCAGGGTGAGCTTTGGCCAGAGAAAAAAAAGCCAGATTTCTTCTGCCTGTTTGGCACTGCTGCTCCTTCCCACCTTGGATGTTCCGTATCCCCTTCCAGGGAGATGAGGGATTCACTGAATGAACTCAGGGGGCTTTCCCACAGGGATCATGGAAATCTCTGATGCTGCAGAAAATGAGCCACACTGCTCCTGGCCCCAGCAATCCTGGCAAGAGCAGGCAGAGCAGAAAATCTTAATTCTTGGATAAAATCATCAAGATTATACCACGTTCCCCCTCAAAAACCCCTCAAAATCAGTGATTTTCCCCCAGGATCTGTGCAGAACGGGGATTTTGACTCGGTTTTCCCAGGATCTTTGCAGAATGGAGGAATTTTGGTTTGGTGGTTTCACTGAGCTTGTATTTGACCAGAAATGCAGAGAAACACAATCCTGAAATGAGCTGGGAGCAGGCAGGGGCTCGCTCCTGGTTAGAGGCCGGTGTGGGGTGGAGGTCCTTGTCCTGCCTTTCAGGAAGGGGGTGCTCCCAGCAACCCTGGGATTATCCCTGGGCATGGAATCCGGAGTGGCAGTGACAGAAAGGGACTTCACAAACAAGGCACAGCCAGCAGCCAAGGAAGGCTTTCTCTGGAGCAGGAGCGTAATCGAATTCCGCGTGGGAGAAGCGGAGGTGCAGGAGACAGCACAATGTGATTTCCAGGACAGCCATCCCTCACCTCTCCTCTCTGCAGGGCACAGCCTGTGCCTGTCCCCGTGCGCCTGGCCAGGAGCAGCTCCCGCTCTCCCATCTCCATCCCTGCTGCATCAACAGCTGCCATTCCCTCTCTCCCTCCAGTGTCATCGAGAAGGAACGGGAGCCCAGGCTCCCTTGGCTTTTCCCACCCTTGTCCCAAAGAAGCAGCCCACAGGGATATGGTCTGAACCCACCCAATGCTTATTTTCCCTTACTATTTATCATGTATTCCTTCCACAAAGGAATCCCTTAAATCCCCATCCCTGGGCAGCCGGACCCAGCCTTCCCTGGAAAAGGCTGTCCAAAAGGAGCAAGTGTGATAAACGGTCCCGTTCTGGGTGTCCACGCTGGACACCCCTGGGAAGAGCCTTGCTAAGGCTGTTTGGAGCAATCATTAATGCAACAAAAATTATTAAACACCAAATGTCCTTGTGTTCCACATAGCAAACACCAGCCACCCTTCAGCGTCCTCTTTCTTGGACGTAAAGACTTATTTTTTTCCACTACAAATTAATCAAATGAATCAATGTCTGGAATTATGCCTGTGGGAATGAGTAATTTCTTACAGTTCATACAAATATTTCCCATTTTTGAGCCATATTCTGGCTCATCTTTCCAGATAATCACAAAACCAGCCACTCTCCCCTAGTTCCAGCTTGGCCAGCTGGTAAAGCATCTGACAGCAGAAATGGCTAAAACAATCTGAGCATGAGCATTCCCTTGTTTGTTAATTTTCTTCCCTATTTTTGGGCTTTTTGTTGTTGAAATGACACGTCAGAACCGCCCAGGGACAGACCTGAGTGCTGCAGCTCAGGTGTGCTCTTCCTCGGGGGTGCAAGGAGTTGTTCCCTCACCTCCATATCGATCCCAGCAGGTCCCTATGGGCCCGTACAGGGCTGGACGTGGGTGCAGGCTGGGATCTGCTCCATCCCTGCTCGAGGGACGCTCCAAGCAGTCAGGAGGATGTGGGCAGCAGGCTGTGGGCAGCCAGCGCTGGCAGAAGAAGCCTTTTCCTCACTCCCATCCCAGATGAGACCTTGGTCTTGATCCAAGGACTCCATGTGATGGGTGGGTTTTTTCCCTCCCAGGAGGGATTTTCACTGCCTGGGTGTGAGCTGCTCATCCTTCACCCACGGGCAGCCTGAGGCAGATAATGGCATGCAGGGGTTGGAGGAAAACATGTAGGAACAAAGGAACACCACAGCGTAGGAGAGAAGAGTTTTCACATCTCCATCCTTAGATATTTTTAGTCTGAAAGGCACAAGTGCATCACTGAGCTATGAAAGGAAAGCTCCCTGCTGCTCTCCATGTCAGAGGCTTCAGAGCAGTGCTCTGCCTGCTTTGGAGGAGGTACCTGTGGGCACCTATATCCAGGTGTGGGAAAGCCACGTGCCTTTAGCTGGAGGAGACATCACTGGCAGGGATACCTTCCCCTAGCCCAGGCTGCTCCAAGCCCCATCCAGGTCTTGAACACTGCCAGGATCCAGGGGCAGCCACAGCTTCTCTGGGCACCCTGTGCCAGGGTCTCACCACCCTCAGAGGGAAGAATTTCCTTCCCAAAATCCCATGTAAACCTGCTCTTCTTCAGTTTAAGTCCAATCCCCCTCGTGAAAAGCCCCTCTCACGGCAAATCAGCTGCATTTGCCCTCTGCTCAAGGCTTGGAGCAAGTTCTCAACACAGGCTGCCAAGAAGAGATGGGCTCTGGTGGGACCCCACACCCCCCTTCCCACCCGGATAGGAGCTGAGGGCAGCGGGAGGGGCAGTTGGGATGGTTGGGCTGGAAGACTCTGGTTCTGTGCTAATCCAGGAAAACACAATCATTCCTTTCCCTCTAATTTCCAGGCTTGCTGGAAGTGTGAAGAGGACAAAGATGAGGATGGAGGCAGCCGCCCAAGCCAGACCCAGTTCCAGTGCCCAGCTGTGCCAGCGAGGTTTGGCTCCACCACCACGGGACTGTGAACAAACCCAGCCGAGCCACGGCAGTGCTGGGCTCCCCTCCTTCCTCTGCTCCTCCATCCTTTTTGCATTATTAAATGTGCTCCTGTCTAATAGGATTTTATGCCATCGTTTTTCCCCAAAGTGGGAAAAAAGGAAATAATTAGGGGTGGCAGGTCTAGCCTGGCACACAGCAACACCATTAAGCAGGAGGCTGCTATGCTGCCGTTGGTCTGGAGCCTCTTTAGCATTTTCATTAGCTCTCCAAAGCTTTTGATGTCCCTTATTTACGACACAGACGCTGCAGAGGAGGCAGGCAATGATTAAGACGAGCTTTTACTCTTCTGGAGTGCGCCGGGTACCTCGTGGCTACGGACCCTGCATATAAAGCAATATTGCTTATTATTCCGAGCTGTTCGTTCCATTAATCATGAGCCTGCTTTGCTCTGGGAAGAGGAATTGGAATACAGCAATATTCTGTCTGCTTGTTTTTAAAATACATGTGTGGGTGGACACTCCAGCTACTGCTCACATTTTTCTCTCGCAAGAAGAGCTGTTCGTGATTCTCCTCCCCAGTGTTTTCTTCTGACACTGATTTTGTTCATCGAACTCGGGAAGGGAACTGCCTCAAGCCTGTCAACGAGTGTTGTATGGAAATAAGGAGTAGTGACTGAGAAACGCTTGAAATTCAGCATCCCAGAGAGGAAAAGGATTTATTTTCCATCATGGAAGGGGGGGGTCAGGCTGGACGTCGGAATGGGCTGCCCAGGGAGGTGGTGGAGTCCCCATCCAAGGAAGGTGGCACTCAGTGCTCTGGGCTGGGTGACAAGGGGGGGACTGGGCACAGATTGGACTTCATGGTCTTGGAGGGCTTTTCCAACCTCAATGATTCCACGATTCTGTGGTTCAGTTCAAAGTCACTCACTGCCCTCACAGTCTCAGCCTTCACCAGCCACCCAGGCAACAGCGGGTCTGGGGATTCCTTCAGGATATCCCAGAGGGAATTTTCAGAGTGTTCAACTCGTCATCCCGAGAAGCACTATGGAGGCATTAAAAGCAACTCAACAAGTTGTGTCAGCATCTTCTGTGACCTTTTCTTACCCCATCTAACCTCATGAAGAACCTTCCAGAAAACCAGAGAGTTCTGGGGTAGAACAAAATGAAGAAGAGAATAAAACAACCAACTTGAGAATTATTAGTGAGTTCCCATGCAGCTCTCCAGGCACGGACAATGTGTCAGGGCATGTCTCCAAGCTGAAAGGTTTACAGGATGCATAAAAAGCTCCATAAAAAAACATGTTGTCACCAGCTCCTGGAAAAGCACTGCTGGAAACAGCAGGTAAGGCCAGAACAGCTCCATCAGACAGCAGAGCTGCTTCTTCATTGCTGACAGATGGCTTCACCTGAATGTCCTTCATCAAAAAAAAAACAACTGAAAAGCTACAGGTCTGTTACTTTTCTAACCTGCACTTATTCAATCCTTCCAGTCCTTCCAATATATACCCTCACTCCAAAACACAGCATCCACCCCGATGAAATGGATTTCCCATCCTATAACAATAGAGTGCACACACAAAAGCCAAGCTAGTTCAGTTCATATGGAAACAGCCAATTATGTAATTTATTTATTAATACAGTTTTCATTTACAGCACAATTGAGCTGCACACCCAAGACATAGATTATTTACAGAGCATGAAAGGCAGACACAGCAGGTGTCCCTTGTTCCCCAGCTGGTTTGGGTTTCTAAACTGGGGCACCCCCAGGAGCACCCCAGCATCTCCATTGCCACACAGTCTTGGTCTCATGGCAACCAAAGAAGCTTTGAATCGTGGAATTGTTTAGGTTGGAAAAGTCCACTTAGATGATCCAGCTGAATCATTCCCCCAGCACTGCCAAGGCCACCCCTGCCCCGTGTCCCCAAGTGCCACATCCACAGGGATTTTAAACCCCTCCAGGGATGGGGACTCCCTGGGCAGCCCCTTCCAATGTCTAACCACGTTTTCCATGGGGAAATTCCTGCTGCTGTCCACCCTGAGCCTGCCCTGGCCCAGCCTGGGGCCGTTCCCTCTCCTCCTGTCCCTGTTCCCTGGAGCAGAGCCCGACCCCCCCGGCTGTCCCCTCCTGTCAGGAGCTGTGCAGAGCCACAAGGGCCCCCTGAGCCTCCTTTGCTCCAGGCTGAGCCCCTTCCCAGCTCCCTCAGGGATTCTCCCGGGTGCAGGAATGCCTGAGCCTGTTTTGTTCCAATGGATTGTTGCTCTGACAGATCCCAGCCCTCGGAGACCTCCACACCCCGCACAGGGAACACACAGCAGTGCTAATGACACATTCCAGAACATCCTGGCTGTGTGAGTAATTGCAGATCCTTTGCACAGGCATCTCCATGAAGGCAGTGGGAGTTGTAGAGACATTATTAGGTCTCCTGACATTTTAAAAAGGCTTAGACAGAAAACGTCTTTGAGGGGTTTCAAAGGCTGCAATGGAACAGAAATAGTTTTTGTAATAATAACCAAACAACCCACGAGGAGCTTTGTGTAACTGCTTGGACACGAGTGATCAGAGACAGAAAATCCATGCACAAAGCCAGAGAGGAGAAAGGAAGAGTTATGTCCAAGCAAAGCCATCAGGGCTGCTCCCACAGCCCCCTGACTGACTGCCTCAGGAGATGTCACACACAGGGGACAGCACCAGCCAGCACCACAGGTCCAGCATTGGGAGCCTGGGGGGGTCCCTTCTCCAATAGGGAAAATCAGGAGCAGAGCCTCTGGGCTGATTTTGGCAAGTGAGCATTAACTTTTGGACAGCTCCAAACCCTCCTGCAGCAGATGGTTTCTGAAATCATAAGTAATACATTTTTCTGCTGAATCAAATGGTGTGAGGGCTCCAGATGAAACTGGGGCAAACTCCCCTGGCTCACATGGAGCCATCTGACCCCAGGAGTGTGTAGGGACAGCCTAAGGAGACTGGAAAAGCAGCTCAGGACAGCACAGGAGACAGGGGAGCACCAGGTGCCAAGAGTCGTTCAAATGTCATGTATTCACATGGATGCAAATGTCATGGTTTGCGTATTAGCCTGCAACATGAACAAAGAGGTCTGGGAGAAAAGGCCCTTCTACAGCACCTTCCACTGAAACCCAGACTGGTCTGGGATGGGAAGGACCTTAAAGCCCATCCAGTGTCACCCCTGCCATGGGCAGGGACACCTTCTACTACCCCAGGTGCTCCAAGCCCTGTCCAACCTGGCCTTGGGCACTTCCAGGGATCCAGGGGCAGCCACAGCCTCTGTGGGAATTCCTGTGCCAGGGCCTCCCCACCCTCAGAGGGAGGAATTTCTTCCCAATGTCCCATCCATGCCTGCCCTCTGGCAGTGACCCCCTATTTCTCACAGGCTCCCCTCAGGTCATTCTTGACACGAATACATCCACAGAAAGAGCCTGAAAGCCTCCAGCACCTCCTGTTCCACATCGTGTTCACCCTCAGCAATGAAATCACTTCACCAGAAAAGTGCTATAAAAAGTAGCAATTCCTCTCCTCCCATGTCTCATGTGTCAAGACCACGTTGCTGTGTAAAAATCAAGCCTACGGTGGAACACTGAAGTCTTGCAGTCGTCTGCTTGGGCTAAAACACACCCAAACCAGGAGACAGAATCATGGAATTATTTAGCTTTGAAAAGCCCTCTAAGACCGTGGAGTTCAACTGCTCCCCAGCACTGACCCACATCCCCAAGTGCCACATCCACATAGCTTTTAAATCCCTCCAGTCCCTTCATTCACATGAAGTGTCTGCCAAAATTTCTCATCAGAGAGGGGTTTGCTTCCAGGTGTAGCTGCTCCTTCCCCAGGCAGTGTCATCTGAACTGACTCATCCCAGGTGCCAGCTGGGTCACTTGGATGGAGGGAGGAAAATAGATATCTGATAGAATTCCAGGAAGGCTGGGAAAAGGAGCTTCGGACAGCAAAACCAGGGTGATGGTTGGGCAAGGAGAAGATAACCAGCTTCTACGTCAGCGGGCACTCAGAATCTCCCAGTTACCTTCATCAGCAGGCAGCTCCTGCTCAAGGACACCAGGGATCACTCCTGGACTGGGAGTGAGAGCACGTGGAAAGTCCTGCCTCAGTGAACAGAGGAAGTCGGGAATGAAAAAGTAAAGCAGGAACGAAAGCCTGATTTTATACAGCTGTAATCACTCCCAGAACTGCACAAGTCTCGGGAACTGCACAGCACACAGGAAAACTCCACTTCCGTCATGCAAAAAACTGCAGCTTTGGTGGGCAACCCAGTCTGTCCATCAAAAATTTAGGCAAGCAGGGCCACACACATGTTCATTTTTAGAGCAAATGCCTCACTTTGTTAGAGATTTGCTCTGGTCAATAGGTTCCTGAAAACAATTTAACTCGACACATTATAGATGATTTCCTCTGAGTTAACAGGCTGGAGATATTTAAAAACTGGCATGTACTCACAAGAATAGAGAGGTTTGTTTTGACAGACATTGTTTCCCTCTGGAAAACTTCTTACATTAAAAAACTTCTAGTTACAGGTAATTGCTAACATGGAACATTTATTGGTTTAAAAAAATAAACATGCAGAAGCCATCCTCCTTAAAAACAACACATACAATTACCCAGTGGGGATTTTAGAGGAAAGCAACCACCCTGCAAGGCGTGGATTCCTCCAAAATCTCCAGCAGGAATGTATTTTCTGTGGGAGTCCACGCTCCAGCTGTGCCGTGCAGCAAGTCCAGCCAAAGGCAATCACATAACAGAGCATTTGCCTTGCAGTTTATCTTTCTTTTTCTGCTGTTTGGATTTCTTTCCATCCACCTGGAGACTGATAGTTCTCCTCTGCTCCAGATTCAAGAGCTCCTGGAAGAGCTCCTGCACGTTGTAGTTCATTTTGGCTGAGGTCTCCATGAAGGCACACTTCCACTTGCTGGCCAGCGCTTGCCCCTCGCTGGCATCCAGCTCCCTCTGCGTGTCGTCACTTTTGTTCCCCACCAACATTATCGGGATTTTCTGGATGTCGCCTTTGATCTGACAAATCTCATCGAAGATGGGGTGAAGATCTTCCATGGATTGCCTGCTGGTGACGGAGTACACCAAGATGAAGGCATGCCCTTTGGATATGGAGAGCCGCTGCATGGCAGGGAACTGATGGCTGCCCGTGGTGTCCGTGATCTGCAGGGTGCAGATGCTCTTGTCGCAGCTGATCACCTGCCGGTACGTATCCTCGATGGTGGGGATGTAGGTTTCCCTGAAAGTGCCCCTCACAAAGCGCAGGACCAGGGAGCTTTTGCCGACCCCCGCTGCTCCGAACACCACCACCCTGTAATCATTGCTCTGCTCAGGCATGCTGGCTGCGCCGAGACGTGAGGGGAGGTTTTCACACAAAAAGCCCGAGTTCCACCAAGTTTACACACCCCTATGCAGAGGTGGGCTGCGGAGAGGGAGGGGGAAAGGGTGCGTTATTGAAATCAGCAGTTAATAAATCGCTCCCATCCTTTTCCCTTGAAATAAACCACTATTCCTCCCTACCCCAGCCATGCAGCCCATGACACGTTTAACGCTACGAGAAGAGAATAAGAATTCACCTGCAGCCATCAGCTCCACCGAGCAGCGAAACGGGGCTGAAATCTCCTGGCAGCCGCGGGGAAGAGGTATTCCGGCTCCAGGGAAGCCGTGCTCCAGCCCCGGGAAAGCCGCGCTCAGCCCCCGGGAAGGCGTGTTCCAGCCCCCGGGAAGCGGTACCACCCTCGCCCGGAGCGCCGCCGCCGCCGCCGCCAAGGGAGGGGCGGGGAGGCTCCGTGCCTTCGTAAACCCAGCCTTCCACTCAACCGCCCCGTGAAAATAAAGAAATACTCAACACAGCCGCCTGAATTAAAGCCGCTGCAGCCGAGCTCTGCCGCTCCATCCCTCACTCCGTGCACAAAGGGGAGTCTCGCCCTCCCTCAGCCCCCCGCACCGCAGACCCCCAGGAACTGCCGGGCTCTGCCGTCCTTCATCCACCCTGCGCATCTCTCAGCTTAAATTTAGGGCTGATTTAATTTAAAAAACTTCAAATCCGGGTCAGATTTTCGCCCCCACTGGGATTAAGCGGGGCAGAGCTGCCCTGTGCAGCTTCTCAGCCCTCCCCGGGCAAGCCACCGAGCCCTGGGGCCATGGCTAGCAAGGTCCGCTCAGGACCTTATCCCTGTAATCCCTTCCAGCTCGGGACATCCTGTGATTCCACTGTTTGGTTTGTCTCCCTCACACCGCGGGGTGAAATAAGAGTAGTTGTGTGTCACAATCACAAGCAGTATTTCTCCTCGTTTATTAGGCATTTCCCCCGACGCAGTCTCTCCAAACGCCCTCACGCGGGGACACCGGAGCTCGCACCACCCGGTGCCTGACAGGGGCAGGCGGCCGTGTGTCCCCGCCGTTCCACCTCCGGCACGGTCGGGGAGGAGAGCTACCCCCGGCTCCTCCTCGCCCGGAGGAGAGCTACCTCCGGCTCCTCCTTGCCCCGCTCCCTCCCGGGCTCAGCTCTGCCCTCATGGCCCCTTCTCGCCCTGGGCTCGGCTCGGCTCTGCCTTCATGGCCCCTTCTCGCCCCGGGGCTTGGCTATGCCTTCATGGCCCCTTCTCGCCCCAGGCTTGGCTATGCCTTCATGGCCCCTTCTCGCCCCGGGCTCGGCTCGGCTCTGCCCTCATGGCCCCTTCCCACCCCGGGCTCGGCTCTGCCCTCACGGCCCCTTCTCGCCCCGGGCTCGGCTCTGCCCTCATGGCCCCTTCTCGCCCCGGGCTCGGCTCTGCCCTCATGGCCCCTTCTCGCCCCGGGCTCGGCTCGGCTCTGCCCTCATGGCCCCTTCTCGCCCCGGGCTCGGCTCTGCCTTCACGGCCCCTTCCCATCCTGGGCTCGGCTCTACCCTCATGGCCCCTTCTCGCCCCGGGCTCGGCTCTGCCCTGACGGCCCCTTCCCGTCCATGGGTTCCCGCCCCGGGTTCAGCTCTGCCCTCACGGCCCCTTCCCGCCCCTTCCCGCCCGCGCCTTCCCGCCCAGGCACCGCCCGCCCTCACGCCCCAAAATGGCCGTCGGCCTCTGAGGGGATCGGTCCGAAATCAATGCATTTTTGGAAGTATTTCTGTTTGTGGGTCATCTACGTTGCAAAATGTGGGATATGTAAAATTTCCTTAAGAAAGGATTTTTTTTCTGATGTTTGAACTATGCATGCTTTCAAGCCTAATCAACAAAAAGTGAGATTGAATCTGTGAAACAGCAGCCTGCCCTCACGCTCTAACAAGCTCTAAGTGATACCCCGGTATTAAAAAAGCAAATGAATTGTCGGTAGAATTGTTAAGGTTAGGGCTGGACATGTTTCTCTGCTCTCAGACCTGGGGGAGTTGAACAAAGCTTGGGAAAAAAGATGAACCATTGACAGTGGGCACAGGGAATGCAGGATTTATGGGCCACAAGGACATTTGGCAGAACTCCCAAGATGAGGAAGAAATTCATAAAAACAACTCAGTAACTGTGCTGAAATCAGCACTTGTGGAGGAACACTTCCCAGTCCTTCCCCAAGCTCATTCTTCCCAAACCATTTGTGGTTTTCCGGGTTATCATTTCTTTTTTTCTCTGATCCTTGTTGCGTTTCTAACGCTGTGGTATTCTCCTATTTTAAATCCACTTCTATCAGCCTTGTAATGCTTCTATCCCAGACCAACAAAAAGTATCTCTTTAGATCTATTTCATACTGCTGTGGAGTTTTTTTTGTATAACACAAAAAAAAAAACCCCAGAGGAGTTTCAATCTTGACATGAGGCCAAAATACCTGGGACAGAACGTGGACCAAGTCCATCCCCATGCAAGGGGAGCTAAACCTGAGACCTTAAAAAAGAAATGGCCTCTTTAAAACCAGGTGCCCATTTGTACTGAGATGCTTTGACAGTTCCTGTCTGAATGATAATAATGAAAATAGGGGGATAAAGCAGAACTGTGAAAGTCCACTAATCAACATTAGTGGGGTTAACATGGAGTCAGGGATCACCCCTCACCTTCCTTTTGCTGGAAAAAAATCCTGTTCATCTTACATCTGCTTTTACGGTTCCTGTCTCTCCAGGCAGGGTGACTTGCCTGTGGCAAGGCTCATAACCTGCGAGCCATTCACTTTGCCTGAATCCCATCATTATTGGGGATTTTCAAAGCAGATTTACAAACCGTCATTTCTGGTGTTTATGGGGTATTTCTAAACCATCATTCCTGGTGTTTATGAGGTATTTATTAGCCACAATGAAATGCTGGCTAGGAATGAGTAGCTAATTCTCTCTCTGTGCTAGCCATTTTTGCTCAGTTATCCTATTTTCAGACATTTTCCAATGGTTCTTTCTAAGAGGTGTTTTATTTAAACCTCCAGATCCAAAGCCTGAAGCTGGGATTGATTTCCCATAATAGGCTCTGACAAGGGAAGAACTCTAAGAGCTCTTGCACAGTGTGGTGTCAGGTGCTAAGTGGGAAGCAGACCCGTGACACGTCCATGTGCCCACCACGGATCAAAACCTTCCAAAAATAAATCTGTTGCTGCTCATTGCTTATTTTACCCCAAAAAGTGCTCTGACGCTGTCCCGTCATCGAGAGCAGGTGACTGTCATTATAACCAGAACTGGAGCTCCTGCAGCTCCATCTCCTGCCATTCTGTCCCCAGCCCTTCACTGGCATCCTAACAAAATCCCAGAAAACAGCTTTGGGCTGCAGGATTTGGGCTGGGAGAGGGGACATCTTTCAGTGTCCCACAACACTGGAATTGTCTGGTACTGTAAAATGCAGGCAAACCCAGTGGGAAGAAATGCTGATGTCTGACTCTAGTTCAGAATGCTGAATGATTTCTTTATTATAACTATGTTATAATACATTAATATACTATATAAAGGAAGGTACTAAAACTACATACTTACTTTTTCTAACTACTAAATCTAACGCACAACTCGTGACCTTCTCTCTGAGAGTCCAGCCACAGGTGGGTTGGATTGGCAATCAGGCTCAAACAATCCTCACCAGAATCCAGCCAAGCAATCACCCCAGGTAAACAATTCTCCAAGCACATTCCACATGGGCAAAACAAGGAGCAGAAATAGAAATCGTTTTCTCTTTCTTTCTCTCTGTGCACCTCTATGAAAAATCCTGAGAGAGAGAACAGTGTGCTTACCACAGCCTGGGGGCTGCTGGGAGCGGGTTTAAACCCCGGCAGCTCCCTCTGCCCAGCCAGTGCTGACAGTCTCCGGTGGCTTTTCCCATCCCTGCCTGTTCTCACTGTGTCCCTGCGCAGCGGCGCGGACACACCAAGCTCCAGGGACAGCCCGGACCCCGAGCAGCACCTTACAGGCAGCTGTGGCTCCCTCACATCACCGAATTCCCACGTTTCATTGCCCAGGGATCGCCGGTGTGTGCTCAGTCCAGCCCGGAGCCGGGTTCTGGGGGCAGCAGGTGGCAGCAGAGCCCTGCCAGGGCAGGGTGTGCCCGGGAGAGGAGCGTGTGCGAGGGGGTGGCGGTTCTACAGGCACTGAAATCTCATTTATTTGCTCTTTTGACACTCCTTAGGTCCCAAAGAGCTGCACTGCCTGGCTGCAGCCAGCACAAGCTGCAGCGGGAACGGAGCCACGGGCTCTGCCTAAAGCTCACACCCGGGCCCACTCTCAGGTGCTGTTTCACCAGGGCAGCCCCTCCTGCAAGGGGACTTCAGGCTCTTGATGCTGAACTTCGTCTGTTTTCATCAAATTTTCCACTACTTCCTGAGTGCAAGTCGAAGAATTATTTAGGTTGGAAAAGCCCTCTCAGACCACTGTGTCCAGTCATTCCCCCAGCACTGCTAAGGCCACCACTGCCCCGTGTCCCCAAATGCCACATCCGCACGCCTTTCAAATCTCTCCAGGGATAGGAACTCCACCCCTGCCCTGGGCAGCTGTGCTAGGGCTGGGCAACTCTTTCCATGAAAAAATTTTCCCAAATATTCAGTCTAAACCTCCCCTGTTTCCTGTTGTCCTGTTACTTGTTCCCTGGGAAGAAGACACCAACACTTTTTTGAAATTTACTTTCCCTGGATTATAGACAGCAAGACAACATGGGGAGAGCAGGCTCCAAGCAGTGGGCAGCAGCACCTTGAAATATGGCAGCAGATGGAGGGCGAGGCCCAAATCAACACTGCAGCGGGGTGATGGCCAACACACAAAGGTCACAGCACAGCTGTGACAACTCCAGGGCTGGCAGGCAGGGACAGGAAGGAAAACCCTGCAGGGCTGTTCAGCCTCAGAAGAGAATGCTCCAGGGAGACCTTAAGAGCCCCTTCCCATAATTAAAGGGGCTCCAGGAGAGCTGGAGAGGGACTTTGGATGAGGGTCTGGAAGGACGGGACAAGGGGGAATGGCTTCCCACTGCCAGAGGAGATTGGAGATGAGGAGAAATTCCTACAACAAATCCACAATATTGTATATTTTATTTAAATTAACAAACCTACATGTTTTCCAGGTTGCTTAAAGCATTCTGTAAAAACTGAACTCAACCTAAACAAAAAAAACCCCAAAAGGATATATTTTAATAAGACCCAGGGACTATTTCCAAGACATATGAGTTGGGCTGAGGAATGAAGAAATAAAAAACCCACACACGCACGCACACACGCCCCGTAAACAAATTGTTAGTGTTTGACACAAAATTTGGTTTGAAAGCTGCAGCTCCCTGCTCGTGGGGGCCTTTACAAAACGCAATGCTATAGTCTAAGCTGGAAAAGAACCCACGGACACAGCTATGGGAACAACATAAATATCACGTAAGAACCCAAGGGAAAAGGGATGGTAAAGTTGCAAAGTCGAGTGTTCAGCTGGGAACGTTCCGGGGTTACAGGGATGTGCGTCGATTTAATTCACTCCTAATGGAGTAGCTACTACAAGTAGGAACACTGCTTGGACCTGCTTTGCCTCCAGGGGCAGGGGAAGCTGGGGATCCCGGGGAGGGCAAACACAACGAACGGAATTGCTTTAAGAAAATCCAGTAGGAGCTGCAATTAATACACAGGGAGCAGGCCTTTGGCAGAGGGGTCTGCCCGGTGTGACACGTCCTGACTGGAGGAGCCCCATGTGGTGGTGCCCAGCAATCAAACCCATGCAAGGTGATCTTGTGGTGCCACCCTCTCTTTCTTCATAGCATTGAGCTTTAATAAATGGATGAGGGTAAACGAATAAATTCTGGGGTGGGGATTGTTATGGTACCTGGGCTGATGGAAATGAGTTTCCCTTCTCTGCCTCCCCTGTAATGCTTCAGCAACACACAGCAGCAGCAGATTGTTATCTTGTGGGGCCAGAACAGGGAGGGTGAGTTACATGTCACCAGCAGTTAACACAGACGTTTACTCCTGCCCGCTCACGGGGCTCTCTGCACGCTCCAGGCCGTGGAAGGTGTGCCCTGGGCAGCACAGACCCTTCCCCACCATTCGCTTCTCTGAACTGGGCCCAGCAGGGTTCAGCTCAAGCCTCCAGCCCGGATCAGTTCCCACTCCCCTCTCTTTGCCAAAGGCCTCCCAGCACGGGGCTGAGTGAGCCCGGCGCCCGCGTCTGCTCTGGGAAAGCAAAGATCCACATTAGTGCGTGACCAGCGGATCCTTTCAAGTCCGATAATCCCTGGAAGAATCCAGCTCTGCTCCAGCCTGGCAGCGCACAGAGCGAGGCTGCCCAGCTCCCAGGGATGCACTGTAACAAAAGGGGAAGGTGGAGGAAGCCACAAAAGCACGGCAAGCCAAAGGGACTGAGAACAGGGAGGAGCTGGCTGTGGGATCAGCCAGCTGGGAACTTGGGTCAGGAGTGCTCTGTTCTCCTCCAACTCAGCTCAGCATCCAGGCTGGCCGTTCCCTGTATCCAGCAAACAGCTGTAAAACCTGCTGAGAAAGCAGTCGCTGCTTCTACTAAAGCCTTACTAACAGCCTACTCCTCTCCCAGCTGTGCTTCATCCAGCAACAGGGGGTGGCTGCAGGGCTGCCCCAAAGACTCAGACAAGGGTCAGTACAGCTACAGTGGTGGAATGAAATGCTTTTACAACAAGGCTCCCCCCTGCAACCAACACCTTGAGCAAGTTGCACACAGGAGCAAACACAGAGTACTGAGCACGTGCTCCTGCCTCAGCTCCCTGCAGCACCTTTATGCACCAGCACACCCAGCAAAATCAAACCAGCCCCACGGCAGCTCTGCCCCGGCCCCACGTCCGGACCTGCGACTTTGCAACCTCAGCGCCCTTCCAGCAGGGTTTTACGTGCCCGAGTGTAACACAATATACACAGCCCTCCCCCCAGGAATAACTACACCATAGTAAAGAGTTACAAATGTTCTGCTCGCTGTCGCTGCCCTGTGAATGCACCAGGGACGGGGTGCTCGAGGAGCGGATGCGGCCGGAGGGGTCTCCAGCCAGAGGGACTCGTGTGTCCTCTGCTCCCCACCCCAGGCCGGTCCCTGCTGAGGCACCTCCGTGTCACTCCTGAGCCTCCTTCCGAGCCAGCTTGTACACCTCCGTGGGCCCGTCCACGTGGGTGATGGTGGTGGTGAGCTGCAGCTCCTCCCCGCTGTTCACCCCCAGGTCACCTGAGAAACAAAGGTGTTCCATCAGTGTGGCCTCACAATAAAATATGGGACTATTCCAAAGGAAAAGATCCAGTTTGTTCCCTCCAGCCGCTCAGCTGCCTAAGCCACGGGCCAGTGACTTTCCTATAAGTTATTTTATTTAGAGTTATTTAAATATAAGCACAAGAAACACATTGAGGGGCCGTAGCATGTTCAGAGAAGGGAACAGAGCTGGGGAAGGGGCTGGAGACACAGGAGAGGCTGAGGGAGCTGGGAAAGGGGCTCAGGCTGGAGAAAAGGAGGCTCAGGTGGAACCATCTGGCTCTCCACAACTCCCTGACAGGAGGGTCTGTTTTCTCCACTCCTCATCCCTCCGTCTGAGCTAAGCAGTTCCATCTGGGCAACGCTAAAAGGCACAAAAACCACCCCAAAGGTTCCAGCCAGCCTTGGCTAAAAGTCAAACCTGTCTAACCCAGCTATTAATTCAAGTGCCTGCTTGGAAACCCAAACCATCATCTGCAAAACTTTTCAAGGCGCTGAGTGTGCACTTGGGCCAAAAAGAAAGGCACAGAAGGCAGCCCCTACTTTGTACCTCTTTGTCCCCATGAGAGCCCTCAGGTCATCTGGAGACATTTACCATTGGACTGGTCTTCGCCGTAGTTCTTGTGGGATGGCGCGTAGAGGAACATGAGGGCGAACACGTAGAGATTCCACATCCCGTAGATGCCGGTGAAGAAGGCGCTGTTCACCTCGATTGTGATGTCCCCCCACTTCCAGTGGCCTTCTGTCACCTGTCCAGGGAAAACAGACACGGACAGGCCATCAGGAAGAGCAAATTCCGTAAAGACACGGCCTTGGAGTAAATCAGCGAGAACAGCATCAGTTCAACAGGACGGAGGAAATGGAGTGTAACAGGTTCAGTGAGGCAGAAGTCAGGCTGGGATTCTCCTCTTCAGACTCAGTCTGCAGGGAGAAAATGCTCCTGACAGAGTGATTCCCTCAGGACTTCTTCAGCTCTGATGTCTCATTTACTGTGACCGGACCGCTGCGCTCTGCGATACCCCCGCCACAAGCATGTGCTCAGCACAGATTGGCACACAAAGGGCACTACCTGGGGACACCACTGACATCCCAAAACATCCACCTGCTAAAAATAGACCTTTTATAGCAGGAAAACCAGCGTGAATAATGGGGGAATTGATGTGCTGAGCACGGCTGCCTGAGGAGGGGCCAGGCTGACAGCACCAACCTGCCACACGCTGAGGGCTGTCAACATCCATGAAAATATCATCAATATTAATATTCCTTGAAGATACACAGACTGCTCAGGCTGCACTGTTGCTTTCTGCTAAAGAACAGCATAAAGACCAAGAAGAAAACTACAGTAGCTTAAAAAGAGAGCCATGGAGATGCTCTGAGGGCTGGAACCCCTCTGCCATGGAGCCAGGCTGGGAGAGCTGGGGGTGCTCACCTGGGGAGGAGAAGCTCCAGGGAGAGCTCAGAGCCCTTCCAGGGCCTAAAGGGGCTCCAGGAGAGCTGCAGAGGGACTTGGGACAAGGCAGGGAGGGACAGGACACAGGGAATGGCTCCCACTGCCAGAGGGCAGGGATGGATGGGACATTGGGAATTGGGAATTGTTCCCTGGGAGGGTGGGGAGGGACTGGGATGGAATTCCCAGAGCAGCTGTGGCTGCCCCTGGATCCCTGGCAGTGCCCAAGGCCAGGCTGGACACTGGGACTCAGAGCAGCCTGGGACAGTGGGAGGTGTCCCTGCCCATGAGATGGGCTTTGAGGTCCCTTCCAGCCCAAGCCAGTCTGTGACTCCATGACTGAAGCAGTGATAAAAGCGCATTGGTGCAGAGGTGACATCGGAGCTCAGGACAAACAGGTACAGCTACTGCTGGGCACAGCAGGGCTGCAGTCAGCCCAGGGAAGGCTGGATGCTGTCACGACTCCGTGGGCACACAAAGCCACCCGGGTGTTTCAGTGTGAACAGAACATTTTCCTCTCGCTGAGTTCTCAGAAATGACTAAAGCCCGTTGGCCGATTTCCGCACGGCGCGGCCCCAACGCTCCCTGGGAGCCAAGGGCCTTTGTGCCGGCTCCAGCCTCAGCAACTGCGTGGCAGAGCTTCAAATAAACCAAAACAACTTCTTCAAAAGCAACTTGTTATCGAACGTGCTCAGAACAGGCCAGTCCGGTCTGACCAGCGATGAGCGGCGTCGGGAGCGGCTGGGAAGCGGCGGCTGATGCTCTCCCGGGGAGCCCAGAGCCACCCCTCACCTGGCTCACGATGAAGAAGATGACGGTCATGGCTGCGCAGGCCAGGGTGATGAGCATCAGGAACTTGAACCTAAAAATCAGCCCCTGTTTAGAGAGAAATGTCACTGGTCACATTAACAGAATCCACAAAACCCATTTTTGGTTTTAGGATAGACAAGACACGAGGATAAAAAATAAAAAATAAAGCAAGGGTCCAACCCACGAAACCCCAAAGCAAAACAACCTCCACCCACTCCTGTGCCGTGCCCAGCACAGCCCATATCCTCCGCTCCCCACACGTCTGCGCTCCTGCCGGAAGCTCCGCGCGGGGTGGGCACGTCTGGCCAGCGCTGCCTTTCCATGACATTTGCCCGGTGACTGATTGAGCAGCAGTTAATTAAGTGGAAGAGGTGGCACGGCGGGCTGCAGGGAGCACGGCCCGACGGCTCACGGCTCTTGTAAAACAAACACGTGGCGGGGTCGGTGCCCCAGCGTGGGCTCGGGGTCTCACCACACTCATCCTCACCCCCAGCCCGGCTGCAGCGATTCCCACGTCTGCAAAACCTGGCTGGCTAGCACGGAACGGAGATTCCGAGACAAACTCCTTGGCTGGCAATCCCACTGCCCACCGCCCCTGCTTTCACTGGTTCTACATTTTTACTTACAAATTCTTTTGGCTTTGGGTGAGTGCGTGGGTTTTTTTAACCTGGTTCTGGAATTTAGGTGGAAATGTCAGTGTCTGCGTAATTACCCTGCCACACCACGACAACAAAGGACTATTAATTTAACTCTTCCACACCAGATCCGTGCTCCCCAGATGTCTGGGTGTGGGAGTGTGGCAGCAGCAGCTCTGCACCACAAGCTGAACCCCTGTGCCTCCTGCTAGAGGGAAAAACACTCAGTATCTGCTTCCAATTCTTTCATATCCAATTTTCTAATTTTTTATGTGCATTCCTGATGGGTGATAACGACTTGTTTAAAGAAGAAGTGACCATAATTTAACAGAACGACTTTGGGGATAAATATTTGTAGCCCTATAGAAGCAGGTTAAGCACTGAGAGTGAGCTCCTCGGGTTTGGCAGCAGGCAAATCAGGTAGGACAGAAAAACGTATAAAATCATGGGCTAAAAATGGGGACAATGGAGGAAATGTGTTGTGCTTTGACCCTCCAGCAACTTCATAAGGAAACGATGACCCCAAAAATCCAAATTTATACTGTGAAAAACCAGATGGTCTTAGCAAGACCTCCTACTAAACGCAAAAACTAATATTAGAGGAGGAGAAATGGAAGTATGAGGAGATTATGGATAAAAGGGGTCTCAGAACAGACTCTGAGGTCCAAAATGTCTTTTAAAAACAAGGAATCTGTGCCCCAAGGAGGACCCTTACCTCGTAGTGAAGGCGGCGAGCCTTGCTCATGGCAGGGAGGCTCGACTGCTTCCCACTGATGTTTCTGAACACTTGGAAGACCATAAAACACAGGAAGAGAAAATAGAGGCACAGGCAGATCCCTGCGACTATAATAAAGGCCATCTGTGCAGAGGAAGTTAAGGGAACATGCTACAAACTAACAGGAAATCCTAGAAAACCCTATCCAGGTAATTGCCATATTCAGTTCCCCAGTGATCTCCTGCAGTGCCTGAGCCAGCCCCTGCCCCCCAAAAGCAGGGAGTTTGCCCACACCCCCCCAGGGACCTGGCAGGAGGGAGCACCTCCCTCTCCCACAGACCAGGGGAAGGATACAGCCAGCTCCGTGCCCACCTCGGTGGTCCAGATGCTGTAGAAGGGGTTCTTGAGCTGCACTCCCCTGCAGAGAGAAAACACCAACTGTCAGAGGGCTCAGAGGGGCCCTTGACCACTCTGCAGCCTGGGAATCACAGAATCAGGGAACATCCTGAGTTGGAAGGACCCACAGGAATCACTGATCCAGCTCCTGCCCTGCACAGACACCCCAACAATCCCACCCTGTGGCTGAGAGCGTTGTCCCAATCTTCCTGGAGCTCTGGCAGCCTCGGGGCCGTGCCCATTCCCTGGGGATCTGTTCAGTGCCCAGCACCCTCTGGAGGAAGAACCTTTCCCCAGGGTTCTGCAGGGGAAAAGCCAGCTGTGCTGCTTTCCCATGTGGGTCAGGAGAAGGTGGGAAGTGTTTCCACAGGCAGCACACTTGGGAGCATCCACAGGAGCCTCTCCTGGCTCTGGGACATGGGGCTGTGCACCCAGCCATGGGGTTGAACTGGTCCCTGCTGCAGGAGGTGGCCAGGAAGCTCTGCTCGGGGATGGCCGAGCCTGGGCAGCGCAGCTGCACCCACCTCTCGCACATGTCGAAGATGAAGAGGCAGAAGGAGCCCACAGCGATGGGGCCAACCTGCTTCCAGTAGCCCGAGAGCCGATTCCGCTCGTTCTGGTCCTGGTCACCAGGCGGGGAGGAGGAGGAAAAGGAAAAGCAAGTTAGCCTGGAATCCCCTCAGCTGGTGCAAGTCCCCCCAGCATCATTTCCAACCATCAGCTGCCAGGTTTTCTTGGAAGCGGGGCTGGAAACCACCTTCCCATGGGTGTGGTACCCACCATCATGTGCTCCCCGCAGAAGATGATCCAAAACGAGAGCAGCATGGCATAGAAGATGCCCTGTCGAATGTCTCCGAAGAGCAGCATCCAAGTCCAGTCAAATCCGATGGAAAACCACTCCACGGGGATGTTAATGAACGTCATGGAAATTCCCAGAGCAAAGATGACCCTGGAGAGGCACAAACACCATCTCTGCACATCCCAGTGTGCGAGGGAAGGACAGAGCCCCAAAAGCCAAAGCTGTGCGTGGAGAGCAACAGAAGGAAATCCAGCACTTTTTGGGAAGTGTCACCTACTGCCACCAAACCACCTAGGACTCTTTTTTCTCCAGGGGTTTAACAGGAAAGAAGAGAGAAGCTGTGGAGGTCTCCAGCGCCCAGTGTGCCTGGGTGGAGGGAGGGGATGGAGAAGAGACAATTCCTATCTCCCAACCATGGGCTCTGCCTGGGAGCAATGACCACCTGGGCCACCACGGGCCCCTACTCACTTCTCCAGCAGGACAGGGGCGCGCGTCATCAGCGTGATCCTCCTCCAGTACCACACCATGATGATCAGAATGCTGGGCGTCAGGAAGGTCTTCATGGCAAACCACACCTTGGTGAAGCCTCCGTTTTGATGGATGCCCTGAGGAAAACCAGGGTACAGGGTTTGACACCATCATCCTGTGCTTCTCCTCATGGAGTGTCAGGAGAGGCACACACGTGGAAGTGCTTCCCAATGATGGTTTGGCCAATGATGGACAAAGAAGGGGTGCCCACTGATTCCCCAAGGCCACCTGGGCAGGTTCCAGAAAGTCTGAGAACAAAGGCCAGCAGACACAGCTTCCATGGCGAGGGGGAGAGGGAATTCTGACACAGCATGGAAAAAGCTGGCAGAATTACTCCCAGACAAGTAACAAGATCCTCATGGAGCCAAGTCACCCCTGGTGGGAAGAGCATTGGCTCATTAACGTGTTTCTCCAGCCACGCGTCCTCCCACCGCTGTCTGCAGCCACCACAGCCGCGGTGGGAGGGAAAAGCATCTCTGCTCACCCAGCCTCGAGGGTGGGCAGAGCAAGGATCACTGACAGCCTTCCCACACATGGCCACAGCCAACTCCAGGACAGACCAGGCTCCCTCTGAACCCTCCTGTTCCTCCTTAGCTCCTGTCCGTAAGAAGGACTCTGCATCCCAGGCAGGCTGTGGTGGGAAGCAGAGGACACGGGGAGCTCGGAGCCTTGGGAAGAGGCCAGCTCTGGAGGCCTGGAGAGCAGGGCATTCCCAGGGAGGAGGACAGTCCCCCTGGAGGCAGAGGAGCTGGGGCAGCCCGGGCACAGATGCCGGGTGGCAGAGGGGGGACAGGACGCTCACCACGAGGCGGATGTCCTTGATCTCGCCGATGCCCACGTTGATGCCCTTCCTGTCGTTGACGGGCAGGCGGATGTTGATGAGGTAGTACTTGTGTGCCACGCTGCCGATCTCCATGAAGGGCAGGAAGTCGCAGTCGTAGTGCCGGCCCTCGGACTCCACGGTCTGCAAAGGGCAGGAGCAGAACCACGGCCCTCAGCCCCCGGCACCAGCACAGCACAGAGCCCTCCAGCTGGGAGCACTGGGAGCACCCAGAGCCTGAGCGGGAGACAGTGGCTGAGGGACGCTTCTCCTCGTGGTTTTGATTGTTTAGGATCACTGAGTAGGTAAGGTTTGACCTCAAACAGGTTCACATTTCAGGCTTTAATGGGAATTTTCCAAGACGAACCCTCTACAGCTCCCTAACAGAGGTGGAAGCCAGGTGGGGATTGGCCTTGTCTCCCAGATAAAAAGTGACAGGACAAGAGAAAACAGCCTCAGGTCATGCCAGGGGAGGTTTAGCTTGGATATTGGGGAAAATTTTTTCATGGAAAGGGCGATTCCGTGGTTCTGTGATTGGAAGAGGACAACTCCCACTCACCCTCACCACCAGT